>NC_137542.1:57241197-58515697 GCF_963082525.1 Nesoenas mayeri | reverse complement strand
GCATGACAGAATGGCACGAACTCTGAATTCCCATCTCCTGACCTGGAGTTCCAGCCCTTTTGGACTCTCATCAATTTTAGTATGCTGTGAGCACCTGGAGTGCTTTTCTTTCAAAGAATCGCTAAGATTGAAAAATGAAGCTCCTAGAAACTTTAAAAATGCTAAAACAAAGGTTGCTGCTCTGAATTTAATTTGGCTGTTCTTTCCTACATATTAGTATGCTCTGTTTTCTGTGGTAACAGTGCTATACATTTGGATGAACATGTTGAACGAAGCCATTCTATATTATTCTTTTGCTATCATGGCATCATATAATTGCTGCTGTATGAGGCCAAGAAGTAGCATGTGACTATGTGATGGGAAGAACATACTGTGAGAAACATTCACAGGAAATAGGACCTAAGGTGTCAAAGATGATTTTAACATGGGTATTTCCATTCTTGGTGTTGTAACAATGTGATTCTTTTAAAACACCAGTTTTTGTGGAATTTGTCACATCTGCTGGATTGTTTTCAGAAAAGCAGAAGGATAAAACTCCCATTTGTGCATTTTTTTACCAGTTAACACAATAAGTCTTTTGGTTTAATAAAACCCTGCACCAAATGGGTTTTGTTTTTCTGTGAATGTGTTCATGGAGGATGCCCTGCCCCATTTCAAATGCAGATGCACAATATTGAGCCTCTGCCACCATCATCTTCACAGTCTTCATGCCAATATCTGAGCACTGATTTCATCAATCCAGTGGCAGAAAAGAGTGACCCAGCCAGTCCCTCATGTTGGGAGGAATTTGCAATGTCAAGAAGCCAGCATAGTCTCTTCCTGCACCTATTAGCTATCCTTGGTAAATGTCTTTACAAATGGTGAGGTCCTCAGTAAATATAGATATGAACAAACCAGTATAGTTTTATGACTATTAATCTTTATTGGGTAAATGTGTGTTTTACAAAGTAAGCAAAACATTCCTAACACAAAAAGAAACAATTTTTTTCAAGATTTTTCTTACTGTGAACGTTGGCTTATGATGCCGTATACCTCATACAACTTGTCCACGTATTCCAAAAGTATAACATTATCTGATTACCTGGTGGGCGTGGTTTAGTTTGAAGGCATGCCAGAATTTTACTAGAATGCATATTAAAAAGACATGGTCTCAGGTTTTGAAAACCTACATGGTGCAAACCTGACCCAAGTTCATAAAGAAACAAGAAAACTCATCAGATGTCAGTTCATTAAAGCTAATATTTTCAGTGGTTGATGCATAAAACTAAAAAAAATCACAAGTCATAATCATCAAGTATCAACATGCATTTTTCATCACAAGACGTGGTTTACATACACTGGGAACATGTAAAAGGACGTAAAAATTCATAGAGCAAATTTTTATTCATTTGCTCTGTTGTCATGCTAGTGCTATCTGTATCTAGTATAAAAGAATTTCAAATAAATGTTTTCCTAACCCCACCTGCTTGTTATACATTAATGGCAGGCAATGTTTAGTTAAAATGTAATGTCTGTTAAAATGTAATTTATACTTCATTAGTCTGTGTGTGGAGAGCCAGAATGTGCAGAAGATACATTCAAACTTCTGTATTTTCTTAGTATATTTGTGCTGATTGTGATGAAAAGTAAATAGCAAGACAGGAGTTCGTTTACCAAAAATTTTGGAAAGCCAGTGGCAAATTTTGTTGCTGAAGAGTGGCCCGGTTTACTGTGACCACAGCTTCTAAGCCAGCCAATGTTTGCTTTCACCAGTTAAGTATTGAACTGGGTTAGCTGCTGCCTTGCCAGACAGCAACGTTTTTTCCTGTAATACTGGTTCTTGGAAAGCTGGTAGGAAAACTGTGTCAACAACTTCACTGTTAAGTAAATATGCAATATTAAAATGTAGATCCTTCCAGAAGAGCTCCAAACTCCACAAAGTGTCTGTTTCTCTGTTTGTACTGTGGGCATATCCCAACTTCTCCAGCGTATATGTCTCTGCTTTGATACCTTGCACTCAATTACATCAGATTTTGACAATTTAAGTCTAGGAAGAAACGTTACAGTTCCCCTGTCTGATCCCCATACACTGCAGGCTAAATTACTTTAGCTTCAAGCTCTATTAAGGCAAGAACTACTACCACTCCTGTTTTTTTTTTCTTTTTTTCTTTTTTTTTAAGAAAGATTGAGTGAGCATAAATATGTACTAGACATCTATGAAAAATGACACCAGATGCTTTAGAGGTTTGAGATGGGAATACAATAAACCTGAATCCTCGACGTTTTTATTTTCACATTTTTTCTTCTATTTGTAAAGTTAATTCTAGTTCAGTAAAAACTTCCTCCTTTAAATCTGGTTTCAGCTGAGCCTACTTTTAATTCATTCGAGCCTATTTCCGTGATGCAAACTGAAATGAACATATAATAAGAAACAAATAACTGAACAGAAAACCATTAATCGTTCAATTCCTGACATACACTTGACAAAACTATTTTTATAGACAAAATTGGCTTTACTGCGCCAACTACTGTCTAAATCATTTTAAATCCTTTTTCTTTGTTTTTAGTCAGTTTGGAGAAGAGAGCAATAGCAACATTTAATAATTCTCTAGATAGAACCAAGGTGACAGTATGTCTTCCATGTGTCTCTAAGTGTGTCAGCTACCCAATGTATTCAGCTCATCTACACAAATAGCAACTCATTGCATCAAAACAACCATTCCTCATCTTTCAATGTTGTAATGCTAGTCCACAGTCCAAAGAAAAACACCAGTTCCAAAAAAGAAGTTTCCTCAGATAAACATCTGTTGGGTTGTTTCTTTTATTACTTGGTTTCAAAAAGCAGAAACCCAGCAAAGGTGGAGAAGCGTTGATGGTCCCCATGGAGGGCTCCGTTGCCCATTCGCAGCCAAACTTCATCTCCCTTGGCAAGTTTTAGCACCGCGCTGTTTCCTGAAGTGTCTGCTTTCCCTTTAGATTCATAGCTAAGGATGAATATTTTAACAAGTCAGCTTTTTATTTCTCAAAGATGATGAAGCAAACAACTTTACAAAAAAAATAATAATCCAAGCAAGCACCTGGTTTTCCTGAGCAAAACTCTCTTAAAAGGCTTGCCATTTGTTTTTTTTCAGTTTTAGGAGGAAATTTTGGCATCTTTCTGCATTTGTTTTCCTAGTCAAATTTTGCACTTGACTTAATCACATAATTTTGCTTCTTTCTGGAGTTCTGGAAGTTTAACCTACATGTTTTTTTCCAGGGCACAGGAACAAATTTATTGTCTAAAATAAAACTCTGCTCATTCATCACAACACTCCAGGTTTCCCATGATGCTCCTTCTCCCTTGGATTGATCCCAGCTGATTTTAAATTCCTCCAGGTCAGGAGTCTCATGTAAGCTGTGTCCCTGTGCTCCTGTCACAAGCAGCCTCAGAGATCAGCAGCTCACTCCATCCCGAGCCCTTCCCTTGCGATGTAGGTACGTTTGGTGTGGGATAACCCGCTGGCTTTGTGCAAGCACTGGTTCCCTTTTTTTTCACCTGTTGCATTTTCTGACACCACTGCATCAGGGGAAAAATACTGGGCACTTTTTCTTTAGGAGGAAAGACCTATTTGAAATGAAGCAGCCTTTGGTGGTGCTTCAGGTACGGGCTGTTGAAGGAACCTGGACAGCTTAAATGAACCTGCCATCATTCAAGTGCCTAAAATCCAGTGTGACCAATCTAAGCTGTTGTGTCTGTTTATTCAGACTCATGACCAAAGCTTGATTTAGGCATCAGACCCTGAGTTGGTGTTAAAGAATTCTAATTTTTTTTTCAAACACGTATTTTTTGTAGATATCCATCTGGCTACAAGCTTCTTGACCTGGTCCTTATAGAAGCTGATAAGCTAGAAGTGGATCCTAGTCTTCCTAATCCTCCAGGTAACAAAGAGTTTAGAAATTTTTATTCAAAGTGTGCTAATGATAACAAAGCCAGTAAATGCAGGACCTTTGCTTCTTACTCATCCTTACTGCAGCAGTTTAAATGCTCTCCACCTTTAAAGCAAATTGCTCTCCCCTGATCTTTAACAAGACTGTTACTAGTTGCTGAAAACTTCATTATGCCCTGTCTCTGACAGGCAAAATGAGGATGAAAATGTGTTTTAGCAGAATGACAGAGTGTTACCACTGGACTCCAACCCTGACTTGCAGTGCTAATTCCTTTCCCCGGAGCTCTGAGGAACTTGTGAGAAAGGCTGAATTTTAGGTCCAGAATCTGTGGCAGGTATGGTCCAAATTTGCAAGTTGAGGAGGGCAAAATACAATTCTTTTACTTTGTTGGTTATTTTACTCTACAGAATTTCTTTTAAAAAATGCGAAATTTCATGTTTTGCGAAATGTGAGAAAGCTGTCACATCTATGCAAGCCTGTCTTTTGCATTAAAATGGCCTGGCCCTCCACTTACCTATATAAGCTGAAAACTGTATTGCCATTATGCATCAGGTACACATACACTTCCTCCACATCTTCATGTTTCATCATATTGAAGGTGAAGAAGTACACCCCTGAAAAGATTAACAAATACAACATATTTGCTTCCTAGAGGCAGGTAGTCATGCTGCAGACTCGCACTTCTTGTTCAGAAAACATAAGAGCTGAGGCCAAAATTACCTTCCAGTGGGTATTGTGTTTCTGCCTATAGTGTGCCAAAATCTGATTCATTTTTGTTCTGCACGTGACGGGGGTTCAGCTACATCCTGTTCTGGAGAAATTGCTGTATTTGAACACGGCAGGACCACTCATCCCTTCCTCCTCACTGAAAGGGAACTTTTCCAGAGGCTCAGTTGAGACCCCTCTCTCGCCATTGTTCCTTACCTTCTTGCTCCCGCTGTCTCCCAAAAGGGCATTCCCACGGCTCAGCCTCAGAGGCTGTCAGACAAGCAACATGTCGCCCAGGTCAGGAAGGGCACGAGCGGTTCTTGCATGACACACCCTTACTTTTTCCCTTTTAAGCTCTTTCTCTGTCTGAAAGGTGCCAACAATGTTGTGTAACCATGTCCTGTGTCGTGAGCTCTGCAGTACTCAGGAGGGGCAACAAGCTCCTCATTCCTGAAGAGCGAGCCTGTGGCATTGACCCTGCAATGGGAGCTTGGAGTTTCCTTCAACATCATTAAATCATTTTGGGTCAGAATTTATTGACATCCACGTATATTTTAACCTCAAAAGGAAGCATATGTGAGGACACATACCCTTAACTGTCAGTAATACGTGTTACAGCAAGCTTGGACAGCCTGACCTTTACTTAATATGATTTCCCATAGCAGTGAGTAAATGAATGTCAGGGTGAGAAAAGCCAAGTGAAGAAGGTGCCTTCAGGCTTTGCTTAGACGTGGTTTTTGTTGTTCTCCTGCCTCGTCCATCTCCTATTGTTCTCCCTGTGCCACAGCTGCATAAGATGGGGGACTGATGCAGCTGAAAAATAACTCAGGGAAAACAGTAATGCCTCATTTCCAGCCAGGCATCTGCTGCTGGCCAAGTTGCTACTGAACTGGCAGGAGGGAAACTGGGGTTGAAGAGAGTGTATGGAGGCAGGAAGTAAAGGAGGCAACCACAAATCTGCTGCTGCTGCAGCATCAAAGCCATGGTTATCACAGTGGCTGAGGAGCTAAAGGTCTCAAAGCAGATGGTCCTGCTCCGTCCCCAGCTTTGGCCATTCCTCTTCCTCCTGCCTCCGTGCATTGTTCTCACTGCCTGACAACCTTCTCTTGGCTTGCTTGGTTTCCGATTTCATTTCTCCTGGAAGCAGGTAGCAAGAACTACACAGATTGAGCTTCATCAGTGCGTTGCGCAAAGGCAGATAATTAGTTTCTCGTTATTATTGACCACGCTTCTCCCTATAGCTCACAGAATCGTATTATTTTGTTTGGCAAATACTCACCATTCACTGGAGCACCAAATCTCCCAGTCATTACATCAAAAAAGTTCCCAACGTTGGTTTCAACACTACTGAAGATGATCCCGCTGTTCTGGTTGCTGAAGTGAGTGGCCATGGAAGCCATAAATGCGACCTGCAAAATGCATTTCATATTTAAGCAGTCATTTCCAAAACGCGCATGTGTAAGGGAGCCAGCTACAGATTTTTTCCCTGTATTTGCAGTCTGTTTATTTTCCTAACAGAGATGTTCTTCTAGGGCCTGCTCCAAGGCCATTAAACACCAGTAACAAAACTCCCATTGAATGAAAGTGGACTGGACTTCTTGCATTCAATTGGACTATTCATGACTGTAAAGGTAAGTGCATGGGCAAGTGCTTGCAAGTCAGGACCTTCGTTTGGGATTTTGTTTACTTTTAAATCTCTATAGAGTTAAGCAATAGAAAACTGGTGTTGAAATGAATGGTGTTTCCAATAAAAGTAATTTAATTAGTTTTTAGACATTCCCCAATGCATTTAGACTAGATAGTGCTTTTAACTGAATGTGTGAAACAAATAATGCTTGGTAAAATCTATACAAATTAGAGTTTCTTGCTAACTACCTTTAGAGATACATTCAGCATTTTTATTAGAGTTCTCCTAGAAGTGCAGTTGCTGGGACTCAACAGTTGGTGCTTTTTCTTTCTTATTTGTTGCCCTGTACCCTCAGTCATGACAACAGAGGGTCATAGAGATGAAAAGAGGAAACTAAGAAAGCGACAACTATGCTCCAACTTACTGTTACACTTCTTGCAGTGAGACATATTGGCTGTGGAAGAAGTTTCAGAGGCAGCAGTGCAAAACCGCCCACATTGGGCAATTCAAATGGCCCTCAGTGAGATACCAGGGAATGACTCTGTAAAGTTGCATGGGCAGGGAAGGGGGTTGTTTCTTCTGTGAGTTTGTGATCCTCCCCATCTGCCTGTCAGTACATGGGGTACAGGCAGAAGTGCTGCGCCTGGATGCCAGAATGTGACATAGGGACCTGACATTTTATATCTGTCTCTTAACTTCGTAGGTGAGAAGTGTTCAGTTACGGTCGTTACTGCTCCTCACAAAAACTACATTTTTTGTGAGATTCCAGCTATACTGGCATTAAAAAAAAAAAATCCCACCATAAACCACAAAACCCTCCCCACACCAACTTCTTTTGATTTCAGGTCCAAATAAGAACAAAACTGAAACAGGCAAGATGAAATGCAAGTCTCGATCCAACAATGGAAATAATTAGCCAATTGCTCAGAAATTTGAGGAGCTCCAGATGTGAGCTGAAAGCTCAGGCTGATTTTCCTTATCCCTGCTTGGATGCATTTTCTGTGATGGCAAATTGTTAACTTCTTGCTTCGCAGCCAGGATCACATCAAAGTTCATCATGTGTTAAAGCAAAGCAGCTGCAGTGGCAGCCTGAGGGAATTTTTTACTTTTTGTCTAGATTCAATTTCACATTCTCCTTGACCCTGAGCTGCGTTTCTTGGCCCGATTAGAAGAGTTGAAAAAAATGTCCTTTTTCCCTCAGTCTCATTTTAAAGTAGCAGATCAACATGGACACACCAAGACTTTCAGAATAATCCTGTACTTAGACCAGTATTGTATTCAAAAATGTTTTCTCCTGTACCTACTTTCCTGTACCTACTCTGTACCTACTCTCCCTGCTGTAAAATTCTTAAGTATGACATTAACAAGAAATGATATGATACACTGTGTAAAGAATTTTTAAACACATGTTAAAAACAGTGATGGAATTCTATATGGATGTAGGTATTGCAATATAAACTTTTATTTGTCTGCTTTCATAATCACATTTTTAATCAAATTACTACCACTCCCTTTAGGTAAGAAAAAAATACTAATAGCTAATTTTAAAATTGGAAAAGAATTTATGTTGAATGTAATCACAACAAACATATTTTTAAGATGTTCAGCTATGATGTTAATTCCAGTAATTCTTTAAGAATAATAAAATAATTCTGCTTTATTACAGAAGTCCAGTAATTTTGGAATATGGATCTGTAAATAGATCAGAATTTCACTTTTCCCCGTAGTCAGAGCATTTGGAAGTGGAATTTCTATTTGTGCATATTTGTTATACCCTGTTTTGTCCCTTCTATGGTGAACTTGGTTTGAGGGGATATGAATCATGTCAAGACAAAGACACTTCCATTGAGGTTTGTACATGTGAGGATGATTTCCCTTATATTTTCTGGAGATCTATATATTCTGTGAAGTCTCATTTGCCCCAAAGCAGCAGTGACCATCAGCTTAAGCTGAGTTGCTCTTCTAGATCCCCAGTAACTGTAATGGGAGCTTAGGTGCTTCCCTCACAGGGAGGCTTTCTGGAGCTGAAACTGACTGCAATCACTTGCCCACACAAATGCACCTGGTGCCATCTGCAGTGCTTTAGAGTTCAGCACTTGGGGCTGGCTGATCTGATGCAAGGCCACCAGAAGCCACGTCTACAGTGACAACTGGAGACCTGAAGGGATACATCTCAAAGGCTTGCCATGCATCTAAATCTTGCCTTTAGCACCTTAGCTGCGATGCATCACAGAGACAGTGAACCACCCATATGTTGCTAGACTGCAGTATACAGTGTGGACAACTCATTTAAATCCTCTTTGCAACAGCAACCAAGGATCCCAGTTATCCATTTACTTTCTGTTGCCTTAAGAGCAGGACTGCACCACACCTCCTCTGTAGTGCAGGTATACATATATGTTAATATTTATACATATATATGCACTATATATTTTTATACATAAGCTCTCTGCCATCTGCCAAGTTCCTGGTACCTGTAAAGATCTAATATAAAAGCTGTGGGACTATGTCAACACAGTGTTGAGCCCAAACAAGTATATCCCACCCCTCAGCAGAGCTTGTCACCCAAGGCTTGAACCCATTTTGTAATGCTCTCCTGGTTTTGGGGAGCTCATTCATAGGCAGAATCTACATACTTCTCAACATATTTGAGGTTTTGAGACATTTAAAACCACAAATAGCTACTGAGGGGTATTTTTCAAAAGCAGAGGACTTCTGTCTGTGCTCGGAGGTTTTGACCTGAGACTCTGAGGACCTGAATACATCTGCTTCAGAGAATTTCACAAAGCCTGACTGACATGAGAAGCATGGGCCTGAGTGGCTACTTTGCAAACAGTTTTCCATAGGAAGCACAGTTAGGTCTGTGATACAGCTTGATAGAAAAACGGTAGTGCCTACTTCCCCTTTAATGATGCAAATACTGGGTTTGTGTCCTAAAAGGGAACTGTATATATGTTCCTTCCTGCCCATTTCGCAGCTGGATACTTACTCTTCAGAAAGACTAAGCACTGATGTCTTTACTTTCCAGGAAAATCTGGCAGAGCACATTTGTCAGTCATGACAAGGGCTATATATATGTCTCTTACTGTATTAATTTAGAGGTGGATTTGATTATTAAGTATCTTACAGTGATTAGGTGCTGTTTTTCAGAGAAGAAAACCTTAACCTGCAAACTGCTGCAGCCAACGCAAGCCAGAGATTTTTGTACCTGTAGCTCTGGAGGAATCCCAGGGTAACCCTTCTCGCCTTTGGGTCCATGATGGCCACGCTCTCCTCTCGGTCCCATGTCTCCTTTGTCTCCTTTTTCACCTTTGGCTCCCTCCTGGCCAGTTGCTCCATTATTTCCATTGTTTCCATGGTTTCCTTAAAGGAAACAACACTTTCTGTTTAACTTAAGTAATTTAATATAAGATATTTTAACAAATAATTGTAACAGGGTCTCTTCCACCAGTTTGGAACACATAGGCTTTTCAGAACCATAAAACACGGGCTGAGATGTGATGGATAAGAAACAGCTGTGTGGCTAAGCTGAAGGTGAAGGTTTTGATGAGCAAGTTTCCAGAAGAATGTACACTGATGTCTAAGAGTTGCCCTCATGCTATCGTGGTGTTTCTGTATAAACTGCCAGTGTCTTGGGTCATTGCATTGTTGGGGAGTTTGCAAGGACAAGACATAAGGCAAACATGAGGTTCAAGGAAAGCGAAAGCCACTGCCTGCTGACACATACCAGGTAGCCTGCATGAGTGGTCTTGCTTTTCCTTTTGTGTAAAAGCTTATTTCCTGATAATTTGAGTTAATTAGGAGAGGATAAGATAATTTTGAAGAACAATTTGCTATCTTTAAAACTTGCATACACGACGAAGAATGACTGTAGCCTCAAACTAGCTGAATAACCCATCTGTGCCAAAAGTGGGAGGATCTGCATTCTCAGGGTGCTGGTTAGCTTGAAGGGGTTGACTGATTGCATGTTCCTAGATTTAAAGAAAGACTTTTATAATGAAGCTTTTCTGAGGTGACCTCTTGTAAAAATGGTCATTATAAAAATATATTCCTGCACCTGCAATATTACTTATTTCCTGATGTTTACTGAGGAAACTACTGAGCAAACTTCTATGTGACTGAAAATATTTTAAAGATGAACAGAATCACTGAGCAATTATTATGCCTACCTGAAGCAAAAGCTTGACCTTTCAATTAATTACTCAGGGGGTTAATTAGTGTCATCATTGTTCTAATTCTACCTGAATTTAAATTAGGTTCTTTGCCACTCTGCCTGTTCTCCGATTAGTCACTCTGATTATGAATTTGCAAGAATAATGGTGTTGTCTGAGATCAAAGCTAATGATTAAGTGATTCTTCAGAGTTTTTGTGTTGAGAAGAAAAATCTACTTCAAACAAGGAAGCTAAATTGTGGAAGAAATTAAGCAAATTTTTGTTTCGGTAGAGAAATCAATAACTCTTAAGGATAACAAGAATGATCCTTCATGTAAAGCCAGAACTACTTCACTGCCAATTCAGAACAGAGGTCTGCAAGCAACAGTTGATTCAATCAAGGGAAAAGAGGCTGTTGTTGTTCCCCTTATGGCCACAATGATATTAAATGCAGCAGATGAAGGAGACAAAGAAATTCCAGGGTGCAGACGGCAGCTGTCAGCCACACATTTGTGGCGTCTGTGGTGGCATGAGAGTGTGACTGAGATACATCCTTGCATGAGGAAAAGGCAAAGCTGGGATTAGGCTGCATCCTGGTGTGTCCACTGCAGCCTTGAAACTGCGGGTCTAATAAAAAATTGTGTCCCGCTCCCAAGTGGCCAACCATTTATTAATACATAAAGCAATATTTATGCACAAGAGGCCTCACCATTAGATTTCTCTTACTTCTCTAATGTTCAATACTATTTTTATAGAGGGTTGGTGCATTAATAGCACATAGCAAGCCAATACCGAATATGCCTTATTTTTCCTGATACCCAAAATATGTCAAAGTGACGATTTATTTCAATGTTTTCCCTACTGAAGCTAGTTCTTGAAAGACTTCGTTTACTCAGATTTTACTTCATAACAGTCAGATTTAACTGTTACTGTAAACTGTTTCTACCAAAAATTGCTATATTATTTTTTTGTGTGCATGGTTATCCATCATGTCTGTTACTTTCAGTACGTTTGTGAGACAGAAGGATTATGAACTTTCATTTTTGTTGTGATAACAGAAGGCATAGGCTTTTGAAGGTGAGACAAATCTGTCAGGCAGTGACTTGTTCGTTTACATTCTACATCTGCTATAGGAATAGCGAGTTTCAAATCCCTGAAGGTAGCTACCATAACAAACTTATACCAACATGCAACTATCTTTTTCCCTTCTCTAGGCTCTTCTTTTTCTGTATTAATTATCATATAAAATTATGCCATTTTCTTTTGTATCCCGTCTTTTCGTGTGCATTTTTAATGGCCAAAAAAAGATACTTTTTATCGTGAAAGACAAGAAGAAAGAAGGAAAAGAAGAAATTTCTAAGAGAGAATTGAAGTATGTGAGTCTCTGTAAAATATTGGCTAGTAGTATGCTAGAAGAAAAAACCTCCTGAACACAGAACACAATAGCACAGCTGGATATTCAAAGGTGAATGCAATCATCAACTCCAGGGAACAAGTTCTTCCAACTTTAATGGAAGCTTCATGCTGCTTTAAGAAGACAGGCCAAATTGCCCTAAAAATGTAATAAGATTACTCTGAATATGAATTTGTGAAAGCTGAATTTTAATAACAAATGGGTTTTCACTGGAAAAGACTTTAGAGTCTAATTGAAAATACCTGTCTCCTAAGAAGTTATAGAAAAACCTGTTCCTGAATCTGTCCCCAAATACAGACATTTGGACCATTTTTTGATATTTCATAGAATAGCCTGTAACGTATAGCCTGTAATTAGACTGACCAAAAAAACAATTAAACTTCATCTTTACCTGGCATCCCAGGGGGCCCGGGAGGTCCTGGGGGCCCTTGGTAGAGTCGAAGTCCAAAGTCACCACGGCAGCAGGAACTACAGTCTGGATTCTGCGGTCCCGTTTGTGGGGGCTAGGTGCACAAAAATAAATGTTAAATAGCTCATTCATGGAGGGAATCAATCATATACATGTTGGTTACAGGGTCTTCATCATATATTCTCTGTTTATGTATTTGCTAAGTTTTCAAAACACTTCTTACCTGGGCTGAAATGTCCCATACTTGGGTTGTCCCTGAAGATGTTTGTTTTGGAAAATTTAAGGGAAGTGTTCTGTGAGCTAGGAAAACAATGTGTCCCATCAAATAATGAGCATTTTGAAAATAAAATAATATCAAGTAATGAAAGTTAGATCAAAGTTTCAGTTACCTTCCTAGTCTGCTTTTCACGGCTCCTGGATTTCAGCTGACCTTTGTTGACAAATGAACTCATGTATAAGGACTGGTAGGACACAAGGGATTTAATTTGACCTTCACCAATAAACTATCCTCACTGAGTATAAAGAAAACAGTGTTGAATTGCCCAAAGGAGATGTTGAAAAATGTCTGTGCACCATATTCATGTTGACAGCTGCAGACTTCCATATTTGCGGGCTGCTAAAGTTGGGAAAACCTAAAAACTGTCAAGATACATAAACCAAATTTGAACTGACCACAACACCTGTTGTTTGGGACATTTAATTATTTGTAGTCATGGGCATGTAACTATGAAAACCCGTTTATATGCTGAAACTAATATAAATAAACTAATGAGTTTATTATACACAGCTCAGCTACTGTAATAGTAGTTTGATAATAGTTTCGTTTCTGTGGTTTTCCTTCCTAAGTTATTTTAATTATACTAAGAGTCTCATATCCTAACTAGGCTCTTGCAATGATTTACTGGTCACAAATCTTCTGATGTGTGAGCTGAGGCAGAGATCTAGGGTTTGGTTTTGTTTCTCTACCTCCTTTTAATTTCTCCCTCTTTGTTTCTTTTTCCCTATAATTCTTTGGTATTATCCTGAGGTGCAAATCTGCGGTTCTTAAATCCTGGAGGGAGATAGTTACACCAATCTCAACTACTACATTTCTCTACTCATTCTGCTATTTGTCTTTCTTCCCCTTCTTTCCACTCAACTTTACATGCTCAAATCACTTGCCTAATGCAGACCTATTGGTTTAATGGCAGCAAACTATCCTCTGCTTGGGACAGGAGTTGCCAAATGCACATATAGATGTGCTGTATTCCTGCCCTCAAGGTCATCACCTGGCCTGATCTAAAACACTAAAGCTTTCTGCCTGTGTTTTGAACAATGTCAAGTACACCCCTAGAATTCATTAATTTCAAGAGGCTTGGGAGTTTATGTTCATCGTTACAGAAAACCCTTTTCATGCCACTGAAAAACTGGAACTCCTCCAATTGGACAGACACATGCCCTTTCTAGCTGAAACCACTGACAGTGGAGCAACCATTGGAATAAAGGATGACCCAACAGCTCAACAAATATACCTCATATTCAAAGAGTTACAGAAATGTTAATACTTGCCAATAGGCAGAATGGGTTCATATTTATGAGGTTTTGGTCAATACTATGCTTTTTACCTTAATTTTGGATAACATCTATATTTTATAAGAAAAACGGGTTCTGCCTGTTGGACTGTCTGTTCCTGGGGAACCTGTTTGTATCCTTCTTGCTGTTTTATCTCTCCCATTTGCCAGGAAGAACATAACTGACAATCACTAGGCACACTGTTTAAAGCTTTCCTAATGTGAGAGAAGAAGTAGCCCTGCTTCCAGCTCATTTTGAGTCCTTGGATGGGGTCCGAGTACCAGAGGACTCGAATTGCACAAGCATTTTGCACCACATGAAATCCTAATGTTGAGTCTTGCACTGAGATTAAAGTCTCCAGCTCTTTTTTGGTAGTACTTGCTATTCATGTTAAATGAGAAGACAAACCATATACACACCTGCCAAGAGCAAATAACTCATTTTGGCCTAGAAATACTTAAATACAGAACTGTGGATTATAGGTAAGGGAAGGTGTGAATCCAGCAAACTTGACTGCATGTGAGACTCTGTGCAAGCAAGATTTATTTTCTTACCCAATGCACTGAAATCCCAAACTAAATGATTACCTAACCAGCCATGTTGTCATAAAATAGATACTAGTGCTGGTGATAACCAAATAGTCTTTGGCGTTACCTCTTGAAAAGCTCAGCAGGTTATTACATGTGAAATGAAGCAAGTCCTGCCAGCTTGGTTGTATGAGAACAGTTCCACTGACTTTAAAATAACTACTTATGCAAGTCATAAAGTAGTATTGACTTATTATCTTTACTGATCTTTTGACTAGGAGGAAAAAAATATTCCCACTCAGCTGCCAATATTAATGAGTAGTCAGGATATTCTTAATCTCTAAAAACAGAGAACTTAATGAAGAGTACATTTAAAGGAAAAACCTGGTCCTAAAGTAAAATTATACTCAAATGGGACAAAGAGATTAATTATAACCTGCTTGCCAAGGGTGTCCTATTCAGCCATTTGCACATAAATTTTATTGCACAATAAATCTTTGGCATGGCTCTCGGAACATGAGTATGATTTAGGAGCTTGTGAAATGCATCTGCCACATTGACATCCTAATACAGATAGAAAACTTGAAATACTTCTAAGGCTATATGCTCAATTTCCCATTATTTAGTATGTAGGAGGCAGTTCTAGGCAGCAGATGGTCTATGAAATTCCCTTAAAGTTGTGAACAAATCTTAATTGGGCATCCAGCCCCCTTTTACTTCCTGAGTAATTTTATGGGTTTCAGTTATATGTCTAAGACACTGCAGAAGACAAGTGATGTACATCCATCATTTTTGGCTCCTGTTCAGAATGCAAAGTAGCACACGTCTGTGGGCACTAAAGCCTTCTGTGCCCCTTCTGTAGCTAATAGTTTAAAAAGCCAATATTCAGGATGAAACACCAGCAGGTTGAGGGGTACCTGAAGGTGTTCAAAGATCAACCTGAAAAGGAAGAATGTGTCTGGCATGGCTTTCTGCAGTCACCAAGAGTTCTTGTGCTTGAGAAAGGGATATTATGTTTTATTTTATTTTAACTTACTGGGAATGTGGAAACAATGCAGCCAAGACAAATGCCGTTGTCTCTATTCCACAGCAGGGAATGGGACCGTAAAACACTTGAGCAAGACAGTGAAATTCTCTAGCCAGAGCTAAGATAACCAAGAAAGCAGGGACTTGGGGATGGAACAGCTTTCAGATGCCTCAAGGGGAAGACAGAAGTTGGACATGAATTAACACGTCTGTGCCACCTTTGTTCCTGCTCTGCCTGGAAATCCCTGGAGTCTAGAGGTGGAAAATACCTATTGCGTCAGCTGCTCTGTGATGGATTATCCCTGTCATGAATCTGCCAGTGCTCCGTTTCGTTTTGGTAAGCCAAAAATTGCATCATTTCCCCAGCAAATATTGCTTCTTAGAGAGGGTCTGGCAGGTAAATGACTTCCATCAGCTGTACTAAGACTCGCCGGGCTGAGTTTCAATGTCATAGCCTCTTCCCCCAGCAGGCAACTCCAAACGTGTTGCATTAAGCTCTCTGATGAGAGACACATGCACCCCAAACACAGTGACACTTTCTGTGAGGGAGAGTTTGACCCCTAAAGAAGTTGCAATTTGGTATTAAATCCTACATTATCTGAAACTGTGTTGAGTAAAAGGCAAATTTTTAAATACCAGTAACACATGGTCTGTAGTTTGCAGCTGCACAATTGTCTCTGCAGTAAAGAGGTATACGTGTACGAGCTGACTCATTGGATTCTGTACCTGATGATTTATACTGTTTATATACAGCAAATGCAATTTAACATACCTACATTTAAATATCTATTTTGCTAAGTGCACTGGAGGAACATATAACTCTTGCACAATAAATATGAAATGCAAAGCACTATAAAATTTAAATATATGGAATGTAGTGGTGTATTAAACTTATTCCCATACATGTGTTTGAATTCTTTAAGCCTAGGACAGGATTAAAGTCAAATCTCCCCTCTGCAGGTTATTGTTCAACACTTGTCTGCATGTCCATTATTTTTGGAATTCAAAATACCAAAGATTGATCTGAAAGAACTTTAAAACACAAATAATAAAAGGTGAACTACACAGGACTCAAACATTTCTATCAGCAATAGGAACAAAACACGTTCTTCTTTCTAAAAAATACCAATCAACAAAAACCATATCTGAGTTGAATTTTGTTTTGCCTAGTGCTAGAAAATGCTTCATCTTCCACCCTTCAGGTTTTTCCTTTTAAATTAGGATTGCAATACTTTATGTATAAACAAATTATGCCATTTTCCCTCTGCTGTGAGCTAATGATTATAATATCCAAAATGCCATGTAAAGGGCACTAAAAGATCTCAAGTTTAAAAAGCAGATACTACAGATGGTTTAAGGTTTCTTTCCAAGAGTTTCTTTCTACTGAAATTGTCAAGGTGTCATATATCATTAAATCTACTCAATACATTAGTATCTTTTTGTCAAGATATTCCTTAGAATAAAAATTTCGAACTTTCAGAATTTGACTATGTTTGTCTCAAGCTCAAAAGAATATACTTCATATATATAATTTTAAAATAAAGTTATTCTCTACTAATTGAACTTTTCCAAATACCTCTATAAATTCTGTAATTTTCCTTCACATTCAGATGAGTTACCAGAATCTAAAACTTCAATATATTAAATAAGTAATACCTTGAAATAATTAAGAAACTGTATATATAGAATAAATGATTGCACAGGATCATAGTTTCAGCAAAACAGAGGGCTGCTGTCTCTGTTGAAACCAGTGTCCCCAACCACTGCTGTTTCTACTAGCTCATTGAAAAAATCCTATAAAGCAACTCAGCAGAATACAGACCAACACACAGGTTTAATAAAATAATATCATAAACATATCACTAATAATCTTAGCAAAAAAAAAAAATCTCATTAGCTTTAAAGATATCTTTAGAAGATTAATTCAGAGTACCTGGACTCTATCTGAGGTAGTCAGTTCTACATCATCTACCTCTGGTCTCAGGACTTTTTGGTCTGTAGAAGTGCTATTATCAACAGTCCACTCTATAGGTTGACTCCGCTGTTTCAATATCTCCCTGCTTCTGGAACCTTTATGGCCAGTCTGGTGGTGACTTTGCAACACTTTGGCCACTGGTTTATAAGATCTTCTGCTCACCTCCATGTATTCATCTTGACACAGGCAAAATGGAAGAAAAAATAAAGCCAGTAGATGCCAACTGATGAAATCCTTCTCTGCCATGTTATTAAAAAAAAATTGCAGGAGTCCAGCAAATGCCTTGCAGAAGGAGAACCTCTTTGCTGCACCAGGAGTTATGTGGTCCGTTCAGCTTTTCCACTAGTAAGCCTGGCACTGAGATCAGTACCAGGTTTTATACGGTTGCGTGCAATAAATAAAACTGAAAATGCCAAAGTGACAGGATTCTTCATCCAGAATCAGTCATGCTCCTTTAAACAAACCAGGCATTATTCACCACTTCACCACCACAAGGAAAATTGATTTGTATGCTGGAAATGGCCACAGCATTTAACGGACTCCCATGGTTCCTATTTGGGGGCATTAAAATATGTAGCACCTTTTCTTTGGCATGTTTTTGTTTAAGTGTGAAAAAATGTGATGGAAATGGAGAACATGTGGCTAATGGTTTACGCTCCTTGATTAGACATGGAAAGGCTGTGAATTCACACTCTAAAATGTCTTTTGGACACAGTTGCCTTCCTTATTTGCCAGGAAATTTACACACACAACTGCGTCAGCCCAGTCCGAAAAATCCTTCCAAGAGCAATTAGGAAACAAAAGCACAAGAGGAGCTTTTGCATATGATCCTGACCCAATGGCTGTTTCTGACTATGCTTTTCATTCACTAAAAGAAAAATATTGAATTTCTGTCAGCTGGCCAACGGTGGAACGAGACTGGGTAAGTAGCTCTGAAAAACTGGGTTGAATTCAGATTCACAGAGCCCCATTTCTCAGCATTAGTTCAACCTACTCAGCCAGGCAGTATTTTTTCCCTTGAGTTCACAGTGTTTTGCTAAATGCAACTGCCAAACCAAGCTTTATGTCCTCGCTGCCAAGCAAATATAAATTTACTGGGGCCTTATTTCAGACTAAAAGAATCAAATTATATATGTATAATAATGCCCTTATTATATTTTTTGAACCTCCCACTAGTATCCTCTAGAAAGCCACAACTGCAGAATTCAGTTCTGCAAACACATCCAACATGCACATGCACATCCAGCCTTCCCAAGATCAAGTAGCTCCTTGGCTTGTGAGAAACCTTTCGCCAGCTCATGGCTAGAACAACATTACTGAAAGTATCAGTCCCAGGTAATGATCTCTGGGCCTGCAGTACGATGGGCTGGCTCTTACTCAAGGTGCTCAAGGCTGACCACCCTGGTTAGCATTTGACTGGGGCTCCTCTGTGACCTCTAGGGTACTTCAGGCCCCTAAATTGTCCCACTTTTTTCATTTTTCTTCTTCTTTCTGTTCAGTTGCCTAATGAAATGTGAGGGTTGAGCTACAGTGGATGTTTTTAGAGCAGGAGGCTAAAGTTGCATGTCTGGACTGGATGTGACAAACTGGCAGAATCAGAGGCCTGTTGAGGTGGTGGTGAAGGTTTAATCCATCCAGAATGTAGTTTCTGAAGCTAAAAAAACATAAATATCATCCAGGCTTAATTTTGAGGGGGAAAACAGTGTACTCCAAACAAAAAAAATCCTGGGAACAAACCAGGGTGTGACCAACCAGAAGGCAAACACCCACCAGTGAAATGAGGTGCTAAGTTATTTGATAATGTAAAAAGCCTTAAGCATACCAGCGTGCTAGAGCAGCAAAGCTCCACAGGTGCTGCTAAACAAGTGAAATGAGTTACATCTGCTAAAATGCCCCAGCTTCGTGGATTGCAGCTGCAAGGGAAGCCACTATATGTCTTTACTCCCTGATGTATTACTGAGATAGTAATGAGGTATGGAGAGTCTGAAGAAACAAGGTCTAATCTTAATCTTTGTCAAATCAGAGGAAACTTTTTGTCCCCATTTAAGGAGAATAAGTCTCAAGCAGCAAGGATTTTGAATGGGACTGTGGCTCTCATGTCTAAATGGAAGGTGAGCCCAGAAAGGAGATCTGTGAGGTGAAGGCTGTTCAGACCCTTGCAGGTGCTGGAAGGGACATGCAACTGATGTTTTATGAATGATGATGAGAAAGCACTTTCTGGTTTATATTCAGATCCTTTTTGTGGGAGACAGTGGAGCAAGTCATGTCATGAAGGAGATGCTTGCTGGTGACGCTGTGGAGAGGCATGAGCAGGTCTCAGTTGATGTTATGTCTGTTGGTGGCACAAGTGCAAAGGATGTCGGTGTTGACCTGTACCCCACCACTTGACTTGGCAATTTCCTGTTAACAGCCCCCAGACAGGATCATGGGGCTGTGCCTGTCCCCCAGAAAGGCAGTGCCAGGCCCCCCTCAAATCCTGTGTTCAGTTTTGGGCCCCTCACTACAAGAAAGACATTGAGGTGCTGGAGAGATTTCAGAGAAGGGCAATGAAGCTGGTGAGGGGTCGAGCACAAGTCTGATGAGGAGCAGCTGAGGGAACTGGGGCTGTTCAGCCTGGAGAAAAGGAGGCTGAGACCTTATCACTGTCTACAACTACCTGAAAGGAGGTTGTATCATGGAGGGTGTTGGTCTCTTCTCCCAAGTAGCAAGTGATAGGACAAGAGGAAATGGCCTCAAGTTGTGCCAGAGGAGGTTTAGATTGGATGTTAGGAAAAATTTCTTCCTGGAAAGGGTTGTCAGGCACTGGAACAGGCTGCCCAGGGAAGTGGTGGAGTCACCATCCCTAGAGGTGTTTAAAAGACATGTAGATGAGACTCTTAGGGACATGGTTTAGTGCCAGAGTTAGGTTATGGTTGGACTCGATGATCCTGAGGGTCTCTTCCAAACAAAATGATTCTATGGACAGGTGGGGTCAGGCTAAGCCAGCTCGGGGCTACTGGGAGCAAAGACAGCCAAGGGCAGGTCTTTCCTCTTTCTCCTTCTCCACCAGCCATGTGTGGTGTAGGAGCAGAGACCTCAGCTACTGTGGGCTCAGTGTTTTCCACTGAGGACAAACACAACTCACTGCCTGCAGCACCCCGGTTGTCTCAGTGACAGCCCCAGGAACAGGGGAGGCTCAGCTTATCTCTGCCCACAGTCTTGGCAGACAGAGCTGTGTCTCCTCTCTTCATGCTTTTGTTGTATTTATCTCCCTCATTTTATCATTCTAATGGCAGGAATCTTAATTTAGTTCCAGTGAAATCTTGGATTCTCAAGTCAGATGTTCGTGATCATTAAGTAACACTTCATAGATAGCTTTTGAGCCTTGCTTCAATCTATAAATATTAATTAACTAAATAGCTTTGTAGAAAAATGTTTACTAGCCTATACTTTATGACTACTGAAAATCCTAATTTTAAAAAATGCAAATATTCCAGTTATTTCATTGGTCAAGAGGAGGTGAAAAGGAATTTACTGGAGAGTGAACTAAGACTTCTGAAAACACAATTCCAGATTTTAGAAGCTGCTGTCAGCAAAATGGGGTTTCTTTTTCAAGGAAAGAAGATCTTCTTGGTAGGAAGGGAGTCTGAAAACCCTGGACTCAGTAAAATTGGGAATGACTCAGAGACAAACATGAATTTATCTTGGCACTTAATAATTTGATTCAGCAAGTGCTGGGACAGCACTGATGTTTTCAGCTGCTGTTAGGGCTTTCATGGCTTTCCAGACTCCGCTCCAGGAGCTTCCTGTGGCTAATGTTTCCAATATGGGTAATGAACATCCACAGCACCCCTGTCCCAAAGGGAGGAGGAATAAAACTGAAGAGATTTGGGCTACAAAGACCCTGTCTATCATCTCATGCAAAGGCTGCAGCAAGCATGTTTCTTGGCAGCTATTAGAGAGAAGAAGCCTTCCTTGCTTTCTAATAGAGTCCACCTGCTTCCTACCCATCACTGCTCTGGTGGTTTGCTGCTACACATGTTTTTTTGGTCCGAATTTGTAATGGAGTTTAGACTTTGCTATTTTATTTCCAATCTTTTCAACAGAATCCCATCTGCAGAAATCTTTGCTGCTTATCACTCTCTGTGCCTTCAGCAAGGAACAGCTGGTCCACAAAATCATCATCTACGGCAGAAACTTTGGACTCTGAATTAAAAAGCAATGGAGGAACTGATTCAGATTCTTGAGTCTTGATCTCCAAATTGTCAAATACACTTATCCAAATGTGTTAACTGAATCTAAAATAGCACTACTTTGAATTAACTTTGTAGTGGAATAAAATGCTGAAAATATTTCATGTTAAGAAGAACAGATCTGACGATGAGAAAACAACTGACCTAAACGTTTTGGTTTTGGTTTCAGTTGCAGGCCTGGTGTGCATTGCAGGATTCCTCACAGAATAAAATCCGACTCCCTCCTTACCTCTTCACGGTGTGTTTGCACACCCAGCATCACCGTTCCAGCCTCTGCTAGCTGAGCTCAAGCACAGCCATAATTACCTTTCCCCTATCTGTCTCTGGGAACAGGATATGCCCCTTTCTGGTAATCAACTGTTTAAGATGAAGTAAAGCACTTGTTTATGTCACGTAACAAGATGTCAGCTAAAATGTAATAACTGCTGGGTGAAAGCTCCTTCCCACCTTCTCCACAAGTAAAAACTCTGCTCTGTGAGAAAGGGCCCTCTTATTACTATGTTTTTCATATTGACATTGGGAAAGGGGGCTATTAGTGAGGTTATTATGTAAAACTGCAGGCTACTGTTTCAAGAGGCAACAAAACAAAATGACTAAAATTTAAAAAAAAAAAAAAAAAAAAGCAAAAAAAAAACCTACTGTGGCCCAGGAAAGTGTGTATCTGTAATGAAACATCTACAGTTCCTTCACTTAGAACTAATCCTGTTTGCAGTGATAACTTCTCCATGCCGAGCACAGAGGTAATGTGCACCTGCTGTTTCACAAGAGATCTCCACTGAACCACACTCAGTGTGGCTGCAGGGAGAGAATGGCACTGGAGCCTTTTCCCACCTCTGTGCTGACCACTGCAGAACTCACTGCAAGTGAGGTATTTTCACTGAAGACATTTGTGGTCTGCTCCTTGTTTCTGTGTGAGTTTTGGTCAGTAAAGGGGATTTAGGCAAAACCCACCACCCCGCTCCCTGAGGGAGCCTCCACAGAGATGGGCTACGGAGGGGAACGTGGACTCATGGGGCTTTCTAAGTGTTGTGCACCCAAAAAGGGTTTACATTCACAGTTTGTGCAACATCTTCCTCAGGTTTAGGTGTCTTCTTCTCCTGCAACACACTGCTAGTGACCTCTGCAGATGGCCATGGTCCCGTGAGTGCTTTGGGCAGTGTTATTAACATCCACGCTATGTGAAGTTTGCAGTCTGGCTACCAGAGGTACAGACCATTGAGGTCTGTTAGGTAGATGTTTTCTACACTGGCTATAGAAAGCTATCCCTAGCTGTCAGAGGAGGAGAGTGGGGCAGATCCAGCTCCAAACATGGCCTCTGCCCTTACCCAAAGCAGATGGATCTCCAGAGGAGTCTGGATCCTCCCTGACTTTGACTTTTCCATCAATTAGGAAATCCTCTTGCTTTGCCCGACACTGGCAGTTTCCTTCCAATATAATATGAGGGCTGGGGCTGAGGTACTACCACTCTGCCACTCTTCACCCCACTCAGGGCCCCATGGTTTGCCCAGGGAGGTACTCTGGGCTGATGTGCTCCAGCAGCCTGGACTGCCCCTGCTACCTCATCCCTCCACTTTTTACAGCCTAAAAAACCACCTTTTCCACGCCCCCCCCGCCCCGTACACCTAAACTAAGAGATTGCCTAAACTAAAAAGTCAGCATTGGGCAGAAATGTGGGCCTGGGCACCTGGTTCCCAGCAGAGCTGCAGTCAGGGTGATCCAGCACAGCCTCCACCAGCTTGTCTGCACAAATCCTCGCTCCAAAATATGCATGGGAGACACAGACCCCTTCACTCCGTCAATGTCATTTTCAAGGGTCCATGACAAACTGCCTGGATCAGACTGTTGGCAGTTTCAGACGGGATGGCCAGGTGGTTTATCCAAGTCCCTTTCAAACTTGCAGAAATACATTTCACGGCGTTGATAGGGCTCCAGTGATGGAACAAATAATGCAGTGTGATAAGCTTTTTCCAGTCTGCAATCCTTCAGTTATCCGTTTCTAATTGAAGAGCCAGAGCACAGTGGCTTCCAAGAAAGCAGGGTGGGGAGAGAAGACACAGTGCCAAAAAAACAGCCGTGGTCAACATTTTTGTCAGGGATGGATATCCTGGTTTGGATTAAACAAGATCTAACCTGAATCTTTAGCTTCATCTTAATTCATCTTTTTTTTCCTCAAGTTTCGAAATGTAAGAGCTGGTGACTGCCCATATCAGATTATTAAATTGTTTGCTTTATGCATGTATTCGGGTGCCATCTATCAAGAGTGGGGCTGTTAGGAAGATAGCAGTGCTATAGTTTTGGATTACGACCTTCTGGTTAGCTCTGCATAGATCATTAGGAGAAAAGTCCAAGCACTTGCTTGTGAACTTACTGTGTCCAGGCTCCAGTCAAAATGAGAAAACCCATGTCACCACACTTTGCATTCAAAGGTCACAAAACAGACAAAATAAATTACACTGTGGTAAGACCAGTAGTGTCCATTGCGATCTGATTATGCTAAACATCACACATCTCCCACCAGCACTGCATACTCTGAACGGGCCAGCTTGTGAGGAGCTAAGAAGCCAGGCCTAGAAAGAGGGAAAAAGGTTGTGTTTATCAGAACAACCGAGGCCTGATGCCAACCTCATGTTTAGAACCAGCAGCTGTGGTGTGCTGCAGGCCTAGTGTTTTGCTTCATTTCTTCGACTTGTGAAAGGTTTCTGAAAAATACCCAATCCGTAGGCATCTGTTTACCCCAGAAAAGGTAGAATATGGGTAGACTGGACAGAACTGAGAGGGACATCTGGCACATTCACTTTCATTCATTGCCTGCCTGTTTGAGCTAAAAATATTTTTTAAAATATATGCTGTAGTAATAACTGGGAAAGAGCCACGTGGATGGGAGAGACGAGTAACCTCTCTCACAGAGCTGGCAGCCCTTGCTGGGTAGAATCCCAGCCAACTAGCAACCATTTATAACAGAAAAGAATGAGCTTCCTCTAAGGCGAAAGCTGTGTTTGTCTTCCTAATTTGGTTTCTATAATAAATACTTGCTTTCACAAGGAGGAGAAAAAAAAAAAAAGATCATTTGAAAAGGAAATTATATCACCATATCACCATGGTGGGTTTTCCATGGCATTCTCAAAAGATTATGGCTATATACACTTGAGGAATTCCTCATTCTTCCATAGGAGAGGATGGATGTGTCTACACACTTGAAGAGTATATCTAGACCTGTACCAATCACATCCAGGCCTGTGGTCTCAAGACTGTCAACAATGAATCCTTCTGGCTGAGGAGACAGCTTTTGCAAGACTTTCAGGAGTTTGTCCAGTTCTTGGCAGCCACATCTGTTACCAAATATACATACCCTTATATGACAGCTGTTGGGCTGATTTGGAGTGAGTGAAGTAGAAACAAAAGCAAGACCAACAAGTTTTGGCTGGACACCTCAGTTCTCTAACAGTGCCATAGACATACTTACTTCTCCTTCTGCTCCAGGTGTCCACGTTAATTGAAGTTTTCACTGTATCAAAGGCACACTAGTAGTCTGCCAGCTCCTGGGCTCCTTGCTGCAATTAATGACTGGAGCAACCTATCTATGGCAATATATGAAGGGAGTGACTTTGTAAGCTGCTGAATGATTAAGGGAATGGAGCATCTCCCTTATGAGGAAAGGCTGAGGAAGCTGGGTCTCTTTAGCCTGGAGAAGAGGAGACTGAGGGGTGACCTCATTAGTGTTTACAGATATATAAAGAGTGAGTGTCACGAGGATGGAGCCAGGCTCTTCTCAGTGACAACCAATGATAGGACAAGGGGTAATGAGTACAAACCGGAGCACAAGAGGTTCCATTTAAATTTGAGAAGAAACTTCTCAGTGAGGGTGACAGACACTGGAACAGGCTGCCTGGGGAGGTTGTGGAGTCTCCTACTCTGGAGACATTCAAGACCTGCCTGGACACCTTCCTGTGTAACCTCACCTGGGTGTTCCTGCTCTGGCAGGGGGATTGGACTGGATGATCTTTTGAGGTCCCTTCCAATCCCTAACATTCTGTGATTCTGTGAACATATAGTCTCTTCAGGAGACAGGAGTGTTGGGAGTAGATGCTGTACAGACCCAGCTGTGCTTCTGAGAGCTGTGACCGTTTCAGCATTAGCTGGGTGATGCAAAGGGTGTCCTTCAACCCTGGAGAAGTCCCTTTTCCTGCTAGTGTGACCAGGTCAGGCACAATGAGGCAGTGTCTCCAGTCCATGGTGCACTGCCCTGGAGGGAAGTTGCGTCATGTGTGTCCATTTCCATGAGCACAACCGTGCACGCTGACAAGATTAATTAAATGTTCTGTCACAGCGTAAATCAAGTGCAGGCTACAGTTCAGCATATTGAGTAAAAAAATAGGAAAGCAATCCTACCTAAGGTTTTTGGCCTTTAGACCTCCAAGCACTTAAGGATTTTCTAAATACTTTCTGCTAGCAACACTGGAGTAGTGTCCTGACACTTTCTTGGTAAGGCTGATGCTCTGGGATAATCCAAAACAGGGTTAGAACAGCCGTTTTGGTATTGGCCCAGCTGCAGACAGTGGTGTTTCCATGCAAGACAGCCATAGGGTAATCTGTCAGCTGAGCAGTTCTGGCTCTGCCTGAGCTTTCACAGGTGGGAAAAGCTGTGAACTCCCTTGAACTGGGCAATTTCTCTGCTTCCGTCCCTCTCTCCCTGTCTGGCTCGTTGTTTTTAACAAGGGTTAGTTGTTTGTCAAGTCTGCAGTGACAGGATCTGCACAGTGCCAGTTACTCCACTGATTGCTCTGTGCCCTGCCACCAAGGACAGCAGGGTCCTTTGCTTTGTTCTTCCCAGGTACAGATCCTGCAGGAGTTTTGTCAACAAGAATTATTTTTCTGTAGCGTAAAACTAAAAGTCACAGAAGTGGCTGAGGGCCTTACATAAGCAGCTCATCCTCTCCAATACCTTGTAAGCCAGAGGCAGGTCAGTGAAAGGCTGTCAGAGCTGCCCTGTTGCCTGTTTCAGGTGACATGGTCCCTGCCAAAAAGAAAATTAAGTTCATTTTAAAAGTGGATAGACACTGAGCTGGTATCTTTGTTATCATCTCATGCCAGAATATCCAGTTTCAAGACCACTTTCCCTATCACCCTGTAACTGATGTGGCCACCCACAGCACTGCTTTGCCTGTTCACTCTGCTAGAAACATGTTATGGAAAGATACGTTGATTTTCATTTTTAATATGCTTTCTGGAAATAAAACATTTCTTTCTTTAAGCCTTACTGAGGAAAAACTGACACAGCTAAGGCTGTTTCCAGAGTCTGCTCAAAACCAAAAGAGAAACATATCAGAGATGGAAAAGCAAATACCTGGTGAGAACTACAAAAGCATTGCCAGGGTGTGCAGAGATGCAGTTAGAAAAGCAAAAGCTCAGCTCAGATTGAAACTGGCCAGAGATGTCAAGAACTACAAGAAAGAGTTCTTCAAGTACATAAACAACAAGAAGAAACAGAAGGAAAATATTGGCCTGCTGTTAAACAGCAGAGGTGAAGTAGTTACCAACGATGCTGAAAAGGCAGAAGTTTCTTAACACTTTCTTCACCTCTGTCTTTACCAGCACTGTTGGGTCCCAGGCCTTGGGAACAGAAATCCAGGTTGATGCAAACACAGACCCACTATCAGTGATGAAAGAGTTGTTAAGGGAACTATGACAGGAACTCAAACCCTACAAGTCAGTTGGCCCCGATAATATCCACCTAAGGGTATTAAGAGAGCTGGCTGACATCATTGTGAGGCCACTCTCCATGATCTTTAAGAAGTCATGAAGACTGGGGGATGTACCTGAAGACTGAATACATCACCTCCCTCTACAAGGTCTTGAAGTATGATCCAGGAAGTTATAGGCCTATCAGTCTTCAGCCCCTGAGAAAGTTCTGGAATGAATCCTTGTGGAGGCTATCATGAATCAGTTGAAACACATGATTGGGAATAGCCAGCACAGATTCACCAGGGGCAAGTCAGGCTTAACAAACCTGATCACCTTCTATGACAAAGCAACTTGCTTGGTTGATGTGGCGTGAGCAGTGCACATCATTCACCTGAATTTCTCCAAGGCTTTCTCACAGCCTCCTCCTAGAGGAACTGATGCATTACAGTCTAGCCAAGTGGACTCTGCAGTGGGTGAGGAACTGGCTGACAGACCATACCCAGAGGGTAGCGGTAAATGGCAACCTGTCATGAATAGGGTCCCCCAAGGATCAATGTTGGGCCCAACACTGTTTTACTTCTTCATAAGTGATCTGGATGATAGTATCAAATGTACCCTGATGAAGTTTAAAGACCCAGCTGAGTGGGGAAGTGGACACTTCCAAAGGGAGAGACACCCTACAGGAAGACCTGGAATGGCTGGGCGAGTGGACTAACAAGAACCTTATGAAGTTCAACAAGGACAAGAGTAAGGTCTTGCACCTGGGCAAACATAATCCAAGAGTGCAGCAGAGGCTGGGATGTACCCCGTTGTGAAGCAGCTCTGTGGAAAGGAGCCTGAGTGTCCTGGTGGACAGCAAGATCAATATGAGTGAACAATGGGCTGCTGCAGCACAAAAGGCCAACAAGGTGCTGGGCATCACCAGCAGAGACAAAGAAGTCATTGTCCCACTCTACTCAGCATTTGTCAGGTCACACCTGGAATACTGTGTTCAGTTTTGGTCCCCACTATACAAAAAATATGTGGACAGGCTGTAGAGGGTCCAGAAAAGGGCCACAGGGATGATCAAAGGGCTGGGAAGTTGCCATGTGAGGAAAGACTGAGAGAACGGGGCTTGTTCAGCCTTGAGAAAAGAAGGCTTAGGGGAGACCTTCTCACCATGTTTCAGTAATTAAAGTGTGGCTACAAAGAAGGTGAAGACTCCCTTTTACAAGTAGTCAGATGGAAAAGACATAGGGTAATGGGTACATGTTACTCCTGGAGAGACTTTGATTGGACAAAGAGGAAAATTTTTCTCAATGAGAAGAATCAGCCATTGGAAGAATGTCCCCAGGGAGGTAGTGGATTCCCCAACACTGGACACTTTCAGGATTAATCTGAACAGGCTGCTGGACCATCTTGTCTAGACCGCACTTTTGCCGGGAAAGGTTGGACCAGATGATCCTTGAGGTCACTTCCAATCTAGTATTCTATGATTCAGTTACCTCTAAGGTGTATAAATTAATTTGCTTTCTTGTTAACTCATTATTTAGGGGAGAAAAAAAAGAAGGAAAGGCTTTAATATTACTTTTTTTTAAAGAAGCAAATCATTTTGGCACCTAAAGCTAATAAGTACAGAAGCATGGAAGACTTGATAGGAGGTGTAATTTTTTTCATATAGAGCTCAGATTCATGTTAACCAACACAGGCTTTGGAGAGAAATAAGGAGGCCTTATTTCTCTAACACATCCTTAGAAAAACCTCGGAAACCTCAGGACACAGAAGCCACTAAAGCAGACATTAAATTTACTGATCTGATTTTAATGTTGCTCATTAACAAAACAGATAGGACATTGAATTATGGCAAAGAGATCTTCTGCAATGGGACACTTCTGGCTCATCAAGTTTCACCCTGTGTCTGTGATTTCTGTTAACTTCATCAGTAATGCCAAATTCAGTTTCTGGTGGGAAGGAAACCTTAGTATTATTACGAAAGGCTCAGCCCCAGGATAGTTAGCAAATCTCTGAGCAGAGACGCTCCTGATGCACAAGGCAGCAAGCCCAGCCTGTGCCTTCACCTTTAGGCTGAGTTACAAGGGTGGTATGTAGGAGAAGCAACACCATCATTGTGATCAGAACATTGATTTTGGTGCAGCACATGGCCAGCCACAGGCATGGGTGAAGCAGGCAGCTGCCAGGGTACATCCTGGAAGATGCAGCAGCAGCACAGAGGTGTGCAAGAGAGAGAAACTGCCATGCACAGCAGCCGTTGGAGATCTATCTGCTCTTGCAGCAGTGAAGCCAGCAGATCCTGCTGGTCCAGGGGGAGCTGGCAGACCACAGCCCCACCAAGGCAGCAGGGAGCTGGGATGGGGCTGGCCAAGGTTAGGCTCCCTCCTTCCCCATGGTTAAGGAGGGGCTAGGGGGGTGGGGCTGGGAAAAATATTTATTTTACCTTCTCTGCCACATGGCAGCAGCTTTCAGCTCCTCTTGGACACTCAGTTTCACCCATCTGCTGACAAAATTGATCCAGGAAACTAGGCCCAGAAGCTTCTTTTGAGTATTTTTTTTTCTCCAGAGGAAAGCTATGCTTCTTAAGGTGCCTCTGAAAAGGAAAATAAATCATTTCAAGTGACTTTTGAAAGATTTCAGAGTGATATCTTTACCATGTGCTCCAGTTGATGGGATTTTCTGCTGCTGGTCCTTACTACATTCTTCACCCCGCCATCCCCCCGCCCCGAAATGTACCATGTCTCACAGATTACCTGTGTCCTAGGCAACAGGCAAACACATTTTCCTGAAAAACAGAAAAAATAAATTCCCACCAGCAGGAGTATGCCAGGAGGTTACACAGATGGAGCAAAGATGAGCAGCAGAGACGGAGGTTAAAGGTGTCCACCCAACTTGGCAGTAGAGAAATGCTTGTGCAACTCAGAAACACAGTTTTACTGACCCACAATGGTGTATGTGGCTGGAGCAGAGAGGATCTGAAGCGACCTGCTGAAGTCTTAAGTTTAGCAGGCCAAAAACACTTGGTTAGACTTACAGATTCTGTCAAACAGGGTTTGGACAACTGTGCCATCCCCCTCCAGCACAGCAGCCATAGGGGAAATGGACCTTATCTGCCTCCTTCCCAGCAGCAAGCCTGAACCAAGTCCTCAGTGTAGGCAACATCAGCCAGAGACTGCACATTGCATGTCTAAATGTCATTTATATCATGCTTTTCTGCCTGTCTTGGTCTGGAGTCTTGCTGTAGATTCATTTCTGCTTCCAAACTAAGGTTCATACCTTGCAGAAACCTGCAGTGTGATATGGGGTCCTGCTATGATGGGCACCACGAGGGGGGAACGTTTGGTTTTGGGGAGGGGAAGCCCCCAAAGGACCAGAGTTTCTAGCGGTCTGACCTTACTCCGCTATTGAGGCAAGCAGGGTGTTATGCCTGCGGTGAGCAGAGCAGCAGGAGCTCCCGTGGGGTTGGTGCTCCCCAGCACTGCCCAGTGTGGACCCCTGCAGTGGAGTGGCACACTGGGAACAGCAGCGGGAAGGCAAAAAAGGGGAAAGGAACATGTCAGCTGAGGCCAGACTCTGCTAACAAAATTATTAGTATCTGGTGTAAACTCCACAGATAGAGAGAGAAGGCAGCCCAGCTTGTCTCCATGACTAGAGCTCGTAGTGAGCATGCAGCTTGCTGTTGGAGGAGACGAATCCTGCCTGGTGTGACCTCACATCCCTTTTAATTGAGAAAAAAATGGAACTGAACCTGGCGTCAGACACGGTGATGGGATCTGCAGGAGGATGTCGCCAGGGAGCGGTCAGAGGCTTGTGCCAGCCGGAGAAGCACTGCAGGCAGCTGCTCTCCCTGTGCCTGCTCCGCCTGGTGTCACCGGTGGGTATGGGTGGGTTGTCCCACTTCTTGTTGCAGTATTTTCCTGAGTGTCTTTCCTTGCTAACTTGAAAGAAGCTGACTGGAGCAATGGAAACAGCAGTAATAACAGGGGAGGGATCAAATGTATTTAAGATAGGGACAAACCCAGTTTTGATAACACAAGAGAATAATGGTTCTTCTGTATGAGCTACCCAATGCTCTGGGATTAACAGGACCACAGAAATGATCAGAGTGCCCTGTCCCAGCTCTGCTGTGAGGACAGGCTGAGAGAGTTGGGGTTGTTCTGCCTGGAGAAGAGAAGGCTCCAGGGAGACCTTATTGCAGCCTTGCAGTATTTGAAGGGGACTTAATAAGAAAAATGGGGACAAACTTTTTAGTAGGACCTGTAGGGATAGGACAAGTGGTAAAGGTTTTAATCTAAAAGAGGAGAGATTTAGACTAGATATAGGGAAAAAAGTTTTTTACAATGAGGGTGATGAAACACTGGAACTTGTTGCCCAGAGAGGTGGTCGATGCGCCATCCCTGGAAACATTCAAGGCCAGGCTGGATGGGGCTCTGAGCAACCTCATCTGGTTGAAGGTATCCTTGCTCATTGCAGGGGTGTTGAACTAGATGACCTTGCAAGGTCCCTTCCAATCCAAACTATTCTATGATTCCATTATGATTTGCAAATTTCAGACTGCATGCATACATATTTATGTACCAAATAGCCTTTATTCCAACCTGAAAGGCAGAAGAACAGTACTGATATTCAGAGACCTTACGAGAAGCCTCTAATTCATACCTCGTCCATAGGATCTCCTTACTCAGTACCCCATAAATGTAGTAAAAGCAGTTCTTGCCATTCATCCATCCACACATCCATTCACCCATGGCTTTAGTACCTTACTTCGAAGATCCATGTTGAAAGCTGTAGGTAAATTATCTTGCTCATGGTTCATGATGTGGCTCTCATGGATTTGAATTTTGTCTCTTCTTCATATAGTAAAGTGAAATCAGAATCTACATCCAGGAAGGAGATAGGTTTTTTGACTCTGTACATTGCTCTATGCTACAGGTCACAGTCATTGCTGTGGAAACCTCACGGCCTTTGAACATTTACAGACCATTACTGGTTTATACATTGATCTGAGGTCTGGTGTGAAAAAGCACTAGAAAAATCACTGCAAAACTTGCTTGTCTTTTTCTACTGACACAAGCCAAAAGCTCATGGTTTAATGCAAGTTCACAGACCTGAACATTGAATTTGTGTCAAAATTTGATTAACTCATTTATGGCTTTGTGATAAAGAACATGCAAAGCTCAAGCAGATTAAACTACTTGGTTTCTCTCTCACGCACACACACAGACAGCAGTGCTCTCTCTCCTGTGACCAGAGCAATGTAAGTGGATTTTCAGATGAGAGACAGCCCCACGAGTGCACAGGACCTTGGTGTACGATACTTGCAGCACAGTGGAAGTGGGTGATGGTTTTGGCAGAGCTCCCTTCATCGGGTGCTGGGCTTTCATTGCCTTCAGCTCCTGTAGCCAAAGAAGGCTCCTCCTGGAAAGTGAAAACTCTTTTTCTCCCTGTCACATCCACCCCTTCCCCAGAAAATAACATCACACACTAGAATATCCCCAACCACTTCACCCACTTGGGTGGGCAAGGAAGACTTAATTTTAATTGCTGGTGAACACAATTAGCACCAAAAAGTGTTTTAACATTAGGCTCACTGATGACAAAGCTAGATTTTCTCAGGTTTTTTTAAAGATCCGTTTTTGAAAAATGTGTCTGTTGAAAATAAAGCTTCTGAAATGCTACACAAATGCTTACCACTCAGGGGTGACATCGAACTTCCAATTCCTGTGCCACATTATGAAAGTCCTTAAACCTGTATCTTCATCTACCTTAACTCATCAAAGAGTTTGTGTTGCTTCCATGGTCTGGGGTTACCCCAGGAGCCCTGACTCTGCACAGCATGTGGGGTGCTGGAGGGGCTCAACATGCCGCTGCTGGCCCCGTGGGCCAGGCAGAATTTGGGAATTTGATACTAAGCCACACCAGGGAAGCTTCTGAGAGGAAAAGAGCAAGTTTGGAAAACACAGGGAGATGAATAGTCTAGACAACAAAAACCATAGACTAATAGCTTGAAATGCTCCTTTACATGGGAATTTCCTATGCATCAGGATTACTGGGGCTTTGCTTGCCAGCCCTGCTGTGTTTTGACTGTGCAGGAAAAATGGAGTGTGGAAAATTCATTCTCTGGGAAATCCAAGATAGGAACTTGCTGAGCACTTTTTATCTAAGTTACCTAGACAGAGCCTTCCCACTTATACCAGCACATTTCAAACGAAAATCTATAATTACTCTGGACATACAGTCAAGCAGCTAACTTATTTTGCTCTTATGAAGCTCACTATGCTTTTTAGCCTCCTGTATGCATAGTGATTGGTACCATCCTTGAGCAATCATTAGGGAATTTTACATTGTGGAAGTGTTACTGAGTACTGCAGCACCCTTACAGATGCTCATGTGAGAAAGCATCTGCTCTTAAACTTGTGAGAAATGCTGGTAAAGAATGCAAGCCTAGAAATATTTTGGTGCTTGTTTTAATTTAAAGTTGATGTGTATCTGAGTGCTTGATTTAGAAAGTATCGACACAGCTCATCACTAAAAAAAAGTTACTTTAAAAAGAGAAAGTTAGAGTAATGCTACTGAATGGGCTTATTTCTCTAGGTCTCGCCTGAACAAAACCAGAACCATCTGTTGCTCTCTGTGCTGTCAATCACAGCAGCTTTTTCTCTGCCCAGATGATGATTAGGAGAAATGAACCATATGCAACAGAAATTAAATGAGGAGGAAAATGTTTATTTTCAAGATGGGCTTAGACTGGGGTAATTTAACCTGATCCATTGGACATGTAGGTCTGAATTACAGCTGCTTTTTCATTTTACAAAAAACAATGCCCAATCAACGAGGCTTTTTAAAAACCTGGTAAAAGCAGTGCTGATTTCACATTTCTCCAGCAGACTTTGCAGTGTAGGAATGACCCTCATAAAATTCAAACCACTAGGGATGGAAAATACTTTCTAGGTTCAGCCTGATCCCTAAACATCAGCTTGAGTATATTTCTCCTGATCCATCTTATCCAAGTAGTACCACCCATTATTATTTGGTGGGTTGAGATGCTGCATTTCTGTGGACGGCCATCTCAATGCTTGCTCCCAAAAGGGTTAGATGACACAGTGCTGGAAGCCCTGCTGCCAGCTGGAAGCTGTCTCAGTGGGGCTCTCATGTTGCTGTGGCTGAACCCCGAAAGCAACAGTGGAAAATATCTCTCTGCCAGTCCATGAAAGAGTGTCTGGGCTGAAGCAGCAGACATGAGCAAACCATGAGAGAAATCTGAGCAGGGAGATCTTGGGTCATTACGCTTGTGCCATTCATCATTTCTCAGTTCCTTCTTGGAGGTGGAGATCCTTGTCCACAGCTTAGGATGTGAATGGTGCTGTTTGTTTAGGTTTTGCAGCTCTCTCTTAGGTGTGGGAGCCTCTGGGAACTCCAGCTGGTGCCCGTGGCCAGAGCCAAGGTGAGCTGGGCAAGCTCCGCACACTCAAGCACCCCAACTTGTGAGAGATGACCTTTTATTTCAACCAGTCTGCTGTAAAGAGGGTCTTATGGTCTAAGTTAAAATATTTGGCCACTGTAATTTTCAGGTTTGACTGTTATTTTTGTGTCAAGGAACATTTATTTTTTTTTGCAAGCAGTTGAGTCATGTTAATTGCTGATGTTATTGCTATCCACGTGTCTGCAGAGCACAGCAGCAGCACTCAGGAGGTCGCTTAGGGCAGAAGTGCTGCATGGGTCCTTTGCTTTCCAGTGCCCAGCCTAAGCACTTAGTGACACAAATGACCACAGGGCCTCCAGGTCCCCATCACAGAGCAGAAGAGAGCTACTGGAAGCGGCACTTTCCATCACAGCCCTTCCCTATTGCCTTACACAGGCAGAGCGCCAATAACTTCTTTTGTCTGAGTTTTGAAAATGAGGTGAGGAAAACAAATTACCCTGGTCAGAGTGATCGAATGAGAGTGCTGAAAGAGTCAGAGGAGACTGGCGGCTGCTGTTTTCCTTTATTTGAAAGTTGTGTTCGGAAAATTGGACATCAGTGTTATGGTCAAGATACCTTAAGGGTGCCTGATGGAAAATGTGACTTCTTCCCCTCTCCTTCCTTTTCCTCACACTCAAGTGTTTTGTTTCTTTGTGTAAAATGTCAAAATAAAAATGACATTTTTTCACATCAAGTCCCAGTTTTCATCACTTCAAGTTTTAAATTGTGAAGAAAAATGGAAAAAAAAAAAAAAGCACATAAGAAAGTGTTTTGCTTTCTTCTTTTTTTGCCATGGTTTCTCTTGTCAGCCCACTGAAAAAGTGGGAAGATATTAAAAAGGAGAGGAAAAGTAGAGATTTAAAAAGATAGAAACAGAGTAAATTGAGGAGTATGGTGAAACTAAAAATTACTTTGTTCTTCTTCTGTTTTTCAGAACTACCCCAGGTTACTTAGTTTGCACTTTTCATGCTGAGATTTTTTTCCAAAATCAAAGCTGTTTCACTACAGGTTTTAACATTGATTACATTACAGACTTTGATGGAAAAATATTTGTCAAAACTGTTTGAAGATTTCTTCCAGTGCAGATAGAATATGTCGGGGCTGTCTGAAGTTGGCAATAACTATTCAAAATGTCTGTACCACTTGATGACCACAGGCTAGCACAAGAAGTTGGAGGTGAACACATTTTCTAGCTGTTTGCATTGAGCTCAGTGGTGAAAGTTGAGGAAATTTTCAACCTCCCCGAATGTGCTTTCCATCCCTTACCAGACCCCTTGGTGCATGAATTATGTTCTGCATTAAAGCCAGATGGAGGTGGGGCTTCCCCTCACTAACACTGGCCACCTCACCACTCAGAGCACAGTCACAGCTGATTAACACCCTCCTCACTTACCCCCATCTAGACCAGGGAAGCAACTACTGCTGGAGGAAGAATTAGTGAACGCAGCTCCATCACAGAGGAGCTCTGGTGTTTCCTCTGCAAGATCCGGGAAACTGCAGAAAGTAAATGGATATATCAGTGGCTGGCTTTTGTCTGTTCTGAGGTTTTTGGTCAGATAAAATAAAGGGAATAACTCAGAGAAAGATCAAAAAAAGAAAAAAATAAAGGTTAAATACTCCTATCTCTAGCAGTGTGACATCAGCTTCACAGTACAGGAGGCTATAGCTGAAGATGCTCTGCCATGGCAGGAAACAGCTCCTGAAGAAAATATCAAGTGAGACTGACCCACAGAAGGAGGCACCAGACCAGGAAAGAGCACAGGAAGCTCCATGCAGGAGTTCTGGATGTAACAGGGTAGTGTTGGAATCAGAATAATTTATCACCAGAAAGGCTACCAAGGTTAAATCTTACATGCTGAATAAAGCAGAGAATACATCATTGCTGGGGAGAGCACTTCTGAGTGCATGTGCTGGCAAAGGCACCTGGGTTATGTTGTGTGTCTATAAGGGAGCAAACTACAAAACCTGAGCACAACACCCCTGTCACAGAGGCACCTTCCAGCTTTAGGCCTCAGGTGCCATGTAACACTTGCATAACCCCAAAGAAGCCCATCATTTTGACTAAGTGTGCTAACAGCTGAACTTGACCTTGTTTCAGTCTGAATGCAGAAACCTGAAGAGCAGCAGTAGTCTGGCTTCAACAACTCCATCCCGCTTCAACACAGCCAAGACTTTCTGGTGAGCATGGTGCACCCCATGGGCCTGCAAACATGTACTTGGGATCTTCTGAGCCAAGGGTGAGGACGGGGAGAAAGAGCAGTCTGAAGGAAGCTTCCAGCCTTTTCTTTTTGGTATCTTTTGCTGGACACTGAAGTTTGGCTGGTGGTACTCCACCATCTACATCCACTTTCCACAGCCCTGTGGGAGATGTTGGTTAAATTATACAGAAGAAATATCTTTTTCAAAATAACCCTCCAAGCAAAGAAACAAAAGAAGACAATGAGCTGTTTGATTGCATATAGCTGTCAGGACACTTATCGGCACTGTCTGCATGTTTCCAAGTCTTTTTCTCTAAAACATGAGCTGACATCCTTACTCTTCAGTCACTTAGCACTATTCATCTCCACATCAGTATAACTGCCAGCAAGGGAAACCATAGCCTGGCTTCAAATAGTCCCACAGAGACCAATCACAGCTGCAAGTTAACCTGAGCCAACATCGTTCTTCTTGACAGCAAGGGTAGCTCCAATTGTTCTGCCCAAATACTATGATCTCAAGCTCCAACACATTCTCCAAAGCACCTATATCTCTGAAAATATCTGGAAAGGCTGTTGATGGAGAGACACCTGTCATGCTGGTCTAAGCACAATCCTTTTCAGTTCTTAAATCTGGATGCACACACTTCACCATGTATATCAAGGGCTAACATATTCTTTATGTCTTGAAAAGAAATACAAAAATTATTCTACAAAGCAATAGAAATGCATTCTCAAGGGGGAAAAGTATATTCCTGAGTTTCACATCCAAGTGTTTTCTTGTAGCATGGGGTTCAAGCCACTGGCTACTTGTTTCTTACATGTATGTTCAATGTCCTGGTGTAATGAGACTTACAATTTGCAACCAAAGTCCAAGGCCTTCATCCAAATGAACAACAAAAGAAGGAAAAATACTCAAAGCAACGACACTGAAGTGCTTGAAGTAGTGTAGGAAGGAACTGAGGGCAAAATCTGGCTAAAAGGGGAGCTGTCTGCAAGTTCACATCTGCAATATTTTTGATCCTTTGTCTTTGTATCCTTTTTATGCTACAATAGTCTTTCATTCAGACTCCTGAGGGGAAGAATAACTGTTAACAAGAGCCATTCTTTACCTTGCATGTCTCTGTGATGATACAAAGGCAACTCCCCTGCAGCTTTCACACACAGTCACAACAGAAAATCAGCATCAAAAGGGTCTGACTAAATAGTTTTGAGAAGTTTGAGCAGTCTTGAAGAATGGCTGGTGAAAAACTCTCTCTTTTCCTGCTGCAGTCTGAGTGCTGCAAGGAACTACCTGTGGCTACACATATCCTGCTGGTTTCAACTGACCTTCAGACCCATGAAAGACCCGTTTTAAACTGAAGGAGGGGAGGTTCAGGCTAGACATGAGGAAGAAATTTTTTAGAATGGAGGTGATAAAACACTAGAACGGGTTGCCCAGAGAAGTGGTAAATGCCCCATCCCTGGAGACATTCAAGTCCAGACTGGACAGGGCTTTGAGCAACCTGATCTACTTGAAGATGATCCTGCTTACTGCAGGGTGATTGGACCAGATGAGCTTTGAATGTCCTTTCCAACCCTAACTATTCTATTATTGCCACTAGCCATCAACACGGTAACTCTCAATGGCTGTCCCAACACTAGAGACAAGCTCAGAAGCAGCTACTCCATGAAAGAGTGTGCTGAACGTCTCAGTGCCATGGTCAAGAAATACAAAGTACAACATAGGAGGATACCCTCATAGTGAAATAGAGGCAGGGACTGGGATTCACATGACTTAAGCTGGCTGAGACTAGCACTGATGTCTATCCTATATATCCATATGGGCAAATGCTTTAGGCTTATATATGCAGCCCAGCTTTTTAGATGAAGTTGTTACCTCCAGGCTCATTTCTGAGATTCTGTTTTCAGAAAGAGCCCTTCACAGCTGTGAAGGGAAGCTGGAAAACATGAGCTCAATGTAAGCAAGAGCAGATGTGCGGTCTTGATAGGGCTGCACTAATAACTCCGGGATATGTCCAACATAGATTGGCATTGTCACAGATGCACCCATCTGAATACAGGAGCAGAGTGTGGCAGTGAGCTTACACAGCTGTGAACATACTCATTTGCCCTTACTAATTGCAAACCTAATTGCTGTTACCTCCCAAACAGGAGTCCCACTGTACCTGCTGCTGCTGCCCTGACAGATAGTTGAGAAAGTAAGTTTTTCTTTTAAAAAAACACAAGGTTTATTTTTTCATGGAAAGCCTCTCCTACAAATCCTTTCCTTCTCCTCTGTGCCTCTCAGGTTCACATCACAGTCCTTCCTTTACCCAGGCTTGGCTGACACTGCTGCTTCAACGGGAGACAGCACACTTGCCCTGTGCTCTGCAGTGGTTACTGGGGTGCTGCCTCTCACCTGTGGGGACACACATGGTAATTTGAAAGAGAGAGAAGTCCTGAAAGCTGTTTCTCCATCTCTACAGCAGATGGAGGGCACCCTGCTGCTGTCGCTGCTTGTGTTGAAGGAGACATTCTTGCCTTCCACAGTCACCAGTCTGGGAAAAATACTGGTGCACCTGGTGTTGCTGAAACTGTGACTGCAGATGAGGGTGGCACCAGTGCCCAGCCTGGGTCCTGCCACACTTGTTCGCTTCTGTGGCAGAAATAAAACCAGAATGACTATTGCACACAGCTGAACTGTCTGGTTTTATATGTTCCTGGAGAAAGGAGAGTAACACTGAGAATGAGTTTGCATGGGATGAGTGAGCTTTTGGGGAAAAGACCATGGAACTGTTTTATTCAGAGCTTTACTGGATTAGTGAAACCTACTTCTGGAGTATCAGTTAATTAATTATTATAGTATATAAAATTAAGTATCATTTATAGTAGGATTATAGGCCTGTCATGAAAAGAACCATGACAGAAAGCAAGGTTTTTCTTGCTTAAATTAAAGCAGTCACTTTGCAAACTCAGCAGTAATTAGAGCAACCTCAACATTGCTTACCTATGTGCCATAAAATGTCTAAAAATATAAATGGGCTTTTCTTTGTGAAAGGAAGATATGCTTCTCCAGCACTGCACATGTGCACAACAAGGGGTGAATGGCTCAGCAGACAGTGTGACCCGCTGTTCCCAAAATGTTGTGTGGGAACATGGAGGTGCAAGGCCAGAAATGCCAATGTGCAGGAGAATGAACAAGGAAACAGGAGGAGAGGGTAGGGAGCATGGGGGAAGGAGCTGTCTCAAGGGGGTTTATGTAGCAGAGCAGCCCATTGTGTAGGTAAGTATGCAGACAATTTCCGAATGCGTGATGTCTGCTTGATAAATTGCAGCAGATTCCTTGGATTCATGCCAGGCTCTGCACAAGTATGTGCGTTTCCGATTAGATGAGAAACACATGCGAGGACTGGGAAGGCTATAGCTTCCACTTTGAAATGTGGTGCCAATAGGGAATCTGGGCCATCGGTTAAAAGAAGTCTTTTGGATATTCTAGTTGGTACTTGGAACAGGCTTATATCATGAAAATACTGTAAAATAACGTGCTGTCCATACACAGTAATGTTGAATACTCTGCAGTGTTTCTCCCTTGTTATGGCAAAGACTCTAAGAAATAATGACTTCCTTGGTCAGAAATCTGTAGGTAAAGCATATAACGATTGTATTATCCATTATTATTTATGTTAGTTTTGAAATATTTTCCTCTAGTCAATTTGTACATCACAAGATGCAGTGTTAAAGACAAGGGTCATTTCAAAATGGCAAGAATGCAGCACAAGCCTGATTGTGAATGAAGGCTATAAAGGACCTTTTGTGCCCTGGAATCTTGATATTTTAAACTTTATTCACAGAGATGTCCTAAATGTAATGACGGTGAATCATAAGGCCTCCCTAATTAGCAGAGATGATGCCAAGACTGGATATATGCATATGTGTTGAAAATAATAGAAGCAAATCCATACAAGTATGGGGCACATTGTGTCCTTCACAGAAGTCAACTGCTAGCAGAAGACATCACTTTTCACAACATAGGCCAAATTTATACCCAGTGTGTGTTGGTATCTTACCTTATGGGTTATTAACTAAGAGGTTAATCTCGTGGTTAATAAGGTGTAAGTGTCAGTGTTGGGTAGGCCAGAGTGGCTGTGAGGCTGGGTCATGACTTGATTTCTGGCAGGAGAAATGAGCAGAAGATGCTGTGGATCATGAAAACATTTGAAACACTGTGTGTGGTGGGACAAAGGGGTAAAGCAGACACCATACACAGCAGAATAAGGGCCAAGCAGGGCATCTTCAACCAGCTCCCATGGAAAGGGTGGGCGTTCATCCCAACTGGGAGTGCTGAGGGAGTCAGCAGACGTTAAGCAGACATCCCAGGGCTTTTGGAGAGTACCAGCTGTACAGCTGGGGATCAGAAGGAGCTGTAGGGATGACTCATTGCTTCAAGTGCAGCAAGGAGGCTCATGAGGACCTCAGCCAACGAGCCCTGCCATTACCCAGCATGAGATGGTGTCGTGCTTCAGAGAAAACATCTGTAGAAAAGCCTTGTCTGGGGTTTGGTCTAACCTGAGGAAAACCACCTGCAGCTCTCTCATGTGATGGCAACATGTCCACCCATGGTCCCCATCGTCTGTCAGATATTTGAAGTTGCTCAGCCAGAGATTGAAGTTAGGTGGGTTTAGGGAGAAATGCAATGACCTGCAGTCATGCCCCCTCCCCCCATTTTGATTTGCAGGCTGAGCAGAGATCACACCTGGGGGATGAAATTACACTGTGACAGGCATGAAGAGGCTAGTGGTGGGCTGTTCCTCCGAAGGTGACGGGAGTGCACACACTGACTGCTGCTGTCTGTAATGCATGTATCGATCTTGGGTATTTGGGGCCAAACGGCTTCCATACTCTCTCGTGTCCACAGAGATTCATACTAGCAAATAGGCATTTATTTCTTGTTATTCTTGGATCTGTCATATTAATCCCTGCAAACAGGATAATTAGTGGCACTTGTATCTTTGTTTCCATTAGGACAAAAAACCCCTGACTATACAATTCAGCTATCTTTCCAGCATAGTGCATTTTATTAACGTGTAACGCATCCTCAGTCCTGTGGCCCTGCAAACAGCAGGAACGAGTAGAAGGGGAAGCAACTTTGGTTGTCTCAACTGTGACACCCATGTTTCAGCCTGGCTAGTGCTTCAGGCCCCCGTGGCAAGGGCAGAGTTTGCTCATGGCCAGTGACTTGCAAGCATCTCTCCGAGTGTGCCACCAGAACAACATGCTCCCATAGCTATTCTTCAAGGGTCTTATTTCAAGACTAGCATGAGCAAAAATAAGAACATGTCTGAATGTCCTCTAAATGTGGACATGCTTGAAATTTCAGATAGGTTCTCAGTCTCACAAATGTGCTGCATCTTTATCTGCCAGATCTATAGATATGAGCATCTTTGAATTTCAGAGGGTGTTAAAGCATGAACCAGACTAGATTTCTGTGGCATGCAGTCCTGACAGACTGCGAGCTAAAGGTGGAAAAAAGCCTGAAGGATACAGGACAGCCCTTGAGCACATGACAGAGTGTAAATGCAGCAAGAGATGCGGTAAGAGGTGGGAACGGGAGGGCTGGAGCTGCAGGAAAACAAATTGAGGGGCATGAAGAGCAGCTAGCATGGACAGAGGCAAGAATGAAGGCAACACATGGAGAAGAGTGGTGCCACCAGCAGAGCATGACAGGGTGTCCCCACATTAGCCCTGACACAAGGCAGGGACCAGAGGGTTCACAGGCATCCCAGCAATAAAAGAAGGTGCCAGGGTTACTCCCAGTGAGTCTGAGGGGTGAACAGAAGGGAACAGGTGATGGCCTTGATCCATGTGTAGGAGCACCCATGGCTCATTGTCTCTCAAGGATTTTGATCATCTGGGAAGGATCTTGAACATACAAGCTTAGGAGGGTTCTCGCCACATCTGTGAAATATAATGTCTCGTGCTACAGGGAGCACAATCTGAGGACTCCCAGCAGAAGCATTGCTGCTTGTCAGATTTTGAGTACTTTATGTTGCTCCAAAAGTCATGCTCAGTCATAGGCATTCATGCAAGACCTGTAGCTCTGAGGTGCAGATCCTGTATTAACTAGACTTTTTCTCAGGAGTGCTCCACCAGAATTTGGAGAAGACTGAATTAAACACGATGGTCATGTGAATTTGTTCATCTTCATTTACTTAGAAAAAGGAAGAAGGGGAACTGCAGTATTTTCCAAGGGGTTTACCACAATACCACTAAGTATTCAGACAGTGTGTGCTGAGAGTGTGTTCTGACTGTAATCTTTGTCCCTTTCCTCCCTTTCATTTATTCCCACAGTTTAGCCATGTGTCCTGAGACCATGGGTGAAGCTGTGTGTGTGGAATATAACCCTCACCAGCCCCTGCTTGGCTACTGCTGTTGGGGGAGCACAGCCACTTCAAAGTACACAGCTTAGCCCTGGCTTTCCACTCCTTCAGATCAAGGAAACACTGGAGTTTCTTTTTCCTTTTTCTTTTTCTTCTTCTTTTTATTTTCTTTTTCTTTTTTTTCCTTTTTCTTTTTCTTTTCTTTTTCTTTTTCTTTTTCTTTTTCCTTTTCTTTTTCTTTTTCTTTTTCTTTTCTTTTTCTTTTTCTTCTTCTTTTTCTTTTTCCTTTTCTTTTTCTTTTTCTTTTTTTTTTATTTTCGTTGTTGTTTTTCTTTTTTCCTTTTCTCTTTTCCCTTTCCTTTTTCCTTTTTCTTTTTTCCTTTTTCCTTTTCCCTTTTCTCTTTTGCCTTTTTCCATTTCCTTCTCCTTTCCCCTTTCCCTTTTCCTTTCTCTTTTCCTTGTTTCTTTTTTCTTTTTTTTTCTTTCTAATTTTCTTTTTATTTTCCTTATTACTTTTATTTTTATTTATCTTCTTTTCCTCTGTCTGACAACCAAATCTGGCAATTCCATAGCTAATCATCTGTTTGGAGATATACTGGGGACAGTGATCATGCTGTCTTTGGAAGGAGGAGGTGGGAGATGGCATGTAGAGCAACATCAGCTACTTGGCAGAGGGCTCTGGGACACTGAGGCGCCTGGTGCAGAGCTCCCACTCAGCAGGGAAGGATGGAGAGCGAGGTTGGCTGCCTGGAGCTGGAAGAAGGCAGGCTTGTCATGCCCCAGGCTTTCAAACAGTCTCTAAGAAAGCTGGGAGGTGGTGTTTTGTGTCCCTGGGAGGCAGTAATTTCTAATGAAGAGCAGTGTGGTTTGACAGCAGGAAGGATGCAACCAGCCACCCGGAGAGCTCACATGGCTGGAGAGGGCAAATGGCCAAGCCCTGATGGAGGAGGAGGTTGTGAAAAGTTTTGTGGACCCAAAGGGGCACAAGTGATGCCCTCAGAGGACAGCAGATGGCCTCTCTGGCCAGGACAAACAGCCCCGCAGCTGAAGGAAGGTTGCTTCCTTCTGCTGCCAGCACATCTGGAGCATCCCTAGTCAGTGCAGCCCCTAGAGCAGAGCCGACTGTTTCTCTGACACTAGGACCCCTCTTCGTTCACTGCTGCCCCACTGCAGAAAGGGAATTTTTTGTCCAAGACTGTGGTGGCAATATGAGGAGAACTGCTTACATTTTGCAAACATCTTATATGCACATTCATAGCTGATATAATTCAAATGGTTTCTAATCATAAGTCCCTGATTATAAATGTGCTTTCTGTCCACAGGTCTCAAATAATTTCATAAGCTATGGCAGGATGGCACTTCAGTCATCATTATTTGATGAGTGGATAAATCGAATAAAGAAAGGAGAATTGATCTACCCACTGGTAAAAACCAACACTATTACCTGGTCCCCAAGTGTCTCTCACTTCCAATCCTGAGACTAGCATTTCTCATTTTCTTTAGAACAAAGCTTGAAGGAAACACAAGAAAAATCTCAAACAGAATCTGTAGTGATTTTTATACATTAAATGGCATTACACCAGCAGTGACATGAATTTAGAAGTATAATGTACCAGAGAAAAATAACTGCTGAGAACAGCATGATAGCTGAATTTCATGCTGTTTGCTATAATCTTCTTGTATAATGTTGCATATGTATTTCAGCATACAAACACTCCAGCTTGCTTAGGTTTTGAATTAGTAATATAATCCACATGACAAAGACTAGGAAACAAATGTTTAAGAGATGTAGATTCCTGTGTATCTGCATGTCTGTCCTGAGAAAAGGCAGAAGGAAGAGGTAAATACAATGCAGAAATAAAGGAGACATGGAAAGTGGAATAAAGAGGACACAAAACTAACTTTTCCCAAAAGCCCTTATTTCATCAAATAGAAAAAAATCTGGGGCAAAATTTCCAATACCACTGTGTTTCTCTTGGAAGTATAATGTAAAAATATATTTCTAACATGACTGAAGTGAATTTACAAAGATCTAGACAAATATATTAAGCATATGCTACAGAATCTCTGCTAGGAACCACTGGCAGTGAAACAAGCAGTTCAACATCTCAGCAAAAGATCCTGGTGGATGTGACAAAATTTAATTTTTACCCAAGGGACAAACAGATGATCAGGGAGGTAATTTTGATCCTGTATATAGCCTTGATGGATTCAGCTTTGGGACTGGGCAAACTGTTCTGCTGGCAATGTTTTTTAAAATTAAAATAATTTGAAGAAGGTAAGACTAATGAAATCATCCTTTACCTCTTTATCAAAATGTAAACTGAGAAAGAATTTTAATATAGTGATTAAATAAATTAATGGGCAGAAACCCTAACCAAAAGAGAAACACATTGCTAGAACTTGTGACTAGAACCTAGACCTCGGTGTTTTCAAATCAGACATTGGAAAAGCTGTGTAAGCAGTGCATTGCTCAGTCCTTGACACACTTGGCAGCCATCCTGCTGGAAGTTATGTTTGTTTATGCCTGATGGAGGAGAAACAGGTTGGTGTTGAATGGGCAAAGAAGCATGGCAAATCCAATTGAAAGTTATGCTTGGTCTGTCCAGTACAAGCCAGCAACAAGGCAGCTATTCTAGGTGAGGTGTGTAGGCTCCTTCTGTAGCCAGCAGAGACAGTAAATCAGTAGAATGAATCACACCGTTTATCTCAGACACCAGTCCCAAGAGGAGGCAAGCTGCCTCTTGGGAATGTCTTTCACTGTTGTTTGGACTGGGAGATGAGACAGCTTTTTCTAGACAATTTTCAGCCAAAGTTCTGAGAGGTGAGTCCCAGCTCTGCCTGATTGTCCCTTTCAATCTGACATGACCAAGCAGAAGCAGCTGCAGGCACCTGCTGTCCTTCCTCTGCCTTCACTCGGCTCCCAGACACCCATTGCTTTAACCCAAGGTCTAGGCTATCAGAGTGGTTGTTTCTGGCCATACTGATATAGACATTGCTCAGTAAGAACATAGCTCTTTCTGCAAACCCTGCCTTTTTCTGCTATTCAGCTATTCTCAGCTCCTGGTGTCCCCCCACACTGTCACTTACACTTCTGCTTGGTGAGACCTCTTGCTGCCTTTCCCTTACAGTGGTCCAAGCCCTCCACAGCCAACTCTTCTTTCTCATGTCCTCCAACACATTCAGTGTAGACCTCAATGTAGGCACTGCCTCTCAGTTTCTTCACAGACTGGGTGCTGCACTGTTGGTGCAGGCTGCCATCACAGGGCTCCATGCCCCCGGTGACAGCAGAGGCAGCCCCACGGGGTCCCGGCAGAAAGTGAGAGGGCCCAGCAATTCCAGCGTACTCCACCATGTCATGTTTCCAGCAATAATCTCAAGCAGAAAGAAAAGGCACAGAATATGGGCCATAAGGATCGTCTTCTGGGCAGTGCCACAAGACGGTGCTCTGTCTCCCTCTAGTGATGCCTGGGAGCGGAGAGGTGGGTGGCACAGCTGTGGTGTGATCGTGGCTGGCGTTCGAGTTCAGGCCACGCCATACAGCAGAGCTCTGGGAGGGCTGCTCGCCCCTCTGAGGACTTCTTGCCCCTCCACAGCTTCCCTCAGCAGCTTCTTACCCCTGGGTCCTCTCCTAAAGGGAAGACCTCAGCCATTGAAGCCATGGGGTGGACAAGTAGATCCAATTGATTGTACAGGTCAGGATGAAGTGTAGCAGTTGCATCCTCAGGCCGTGTCACAGACATACCACACAAGAGGATACACCGTGACACACGAACTCAGTTCCTGTGTCCATGCCCAGACAGGCTGCTACCTTGCCCAGTACATGGTGGGAAGCTCAAGTCCATACCTGACTGGTGGCTCCTGTCTGTCCGCAGGACAGATCTCTGGTTCAGGATAAGTACATCACTCACTACTGTGGAAAGCCACCACAGTGAACAGCTGCAGTCCCTCAGGCAGTCCAGTCTAGCAGAGGCCATGTTAGACCTCATGCCATCCTGCTGCTGACAGACAGGAGTGGTCATTTATCTCTGGAGACAACCATTCATGTGGGCAGGTTGCAAAGCAAAAAAGCAGAACCTTGCCAACTGGTCTTCCTGTGCCCCAGGGGAGTGTATCTGACCTTGATGTAGGCATTGGACCTGCTTCCTGCCCAGGATCACCTATGTGAGCAAGAGTCCTCCTGAACCTGCATGATGTGACAATGTCTTTGGCCATGCAATGACAGGATGCCTTGCTCATACATCCTGGTGCAAGGGATGGGTGTGAGTCTTCCTGGGCTCCTCTGAAGAGGCCGCACTCTGCTGTGGGACTCAGCTGGTTACTGGCCACGGGGCTGGGCAATGGGATGGCAGCGAGAGCTCCGGCTGCAAACGCTGGTGGGACAGAGCAGGGAGGAACAGAGAGTACAGAGGACATGGGACAGGATCTAGCATACAGCAAATGCAGGAAAGGACACGGCAACAGCCATTTCCAGAAAGATGCTTCGAGGAGACACCGACCTCGCCTAAACTTGCACTAAGAGCGGATCCCGCTAGATGGCAGTCACAGGTCTAGGACAGCCAAGACCACTGCAGGCTCCCTCGGTTTAGCTTTCTGTTAAAGTGGGCAAAACATACTCTAGCGCTTATACTGTGCTCACATTGGTACTTGGTGCTCCTAGTATTTGCTATGAGCTACTTGGTGATAATTGTCCAATAAATACGAAGCTGCATCACTGTGTGACGCACGATGCTGTAATTGGAAGTGCTGTGCTTTTTATTTTTGAATGGTCTGCATCGTGGACGCTTCATGAGGGTGCTGTTGTATGCATCTGCTTGAGCTGAACAAACAGGACACTGTGGCTGAAAGGAAGGAGAAGGCTCTTCTCTGCCATATTCCTCCTGCTCCAAATACTGTGGCCATCCTCCTTCTGCCAGAACTGACTTGCCCTCAGCCTGGGCCACCCCTCATAGCATTCAGCCAAGTTGGAGGTCAGGGTGGCCCCACAAAAAGCCCAACAGGCTCCAGAATAAATATAGGGGGAGGGCAAGTCACGTCTGGGAGCAGAAAGTGAGAAAGGGGGGCAGGGCTGTTCTTACTCTACTTGCTGGGAAAGGTTAGATGTTACCTGTAGCTTCATCTTTAGACACTTCTTCCTTACAAATCTGCCTTTTTTTTTTGAGAGAGAGAGAGAGAGTTTCAGCTGGTTACATTCATAGAATCATTTTAAATTATCATTTTGAGAGGGACAATAAGGTGGCGGTTGCCTAGTTAAACACCCTGCTCCAAGCAGGTGAGATCACCTTGCTCAGGCACTTTTCCGGCCCTGTGTTGAGGATGTTCAAGTATGGAGATTCCCTACATCTTTAGACCCTTCTTCAAGATTTGTCCATCCACATAATGAAAAAGTTTTCCTTTTGTCTAATGCTCCAGTTTGTGTCTGTTGCCTCTTGTCCTACCACTGTACACTTTCGAGGTGAGTAACCTGACTTGATCATGCCCTCTCATTAGATAACTCCCTTCTCCTTCCAGAGAAGTATTACAACTACAGAATTTAGCTATCAAATATGACTGCATTTTTGTATTTTTCTAATAGAAGGCACTTTGCAAAGCATTGGACAGTTACACACCTACATAAACCCAACCAATACATGGGTCCTGAAGCAAACTTTTTTAAGCTATTTCACAGAAATCAGTGCCTGTGTTTCCCTCATGTAATTCACTATACCCACTCAAGGGAGTACAGTCTGCAACACCCACATTTGCATTATGTGTCTGATCACCAGAGACACACAAAAGCTTTAATGACATCAGCTGGGGTGAGGGGTCTGACTCACTAATGGCCATTTGACAGGTCTCGGAGAGCTGACCTGACCACCTGCCCCCTCTCTCTGTCACACTCTCTTCTGGAGGCTCCCACTCCAGCTGTAGGCATAGCTAAATGTCTCCTTTTACACTCCTGAACTGCCATAAACTATAAGCTGGCATGCTAAGGTAAACCAGCACCAATTTTGGTTCTCTTTCATGCACCAAGGCTGTAATCTGTACTTCGTGAACTGCTTCTCCCATTCATTATCTGGAACTTGACGGACATGGAAAGCTTCATTTCCAAACTCGGGGAGCTCTGATAATCAGAAAGCTGAATTGTACAGTCTGTATTGTGCTCACGGATGGTTTGAGCTACAAGGAAAATGAGAGGTTATCTTTGTTCTCACAGGCAATGAATCAACAAAAAGACTTCATTAAAAGAACTAAAGCTGAGGGAGGAGAGCAACACAAATTCAAAGTCACATGAACTCACTGGCCATGTTCAAGCTAAACCACCTGGGAGGTGGGAAATTCTTCATTACTTTAAATTAACCTTGACAGCATAGTATTATTCAAAAAAGAGAGCACAAGAAGAAGAGCATAATCCTCAAAGTCACTGTTGTTGCCAAACATCACATTTAGTGACTGAAATATTCAAGTGTCTATATACATGTAGAGCAGATCTGCAGAAATGTCAGTCTAACTTTTAAACTCTTTATTCCTGATTAATGCAAAACTACCATTGAAATGTAAAGGTTTGACTGACTTAACATGTAGCTAAATATTTCTACAGCCAGTTTGCAGAATAGATATTCTCCAAATCAGGAAAGGGACAGAAAAGTCTCCCTTGACTCCACTGTTTTTCTGTAATTCATACGATGACATCACGATTCCAGGCACTAACTCTTGTACTTGCTATCACGTGCTGGATGCATGCTACACCATCCCACCACCCCTTCCCAATCCCTTTGATCCAGGCAGACACCCCAGCTGCAGCAGCTGCTGACATATGTCTGGAGGAAGAAAATTCTGTTCTGTGGAAGATTTAAAGATTTTCCTGGTTGATTCATTTGAAGCTGGAACAAATTTACTTCATGAAGAGAAACCTTGTCTCAAGCCTGTGAAGACTACATTGTGACAAAACCAGACTGCTAGTATTTTCTATTGTATTATATGACACATAGTTTTAAAATGTTTGAATGTTCCAAAACACTGAAGTGAAAGAAGTTTAGTATACAAACTTAAAATATATGCTGAAACATATTCTTCCATCTTGTGAGTTGAAACCTCAGCAAATGAAATTCCATATCTCAGAACATCTAAAATTCCTCAGATCGGCACGTGCTAGCAGCCTTTTCCACTGCTGCTTGTTTCACCACTTCCACTGCTGGTACCTACACAGGTTTCAGAGCTGCTTTGCACCAATGCTGGAGTTACAGTGTTTTTATACATGGGGCCACACTTTTGGGGGGTTGTTTTGAGCACAGCTGTGCAAATCTGCTTGAAAAGCAGAAAACCTAGCACAGGTCTGCTCGGGACGTGGGCCAGCTCTGCCTGGCATGCAGTGAAACACAGATGGAGGTTTTTCTCAGCTCTAATAATCACAGCCAGACCTGGCGCTGCTTAATTTAACAGTAAGGCACAGAGGCCAAGATTTTCTGTTAGCAGAATCACATGGGAATTGTAAAAGGCTCAGAATGTCTGAAAATCAGACAGCTTATTCAGATGGCTGAACAGCAGACTTGGGGATACAACTTTGGGCAGATAGTTTCAAAAGTCTTGGCTGTGTTGGCCGTAGGAAGGAAGGTGATGAGCACTGCTCATTTATATTGTGTAGAGATACAGGTATTCAAATAACTGGGTCAAATTTCTAGGTTAAAAAATCTTATCTCTAATCTAGGGCATACTATATTGTCCCCCTTTCATTTGAGTATTCATAACTTTATTAAGCAAAAGTCAGTGTGTACTAGTGAGTGGAAAAGAGATCAGGTTTACCCTCATAATGGTCTTTTCTTTAGAAATGGGGAAAACATTTTCACTGCTATATTTTTGCCTAGAAGAACTCGAAAGGATATCATGGAAATGTGCTGGCATGGGAGAACAGGTGTTGAGATAGACCAGGACAGAGTCTCAGGGGAGAAACAGGGAAGAGTGCCCTACTTCAGCCACCAGAAAAGTTTGTCACCTGTCCAGATCTCAAATCATCCTTCCCCAGGATCCATTTGAACTGTGCTAGCAGCCCACTTCTAGCCGCCACTGTTTCTCAGTTCCCCAGATGTGCAACCTTGTGGCCACAAATCTGATCACCCATGAAGTTGTTGGTTAGACACCCAGTCCTGTGACCCAGACTGCATGTGACAGATGCACATCTAGCTGTCTAAGGAGACACACAACAGTCTCTGGTGATAGACGAGCTAGTCCTTCTCTGGAACACACCTGATGAGATGCAGCAGGAAAGAACATAGCACATGTTCCTCAAATACCTCCCACAAAGGCTGTGTGGCCCCTTGTAGCTCAGAGGCTGGTTGCTCTGTCTTCTGAATCCCACACTTTCATTTGATCCTCATTTGATTCAGCGAGGAAGTATTGGTGTCCAGGGAGCAACAAGCAGAGAAAAGCTCATGTTCGATTATTGTCCCTTAAAAAAAGGTTGGCCACATCCTTGGCCTAGCAAAAAACTGTCCCTGGTTTGCGCTACCCACAGACCCTGCTGTTGTCCTCCAAAGAGTGATATGTGAGCTCATGGTTAAACAGCAGCGAAAGGCTGTGTGAGCCTCTGCCCCTGGCCCTTCAAATTGGTACAGCCAGATGTGTCTTGCATGCACCGTCCATGTGCACAAAGCCGTCTCCTGCTCTAAGCTGAGCAGCAAATTGGCCAGGGGCTGCTTGCAGTGGCCCTCTGTACCCTTTGCCGTGGTGTGAACAGTCAATCTTGGGTCACCATGAGCTGCTTTTACTCTACATTTTTTCTCTTTCCCTCCCTGTCAGGCACGTTTTCCCTTGAGTGATATCTAGGCCTCCAGCTCAGCAACACTCACATGACGCTTCACTAGATGGCAAATACCTGTTCAAGCACTAAAACAACAGTGTCCCTGCAGAGTTTTCATTTACCTGTTAGCAAATAGATTGAAATTACCAGTTACACTGCTACACAAAAGCCAAGGAGCTTTAACTCTTTGCCCACAGCTAGCGAAGGCTGACAGCAAGCTTGCCTCTTGCTTCTCAGCACTCTCTGCCCTCTGCCATATGAAATCACTCCAGTCTTTTGGGCTTTATGAGCTGTATTTCCAATTAATTACAGCACAACTATGAGCCCAGCAGGAACCTGCAGGCCGAAGGCAGCTACCGTGGGGATGGGGAAGGAAGGTGGTGCCAGGTCACTAGAGGCAGCAGGTCCAGATCAGTGGAAAGACCTGACAGAGAACATGGGGTTTTGCTCTCTCCAAGTCACCCTCACATCCAGGTGTAGGTCCAAAGGCCTCTGACCCCTGTGCCAAGAATGGGTGCCTGGGGTTGTCTTCAACTTGCACATCTAAGAGATTTTCCTTGATAAGAGAAATGCCATTACCACAAGGCATCCCAACTGCCCTGTTAGAAATGGACATTTCTCAAGCCCATAGCAAGACCCAGAGCTGCCCAAGGCACCAACATTATTTTCAGCAGAACAGTATAATTTAATTTTCTCTGGAGGGAAAAGATAGCTTTTCACTGGCAGAGAAGTTGAACCTTGAAACCCAGAAGCTGGAATTCAGGTGTTGCTAAACAGAAACTTATCAAACTGTAAATACCACCACCATCTATCATGATGAAGGGAGACAGTTATATTGCAGGAATCACCTCACAGGTGATGCAGTTCAGCTGAGAGGCTTGAGTACAGGAAAGTACAGAGGTATAAAGAAACCCAGTTATAGCTTTTCCCAGAAATTCAAATGCAATGTCTGAAATAAATAAATTTAGTGTATGAATTAAAGAGAAATTAAATAAATATAAATTATTCAAAACTCCCAAACAATTAAAAAACAAATAGACCTTACCCCCTCCAAAATGCACGTAGTGAAAACACATATTTTTCAATGGTAAAAGTTTATATTTAAAAATGCAATTAGCTTTATGAAATTATTTTGTTTAAAATAATACTAAGAACTGAAAACTGGCTAGGACAGCATGAGAAGCTGCGCCACCCCCAGTAGAAACATTCTCTATGGGGAGCAAAACAGTTTGTCGACTCTGGGTGATTCAGCTTTCTCAGCACAATCTAATTGATAGTCTTGCACGTGAACCTTGCCAACAGCCCTGCTCAGTGGTAAGGACATGACATAAACACTGGCTTCTCAGAGGAAGAAGTGACCTCTGATCATATAGGACCAGCCGCCACAGACCCACTACTCCACGCACACCTGGTGCTTCAGGCAGTGAACACTGGACGTGTCCATAGGGATGTGGTATTCAGTCCAGATAAAAACATACCAGTCCAGAATACCTAAATGTCACTGTGATTTCCACTATCCAAATTAGTCTGCTACATAAGGTTTTCAAAGCTGTGGAAAGGGAAGGCCCCCTTGGTAATATGCTATTCATCCTATATGATGTATTCACAGTGTATTCACTTTCTTTTGGAGGAGGAGTATGTTTGCTGGGAGCTCTGGCAGGCTACAATCCCGCCATGTGCCAGCAGTGCCATACTGACGCAAAAATGTTAACACACTACATTGACATGGAGTAAACAAGATGCAGAAAGTAATAATTCACCTCAAATTTGCACTAGTAAAGCTTTACCTGCAGAACCTGAGTCTATTTTAGGGAAGCACACTGGACCAGCTGGATCGATGAAAGGAGGTTGTAGCATGGAGGGTGTTGGTCGCTTCTCCCAAGGAGCAAGTGATAGGACAAGAGGAAATGGCCTCAGATTGTGCCAGGGAATGTTTAGATTGGATATTAGGAAAAATTTCTTCCTCGGAAGCATTGTCAGGCATTGGAACAGGCTGCCCAGGGAAGCGGTAGAGTCACCATCCCTGGAGGTGTTTAAAAGGTGTTTAGACGAGGTTCTCAGGGACATGGTTTAGTACTAGAGTTAGGTCATGGTTGGACTTGAATGTCCTGAGAGTCTCTTCCAGCTGAAATGATTCTATGATTCTGTGATTCTCTGTGATGGACCAAGGCCAAATGTATGAGGTTTAGCAAGGCAAAGTGCCAGGTCCTGCACTTGGGTCACAAAAACCCCAGGCAGCGCTACAGGCTCAGGGAAGAGTGGCTGGAAAGCTGCCTGGTGGAAAAGGATCTGTGGGTGTTGATTGACAGCAGCTGAACATGAGCCAGCAGTGTGCCCAGGTGGCCAAAAAGGCCAACAGCATCCCGGCTTGTGTCAGGAATAGTGTGGCCAGCAGGACAAGTGATTGTGCCACTGTACTCAGCACTGGTGAGGCTGCACCTTGAATCATGTGGTCCCTCACTACAGGAAAGAGATTGCGGTGCTCGAGAGAGTTCAGAGAAGGGCAATGAAGCTGGTGAGGGGTCTGGAGCCCAAGTCTGATGAGGAGCAGCTGAGGGAACTGGGGCTGTTCAGCCTGGAGAAAAGGAGGCTGAGGGGAGACCTTATCACTGTCTACAACTACCTGAAAGGAGGTTGTAGCATGGAGAGTGTTGGTCTCTTCTCCCAGGTAGCAAGTGATAGAATGAGAAGAAATGGCCTCAAGTTGTGCCAGGGGAGGTTTAGATTGGATATTAGGAAATAATTCTTCCTGGAAAGGGTTGTCAGGCATTGGAACAGGCTGCCCAGGGAAGTGGTGGAGTCACCATCCCTGAAGGTCTTTAAAAGATGTGGAGATGAGGCTCTCGGGGACATGATTTAGTGCTAGAGTTAGGTTAATGGTTGGACTTGATGATCTGGAGGGTCTCTTCCAATTGAACTGATGCTGTGATTCTGTGAAATGTTCTTCATAACAGATGCATGCAAAGAAGAATAAAAATGACAATAAGAATTATCAGTTGTCTAGAAACCATTATCTTTCCAGAAAAACTGACGAATGGTGTAGGTTGCCTTGGGAAGCTGAGAGGGTTTCTAAGAATAGGTTAGAGAATGTCTGTCGGAAATGGTTAAATTACACTTGATCTTATCTGGTGACAGGGGAAGGGAATAGCTGGCCCTTCAACATCCCTTCCAGAGCTATTTTTATGTTTCCATGACAACTCTTTTGCAGATACACTTTTTCATTGTATCAAGGCACCAGGGTACTCTAAGGTGACTCATGGAAGCAAGGTTAGGGGGTTGACACTTAATACTCCCATGTGAATGGCTAATAACAGTTTTTCCCTATATTGATACTCATATTAATTATTTGAGGACACTTTCATATAAATCTGTAATGAAACTATTTTCACCATATTTGCATCCTCCTATTTAAATTCACCCAATGACGGGATGACAGCAGCAAGATCACATCCATTTTTGGTAGGACATAGAGGGAAGAATAACATTTCCTGTAGTCACTGCTAAAGGAAGTTCTTTAAAGCTGGAATTCACCCAGATACCCTAGACCTCACATCATTGCTCTTTTAAAATCAATATTAGAACAAACCGCTGGGGAGAATTTGAATTTGCATCACCTGCCTGAGATGTGCCTGTGCAGCTGCAGGCCAGAGAAGGGATCTGAATGTGGGGCAGACATAGTGCAGAACCAGTAGAGAAGATGCCGCCAGTTTGGACATACTGGAAAGGATGCCAAAGAAGAAATTGCAAACTGTGAGACCACAAATCAGACAGGACTGATAAAGAGATACTCAATAAGAAAATATTCTTGGCTAGGGAATGAGGTCTTATAAGAGGTTTCCACAACAGTACTAGCACAGAAGATGAAAACAGCTACCAACTGACAGTGAACTGGTGGTACAAGAGCAGAAGGTAAAGTCAGCTATAACTAGTGAGAGGGGGCAAATTTACTTCACCTTTTAGAGACAAGCTTAAATTTTCCTCCCTAACTGGTATTCTACACCTCCTTATGTAACTGTAGGAAAATGTTGGTTGAACAGATTTGGGCTGCTACCCTGAGTGATCCCTTAACCAGCCTGGCGGGTGGCTTGGCAAGTGCCTGGGATTCAAAAACCCATATGGAAAATTCTGAAACAGAAGCTCTCGCCACGTAGCACATTGGCATCCTGCAGAAAAGCCCTTGGCCTGGGTCCAGGTACTTCTGACTAACAAAACAAATCCCTAGGACAAGCTGGCGTGGATGCTTTTTAATGGTAATTTACACACTGCTTACACAATTTTAGTCAGTGATAGAAATACAAGTGTAATAAGACCATTCAAGCACCTACATGGCAATTACAGAGTGATGTTACAAGCTTGTTAAAAAAGCAACCATTTGCCTCTCCCTCCAGCCTGTTTCTAATTTTTTTTTCCTTTTGCTGCACACCCCACCTCAGTTTCACACAACGTCCCCACAGGGCCAATCCAGGCCACATGCCCACAGAGGGGATCTGCTCGTCCACCAACATAGATCCAAGGCCACTTTGAAGACCTTCTTGCCCTGAGTCACAGCAAGCCATATGGAAAGCTGGGCCACCTTGGGCTAGGCTGGGTATCTCACCCCATGGCTGCTCTTACTGAATGAGGAGGCAACAGGAACATGAGGAGCTGGGTTAGATTCGCATCTCACTTGGACTAATATTTCAGTTGGGAATATTTTTGTGTGCTGCTGCGGCGAGTGAGGTCGAAGTGAGCTCTTATACTCAAAAGGGAATACAGAGCAGAGGCAACTCTAGGTCAAAGTCATAGGAAAGGCATTGTGATGCTTAATTGCATTTATAGTTACTCTATACATTATATCATACATTATGTTTTTCCTGCTCCTGCATTCAGCCAGCAGTCCATGACTAAGTTGCTGAGGAAATGGCCTTTAGTTCCGCCACCTGTCCCCTGTGTGGCTTGTGGATGACTTCTCCATTGCTGTGGGAACAGGCAGGACAAGGGCTGGGACAGCTAAATTGCTGCACTCCGTGAGGCTGTTTAACTGCTGAAAACTCTGCCATCCAAGAAGACACAGAAGGTGAGAATGCAATAGGTTAAAAGGAACCACTGGGTCCTTCACAGCAGTGTGTAGAAAAGAGATGAAAATTCATCACTTCTATTTTTATTATCATGCAATCCTTTCACCACACATGACAACATCCAGGCAGCAGAAAGGGTTTTTCAGCTATGCTCAGTAATAGCAAGAGTGGGTGATTCTAGCTGTAACCCTAGCTACTTCGGATTAGGTATCTCTGGTCTAAGAGATTTGTTTTGATTCCTTCTGTAGTCAACAGATAGAGAAAGGCAGCTGCAAAGGGGTGATTCACCCCACTCTAAAATAGATGGAATGAGTCATCCCCAGACAGGCTTATCTCCTTCCACTGATTATAGAGAGAGACCAGACAAATAGCTTAGGTGAGATGCCATGGGTTTAAATGGCTAAAATTAAATGAGTGGTATCCCACCCTGTAATCACAAACATCTTTAGGTTTTCTGACCCAATGATTCTGCTAAGAGATAGAAGATTTTCCATCTTTCACTTGCAATAAAATGATATCAAGTGTTCTTGTGTATTTGAAAAAGTGTAGTTCAAACAGAGGTCTCATCTCTCAGCACAATTAGAAGTTCCAAAGGAGGATAAATAGGGCCTCAGGCAGCTGGACTTCGAAGTAAACCCAGATTAAGTTGTGTGTGCTCTGTAGTCATTTAGCAGAATTGGGAATATTTATTGTAAGAACAATGCATTTTGTGCTCCCCCAGCACCACTTGCCATCATAGTTAAACAGACACACCATTAGACACTGAATGTCTGCAGACACTGAATGAGGACCCTCACTGAAATGCTGGAAAATGAGAAGATACCTAAAAGCAGGCATGCCTTCCTCTGCAGGCATTTAGTATAGAGTCTGCAGCCTAGCCCTTCCTGCCCTGTAAACAGTGCATATGTCAAGAAATCTCTGATCTCCTAACAGTGAAAAGGAGCAAGGTTTGCCACAGGGGTGTAGAAACGTAGCCATGTACCTTCTTAAAGCTTCAACGTGCTTTACAGAATAACAAATAATAGCCTGTTGCATAGTCGAGGGTAAAACTGCTAAAAACAAGTGAAGTCATCTTTGCTGGATAAGGTATGCGGCAGGACAGTTATGAGGGCAAAATGTCATAGCCCAGAAAAGACAGAGGCGGTGGGATGGAGGGAGACAGTAGAGCTCCTGGGCCAAGGCACAGAGCAGAACGATGCCTTTGCACTGCCAAGCACATTCCTTGCAGCATCAGTATTTGCTTTGGTTGCGTTTTCCATGTGACACATGCCAAGGTGGCAATGCTGAGGAAGAGTAAAGCCTACAAACAGTGGCAGTTCCTCTGGAGTCTGTGATGGAAATTGAAACATCCCAACGTAAGCAAGAGTCCTGTGGTTAGTGCTGCTAGGAACACAACGTGGATATAGACTTAGGCCCCGAAAAACAAGGGTGAACTGCTGCTTGGGAGTGTCTGCAGTACAAACCAAAGCAAAGCTATTTCAGCACAGCTGTACTGAAACTGAGGAGATCATATAGCTAAAATCTCTAACAGCTGCCAGGGCTTGACCATTTTTGGAACAGCTGTGGTGATTTAAGATGTTACCTCCTGTGATGAGGGAGGTCTCCATCACTTCTGAGAAAAGGAAGAGTTAAATAACCACATCCCACAGTTCTAGAGCTCCCTGACTTGGGAGGCTTAGACCACCTGGTAGGTAGCTACACGAGGGAGTAATCTACTGACCAGTTGCAGGAGTAAGGAGTTAAAATCTTTGCTTCCTCTTTCTTTAGACAAATAAATCACTTTGTGGTTGCCTTGAAGGAAAAGCAGGCTGTGGTATGTGGACCTCTGGGAGACATTTAAGCCACTCTTTGTGTTGGGGGAATAGACCAGTATGGTGAGGCTACCGCGGGCTACCTCCCGCCCCACGCTTCTTGTTTGTGTTCAGTGGTGTCTGTTCATCTGCCTGCTCCTGTCACAGCTCTGGTGGGATGGAACGTCCCCCAGCAGCCCACATCTGAGTGAGATGGGCTTGTCCATGCCAGGTTATTCTGTGTTTAACTTCACTTCCCTGGAGTGTGCGGCTTGCCAAGAAAATAGGTCACTGAAAAACCTCATGGGACAGGAATACAGGACCCATGAGAAAAACAGCAGAATAATGAAATGAGTGAGTTAATAGCTCTCAGAGCTCCTTTTCCAGCAGTGCTGGGTGTGCCTTCCTATCTATATTTTACAGTGTTTTTCTCACACCATAAGGACATGGGCAGTGGCACAGACTTTGCCGCTCGGCATGGAGGCACTGAGCAGCCCGGCAGAGTTGCACACCATGGAGCTGCTCACAGGAGACTGCACTTTCAGTCGAGAGGTCACAGTCCGAATGGTCTCCCCTTATGTCTCCTACTGAAACTCCAGAAGCAAAGCAACAGAAAAACACTCTGTGCTAACACTTCCATGCAGAGAGTTGTTTTGGAAACTGTTGTCTCTGCCAAGTGTAAAAAAGGCATTTTACCTAAAGGAAATGACTTCTGCCAGACAATGAGCTATCAGATCCCTTCTGGATGGAATTTGTACTTTGAAGCAACACTGTGCCCTGAGGAACTGTGTTAGAGAGCAGGAGGCACTGACCTTGGAGGAAGTGGAAAGGTTTGCGTGGCTCCTGCATGGCTGCTGCAGAGCAGAGCTGAGAGTCCTTTTGGTGGACACAAAATTTTTGTAAACAATGGCAATACAACTATAGGTATGAAAAGAAGCACGAAAGAAGGCACTGAAGGCCCCCATGCTTTTGGAGTTTATTTGGTTTCTCCTAAGATGAAATAGGGGTAGTTAAATAAGTTATGTGCATGGGTGGGAGCCCCAGATGAAGGAACAATGTATAATGGGGCAGTAATTGCAATGCCAAATGCAATGAAACCCAGGAATATCAAAGTGATGCTGATATCAGCTTTATGCACCCTGCTGTGGAATTATATGGCCTGACACAGCCATTTTCTGCATCATCTCATTGCACTGCTGCTGCCTCAGAGCTGCAGTCATCCCTGGCCACCATGGTCCCTGTTCTGGCAAGAGCTAGAGTGGAGCAGGGCTGTCTGCACGTTGTGGAGTTTCAGAGTGGGTTTATGCCTTGTTTTTGAGAGGGATGCAGGAAAAAAAAGCCATCTTCTGCATAGCGAAGTGATAGTCCTGGTGATATGCCTTCATTTCCTAGGTAAATCAAATCACAAGGGGAGCAGAAGACTCATGACTGTCTGAGAGACACAGTTGCACAACCAGCCCTGACCCTCACTGCCTCTTTGTCCAAGACTGGTGGTATCAAGCTACAAAGTGAATCATAGTGCTGGTTTCCTCTGTTTTTATGAAAGATGCAAGTGGTATTGCCCATGGCTGTTACATGACCTGCTTTCTCTTTAAAATGTTCTTCCAAGAACAACATTCCTTCCCTATTATCTTCTCTCTTTTCTCTCCTCTCCCCTTCTCCCTAATCCCTTCTCCGCAGACTGGTCATTTGTCACTGTTTTCTCAGACTAAATTCCCCATCAAAACCTCCTCCACCAGAGGTGGAGAAAAGGGGCTTCACAATGCCTTGCACCGACCAGTTGTGGCTACCCTCTCCAAAACTTTCCGTAGTCCCTCCTGTCTCGAGATACATATCTTGGGGTATTAGGTGGGCAGTACAGTGACTTGTAAATACCATGAAATCTTAGTGTGGGTGCTTGAGGAGCAGTGAAGGATCTTGTCCTGCTCTTTTTGATATTTTGCTTACTAAGGTTTGCCACATACTGATCAACCTGTAGCTGTTTATCAAAACAACCACTTCACAACCTCCCTTTGGTTTTAGTTGTATGGGACTGAAATTACCATCAGGATGCTGTGAATAAGCTCATGTAATTTTTATGAGATGGCAGGTATGTGGTCTACTAATTTTGACAAACTTCATTACATGCATTTAAGTCAAGCACTTTACTACAGGTTTTTGTATAGATGTTTTCACACAGCGGAAGGCAGGGGGACTGGAGGATCCTCATCTGCCTGAGCCTCAGAGAACGGCAGTTTTTCCAGGAAAAGGGAGCAGGGAGAGTAGGGAAACCAGACTGTACACCATCTAGTCTTGCTGTGGTTTTGGTCTCTTAGGATTAATTAATTTCATTGAGAGCAGCCAGAGCAGCTCTAATGTACACTGAAGCTGCAAGCAGTATAGGGACAAAGTGAGGAACAAGGAGTTGCCACTGCCCCTTGGTAGTCACAAACCTGAAACCAATTGCCATTGGTCATGGCTAATGTCTATAGAGTGCTTTCACTCATCTCCATCTGAACAGCCACTACCAGCCACTAAGATGTCCTCGGTCAGGGCATGGAGGAAAAAAGCCAACATCTCTTACTTAAACCGGTTCTGTGCTTGCATATGCTCAGAAGAGTCACCCCAACCACCCCGCACAAACCATAGAATAAAGTTTTAGACCCTCAGTACTGGATCCTGTTTCCTGAGAAGTCAGTGACTAATCCCCCAGGAATGGCTGTGGTGGGAGATTGCTGCTGCACCAGTCCTGCTGCCTCCCAGATCGCCCCGAGGGTGGGCTGAACATGGCTCAGCGAGGAGCTCCACAACAAGCACGCTTCTTTGTGTTGCAGTAACTGTGCAAATGTCATTCTTTCTCAGACTGACCCTTCCCATCCACCCTCGCCAGTCTGAGCACCTCACCTCTGGCTGAACTGAAGTATAATTGAGATGCTGGATGAAGAGCGGTCAGAGGGAAGACAGGGAAAAAGATGGGTCAGCTCTCCTGGCAATGAAATTTGTAATTTTCTTTCAAGGAGAGTCCTAACTTTCTCTGTCTTGGGAAAGAAGTGGCCATTAGGAGCTGCACGCTTTCTGTGGTAGTGAGAGCTGAGACCCTGAACTGACCTGCTTTAATATATGAGAAGCAAGAGCAGAAAAGTGGGGAGACAAAATTTGCTTAACGTCATCTTTGATACCCTTCATATCTGAACATCTGAATTCATCTAAAACTGGGGATCTAAAGCTCACTTTTCACCTCTTGTGGAAGAGTCATGCTAAAAGACTCACCCTCTTTAGCCTTCCTTCTGAGTCAGTGTTGGAAATCAGAGCCTGAGTGCTGGAAAGCCCCTTGTGCTCCAGCATCAAGAGCAAAGGCTGGAAAACGTCTCCATTCCTGGAAATCCCCCACTAGCTCCAGCAGCCCCAAACTGGGGAGGTGAGGCAAAAATGACCAGTGTTACATCCCTGGAAAGTCCAACCAGGCTGCAGAGCTGGGCATGGGCTGCAGAGCTGGGCATGGGCTGCAGAGAATATCGCAGACAGAGGGGCAGAGCAGCGTGTGCTGCAGAACAACGGGACCAGGACCTGCATGGTGGTGAAGGACAGTAGGAGAGAGTCGTGTGGAGGAGTCTGGGCTTTTCCAGCATGGAGTAATCCAGGAAAATGAGGATGACTGAGAGAATTTTTCTTCCTTCCCCAGCTTCCCATGAGGGACAGGAGTTACGAAGGGTCAGCTGAGACTGGGGGAGTGACCAGCATCTAGTTCCTCTGTCTGTTCACTTTGTTTAAATATGTATATTACTGTCTGGAAGAAACCTCTTCTGCATTCCAGATGGGAATAATGAAATCCATTCAGGGCAGGAGGAATGGGGACGGTGGGTAAGGCAGCATAGACGGCCCAAGCCAAGGCCTTGGCTGTGCACAGGCAACAGCCCAGCAGTTTCACACCATGGCCATACAGCCCTACACACAGGAATCGGATTCCTTCAGCCTCATCCCCCTTCCTCCCACTGCCCCTTCCCTTCCCCTTCATCCTGCTCCCGAGGGTACCAAAGTGCACTTGAGAAGATGCAACGCATCAGCCTGGGACGTGCTCAGAAAATTCAAAATCCCTTTCTCATTAGGGTTTTTCACATCAAATTGGTTTGATAAACGTTTTGACCTCTGCATACCACTGATAAACTCTGAAGGCTGCTCCCCTCCTCCCTCTACCCTTACTGTAAATATCTTGCAGATGCTCTGCTCATTTTTCCTCTATTATAGCCAGCTGGCAACTTTGTTGGCACGCCAAAGAATTCCACTCCTCGTAGCAAGGCAACCTTTTAGTCTTTAACTCTGGATGTTTTCTCACCAATATGCCAATCAGCTGCTATTTTTAAGATTTCTATTTAATTTTACCATCAGACTGGTGGACAGGAAGTGTAATCTAGAATAAGCATATTCAGAAAATGCTGTCCATCAGAGTGAGAATATTAAACAGATGCAGCTGTGAAACATTATGGAAAGGTCCCAGTGAATTTCACAGAAGGTTAGTGCCTTCATACAAAACATTTGAACCAGTATGAAGCATTTTATATGGATAGAATTTTCTATTATATTTTTTAGGTGGGACTAAAAGTTTGCCTGGAAGGATGTCATTCAGTATTGAATTTTCATTCATTGGGTATATCCCAGACATTTCCAGCTTTGTTTCTATATAATAGTATTACTTTCATCCCTGTAAAATGCTAAACGTTTTTCCATAGAAGAAGTAGCAAAGCAGCTAGCAGGATCTGCTAGGTAGTACTGATGCAGGCATCAGCATGCACAAACTCTGTTAAGCCCATGCGGCTGACATCCAAGGAATGCACACAAAATCACGGGAAAAATGTGCTGGACACAGTTGATTTGGAGCCCCTGTGGTGCTGTGCGCTGTGTGAAGAAGAGAGCTGGAGAGAGAGGAATTCCGTTCTGTCCATGTTGGCGGTGAGAAGGACAAAGTGCAGGGGAGGGTGGTTTGAAGCTCATTCAGTATAACCCATCTTTAACAGAGCTTGTTAGTTTGGACCCTGGGCCGTGCAAACTAGTCACAAAGCTTCCAGGCAGCCCCAAGTGCAGGCAAGGGAAGGCTATTCCACTCACCACACACCACACAGACAGATGCCCAGAGCAATCGCCTTGTCCTGCAGAAGGCAAGTTCAGCTTGCGGTTTTTGAGCGCTCCGAGCACTCGCTCCTCTCTGGTTGCCACCTCCATGTTATTCCCACACAGCAGCCAAGGCGTATTGAAGCAGATTGCAATGTGCAATGTCTTTTTCTCCTTCTCCATGTATGCTTTTAGTATAGAGGAGTTTGTTGACCCGCACCAACATGTAATATCACATGTGGCACTAGAAACACTCATTTTAGCATGAGTAACAGGGAGGCGTGAAGATGACACAACCAGGAGCGTGGGTAGGAACTGGTTAGGCAGGTGTATCTGTTGGGAAAAGCATATGCAAAGTTTGGCTCAGAAATTGAGAGGCTGATTTGCTGCTAAGTGGGGGAAAGACAGAAGGGTTAATAATGTAAAGATCAGCCCAACACGGTAGAGAGGACAAAGACAGGAACCCACAGAACAAGAGTGGAAAATTGGAAAATCAGGGAGGCCTAAGGAGTGTCAGGAGAGGATGGAGCAGTGAAATCAAGGGAGAAGAGCACTTTAAGGAGCGTGTCTGGTAAGTGAAGTGGAAGGAGCAGAAGCCAGATTGATGACATGTCAGACAGTTTTGGAAGAGAAAAATTTGAGAAGTTATGGATCCTCCTTCTGAGGCAGAAGTGATTGATTTGTCCATCATCATTACTTTTATCCAACCTACCAAATGAAAGGTTGTTTGCTGTCACAGCATGATTCAAGCATTTTCAAGGACTAAGTCTGCAAGACACAGTTAAATACATTGACTGTTTGTGCCTAACTCACTTGAATGGATACAGTGGTAAAAAAAGCCAACCCTAGCTCAAAATCTTCATGGATGCTCCAGTAAAAACTGCTTGCCCCCCCTACTCCCTGCACACACAAGATTTCCACCTTCTCCTTTCCCCTCCAAATCCTCTCTTTTCCTTTGACTTGCAGTTTGGATAAAGAGGAAATCACAGACAACCAAGAGACCAACAGATACAGAAAATCTGACTGACCAGCTGGTTCATGACTCATGGCAAGTGAGAAGGTTAAACATTAAGGATTCACAGGCCACGTGTGCAAAGTCAGACTGAAACACAGCTGAGTTACTTGCTTCCCCTAGCTCAGCACCACCTCTGAACCACAGCCCAATTAATCAGCTCCCGACAATCGAAGTACTATCTCTGAACTCTCCTGGGATTAATCTGAGCCCAGCTGCAGTGTCAGCATACACCACGCTGCCTGTCCTCACTAGCATCAGCCCTAACCCTTTGCAGTCCCTTTGCAGACCCAATGCTAACTGGGTATTGAACTCAACCAGTTTGAACATGAGTCCTTTGCAGTGACCTCCTCACCTGTGACACAGGTGAGTCCTGAAGCTCACAGCAAGCTGGGACAGAGGCTGCTGAGTCAATGCGCACAGTGGCCTGACCTGCCCTGTGGGTGTGAGATCTCCAGTAGCAAAACAAAACCGTTAAACGAAACGGAAGTGTTTTACAGTGAATACATAGCCGAGTGTGAACATGGCAGCACCAAAAAGGACTTTCCTCATGTTATATTATGCTGCCTGGAGATGGAGAAGTCGAAGAAAAATGTACAGCAGTGGCCTTTCTAACCGGGAAGAACAGACAGGACTGTAGTCAGGATCCCTAGGTTCCATTTAAATTTGAGAAGAAACTTCTTCTCAATAAGGGTAACAGAGCACTGGAACAGCCTGCCCAGGGGGGTTGTGGAGTCTCCTGCTCTGGAGACATTCAAAACCTGCCTGGACACATTCCTGTGTAACCTCATCTAGGTGTTCCTGCTCCAGCAGGGGGATTGGACTAGATGACGTCTTGAGGTCCCTTCCAATCCTGTGATTCCGTGATTCTGTGACTTGAATATCACTGTACTGATTCAGCCATAGGGCTTTTTTCATGGGTACAGAAGGGTCAGTATAGCTAAGAGCTGTAACTGTGGTGACAGAAAGGAAACCTGAGTCTCATCAGATCATCTGGTTGCTGACGGAGAGGACGTCAGGCATGCATGCCCCAGCATCTGCAGTACAGAGCAGACCAGAGAAATTACAGGTAAGGGACAGACCAGTGAAGCAGTGAAGAAGTAGATTTTCTATTTCATTTTCTAATCGTAACCTTGTTTCCAGCCTTGTAATTCAAATCCAGTTCCTGTTTCTTCCTGAGTAAACTGTTACTCTGGCTTTATCTTTACATTCCTCTGCAGTTGGAGGTGGTCCAAGTGGGACTCTCGGATTTGGTGGCTTTTTTTTTTCTTTGAGATAACTAATGCAAGTAAAGCTCTGTGTATCATCTCTGTCTTGGGTGTTTGCACTGTGACGTCTGTTTAGCTTCATAAAATACAAGGACCCTTCCTTGACTCCTTCAAGTTGAGTGAGATGGGAAGTAGACGTCGCGGCAAACAAGTTACAGAAAACTGTGACTGTATATATGCAGACATACTCAGTCAGAGGCCTCATACATTGGGAACTGGTCCTTCTCAGGCCACAGCACACAACCAGGTAGTCTTCAAAGTGGCTAGGTCATAGACATGTAACTGCAATATCTGCAAAAGTTGTTTTGTTATTACATGGCTGTGTGAAATTGCACCTCTAGTTACTGAAAACTTGACTACTAAATGTGAGGTTCATTTTGACATAGATCCACAATATCTATATTAAAAAGCCAACAACTTCCCAACCTGTACGCATATGTAAACCAGGCTCTCAGACCATATATTTGAGTCTTTAATATAGGTTTTGCTACAGACAACTTTAAACTGTTGGTCTCAACAGAGTTATTTCATTCCCAAAAGAAGGAGCTTTGTGTGGAGCAAAAGTGAGATGAAGCGCTTTGGTGAATAAGGGTTTGCATCTCTCTTCACTTCCTCTGTCTCTTACCCTACACAGTCCTCAGAAGCAAAAGGTGGCTTTAGCCTGTAATGGCCAGCAAGGATCCTCATAAAGACATTGGGATAGTTGTGGACTACTGATGTGGCTACCATCCACATGTACCTATTTCCCCCCAGGAAGGCAAAGTGCAATAGAAGTCCTCTGAAAGTTACTCTGATCTCACTTAGACAACATTCTTCAGAAAGAAATGTCTATCTCTTCTATATCCCTGTAACTTATGAAGGGAAAAAGAAAGCATAAAGCAAACATATATTAAAATGACCTGGATATGGGCCTCACCAGAAAAATCTAAAATGCTTCTGCGGTCACAAGAACAATTTTCACTCCATGTTTCTGGACTTCGTAACACACCACCAAAAACACTCAACATTGGGAAAGTAAGATCGCTTAATGGAAATATTATAGACTTGTAATTTGCTTAGGCAGCAGTTTCTGTAAAAAGATATCTTACTATTCTAAGGAAATGAAAAACGTATGTTTTGTGTTCATACAAAAAGCACAGCCATTAACAGAGAAAGGCCAGTGAACAGCAAGACTGTTACAGCTCAAGTCTTGGTGCTGTGCTATTTTAAGGACAGCTGGAAACAAGTATAGACTGTACTGCTGAAAGACTGTAACAGACTGTTATGGACAAGATGTTTAGCTTGAAATATAATGGACAGCATAATCAATATTAAGTAAACACTAACACTGGTTGAACTTTAAGATGGATATCACTTAGATATCACAGAAATATCACAGAAATATCACAGAATGTTAGGGACCTTGAAAGATCATCTAGTCCAATCCCCCTGCCAGAGCAGCAACACCTAGATGAGGTTACACAGGAAAGCATCCGGGCTGGTTTTGAATGTCTCCAGAGAAGGAGACTCCACAGCCTCCCTGGGCAGCCTGTTCCAGTTCTCCATCACCCCCACCATGAAGAAGTTTCTTCTCAAATTTAAATGGAACCTCTTGTGTTCCAATTTATACCCATTGCCCCTCGTCTTATCACTGGTTGTCACCGAGAAGAGCCTGGCTCCATCCTGGTGACACTCACCCTTTACATATTTATAAACATTAATAAGGTCACCCCTCAGTCTCCTCCAAACTAAAGAGACTCAGTTCCCTCAGCCTTTCCTCATAAGGGAGACACTCCACTCCTTTAATCATCTTAGTGGCTCTGCGCTGGACTGTCTCCAGCAGTTCCCTGTCCTTCTGGAACTGAGGGGCTCAGAACTGGACACAATATTACAGATGTGGTCTCACCAGGGCACAGTAGAGGGGGAGGAGAACCTCTCTTGACCTACTAACCATCCCCTTCTAATACACCCCCAGGATGCCATTGGCCCTGTTGGCCACAAGGGCACAGTGCTGGCTCATGGTCATCCTGCTGTCCACCAGGACCACCAGGTCCCTTTTCCCTACACTGCTCTCTAATAGGTCATTCCCCAACTTATACCAGAACCTGGGGTTGTTCCTACCCAGCTGCAGGACTCTACACTTGCCCTTGTTATATTTCATTAAATTTTTCCCTGCCCAATTCTCCAGCCTGTCCAGGTCTCTGGATGGCAGCACAGCCTTCTGACGTGTCAGCCACTCCTCCAGCTTGATGTCGTCAGCATACTTGCTGACAGTGCACTGTATTCGCGCATCTAAGTCATTGATGAATATATTGAATAATACTGGTCCCAGTACTGACCTCTGAGGCACTCCACTAGATACAGCCCTCCAACTAGACTCTGCCGCATTGACCACAACTCTCTGGCTTCTTTCCTTCAGCCAGTTCACAGTCCACCTCACTACATGATAATCCAGTCCATACTTCCTCAATTTAGCACTGAAGATGCTGGGGGAGACTGTGTCAAGTGCTTTACTGAAATCAAGATAGACCACATCCACTGTTTTGCCATCATCTAGCCACCTGTTTATGCCCTCATAAAAGTCTATGAATGTGGTCAAGCACGACATCCCCTTGATGAAGCCATTTTGATTGCCCCTAATGACCCTCTTATCCTTGATATGCCTTGAGATGGCATCAAGGATAAGTTGTTACATCACCTTTCCAGGTATGGGGGTGAGGCTGAACCATCTATAGTTACCCAGGTCCTCCTTCCTGCCCTTTTTGAAGACTGGAGTGACATTTGCTTTCCTCCAGTCCTAGGGCACCTCTTCCATTTCCCAAGACTTGGCAAAGATGATGGTGAGTGGTCTGGCAATGACCTCAGCCAGCTCCCTCAGCACCCGCTGGTTCATTCCATCAGGACCTATGGATTTATGGGTGTCCAGGTTGCTTAATTGCTCCCTAAGCCAGTTCTCATCAACCAAGGCAAACTCCTCCATTGTCCTGACTTCCTCTGGGGCCCCAGGGGTACAGGGCTCCCCAGGACAGCCTCCGGCAGAGTAGACAGAGACAAAGAAGGCATTCAGTAACTCTGCCTTCTCTGCATCTTCTGTCACCAGAGCACTCACCTCATTCATCAGCGGGCCTACGTTGCCTCTGGTGTTAGTTTTATCTGCCATGTATTTGAAAAAGCTCTTTCAGTTGTCACTGACCCCTCTCTCCAGGTTTGATTCTAAGGAGGCCTTAGCTTTCCTAGTTGCCTCCCTACACCCTCTGACAACAGCCTTATATTCTTCCCAAGTGGCCAGCCCCTCCTTCCATGACCTGTAAACTCTCCTCTTCCACTTGAGTTTGCCCAGCAGTTCCCTGTTTAACCACGCAGGACTTCTAGCTCCCTTCCTTGACTTCCTACGCATCAGGATGCTCTGATCTTGAGCTTGGAAGAAGCAATCTCTGAATGTTAACCAACTATCTTGGGCCCCCTTACCTTCAAGCACCCTTGCCCATGGGATTTCCCCTAGCAGTTGCTTGAAAAGGCCAAAGTTTGCCCTACTGAAGTCCAGGGTTGTGATCCTGCTTGGTATTCTGTTCCTGCCACATGAGATCCAGAACTCCACCATCTCATGGTCGCTGCAGCCAAGGCAGCCCCCAACTTTTATTGCTTCAACCAGACCCTTCTTGTTGGTGAGGATGAAATCCAGCAGCAAGCTTGAGTTCTGTTGCCATTTACACAAAGGTAACCTCCTTGTCATCAGAGTTATAATTCAGAAGGTGTAAATCGGAACAAAATTTCTCTTAACACTTAATTGTTGTGATACCTTTAGACCAGGAATCTCTGCAGAAGGACATTACTTTCTCCTTACCTAGCTTGCCAGATGCTGTTGTGAGCTAGAGGAATATTCTACCTAAAATGGTAGATGGTTTGGTTTTTTTCCAGGACACCCTGTGGACTGCAAGCCAAAGGCTCAGGATATATACACTTGTGGTGCCAAGATGTGGGGATAGATACATGCTTATGAGATTTACTTTGTACATATTGAAGTGTAAAACCTCAATGGATATCTCTGAGTCAATGATAGAGATTCTATTGCTAGCAAAATTGTAAAGCAGAAGCATGAAGTTATACACACTGAATTAGATTTCCAAATACTTTGAAGTGTGCCAGATGAGTTGATACATAAGGAACTGCCACTCTTTTGTTATTAAATCTACTAGTTATCTGTGAAACAATGAATTCCAAGTAGGTCCAGGCCATCATTGAACACTTGTATGGAGAAAAAATAATTTAAACAGTGATAAGTTATTTGAGGTACAAATCTCTAAAATAACTGGATATTCAAAATGTTTCCAGGACCCACATATAAACAATCAAGATCCTTAATTTCATTTTTAATCCAACACCCCAAAATGGAGTCACCCAAAGTCACTATTTTGTAATGATAAACTTGGTTTCAGATCTTTGCAAGGTCAGGCTATGTTGTTGAGACCCAAAACTGAATCCCTTTGCAGTTTCAGCATGTTCAGATCAAGGGTTTAGGTCTAGTCTTTTTTGTAGAAAGTGGCCCAAGTGAAACTCTTTGAAAATAATTGAAACATGCCCGAGGTCAGAGGGTTGGTGAGGATCCAGGTTTTTGATTCTGGCTACTCTCTAATTTAAACCCTCTGTTTGATGAATTTGCTCTGAATAACATAGGCTGAAGACTAAATGGGCCTGTGGTCATGCCTGGAAAGCAAAAGGAGGCTTTTTTGTTGGTTGGTTTTTTTTTTTATTTTCTGTGGAAAAAATATATTCATGATATAGGAATTTAGACTGACCTATCGTTTTTAAGTACTGTGGTGTCAAGAAAATGGGACAAGCCGAGAATTGTGCTGTATCTCTAATAAAGGTTGTTTGACAACTGAAAATCAGCTTAAGCAGGGATTACCTAACTGTAATGTTTGCAGTTAATAGTGAGTACATCTATATTAGATGGCTAATGTTTTTAAACAGCAATTCACTTGCACACCCACACAGCCCTGTGCAGTGTATTGGCACACTATCTGGCATGTCTGCAGTCCTGCTATGACAGCACTGATGATGAGCTTCTTGATTCACAAACATATGGTGCCTGACTGAAGCAATGGAGGATGAGCTGACCTGCCATGTGATCTTTTCAGGGTGGTTTCTGTGATGTCTGGACCCTGTAGAATGTTAAAGTTTCCTGTTTCACCAGTGTACCATGACTTGCATTTTGGGCAGAGAAACGTGTAAACATGATTAGGTGGCTGGCAGCTAAAATTCCCTTTGAAAATGCAGTCAAGCTCTGTGGCTTTCCTTTCTGTTTTGTTTGGGACGGATTAATCTGATATTGCTCAAGACTAACTTGCCTATTGCCTTAAGAATTTGGGAGTTTTCCAGCACACCGTTTATGGATGCGTGTGCCTGTCTGTCCAGAGTAAAGGTGAAACAAAAATTGTATGACTTTCAAAAGTCAAGTACTCCTGATTGTAAGAAATCAGAAGATGCAGTGTCATCTAGCTTCTTTCTGATTCTTCCCCTAGGTACCCAGATATGCAGATTTTAAATATCCACTAGCAGCTGAGTCCAGGCTTTCACAACTCAAAAATTGTGTCTTGCCCAGCTGAGGGCAATGGGCTGAAAACAGTCTCTATCAACACTGCTGTTGGCTGTGGCAAGGCTAAACTGAATCCATGCGGGGCAAATACATTATTGATCACTTTCTGGGAAGGCATGACAAGATGTGGAGCTAAAGGGCTGTAGGAAAAGGAAAAAGGGACTGACAAAGGGCAAGGTCTGTAGATGAGTGCCAGCAATTCCCTCCTGTAATTAGACAGACATACAAATACCTGATTTTGCTAGAAACTACAGACAGGGAACTCCCTTTTCACCTAGCTCCCCCATGGTGAGGTAGGAGGCGCAGACTCTTGGTGTCACTGCCTTTTACGTTTGTGATAACATGAGGATACTACAACTTGTAAGGACTCCAAAAGCAGCTCCCCACAGCAGGTCTTGGAAACCACATCAGGATTTACTGTGCTGTCTGTGATGCAGGAGGAGTGTCACAGTCAGGCTGATTTCAGTGTGTCAGGAATTTCTGTCTATGCAGCCTGTGGCTGCACTGAATGGACAAAGAAGTTTTTCTAAATTGCTTTTCCAGAACATCAAGGAAGGACTTATAAAAACTAATATGTATCTTCAGTCTCTTGAAAAGCATTCATGCATGAGCTATAGAAGCCAGACTAACTGCCTCACAGCTGGTACCAGGGATGGGCACCAACATCCATGAAACTCAGAAGAATGACCTTCCCTTATTTTTTCTGCTTTTGTTGCATAATACTTTCCCTTTTAATGGCACCATTTTCAGTAGAAATGCCATGTGTACTGTTTTATTTAATCTTCTAAAGCCATTTTCTTTGTTTGTCAATTCTGCACACATACTATGTCTTCATCCTCTTTGTCTTAATGCCAACTGTGTGTAATAGACAGCATCAGCTTGCTGGTTAATTTGGGAATTTCTAGAGTTACTGGCTATGGTCATGGTTATTTGCTCAATCAAATATTGAATACCAAGAAACACTTATTGTTAAAAAAGCACTAAAATTGTTTACCTCATTAAGTATACATTGCAAGAGTATGTTTAAGGAAAACAAACAAACAAACCAGCCCAAGCAACAACAACAAAACCAAGGCAGAAACTAGTTGCTGTAGAAAATCTGTGCTGAGCAAGGCTGCATTAGCTGCAGATTTCCAGCCAAAAGATGGACATGTCCCTTACAGTCTAACTTCTGGGAAGACCTCATGCACTCACTTTACATGCACACTGGATATAAGGATCAGCGAGTAAAACCAGCAATGGCCTTTAACCACACCTTGAAAATAGCTCCCTCTGGGCTCCTGCAGCGTGGGATATTTGCATTAGTAAACTAAACACAACTGAAGCACAGACCTGAACACTGGACTGAAATCTTTTGTTTTGCTTCAGTGTTTGGATGACTTCAGCCTGTGTTAATGAAGGTTGATGGCAGACCATGCTTACCCACCAGCTCCCAACAGGCAGCTTGGCCATGAGCTGTGTGGGGCACAGCTCCCTGACACACATGCCATAACTATAGGGTGTTCTGTAAAGTCACAGACTAACCTTTTTTCTGTAATTGTATTATTGTGTTAAGAAGAACACCTTTAGCAAGAGGAATAAGAGAAATCCAAGGAGGAGAAGGAGAAAATTGAACAATACTTAAGAAAAAACAAAAAGCCACAAAGGAAAGCCATGAAATGTGATTAGAGAGGGGAAAAAAATAAAAAAAGGAAAAATTTTGAAAGGGCCCATTTGGAAAGCAGAACAAAACCAACAACAGTGAAGTAATAAACATTGAATCTGTGTTCACTGCACACTTATGAACTGAGATGTCATTTAAATTTAAAATAATATCATTTGTTCTTTCAAACCCAGGACACAATCTCCCACACCCACTTTATTATATATTCTCAATTTTAGCTGGATACAGTTATACTCCCAAATAGGCTGCAATAAATTTCTGTTCATGTATGCACATCAAGGAAAAATATTTGCTGTAAATTTTCTGATTTTGTCGACCTGCGTAAATGTTGAGGTTGTTAAAAAATATTAACACAAACTACACATTTTCAGCTTTCTCCCCTGCACCCTTCTTTTGCCCCAGAAGTTCAGGTTGATTATGCTGTGTTCATAAACCAAACATACCCACAGCCCAAAACTACACATATGGCTCAATTTTGAGGGCAAAATTACACAATTTTCCTATTTTTCTTCGGCAGTTACGCCAGCATAAAGAGTCCCCATTGCACACTCCACCCCAGGATGTGAGCTCACAGCTCCCCCAGCTGAGCTGATACCACTGCTTGGAGGCCACACCATACACTTTTTTGCAATATTTATGAAAATAATCTATGCAAAACTCTTCCTGGTTTTTGAAGACAGAATGCTCTGTCAGTCCAGTGTGGAAGTTTTACTGGAGTACGACCTTTGTGTTTTTATAACTGATCCAGATCAGGGTTATCACTAGCTTAAAGGTTTCCAAACATGCTCTCCCAACCCCTCCTCCTCCCAGGCCACTAGCAGTCTGTAGAAACTTCTAACAGCCACAAAGGGATATTTTATTTGAGGCTGTTCAGGAAGATTTTCTTCTGCAGCCCCTAGTTAATATTGTACCCATTCTGCTTATCTACCCAGGATGAAAACTTTAGGAAATCCCAGTCTAGACCTAAGTTCCTAAGGAACTTCTTTTTGTTGAGAGAAAAAGAAACCTCATTTGAGTGGTGTCTTTATAGGAGTAAGAGATGTTTCCCAGGGTTATCTGTTGTTACTCACGTATTTTTATTATTGCTTTTAAAAAGATCTATAGAGCCTTCAACCCATAATTGCATAGTTATCAATATTCCTTTCTCCCAGCCAGTTTCTTCTCGGAGGCAAAGGAGGCTGGGGTAGAAGGACTGAGGCAGATCTCAGCCCAATGAAAAGGACCAGGAGCTGTATCTCACAGAACTAAGTTAATCAGAGCACCTGAATAACAATTATTTTTATCAGTGACCTGGGTATGAACATGAAATTTTCATTAAAAGTCTGCTTGGAAACATCAGGGTTTATAAATACAAAATAAATCTATCATGCTCAGACTGATGGTCCCTCACAGAAATTTTCCAAAAAACTTGTTCATTTTTTTCTACATGAATCCTCATCACAGGTAACAAGCAAACCAAGCAAAGAATATTACAGTATCTTTATTCTCCTACCATTGCAAAATTCTATATTTCTTAGAGGATTATGCAAACAAATGAACAAACAAAAAAAATCTACAGAAAAAATATGTAAAGATGGATGGATTTTTATGGTTAAAAGTGACCACTGTGAGCATTCAAGCTCATCACAGGTGTAGCCTGTATCACAAAATTTCACACAGTTAATCTTTTACTCAGCTCAGTAACTTGAAACAACTAAAGCACATCCCCTGGAAAAGGCATCCATCCACTCTTAATTCCATCCTGAATTTGTGCTGTATTTCAGGGGCCAGAAACCTCTTTCCTCTAATGCCCGATTGCATCAGTCTGAGATATTAATGGAATTTACAGCTACTCAGAGGTCCCCTTTAATTGGCAGAGCAATGTAAAAAAGGTTTAAGGTGAATGCAACCAAATTCCAAATGCATAAATAACTAAAATTGCAATTATACATGAGGTCAGCTGTAGCTACATGATGAGCTGGTGGCAAAGCCCAGTGGAAAACTGTATTGTGTTCAGTCCTGGAAATCATGCCCACTTTGGGCTGAGAGATACTGGGAATTTGTCATCAGCCTTAAGGTTTTGTTCACATTCATTTGACCTTCAGGACATGCTCAAGCTTTCTTTTTTCTGGTTATCTGCTCTACAGTACAATGATTCTCATTGTAGAGGTAGTCAGGCATAGTACATGTAGACATATTAATTAAAACATCATATTTTAAAAGATCAGTCCGTGATCAGCAGCCTTAGAAAAAATGAATCTCATCACTAATGCTGCCCTCTCTGACACAGTGCCTGGAAAGAAAGGATGGATGGAGGGAGAGAATGCAGAAGGAGAAAGACAGAGTGGTAAAATAAGAGTGGGAGAAACAGAGGCAAACAGAGGGGAAAAAAAAAAGAAAAACACACACAGGGAAAAGAAAACAAAGGTCATGGAAGAGGTTAAAGGGATGAAGGGGAGATGTAAAGGGAAAAATCCAGACAAAGAGAGTGCAAATGGCCTGAAAACTGAAAGATTAAGTGTGGGGAAAGGGAGAGAAGGGAGAGAAGGAACTAGAGGACCCTATTTAATCAATTATTTTCATTACTTATGGAAACATTGTAAAAAAACTGATGAATGCTGGGTCCTCTCAAAAATTTGCACATGTAGCATGGGAAGGTTTTGAATGTAGGGCATTTCTTAATATGTATGGCTATGAAACACAAATTGTCCTCTGATCAGTGAAGGGAACTGTCAGCATAAATGATGTTTAATGGGTGGTCTTGACACTAGTAAGGATTTCCAGTACACTTGATTTATAGACCCAAGGAAATAGTCTATGAAAGAATCTTACATCCTCAGTTTCCAGTTTAATAGACACTGCCCCAATATTCAATAGAAGTGTTTCATGTTCTTCATAGACTCTTTTTTAATGGGTTTAATCTCATCTCAGAGCAATAAAATCTTAAGATAAGTTCCTATAGATAAAAATTTAAATTAAACAGAAATTGATCTTACTGATTAGCTGATCCATAGAGTCTCAACCTGCCACTACCTGGAGATTTGATGAGAAGCACTCACACTCTTCTACAAATCTTCAGATCACTTCTGCAGCAGGGAAGGGAAAAGCTTACATTGATACATTTTCACAAAATAAAATATTGAAGAATATTACTATGTGTTGGAATGCTTTCAACTACACATAATACACATACAGCTACAGGGCCTAGCTATTTTTCTGACATATATACATTTTGTCCCTTTCTTATATCTCTGATCTGTTTTACTTTAATAGAACTATTTGCGTGAGAAGCAGCTATCTGTGTAAGTAAATGTTTCCAGGATTGGCCCTAACTGCTTTTAGTATGGTTATCAACACTGGCCATCTGTGTTTTTTCATTTTCATTTTGTAAATGAATCCTTGTCCTTTGAGAATTTCAAGGACCAGGAAGTAGCAATAAAGCTCTTCTGCAGCTCCAGACTGAATACTCCAACAATTACTAGTTGATGGGATATGCAGTAAAAAGAATTCTTTTTGACAGTACAATTTATAAGCATAGTTTCCTTTTGCTAACAAGTATTATAACATTTCTGTGCAAAGATATGGCTGGCTTTAGCTGTGTGCTTAACCAGTTTTGAGCTGGTCCTTTGTGATGCAATGTAACACAACGAGCAAGTACATAATCAGATAAGTAGCTCCGTGTTAATAGTACATCCTGATTTTGGATTAATAGGGTTTCTATTTAGTTTTATTTTGGTTTAGAGATTTTAAATTCCAAGCATGTATTTTGTAGTTAGCAAGTAAGGAGAATTAAAAACATGCAACCAATGAAAATAAGCAGTCCAATCTGCCATCTATACTGGTATGGCTGGAATGCTGGTAAAGGATGCAGTCAGGATCTTATGATTCAGTGCTTACTCAGCTTTTGTTAACTCTCCCATAATTAGTTTTAATAATGAGATAATACCTAAGGATCCAATTTCTATACTGGGTTAATGTTACTGGCAGCTGTAACCACATAAATGGAAACAGATCTGGCTCCAGGATCAGATACATATTTGATATTAACTGAAGGAAATAACAGAGCATATGGATAGGTTCTTACCTACACTAAGGCAAGTAAAATAGTGAAAATGTAATTGGATCACTTGAAAGGAACTTCACATGCAAAAAACAAACAACATATATTTTCTTTATAAATGTAAATGAGAAGACTATTGTATTTAGATTAAATTGGCAATTTTTCACAAAGTTCTCAACTAATAAACGTCCTCATAAAATAAATAAGTTGTTGTTAATAAATGTAATTCCCACATACAACATGAAGCCTCCAAAGCAGAACTCTGGGCTGGCATTCTTACCCTGACTCTGAGCACAAAATGGCATGAACTGAAAGGAAGAGACTGTTCTCTAACCACCCAGTAGAGAAAAAAATGTGTGTGTGCCGGGGGGAAGTTTAAAGACTGATAAGTTGCATCATTTTTCTTTCTGATTTCAGGGTATTAATTACAACATAGTTAAGGATTTTTTAAAACAAATTATCCTGTTACCTCAATTACACCTTTTATAAGGAATATCATATTCTTTGCTAACTTTCTGTACTAGTTAAGCATGAAATCATCCCTAATGGACCAATGCTTCTTCCAATGCCAGTTGTATAAGGCAATATATGCCACTTTGTAGATTAAGTTCTGTTAAATAGTGATGGCAATCACACTCCATTCTGAATCGAACTTAGACTCAAAGGCGTACTGGCATGGCAGAGATTCAGTTTAATTTGATACATCGGTCATCCATGGATACATATTATTCAGTCCAACCTCTTCACTGGCAGAGAGGGCATTGGGACTGGCATTTGCTATTGTGTAGCCAGACACCAGGACTGTCCTGGTTCTAGTTCATGAATCAAGTTAAAGAAAACAAATTTAAGACAAGTCAGGAAGCTTTGACTGTGTCTAGATTAACATTTTGGTTTGGTGTGCTTGGGAGTGAATCTCACATTATGTTGGTCTGACTTTAATCACAGCCGCAAGCCTGACAGTGTTCAAGAAGAGACTGGACAACACCTTCAGACACATGGTGTGAACTGTGGGGTTGTCATATGCAGAAACAGGAGTTGGACTCAATGATTCTTGTGAGTCCCTTCCAAATGAGGACATTCTATGACTTGCAGAGCAACTTTTGTGCATATGAATTAGATTCAGAAGAAGCTCTGTCCCAGATACCCATGAAACATGACCCAGTTCTTTGGGAAGTGGGGGTATATATTGGTCTAAATCAACGATTTGTTCTTTAGATGTCATTGAACTGCCTGTGTTGGGGACACTTTGCACAGGGAACAAGATGGAATATTGTCTGAAGGAAAAACTCCCAACTCCATGTAGTGTAAATATGGGGGCCCAAGCTCCAAATGGCTTGCTAAAACAGGCATAGACCATTATCTTGCTGGTTTGGAAGATGTCCCTCACTGAGCCATTCTGTTTACTTGTATGATATTAATTCCTCACTGAGGAAAAAAAGGTCTGATTCAAAATATTCTGAAGGAGAGCAGGTGGGATGGTCACCTTCCTGGAACTGACAGCAAAGTCTTGGGAGGGAACGATGCTGATGAAGAGAGGTGAAGGGAAATTCAAAATCTTCACAAAAATTCTGTCAGAAATAAAAATTAAATTTAAATTCAAAGGCAACACTGCCATTCCCAAGGGAATTTCTCATTCCATTAATTACATTAATAAAGACTCTCAAAGTAAATGGACCAATTTGCTTTCTTCAGAGAATTCAGTTCTGCAAACCGATCTCTCAAAGCACAGAACATGTTGAAGGATGCAGCCAGTACCAGACTGTCTTATTCATCATTCAGCATCTCATTGCAACCAGCTACCATCTCATTGCAACCTTTGATGAAAACACTTTCATGATATGATCATTGTAAATGTCATCGCAATTTCATTCTGCATACTACTTAATAAACAAAATGGATTTACAACAGCCAGAGGAGGAGAGTAAAGCATACACAGGATTCTGGAATAAATACTAAGTCTGAATTTAAGACTGATTTAATGAAATTGTAAGTGATGCATTTTGAGCTGAATTGAAACTTGCTGGAGATTTGATGAGACAAAAAGAAGTGTATGAAACTTGTTCCAAAAGTCAGAAGCGCAGAAGCTAAGACTTTTGCCCAGCAGGAATTAAATTCTGGATAGAGAACAGATATGAGCACAACTAAAGACAGAAAATACAGTATTTCCAAATGCAAAGGTTTTAGCATCTTCATTTAAAATGTTTATAGTTAATAACTTTACTATACTGTTTAGTAATCTGGTTCAATTATGAGGCTATCCTCAGGGATAATTTCATAAAAAATATTATGCTGTTGTAGAGTTTGGAAGGCAAAATTTGGCTCATTTGATAAAAGTTGGAAGGTGACCTGGTCCTTTTTGATAAAATGACAGAAAATTATGGTTTACAAGCCATTCTGTGGGCCCTTATGTGAACAAATGTTCTCTTCTTTGAATTTTCTAAACAAAAACCTCTTGTTTTCACAAATTGTTGCAGAAACAAATGCTGTGAAAAGGCAACACAAATTATTTTAAGGTATTTGGTATTTATTTTGTTCCAACAAGCACCAACTTTCTAATGTTCATAGAAAAAATGTTTGCTGTACCCATCTGTCTCCACACTTCAATATCCAATTGCAGCTATACTTTTGTTATTCAACTACTTAAAATGGAATCGACAACATCCTTACCACTAATGTGTATGCATTGCTTATTTACAAAACAATTTGTGTTTTAAAATTGCAACATAAAATAAAATGGCAAGCAAGTACCCAAGTAAACAATTCTATCTTAATTACTTACTGTGCTTTATAATTACTTTTTATTGTAAATTGTTCCATTCCCTCTTGTAATAATTTCAACCTGAGGCTATATTTTCTTGGCTTTTATAATTAAATGCACTTAAAAGTTGATTAATAAAGTGTATCCAAATCTCTCAGTAGTTGTATTTTCCTTCCAGGGCAACAAAAGGAAATAACTAGCAACTGACTAGAAACAAATGTTATATATATATATATATATATGTATATCTATGTTATATATACATATATATATATATATATACACACACACTTTTTTATATATATATATATATATATATGTATATATATATATATATATAAAATGATGTTTATTCAACCTGAAACCTAAGGGAAATGGAAATAGGACCAGGCTGTCAGCCAGGCTCTTGTTGTCATGGCCTGCAAGAACAGATTCCTGTGACCAGGGCAAAAGCTAACACATTCCAAAATTGGGGTCCGTATTTCCTCAGAGGTCAGTACCATCAGACCTCTTTGGCAGAGAATATGCTCTATTCTCATTTCCTGTACAGCACTTCAAACTCAGGAGATGTTTGAAACTGAAAGAACAGGTATGAGCAAATTGAAATCTGTACATTCTGTTTGTTGAAAGACAACAGTAAGACACTTCCAGATGTTGCTGATCCCACATAGAAGTTCACAGAATCATAGAATGGTTTGGGTTGGAAGGGACCTGAAAGATCATCTAGTTCCAACCACCTTGCCATGGGCAGGGACACCTTCCACTAGACCAGGTTGCTCAAAGCCCCATCCAACCTGGCTTTGAGCACTTTCAGGGATGGGGCATCCACAACTTTATCCCATGATACTGAATAAAACAGATCCCTGAAGAGACCAAAGTCTGTTCCCCTGAAGCCCAGGGTAGTGGTCTTGCTGTGCACCTTCCTTGCTGTCTTAAGGATCTTGAACTCCACCACAGCGGTCACTGCAGCCAAAGTTGTCCTTGATATTCACATTCCACACCACACCCTCCTTGTTGTTGAGAACATGGTCCAGTATAGCACCTTTCCTAGCTGGGTCCTCTATCACATGGAGAAGGAAGCTATCACAACCTTATTCCAGGAACCTCCTGAATTGCCTCTGCCCTGCTGTGTTGTCCCTTCAACAGAAACCGGGCTGTTTGAAGTCTCCCACAAGGGCCAGGACTTGTGAATGTGAGACTGCTCCTACCTATCTATAGAGGACCTCATCTGCTCAGTCTGGTTGGGTGGCCTGGAGCAGACCCCCACTACAATGTCACCTGTCCCTGCCCTTCCCTTAGTCCTGACCCATAAACATTCAACAGGCCCCTCATCCATCCCCAGGCAGAGCTCCATGCACTACAGCTGGTCATTGACAAAGAGGGTGACACCACCTCCTTGCCCCCTCTGCCTATCCTTCCTAAAGAATCTGTATCCTTCCATTCCAACACTCCAATCACAGAAGCCATCCCACCATGTCTTCGTTGATGTCAATAAGACCATAACACTGTAGGCATGTGCACATCTCTAAGACTTCTTGTTTATTCCTTATGCTATGTGCATTTGCATAGAGGCATTTAAATTGGGCCCCTGATGAAGCTGACTTAGTGGCTGGAGTGATTTGAATTCCTTTGTGCAACTCTTCAAGCACTCTTCCACTGACCTGTGACCCTACTCCAGGCCCTGGGTATCAGTTGCTGGCACTGGCATCAAACTGGTAGGAGTGGGGTGAATTGAAGTTCCTTTCCCCCAGCAACTTAATTTTAAAGCCCTCTTCACCAGCTTGGCAAGCCTATGACTGAAGATGTTCTTCTTCTCTGGCAGCTGGATCGCATCAGTCCTCAGTAGACCAGGCTCCTCAAAGGGAGTTTCATAGTCTAAACAGCAGAACCCCTGGCTGTGGCACCAGTTCTGTAACTATTTGTTGATTCACCAGGTTCGACTGGCCCTTTCAAATGCTTTCCCTTTGACCAGGAGGACTGAAGAAAAAACTACCTGCACTGAAGAGTCCCTTACCACTGCTTCCACAGCTCTGTAATCCATCTTGATACTCCTCAGGCTGCTCCTGGCTGTATCTCAGCTGCACATGTGAAACAACACCAGTGGATAAGAGTGGACTGTACAAAGCTTGGTAGTCTCTCGGTGACATCCTGATACAAGCCCCCATTAAACAGCACACCAGCACATGGATTTGCGTGTCAGGATCGCAAATCCATGTCTCTGGACCTCTCAGAAGAGAGTCACCTACTACTGTCTCCCATTGTCTTTTCTTAGTTGTGCTGGTTTTTTTATGAGGAGTAGATTGGGCTGCCTTACTCATGTCCAGCATCTATCCTGATTTGACAGGTTTTTCCTCTTCAGTCTGCAGAGTGGTGAAGTGGTTCTGCAAGGGCACCTCAGGTTTGGGGGACATCTCTTCCTCCTGCTGGTTCTTGCCTTTGCAAGCTTCCATTCCTCTGCACTACTAGACTCCCTCTCTCTGTGTGTGCTGTTAGGGTAGTTTTTGCATGTTTGTCCGTGGGGTGCAGGTCCACTGCAGACTGTGCTTGGAACTAGCTATCTAACTCCTTCTCAGGCTCCCTGATGTTACACAGCCCTCTCACCGCCTCCTGCAGCTGGAGATAAGAGTCTTACTTCTAGGAACTTTGCATACCATCAGTTATATCAGTGCATGGTGTTTACACTAATGTGCACACAGAGTGCATTGCTGGGTATTCCTTATATTCCACTATCCATTTAGCTGGCTAATGCACTCTGGAAAGGCTCCAAGCTTGTAGTGGATTTCTGGTCCCCTTCTACAGTCATGATCATTCATTTTGTTGAGTTCTTTCACATTCTTTCAGCTCCCAAATTCTCACCAACCGTGAAGAAAAGGGTTAATGCTTGAGTGTCTTTGCTCTCAGGTCCCTGCTCTCTAAGCAAGAGAACAAAAGTGGTCTACATACCAAGTCTTGGGAGACAAAACCCGCCCCTCCTCCTTACCAGACAGGATCCCTTTGGATGGACAGTGTTGGTGATAGCCAGACCTATATGTGTGCCCCAGCTCTTCACCTAGAAGGGAAGAAGAGGCAGAGACGTGAATCCTAATGATTCCTAGAAAAGAAAGACTCACTTGGCATAATTGGAAAGCAGCAGATGGATTTGTGGTAAGAGCATTTTGAGACTTCTGTTGCAAATGTTTCTCTGAATGGGAGAGAAGGGCGAAATTTGGCCTACACTCAGTCACAGACACATGAAGGATTGGTCATGAAGGATCATGAGTGTGTGGGAAGGAGAACTGGGGATCACCTGGCTGGTGACCACTGGCCTTTTGACACAGCTCTCACACAGGATGATGTGATCCTGTGAGTTGTTTCATGGCAGCAGAATTATTTCTTCCCTCAAGGCCAGAGGGGCCTGACAAACAGATGGATTGAGGCTACTTTGGCAGTAGACAACAATGTGTCTGAGACTGAACATTCAAGCGAAAGAGCAAGTACACAGTGAGAATGGAAGGCATTACAACCAGGGGATTGCACATATGCACAATATTCCATGTGGGAAAAATTCTTCTAGACTGAAGAAATTACTTTAAAGAAGTCACTTCAGAAGCATATGAATTATTTCTATTGAGTGGTGTGGTTCACCCCCCTGGAGGATGTGGCTTTGGTTTTTTTTAACCTGGATAATACCAAAGCCAGATCTCATCTCTTCATGAAAATCCACCCTTGGGTCCATATTTATAATCTTCTTTGTACAACTACATTCCTCTGTGATGTTCTGGTTTGTCACAATTTCTAAGAACTGGTACAGCATATCAAAGATTTACTCTCACTCCTTTGTTTGCTACATATTTGGTGGTAATTAGGTACCTCATTTGTAGAAGCCCTTATGCAAAGCCTCTCTGCTGGAGCAGGATTACATAAGATTTATAGCTGTCCTTGTGCAAAGTGCAGAAATCTCCAAGGTCTCCACACTAAATCGCAGAGTCTTAGCCTTGGATCCCATCCCACTTTCCAACCCTTTGATATTTTTCTCTTGTGATCCAGGATAAATGCTGTAGTCATCTCTGAGAAGTAAAAACGAAGGTCTGATGCTCATTTACACAAACCCCAACAGAGGCAGGGTGCTTTGCATGCAAATATGAATGAGATTCAAACAAATTGTTAGTTCGATTATATTGACACAGGGGAAAGAAACCTTGGATTTTACTTTTTTTTTTTTTTAACAAATTTTGATTTATACATAAAAAAGAGAGATCCTGTAGCCTCAAAATAAATGAAGACTGATAGAAGAAAACAATGTGATCTGAGAGTCTCTTCATCAGAGGAAGCATTGTAAAAAACAAACCAGATGACTGACATAGTGAGATTTGGTTCTTCTGGAGATGTAAGCAAGCTTCTTTTTCAAAAGCTGGAAGAGTTACAACAAAGATGGGATGCATATGGGGTTTTGCACCTCCACAACAAAATCACCAGCAGAAATTGTGCCATGGGAATACAGCGTGGGACAGAAGTGAAGTTTCAGCTTGCAGATGCCAAGTACGTTAAGAAATCTTGTAAGGAACAAAGACAAAAAAAAAAAAAAAGGCAGTTTGAAATGCCATTTGCAAGGTGCTTGGTTTCTCTGTAATGCAAATAGTCATATAAAATATGCAGGAATGTGGATTTCTTTGGTTTGAAAGGGAAGAGGAAATTGATTTACAAATCCTGAATGGAATAGAAACCTTAAAGCAAAAGCAGACACAAAGCAACTCCCTGTACGGTATGGAGTAAATATGGCATGTAAATGCCTCTTCCTGTGGGAACTGTTTTGACTTTTCTGCTATTACAACATAATCAAGGTGCTCTCACATGTTACTGAATACTAGAGATTTTACTCTTTAGTGATCCTCAGATTAGTAAAATCATCTTCTTCCTGGTTGTTCTTGGGCAACTGGCCTTTCAGGACTTTCAGCAGTATGCCTTCAAAGAGCTCTTTACATTTGTGGAGCTCTCTGCAAGGTGTGTTCTGTGTGGCCTCTGGTAGTCCGGTGGGTGGCTTCACGCAGATGTTCCCATCAGGCTTTTGAGAGGTCTCAACCCTCAAGCTTGCGAGGAAGCCTCTAGGTTGTGCAGGAGCTGGGAAGCAAGGGGTTTTCTCATGAGTGGTCTTGGTCCCCAGGTGTATCTGTGGGGCCAAGCAGAGAGCAAATATTCCTCTCACTCATGGAAGAATGGAGAAAAGTGGAGCAACACAAGAGGCATAGAATTCCCATGGCCCCATGTAAGAGCAGCTATGAGATGAGAATGAAGCACTCTTGTTAGAAATAACAAAGCTGAGGATGCTACACAAAAAAACCCCCAGTTAATTCATGGTGCAGAGACCTGAAACGTGGCTTGTTGATTCTGAGATACACTTTTAACAAAGCTTTGTTCTTTACTTCTTCCTCTTGTTGCCTGTTTGGACAGTTGCCTTTCTGGTTCCTGAGCTTTTCTATAAGAAGAAATGAAGCACTTTTTCCTTTTTTAATTATTCACATAGATGCACTGCCATTTCAGGCACAATCTCTTTGTGTAAGGAGTGCGTAATCCTCTTCTGTTGTTTCCATGGACTCGTGCTTTTAAAATAATTTAAGAATTAAATATGTTATGGAATAATTCTGAGAATGAGTCTCCATGGGAAAGCTGCATTAGGTCATCAAGCCCACTGCCTTGCAGCTCCAAGCTGTGGTCCCCGCAGGGGAGATACATAAGATAAATCTATTTTACACTGGATGTTAGTGAAAAGGCCAAGAAATTATTTGTCTCCTAGTTAAACCTACTGAAAGCACATTCATATCAAAGACACTAACAGGAAAGCACACATTTCCATAATAATGTGAGAAAGTGAAAGGAAAAAATAAGAGGATTTTTACTCTTTGTAGTTAAGAAGGATGGCATTAATTCCTTTTGTATATCCCAGTGGCTACAAACTAAAATGAAAAATACATCCAGAGGCAAATAGTGTCCTTCTCCTTGTAGAGAGAGAAGAGTAAGCTACATTTCTGGAGGACTGTTCTCCTTCCTAACTGCAACTGATCCATTCAGTCACACCCAGGTAAGGCTGCTTTTTAAGGTAGGCTGAGGTCCAGCCGATCTCTTCTGTGAAACCCTTGAAGGACTTAGCAACAGGGACACAGACAGCCTGGCCTCCTCCTTTGGCTCCCAATTTCTGCTTCTATGGAAGAGAAGGAATATTCAGATTCACAGGGCTCAGCTGAGGGCAGACCAGCCTCACGGTGGCTCTTGTGGCCATGGCAAAGCAGGGCCTTGTGGCACAGAAAGAATCTCAAGGGCAAAACAATTGAACTTCTCTGGAGCTTTTCTACAAATGAAACCTGGGACTGTGAAGACGACAAACAAGTGTCATAGGTTGATGCTCCATGCAGAAAATTGTGAAGACGAGAGCATAGATGTAAAAAACACAAGGAAGAAGGAAGGTGGGTGAAAGCAGAGGAAATATCCAACTAGCAAGTGCATGTTTAAATATTCTGGACAATTCCCTGCAACTATTTCTGGATTTTTCCTTCAGCCTTTGAAAGATCACTTCAAAGGAAAAGAAGTCCTTAGGCAGGCTTTCCTCTGTCTGAAGATTTTGTCTCAGTTCAGAGTGCTGTCTGAGCCACTCTACTTGTGACTTTCTCCAGTCTTTAGTATTTTCTTGTGTTGACTCCATCAGGCCCATTTCTGGTGCTATGCAAACAGCACAGAAACAGCAAAAGAGAAAAATTCCCAACCAAGTTTTCTGAAACATACCATATTGTGAAGAGGCATCAAGTACCTCCTTTCTGTGCTAACAAGTTATTAAAAAAAGAAAGTGCTCTGGTGGGAGAAGATATAAACAACACTTTTTAACTCTCTTACTAGTTACCACAGAGATTCTTGCATTTATGCGGGATATCTGTCATAGAGGGTGAAAAAAAATTACTGTACGCAAAAAACAGCCCAGGAGCAAAATCATGTCTCAAACACTAAAAGCAAACTTTCTTTAAATTGCCCTTCAGCGAAAAATAACTGTGTAGATTAACAAAACAAACTATATTCAGATAGGAAATAATCAGACCAGAACAGGTTCAGTGAGGGAAGAGAAAATGTGGTAGTCACTGCTCGTAGAACAGGTTTAAGCTACCTGAAGAATACCAGGGAAGCATCAGCCAGCTCAGGAGTGTGATTTCCTTGACAAATGATTTCTAGGTGGAGATGTGACCAGTGCTTTGTGTTGTGCAGAAGGCAGTAGCCAGAAGCAGAAAAAAAAAAATTAAAAAAAATAGAAAATTAACAATGCCAAGTAAGCTAATTAGCAGATGCTATCAAGACATTGCAACAGAGTGATAAAGTGTGATTTAAGACATCTTTAAGACACTTTCAGACCTGTGCCTTCTGGAGAAGTAGCTAGGAATGCATCAGATGAGCAGCTGCTCAAAGTCAAAACTGGCTCAACGTCCCAGCTTTTGCAGGAGACTGAGCAAAAGAGGATATCCTCTGCATCTCCCATCCTTGCCTTACGTCTGTTGCACAAAGGAACAGCAGGGCAAGGGAAGGGAGTCACACTGCCGAGGAACTAATACTCAGATTTTGAGAGAAGCTGCCTGTGTAGAATGTACTCCAGCTTATGCCTCTTGCAAATTTGATTCTCTCCGTCTTACCAACAACATCTATTAGCTCACGCTGAGCATTTAATAAAACTCTCAAAGAGTTGTTCTCACCTTGTTGCTGGACCATAGAAGCACAGGTGGACAAATACAACCATCGCTGGCACTGTCTGACTCCCAGTCTTGTGTTCAGGCCACAGTGGCTTCAGCCACAAAATTACATAAGGGTATTTTGAATGAAAGGCAATGCCCTTGCCCTGGAGAGGTACCCAAAAGGGGGCTCAGAAGAGATCAAAGTATGGTCTTCCATGCAAGGAGACTAACTCAGAGGGCAGTCAGGTTCTGTCAGATCAGTTTGGTTTAATGCATTTAAGCTAGCTGCCTCTACAAAGCCCGAAACCTTTATCCTGGCTCATGGTTTATGAGACAGTGACCAATATTTCTCTGGCAACTGGTGCATTTGGTATTTCCCAGTTCTTAGGAACTGAATATATTATAATACCATAGCCCAAATGCATTACTTATTATTCATGTGTCATTATATGTGAGCATCCCATGAAAACATGCCCAAACTGCATCTTTATGATATGCTAGCGTTGAGAAATGAAATAAAAACCCTACAAGGCCAAACTATTCAAAACATGAGAAATAGTACTTGCATATTAAATCATTTTCATGTAGCTACATATGATTATGTAGAATTTTGCTGGTGTTGGAAGAAGTAGGCAGGAGACTTTCTAACCATACTGTACACATGTATTTGGCTTTAAAAAAAAACTGGAATGAAAAATAATTGCATAATAACTGCAACATGCTTTGTAGCTGCCGAGCTAGCATTGCAGGGAAAGTTTAATTTTCCTGTGTTTATTGGTTTTGTGTGAATCAAATTCTCAGCATTAACTATATTAGATTAACACTGGTGTGTATCTTTCATATAAGAAAAAAGGGAGGAAACAGTGCTGGCACAACGATGACTGCTCTTGAAAGTAAAACACATGCAAAACAAATTGGCCAAGGTAAGGGCTGCAGATTAGCAGAGGAAAGTATGCTTCTGGTGATAATCAAGTGTATTTGTTTAATAACAATACTTGCCACTATTACAATAATGACCTAAAGTTTTGAAGTGCTCATTTCCTCCCCGTACTGTTTGCCACTTCAGAAGGTGTGGATATGATTGAGAACAGAGAAGATAAGAGCGATCACAGAGATTAAAGGAGACCTTCTCAAGCAGAGAACGGGATTGTGGTGAGTGGGACCAGCCCATGGACCTGACATGATGGCAAGACGGATAAGGACTCTGGCAGGGCTCTTGTGGTGCAGTGGCAGGCAGAGGCTCACCAGCTCAATTTGTAGATGAGGTGTCCAGAGTTCCTCGCGCAGGTGAAGGCAACTGTGATCTTTTTGGTGAGATGTTGGGGTGGTTTGCCATCAGCTTGCCGGACGACTCCAGAAAGGACTCTCTGGAGGATTGACTTTGAGAAAAGGAGCTGGGCCTACACAGAAAGGAGACTTCTGGAGCACATCCAGTGAAGCAGCACCTTGGCACAGGCATAAAGCCCACTGGTGATTCTCCAGCCTCTAAACTCCTGCATAACCAAGCACCACACCGCTCGTTAACTTGGGTACTAAACAAGAAGCGCCCCACTTCTCTTTCTTCTGAAGCAGTCCTTTCTCCGTAGAGGTCTGAGGAAGGTGAAGCTTAGGAGGGAACTGAAGCACAGGACATCTCTCCTGCGCTGAAGCACTTGCACTCCTTGGGGAGCTCGGTGTCTTCTCTTCCCCTCAGTTTTCTCCAGAGGTGGCCAGAAGAGATCCCGAGGCAGAAGGGACGCGACACCCACTTCCCCGCACGCCCTTCCCGCACACACCCGGCCCTGGGCGGGCACGGTGGGCTCCCGGCAGCGTCTCCCACCGGCCCGCCGCAGGTGACAGCTCCCCCCGTGTCACCCCTTCCCCTCAGACCCCGCTCCCCAGCGCGGGAACCCCGTGCGCCGCCACGTGACCCTCCCCCGCGGGGAAAGGGGAGGGGGCGGTGGGGGGACGAAGCTTTCCCCGCGGGGGGGCGGACGGGGGACGGAGCCCCTGTGGTCACGTGGCCGCGGAGTGATGTCACGCCCACCCCCTCCCGCCCTATCCGCGCGGAACGGCCGAGTGTCCCGGGGCGCGCGGCGGCTCCGCTCCGCCCTTCAGCAGCGGCGCCGCTCGGAGCGCGGCTCCCGCCGGCGGACGCGATCGTAGCGGGACGCGGTTCCTCCATGAGGTGAGCGCGGCTCGGCGGGAGGCGGCGGGGGCTGGGGGGGGGCGGAATTTGCGTGCACGCGCGCACGGCGGCGGGCGTCGTGAATAGGGGCTTTGTCTGCGGCGCCCACCTGCCCCCGCCTCCGCAGCCGGCCGCGGGGGCTGCTGCCGCCGGCGCTTCCCCGGCGATGCCTGAGCGGAGCCCTCCGCGCCGCGCAACAGGAGCAAACTTCTCTCTTCCCCCGGCGCTGTCGGGAGAGCCCGGTTTCCCCGGTGTGGGGGAGTGGGGAGCACCGGTTGGGGGGTGTGGAGCACCGTACATGAGTCGTTGCCGCTTGACTGTTTATTGACTTTATTTATAGTTTTATAATTCTTTTTTCCTCTCGTTGCGTGCGAGGGTGACAGCTGCCCGCGGGGGTGAGCGGTAGCACCTCCGTACGGTCCGGCCGGCGCCGGTTCAGCCCCCTACGCCCCCACCCGCCGGTGAGCGGGCCTCCGTGGGTCTCTCAGAGGCGGCATCGCACGGCGCCTCACACCGCGGGTCCGGCCGAGCCCCGGGGGCAGCGCTGCCGCCTCGTCACCCGCTCTCCGGTGGGCCCTGACAGGAGTTAAACTCACCCCCGGGAGGACCCTCCGGTTGCCTCGCTTCGGTACGAAAAGGTGGCGACGGCGTTGTTTCGGTGCCCGTGTGGGGCGGTTTCTCTCCGAGGTGCTCAGTGGGAGCTCGGGGAAGGGAGAGCTGGCTAACGGGCTCCCCGGGGGACCGGCGGTTGGCCGGGCCTGGCCGGGGTCTCACCGCCAGCCGCGGCTCCTGCCCCGCGGGCACCAACGGGACTGCGGCTTCCCTGGCAGCGGGGACTTAAAACAGCCTTATTTTCTGCAGCTGTTTAAAAAAAAAAAAAGCAAAAACAAACCCGAAAAACAACAACACAAAAACTCTGCTTTCGGACTCGTATCAATTGTTAACCAGGAACCTGCGCTTCCTCAAACTTCCAACAGAGCAGGCGAAAGATTTTGCGTTCTCTGGCACAGTGTTTGGCAGCACAAGCCTTCTGCAGTTTGCCGTTGCCACTTGTGACATTCTTAAGTTTCTGTGAGAAGACTAGTTAAATTCTGCTTTATCAGCATTTCAGGATCTTAACAAACTCTCCCATTTGTTTTTGTAGTGAGTATGAGCATGGTTATTACAGAACTGATACAGACCACTTGTAGTCTAGTGGAGTAAGTGCTACTTGGGTAGAAGCTGTAGTATCTTTTATTTTTTTCTTTGTCTCAGCAGGTTGCAGATTAGTGTGTGTTATTTAAAAAAAAAAAAAAGAAATAAATGCCAAAAACTACACATATATCCTTTTAGAAAGGCCTTCTAATGTCCTAGATTAACTAGGAGTAAATGAATTTAGTAAATATCTGTCAGTGGCCTGCTTGGCTCTTGTCTTGGGACACTGGTGGAAAGCTGTCAATGAGATTTTATTTACTAACAGAAGAATTGCATAACACCCATACGAACCAGACTAGAAGAGCATTTGACTAGAACGAGACTTTATATGAGCTCAGGGTTCTCTTGAGTTGATGCCAAGTTCAGTGCCAATAAGTGACCATGCAGTCTCTAAAAATATTTGCCCTGTGCTATTCTCTTCCTTCTTCGAAGAGTGCATCTGCTATCAAAGCAATAAAATCCTATCTCCACCCTTCTTGTTCTCTGAATCAAGAGATGGATAACTTCAAATGGAGAAGAAACTAGGTGGGAGGCTGCTGGTTTCCTGAAGTGATACAAGCATTTCACAAGAGGGCTCACTCACTTTCCTCATCTTTTCTTTTATTTTTTCTTTTTTTTTCTTTTTTTTTTCTTTTTTTTTTTAATGTTTCCCACTGTGTTACTTTTCTTCTCACCCTCTCTGATAATGTCTCTGATAGTGTCTCTTTTGATGGAGAAGTGCTGTCTGGAGAAACATGAAAGCGAAGGTCTTGTGTGAAATGTCGGCAGTTTCTAAAGCCTACTGCAACATTACCCTAATCACATTCCTTTTGAGAACTGATTGTGGGCTGGTTCTTTTTGCGTAGGGATAATGCTTGAAATAACTATAGAGAAAAAAAACCAAGCACAAAACTAGAACAAATCAGTTCAAAGCTTCAGCGGCAGAGACAGTAAAGTACTGAAAATCCAAAGGTGGGAGGAGTAGAAATCCATAACATCTTCTGGGGTTAGAGGTTTGAGTAACTGGCTCTACTGCTGTGCACATGTTTCCTTCAGGACTGAGAAGCCTCTTCACATGCTTTCATTCATTGGAATTGCTGTCTGGGTACCTGCAGATGCACACAAGTGATAGCTCTGCATTTGAGGTAGCTTGGGGCTTGTTTTCAGAGTTGTCAGTCCTTGCTGCTCCTTACGTTTTGAGGGCCATCTAGTGCGCTTTTAGGATATAGAGGAAGTACTGCAAATAGCTGTAATACGGGCAATGCTTTAGAGCAGAGCTTATCACTACCAAACTTCTAGAGACAAATGCGAGTCTGGTGAAGTATGGAAGCAACTAAAGATCTCTACTGACACTTAGGACTAGCTGCCAATCTAGATATTTGCTAAGGACTGGTGGAGTGGAAGTACTCAGTAGTGAAAGAAAGCATCCTTCCTGTGTGTTGGGATCCAGAACAGGATGACCAGTAGTACCGGGAGGTGACGGTGGTAGTCTGTGTGCTGAACTTGAGACCACCTCTGGAGGAGAGAGCCTCTGGATGAATGGTTTGTGCATGTGCCTGGGAAGTGTTAGATCTTGACTCAAGTTGTCTGCAAGCAGATCTTGCATTTTAGGTAAATGCTGTAATAACTTACATGTGTTTTCTAACACTGCCATAATCTCCTTTTGGTTTTGTGCTGGAAAGCCATTGCTGTTATTCAAATTATTGTAAAACAAGATGTGCAGGTTTTTTTTTTTCACCTGAATCTTTAGCAAGGATGGGTGGAGAGCCAAGGTTGTTCAGTCATTACAAGAGAAAAAAAATACTGTATGTTGGTCTGTCTATGACTCTGTAACTTCAGTAGCTGAGAGGCAAGGACCTACCATTGGTTATTGCAGATATCTGGATTCCAAAAGGCACTGGGACAGCCTGAAATGCTTCTGGGGAGTTTGACACGTGTGCTTTCTGATGAGCTTAGAATCATAGGATCATTTCAGTTGGAAGAGATCCTTAAGATCACAAAGTCCAAACATAACGTAACTCTAGTACTAAACCATGTCCCTAAGAACCTTGTCTAAATGCCTTTTAAACGCCTCCAGGGATGGTGACTCCACCACTTCCCTGGGCAGCCTATTCCAGTGCCTGACAACTCTTTCCAGGAAGAAATTTTTCCTAATATCCAATCTAAACCTCCACTGGTGCAACTTGAGGCCATTTCCTCTTGTCCTATCACTTGCTACTTGGGAGAAGACACCAACACACTCCATGCTACAGCCTCCTTTCAGGTAGTTGTAGAAAGCCTCATGCAATTGGTCTCAGCCTATTGATCCAGCTGGTCCAGATGCCTCTGTATGGCCTTCCTACCTTCCAGCAGATCAACACTCCTACCTGGTGTCATCTGCAAACTTACTGAGGGTGCAACTCAATCCCCTAATCCAGATCATTGATAAAGATATAAAACGGAGCTGTCGTCAATACTGAGCCCCAGGGAACACCACTCGTGACTGGCTGCCAGCTGGATTTGGCTCCGTTTACCACAACTCTTTGGGCCCAGCCCTCCAGCCAGTTCTTTACCCAGTGAAGAGTACACCCATCCAGACCATGAGCTGCCAGCTTCTCCAGGAGAATTCTGTGGGAAGTGATGTCAAAGGCTCACTGAAGTCTAAATACACAACATCCACATCCTTTACCTCATCTACTAAGTGGGTCACCTTGTTGTAGAAGGAGATTGGGTTGGTCAAGCAGGACCTGCCTTTCCTAAACCCATGCTGGCTGGGCCTGATGGCTTGGTTTTGTGTATACTGTGTGATGGCACTCAAGATGATCTGTTCTGTGACTGTTTCTGGCACCAAGGTCAGATTGACAGGCCTGTAGTTCCCGGGATCCTCTTTCCAACTCTTCTTGTAGATGGGCATCACATTCACCAACTTCTAGTCAACTGGGACTTCTGTGGGTAGCCAGGACTGCTGATAAATAATTGAAGGTGGCTTGGTAAGCATCTCTGCCAGCTCCCTGAGTACCCCTGGATAGATCCTATCTGACCCCATAGACCTGTGTGTGTTGAAGTGGTGCAGCAGGTTACCAACCATTTACCCTGGGTTATTGTTGCTTCATTCTGCTCCCCATTCCTGTCTTCTGGCTCAGGGGGTTTGGTACCTGGAGCACAACTATTCTGACTATTAAGGACTGAGGCAAAGAAGGCATTTAGTACCTCAACCTTTCCCTCATCTTCTGTCAAGTTGTTTCCCGCTGCATCTACTAGAGGGTGGGGATTCTCCTTAGTCCTCCTTTTGTTGCCAATGTATTTATAGAATAATTTTTTATTCCCTTTAGCAGCAGTAGCCAGTCTCAGCTCTAGCTGAGCTTTGGCCCTTCTAATTTTCTCCCTGCATAACTTCACAGCATCCTTGTATTCCTCCTGAGTAGCCTGCCCCTTCTTCCAAAGGTTATAAATTTTACTTTTATTCCTGAGTTCTAGTCAAAGCTCTCTGTTGAGACAGGTTGGTCTTCTTCTTCATCGGCTCATTTTTTGGCACATGGGGATAGCCTACTCCTGTGCCTCTAAGATTTCCTTATTAAAGAGTGACCAGCTTTCCTGGACTCCTTTGCCCTTCAGGTCTGTCTCCCAAGGGACTGCCAACCAGCCTCTTAAACAGATCAAAGTCTGCTCTTCGAAAGTCCAAAGTAGCGATTCTGCTGACCACCCTCGTTACATCTCCAAGAACAGAAAACACAATCATTTCATGATTGCTATGCCCAAGGCAACCTCCAACTGATGTGTTACCCATGAGTCCTTCTCTATTCATAAACAACAGGTCCAGTGGGGCACCCTCCCTTGTTTACAGGTAATTGCCTGAGACACCAGCGTGATAATTCTAAGGGAAATTTAGAGATTCAGATGTTTCTGAAGGCTGGAAGAAGTATGTTAAACACTCAGTTTTTTTCTTCAAGATTTGTATGGCACCTTGTGCTGCTGCTATTGAATATGAGTTTCAACAGCCTGAATAAAATCAGATAAAAATCAGTTGATTGTCAGTAATTCGTAGGTGTTGATCTTGCTGATGTTCTGCTAGTTTGTTGATAGCCTTTGTCTTCCACAAGACAAAAAGTATCTGAATTCCTGCTACTTTTTTTTTGAGGGGTGGAAACACACCCAACGCTCCTTCTATTTTGGGGTAATGTTTAAAAAGGTGCTGCATTTTCACCAGCTGAAATATTTTCCCTATCCAAAATATTTTCCCCACACAAGAACTTGGAAGCTGCATAGGAGAACGGAAGATATTTCTAGACAACAGGAATTTTCAGTAGGGTACCCTTCTAAGACCTTTCAAAAGTATAAGGGCAGAGTTTGTGGGAGGGAGCTTGTCTTAGGTAAATTAAATTGATGTTTCTGTCTTCTGAAGTCCTGCCCCAATAGGTGGCTCTTCTGCCTTTGGCTATCTCAGAGTATTGATCCATAGAGTCAGGGATACGTCTTTTCTTAGTTTTAACATTGTATCGTGTTTGCTCATTCTGTAGAGCACCTAGTTGAATGGTTGATACAAAATACTAGGAAGAGAATAAGTATGAACAAGTTATTACCCATGTGGATTTCTTGTTTAAGAACTAGCATTTCACAAGTGGGACTATGCATAATTTTTATCTATTTCTAGTCATAGCTGGATACTTCAATTCCAATCTAGGCGTGTTGGACTGAGCATTGAACAAGGAAAACTCTCCAGGACTGCAACATATCTTATGAATGATCAAAACAGAGAATATAGTCTCAAAAATGAGGGGCACGTAAGAGGGAGGGTCTTTTTCTTTCAGAGAGAGGGAAATTGAAAGCAGAGAAAGACAGGGGTATGTCTGAGTTCATGCGGCAAGCCTTGTCTCTTTTACTGTACTCTTCCGTGAGCGGGATGTGTGTTGACAGACACTTCCAGACAAAAGAACTGGAGTAAGAACATAGTAAAGTTGTATGTAATGAGTGAATGATAAATTTGCCTGGACTTTGCTTGAGCTAGGATTTTTTGCCTGGAGTGCTGTCTAATATAACAACTAGACAAATCAGGGCAGTGTCACATTTTGATTTTTCCCTGAACTTCTCCTGTAATTCACTGTATCTAAGGTCTACACTACACAGAACCCCACATTGACAGACTTGCCTGGGTTTGTATTGGTTGTACAACATCCACAGAGATCGATAGTGCTCAAGCTGAATCAGTTAAAAATGAAGTTTAACATTTGCAAATTTTGAATATCAAAGGAAGTGTAAGAGTAGAGAGTTGCTGCAAAACATTCTGGAGGGAGGGGTGATAGCTGTAGGCTTATTGGTGATGTAATATCTATGTAGCTCTAACTTTGGGGCTAGAATGCTTAAATTTTTACAGTTCAGTACATCCTTGCCAGTAATTTGTGAACAGATAGGGGGATTGTACTAAGTTACTCAAGGCCTTTGCTATCTCTGATGTCTGATTCTGTTTACAGTGGGATTAACTGTATATAAATCGCTCCCACTCTGGAGTAGTACTTGGGCTTCTCAGTGCATTTTTCAGTGCGCTTTCATTAGTAAGTAATAGTAGATCAACCTAGCCAAGAATTAGTTGCCTTTATAGGTGACATTAAGCTAAAAAAAAAATTTGTTCCCTTTGACTTTTCCTGTGATAGGAGGATGGGTTACTCAAGATGGAAAAACTGAGCTGTGCTGATAAAGAGTGGGGAAATGTTCCCGTTGTTTTTGGTCACATCCTACATGCTTCTCTGCTTCAGCCTGAGAAAGAGAGAATACGCTGCGCTGGATGGAAGTGAGAAGGTAGTCAGACATGAAGTGCAGGCTGTTGGTTTTTTTTTTTGTGGGACAACATGGGCTTACTGCATTTGTGTGCAAACAACGAAAGAGGCTAGGCAATGGCTAATGCTTCTAGGTGGTCCTGTGGCTTTGGCAATGCAAAGGAGAAGCTTGGGTTTGGGCATGTTCGTGGTGCTGGATAGGAGGTCAGGGGAGCTCAGGCGTGTGAAGCGTTTGAGGAGTACTGAAGTTGGACAGCAGAGAAGGTGCTAGTACTGCGCTTAGCTGCTTTTTAGTGCTGGCTGCCACAAAGGCTTGTGCCTGAGTCAGGGCAGGACTTGTGATTTAGAAAGCAATCATACAGAGAATAAATGATGGTGTTTTTCTTTGGGAAAAGACACTTCTGGGGTGTGACTGTAGGGCTACTCACACAAAGGAGATGTAAGTGTATGACAGCAATTGTATTCTTCCAGATCCTTGTGATACTGCTGTGTGGGGTTGTGTGTGTGTGTTGTTTGTGGGTTTTTTTGTTTGTTTGGTTTGGTTTGGTTTTTTTAATGTCGCCAGATCTTGCATAAAGTCTCTAGTTCTTTTATGTAACCTCATAAGGTAAAAAAAAAAAATCGGAGTGTTTTTAGGAAGGAAAGGGGAAATGAGTTGATTATGTGAATGATGCTTTGCTGCAGAGGAGCACTGTCTGAGATGGAGACATCTCAGGGTGTTCTGAAAGAGGTACGAGATTTTTGACACCCAAGTTAATTGAACTCAGCACTTACCAATGAAGGGTAACTGTCACTGGCATGAACAGTGTGCATAGTGTACAGTTTTACTGTAAACTCACAGTTTTACTTGGTAAAACTAAGACTGTTTTACTGTTGCATCACTGGATCTTTGGCCGTTCAAGGAGTTACTTGTAACATTGTTTGAAAGACCTAGCTCTGATTTTAATGCAATTCAATGAAAGGAAAAAAGTCAGTATTTTTATTTACTGTGGTTTGCATGAATCTCAGTGTAAATCAGTGGGGTAGATTACTCTAATATCTTTCATATATTTAAAGCTAAAGATTGTATTGTGTATTAAAACATAGTTAAATGAAACTATTAAGGTCAAAGATTACTGCCATTTCGATGTCTCTTATTTTAAATAGCTAGGTTTACCACCAGCCTAAAGGTGTTTTCTGTGGCTTGTATTCCTGAAAGCTATTTCATAACATTAAGCTGAAGGAAGATAACATAGAGGACTAGATATTTAATTTTGGAGTTAATGGTTAAAAGCATGGGATCACTATTAGCTGTTGTGAATCCCTGGAGTTAAGCACTGCTCTGCTGCTAACTTGCTGCAGCTACAAAATGGCAGCGCTCAGTATTTATTATCACGTTTGTTCTAAAAGGGGAGAAATGCCACTATTAGTAGAGATTGCTTCTTCTTAATACCTGTGATTCATTGCAGAAATATTGTTTTGAAGTGTCTTGATACTCCCTAGTGAATTTCTAGTAGTTGTTTCCTATCTTGTAAAACAGGAGTGTATTAATGGTGCTTCCTTTATTCTCCCTCTGGCAAATGCACAGTTGTCATAAAGCTCTGCTGAATCAGGATCCTGGCCTCTTTTTGCATCAATTGCAATAATTACACCCTTTGAGAGGTGACTTCCTCCTATAGACAGTGCCAAGACAAGGCAGCCCTAACTGCCTCACCGGTTTTTATCTTTACAGCTGAAGGATTATGGCCATTATGATGCACAAACTGTAATCTTGGTGTTTGTGTTTAACTGTTTCTTATGGAAAAAATACAGATGTGACACACATTAAACTTGGGAATGCTGGTTTTGTGTACTTGTGCATGCGTTTTTAATTATGCTGAGGACTGAGTTTCACATTCAAAGTATAAAATGCACTTACGCAAGAGGTGAAGTATCCTGTGGGAAAAATAAGTTGGCTTCTGTTAAAAACACAGCTCACCTCTCTTCTTCCTTCCTCAAAATGGGGAAAAGTAGCATATTAGGAGTGCTAGCAAAGCTCGTTAATTAGACTGCATTACAGGTTCGTCATAGAAGAGAGTCCAGCTTTGCAGCTGTTCTGTGCATATACTTACACGGAGTTGTCATCTCCCCCATAGCCCTGTAGTTGGGTACTTTATTTTCCATGGAAGCTATAACAAATCTTTTGTACATGGGAGCCAAAAATACTGAGTGGGTGGGAAAGGGAAGGACAGCCTACAGCATACAATTCTTTGGCAATCTGTATGTGAGGAAAGATTTCTCATTTTAAATTCCCCATGCACAAGACTTCTTTATATTTTATTAACCGGTCTAATTAGAGTGTTTACTTTTTTAGTTGAATATGTTTAAGTTTTGAAATAAATAGTCCTGTGAAGTTTTGGATTTTGGAAGATATTGTATGATGTTGCTCAGCTTCTAAAGTTCCTTTAAATTGTGGTTTGGTTTTGTGTTTCTCAAAAGTTTTTAAAACTGTTTTGGTTTTTGTCCTCCATTTTCTTTCTCTCTTTTTTCCTTTTTTTTTTTTCTTCTTCTTCCCTTCCTGGTGTGGTATGTAAAGAAGGAAAGATCAATGTAATGGTATTTATCTTGTCTGTACTCCAGCATTTCTGGTCTTCGCAATGCTCATCATCCTTGTTATAACTAGAGAATGATTTAGGAGATTATTGGCCTCTTGCTGAGGTTCAGGCTTCTTTTCAGTGCAGGTTGTAACAGCTGCTGTGCAATTTAAACTCTTCAAAGTCTGAGTAGATGTAGCAGATATAAAGTGGTATACTTCTCTCAGAGCAACCTAAAATAATTCCTTCTTTTTGGTTGCTCAAAACTAGCCCTCTTCTGCCACCCTTCCCGCCCCCCCCCCTCTTTTTTTTTTTGATACTGTTTTACAAATATTCCATTCAACCCATGAAAAAGCTAAGAAATTGTCACTTAAGCCAGGGAATGAAAAGCTTCTGATTTTTTTTTTTCTTTTCCTTTTACATGCTGAAGAATTAAAACAAAATGCCACAAGTCCATTCTCCCTGATATAAAAAGCAAGAACTTCGAATGAGACCCCTCACTCATACCTGAAAGCATCAGGAATCTGATATGACTTTGAAATGACTGTTTAATTAGATTTAGAGTAATTTAATGAGATTTAATGATGTTTTAACAACCTACAGAATTACCCCATCCAGATCACCTACTAGAGGTGTTTGTTCTGTGGCAAATGTATTTGTGTGTATATAGTGTATGGAATTTTTTGTTTGTTCAGGTTGTGGGGTTTTTTTGTGGTGTATGGTGGGTTTTGTTTTTGTTTGTTTGGTTTTTTTCCCCAGAAATATATTTGTGTTTGTCTTAAATGGCTGTCAGGTAAGTATGGGGTTGAACTAAATGACATATTTACTTAGCATTAATTGCTACCCTTGAGTGGTACTTAATGTTGTATTTTGTGGAAGCATTCATGTATATTCTACCAAGAGTATACCATGTAGCTGCATTTTAAAACTCATAGTAGAGTGATCATGTAGAACATAGCAAATTGCTTCATCATAATGAGACTTTATTTTATGGAACAATTGAATCTCACTTCACTTATCTAACTGTAATCTCCTGTTTCTGAAGAGTGATGTGAAAAGTTAGTGACCCTGCACGACTTATGTGAATTTGTGCTCCAGTCCTTATTTCAGTTATTTATTTATCTGGCCTGACTTGTAATATTTCTTCTCCTTTTTTTTCTAGGGTGGAGGGAGGAAGTTTATACAGCTGAACATCCTTTCCTTTAAACTGTTCCTTCAGAAGGAATTTGTATAGCAGCTAAAACTTGTAGATGAGAGTGGCTGGCTATTCCAGTGAGCATACAGTGAAACAAGAAATTTGGAACATTCTTGCACAGACCAGATGTATGTTCCTCTTTCATTAAGTTTTTCTTTTGTGTTCTTGAAAAAAGCACATTGCCATGCTACTTTAACATGCTGTTTGCTGTTACATTTGTCTTGAATTGATAATACGTGGTATATTGAAGCTTTCTGTGGAAAGTTTGCTCTAGGCTCCCCATTCCCTGTGAGAGCTTGCAGCTTGTTTGTAATGTTAGTTGTATATATTTGTGAAACTGCTGCTTTTCTTTGCTTAAAGGGGAGGAAGGGGAACTATGACTGTGATAGTACACTGCCAAATTAAAACCACCTGTGACTCCAAGAGTACACATACAGTTTCTCACAGGGAAAAGTATAAAACAATTATTCTGGTGATAACCTCTGCTCTTGCTCAGATGGTTCTATCTGCTATGTTGTGTTGAGCTATCCTAGTATGTATCATGCATGGTTTAATTTTGAAATTGGTTAGTGGTTAGACTTCTACATACAGTATTGGTGACACTTCTGCTACCCAGTGCAGACCCACAGTTGTAGGATACTGAAGTTCTAATGAATGACTTTTCATACTTTTTTTTTGCTTTTCCCACTTTATAAATGGCTGATGATAATGTTTAAATAGACAGTGGGCAGAGAAAGCTGCTACGTGTTTGTATGTGTCAGTGATCTGATTATATTGAGAAGCAGCTAGTATAACATGATACACACTTGAGTTTTTAGTAAAGATTTGCTCTATTCTTTTGTGGTCAGATTTAGGATTGCTTTTAAGTTTGTAGTAACAGAAAGTTTCCCTTAGCTGGCAGTTAATCTTTTTTAGAGCTTGAGGGCTAAATCCTCAAAGGGTGATATAGGTATGCAAATTCAATTCAGACTAGGCTGCCAGTGAACTGAATGGTATCAAGTTGAAATCTTATTTTTCTTTCTTTTTTGTTTAGATACTGAAGAAGGATAAAAAGCTTCTGAAAGGTTTGGAAGGTTGAATGTGATCAGCATGAAGAGCTTAAAAGCAAAGTTCAGGAAGAGTGACGTAAGTATTTTTGCTTAGTTTGACTGCTGGTTTGCATGCTGGAAACAAATTCTTCACTCCCACCTTGATAAGGTTGTAGGTTAATGAATTACAGAGAAGAAAACGTTTTTCCAAACACAAAGGCAGGAGCTGAGTACAGTACAGAGTAGGCTGTTTCTATTCAGAGTGCAATTCTCTGTTATGCAAACTAATAGTATTTCACCACTTTGTTCCTTATTACTAAATCATGCACATATGTGTGGGATCTGCAGAACTTCTGTTAGATTGTGCTGGTGCCCAGATTGAAATTTGTTCCAGATATAGGATTAAGCCTAGAAAGGACTTTCCTACCCAGTCATCTTTCTGTCTAAAAAATACCGTTCTTATCAGTGTGGTGTTTGAGCACTAAACAAAATGTCTCCTTAGTCTATTGTAGAAGTTCTTTGTCAGCAAGAATACAGGAACCAGCTGTGTAATTAGGGCAGCTGTGGCTTATCAGTTCCAGTGTGACAGAGCAGGTGGATATGAGGCTTGAGCAGTGAGGATGACAGGCATAAATATGAAGGTCCTCTAAATATGAAGGAAACTCTTCAGAACTGTGTTTAGAGAGACACTAGGCCACACAATGTATATTGTTTCTGGTTAGTAGTACTAGTAGTATCAGTGGACACTCAGGCTTCAACTTGTATAGTAAGCATTCTTACTTTGGAGCAGCAGAACTCCTGCAGTCCATTCCTGGTCTTTTTCCTACCACTACTCGTTCCTGCTTCTTGTCGTGCCCTAAAGTTAATGCTTATTTGATACTGCAGTTAGCAGTCCGTGAAACAGGTGACTTTGTTTTTAATCAACATTGGAGATTTGTGTGGAATTTGTAACAACTATCCACAATCTGTGAAGAATGTAGCATTCAAACCTTCCTTCATGAATTTGTGTGCTACTTTGAAAGAAGTGATGTATTGCTGCTTTGCCATGGCCAGGTTTGCAAGGGATTCTAAAGCAGCCATGTTGAAGATCTATTAGGTTTGAAAATGGAACTTCTTCAGAAGTTTTGATGTGAGGAATAAAATTGCACACTGCACTCGGGAGTAGTACAGGCTGTGATTTGATGTAAAGATTGTCACATGGAACACCATTAGAGTGATGTCTTTAGCCAGCTTGTAATGCAATTCAGTAGCTGTGAAGAAGGTAGAGATGCTGTTGTGATGTTATCTGCAGATTTGCTGGTTTCTGCTTAGAGAGTCCTTTGAGCTATGGGTTTGCATTTGGTGCAGCTGCTGTATTGGCTTCCTTGCAGCAGCACTGGTGGATGCTCTACTCCTTCAGTTTAGCAGGAGCTCTTTATATGAAGACTACCATGTGCTAAATATGTCAACCAACCTTTGGGAGCAGAGGGAAGCACTTTTAGCTACTTAAGCAGTGTTTGGCTTTTGCTAATCAGTAGACTGAATCAGCCAGGGCACAGTGTCTCATGCTACTTCACAACAAATAAAAATAATGTTCCAAGACTCTGGTGTCTTGTCTGAATGAATATGCCGTTCACTTTAGAACTACTAGAATTTTGTGATCAGACATTGTTATACCTGCTGCAACAAGTGGCAGCAATTGCTATTTTGAGTTCACCTATACCAGTAAAACTTCTTATAGGCATCTACCTGAGTAATGAGAACAGTCCCTTGACTAATCTATGAACATACTTGGTATTATGGAAGTTAGGTGTGTCTGTGTGTTAGGATGACTTCATTCACACTTGTGGCTGGGCTGCTGCTCTAGAGCAAAGGCTGAGTGACATGCGTGATGCAATTAGATCTTGCTGTAACTAGTCCACCCACTGTTATAAGTTGCACTGGTTCACTTATTCCTTACTTATCTACCCTTAATAATTTGCTCACACCTCTCTGCAAAACCAAGTGGAGTCTGAAAGTAATTGCTGTTATGATGCTACTACTATCTGCTGGCTGGAGACAAAGTTGACCACAAAGGATTTTTCAGATACCTAAAATTTAGATATGCAGCTCTAAAAGCACAGTAGTCTAAATCTGTGACAGTCTGATTTCCTCTGTTTAAAAGCCAAACCTTAAAGGGCATGATTCCAAACAGTCATCAGGAGCTGTTCCATATTTTGTGCAAGATAAGCAAGGAAAATCATCTTTCTCTTTAGTTTTCAGAAGCTAACCTTAGCTATAATTTGTAAGGGGGGAGAAGAAGAGTTGATTTTAATTGGAATAAGTCTTATTTGTATATAAATTTGTGAGATATGCTAACTGCTTTTGGATTGGGGATAAGGGTAAAATTGGCAGGGATCCTCCCTTGCGTTTCTTTCTGGAGGAAATATTTAATGTCTTATTTTGTAGAACTTAAGATGTCTTGGGGGAAGGAATGGGTACCCTTCTCTTTAGCCTCACTGTTAGCATAAAAACATAGGAAGAGGAGGAGTAGGAATAAGTCTTCAAGCTGTGTATGAGAAACAGGAATTACACAAACACTTCTCCAGCAGTAAGGCTGATAACATAAAACTGTTCTGGAGTGGCTGAATTGAAAATTCAGGCATAACTGCTGATATTCACATATATGGCTCTGTGTCCCTGCTGTGGGGCTTTGCTTTGGTGCTGTAACTACACCAGTCTTGCAGCTTGCAAAAGAGATGTCCCTGCTCCCTCTTCTTCTACCTCTGCCTTTCTGGTGTTGAAGGTATCTGACCCTGCACTGAGCCAGCTCAAGGACAAAAGGGAATGGAAAATTAGTTTCTGGCATGAGTGAGTTTTAGCTAGTTAATTCCCTGCTCTGTCTCACTGTAGGGTCAGCTCTGAGAGGAATGGTGAAAGCAGGAGGAGCAGCAGAACATCTCTTTCTGCAGCTGTTGCTTGTTTCAGCTGCATTATCAAATCACACCCTCAGATTATTGGCCTAAAAAATACAGGAGCGGGCATGTGGGCAAAAGAGTTGTAGGAACACATAAGCAAATAAGGCTACTAATTCTAATATTTAGCAGAATTGACATAGTCCACAGCTGAGAGGTGGAACCATGACTCTTCTTAGATGGGCAAGTGACTCCTCACTTCATGTTTTTACTGCTTAGCTCCCCCATACGTCACCACACTCACTTTCTGTGTGCACTGGCAGCTCCATTAACTGCAGAATCTCTTTTCCTTGACATAGTTAATAACTGAAATCTTTCCTGGGGGTGACTGTTGCCATGTGAACATGTGCATTTGGAGTGGAGGAATGAGATTAATTGCTCTGTCGCAAATGAGTATTGTCAAAAGTGTGATGTGTGGTTACAGGGGGATGCTTGTGGACTAGAAATCTGTGAACAGGATGCCTAGGTGGGAGCAAATGCTGAAGGCTGGAAGCTAAGCAATGTACGTGCACACTTCAAGAGCCTGTAGACAAAACAATGGAAATTGCACTTATGTCTTGACAAAGCAAGTAGTCTCTTCTGCCCAAGAAGTTGTATTTTTTCCATTATTTTCTCACCTCTTGCTCCTCATTATCATACTCAAAACATGCTATTAGTAACACGTAAAATCTGGCAACCTAAAGGAGTGACCATTTTAGTTGTTGCAAGAGATTGTTACATGTAACACTTGAAAAATTTGGTGTAGTAGTACTGGGAAATACCACTTCAGAGCTTGAATTTGTTTATAGACTGTTGTTTATTCACACAATAGAGTATGGAAGTCTCAACCTAGCAAGACTGTTTCTGCTTGGAAAAGCAGAGTTTGAAATAATCCAATTAAAACAAAAACAGTGCTGCTAATGTCTTATTAAGCCTCTTACTAACATTTGAGATAGCAGTGTTTTCTGTAATAACTAGTCAGCTTGTGGCCTGACTTCAAAAGCATCTAGAGTCTTAACCAAGCAGATGAGGACTGAGTGGATTTTCAAACTTGCAAAGATATTAAGCCTGTATAAACATGTTTAGTCTGCTTCTTAAATATGACAAGATGCTCATCAGCATTTTTAGGCACCTACAGTCATTTGAATATCTAGCTCTTTGATAATAAGATGTTGTAGGAACCTAGGTGATCTGTTTCAGAAGATTTGTTTTTAACTTGTTCTGATTATTCTAGAAAAGGTATGTTGTGTGTAGAATGTGATGGGTGGGATTGTTTTCACACTCTGACATGTCTGTAGGCAAAACCTGAGAAGTTTTAGGACCGTTTTCTGCAAGTGTTGAAGAACAGCTGAAAACCATGTCTTGCAATTTGACAATGGACTGCTTTTCTTTTAATTGCTGGCCTGTTGGCTGGACAAGACAAAGAATAGAATTCGGATTTGTTTCCAAGTGTTTTCAATACTGAATAATTAAAATAGTAGTGTCTTTTAAAATTGAAAATTGACTGTACACTTCAGTGGAAAAAGTAGTCATTGTCAGAAGCAGAGCCAAGAGAGGCTGGGATTTCCCAATGCTAATTGCCAGATCTAATTTCTGGTATTTCTGGAAATGCCTATTTGTTGTACTATCACGTGGGGGTTGAAAAGTTGGCAGTTCTTACAAAAATTTCAGCTTTTTGGCTCATAGTGTAGCCATTGTTCCATAAATCTCAAAATGAAGAGGCTGTTAGGTATGTTTTAGTATGAAATCTCAGTCTTAATCTAGACACTATACTAATTAAGGCTTGGCACTTCTTTTTAATGCCCAATGTTCTAAGTAGTAGGCTTCCATTCAACAGTTCTTAAAGTATAAAAAGCTATGTGGGGATCTGAAACAGAAAGATTGCTGGGATACATTCCATTGAAATTGCTGTGTTCCCATGTGCTCTAGACTGAATGTGTGGGAGAACAAAACTTGGGTGGGGCAACTTCAGAAATAATAAAACAGGATCTCCTTTAAACAGCACTTAAATTCTTTTATCCACTGAAAGCTACAATTAATCTAAAAAAGAACATGGGATTGTTGAAAATTGCACTACGCATTCTGTGTCCATGTACTGCTTTCTTTCAGGGTAATTGTGACCAAAAAAACCCACCACTTACAGAGTTCACTCTAGCTACAAAGTGAAATATCAATGTTGTCTGACCATTTTACCCAGTTATTTAGAGAATGAACTACTGAAACTTGCTTTTTTTCTTTAGGTGTTCTCCTTTTATTGAATTTTGAATTAAATCAGTCTGAAATACATCCTCATGATCGTAGCTGTCCCTCAGAGTACAGTGGTCTTCAGTAATGATTTCTGATTTCACTGTACAGTGTGTAGGGGAAGACGATCTCTGGAATGTATAGCTTGTCCTCAACCACCTCTTCTTGGAAAAAGGAGAATCTAGCCTTCTCTCCCTCTTGAAACAACTGCTGTGGCTCCTGCTTTTCCTTCCCTTTGTCAGGAGTCAAGGAATCTACCTTCCACCCCATTTTCTGCTCTGGAGCAATTTGGCTTCACGCCTCCAGTTCTGGACAGCATAAGGCTCTGCTCTGATCAGGTTGCTCTCCTAACCAAAACTTATATGTCTTGTGGAGAGAAGAAATCAAATGTCTTCTGAGTCCTACAGTATGTAGAGTAAGGCCTGTTGCAATCAGTTCGACGTGAAACTCTTGCCATCAAGTACCATCTTTTCTTCGTTATTGACAACAGGAATGTGCTTAGAGTACTTATAAAATTGTATTATTCAGGTGAACTATAATTTTGGTGCATTTGAGCCCTCTGTGAGGGGACTAATGTCAGCCCTTAAGGTGTGTAGCAACTCTTTTAATGGTGGAAGGAAAATGTAACAGAGAAAGCAAGTAAAGACCTATAGATAATGGTAGGAGAAAACAGAAGGAAAAAATAAAATATCTGAAATGGAGGGAAAGGAGGGACAATTAAATCTATAGAGTCAGAGTTACTGTTTTGATAACTGTTCTGTGAGAAAGAATAACTGGGCTCTTGTGGGATGCTTGCTGATCAGCTGTCTCTGGGTGGGAAAGTACATAGCTTTGGCAGAGCCTTTGAGGCTTGGTAGCTTGCAAATATTCTAGCAGGAACCTGCAGCATCTCCAAATGGCTGGGACAGAAAAGAAAGGGAAATGTTACTTGAGAACTGTGCTGTGGTGTTTGGAATTATAGTAGAGGAACCTGCGTTGGAGTTGGCTTACTTTGAATAAACACATAGTTATTTCCTAAAACAGGATTATAGTCTGGAGTATAGCAGAGAGCTGACCTCACTCACCCACTTGCAGTTTCTCTGTCCTGTTGGTTGCACATTGTGCTACTCTGGGCTCTGCTTTCCACATTTGTGTTTGTCCCAGAACCACTGCCCTAAGGAAATGACATGCAGCTCCTGCACTGCTTTCCTTTTGACTTCCACCTCCACCCATGCTGTGCCATAAATTATGTGAGGAGTAATATTCCCCATTATTATTGGCCCTAGAGTCATATTCTCACCAACACAGAATGACATGGTTCCTCTGTAAATATGGGTTGGGGAAAGGTGGCTCCCTTTCCCAGGTGCTGCCTGCCCAGGCCTGTCAGCTTCGTTATCCCAGACTTCTTGCTTGCTCACTCATCTAGAGCTGGAGGAAGGGTTGGAGGCTGTGTGAAAGGAAACATTGGTTAGTCACTGGTTGGCCACAAACACCAGTCTGCCCTGCCAGCCTGAGCAGTGCCTGGCAAGCTGAACACTTTGCATCTGTGTTCAGATCACGCCAAGATGGCTAGTTTGGCCATCCTTATGTGATCTCTCATTAAAAGGAATGTATGTAAAACATTTGCAAAGATGAAGAGGAACCCTCCCATTACAAAATTGTTTTAAATAGAGTTACACCCTGTAGTGTTATGGGCAGTGATATACAAGATTGTAGTAGCTAAGTGCAGAAGGACCACAATGTGAAGCTAGCTGGTTTGTTGACAGCTCATTACTAAATCAAATACCAAAACTAAGCAGCATGAAGTGCAGGTGGGTAGGAAGAAGAAAGGCAAATTGGCATATACAAACTGGAAAAAGTTAGTATTTTAGAATATGGTGGTAACAAGAAAGGAATCTTTGTGTAGAAACATGTCTTTTGTGTGCCTTTAAAGAGAGCACAGAAGTTCAAAGGCCTGAGTTTGGAAGGGCTGGGGAAAAAAATAATATTTTTTTCGTTTGTTTGTCTATCTTCAGTAAGATTTAAAAGTAAAGTAAAAGTTTAAACAAAGATAAATGAGGGGTCTGTATGTTCTTACTGTGGTACACTATATCCTCTCTCTTCCTTTTTGGCGCTGTTTTGCCTAAACTGATTAAAAAAAAAATTCTGTCCAGCTGTCAAAGTTGTCAGTTAAAACTCACGTAAAGAAGTGCATTTACTGAATGATCTAGAATTTGTGTTTGAAGACTGTTGTCTTGTCTTTACTAAGGACAAATAACAATTTGCTCTCAATAGATGTTGTACTATTATCTAAAGAATAAATCACCCATACATTTTATTTTGAGATTGGAGCCTTTTCATCCTATGCTTATATTTTGGGAGGCTATGAATGATATGAGCAGATAAAAAATGTTGAGGACTAAATCAAACTGAAACAGACATACTATTTGCCTTATTCCAGCAATATTTTCTAGTCCTATTCTTCAAGATGTTGTTCTAATTGTGTGTAGTCCAGGCAAATCTCCAGCACTAGGGACATGTCAAGCCCTTTTCTCCTCCCTTGGTTGCCACACTTGCATCTCCTTAAGGTTCATGCTGTGCATATTCTGAAGATCTGTGAGGCTTAAGTGTAGAAAAGAATGAGAGTGTCAGTGACCATTCTTCCTAGGAAATATGATGTGGTGTTCAGGGATAATCATAGAATGGGTTTGGTAGAAAGAGATGTTAAAGATCATCTAGTTCCAACCCCCCTGCTATTGGCAGGGACACCTTCCACTAGATCAGGTTGCTTAAACCCCATCTAGCCTGGCCTTGAACTTTTCCAGGCATGGGGCATCCACAACTTCTCTGGGCAACTTGTTACAGTGTCTCACCACTCTCATAGTGAAGAAAGTGACAGATGAACTTTCAGCACTTCGCTGAAGGCACCTTTTCTTTTTTTAAGGTCAAGTTACTGAAGCACTGTGTGATGCAGGTAGGTAGGAGGAACGAAGATGAAGAGGTCTGTATTGTAGTCGTATAAGAGAATTGCTCAGTTCTTTTCAACACAGCTGTGAGGAGGTGCTTTCTATTGGTTGAAGACAAGTTTACTGGGCAAGGTGAGATTGATGGATGATGGCTTGACCACTTTGTATTAGCTACAATCACAGAATGACTGGGGTTGGAAGGGACCTCTGGAGATCCTCTAGTCCCACCCACCTGCTAAAGCAGGTTCATCCAGATTAGATTGCACATTAATGCGTCCAGGTGGGTTTTGAATGTCTCCAGAGAAGGAGACTCCACAGCCTCCGTGGCCAGCCTGTTCCAGTGCTCTGGTACCCTCAAGGTAAAGAATTTTCTCGTGTTCAGATGGAACCTCCTGTGCTTCAGTCTGTGCCTGATGATTAAGGGAGTGTTTAGAAACTGCAGAACTCTGTAGAGAAAAATACAAAGCTGGGATGAGTAGAAGACTGAAAGCCAATGAATTTTTTTGCTAGTGAGAGAAAGCTATTATATAATACCACAGTTTTTCTCTTACTGTTAGGACTGTGTGCTATAGTTCAGTGATACTAGTGTTTTATGAACTGCTCAAGTTTTGTTAACAGATGATTTTACTCTAATGAACTTTTGAAATATTACAGACTTTTAAATGCATCACTTTATTGGAAATTGATGCGAGGCTAATAATTTATAGTCGTTCATACTTGGCTGTAATTTGGTTCTGTAAATAGTCAAAATCTGCCTGGCAAGGCTCTGAGCAACCTGCTATAGTTGACCCACCTTTGAGCAGGGAAGATAGACTAGGCTATCTTCCAAATATCATCATTCTATGATTCTGTATAAAGATTAATTTATTGAAATATATCATGTAGGAAATTTGCAGTCTTGTTGAAAGATACAAAGTGCTCTTAAAAAATTATGGGTATCTTTTTATAGGCCCTTAGCTGCCTGAAAAACCTTAAGGCTTAGCCCCAACAAAAGCTATGGTGTTCTTGGCCGTATGTGAGTAGCATAGCTGCCTGAACTTGTGTAGTTATTCTGATGTATGCAAAGCTATTTATGAGCTATTTTTCCTACTTTTGGACCTGAACTATCTAGAAGTAGCTGCAGCCTTAAGCTTTGAAAAATACTGTTAACTTTGTGCTGGTGAAAGCCATCGTGGTTTAATGTCTTTTAACTATAGCTGCAGGATGTCTTCACCTCTGAGGCCTGCAGCTGGTATTCACATGTATTCTTAACAAAGGTACTATTTCTTCCTGTGTTTTACTTGTTATGTGGACTTCGTACTGACATAATACAACTAGCAAAACCTAAGCTGGAACTCAAGCTAATTTTACTACTCTACAGCTGTCTGAGGGGTCTTGTTCCCCAGATACGCTGCATGTGTGTATCTCAGATTACATATAAAGTTAACTGTCCAGAACACTTGCATTGACTTGATGGTGACAGAAGCAAAGGTGTTTTAATAACTTTGCAAATAATGTGGCTACTAGTGCATTTATATATGTCTGATGTACCTAGTCTGCTCTGTTCACAGGTGCACACCTCTTTTCTTTCATCTTTCCTTCTTTGCTGTGTGTGGTGGTAACCTCTTAGGAATCTTGTAAACTTGGGTAACCTGTCTGCTTATCCAGAGACTGAAACAGTGCCCTTTGAAGTCAGAAGAAAGACTTCAGCTTGCTTGACTGAGCTTTGAATCAAGAACTAAAACCAAAATTCTGACTCCATGGAAGCGTAAGGCAGGGCCTCCAGCGAGACATTGATTTCCCCTGAATCTAGCATAGAAATACGTGTGGCTATTGATGAAGCTCAGATTGTCATGTTATCCAACAGTGGCTGCTTCTTATGGTCTAGAGTGTGTTGTGCTTTTGTTGTGGTTTGTTTGTTGTAGCTGTTGGGTTTTTTACTCCTTTTTTGCTTTGAGGGGTGATTGCTTTATGATACGATGTTTTTCTGCTCAGTAGGAACAATGGCAACCCCTCAGTGACCTTACACTTTTGATGTGTATTTCAGATGTACAATTAATAGATTTATAGGAAGACTAAATGAAATGCATCACTTGAGATGTGAATGAACTTACGGATCTTCCAGAAAGTATGCAACAGTGTGAGCTTGTGGAGTGCTAGTCAGTGCACTACTTCTGAGTAATTTTATTGTACAAACTAGTTGCTGACAGATTTGCTGCATTGTGCATCATGCACAAGCACTTTATTAATTGTTAAAAAAACTGTGATAGGTCATTGAGGAGAAGCTAGTGCATTGTCAGATTCATGTCTCAGTTGTTTTGCCTTCATTCCTTCTTTTCAGCATGCACAAAATGAAAAAAGACATTGTGTAGTAATGCAATGAAATTTGAAATTATTAATCCGTATACAGCCTTTTTCATGGGAGATGAGGGGATTTGGTAGATGCCAGTGATTTGTGATTTACAGGTATGGAAGCTGTTTAATCTGTATATATGTACTTGATTTGGAGGTTGATTCTTAAAGGCCTTTGTAATAGCATAGAGTCTTAGAATGGTGTGGGTTGAAGGGACCTTTAAAGGTCTTCTAGTCCAACCCCCCTGCAATGAGCAGGAACATCTTCAACTAGATTGGGTTGCTCAGAGCCCCGTTCAGCCTGGCCTTTAATGTCTCCGGGGCTGGGGCATCTACCACCTCTCTGGGCAACCTGGACCAGTGTTTCACCATCCTCACTGTAAACAAATTTTTTCCTTATATCTCATTTGAATCGCCCTTCTTCTAGTTTAAAACCCCAACTCTCTCAGCCTGTCCTCACAGCAGAGCTGTTCTGTCCCTCTGATCATTTCTGTGGCTCCTCTGGCCCCTCTCCAACAGGTCCATGTCTTTCCTGTGCTGAGGCCTCCAGAGCTGGACACAGGATTCCAGGTGGGATCTCCCCAGAGTGGAGCAAGAGGGGCAGAATCACCTCCCTTGATCTGTTGACCATGCTCCTTTTGATGCAGCCCAATATATAATTGGGCTTCTGGACTGCAAGTACATATTGCTGGCTCATGTCCAGCTTTTCTTCCACTAGCACCCAAAGTCCTTCTCCACAGGGCTGCTCTCAATCCCTTCATCCCCCAGCCTGCATTGATACTGGGGGTTGCCCTGATCCAGGTGCAGGCCCTTGCACTTGGCCTTTTTGAACCTCATGAGGTTCACATGAACCCACTTCTCGAGCTTGTCCAGGTCCCTCTGGATGGCATCCTGTCCCTCAGGTGTGTCAGTTGCACCACTCAGCTTGGTGTCATCTGCAGACTTGCTGAGGGTACACTTGATCCCAGTGTCTATGTTGTTGATGAAAAGATTAAACAGTACTGGTCCCAGTACAGACTCCTGTGGGACACCACTTGTTGCTGATCTCCATCTGGACATTAAGCCATTGACCACTACTGTCTGGATGTGACCAGACAGCCAATTCCTTATCCACCACATAGTCCATCAAATCCATACCTTTCCAGTTTAGAGAAAAAGATGTTGAGGGCTGTGTTGATCATGTTATTTCTATGTGTTCATCAGGGAGGAAGCTGGACACTTTTCTTGAATTCTTCTGACTGCAACTAAGGGAACCTGGACATCAGATCATGTGCTTATGCTTTATGTAGTCATTCAAGAAGAACTGCAAGTTCCATTTATCTTGGAGCATGTTAACTGGATTTACTGGCACAGTAATAGCATACTTAAGGGTGAGATTCTTATAGGTTTCTTTTTGCCTACTCAATTATATCCCTGTTCCACTTCTTTTGGTGGAAACAGCGTGTTGCTCTCTGCTTTTGCTGGATTTGTCTCACCGCTGTCTCCCATCATATGTCAGAGTGTGATAAGTACAAAAACCAGTGGGTGTGCGTCCTTGTAATTATGTTTGAATAGGTGTTGCAAACAGGGCTGTATGGCAAGAAACTGCCCTAGGCTTTGTGTTGGGCAGCAATTTTTTTCCACTAGTGAATACCACTTCTTAATGTTGTTTGCTTGTAAACTTGAAGTTGCTCAGGGTGTTTTGGTTTTGTTATTTGTAGTGTAGGTTCCCTGTTTGCAAGCCAGGTTTCATGTCAGCTGAATTGCTCTGCTGATTATTTAGCATGTTGTGCTCTGAAGGGGAAGGTTGTGTTATCCATATCTTAGTGAGGACCATCCACTCAATGTTACAGCAAAAAATTCTTGAAGATTTCCTATTGTAGGACATTTCAGATATCTTCGTTTACTCAGATCATGGTAAGATGCCTGAGGTCAGATGAAGGCTGGATTTTTTAAATGTTTGTGAGTAGTGTTGTTTTCCTTAGGGGATCACTTGAGAAAATGTTTTATATTTGTATTGCTTGCTAAACTGTGGTATAGCAAATAGGACATGGCAAACGTGAGCAGTATGTGGGAAAATGGTGACAGGTAAGTTTCTTCAAGCCTGTTGAAGGCTGACCATCAGTTTCTGTTATATTGACTAGGAGTTTGGGATAACTTACTTTTTTTTTTTCTCATTTTTTAATGTGGATACTTGCTCAGTCATTACACATTCAGTGGCGAACACCAAACTTCCTTTATAATTTTTTTTTAAATTTTGATTTAGACTTGCTGATGAACATGGGACTATCCTCTGGCTACAAAAGCTTGTTTCCAAGCTCTTTTCATTCGCCCACTCATTGCACAGTTCTGGGCAAGTAAGCAACTGTGGCTGCTGTTTCAGTCTGTAAAAGACATAGTGTCTACTTTGTGTAGCTATGCAGTGTTGTTGAAGGGAAGGTACAAAGTCCAGACTGAGATTTTCTGATATGAAATGGAAGAACACTAAGTGTTCTTCAGGAACAAGGAAGGTGAGTTTAATAGATTAACAAGTAGCTGAAACATACTTGGCATTTTTTAGTGTTTTTCTTCTAGTAGCGTAAGAATGGAATTGTTCTGCCATGGTGTATTTTTCCCAATCCCTACAAGGGTGTTTCCATGCCTGGAATTTATATTTATAATCAACTTAATCAGCCTTTCCCCCCACTGCCAATGTGTCCTGATTCTTTTAGATTAAGGTCAAGTTACTTTATAATTTATTCTTGAAAAGCAAATCGCCTGTTTCCTGCAATGCCAGGTTGTGTCTGTCCATAAGCTAACAAGAAAAAACTCTGCTATCTAGAAATTATATAAAAATATTACTTAATGACAGATTTCTTCCTGTTCTTCTGCAATAGCAATTCTTGCACTCATTCCCCTCTCCCATCTCCTGGATAATTTTCATATGTTTAATGACTGTTCAAGGCAGCATTTTAATTTCCTTAGATTTATGTTTCTGTTCCTAACACTAATAGCTTTACTGTTTTGTTTTTGGTTTTGTTTTTTTTCATTCATCTGTGAATTACCTATATAATGCTTAGTAGCATCAGTTTTCTGAATGTAAGATTGTTTTAACTCTCTGCACATACAGCAAACACAAATAAGAGATTATATTCTTTGACATAAGAAGAACAAATTAACCATTTTTAAGTAGCTTGTACATGCACTGAAGGTGGCTGTAAACAAATTTAATACAGTCCCATTTAGAGGGAGGGGAATGGGTACTGTAAATGTTGCCATCAGAACTGACTTGAGCTCCTAGTTGAACATCATGAGAACTGCTAAGCTAGTGCAGTAAAGGAAGGAGAAGATAAAGACTGGAAGAAGGGCTTGACTCCTCCATCTTTCAACGCAAGTTTCTGTAATCTTGTGCAAGGGTTTGTTGTTGACTTTCACATCTTTAAAATAAGGGAGAGGTGTGTAATAATATTTATATGGGGTAATTGTGGTGGATAGAAAAGTAATTCTGCAGCGCTCAAATACTATGGATACATGGAGGCTGTTTAAATTCTCCTAAGGACAGGCAACCAAATTCCACCATGCCCAGCTTAAATTCTTCCTCAGCTCTACATAGCTGGGGACTCCTCAGACTGTTCTGACCTTGGTATGTCTGCTGGCAGTTGTTGTAATTTTCTGTCTCTTGAGTTTCCTGCTGTTTACAATCTGTGGGTACTTAGCTGAGGTGCTGCTCTTGGACACTGCGGGAGTTCTGACCCTCCTTGCAGGGCACTCGAGTTTGTCCCAAATGCCTGGAATAGGACTGTGTGAGGTTTGCATGAATGTTTCCATCAGTAGGATTCAGAGGCATGTTTTTAAATACGGAAGCTATAAGCAGCCCTGATGGTAGTCTCCTTTAATGATCTTTTCTGAAAAATAGAGGCCTATATACCTGGTGACAAGGTGCTCAGTACCTTGAAGGACTACAATGTTTACATTTTAATAGCTCAATTGTTTTCAGTAGGATTACTCCCAGTTTTCTTCAATGCATGACAGTCTGACCTAGAACATGCCTCCTTCTCCTCAGTGTTCAGCGTGTGTGTGGGATTTTGGCTGAATTGTCAGTTTTCACACACAGCTGAAATACATCATCTTTTTAAGTATGTTTGAGTAATCCATAGTGATTAAGCAAAACAAGTAGGAAAGAATGTGATCTCGCTATATGCCATGATTGTAATGACCCCTTCTTTGAAATAAATCAGTTGTTTGTCAGAAGACTCATGTCTGCATAAGCACACAGCATTGCTGCAGACAGGAAGTGCCCTAGTCTGTTGACCTCGTCTCCCAGGGAAAATCAAAGCTCTCACTAAATTTTTAAGGGAGCGGAGTTGGGGGGAGAGAAAAGGAAAAAAAAAAAAAGAAAAAGAAAAAAAAATAAACCAGCTTGTCTTAGTGGAAAACAAAGGCAATAATATGTATCACTTTTTTTTCTTTTTCAGCTCATGAATATGCAGTCTGATATTTAAATTGCATTTAAACTTTTTTTAATGCAGCTGAAAAGAGTGAGATCAGATGTATTTTCTTAGGGCTATATTACACTCCTCAAGGGTGAACAGGAAATGGTTTAGAGGAATGCCAAGAAGCCCCTATTCCCTAACCATTTCCCTTGTCTTCTTTTAACCAGCTTAATTTCGCACTGCATGCTTCAGCTGCTGTGAGCATTTCTGGTTTGAGAACAGGGGAATGTTTCAGTGTGTTCTTAAGTTACATCATCCAAGTGCCTTTGCCTGTAATTTAAAAAAGAAAACTGACTGGATTTTAAATACAACTATATACAGACCAGGTGTGGAGAAACTGAGATGTTGCTGTACACATTTTCGATCTATTAGAAGTGGTGAGCATGCTACGTAGTTAATACTAGAAATGGTGATAGTTTAATGTTACAAGAATATTCATCTCTGTTTCCAATTATAATCACTGTTTCAAGGAATTTGCAATTTGAATTTATGCAGTACAATCCTCATTTCTTTTCTTTATTCAATGAATTATAATTTTTCTTTTTCTAGCTAAGTTTTCTTTTTTTCAAAGGAGCATTTTTTTTTTTTATTCAAGTCTTCAGCTGCCAAAGGAAGTAAGTTCAGAAAAACTTAAATATTGCCAAATCCATGCTCTTACAAACTATTAAAAACAAATAAAAATGGACAAAAAACCCAACTCCAAATTGCTTTGAAGTGTTTCTGTACAGTACACTCACTGAAATATTTATAATTGTGTTTATATCTCCTTGCTGGTTTTGCTTGTCACCTTGAATATCCAGTTAAGAAACATGAAGGAATATCTCCATGTAGAAAAGAGAAGCTGAAAATAGGTAATCAGAAGAGCTGGAGGGAGAATCACTTGCTTCCTGAAGGTGCAGTGACCTGTACACAATATGATCTTGGACTTCCTGGTATTCGTTGGTGAGGCAAGTCCCTTCCTCTGTGGGGAAGGTTACTTCATAGAGCAAGTTACCTCTTTCTGAGGCTTTAAACAGGTATAATGAATGTTATCTATTTAAATACCTGGCTTCTCATAAATTTTTCCATACCTAACGTGGCTGTTACTAGTGATGTATGTGATAGTTGCACCTATTGGCTGGTTAATGGGGCAAATCTTGCAAATACTTGCTATGTTTGCCAGACTGCTGCCACACTGAACAGGCAAGGCTAAACCAGAAATGTACTGAATTGCTTACAGAGTATGTGTGATGTGAATTTTTTGTAGTCTTGTCTCTTTGTGAGTCATTTCAAACACATACACATAAGTGGAAGTTCCAAAACTAACCTACTGCTTATCTTAAAATATCCTTAAATAGTCACGTTAGACATTATCCTATGCTCTTTGAAACTTGGATATCAACCTGAGAAGTCCAAAGTATGACAAACTAGATAAGCTGACTAGTAGTGTTGGTACACATTCTGGAGTTTAGACTTAGTAATGTTTGGCTCCTGTCTTATTCAGAAGACACAGCTGTAACTCCTGTAGCTTTTGAACACAATTATTTGGCTCTCCAGAGTCCAGCAGCTTTGACTGCATGGCTTAGATGATCCCTTATAACAATGTTTACAAAAGTCAGAAATACTTTCACAACAATAGTTATTAAAGAGGTCTAGGAGTTCTGGTTATGTAATCTAGCACCTATAACAATAATTAACAGTGAATGGTTGGATGGAAGGTATGTAATATGTTAAGAACATACAAGTAGAACTGACTGCCCGCTATATGATATCAAAACCTTGATTGTTGAATGCTATAAATTATTAAGCATGTGGGCAAGACCTTGTAATGAAATTAGAGGGTCTTCTGCAGTCTTTCTGACACTGGTAATTCTAGCCTTAATCAGTTTTCCATGCAATTAGTCATTATCAAGTGTGTGATTTGTTGCAACTTTGGGATGTATGGGGAGAGGTAAAATTATAGAACTTCTGGTGTTACGATTCTCCTTCCCCTGTTCAGTTTTCTGTTTGTTCCTGGGCTGTTTTGGTAGGAAAAGATATCAAAAGAGAAGACAGCCTACCATTTTTATTTCTACTTTGAGACTACTCTGGCAGAGTCTGCTTGATGCCTTAGCTGGGTCTTTAGCACTGCTTGCCTCCTGCAGAGTTGGAGAGGTCACTTCAGTCTCTGTGGGAAAACGGTTGGAAGATTTGAGATTGTCTACCACTGCAGAGCCCTGGAGAAAAGTTCTTGGTTGGAAGCAAAACAAACAGAAAAACTAAAGGAAAGGAAAATATGGCTATTGACATGAAGCATAAGTTTTATTTGAAATAGAAAAATAGGAGCTTGCACTGCCATGAATCATCATCCATGTTCTGTTCCTTGTTTTCTCCTTAGCTGATAGAGGGTGGAGTTCTGAAGTATTTCAAGCTAAACTAACTTCAGAAGACACTAACTTGGTAGAGAGTTACCATTAGCCTGGGCCTCCATTGTCCTACTACAGCTTTGAGGATGTTTTTGGCATTTCTTCATGTGGCTTTTTCATGCTGCCCTTGAGGCATTATGCTTACCAATACATCTTACTTGTTGTTACTGCTATAATGAAAAGCATCATTGCGAAGCTGTGCCTTCTTCCCTCTTTCCATAACCCTTTGCTCTTTCCCGCAAGCTTATTATGTATCTGTATCACAGACAGCTATTACTAGCCCATGATCTTGCTATGCTTAGTGCTGTTATTTTTATTCCCTCTTCTTGGCCTTGCAGTTTGGAGCATTCTCCTATTATAAAGTTTCATTCTAAAATGAAAGCCACATTTCTGTCTTATTAGATACCAAATACAGTTGATCATACCTGAAAGAGACACTGTGCTTGTTTGTGGAGAAGCAGGTAAACATAATTTGTGCTATGCAGACTTGCTGAACATTAATAAATTCCAGTCACCCAAGTTGATGAAAGACACGTATTATCTGTTTCTGGCAAGAATTATATTGCATCTAATTAGACCCAACTTTAGAACATAACATTTCATGAGCAAAGTTAATTACTATGTTCTTTGTTACAAGAAAGCCTAGCAGTGGAGAAAATCAGCAATTGACGTTAATGTGTGTTTTCTTACTTAATGCTTAACTGTCTGAGTCTTTTCATATGTAAGCTTGCCAGAGCTGCCATGCACCGCAGTTGCTGGGGAGAACATAATTTCAGCTGATGAGAATGACAGGGAGAGAATCTTATTTCCAGTAGTGGAAAGCAATGTGGTTAACTCTGTAGTGTTCATGCAGTTCTCTGTCTTCAGTGACTCAATAGAGAGAGTGTTTTTAAGGGAGTTAATCAACTGAATTTTATATGCAACATAATGAGGTGAAGTTGCTGCTGTTAGGTAAGTCCAAAATAGGTTCCTTTTGAGATCTCCCTTACCTTCCTCCTGGATCCCCCAATTTAAACCTCCTTTCTTATTAGAAAGTCTACCTGACTTATGTTGTAAAGATGACTACATATTCTGCAAAAGTTTCAAGAAAATAAAGTGACCTTTTTAAGAAACATCATATGAGCATTTTGCAATGTTTCTGGAGGCTGGGCAGAATTAGTCTTAGATTTCTTAGATTTTCCAAGGTCCTTTGTGAGCAGCAGAACTAGTGAAGCCTGTCCTCTCTGCATGGTTGTTCTATATTCCTTCTCCACTTCATCACAGTACCTGGCCTTCCACATCTGCCCTTTCTGCTCTTTCTCTGACATACCCGTAAAGCCAGCTCTCTTCCATGTCTCCATGTGCAGGCTGGGGGTCAAGCAGTGTCTGCTGGGGCTGTTCCAAACTGCTAAAGCAGGTAGTGCAGTTAGCTGTTTGGCATCTGACAGATCAAACAAAACAGCTAAGCTCATGCTGTAGCCTTTAGTGGAGGTACCGTGTTATTCTTGTTGACATAATGACTGTTTTTCATGAAACTTGCATGAGCTTATTTATCTTGGAGACTTCTTTCTAGTTTTCCCTAATCTTGGAGTAGGCGTACTGGTATAGAATGATTGCATAAATCTCCTGGCAGAAGGAGGAATTGACACCAAATTAAAAGTTTTTTCCAAAGAAATAACTCCAACAAGAACAGGATCCTCAAACCTGTATTACTGAGTTTGCTAAAACTAGCCTTTCCAAGGACGAAAGGTTTCTCTGACACTTGGTCACAAATACCAGCAGTGCTAACAGAAGGCTACCAGCTGGGACCAGTTTTTAAAGCCGACAATTTATATTCAAGAATATGGATGTGGTTTCTGTCTATGCCAAATAAACTTATTAGGAGATCCGATTCCACTCTGTAAAATAGATGGAACTCTGCAAGCAGTGTCACATTGGATTTGTTTAGTAAAGCTACTTAACATGGCTGTTCTGGAGACTATTTTTGCAACATCTGGCTACACTTGCCATTTGAGAATAATCAAAGGTAGATTGTTTTCTCTAGTGCTTTGTGCAATGGCATTTTGAACCATGACAGGGGCCCTGAAATGTTAGGGTAATTTGAACTCTCACATGCACCTAACTGCACAGTTTCTTGCAAAGTAAATAGATCTCGAGCTTTTGCCACATTGCAATAGTATCTTATTTCTACCTGCCATTGTGCATGTTATTTTGATGGGTGTAACCTCTGCCCAAAGGGTACAGTCATATAGAGTCGTAGAATCATTTTGATTGAAAGACATCCTCAATTGCTTTGAGAACTTAAATGGTATGCCTTGCATCCTATTTCTGTCTCCTTCTACACTGTTGATGCACACAAGAAATGAAAGAGTTAGTGTGTTTTGTCATTATCATAAACCTGCTTCGTTGTATGATGTAAATTTTCATGCTTCACCCTTCAGAGACGGAGCTTATTGACTTACATCTGAAAATGCAAGTGTCTCACAAATGCATCAGTGGGTGGCTTTCAGGAATACTGTTTGCCTGATGTCTACCCTGTCTGGGTTGCTGCCTCCTCCAACCTGTCAGAGCAGCAAAGGTTTTAGAGGAGAAATACATTGATGTGCCTTGTCTCTGGAGACTTTCCCTAAAACCAGGCAGAGATTAGATAGCTTACAGGCAAAACGTGGCTGTCTGTATGGGAGATACTGTATAGCATTCTTTTTGGGTTCCTCAGGAGCTTTTTCCATGAGCCTGTTACCTGAACAAGATGCTGTAACCTAGTGAACAATCAAGATGTGCTACTCTATTAATAAGTCTATCAGACAGATTCCAGCATCTTAGACAAGCACAAGTGAGTGATGGACAAATTCTGCAACACAAATTCTGTTGAAGAGTTTGGGAGATGCTCTTTCTGTGAGAATTAGCTTCCTTCTCATCCCTTGGCTACCCATCCATCTTCTGAGAAGACCAGCAAGCAAGATGCTTCACTACAGGGTATTTACATTGGTATTGTACAGATGTAGTGACTTTCATATTCTTTCTCTCTTAAGCATACACATGAATCAAAGTGCAAAAAGGGGTTGTTTAGGGTAGATGAACCAAAACAATTGTGGGACTAGGTGCAAAGAGATTTTGCAGTATTCTGTGGGGAGATGTTGGGACTTGTAGCAAAATGCATCAAACCACAGTCCGCATAGCTTTGAGGAATAGAGTACATAATTGTGATACCATCTCATTTGAGCTGTACTGTTTCTGCTTGTGGTGTTTCAATAGTGCAGTTGTTCTGTGAGCCTGGGACGCTCTCTGGAATGATAGAGAGCATGTGATTGCCCATTGAGTCATCCATGGCAGTGCAAAGGCTAGAGCAGGAAAGTATATTCTGAAGCATATGTTGAAAACTTGCATTCAGTGGTAAAAACAGGACTTTACAATGCTGCTGTTTGTAAAACATAAGCACTCAGTGACCTCTTCGTTAGTATACTTAAATTCCTGATGCAGGACACTACCAAGACTTTACTGCCTTCATTACTGGAAAGCTGAGTTGGGTTTGCAATAAAAAGCCCTGGTTCCTATTTTCATCTGAAATATGAACTCTGCTTTACATTCCTGACCCGTAACAGAGCTGTTTCAAAAACATGCTTTTTCTCCACCAAAGCAACATGTGTTGAATTATAATGGTCCATCCTGCAATGCAGACATTTTAATTTCCAACAGACATGAACTTCTGCAAGGGGGTGAAAGTTCGGGGGTTGGGAGGAGACTAACTCAGAAAATATGGACAGAAATATGCTCCTTTCCCAGCCCTCTGTTCTTCAGAGCATTCTCACTAGAAGAAATTAAAACCAGAAAGAATTTAAAACATTTTTTATCTTGAGAAAAACTTGATGTCTGTTTGAGATTTTGAAATGTAGATCACGAATTAAAAACCACCTTATGTTTGTGTTCAACTTCACAGTATTTAGATGAGGGAAACATATAATTTTGAGGGCTAAAAATAGGTCTGTAATTATGGGTAATAGACAAAGATAAGTCTTAGCCTTGGCATTTTGGTTTAGAAGAAGAAGAGCCTTCTGCTATCAGTGCTCTCCATTGAAAATACTGAAATTCCTCCTGGCTTGTAAAGCATGTTGTATGTGTGTTGTTGAGCTGGTTAATTTCAGCTCCTGCTCTATCCGTTGCTGACTATTTTCTGAGTCGGTCCCAAGCAGAAGCTGAACCCCTTGCCTAATGGGATACAAAGTTTTTTCAGGTGCCTTCTGGTTGCAGGTTTCTGTACCTCAGGGTGTGAGCATCCTAAGAGGTAGCTGTGATAGTACTAAAGGTACAAATTGTGCTGTAATTCTGAAAAAAACCTCACAGTGGAGAGTTCGAGGGGGAAGTTGGATGCAACTAGCTAGAGACCTTAAATTGTGGTGATGGACTGACTATTCTAGAGTACTAGAAACCTCTACTTGACTTTCCTGAGGAAGAGGAGCATCCTTCTTTTTTTCTTTTTTTTTTTTTTTTTTGCAAAAGCATATCCAGCTTGATTTACATGTTACTGGAATAGTGCTATGTGTCATTAGAGCAGTAGAGATGGCATGTGTCACTTCTTGTACATTCTCTGGCAGTTGTATGAGACAGAAGTGTGTTATGTATCCTAACATAATAAGGATCACACCTCTGACATGATCTAGAAGTCTGGTTTGATAGTACTGTGTACATAATTGAAGTGAGGCAGTGGAGCTCTTTCCCTAGAGCCCAATAGATGCAAGAATTCACTTTTGACAGAATTTGATGATAAAGATTACTTTACTTAAAAGAAAAAAAAAAAAAGTAAGTATCTCATGTGTTTTGATTTGTGAGTAGGTGAGCTGCACAGATCCAGTATAAAAGGCAGAAACTTAAATTTGGATCAGTGTTTCTGTCTGTTCAGCAGAAATGCTGAAATAGAAGGAAATTGTAAAATCAATGCAATAAATTCTTGACAAATGATGCTTTTCTTGTCCTGATGAGCCTATGGCTTCTGTTGACCTTGTTACTCTGGCTTATTGATCCTCCCTGAGATGTACAGGGGTGTATGTATCTTAACGCTAGGTGAAATTTGTGCTCAGTCTCCCTGCAGCAGTTTCAAAACACATATGTGGAAATGTGTTCTTTTTCTTTTTAATTGAGTGGTTATAAATTTTCCCTGTCACTTGGTTTCATAGAGTGACTGTGCAGTGAATGTTTTGGAAAAGTTAATCTTTTTACCTATTTGAAATGTGTGGCTGACCTAGCTGTTTGGAATGCAGGTAAACAGAGATAAGACAGTTAAGTCTAGCTGATTGTATCATGTCGCCATGATAAAAAGCTCCATCCTCCCACATAAGCAGTTAAGGAAACTGGAATGCTTTAACCATGCAAATCAGATATAATTGTACTCTTTCAATGGATTCTTTGCCTTTTTTTTTTTTTTTTTTTTTTTCAGCTCTTGGTGCAAGAACTGCCCTTTTGTGCTGTCTTCAGAAACAGAACAAAAGTATTCTTGAACACTGTGCATCATCATAGATGTGTTGAACTCCTTTTTCCGTAGCCCTTTCTAGTTGTCATGTGACTGTGTTCATTGCAGGGCTCCATAGTGTATTTCCCAGATCCAGATGATTTCAGGCTCAGTTTAGAAGGAGCAATTTCAAGATGAGTCTGCTGTGTTATTTTTTAAAAAATAAATGAGTATTTGTTCAACCGTGTGTCCTTAAATACCAGCTTTCTCTGTCCCAGAGACGGTATTGAACTAATGAAGTAATTGGGTACATTTTCTACATTTGGTCCAGAGAAAACCTACTTAGATGAATGTTTTCAGTATGATAGATACTGAAAATTTGTACAGTCCCTAACAAAAGCAAACAAACAAAAAAGTGCCTTTTTGTGCAACAAGCTCCTATTGCACTGTAGTGTTAATACTACCATATATACTAGGATCTGGACAGAATTATTTTCTCCTCTATGTTGAAATTCTAACTATGCTGGGAGGGTAGTTTAAGTACTATTTTTATGGTTGTTTTCTTCTGTGTCCTTATGTTCTGCTCAAGCACATAGAAACTGACTGACTGTATCAACTGAGGTACATTTTGGTAAAATAAATCTGAGTTCTGCCAGAGCTGTCTGGAAATGGTCTCCAAGGTAACCAGACTTTTCCTGGCATAACTCAATAACTCTGTCTAAAATAAGTGCTGGTAGTGGCTGCCTTGGTGCAGTAGCAAGAAATGCATAATTTTTGTTAGACACAGTAACGAGCTCTCTGCTTATGGACCACTGTCTAATTTAGAGAACACTCAGGTGAGATAAGCTCTGTCATCTCTCTGAAATGGTTCAGATTTCAGTCCCAGGCTTCCAAGGTCAGAAGAGACCATGTTTGTATTGGGTTTGCATGGCAAGGTTTTGGTAGCAGGGGGGTGGCTTCTGTGCGAAGCTGCTAGAAACTTCCCCTGTGTCTGATAGAGCCCATGCCAGATGGCTACAAGATGGATCCACCACTGGCCAAGGTTGAGCTCATCAGTGATTATGGTAGTGCCTCTGGGGTAACACAGGTAAGAAGCGGGGGAAAAAAACCTGTGCAATTGCAGCTGGAGGAGAGGAGTGAGAATATGCGAGACAAACAACCCCATAGACAGAAAGGTCAGTGAGGAAGGAGGACGTGGGGTTCCTCCAGGTACCGGAGCAGAGATTCCCCTGCAGCCTGTGGTGGTGAGGCTGGTTGTCCCCCTGTAGCCCAGGGAGGTCTGTGGTGGAGGCAAATCCACCTGCAGCTCAGGAAGGACCCCACACCAGAGCAGGGGGATGGCCAAAGGAGCTGTGACCCCATGGGAAGCCCACACCAGAGCAGGGGGATGGCCAAGGAGCTGTGACCCTGTGGGAAGCCCACGCTGGAGAAGCTCCTGGCAGGACCTGTGGCCCCATGGAGAGGAGCCCAGGCTGGAGTAGTTTTGCTGGCAGGACTTGTGACCCCTTGGAGGACCCGAGCTGGAGCAGTCTGTGCCTGAAGGGCTGCACTCCATGGAAAGACTCATGCTGGAGCAGTTCGTGAAGAACCCATATTACAGAAGTTCACGGAGGACTGTCTGCTGTGGCAGGGACCCTGTGCTGGATCAGAGGAAGAGAGTGAGGAGGAAGGAGCGGCAGAGACGTGATGAATTGACCAGAACCCCCATTCCCCTCCCCTGGCACTGCTTCAGGGGAGGAGGTAGAGAAATCAGGAGTGAAGTTGAACTTAGGAAGAGGAAGGGGTGTGGAAAGGTATTTTAAGATTTGTTTTTAGTTCTCATTATTCTACTCTGATCTGAGTGGCAATAAATTAAACTAATATACCTGAGTCAAGTCTGTTTTGCCTGTGAGGGTAGTTGTTGAGTGATGTCCCTGTCCTTATCTCAACCCAAGAGCTTTTTGTTACACGTTCTCTCCTCTGTTCAGATGAGGTGGGGAGTGATAGAGCAGCTTGGTGGGCACCTGGCATCCAGCCAAGGTCAACCCACTGCAACCTATTGAAGCATGCTTAACTTCTGAGGTTGAGAATAAATCTTTTTGTGCTCATCTCCCCGGTGATTTCTCCTTTAGCCAAATAAAACCAGTATTGATGTGCTCTGTTGGGTGGTACATGTGCAGCTGGAAAAATACGTAATGAAACATGAAGTCTTACATGCTATGTTTTGTCAGACTAAATAGTTCTTAAACATAACCATTTTTGATGGCTTAAAATAATTAAAATGTTACACTACAACACCTGATTTTTCCAGGCCTACTGACTTGCATGGATGTTTTTTTATTGCCTTTGTATTGTGTGCTGCTGTCCCATGCAAGCAACATATGCATCATAAACAACACAGTAAGTTATTTTGAACTTTATACTGAAATTCTATCATTTCTGTTTGCAAAATATGACATCTCTTAAAATAGCAGTGGCATGACTGGTTCTAGTCCTTGCACTAATTCAGAGCTTGTATAGTGTGTCAGGATGTATGGAGTGTGTTGATAAAGCTCAGTTAGACTGGCTGTCATCCACTTTCCACCTCAGTTTTCCTGTTTGACATTAAATGTTTGGAAAACTTTTTGCATAGGGAGAGAAGTAAAAGAATGACGCACTCTAAAATAAAACAAAGCTGAGGAAGTGGCTAGCTACCCATGAAGCTCAATTTTAATCTAAAACTTCTAATTTATTTGAAAATATTGTAATATTCTCATACTTTTCTTCATTTGCCAAAATGTGTGTTGCCTTCATGAAAAAACTAAAACCAAACAACAACGAAAACCACAAACAAACAAAATACCACAAACTAACAAGCAAAAATGAACAACAAACACCAAACAAACCCCTGAAACAAAACTGAACTGAAATGGTGGAATTCTCCTTCTCCTCATCCAAAACTGATGTTGATTCTTTGTTTTAAAGTTCAGCAGTTACGCTAAAAGAAAGTGGAACTGGAGATGGCCATCTTGTAGTGAGTGTAACAGCCCAGTTTTACTAAGGGAAGCATAGTAAAACCAGTTCAGTGCCTGGGCAGGCATTCAGCAAGCAGCCTGAGGCAATGTGTTGTGTCAGGGACTGAGTACAAAGCCTTGGACAGCTGCAGCACAGAGGTTTAATTTATAGTGATGTCGCAGATTGTGTGCCAAAACTTTCCTCATTCGTAAGGAAACACTTTCTAGTGCATAATTGTTCAGCCTTGTAGAGTTCTTTGGAGATGCTGAGAGCACATTGTGTGTTGGCTTTTTTTTTTTTTTTCTCAAGCAGATAGCAATGTTCTCTGATGAGATTATGGAGGACTTGTCTGTTCACACTTCACTGTAATTTCTGTAGTCACTACAGTAATACAATTCCCATATTTTGTGAATAGCAGTATTTTCACTGTAACCTTTAGTGGAAAAGTAACAGGAGGTTGTTTTCACTGTCTTAGCTTTGTCAGTCTCTTTCCATTCAAACAGCATACCAGGCCAAAATGTTTAAAGTTTGATTTATCAGAAGTAATTACAGGACTGTTGAGAAATACTATTCGGAGTTTTCAAAATACAATTTCTCCTTTTTTTTTTTTTTCTTTTTTGAGTGCAGTGAAGTTTTTGAAGGATAAACCAAAACTGTTATGTAGTAATGATTACTTCAACAGTTTAATTTTTTTTTTTTCTGCTAACATGCAGGCAAAGTTCTTGAGAGCTTCCTTTTCAAAACCATATTTAGGTGCATAAACAATGTTTAACTTTAAAAATAGCTGGTTCAACAAATACTTCAATATTTCTACAGTAGGATGTTCATGGCATAAAATATACTTGTTGTAAGAGATGATAGATTACTGAAGTTGTACCCTTTCCTAGTAAAGATGTGTTCTCAGCCTCTGTCAGAATGACTGTTTTATCCACCCTTAGATTTTTATTCAAATACCGATTTAAAGTGTGGCTGTAGCCTTTTCACAGTTTAGACTTGAACCTTTGACTCAAATTATCATTAAAAGCTCTTGCCAGAAGATTATAGGAATTGATGGTTAGAGTATGAGACCACGCAATCAAAAGCATTCCAGCCTTCTGCCTGAGTGATTGGCAGCATGGCCAAATTTGGTGGCTTTAAACCACTTTTGTTCTGCAGTCATCTAAAAAATGTTGGACTGGTGATACAGAGCTGGACTGCTGAATTCAGCATTACTGCTTTGCTTTTCTTAATTATATTTAGATACTTGAGAAGGAGCTGAGAGATCACTAGGGACCTATATCATACAAGTAGCTTGAGCACAGGCATTGCTTTCTTAGGAATATGCTTGTTGGTAAGGTGAAGCCCAAATGTGGGGCCATATTTTTCTTTCTACTTTCTGTCTCATTGCTGAAGAAAAGCAGTGTCATCATGTGTGGTTAGCTGCTTCTTTAGGGCAGTGTTTCTGGTGCCAATCAGGCTGCACAGACACCAGTATATTATTGACTTTTGTTCTGCAGATCAGGAGAGGGAACAGGCAGGAGCTTTGGTGCAAAAACCAGTGGGGCTGAACAGATTTCTGCTAAGAACACAACATCACAAGTCTACCACTGATGTTCTTTTGCTTGTTTTTGACCTGGTTCCACTTCCATGTGATGGTCCTTCACTGTGCTGGAAAATACACTGAACAGTTGATGATCCCCATCAACCTTCCCCATATTTTTGTTTTCTGTTGTGTAATTTTGCCCATTAACTCTTTGGGGGCTGAAGCCACCATAGCCTATTTGTTCTTCATTGGATCATCTCTGCACTTCTGAAACTTTCCATCTCTAATGCCATTTTAGAGAAAGAGACCTATACTACACATTGGTGAACAGCTTGGGTATAGAGTTGGTGTACAGTCCATAGTGATTCTGTTTCCTCCTTTATGCCTTACCTGATGATTCCTAACACTTTGATTTGTTAAGGGTTAGACTGAGAGTGAGGAAATCCAGATGCCTTTCCTGGCTTACTTGTGTAGTCACTTGATTTCTTGGTTTCTGCTGCTTTTTTTAACTTTTGTGTTGATATATTTAAGTGTGCACACTCTTATGGAAAAAGATACCCAGTGTATGCTGGGTTTGGTGGCTGCCAGGGCCATGTGTCTTTTGCAGAGCAAGGTATTATTGTGTGTGAGGGAATTATAACATGAGGATTTTAGAAAGGCTTTAGAATAATTATATCTCAGTCAGTCCCTGGTAATTTTCTCTTGCTAGTTTGGGTTTTTGTTTTGTTTTGTTTTGTTTTTTAATGTGAGAAATGAAACTCTTGCTGCTTGTCATTTTTCCTTACATTTCTGCTGAAATCAGTCTATTTTTCTGGTAGGCTGACTTGAATTGTGGGTGGTGTTCAACTACATACAATGAAAAGTGGAGGGTTTTTTATAGACTGTTAGATGTTACATGCTTAGTTTAGGTGTTAGTGCACACCGTCTTAAACAGCTCCTTGAATATAGTGAAGGCCAGAGTGATAATAATGTACTGAGAGGTTACCATTAATTCCAAGTGATTATGTGAAATATTTTAATAACTGAGGTATTTATGGCTTCTGTTGTGCATATTTGGGTAATTAATGGAAATTATTTTTCCTATCACAGATGATGGTTCCGACTTCCTTCTCAGCAGTTTGTTTTTTTTTTTTCATTCAACCATTACATACACAAAAAATATTATTTGCCAGTCTGTCTATATTCTTAATTTATACGTATTATTTTCTCTTTGCTAGATGGTTTTTAAAGTGGAGCTTCTTTTGTTTTGTAAATAGTCCTTTAAACTCTCTTTTTCTGCAGTTTTCATGTTAATTAAGTGTGAAGTAGTAATAAACCACAGATTGCTTTCAGAGTTTATAAAGATAAACTTCTTTAAAGCTGCATAGGTGCAGAAAGGTGTAACTATTGAGTAGTTTATTACACCTATTTAGCTGAGCAGTGTTTGTAACAATAATGGTTGATGCATTAATGTAAGATTTTAAGACCAATACCCATTTCTTTTCCAAGAGAAGGCTTAAGATTATTTATCTTGGAGACTTCTAAAAATCCCTGCTTATTTGTGTAATACCTTTTTAAAATAGCTAGCCAGATGGATCCAGGGAATGCTTGTACATGTCATATATGTCTAACGCCTTTCCTTCTCCTGGGACCAAACTACATTACATCATATTTTATGATTACAAGACAGAATTTTAGTGGAACTTGGCCATATGGTTGAGTCATCTGTTCTCTTCAGTTTTGCAAGGATTATACTAGCATCTTCAAAAGACTCTTAAATTTATTGGCTTTTTTAACCCGTAGAATTTGGAAACTTTCTGCTGTCTCTGGCAACGTAAACTATCCCATTTTCAGTTAATTATTTATATAATACTTTGCAGCTATTAACTGAATCTATTGGAGATGCTGTTACAGTATGCCAGAAAAAGATTCTTGTACGTTATTTTGAGTTTCCTGTCTCATGGGATGGAAGGGAAGCCCAAAAATATGTGGTGTGGATTCTTAAAAGAAACCAAAAAAAACCCCAACTAACCCCCATTCTTTACATTTTTGTCACGACTCATAAAGCTCTTAGGTGTTATCTCTTCTTCCTTGAAGACTTAAAACCTGTTACAAATCCTTGCTCTCCCTCTCTCACTCCACCCTTTCTCATAAATTATTGAAAAGCGTGCTTCAAAAAGGATAAGAATTACCTCACTGCTGACTGGCCATTTGCTCCTGGGAACAGTCTAAATTCAGCAGTTATTCATTCATAGTTGTTGCATTAGATGCACTCCTCAGAATCCAGCATAGCTCTGGTGTGCAGTCTCAGTCTTTGTAATGTAGGTAGGAAACAGAACGGGATGAGGAGTGTGACTATTATATCTAGGAATATTTCTCAGGTCGCTCTACTTGTAAGCATCAAAGAGGTAGGGTGCCTTGAGGGAAGTGTTTTATAAGATTTTTGTTGTTACTGGCATTTCTCTGTCATGTCAGCCCCTCCATGGACCCTGGCAAAGAGATTGTGGCTGTAACAGGGATTTTTTTTATGATGGGGCCTACTAGGCACAGCGGGCCTACTGATTTTGCATGAGATTGTGCGCTCTGTCTCCAAAGAGACTGAACACTGTACTGCCCTTTAGGATTTTATGCTTTGTGTATCTTTTTATTGTAGATTTCTAATTTGCTTCGTACTGGGAAGGTGAAAATCTCTAGGTTTTGAGCTGCTGAGCTCTCTCATTATAGCAAATGTGTGTGGTCCTTGTGAAAAAATCCAAATATAAGCTAGGCAACCTAAAGTAGGTTTTCTCAATGTAACAGCAGCAGTATTCCTTGCACAGGGGTATCAGGACTACAACAGACAAACCGATGGCTTCACTTTTCTCTGATAAGAATATCTTGATGATGGTGACATGCAAATGTAATCTAGCCTAGAAGTAATTAATGGGAGCCAAGGGTTTTTTTTTAAATTAAAGATGTCTGTTTGCGACTTCTGTCATCTTGAGTGAATAATCCTAACACGTCTGGTGAGGTGCAGGGTATCCAAATTAGCAAGAGCACTGTAGCAATAGCCCTTAGTGCTCTAGTAAATCACACATGGATAAGAATATTCAGATGAGAATGGGAGGGTTATTTATGGGTAGACTGGTCTGTTAATACTGAGCTGGGCTGGTTGCACTAGGCAGCAGATAGCTCAGTCACTGTTCAAACAGGCAAGACTTAAACTGCATCAAAACTAAATTTCCACAGGCTGCCTGGAAGATGGTGTGCCAGCTGTGGCCCCATCAGATGAAAGGTGAGCCTTCCAAGCCTGCTGAACATATATTCTGCTTGAGGGCTGTTCATCCCTTTAGACAAACAGAGCTCCTCCTGCAGGTGAGGCCTGAGGGGAGAAACCAGGGTGGATCACCTGCTTGCTCTTTCTTTCCTTTTACTTACAAGGCCTGCCATATGTGGGCAGTTCATGTTCCACATATAGAAAGTCTGACACATGAAAGACTCATCTGATTCACAGTGCGTGTAGTGTGGAGAATAAACTATGTGGGAAGATGTGGTGGCGAAATCTCACATGCTCTTCTCTAGCTGCCGAAGTGGATTTTATTTTCCTGCACAACAATTGCTTGCTTCCCCAGTTTCTTGAGTCTGACTGGCAATATATCTTCAGTATAACTTTCCTATGATTCTTGGGTTATCCTTCATTGCCCCCATGGAGGTAAAAGCAGCTAAGCTTAGCTTGTTACTTTAATATTTGATTTTGGACTCTGACAAATATTAGTTCCAGAGGTTAATCCATGACACAAACATCTATCAGTGGCCTCATGAAGATCAGACAGATAGTGAAAGTTTTTTGCCTGATTTTGTAGTCATGAAGTACTTTTGGAGATTGAGTTGAGCCCTAGAAGACTCCAAACAAAATAATTTCTTGGAATAGAGATTTGTCTCTATGTATGCGCTGTGTTTTGTTTGGCTTTGTCATGGGTTTCAGAATAGAAGGCTATAACCCAGTAACAGTGGATATGCCCTTTACAGGAATGACAAATTCAACTATAAATAGACTGTTTTTCTACTGTGAATGGTTTTGAGATTTTAGTATATATTTTGTTATGAATTTTGAAGTTGTATTGCTTCCTACAATGGTGTTCTAGCAGGTATTAAAATAATGTGATTATATGATTAAAAATAATGCGAAGTGGTTTTAAAAACAACCATCTATGTTTTCTGATGCTTGTGGAGAATATTATGATGGTGGGGCTCTGTCAAGTTATCTACTTCAGTCTCACAGACGATTGTGTCTGACATAGTATTAAGGAATGCAAGAAAGTCAACAGAATAGCGATATAAACAAACTTCGCTTGCATAGTTGGCGTTGTCCCTATATCTTACAGCCTGCTTACCACTGAAATATACTTACCAGATAAAAGGTGAGATTAGATTGTCCAAACAGCTTCACTTAAAATCTCATTATTTCTCTTTTCGTAACTGACCATGAAACAATTGTGCAGCAGCAATTGTGAAAACTTGAAAGACTTTGAGTTGCAATTTGTCCTTGATATGCAGCTAAAATCTGCTGACTCAGTAGTTCTTCAGTCTTAAAACTTTGTTAGAAAGCAATCTGTTCCAAGAATCTCATGCTGATGATCAGTTTCTTGTTTATATATTTTTATTTTTAAGTATAAGGAAAACCTGAGGATTCTTGGTGGTCCTTGGATAATTTCAAGATGACAAGAACATAACCTGAGTTCATTGTAGCCCAGGTCTTAAGAAGTATGAGAAAAGGCAGAACAATGAAATATGGTCACTTCAAACAGGATTGATTTGACTTTTCTATTTTTAAGAAGTCCCTTGTGGTTTTTTTCCTCTGTTAAGATAAACATTGTTTCATTTATACAAATACACACAATTTATTCTTGGCTTTACTTTCTTCTGTCTTATTAAGACTGAATGATTGCATGTGGTGTGGTTACTGCTACATCCTTTGCTATCTGAAAGTAAAGATAAATCTTCAGTTGCTGTATTGGTGCTGTGTGAGGTGATAAACAATGGGCAGTAGCTGGTCTTACTGCCAATGCTCTGGCTGTATGTTACTGATTATTTAGATGTAGGTTTTCTTGTTCTGTTCTAATCCCTTACATGTTGTGAGCTCTTTGCTCATCACTTTTCCTTTGTCTCCACTGGAATGAAATTGTTTATTTGAAAAGATCCAGAGTTGCTTAGAAGAAAACAGAAGCCCTGATATACCTACATGTGATGTTAACAGGAAATCTCACTGTTCCTCAAATGCAAAGATTGGTTTCTTTTACCTTGTTAGAGGATTTAAAAGTAGTATCTGGAGGTAAAATACATTGTGGCCTTTACTAGGAAGTGAAATAAGCAGCATGTGTGAGCTGTGTGCCTCCCAACCCAGGCAGAACTTCACCATGTACCAGCTGTGTTCCTGCATCTAGATGGACTGTGTCATGCTCTCTTGACTTTCCTGGGCTCATCCTGTTCACTTTCTTACTCTGACAGAAGTGCAATTATACAGTTGAGTAACAAAGATGTTCACTTATCTCTGCTTTATTAACTGTGTAGGATCCCTATGCTGACCTTATGGCTACCCTACATTTAAAGTATGACAGAAATGGTGAAATCAAACACAGGTTTGTAAAAAAAAAAAAACACAAAACAACAACAACAACAACAAAAAAAAAACCAAACAAACAAAAAAAAACCACCCACCCCCACACACAAAAAACACCCAAAAAACAAAACAACAAAACAAAAACAAACAAACAAAACCCACCAAAACAAAACAACCCCAAGAAACTTACTAACAAGAAGCACAAGTATCTCAACAAAACAGTGAACTCTTAAATGCATTTCTTTCCATTTTAATTTCCCTCTAGAGTGTTCTTGGAGCATAGCTCACAGCCTGCTGCAAATTCCAGTCATTACTTAAGCAAAGACCACACTAACTTTTGTTTACAACTTCCCCTCCCTCCCAAACTTACAGTCTCAGATGACCGTTTCAGTCAGGTCATCTTTCCCCTTCTCTACTGGTGAAAGACCCTTTCATTTCACAGCTTGTAGTCCCCTTTTGCCAGGAAAGTTTCTGGGCAGCCTCGCTGACTGAGAGAAGTGCCCTGCTGAGTGACTTGCTGTTCAGTTGCATTATTCTGGAGTTGGGCATGAAAAAAATGGCTTGCTTAGATAATAATGACTTCTTTATCTACAGAAGCTACCCAATGAATGGGTAATTATCAAGGTTTACTGACAATCTACGGTTAGTCTTTTGTTACCATTCCTTGTTCATTCACTCCAACTGCTTCCTGCCTTCCCCATGGTGTTTTTTATCTCTGGTTCAAATGGAATCCAGGGTCTGACACAAATACAAGCCCCAGTGTCAAACAGACCTTATGTATAATACTTTGCATGGACAGTTGCCCCAACAAGGGACAGTAGCTCAAGAAGCAAGAGGATTAACACTTCTGGTTGTAAAAGGTCTACAGGTTACTTACATTGCTGCTGCTGTTTCCACCTTTAAAGAAATGCATGTGTAAGTTCTGTAAGCTGCATATGTTATGTCTTATGTTAATATAATTATATTATTAGCCATCAGTCACCTGGAACAGGGAACATGGATGACCAAGTGAAACTGAAAAAGACTTTCTGCTGTAGCAATTAGTGGCATTTAGATAATATCACTATGAATTACTTTCAAAGCCATTGTCACACTTTGCTTTTTGACAACTTAATTAGAGGTCAAGACCTTACTTGTGGTAAAGTTAATGAACATAGCATCTTTTGGCATGGCCTCTGGGGTGCTGCCTTAGTGGAGTGCAGTGCAACAGAGGTCAGCTTGGAATGCCACTGGTCCTGTGTATGTACCATGGGCAGACTTGGAAAGGTACAGGGAAGAGCAGGAGCCACATCGGTTGAAAGTGGCCTGGGAGGCAGCAGCTTCTGGCATCTGCTAAGCTCTGAATGTCCTGGGAACTGCTGCCACAGATTGGAATAAGCTGCTGATAAATTCAACAGCATCCTGCCCCTCTGTGAGGAAGATTTCCACTCCCACCACACAAGTTTGCTACTGATGAACACAATCTCTAAATTGGGGATGAAGGGCAGGGAAAGGTGTAGGCTGCTTACTCACATATTGATGACTCCTAGGTTATTGTGTTTTCAGGTAAGCCATTCTTTTGAGAAAAGCCATCATCTATTGTTTTATCTTTGAGGGATGTTTTGTCTAGGGAATGCATTCCCTACAATAGGATTGTTCTTGTTTTTAAGGCTCTCTTGGGAAATCCAGCACATGCAGACTTTCATGGATGACCTTGTGATACAGTGGTGTTCAGTGTCTTTGCCATGTGACTGTTTGTGACGCCAGTCTTTAAGTATTCCTTTCCTTTTCAGACAGTGAGTTGCTGAGTTTGAAATTATCAGGAATTTCAATTTGCTACTCAGCTTTCCTGCAGTTCTGATTTCAGAGGAGATAACATAACTCTGTCTCCAGTAGGCTTGCAACAATGCAAGGTCACTTAAATCATCTCCTGTAGGCTGCATGCCAAAGATAAAGAAACAAAGTTGTTGCCCAGTTAATGTTTGCTCAGGTCTTTGCACATGGAAAACACTGTGTACAAGCGCTAAATAGAACTGTCACCTCTTGTTACATGTTGTTATTTCTTGCATGACATTTACTGGTAATCTCCAAGGCAACTGAAGCTTAATACCCTGATGTGGTGGTGATGAAAAAAGAAGAGGTACCTTTTTAAAACATATTTTAATTCTTGAGCTTCTGTTCTGGAATGAAAAAAGTTCATTTTGTGACAGAAAAAACAACATGTAAAACAGGTAGTGCAAGCTTTAACTATTAAAAAAATAGATTTTGATGTTAAGGTTCCTCTTTGGACTCAACACCGTCTGTCAACTCGTCAACAAACTGTGTGAGATTCCAATGACGAAGGATTTTTGGTGGGCAGTTTCAGCCCCAAGAGTATGGTATCTACTTTATTAGTATCTTGTAACCATAGAATTATCTTTAGGTTTGTGGAGGAAATAACCTGTGCATAGAGGAAGCTTAGAGAAGAGACACAGTCCACAGCTGTCAGTAACTGCTGTCAAAGCAGGTCTGTGGATGATGGAGCTGGAGCTTTGAGAGTTCAGCCTGTCTTAATGGTGATGGTTGAAGGTATTGTGAGCACTTAACATTTGGTTTGACTGTCATGGCCTTTTAAATCACTAGTCAAAAACTGAAGGTGTAAATCAAGTGGATCAGTTCTCTCTTGCCCTATACCTCGCTCCTTTATCTTTGACCAGACAGTGACCTGTGCAGGAGTGGCTTTCCATCCTAAGCGTGGCTAGCACCTCCCTACCAACTTATTTTTGAGTTACTGAATGTTCAAATATGGGGAAACACTTAACTGTGACCAGAGAGACCCTTCTGACTGGGACCATACAGCACAGTTTCCTATCTGAAAAACTAAAATTGATACTGAAGAGTGATGTTAAATTTCAGTCAGGAATTTCAACGCAGCTCTGCTTAGCCACTGGATGTTTGGATTTTGGCTTACCATCCATACAGCTATCACGGTATTGTATTTATGTCCTTGCTTCAGCATGAGAAGCAATCATAGCAGTGAGGGTTTATTAGGTAGGGATAGTGGGTTATCTGATCCCTGCATAATTATACTACTGTCAATAGGAAAATATTTACTATTTTTAGCCATGATTGAAAATTTCATATCCAAATACTTGCACTTCTTGAGCTTTGATAAATTTTACTTTGTCTCTTCATATGTAGTGCCCATTATCACTACCTAAACCAAACAGTATACAAATACGATGGTGGTTTTTTTTAAGAAAACACACACAAAACCAGCACACAAAAACCACACACAGAGGAAAAAACACCCAACCAACCAATCAACCAAAACAAAACACAAAAACACACCCACAAAACCAAAACAACAAAAGCACAAAGAAAAAAAATAACCCCAAACCTGAAGAAGTACTGAGCGGAGTACTGATTCTGTTATACAAAGCTGAAGTGTGTGTTTCATCAGCTGAGTTTTGCATGTGTTCACAAACCATTGTTATTAAAGAATGTTAATTGTTTGAAGGAAGGCTGTTGGTAAATGTTTGGCATGTGGCCTACAGAAGAGGGGGGGTTGTAGTAAAAGAAACCCTATGCGTGAAATCTTTTCCAGGATGAGATTGTTCCAAATTCATTACATGCATGTGTTTACCTTTACACACAGCTGCTCCAGTTCTTTACTTTCTTGCTCCATGTGTGTATAGCATGATATGTCATGCTGTACTGCTCTTTTGGCTAACTTGCATATTTGTAACACTCATTACACAAAAGAAGCAAGAAACTAAAAACTTTAGCTTTATTGCTGATGAAAAGGACCTGCTTAGCTGCTCAAGTCTGGTTTTATTGCTCTGGTGCTATACTGAAGAGATTTTTCCTGAAGACTCTACTGCTACTCTGTGTTAACCTCCAGTTTGATGTGCCCTACATATGTTTGCTCAGAATGATAGATATCTAGGCTTCTCTGACATAAAATGAGACATTCATTTTTTTCTATTTGAAAGAGTTGTAGTAACAGGACTGAAACTTCCCAAGGACTGTTTGGTGAATGATGCTGTGCTGCTTGCATGAAATATGGAAACTGAGTTGGTGGGTGTAGATAAAAGCAAGGGGAGAGTGCTGAGGAGGCTTGTGATAGAGGAGGCAGGATGTGGCACTGGGACAGCTGAAGAAGGGGCCTTACAGAAATGTTTTTGCAGCCTGGATAAGGGGGATGTGGTGGTTTGTGGGGTTGTGGTGGAGGAAGCTTGATGCAGCGCGTTTATGAAGTGAAGGTGTCCGGTTATGCTGGCTAGCTCAGTTCTCCCAGTACTCTCAGCAGAAGAGGGCATCTCTCCTGCTTGTTTTCCAGGAGAAACAAATGCTGGTGCTGCCTGATAAATAGCAGTTTCAGGTGGCTTTTACTCTTAACAATATTCGTTATATCTAGGAGTACCCATGTTTGGATCATCCCAGCAGAAGTTACCTCCCAAGTCTTCAGTGCATATTTGCTGATAAGTGTGACTTGTGGAGTCAAAAACAGGCTACTATCACAAGAGATCCTGCTCCAGCAGGGGGATTGGACTGGATGATCTTTTGAGGTCCCTTCCAATCCCTAACATTCTGTGATTCTGTAATTGTGTGTAATGCAACAGTCTCTGTCTCTGTTCAGAGATCTACATTTTCTGATCAGCTCTGGGCAGCAGCCGCTGTGCAATTTTTTATTACAGAAGGCACTGTGAGAGCACTTTTGACTTAAATGCCTCCTACTTGCTTGCCAAGTCCTGGGTATGGTGGTGTTCCGGATGTCATATGTACTCTCTTTCCTTCTAGATGTTTGGGGTTTTTTTGTTTTTTTTTTTTTTTTGTTTTTTGGGGTTTTTTTTAATCTGAAGAGGCTGAATAGTAGGGCTACAATTCCTTATTGGAATGGATGTTTTTGAGAGTCCATTGCAGGAAATATATTTTATTACCTGTACCTTTAACTTCTGGAATGCATTGTACAATGCTGCTGTTTTGAACACAGTGGGGAAGAAAACATGAGTTCAATCCTATCAGAGGAACACTTGAACAACAATTGATGCCAGCATAGTTGTTTTTTCTGTGTGGACAGATTTATCCCTAATTTAATTTTGAAAATAAAATGAGGTCTGTCAATAGATTTCTAAAACTTGCATTACACTTAAATATATATAATTTTGAGAGCACTTGAATATGAAATGCTCTTTTTATCTACAATAACGACATATTTATTGATGCCGTAGAATGGAATCTTTATTGCTTTAATGAAAAGATGTGTAACTTTCGTATGAGCAATACAACATGATGGCTTTTAAGCATCTTAAGTAGAACACAGCTATTTTAGTTTATAAATTAGCATAACTGCTGCACAATGATGAATGGACACTGCATGTATCCTTTGTTTTCCAGGAGCAAAGCAAAATTGCTGGTACAGTAGTGTTAAAAATGTTATAGCATCAGTAATGAAATCTGAAAACACGCAATTGGAAGAACTAGTGTAAACAAATTAGGTATGTGGCAGTCTCCAAAATTATTTGTTCCTTTAACAACTCTGAGTCACAGTGCTGAAAAGAAGAGACAGTAATTAGGTATAGAACTGAAAACAGGAACCTAAAACTACTCCAAATACAGATATTCCTGTCCTAGCTTTCAGCTTCCACCACTTTCCTCTAAGTAGGAGAAAGGATTAGCAGCTTTGTGTGAAAAATAAGGACATGCACACTGATAGCCTTTCCTTGACACTGAGATGAATCTGATAGAATTCAGTGTTTTCAGGGTCCCTGTGAGACACTGTTAAATGGTTCGTCAAAGTTCAGTTCTGTGTAGTATGAGGCAATCTGTTCAGCTGGACAGACAAGTAGGAAGCATTTTTTAAAATGAGCCATCCTTAAATCTTCAGTTGTGCTTGTGTGTGAGTGTGGTGTGTTTTTCTTACAAAAACAGGTATGGTTGAAAAATACAGCAAAGATCAATTAAAATCTCTGTTGTTGTAAGAGGTTAATATAATATATCATAAAATGTTTTACTGTTAGTATGAACATGGCATGATTCTACAACATCAGAAGCACTTTAACAGCACTCCAGGCCTGGTTCAATATCTGTATTTCTCCGAGGTACAGCTTTCATGCTAGATAAATACTGAGGGGTAATTTGGGACCCAGCTGTGTTAGTTTCCCTTGGGTCTGGGAAGTTAATGATGGTGTAATTATGGACAGGAATATAGTTATCACAGCAGCTTCTCCAAGGATAACTTGATCTCAGTTGTTTCTTAAATTTGGTGGTTGGCATTAGTGTGCCTGTTTGCTTATAACAGAATACTGGATGTTGGATTGTATATGAATAATGTTTCAGTTTAATAGCTGAATATTGAAGGAATATTCAGGAAACTGTTTCTTGAAGTCACAGGCAATTTTGTGACAAAAAGCTGAATGCTCTTTTGAAAATTGCTCTGCCAAGGATTTTCAGCAGTCCTTAATCTTAACATCTTCCTGTAGTTTATTCTGTTTTATGTTTTGGAAGTACCCTATTAATTAAAGGTAATGAGAAAAACCTTAAATTAGGTTTATACTTCTTTTTCTGAGTATGGGCTAGTATTGGGTTAGACATATGGATGTATGTGGGTTGTGTGTAGATTATCATGCTACCTGACATCTCTTCCTCTTTCTTTCAAGATTTAAAACAAACAAACGAAAAAAGCGCAGGAGATAGGTGGTACGAATGTTTTACAGCCATCTTGGTGATTTGTGGGTAAGGGTGATTCATCCAATATAGGATATTTAAATATCTTATATGACTGAATAATTAAAAAAACCCACAGAAACAGTACAAACTCCAAAACAAAGGGCATGATATACTGTCAAACAGAGTTAACTTTAAAGGATTTTATTTACAAGTAAGATAATTTTTTAACATCTGCTTTTAATATTAGGCTCCCTTTAAAAGCATGAAAATCCCCCATTGAAGAACAAGTTTTGTTTTAGGTAGAGCCTGCTCCTTGGCTGGCCACTCATTTTCATGGAGTTTAAATATTGCTAGGGGAAACAAGTATTTTTCCTGATGTAGTTAATGCTCTGAAGTCTACAGAGCTTTACTCCAGTGCAATAACAAATATAACCTTGTTAATCTCCATTTACCCACCGATCATACCACTGCCATAACAGGCTGCAATTGCCCTTTGCCTTCTGCATGCCACCTCCTTTGACAAAGCTGTCACTTATACCCTTGATTCCAGGTGCTGCCCTTTCAACTCCTCCAGTTCTCCTGCTCAAACTGCATGCTCCCTAATGTAGTGGGGGTTTTTGTTTGTTTTTTCAATAACTAGTTACCTGGAATAATTTCCTCCTGCTCTGGTTTCCAGGGTGTGCACAGCCTGTGGAGTTAGTTAATATCAGCACATACCTTGTACACTTTTCCTCACAAGTCCTGGCAGAGAAACATCAAATATTTTGTTCAGCAAGGGGCAAAAAAGTCCATGATAAGCATCAAGACAAAGTGTTTTTTTTAAGCTGAGTATTTTTCAAGGAGTGTATTCATATGAATTTATTTATTGCCAAAGTTGTGCAGAAATCAAATGCAAGTAAATAGGCAGTCATGCTGGAGATGAGCTGACTGATGTCCAAGCGAAAGCCATAGTGTGTTGAAGATAACTCTTCTGACACTATTCCGAATGCAGCTTTCCATTGCACCAGATTGCTCCTCGTGAAGATGGAACCCTGTTGTTGGTCCAGACTAGAAGGCAAAGATGCAACTTTTGCTCCTCTTCCAGAGCTTATTTTACTGTGGTCACATGGGATACAGAAGGTTAATTGTTCTCTGTTTTCTTAGTGTCTTGCTAGATCCAGCTTGGAGGTCTGGTATTGCAAATATGCCATGTCCAGAGAGTTCAGAAGGACTTGTCATATGAGGAAGTTGTGTCACAGTATCACAGTATGTTTGGGATTGGAAGGGATCTCAAAAGATCATCTAGTCCAATCCCCCTGCTGGAGCAGGAACGCCTAGGTGAAGTCGCACAGGAACATGTAGAGGCGGGTTTTGAATGTCTCCAGCAAAGGAGACTCCACAACCCCCCTGGGCAGCCTGTTCCAGTGCTCTGTCATCCTCACTGAGAAGAAGTTTTTTCTTAAATTTAAGAGGAACCTCTTGTGTTCCAGCTTGATCCCATTACCCCTTGTCCTGTCATTGTTTGCCACCGAGAAGAGCCTGGCTCCATCCTGGTGACACTCACCCTTTATATATTTATAAACATTAATAAGGTCACCCCTCAGTCTCCTCTTCTCCAAACTAAAGAGACCCAGCTCCCTCAGCCTTTCTTCATAAGGGAGGTGCTCCACTCCCTTAATCATCTTGGTTGCCCTACGCTGGACCCTCTCCAGCAGTTCCCTGTCCTTGTTGAACTGAGGGGCCCAGAACTGGACACAATATTCTAGATGGGGTCTCACCAGGGCAGAGTAGAGGGGAAGGAGGACCTCTCTCGATCTACTAACCACCCCCCTTGTAATACACCTGAGGATGTCATTGGCCTTCCTGGCCACAAGGGCACAGTGCTGGCTCATGGTCATCCTGTTGTCCACCAGGACCCCCAGGTCCCTTTCCCCTACACTGCTCTCTAATATGTAATTTCCCAACCTATACTGGAACCTGGGGTTGTTCCTGCCCAGATGCAGGACTCTACACTTTCCCTTGTTAAATTTCATCAGGTTATTCCCCGCCCAACTCTCCAGCCTGTCCAGGTCTCTGGATGGCAGCACAGCCTTCTGGCGTGTCAGCCACTCCTTCCAGCTTAGTGTCATCAGCAAACTTGCTGATAGTACACTCAATTGCCTCGTCCAAATCGTTAATGAATATATTGAATAATATCGGCCCCAGTACTGACCCCTGAGGCACTCCACTAGATACTGGCCTGCAACTAGACTCCACACCATTGACTATCGCTCTCTGGCTTCTCTCCTTAAGCCAGTTTGCAACCCACCTCACTACTCTATTGTCTAGACCACACCTCAACTTAGCTGTGGGGATGCTGTGGGAGACTGTGTCAAAGGCTTTACTGAAGTCAAGGTAGACCACATCCACCACTCTGCCCTCATCCATCCACCTTGTTACATTCTCATAAAAGGCGATGAGGTTGGTCAAGCATGACTTAGCCTTGGTAAAGCCATGCTGACTGCCCCTAATAACCCTCTCATCCTTGATATGCCTTGAGATGGCACCAAGGATTAGCTGTTCCATTACTTTCCCAGGGACAGAGGTGAGGCTGACCAGTCTATAATTACCTGGGTCCTCCCTCTTGCCCTTTTTGAAGACTAGAGTGACATTTACTTTCCTCCAATCCTCGGGCACCTCTTCCATTTCCCAAGACTTGTCAAAGATGATGGAGAGCAGTCCAGCAATGACTTCAGCCAGCTCCCTCAGCACCTGCTGATGCATCCCATCTGGACCCATGGATTTATGGATGTCCAGACTATTTAACTGCTCCCTAACCCAGTCCTCATCAACTAAAGCAAACTCCTCCATTGACCTGGCTTCATCCAGAGTCTCAGGGGTACAGGGCTCCCCAGGACAGCCTCCGGCAGAGTAGACAGAAACAAAGAAGGCATTCAGTAATTCTGCCTTCTCTGTATCTTCTGCCACCAGGGCACCCACCCCATTCCTCAGTGGGCCTACATTGCCTCTGGTATTAGTTTTATCTGCTATGTATTTGAAAAAGTTCTTTTTGCTGTCCTTGACCCCTCTCCAGCTGTAATTCTAAGGAGGCCTTGGCTATCCTAGCTGCCTTCCTACATCCTCTAACAGCAGCCTTATATTCCTCTCAAGTGGCCAGCCCCTGCTTCCATGACCTGTAAACTCTCCTCTTCTGCTTGAGCATACCCAACAGACCCCTACTCAACCACACAGACCTCCTGACTCCCTTCCTTGACTTCCTGTGTGTGGGGATGCTCTGATCCTGAGCGTGGAAGAAGCAATTTCTGAATGCCACCCAGCTATCTTGGGCCCCTTTTCCTTCAAGCTGTCTTGCTCATGAGATTTCCCCCAGCAATTGCTTGAAAAGGCCAAAGTTAGCCCTGCTAAAGTCCAGGGTTGCAATTCTACTTGCTATTCTGTTCCTACCACACAAGATCCTGAACTCTACCATTTCATGGTCACTGCAACCCAGGCAGCCCTCAACCTTTACTGCTTCGACCATACCCTCCTTGTTAGTGAGGATGAGATCCAGCAGTGCACCTCTCCTAGTCGGCTCCTCCACCATCTGCATGAGGAAGTTCTCATCAATGCACTGGAGGAACCTCCTGGACTGTGGCTGGCTGGCTGAATGGTCCTTCCAGCAAACATCAGGGAAGTTAAAATCCCCCACAACAACCAGGGCCTGAGACTGTGAGGCCACTCTCAGCTGCCCATAGAAGGCCTCATCAACTTCCTCAGCCTGATCTGGTTGCCTGTAATAGATACCTACAACAGTATCACCCAGTGTCCTTTTACTGATTCAGCTGATGAGAAGGAGCAAAAAGAGTTAGTGCGTTAAGTCTGGAAATATGTAAATGTTTGTTGGTCATCTTGTCTTTCAGCAATACTAGGGATGTGCCATCTATCTGAGTGGTTGATTTGTTTATTTTAAAGACAAACATGGGATAAAAAGCTCAATAAAGCTGGGAAAAGCCTTAAATTTGGAAAGTTTTGGCTGGCTTGTGCTGTTAGGGTGGGGTGTGAATCAGCTGAGGCACCTCATTGCTTATCCACATGAGGTATGTGATGAAGGTCCGATGGGGCCAGTGCAGTTCCAAAATAGAAACCAGGACTAGACAAATGAAGGAGAACATTTTTTTTTTTTTGTAATGCAGTAAGAACAAATGGATTTTTTTCCTGCACTACTCTTCCACAATTTCCACGTTAGAGGTCATCTCTGGTGATTGCTTGGGCCCTGGCTTGAGCCATTGAGTCCTAGTGAACCTGTGCTGCACAGCTTGCAAATTCCTTTTATGCAGCTTTCACTGTGCCATTTCTTTGGGTTGGGCTTTTGTTTCAGTTTTCAATGGTGATAAATGTTTGCAGGATCATTCAGGGGAGCCTGTGCACAGTACTTGTACTATTATAATAATATTTTTCTCTTTTTCTTTTACTGCAGACCAATGAGTGGAATAAGAACGATGATCGGCTGCTGCAGGCAGTGGAAAATGGGGATCCTGAGAAAGTGGCTTCATTGCTGGGTAAAAAGGGAGCCAGTGCCACCAAACAAGACAGTGAGGGCAAAACTGCGTAAGTGCAACTTAAACTTCTGATTTAAGCACGAGAGAGGGGAAAAAACAGTCTTGGGTGTGCATGACACTTAGGTGAGTTAAGAACCAGAGACCATCCTGAAAATGAAGTTTTCTTTTTTATCTGAAGCATTAGACATTCTGGGAAGCTTCTTTCTGGTAGTCTATATTTGTAATTTTACATTTAAAATGCCATTTCAGAATCACAAATCCATTGAGGAAAATTGAAGCTGGATTGCTGGGTAGATTTGGGCCATTTTAGGACAGGGTATTTTGAGACACGGGAATTTCAATGGCACACTGCAGATTGCATAGTCCAAAAGGCATTAATCTTTGGGGCTATTTTTTCCCATGGGCATTAGTTTAATGACACAGTAATGAAGATAAATTTTCTTTCTAATGGGTTAGTTTGAACTGAAACTATGATGATTGAGTTTTAAAACCTTGCAGATGCTAATGATTCGTGCAACCGTTCCTTGTTTTGATTTCACGCAATGAAAGTTGTGTGTTAACAAGATTCCTCTTGCAGTCTCAGTGTACTTCATATACAGGATTTTCTTCTTGTATTCTTTCTTTTGTTTTCTTGTGAATTGTGAAAGATAAAAGAATCCAGTAAGAAAATTACAGCCAAGAGATAGCTTTCCTTAAACTTTCTTTTGTATGGCAGAGAAAGATTATTAAATGGATAAATGAGAAATAGGCATCCTGTGACAGAACCAAAGCCTTCATAAAATTCTGGATAGATACGAAGAAAGGAGAACAGTTTCTAGTCTTGGGGGAGGCAGCACAAGGCAGTTTATACCAAATAAGTTCTAATGAATTACTTCTGGGTTACATTTTTTGAGTGAAGCTCTGCTTCTTGGTCTGTTTTAGTTTCCTTCATCTGCTCTATTTCTGCTGTGCATCTGAGGAAACCGAATGATGGCAGTGACTCATAATGACCTGCAACTTCTTCCAGTGGAAGTTCAAGTCCTCTAATTATTTCAAGTGTGCTTTCTCTATACTTTAATATGTTTTTAATTTTAAAAAGTTACATACACGCATTTTTTTCTTTTGAAGATAATCGAAGCATGGTTTCCATTCAATCTTCTGAATTACAACTATGTTTAGCATCTCATGTTTTCACAGTCAACATAATGTCAGATTCAGATTTTAAGCTGCACTGTATTCAGAGTAACACCTAGCTTGCAGGTTTGATACATAGTTTGATACTATGAATTTTTCTAGGAAACCAGCCAAGACTGGTGTGCACAAGCCTCTCAACTCTAAGAAATTGGATTGTTGTAAGTGTAGGGGTCTAATGCAATAATTTTCAGCTTTACAGGGATACAAAACAAAATTCCCCCCTTTTCTTCCTTATTTGCAACTACAAAGTTGATGACCATATATTTGAATTAAGGATGTTGTTACTAATAATGCAGATACAAGTACTTTTTTTAATTGTTTGGAACAAATGTGAATTAATGCTATGGAGATCTTTACTTTTACTTGTTCCATATGCTCATTTAATTGTTGTTTACCTTTTTATTTATCTCTGTGTAGTGGTTTAAAAGCAACCTTGAGAGAGAACAAAGAAAAATAGTATTGCTGTGATACAGAACTACAGGATGTCAACTCTTATTCATTTTCCAATGCTTTTAGAAACTTAGCAAACCTGCTCAGGTTATTTCTGTCTCAGTTTTGAACGATAGAGACTGACAGGTGTGGAACCAATTGACATTGATCTGGAGAGACATAGCTACCAAAGAGTCTTTTGACCCAGAAATGTTCTCCTGTATGGCTTACTAATAATAGGCAGTGCCTTATTTGCATTTTTCCCACTTTGGAGTCTTTTTTTAGTGTGTGGAAAGTCAAGTAGAGCCATTATTTCTGTTTAGGTAGGCCTGTTTCTCCTGTGTTTGCAGTGTGATGCCAGGGCTTCATGCCTTATGGTCATTCTGGGTGCCTGACACAGCTGTTTTCCCCTGTCTCAGAAGTTCTGCTCAGAGGCGCAGACCCTCCCGCAGTCCTGCACTGAGGTCTGCTGGTGTTCCGCAGAAGCGTCGTGCTGGTCTGTCAGCCACCTCGTCTGGAACATGGGAGACTCTCATGCTGGGAAAGAGCTATCTGGAGAGGTCTTCTGGGGACAAATGGCCAGTGTCATGTTCAGATTTCACTGGCTGCATTTTAGAAAGTGGTCTGCAGTGCCATGTGAAAAAGGAGCTCTTCGGATGAGTGGTCTATTGATCCCTGTGGGTATATATTGATGCATTTGTTTACATAATTAGGCTGAAGGTGGCTGACTAGAAGAACATGATGGATTCAGTTATGTAACAATTTGTATAATGTAATTACGGACTTTGGATTGTGCTTGAAACCAAAATAGGAGAAACAATTACATGTTGCAGTATAGGTTTGTTAGGCCTGTCCTTGTCTATTCCATTAAGGTGTGACATTTATCTTTTTCATTCTTTTTGTTAATAACGCTTCAAACAAACTCTTGATACTGCCTGTATCTTTATATGAAGCATAGTAATGTAGTACGTTATTTTAAACTGAAGGTGGAGAGGACTCTAATTTTTCATGCTTAAAGGGGTACTTCGAAGTTTTTCTTTTATAACCAAATAGCTTCTTAATACAAAATCCTTAAATTGAAAGGAACAGAGACCAGAAGCCAGGATTTTCTGTGTTTGTCCTATTGATTACTGTATGCATCATTCCACTGAGTCCTGCTATAATGTGCTCCAGCTCTGGCCTCGTTTTGAGCAAAACCACTTAAATATCACCCATGTCCTCTGTCCTATTGGTCCCTTTCTTTGTAGCTTGCCAATGTGCAATAAAATAGAGATACTTAAATTAATGAGGCCTTAGGTACCAGTAAATTTCTTAGAGGTACTACTTAGAGATTTTCATCAGGGGACTTAATTTTCTCTTCAAAAAATATTTAAAGAACATGGTCAAAGTAATGAAATTAGTTTTTTAAGACTTCCTTGACCTACCACACCACCACCCTGCCTCTGACTCAATCCTTTGTATAAACAGTAAATCAACTTTAAGGCCATGGAGCAAATCCACAGCCCCATTGTTGCTCCCACTTACACAGCACAGACTATTGCCAGGCGCACTTGTAATAGAACCTATCGGGAAATCTGACTCTGCCATTGTAGTCTTATTCTGCCAGATAGTTTTCTTTGTCCAGCTTTCTTAAACAACAAAGCAGTGCTTTCCAGTTTGGAATTTGATAATTTAAATCCCATTTAAACTAACAAAAAAGGCTTTTCAAAGAGGGCCTTTTTAGGAGGGGATAGGATTCATTCATGTACTGTATTTTCCACAAGAGCAAGTGTTCAAATGAGCTGTTATTTAAAGAAGCTGCTGCTGTTATTGAAGGACGGGGCCCCGAATTTTGGAAAGGATTCACAGTGTATAAATGGCAGCACTTTCTTGTCCTAAAGTTATTTGTCTGTGTGCCAGTCCATCACTTCCATATTTCCATGTTTCTGCGAGGTACTGAACTGGAATTAAATGCTTACAGCTATTAAATGAAACAATAGGTCTCTGTAAATTTTTTTGACTGCAATTGAATCAGCTGTTGTTTAATCAAATGAGTATGACAATGGTATGGAAAAAGCTTTAGAAACCTCTACAAATGCACTTTTTATGGACACTCTGATGAAATTACTGTCAATAGCAGTTAGTAGAAATTATATATTTTCATTTGAACCAGAATGTTCATGCCTTGGAGGCGGAACTGAAAATTAATTTTGGAGCACATTCCAACCCCAAATCTTTTATATTTATCAGGTATGTAGTATTAGTTTTCTTTCTTTTAGATCTTATTCTATTAGGAGGTGGGACAAGAGGCATGAAGGACATCACTGTTCAAAAAGTAAAACAGGTTTTAGTTACCTTTTAAGAGGGTCTTTCCTTGCACATAATAATTACCTCAAAGGAAGCTATTGGAAGAATACAGATCCACTACAGTTGTTTTACTGTTCTAGTTGAGAAAGAAAAACATAGAAAATGGTTTAAACACAGATCTTCAAAACTGGAGAAGCCAAGTTCTCCCAATGACTATGAAATGGAAGAACTGTATCATCCCCCCCTTGCTTGATTTCAAATTTCTGTTACATAAATTCTCTAGGAGACCTTTGAAATTCAGGCAGTCTCTATATTATTCTCTAGTGCATATATGGGGGTCCTCAGTCTAACACCATGCTCTAGAACATCTGAATCATCTCTTAAAATTGCCTAAACAATCAAGTAGAAAAGTATACAGGCATACAGTGCTTTGAAAAGTGTAGCAGGGTAGGAGCTGCAAGAACGGTCTAGTGCCTGAGAATTGTCACCTCTTCAGGAATGGAGTTCATTATTATTCCAGTGACCTGATATGATCCCTGGCAGAAAATGTTTTTATTTACTTTTATCACAGTATTTAATTTATCATGGTCCAGATAGCCACAACAGTGTCTAGGTTTCAGAGCAGGGACAAAATAAGAAAGAACACAGTCATCTCCACCTGTGTTTTATCTCTAGCCAACAGATGACTGAAATCTGGTTCTTGTTCCAAAATTTCTTGTAAAGTTTATTTCCATGGGAGATGTGAGTGTAAAAGATTTCGGCTCTGCAAAGCTTTCCTGAAGTTCTTTATGGATTTAAATCCTGATTGTTCCTTTTTGTTCCCCCTCTCCCCTGCAGCATTGTTATGACTATAATTCAATTAAGATGTTGATATTAAGTTTCCTGAAAAATTGCTTTCTACTTTAGACCAACACTTAGAAATGTTAATGAAACATCTGGGCATGGTTAGGTGTATCCATCCTTTGCCAGGATAGTAAATGGGGCTAATTAACTTTCAGTTATGTTCAGTATGAGACAATTGTTAACATATAGTGAGGTGAAATGCTTTTCTATTATAGAGGAGCAACAAATAACTTTGTTTTTATAATTTGCCAATACATTAAAAAAATCCACATTCCATACATGCATTACTGTATTGACTATCAAGCAGGCTTTTAAATGAGATCCATGGACTTGAATTCACATCAGTGGTTTGTTCGTGGCTCTTGACTGAACTTCAGTGTAGCCTGTTTCTGGTGGGTTTGTGTACATGACCCCTCACTAAGACTTGGAGATGCACCATGATCTAATTCTTGCTTCTTGGCTACATTTCTGAGAGGACTTGAAATCAACAGCACTCAAGTTTAAGTATGCATTTTTGAAGTAATTTTGTGTAAGACATTTTAGTATTTCTATACCTTCATGTTATGGAAGAAAAAGTGGAAAAGTCATCTTCTGAAGAGACAGAATTTAATGCTCTTCAGTTGAATTTCAGTTACAAAGATCTCAAACTTCAGTTCTGAAAAACTCAAGTATTTTACTTTCTCCCTTTAATGAATTCCTGTGTTGTAAAGCAAACAGATTTCACTTATTTAAAGAACAAACTCCCTATTTCATAGAAAGTTCTTTAAGCATTGAGAAACATCCTATGGGTTTTGTGTCTTACAAGCACGGGACTTCCTGCATGGGACAGCTAGAGTTGAAAGCGGAAACAATCAGTCTCTATTTCTTCTAGCATCTAGCTTGTGTTTTCTGTTTTATACATACTTTTTCACACAGGATTACAGGATGGCTATTCTTAATTAACTACTGCATTTCATTATCCATTAATAGGGCTGTCATCTCAGAAGAAAGCCTGAAAGGCTCCTGTACTGTGTTCAGATGGCCCGTGAGCCTCCTGTTCCACTCCTGCTCCGGGGTAGGATCTGCTAAACCTGTACCATCGGCAGTACAGGCAGACACTGGAATTCCCTGTAGAGCAGCTCCATCCACAGAGGTGCCAAACACCCAGATTTTACTAGAACTGGCCACGTTTCAAGAAGTTTGTCAGTTGCTTGGATGAGAGCATAGCCTAAGTGGTTAGAAAGTTTTTGTGTGCCTGGCTGGAAACAGCTGCAGGTCAGCTCAGGTGGAGCGGAACCCAGCACTGTGGCTGCTTCTCGCACTCCTCTTGTCCAAGCTGGCAGGGGAGCAGGAGGGAAGCATGCCTCATGTGGGTCAAGCCAGAATCAGGCTTGCTAAGGTTGCAGTTGCTTTTTTTCCCCCTCAGATTTATATTTATGTAATGGGCTGCAGTTGTTTTACCTGTTTTTCAAAGACTTATGCAACCAAATGAGCTCTATGTGTAGATCTTAATTACACCAACTGGCTGCAACTGGCTTAAAAATGTGCTCTGATCTAGGGAATAGACAGCCAAAACAGAGTGATATGCAAATGTTGGATTTATTATCTTTTTCTTTCCTTAGTTTTAAGATGAAGTCTCAGGCAGTAGACTATGCTAGCGGCTGCTTATTTATCTGGCTTATATATCACTCTGTATTTTCTGCTACCTGCTTTACAGGTGGCTTTTTGTGTTAGGAAGATACTAACTGGAAAATGTAGGAAGGTTCTGAAGTTGCCTTTACCTGCACATGCCTATGTTGCAGTCCATACTCCTCTTCAGAAATGTGAAATCTAAAAAGCTTTAGTAGTATAGTTATTCTGAAATGCAAAAAAAAAAAAAAAAAAAATTTGCCATAATCATTTAAAGAGTTTATGAAAACAGATGTTAAGAGGTCATCTTAAACATTAGTTTCTGAAGAACGTGTTACTATAAGAGTAGATTAATTATTATAAGTACATATTGCATTTGGTTTGCAATTCCTGTTTGAAGCAAGAGAAGTTAACTTCATACAGTTCAATGAAAAAATAATTCAAGTAGTTCAAATTCAAGTTCAAAGTTCAAATCTGAAAAGGTCTCAAGTATTGTAAGTGTAAAAGGTACAGGAACTTCAAATGCAGTACATAACGCTGAGCTATCCTTTGTCAACATCCTTCATGATGCATAAGGATAGGGTTCTTGGAGCACTATATGCAGTTCTTAAGCCTCGCTGGATTTTCATGCCACAAAAATATTTTTTTTAGATTAACTTTTATTCAGTTATTCTCAGTCTTTCCAGCCTTTTCCTGGCCTCTTGTTATGCTAACATGGTTTGGGATTTCCTTGCTCTCATTTCATAACTTTTCATGTACTAAGGTGGTTGTTAGAATTTGCTGGCCCATAGGCAAACATACCAAGCGGATTGTGTTGAATGATGAAGGTCAAGGCAGATGCTAGTCATTGCTTTCATTGTTGGGCTTAATTTTAACTTTGAACTCTATTCTGGCCTTGCAAGAAGGCACAGCAGATGGCTAGCTGGTTTTACCAAACTCAGGGAGGAAGTTATGTTGATCTGGGCACATCCATGGCACTCTCAGGGATTTCAGACTATGCTAAACAGAAGGCTTATGTATAAAGCCCTTTGGGCTTTAGATGTGGGATACATTTTTAAAGAAACTGTCAGAAGGGCTCTTCCCTACTCCTTTGCCTTCCTCCATCCCTCTGAACTTAGATTTAAAGACATGGGCAACACTGCTCTCATTGCTAGGCTCTTTAAGCTTTTGGAGACTTAATTGTTTGTTGTACTTTGTTTTCCTACTCTACAACAGGAAAAAGAAAATAGTATTTCAAAACTTCAGACTTTCTGACAATGCTTAGGAGTGCCCTGAAGCTTGCTTTTGGCAGAATCTCTGTTGCAATTTGCTGACATTAGTTATTGAGGGACTTTAAAATGGACACTCTGCAGGAAACTTCATATGATAAATCTAAATTGTGAGCACTTATGTTTACAGTTAATGGTACATGGAGGAAAAGTCTATATGTTTCAGACTAGAAGTGGGAGTTTGTGGTAATGGAGTTTGTGGTAATAGACTTTGCCAAAGAAAACTGTTTGAAAATGGAACGGCTGGAACACAACCTAAGAATGAGAAACATAAAGCTTTTGAGGATCCCAGAAATCTCTCTGAAGAGCAGCTGGGTGGATATTTTTGCTGAGTTTAAGGACTAAAATCAGGAGTCTGTAGCTTGCCAGCTCCTGTGTTGCATGATGCAATTGCTTCTTTCCTATTAAGAAAACAGCCGTTCAGCAGGCTTGCCTTTTATTAATGTCCTATACCTCGAGGTGTGTTTGATTGAAACAAGACTTTTTATCCTATGAGGCAAAACTGGAGACTTTGGATGAAAACTGAGTTTGTTGGGATTTTTTTATGCAAAAGTGGCATGTAGGGTTTTTGCCTGAGGGTTTTGTGTGCATTGGGGAGGGCAGATGCCATCTCATGTATAAGTAGAAGATAGAAGAACACAGGCTGTGTGCATTGCTTTGCTTTGCTGGTGCTAAAGGGAGAGGGGGGAAAAATCTCCTACAGCTCCTACCTGCCTATGTCAGCTTCTTAAAACTTTAACCTGCCTGCACTCCAGAAGATGTTAGCAGCAACTCATTGATTGAATGTCTTAAAACTCCAAATACTTAATTTTCTCAGTTTGTACTGATGCCAGCTCTGGCTTGAAAACAAAATGTACTTCTTGTAACTGTTTTTCCTAAGCTAATTTTTGCACTTCTGTGGCTGCATGCCTGTGTGTGACAGGGTCATGAGGTGGACAGCTAGCATTTAATGAAAAGCCGCATTTATGGTATTTCTTCTCAAGAGGAGGTGAAATGGGTGTAGTGTGAAGCTGTGGCTTTTATTTGCTTAAAAAACCCCAACCAAACAACAACAAAAACTAAAAAACTAATAAGTATTGATAGTGGTACCTATAAATGTCTGATTTTCCATTCGGGCACTCTGGTTTGCCAAACATCTGGATGGTTCCGTCATGGTCTTTTGTCTGTCTCTGAAGCTGTAATGTCAAAATGGCTGTAGTAACTGAAATGTATCTTCATGAGGATTTATCTGGTGATGTCCAGGAGTAGTCTGCCTTTCTCAGTGCTGATGCAGTTTCCACCATGCAGCTGGTTCTGCTGTGCTCTTACACTAAAGGATCGCAAATGTAAGGAACTCATGTTCCCAGATCTTTATATACTGAAGAAATCAGTTTCCTGACACTCATCGAAGCAGGAGGACAATGCAGCAAGAGGGCACAAGAGCAGCAGCGATGTGGGAATAAACTGAACTGGTCCTTCTGCTGCCGTCTACCACTGCTGTTTTCATGCTCAGATAATAAAGATGAGGAGGAACTTGGTTAATAAAGAGGCAAGTCTGCTTTTATTCTCAAGTTGAGAATTGGTAACATGCCTCAAGATGGTCGTTATAGATAGGTTTGCCAATACTGAATGGTAGCCAGATTTCCTCTGTAATTAAATGACTGGCTGTTTCTACGATATGTCTTTTCAAATGAGTGGCTGTCTTTTGATAAGGCGGTCAGGGAAAGATGAAGATACAATGGTTTTCACAGGGAAATGTTCACAGTTTCATCCTTGGTTTTAAGTTTAAGGTGAAATTCTAGGTCCTGTTCCTTCATTGCAGTGACAGGGTGCATGCCCCTGTGACTGTGTGATGAAATAGTGGAAGGCAGTTTTGGTTTTGTTCGCTGTATCTGCTCACCAGCCACACAGGTACCTACCTATCTGTGCTGGTGCAAGGAAAAGGCAGAACCAGGCAGGTGCTGGTCATAGAGGCATAATCCGTACATTGCTTTTAACTGTAATATTATCTAATTACTGGTCCTTGTGTTACATGTGAGGGAAATCACACTGTGCTTCTTTCTGAGTGGCTGGAGGTGCTTCCTTCATGCACAGAATGTGCTGCTCTGGTGGTACCCACAGCCCTTTCTCCTCCAGGCCAGGTGTCTGGCAAGCCTAACACTTCTGCCACTCTGCCTGTGGTAAAAAACAATCAAAAGACAAATTTAATCTTATATATTTAGTTTTGCTATTGTTACTGGAGTGGGAATTAGGGTTCTGAGGGATAATATTGTCTGTGGAAATCACTATAGACACTATAAGCTATGTGCTGCCCCTAAAGTGTGTAAAGGATCATCCAAGTCAGTACAGAAATTCAGCCACGTTACCAGAGGGTCTCTTCCCAACTGGCATAGCTGGCAAATCACTTGTCTGTCTGATGTGGTAGCAGCAAAGCTTGAATACTTTCCTTTTTTTTTTTTTCTTTTTTACTTTTTTTTTTTTTAACAGCCTTAGAAAAACTCCAAGCTGCTCTGTATCTTTATTTATCAATCTTGTTTATTTGGGTGAAGTATTGGTCAGTCAGGAAACTGTAAATCATCAAACTGTAGGCAGACAAGTCAAACTTTTTCAAAGTCCTCAAAGAGTTGACATGTATTAGAAAATGAAGAATGATCTGCTTTGGGGAGGGATGTTTTTACTCAAAATAAACCTTGACAATGAGTGCATGTGAGTTCATAGTGTATTTCAAACATTCTTGCACTTAAAATATTTTTCAGAGCACTCAGATTAAAATGGCAGAGAACAATAGTATTATATGCTCGCATATAAGTTGGACTTTGTTCCATCTCTGTCATAATAGAAAATAGCAAATACAGTATTCACTTAGAATCCATAATTCAACTGTGTTCTTTATTTGCTTTGGATTTTGGTAAATAATGTGTCAGACTACTTTCAGGCCCTGGAGAAAATCTGTGTTACAGAGAATGTTCATTCTGCCCCCAAAAACACTCTGGAGTGTGACCTTGCCAAACAGAAAGGGAGTCCTCTGATTGGATGTAATTTTTCTGCCTTCCCCCCCCCCTTTTTTTTTTCCGCAGATGAAAATGTCCTAGTTAGAAGGTTACTGTCTTAAATTAAGACTTCAGGTTTATTTTTTCTTATTTTATCATGTTCCATTCTAGTTTTGTGGTATTTTCCCTAGATATATGGACCACCCTGTTGTTTTAAGCCAGCTGTCAAAATAACATCCAGTATGGGGATTGTGCTCAGTTTTACAGGATGTAGCTGTGGAAATGGTCAAGCAGAGGACCTGGATATGGCAGACCCACATCTTATTGCGAACACCACTGTGGCAAACTCACTTAGCTCCATTTTCACAAGTCTAACCTTTAAATGTGGATTAAGTCTGTTCTTCTACCAGTGATGAAATGATTTGTAAAGAAATGTTGTATGTGAGCTAAGTAAAAATTACAGGCCTTTTCTGTTTGAATTAGACTGTCTGGCATTTAAATAATTTCTGGAAACACTCATTCTCAGCCTTTTAGCAGAGACCAGCTTTATGTGACCTGTTGTGCTCTGTCTGTCAGATACTGATTGCAGAATTCTCCATTCCTTGCTGGCTGGACTTTAAAACCGAAACGTGGAAAAGGTCCTTTGCTCTGAATGATGGATGTGCTTGTTTAGGACAGTTGTGCTTCACCAGTTGACATCTCTTATCTATAATAAATCTGCTATTTACAACTAGCTCAGGAGTGACATACACAGCTGTCCACTCTGTTCAGTCACCAAGTATGCATAAAAAAGCATCTATCAGCATGTTTGAAAATGTTGAGTAACATTTCTGGTCAGGAAAATATTCACCTGGGAGGACTTTGAGCACCTTTCTTATGAGGAGAGAATGAGAGAGCTGGGCCTGTTCAGCCTGGAGAAGAAAAGGCTGAGAGGCCCCCTCATCAATGTTTATAAATATCTCAAGGTTAGGTGTTAAGGGGATGGGACCAGACTCCTTTCAGTGATGCACAATGACAGGATGAGGGGTAGTGGACTGAGTGGTTATGAGACCTTCATGTTCCCAGTAGGAAAAAGCTGTTTGAACCAACTGGTCTTTATCAGCTGCTGCAGAGATGGGCCTCAAATGCTGACTTGCTTTATGTCTGGATCCAATGAGAAAACCACTGGGAAGGGTAGCTGCTCCTCTGCTGTGCTGAAAGGTCTGAAGACAATAATAAAATACCATCCCACCCCTCAGGAAGAATAGAAATGTTTTACTGCCATAAAAGAAATCTATCTCAAACCAGTTCAGGCTGGGCTATCAAGATGTGGCTGCAAGTGGTAATATCAGGTTTATCTATTGTGCAGGGAGAATGAACTATGTTGTAATGGGATTTTAGGCTGACAGAGAATCTAACCCTCAGTGTGGCCCTTGCTCCAAATCAAGCCTACAAGTTTGTTTTTGTTTGCCTAAGTCATTGCACAACCAGGAAGTGGGAGGAAAAGTTGTTTGCTTTCATATCAAGGGTAGTTTATTTGTGAAAGATGCAAGTAAAATGCACCACTGCTTAAGGCTTCCAGATGGTGAGAACTCCAGTGTTTGGAAACTTGCAGCTTTTGCCTCAAATATTAGGAAAATTTATGTAGCTTATAAAGAATTATTCTGTATCGAAATGAATGTCTACATTATTTGTTTCACAAAACCCTTTTGCTACACAGGAGCCATCAGTATCTATTACAAAAGCTTCTTTTTTTCTTTCTTTTTTTTTTTAAGTGGGGGCTGTTAACTTTAAAATCAGTTAGAATTACTCCTCAAGGGGAGGTTTTTGCCCAGCACTCTGTAAATACTCTGATTTAAATATAACTGTAATAGGTTTATCTCAGTCCGGAGCCATTCTTCTCTTGAGCAGGGCTGATTTCCTGGTGAGCCAGTTCATTTTATTAAACCAGCAGCTAATTAGCCATGTCCCCCATTCACCTCCCAATTGCTTTTGGATTTTTAAGAAAAAGAAACATCTCACTGTAGTGTTCTGTGAGAGATGGTAGCAGTACAAGGGTGTAGGCAGGGGACACACCAAGCAACTGCAAGAGAGCTGTAGAAGCCCAATGCTATCTGCCTTAGGTCACTGTATAAATGACTGAGAGTTAAACCTTTTCATCCTCTCTTTTCACTGGACTCTCCAAATAGCTTCTATACTTTCGTTTTCATGAAATCTTTACATCCTTTTTAGATGTTTTCTCATCTTTCATACCACCAGTACAACTTACAGATGATGTTTCTTTCATCCCATCAGTTGAAGAGAAGCAATATTTTTAATCAGGCTTTTCTTACCTGAAAGCATTTTAGGCTGCACAAAACAAAGCATCTGCGTGTGAGGTGCCTCGTTGAGAACTGCCATGGGAATTGTTTGCATTGGTGGCACTGGTCTGTTCATAGGTGTGTAGCCTGAAAGGGGTTAAGTTTTTCTTCTCTCATTGATGCTTTCTTTGCAGCCTAATTTTACCTAAATAAAACATGTTTTGCACTTACATATTCATGTTGCATTTGGCACCATCCTACATAGTCTGTCCATAAAACCTCAGTGTCTCAGATTTAGCCAAGTTATTATTAATTGGATATTTATTATTCTTATTAATATTGTCAAATGTAAGTGAGCCAAGTGCGTGCTTCACAGCCTTCCTAATAATCAAGTGACTTCAACTGTATTGTGTATCTACACAAACATGTGTGAATGTGTTTTGGTGTTTGCTGATATGTTGCTGGCTGAATTAGAAATGTTGGAATTTGTCAGAGTCCTTTTGCATCCCTCTCCCAGACATTTTCCCAGAGCCTGAGAAACCTCTTCTTCTAAAGAAGAATGTTTACACAACTTTGCATTGGCCACCAAGTACATGAAAGTTTGATTTTTGAATGACTAGAGAACAGCCAGCAGCAGTGCTTTTTATGCTCTTCAAAGTGTTAACTCTTCAGTTTGTTTATGGCAATAGTAAGCATGAGGATGAGCACACAGGATATTTTTATATTTGCAGAGCATGGTTCAAAAGTTAAGTGCTGCCTGTCTGCTGTTTGCAATCAGCAAAGTGTGGAAGGACTCCTCGTGGGAAGTGGGGTAGTTGCTGCGCTTCCTATAGGGCTCTGTTCCAGCAGATCTCCTGGTTTGACTAATTCTCCACCCTTTGCCAGATTATGTCCGTAGGTCTTTTTCTCTGCTGTTTTCAAGAAGGCTGCAAAGAAGGCTACAGCTTAAAGAAACACAGCGTTGCAGTTCACATACTATGTGCCAGAATTATCTGTTTCATTCCTGCCTGTTATTCCCAGTTTTCCTGGTTAGCAGGCTGAACTTTCAGTGTTAGTTTTAACATTTTTAAATGAAGCAGTTGTTCAAAATGTGAATTCTTAAATACAGAAGTTGGTGAGGCTACATGATTCGTGGTGTTCCCTTTAGATTCGAGGGGAAAAATCCCCATTAACACAGGAGTGCATGATGTTAAAAATGGAAGTCTCCTTTAAGAGATATTAGAAAATATGCTGGGAATACTGACTTTTTCAGTTTGGGGCATGTTGATGAAGGCCCCAGCTTGTCACACACAATTTAATAGTAACTGGAAGTGTTTTGTTTTGAATTTGTGGTTTGTTGTTGTTGTTTTTTCACATTAGTCCTGCTGGAAAACAGATCTGTATATCCATCTGATATTAGTAGGGCACATGGGGAAGCAGTATGCCTGCCTGTACTGTGACCGTATCTTGAGACTCGATGATGGCATGATATGCATGAGAAGGATATAAATTTCTCTGTTTTCAGAAGTTTTTTTCCTTTGTTTTTGCATCCCAGCGAAATTAAGTTAGCAGCACATGTATAAAACTGATTCTGTGAATCCTGAGGTACCGAAGTTGTCAAACATGAACCTTCAGCTGTGAAAATGCTTTAATTCATTGTAACTTCTTTGATTTGTTCTGTAATTATATCTTGGGTAATTGATGCTGTTAAGTGCGTCCTGTCATGGTGTGGTTGGTAACCTCCGCAACTTCCCACTGTTCAAACAAGCAGGTGCTTTAAGTGAAAAGCAAAACCAAAAGTTGAAAAAATAAATCTCTAACATAGTCTCACAAGTATCCAATAGCTTTGGTTTCTTCAGGTGGCATTCATGAGCACTGAAAGCTTTTTTTACCCCCTCTATATAGAAGGATGGGCTCTGTAAAGAACAGTGCCAAAGCACAACTTGATTTAGTTTAATTTAAGAGTTGAATCACCTTTTAGAGGGACTAAATTCTGTCCACAGAAATGGGGGGAAATCAGGATTGACTAGAATGACTAGAGCAAAGTCAGTCATTGTGAATGTTTTCTTCATTAATTCCCTAAGCCCAGACATTCTTTGGGGATATATTCTCACCAGAGACATTAGTTTAAAAACTGGGTGCGACTAGATGCGCATAATATATATGGCATAAGTTAATGAGACAGCAGCATATGTGAAAGTATGACTACAAAGGCTTTGTGATATGCCTTCTCACTTTCAGAGCTATTGTCTTCTTGGGAGGCAGTGGAGAGATGCCAGAAGATCGAGGGGTGTGGAGGGGAGAACTTGCCAATACTTGGTTTGTGAATGAAAGAGAAAGGAGGTCTTAATAAAAGAAAAGTGACATGTAAATGCTCTCTTCCAGTTTTCACCTGGCAGCCACGAAGGGGCACGCAGAGTGCCTCAGGATCATGGTGACACATGGTGCAGATGTGACAGCCCAAGATGGTGCAGGTAAGCTTCTGTGAACCTACTCATGTAGCATAATACACTTAATTTGCCTATATAGCTCTTAGTGCAACTATGGATTTGACAACACTGCTTTTCCCCACACACTGTGCAGTAAAATCAGTTGTAAATCTTGCAGGTTCAGGCATAGTTGCTTTTCTGTGTGTAGAATTTAGATTCCAAAGCCATAAAAAACTTATGCCCTAATATACTACAAATGACAGCATTTATAGTGGACTGTAGATACAAAACAGTCGCTTTTTTTTTAAAAAAAAATATTTTTAAATGACAAAAAAATAAAATAACCTCCCCCAACTCTTTTTGTTAACTTTATTTGAAGCTTTTTGTAGGTTCAGTCAAGATCTTTGGTGTTGCTTTTATGTGTAGCCAAGCTGTTAACACCATTAACTGTACAGGAGTTGCAGCAAGACATTTGCTCAGGATTGTGACACAGTGAAAAGGGCTGATACAAGCCAAAACAAAGCTGAGAGCTATTAAGTATGCTGTTTCAGTCCTCAAAAGTCTCATGCCTTAATTACTAATCTACTAGGAGAATTATGAGACCTGAATTTGAAACTGACAAACCCTTCTTAATGGATTTCAGTTGACATGTCTGTGGAATCTGTGCGCAGCATTTGCTCTGGCTAGCTGAGTGACCTGAATGAACTGTCAGCATTCTGTCTCTCCAATAATGATCTGTAAATGTTGGGCTCACGAGTTCTGTTTTGGCCACTGATTGCAGCCTGAAGGAATTTCTGTCACACATGAGAATGATTTTCCTCTATAAGGAAGTGTCTGTGATGCTGGAAGCAGCATTTAGATTACACATAATGATAGGGGAATATATGTACTTGATACACATTATTATTCAGAATTTGTACCTCGTCTTGCTTCAGGATTTAGAATTTATTAGTGTTTTGGATAATAAGAGGTTGCCTGCTCTCACCTCAGAGTGTCAACCCAGTATTCATTAAGGAAAGCCTTGTCTGTAATATTAACATTATTTACAGTGAGATTCTACTGTCACAAGTGGCTCTGTCTGTACTGAGTACTAAATCTTGGCTCCTTCTTAATTACATGGATAATTTATTGTTTTGCTATCTTGGCCTCTTTATTTTTTTCGGATGTTCTGTAAATTAAACTAGAGGAGAGATTGCAGTCTTTCTTCATAAATCCACAGTCAGTAAATCACTGTATTGCATAGCTAAATATGAGCTTACAGATCCTAAATAAATTAACAGAAAAGGGAATATGTGAGAGACAAACCACAGTAGTCCTGTGTTCTGAGTCCTCTTCTACATGCATTCCATGGAGGACACAAATTTGCTGTAGCAGTAGCTGGTGAGTTTTGCTCTTGGTGCTGGGTTCCTTTTTCATTGCCAAATGGCAGAAATTGTGAAGACACTTGACAGACATCTCTCTGCAAGGGAGGCTGAGTAATATAGGAAAATTGGGTTTTAAGAAACAAAACATAACTGCAGAATCTTAGACTTGCTTCTGCTAAGGTGTAGTCTGACTCAATATTCATCTCATTCCTATATATGAAGCTAGACATTAAGATTATTTGGTTACCTGCCTGAATGGCAATCTGTCATAAAGACATTCTGCTTGATGTAGGTTTTTATTTTATTTTCTCTACCCTTGCTTTTCATGTACCATGACAGACATAACATGGGTAATTCAAAACTTCGCCTTTGTCATGGAAGAGTTTATTCCTGTGTTTCAGTGTGATTAAATACTTAATTTGCTTTGCTTTTTATTCATTTAGGACACAGTGCTTTACATCTTGCAGCAAAGAACAGCCACCCTGATTGCATTAAGAGGTTGCTTCAGGTAAAGTGAAAATCAAATTAGAAGTTTTCCTTTTGTTCCTCTATATTGGTTCCACTAGATATTGACATGGCCTACAGCTTCCTTACAAGGGGAGGAGGGATGGCAGGTGCTGGTCTCTTTTCTCTGGTGACCAATGACAGAACCCGAGGAAATGGCAGGAAGATGTGCCAGGGGAGGTTTAGGTTGGACATTAGGAAAAGGTTCTTCCCCCAGAGGGTGGTGAAGCACTGGAACAGGCTCCCCAGGGAGGTGTCACAGCCCCAAGCCTGACAGTGTTCAAGAAGCAATTGTATGATGCCCTCAGACACATGGTGTGAACTGTGGGCTTGCCCTGTGCAGGAACAGAAGTTGGACCTGATGATCCTTGTGGGTCCCTTCCAACTCAGGACATTCTATAGTTCTACACACATTTCCTGCTAACAATCTGTATCATACTCCTATACTGCTGTCCTGTCTCCTTGCAATCAAGTGGGGTGCTTGAATTTTATGACATTTTAAGCACTGCGAATGGATGACAGAAAACAGTGTGGTGGCATCTTCCAGGGGTAGTCCACTTATACAGCTTTCCCTGTGCAGCTGATCTGATACAGCAAGGTTGAGTTTCAAGCAGATTGGAGCTTCTGTCTAATTTCCCGTGTTTTGTCTGTGTGGTCAGATGGCTTGGAAGTAGATGGATCAAGAGGCATAGGGGAAAATGATTTTTCAATTCTGGTGAGATTCTGATACTGTTCCACTGGAATGCTTTCTGTCTGTTGTTGACTGTAGAAATGTCTGTCAAATTTAAAGTCAAAAGGAGAAGAAACCGAAGTAGTTTTGAAGCTAAAATATGGAAACACTTGAATCCTCAGTGAAATGAGGCAAAGGACAGTGAGTGCTCAGGGAGTAGAAAGAATGGGGAAAGAAAATGAGAGAAACAGAAGCGAAGATGAAGAAAAGATTCTTGTGGTGTTGAGGCTGAAGATGTGCATTAGTAAGCAAGGAGAGACATTGTCAGTCTCTGGTACCTTACAGAAAGCCAGGTGAGTTTGATGGAGGTGATGAGAGGAATGGGACAGATTTTTAGGAGTTTGGAGTTAATAGTAAGACTGTGGCTCAGACTACTGATGAAATAATGAATAATGATCCCTCAGGGTGCAGTGGTACAGATTGGATCTCATACCCCAACTTCTAAGTTGCTTTTCCCTGGTCACTTCATGGCTTTCCAATTGTCCTGTGACTGACCCCTGTCAAAGTCTCTGATGGTATTGGGTCCAATTTCACCGATTCCTGCCTCCATACCCGTTGCAAGCTGACTGCTCTGCTTCTGCACAGCTGGAAAGGGTTATCATTAACCACTGAGGCTCTGCTCTCCAGGATTTCATAGTGAATATCCACTACTGCAAAGACAAATGCATTTACAGTATAAACAGTGACATCAAGCTGCCACTGATGGTATCACATGCAGCAGCCTGATCAACTCAGAAATTAGATGTGTGTTTAACAGCAAATATCTGCTGCCCGTTTGCTTACGAGCTACAACCACAGAGTAATTTTTTTAATATCAATATTTTGCTAATTTTATTACAATATACAGATTTCCAAGCATGTTCATAAGTGCAAACCCATTGGTAATATACTCCAATAATTCGTGCTCTTTGGATTGCTTCCTTGCTTCTGTGGACCAGCCTGATGTTATAAACTGTACATGTGAGTAATGTCTAATCTTGACATTCAAGAGTCAGTTTAAAACAGGCTAAATAATTATTTTACACAGACAGAATCTCGACATTTTTGTTACAGAATGTGGTAATCTATGTGAACCTGTTTTCCTAGAAAACCACAGAAGTGTTGGAGGCAGTGCTACATTTGAAAGTCAGAAACTAATGTTTTTTTTTTAGAAGCCTATTATTTCAGGTTCATATCTTCTTGTTGTGTTCAAATAAGAGCAACAAAGCTGGTGAGGGGTCTAGAGCACAAGTCTGATGAGGAGCGGCTGAGGGAATTGGGGCTGTTCAGCCTGGAGAAAAGGAGGCTGAGGGGAGACCTTATCACTGTCCACAACTACCTGAAAGGAGGTTGTAGCATGGAGGGTGTTGGTCTCTTCTCCCAAGTAGCAAGCGATAGTACAAGAGGAAATGACCTGAAGTTGCACCAGGGGAGATTTAGGTTGGATATTAGGAAGAATTTCTTCCCAGAAAGGGTTGTCAAGCATTGGAACAGGCTGCCTAGGGAAGTGGTGGAGTCACCATCCCTGGAGGCATTTATAAGATGCGTAGATGAGGCTCTTAGGGATGTGGTTTAGTGGTAGACTTGGTAGTGTTAGTTTTATGGAGAGACTTGATGACCTTGAAGGTCTTTTCTAACCTAAGTGATTCTATTATTCTCTTCTACTGTAACTGAAAGGAAGATCTTCTGTACCAAAACCTTGATAAAGATTTGAAATTTTATTCTTTTTAAAAATTTATTTATTACTTTGAAGTCTGGTTTGATCAGTAGCAGCTAGTGGCTTATAATACCACAAAATATAACTGTACTGTTGATGCTTTAGTTTTTTACCAATGCAAATGAAACCTTATTGCCTTGACAGAAATATTTCAAGACGGATTGCTTTAAGTTGTGGTTCCTTTAGCTCTTACTGTATTTTTTTTTTTTTTTTTAAAAAAAAGGACTTTTCTGAGGCAAAGGAGTTTCCTTTTTTTATTTCCTGGTCTAAAATTTTCCAAAACTATAACATTTTTTAGGGGTATCTCTCTCACCATGAATAGTTCTTACAGCTTCAGTATAAGCTGGTACCAAGAAAGGAGAGACCAGACTGGCAGAGAGGAAGGCTGTGCTTTTTTTCAGTATTATTTCTGGAGTAGCTCATAAAACCTTTTTTTTTTAAAGGTGTTCAGCGCTCTGTCCTTAGTGTCAAGCATATGTTTTATTTCCTTGGTGTCTCTCTAACTGCTTTTTTTTCTCTGTCCTTATTGAATTGTGCAGAGTAAATGTCCAGCAGACAGCACAGACAATTCTGGGAAAACAGCTTTACATTATGCAGGTAACTCCTTTGTTGAAAGCTAGTACTATCCATTTTTTTGTTCTTGATATTCCTAGCTCTTCAGCCTGGTGGAGCTTTTTAGGTTCTGATTACATAAATCTAGTGACTCCACCTGATGGTTTACAAATGTCAGGTATTTTTTTAGATTAATACTGTGAATACCAAATTTCATTAATTACAGCTAACAAGTTTGACTTGTACACTTGCAAGTGCAGAGCCATTGGAATACTTTAGATTAGGTTGATATTGATTTCAGTATTTAAAGATTGTATTTTCTCCTACTAATTTGGACATGACTATTGGTTATGTTTCTGCATACAACTTGGTATTCATCTTTTTAGTCATTCTCTCCTTCCTTTTTAGAACAAAGAAATGCAATCTAATTTCTTTTCATTGAACCCCATTGTAATGCTGCAGCATTGCAAGAAGAAGCCCGGAACATGAATTTTGAAAATGAGGTTAAATGGACTTTCCTGCTTCTTTGTTTGTTTTTTAGCTGCATGTGGTTGTCTTCAGGCAGTTCAACTTCTGTGTGAACACAAATGTCTAATTAACGTCAAAGATTTGGTACGTACCTCTTGTCCTGTTATATATTTCAGATACTGTAGTGCTTTTGCCACCTTCCACTCCAGTCAATCTCAGGTGCAATGGTTAAAAGCAACATTATGCTTATATTTCTTCTTGGCTTTCTCCAGTGGAGGAAATTCCTTTTGCAGCTTGCCGTAGCAGAGGTGGGGAAGTACTTCACAATCCAGTGCAGTAGTGGCAGAATTTGCTGTTTTTTGAATTGAGGCATTGGTACAAGTAGCTGGAATCAATTCGGATATATCCAAAATGTGTTTAAAAGTCTTTCCGTTGACTCCGGTACATTTCAAAAAGACCTGCTATGTGTTCAGGTGCTGTGAAATACTCACAAAGCCCAGCCACAGTATGATAAGCCTGAGGAGAAAAAATACACTTGGTGCAGTCTAAAGGCTCAGGGACACCACATTCACTTATATGAAATGTCTACAAGCAACCAGGTCTGGTTTTGGGAATGATGCAACTGCCTGACAGAAAACCCTGTGATGAAGGGAGAGGACCTGGCACAAATGAGGCACAACTTTAAAAAAAATTAAGAAGGCATGCAAATATTTAAAATTGTTTGTTTGGTTTTGACTTGGATCTATTTCCTCTTTATGTGATCTTTTTAATTAAAAAAAAAAAAAAAAATTTGTCACCGAGATTAGACCTAACATTTCAGCAATTGCATTTTAAATTTGGAAAAGATTTGGTCAGTCTTGAGAAAAAAATGGTTGCGTGAATATCTTAAGGTCCTCAACTACATCATAATTGATCATAGGGAAGAGAGAGGTAGACCAACTTCAGAGGTGCATGACAAAATGATAACAAACAGCAGCCAGAGTGTACCTAATTGGGAAATTCCAGTTAGGTACTAGGAAAACCATAATCTCACTATGAGGGTAGTTAAACGTGGAAGTGGTATCCAGAGATGTCATGGTGTCTCTGCCTTTGGAAATACTTAAAACTTGACTGGACAAGTCTCTGAACAATGTACCATAACTTGAAGGTTCCCTAGCTTCAGGTTGAGAGTAAAGGGGAAGAAACCCCAGATGACCTCTGAAGGTGTCTTTCAACTAAGTTATTCTGTGATTAAACGAAATGTTGAATTTTTTCCTTGTACTTAGTTGAAAATACCTTTTTTTTGTTGTGAAGCTGTTTAGAGGTATTGTGTAGTTCTAAAATAATCATGTTATAGCAGTAGACAAACAGCCAAGGGAATACAAACAGCAAAATGCTTCTCTGCTCCTACTGCTTTGTATCCCCAGTGGTCAATAAAAGAATTAAAGTAAACCCAGCTACATCTATGGTACACAATAAAGATTGTGCTTGTCTGTGCTGTATAGAGGTAAAGTTCATAGCTGACCTTTTCATCTCAGAGTGATATTTGTAAGTGGATGGATTATTATGCATTGTTTCTCAAAATATATTCCTAGGATGGGAACATACCTCTGCTGCTTGCAGTACAAAATGGTCATACGGAAGTCTGCAAATACCTTCTGGATCATGGAGCAGACATCAACACCAGGGATAAAAATGGAAGGTACAGCAGGTTAACATGTGAATTCTTCCTCAAGACTGACTGTCAAATGAAGCTTTCTTCTCAAATCCTTCCCAAAATTGTTGTTGTTAGGTGAAATAATGCCTTCTGTACTAGACAGCATATCCTCATTGTTGAGAAGATTTACAGAATTTTGCCTAAAGGGCAAAGTTGAAACAAACTATGCAACTACAAGACTAGATGTGCCTGTAAGACTTCCCTTGGGCTACCAGAGCAGTAAATCACATTTTCAAATAATTCCTCCAATAATCTGATTGGTAGGACTTTACCCACACATACATCACTTTGTATGTGTCCCACTTTTAGATGCTGCTCTCTTCTTGGCGTGAGTCAGTTTCTCCAACTTAAATCCACAGACTGTTACTTGGGGCTGGCATCAGTGGATGTTTCTTTTTTCCTACCATAATGCAGCCACAGCAGCAAGAGAAAAACACAGTAGACCTATATAGTGGAGATGCTGTCGTCTTAGAAGGTGCTATTTAGAGATTTGTTCCATTAATGTATAGTGCATGTGTCAGAAAACTGGTTTTAAAAAGCAACATCCTAGTAGTGAAAAATGCACTTGTTTTGATGATACTGATGAAGATCAGGAGGCTTTGAAAATTATGGACTGTTTTATAAACAGTTGGTTAAACCGTTAAGGTAAAGCAGGATGCTGAGAAGACTTTGCACTTATACCTGATAGCAATCTTGATTATTGTATGTGATACAATGCTCATATTGTTCTTCAGCAGCACCTGGAAGGATAAGACTGGGCCATAACTTGGTTTTGTCAGTCCAAAGTCTATTAGCATACTTTGTTTTAAGTTGTCTAAAAAAAACCAAAACCAATCCTTTGTTATCTTACTTGGTTTGAATGGCCTCATTGGTGCTTTGAACCTGAGGTGCTGTCTAATTGAGGAGCTCTGCATTCCCCTCACTCTCTTACTGTCTAAACAACTGACAGTGTTTCTAGTTTAACTGGATAAAGTTGTTTCTGTCATGGATAGAGCAGACTTGCTTTTTTAAATTTTATTTTCTAAGAAAGTACTCTGCGTAGAAGGAAAAAAAGGATAAACCATGGAATATACGATTTTACTTCTCGCTTTCCTTCTGATAAGGAGAGTGAATACTCTCACACCTTGTATTCACAAAACTGACTAAGTTTTTACTGAAAAAAGGAAATGCTTTCTTACTGGTAGACAAAGAGGATAACCTTCAAAAATGGCATCTCCAGTTTCCTATCTTGTCCAGACTGAGTTATTTTGTTAATCTAAAACCATCCCTGGGACTCTGGACGTGTTATCCCAGTTGCCACTAAGCACTACTTCTTAGCACATCACTGCGACAGCCATCATTTCTCCAGGGCTCACCTGTTACAGAGAGTACATTTAATTCATCAGTGGAGTGTTTGTATTAATGTCTAGCAAATAGTGGAGATAAGGAGCTACTGCAGTAACGTTTCAGTTTCATATCTGCTCTGAGGAATGTGTTTGCCAGTGAACTTGGCCACACTATTATGCATGTTTTCATGTTGTGAAGGGAGAAATACGCCCAAGCAGGAAAACAATATTAGAGCATGATTGAAAGATGGAGTTTTGTTTGTTTGTTTGTAGTTATTCTGCACATGTCTTACAACCCCTCCAAGTAATTGAGAAAAAGACACAACCTGTTGGGAACTCTCCTTTTATATGCTACTCTTACTCTAGGATCTGGCACTATCTAGCTGCCCTGAGCTGGAGAGGGAGTTAATTGTGCTCTAATGCGCTCTTTTTGTTTTGTTGGTTTTAAACTGGGAGTAGATCAGGATTTGAGATCAAACTCATATCTCAGTCTCACTAAAGAGCTTCGAGATTTGATGGATTTTTAGTTGTCTATTTTGTCTTAAAAGCAACATGGGAAGGAGAACAGCAATGAAATAAATGCTTTCATGTTGTACCACCACTTGCAGATCTGTAATTGGAGTGTGGCAGTAAGACTTGGTAGTCTTGCTTTATCCTGCTGCTATTTCTATCTGTGACTCTACTCTTAGCCTCAGGAGCCCATTTTTAGAAATGTTTGGAGAACTTTGCAAAGAATGTCGGGTCTTTGCGGAAGGTTGGGGAGTACGGGGAAGACAAGGAGAGGCAGTCAGGTGTTTGTAAGAAACAATAGTTACATTTATGTGTCAATACACATGGTTAATAAAATCTTGTTCTTGCACAAAAACTGTCATGCTTTTCTTCCTGAAAAAAATGACCTGCTGCTTAAAGAGTACACTCTTGACCCTTACTCTGTGTGTGTTTTGTCCAGAACTGCTTTGATGATGGCTTGTGAAGCTGGTAGCGTTAACATGGTGGAAGCCTTCCTTAGGAAAGGTGCAGATGTCAGTTTAGTAGATGTCTTTGGACAGAATGCCCTGCATTACTCCAAGCTCTCCGAGAACACAGGGATTCAGGATCTCCTGTCATCAAAGATATCTCATGATGTGGGTATGTAAGAGATGCTGATCTGCAGTATGTCGCTTCTTGAACTGGCTACATGTATGTTTAGCAATGAACAAATTTACCTCATAAGGTAGCCTGAAAAGTTTCAAAAGTTGCCTTCAAGCCTCAGGCTGAGGCTTCCCAAAAGCAGGAAAACGTGGTCTTTGCTACAGATGGTAATACTTAGCATGGGAAAAAGCACTGAGCGTGGCAAAAAGAGGTGTTTTGAAGAAAGAAAAGGTAAGCTGATGTAGCGATGTCATGAAGTCTTGCATACAATTTGGAACAGATCCTCTTTTATTATGTCAAAGAGTAAGTGGAACATATAGCTTCTCAGAAAAGGGGTTAGAGAAAGAAATAACGCAGGCAGCGGGTTTTATGGTCAAACTAAGATTTCTAAAGCAGGAAGCTAATGTGCAAGAATGGTGTGAGACTATAGTAGAATAAGAGTTGTCACAATCCTTCAAATTTTATCTTGATACGAAACCCAAAAAGCAGCAGAGAAAGGATGTGGTTCAAACTGGATTTGGAAATTAAAGTATATTTCTCAAATTTCAGATAGGAATTCAAAAAAACAAATAAAGTATTTATGGTGTTTGAAGTACAGATGACAGATGGGTTAGGAATGGCAAATAACATTCTTCAACAGCAGTTCTTAATACCATGTCTTTTGTGTTTCACAGATACGAAGTCACCGACAAAAGCAAAGCAGGTATTTGTTCTTTTGCTTTAAGAAAACCACAGGCTATATAGACTTGTAAGAATAAACAGTAATCAACATGAGTAGAAGCACTAGGAGCATCACTGTGAGATGTGCTGCCATTCATTACTCTGTAACGTGAAAGATTTTTTTATTTACTTATATAAGAAAAGTGTTTCAAAGACATTGCTTTTAGACTTAGCTTCTCTCTGTAACAGCAGCCAGCACCCTTAGTGAGCATGTGTGCCAGGAAGACAACGTCACTTTTCTCATGTGTAGTGCAGGAGCTTGGTTTTTGGACTCCATATCTCTTTAAACTGCAGAAAAGATGAGCTAGAAAAATTCCCTGTTACCAACACATGCAATTGAAGATTATTCTTGGTTACACCTTAGTGGAGACCCCCCACCTTTGAGAATCCCAGCAGATTTAGGCCCTTAAATTAGTTTCTTACATTTTTAAAACTTATTATCATATCTTGAAGTGTAAGTAGACCTTGTAGATCTGCTGGTGGCTGCGAAGTGGGTGAGGGTGCAATGTATTGCTTCATTCTTTCTCTGAGCGGAGGTGCGGGTTTTCCAGGGAGCTCAGGCAGAAGCTGGGGGAGAGGAAAGGTAGCAGCTGCTAAGTGTGTCATGGCTAGACTATGTGTGAATGGGGATGTTTCAGATCACCAGTGCTAAACGTATTGTCAGCTTCTGCTTTTTCACTAAAGCTTGTTTGTTTTCACTGAAGCATGGATTACAGGGGGGAGATTCTTATTGTCAGGCATGTTTCATATCTTTGGATTAGTAGATGTGTAGTCTTTACATAGAAAAAAAAATATTAGGCACTGCATGAGCTGCTAAAGTTGATATTAATGTGGGATTATTTTTTTTTTTTCTTTTTTTTATAAAACAACTTGCTCGGACTTTACTAACCAAACTAACAAACCTACCTTTTCTGGCTGGTGAAACTTTCAGCATGATCAAGGCTCTAAATTAAGTTCAGAAAGAAGTGGAACTCCAAAAAAACGCAAAGCCCCACCTCCTCCTATCAGTCCTATTCAGGTAAAGAAAAGACCAATTTTGAGATGCTTTTAGGGATTGAAAAGCGTTTTGAACATTATGTGAATGATGTGGGCTGGATTTGCCCTATCACTGTTATTTTATATGCCTGTCTTACCATGAGTGCTTTTCCTGACATTACAATAACACCATGAAAGCACACGCTGGTTAGGTTAACTGAGCAGAATTGCTGGAAATACAGCATAGTCTAAAATAAAAGTGTACAAATTTTACTGTACAATTTCTTCTTCCATCTATAGGTGAAGGTCTCCTGGTTTTAATGGCTTCCATAAGTAAATAATTATGCATATTTTAATGACACATATATATGTACATGTTATTATATGCATAAATACATGTGAAGGTAAAATACTTAAATAGATTTATATACCATCAAAATTCAGTTAAGTTAAACTGAAATGTTACCTGTATAGCAGCTGCACTGTATATGCAGTAATGACTCAGAAGAGTACTGAATAATTAGGTCTGCTCTTTGAAACTAACAGAAGGGTTGTGGCTTTAGTTAGTGCAGGAAGAAGTACTCTTTAATGTGTGTGTATATATATGGGCAGGTGTTAGTGAGGTAGTTATATGTACACGTATGTATACATACCTATTTATATAAAAATCTTTTACAGCTTAGTGATTTGTCCTCTTCACTGTCTTCAACTTCAACTCCCATGACTGGAAAAGGACAGGCTTTCTTTGCTGATCAAGTGTGCAAGGTATCAGTTTTCTGTTCTTATGAAGTTTAGGGAAGGAAAGTATAGTATCTCAATAATTGTTTTGCTGACTGCAAGTCTCCCGTGAATTAATTAGTTGAGTTTCAGGAACAAAAAGGGATCCAAATCTATTCCAATGTAATTTTTAAGGTATTCATGGATTACTTTAATGTTTACTGAATATGCAAATAGAATTAGTAATAAATTAGGTAGTATTTCAAAATGTGGTTATGAAAGTCAGTATTAATGCTGTGAGAGCTCATTACCTAAATATAATAACAGCGAAGGACATGGCATTGTGCGATTCAAAAAGCAGAGACCCTTTCACCAAGAGACATCAGGGAAATGGTTGTGTGTGTTCTGTCTGATCTTTACCTTATTATATTGAAGATTTTTTTTTTTTTAATACATGGCAATATATTGCTATTATTTATCACAGAGGCTTCAGCCTTCTGAACTATCTATGAGATAGTTGCCCATATTTCATTAATACTTAATGAGAACTGGGCAATGGAACTTGAATGGTTTTAGAAGATTTTGAAATGCTATCTACATGCTGCAGTTAAACAAGACACAGAAATGAAAGAAACCCACTTTGCCAGGCTTTATTCAGCAGGATCTATACTGTCTATACTTCTCTCTGGCAAACTGTTCAGCTTTACATCTGCTTCTGTGAAAGCATTTTCTTTTGGTGTCTCAGCAGGAAGAATTCAGCTCCTTGCATCGAGATAATAAAGACAGACTGAGTGACAGCACAACAGGTATACAATAACACTTAGTGGTTATTTTCATATTTGGTTAGGTGTTTTGGGTGGTGTGAAATGTTGAAACCTGGTCAGAAATCCTCTGTGCCTTTCCGCTTGGAATGTGAGACATAATAAGTATTGGGAGTAATGTCTCGTAATTTCAATAGCAGCTCCCCACCAAAACCATCTGCTTCTATTGGGTGATATAACACATTTTTGAGGAAAGACTGTAGAAACTGTAGTTTGCTTGCTCGCTACGTTTAGGGGTCATTAGAACAAACTGTTTAATTTGAAAGGTTAGAATAACTACTGGCTAGCAATTCAGCTTTTTGAAAGCTTTTGGTTTTTTTTGTTTTGTTTTGTTTTGTTTTTTTCTGAAAAGGTGCTGATAGTTTACTGGATGTGAGTTCTGAAGCTGACCAGCAAGATCTACTACTGTTGATGCAAGCAAAAATTGCTTCTTTGACCTTGCACAATAAGGAGCTTCAGGACAAATTACAGGTAGCATATTTTTGTGCTGTTCTAGTGCTCTCTTAATCTGCTAGCAGAACTAAGAGTTGCTTACCCTTTCAAAAAGATGTACCATGAAGATAATTCAATGAGCTTGGTGGTGGTAAGATCATGAAAACACTCTGCCTCAAAGGATTAAATCATTGTTTTGATCTTCTCACTTTTCCCATCAATTACTGAATAACTTAGTTTATTATGATAACCACATTTGGCAACAGTTGTGTTAGCAGAATTTTAATTTGCATAGCTTTGATTATTAGCTTATGGAGATCAGCCCAGACTTTGAAATGAGCTTGACACTTACTGCCTTCTCTCACTGTAGACTAAATGGGAGCAGCTGGGTTTTGAATTTTTCTAAAACTTTCTTACATGATGCTTTAATTATCTGTCTCTGTAGAATGTGGCAAGATTTCATTGCTCACTCTGTTCTAAAAAATATAATAATGTACTTGTTTTTATTGTGCAATTGTTCGGGTTTCTTTTTGCACAGGAAAGAACACCTAAAGAAGTGGATTCAACCATAGAATCTTACCATTCAACACAAATAGAGTTTGAGCAAACAGCAGATAGACAAAATGAGTTCTTGGCTCAAGAGCTGAAGTCTACATTAAATGCCACAGAAATTCAAGAGAAGTTGACAAGCCCCAGTGAAGTAAAAATTAAGTACCTCCAGGAAGACTTAAAGGATGTACAAAGGAAATCAGAAAATTCTGAAGCAAAAAGAAAGAACATAGAACTTCAGGTCCAGTCTAGAGTGCCAGAAACAGGTCTTTTAAATAGCACAGATATTTCAGAAAATGGTTCTGATCTTAATCTGAGGTTCCAAGAAGCTCAAAGCAGGTATGAGGAATCTGGGAAAGAGGTTTTTGACATACAAAGACAAATGAAGCCGCGTCTTGTTTCCTCTGAAAGTGAAGAAACCAGTTCTGATCTGAGTACATTGAAGGTTACATGCGAAGAAGTTGAAATGCTTAAGCAAGAATTGAAGAGAGCGTTGGAGGAAAGTGAAAGACAAAAAGAGAAGGTGAGAGAGCTACAGAAAAAGTTTGAAGAAAGAGAGCAGAATGTGTCAAGCAAGTTGTCTGTGGATGAGTGTGAGGAAATGAAGAATTCATATTGTTCAGTTATTGATAACATTAATCAAGAGAAAGCTTTGTTGATTGAGAGATACAAAGAAGGGCAAGAGGAAATCAAAAGGCTGCAGGAAAAGCTGACAAATCAGACACAGTTGGAATCTAGCTCTGAAGCTGGAGAAATGAAAGATACAATGCAGAGTATGATAGACGAGCTCAACAGACAACTTAGTGAGTTGTCTCAGTTGTACAAAGAAGCACAAACAGAGCTTGAGGACTATAGGAAGAGAAAAACTGTAGATGATGTAGATTTGGGCTTCATTCCTAGAGATGAACATGAGAAACTGATGCAGGTAACAAATTCTTTGAAATACAAAGCAGAGAATGAGTTATTGGAAATGAAATCCCAGTACACAAAAATATTAGATGAAGCAGAAGAACTAAAGCAACTGTTAGATGCTCAGAAACAAAACTCTTTGCCAATTACTGAACACCTTCAGGTGATGAATGCACTCAGAAATACTGTAAAGGAAATGGAAGAAGAAATAAATGAGCTCAAAGCACTGCTTACCAGAAAGGAAAGTGAAGTAAGAAACTTACAGAAGGAATTACTGGAAGAAAAAGCTGCAATTAATGAAGCGATGGTACCCAAGGCTACATACGAAAAGCTCCAGTCGTCACTAGAGGGCGAAGTCAGTGTTTTGTCATCTAAACTGAAGGATGTAATGCAAGAGAAGGAAAACATGTCCTTAGATGCCATGCAACTGAGAAATGAAGTTTTGCACTTGAAAGAAGAGAAAGAAGGTATGCATACTCTGCTTGAAGCAAAGGAACGGGAGGTGAATGGTCTTCACCAAAAGTACCATCAAGCTCAAGAAGATCTTCTTGAAATGAAAAGATGTTCTGAAAGCTCATCGAAACTGGAAGAGGATAAAGATAAAAAGGTTGGTGATTCACTACAGTGGAGTAATAGTAAATGAGTACAGACTGCAAACATGTTGGATGTTGCATGGGTGACCTAACAGACAATGTTGTGTCAAGTGTTGCAGAGTGGAGTAACTTTTGAGTATGTTTGCCCCTCTCAAAATCCAGATATCAAAGTTAAAGAAGTTTTCAGAATGTTTAACTTTACAGTTGGTGTCCTTTGCCTGGGGAGATATGCATGATCTTTCCATTTACCTCTTTTAAGTTCTGCTTAGGTTGTGTTCACACTTTTCAGGCAACTGAAGTCAAAGGACTGGGATTTACAGCAGAAGAGATGGCAAAGGAGACAAGTAAACAAAAGGAACAAAAATCCACTATTCTTATTTTACTATATCATCTCAACCTTAGCAAGACTTGACTGTTTTTCCTCTGCAGCTACCATTTCTGTCACTACAAATTACTTTATAAAAAACTGTGTATTTTGCTAGCTGTAAATAGATGGCCTACATTTGGTGTGTGTGTCTCGTATTCAGCAGCAGTATTTGTAAAGATGTTAATGCAATCCTTGTTTGTAAATATTGCTGGCTTTCAGAACAAGGAATGCATTTTGAATTGACTGGGCTAGGAGGGGGATAGGGAACCGTTGTAACCTTTTACTTACATGACATCTCCACCAAGTGTTTATTTACATCTTGTTTTTCCCCGCTTCTTAAATTTAAGTCACAAATAACCCCAAGATGAGACCCACACTATGCATTGTAGCTTTTCATGAAAACCTATTTTTTGCCTCCATAGATCAACGAAATGTCCAAGGAAGTTAGCAAATTAAAAGAAGCATTGAACAGCCTTTCTCAGCTTTCCTACTCGACCAATGCCCCCAAAAGACAAAGCCAGCAGCTGGAGGCATTACAACAGCAAGTGAAGCAGTTGCAAAACCAACTGGCTGTAAGTGCGATAATTTGTAAACCAACCCATTATTCTCAATTCTCTGAAGATATACATGCCATTCTTCAATCTGCTTTATTTAAAATGGAGCACAGTCAATTAGTACAAGGAAAGGAATTTTTATCCAGAAATTCCATAGTTTCTCTGAAACATTTAGGATTTTGCAAGTCACAAGTTTTTCTTTAGAAACAGTCTAACTGAAGAAAGCTGTTTCCACCAATAAATTTCCTCACATAATAGTAGAGCAAATTTCCTGTACTTTTAGTGGAATTTAGTGACCAGACCTCCTACTGAGATCCTGATTTCTCAGTGGATTTTTGTTTTCCCAAGAACATTGTCACCTGAAGTCTCTTTGGTTTTTTAAGCTAAAATAAGTTTGACTTTCTGGAATAAAGTAGTCACTGAGGGCATGAAGTTTCAAATCAAGCAAATCCATCTGTTTATAGGGAGCACAGTATGTTCTCTGAAATTCTGAACTGCTTAAAGCCTTTTTACTTTTTATTATATTTATTTGTGCATGAAAGGTTCAGTCTTCCAAGCTGAGTCATAATTACTATTTCCAAAAGCTTGCCTGTCCAAAGGGGCACTTTAATTCACTGCTAGGGTTGAAAAGAAGGTACTGCCCATGAGAGACCTTGAGAGCTCTGGAGTAACTCTGAAAGGAGAATTCCCAGTCTGACATGTTAAGTGGCTTACCTGATGTCTGCTCTCCTGCCTTCTGCAGCAGACAGAAAGAAGAATCAATGTACATATGGGCCAGAAGAATTCCCTTGCAGTGAGGAGAAATAAGCAGGCAGACACTTAAAAGCTGCATCCTCTCAGTGTAACAGCCCAGATTGTTTCCTATCCCAGCCCAACAAGCCTGAAAGGACCCTTCAATCTCCCACTGCTTAAGGACCAATAAAGTAGCATAAGGTGCAAAGAAATGCAGCACATTGGGAAAGTGGGCAGGATTTAAAACAGGACAGAAGTGTTCTTTCCTTCCTGCAGGCTAGCTTTCCCAACAGCTTCATGATTATTTGGAAAGGTGGCTCTGGGATGTGTCAGTCTGTGATAATGAAAAAGGAGGCTGGCTTTCCTTGTTTCAATGTGTAGTAATTAACTGAGGATTTCATGTGTTAAGACCTTTGTAAGCACCTCCTCTTCTCTGGGAAGGCATTAGCTAACAGATGGGTCACGGATTTCAGGGCAGAGATCAGTTGCAGTTGAGAGCTGATTTGTCAGAATGTTGTTGGTTTTACTCAATTCTGGTCGCTGATAAGCTCAGCAGTAGAGTATATGGTCATTTCACATCTTCGCAGCTCAGTGCTTCTTACTTGTGTCCTCTCATCCGCTTTTTTACAGGGGTAGGTAGAATTACAGTGTTTCTGTGGACCAGGCTTCTGAGCAAATTATGCCTTGTATGGCTAGTGGCACAGTACTGTCTGAGCTAGTTTTCCATGCATGCATAAGACTATGGTTTGTAATTCCCTAGAACTCTCCAAATCTAGTTGGGGAGTTCCGAAATCAACAGTTTTGAATGCTCTGTGACTTTCTGCTTAACTGTTTTCTAGGAAACAAAGAAGCAACATCAGGAAATTGTCTCAGTTTACAGGATGCACCTTCTCTATGCTGTGCAGGTAGGGTTGTGTATTATCAGTTACACAGTGTTGATATTTTAATGAAAGAAGTTTCTTCTGCAGATCTAGTAAGAACTTTGCATGTTTTATCTAATATGTCCTACCCAAAAGATGTGACTGTTTAAGCACAAATTTAACACTGCTTCCTTTTAGGAAATTGATCTCATTTCTCACTATACCTCAAAAACAATTTATAAATCTTCTTAAAGAGTGTAGAGATGCTTGAATTCAATCATATGTTCTTTTTCTTATGTTGTCTAGGGTCAAATGGATGAAGATGTCCAGAAAGTGCTGAAACAAATCTTATCGATGTGTAAAAGCCAATCACAGAAAAAGTAAACAAAAAAGCCAAGAAAAACTCCCCATTTCTATTAATCCTGTTATGGGTGTTTATCTAGATTTGCCTTAACATAAGATTTAAAATCGGCAATTTGCTGCTTTTGTGTTATTGTGCTGTTTGTGAGGTGGATTTGTTTGTCTGTCTCTACCCATGTGCATTTGCTTGTGCAGTAACTAAACACATGCCTGCTTTTCATATCCAAAATGCAAGTATGTTCTTCAGACTTTTTACTTAGGCCACTCCATGTCATGTTTACCCTGGAAGTACTTTCTAGTTTCCTCCAATAGAGGGAGGTTAATCTAGAGGAAAGCACTTGTGTTGAATGGGTAAAGGTGAAGTTCTCTGTAAGGTCTTCTATACTGTTTATATGCTGCATCTTGTTATTGGGGATAAACTTACTTGCTTGATGATGTAGCACTCAAATTTCTGCTGTTTTGCCATATGCAGTCTTTGGCAGAGCAGAAGTGAGCCTTGGAGCAGTGAACAGTAGGTATTTATGCTAAGCCAGAACATGAAACAGCTACACTTCATAGTGTAGTATTATCAAAGATTAACACACCGCAAGGTAGCTGTCCCAACCCATCCAATGCACTGAGTACACAAAAATCATACTATGCTTCATAGTTTCCTTGAACTGCCTGGTGGTGGAATGAAACTATTTCAAAAGGTAAAATCATTAGTTTATTGAAATTCTGTACAAAGCAGTAGAGAGACATCTATATGAACAGCCCTTTATGATAGGTTTAGCTATCTATGCAAGTGTTGGCCATGAAGCTCAGGAACAAAACCAGAACATATACTTTAGACAAGGGATTCTAGTGAACACAGGATGTTTACAGCAAATGTCAATGCCTCATACTTCCTAACCTCACTTTTGTAAAGATCTTCTCTTCAGTATATTTTTATTGGCCCTCTAATGAATTTTTTTTTAACTAAACCATTTTTCTACATAATGTTTGCATTAAGCTTATTAACAAATATTTTTAGGTAATCGTGTTTTAGAGAGTTTCTTTTTATACCCCCAAGTATTCAGTAATAGTGAAGCATAGTGAAGTGTTTTCAGTTTGTAAAAGGTCGTACAGAATAATAGACTTGTCTGTCAGTGTGGTCCAGAGCAGTGAAATGTCAAAATGAAATTCAGCATGCTTCTTCAAAAAATGTAGAAATTATAGGAAGAAAACTGCAAAAGGCGTCAAAAAATTCTACATGCCATGTCTAGAGGCTAGGGGCATCAGTAAAGCCTTTATCAGCACTTTTAAATTGAAGGTCAAATAAAAATGCCTGATGCGGTATAGTATCAAACTATGGAAAAATGTTTCTATGCACACACTGCTCTTAAGGGTACAATCATTCTAACTAGCTTACAGCTTCACTATGATATTTGTTTTATTCCCGTTAGTGCATATGTCTCTAATAGGGAAATCTTCCAGAGCTATATAATGTATGAATTTATATAGTCATAATATGACAAGAGTCAGCACTGCCACAGGCTGACTGGACTCATAGTGCACTTACATCAGATAATTCCTAACCCTGGCAAAACTAAAATGGATTTTAAAAGTGAAAAGAAAAATCACACCTTTGCATCAGTTAGACTTTGTTACTTTCATTGGATTGTTTAACTAATGCCTGCTAGTTTCGAACAGTATTTTATAGCTAGATGGTTTTGAAAATGCTCCAAAGAAATGTGAAAAGAATTTTGCTGCAGCACTTCAAAATGAACAACAAGATTTTAAGCATGATAATGCTGCCAAGTATAAAACTTGATGAATCATTTTGTTAGGTTGCCTGATGGATTTAGTCTTCTACTTTGTTTTGGTTTGTATATTTATTACAATTATCTTTGTGGAATATTGAAAATTATATGCTACAGCATAGTAAGTTTCTTTATATGTAATTTACAAGAAGTTTCCTTATGCAGCAAATAAACTATTTCCAATTTTTTTCATTTTTGTTCTTTTTGTGCCTTCATTTACTTTTTGTATGGCGTAAAATCTCAATGCACTGTTAATAGTGCAAGTATGTTCTATATCTCATGTTTAGATAGCTATCCGAGGTACTGGGTTTTCCTCCCTGATATCACAACTTGATTATTAACTTTCTGTCAGGCAGACTAGAATCCACTTCAAACCCCATGTAACCAGTTTTGAAGATTGTGTCTTCTATCTGATTATGAAGTTAAGAGCCATTTCTCACGTGGACATCCTGCTAGAGGGTAATACAAGCTTCCCATTCACCTCTGGGTGCATTCCAACTAAGTTTAGAAGTACCTTATACCAGTAACACAGATTAGTGAGGTCCCACAATTTTTCAAAACTGCGATTCTCTATCACTTAGCACTTCACTCCATGCACAGAACTACACTTAAGGTATATGCACAAAGTAATGTGTATATGCTTATGGATATATTGATATGTATGCTTCTCTTTAAACTTAGCAATAGTTACACAGTCAGCCCCATTGTCTTTTATCATATCTCCCTCTCCTGAGTTTTATTTAGGAAACTAGTTTTTCAGTAACTTACTTGCAAACATTTTCCTGTTTGAGGGCAGAACACCCAAGTGGCAGGAACTGCACCTCTTTTGGTTACATCCTAGGGGTCATGTAGCTCTTTATCGTCTTGTAGAAAATTTCTGTAAGCTACTCAGTATTGCATTTTTGCTGAAGAAGTCTGCTGACAAACAGGTATGAGAATCTGTTCATGGCGAGACTTCCTGTCAGGGAAGCTCTGCTTTTATGGCATTTATACTTCCACAAGCAATGGGCCTGCTGCCTTGTATCTCCTATCTGAATTGCCACTTTTTGCTTGTGGATCACCAGATGCCAGCTCTGCTGCTTAACAGGCCTGTTTGGTGTTTGTATTTTTTAGGGACAGACCTATTGCAGTCCTTCATTTTGCCTTCCAAGAGGGTTGTTGCCACATTTGAGTAGAAGTGCTTCACCAGCACCACCAGTCTGGTGGTTATTTATTTCTAGCCTGCTGCATAGGCAGTCACAGCAGCATGAGTCTTTTCCTGAGCAGCATTTTTACAGCTGATTTCTTTCCCCTTCCCCACCAAGTGTATGAATACTGTGGATGAACTCTGATTAAACGTATAGAGCACAGCTCGCAAACCACAGAGATATTTTGGTCAGACTGCTCAGCTTGAGCATGCTGGCTGTTCTCACCCATCCCATTCCTGTTCTCAGGTGCCTTATGCAGACAAAGGAAAGAGATCATTGGTCCCCCTCTAGCTGTTTTTGGTATGTTTGGGGTTTCTTCTGCACAGTCCTACTTCTGGAGAACTGAGAGCACCATAGGTGTCATTTCCTTGATGCTGGCTTTTCAGAGGAACAGGAGATTGAGAGTGAAAGGAACAGTTACTGGATGGTTTATTCAGGTTTGTTCATGGATGGTTTATTCATGGATTGAGGCATGAGGTAAAAGGCTGGTATTTCTCCATGCTGGCTGAGCAGAGGGCTCAGTGATGGCAGAAAGCCCTGCTGGTTTTCCTTCCACCGCTCCTCAGGTCAACTAAATGACGATGTGCTGCGTGTCAGCACAAGACCGCAGAAGCCGGGGAAGGCCATGCTGCTGTGGGCTGCAGGTAAGCACAGCACGGTGCCCTAGAAGACACAATCAAGAGCGAGCCAGTGGAAGAGCTGGCTGGAGGTCTCTTGGCAGATGACACACCACTACATGGAGCTGCGATTTAGTTTTTAAGCCCAGTTCGCATCATGTGAGTTCTCCTGAGCGATGTCTGTCTGTGGGAAGGAGAGAGGTGGTGTGTGATTTCACTGCTCTGAATGTTTCAGAGCTAAATAAATTACTGTTGCTATACCTGTTACACTGGGTTTGTGAACAAGGTTTTGGTAGCAGGGGAAAGCTACAGGGGTGGTTTCTTTGAGAAGCTGGCAGAAGTTTCTCCCATGTCTGACAGAGCCAATGCCAGCCGGCTCTAAGACAGACCCACTGCTGGCCAAGGCTGAGCCCATCAGTGATGGTGGTAGTGGCTCTGGGATAACATATGTAAGAAAGGAGGAAAAAAACCAAACCAAAACAAAAAACCACTGTTGTCTGGGGCAGGGGTGTGAGAATATGTGAGAGAAACAACCCTGCAGACAGCAAGGTCGGTGAAGAAGGAGGACGAGGTGCTCCAGACACTGGAGCAGAGATTCCTTTGCAGCCTGTGGTGCAGACCATGGTGAGGCCAGCTGTTCCTCTGGAAGTCTGTGGTGGAGCAGTTCTTCACTGGCAACCTGGGGAGGACCCCACCCTGGAGCAGCAGGATGGCCAAAGGAGCTGTGACCCCATGGGAAGCCCACACCAGAGCAGGGGGATGGCCAAAGGAGCTGTGACCCTGTGGGAAGCCCATGCTGGAGCAGCTCCTGGCAGGACCTGTGGCCCCATGGAGAGAGGAGCCCAGGCTGGAGCAGTTTTGCTGGCAGGACTTGTGACCCCGTGGGGGACCCAGGCTGGAGCAGTCTGTGCCTGAAGGGCTGCACCCCATGGAAGGACCCATGCTGGAGCAGTTTGTGAAGAACTGCAGCCTGTGGGAAGGGCCCACACTGGAGTTCAGGGAGGACTGTCTGCCGTGGGGTGACCCTGTGCTGGAGCAGGGGAAAAGGGTGAGGAGGAAGAGCAGCAGAGACAACATATGATTAACTGACCATAAACCCACATTCTCCTCCCCCTGTGATGCTTGAGGGGAGGACTGGGAATGAAGTTGAACGAGGAAGATGGGAGTGGTGGGCGGAAGGTGTTTTAAGATTTAGTTTTATTTCTCATTACCCTACTCTGATTTGATCAGCAATAAATTAAATTAATTTCCCCAAGCTGAGTCTGTTTGGCCTGTGACGGTGGTTCTTGAGTGATGTCCCTGTCCTTATCTTGACTCATGAGCTTTTTGTTAGGTTTTCTCTCCCACGTCCAGCTGAGGAGGGGGGTGATAGAACATCTTGGTGGGTGCCTGGCATTGTGTTTAGACCATGAAAGCTGCTCTCTGGGGGCTGTGGCAGCATGGGGTACCAGCCTGGAGTGGGCAGGAGGGAGGAGGATAAGCAAGGCGGGCTGGAGGTCCATGTGAGAGAGCTGTTGTCAGAGCAGTGAAGCAGAGGTGTCCACATGAGCCTCTGCCTGTCTGACCTGCCCCCAAGGAGGCTCTGGCTTGAGTCAGGCTAACCAGAGTGTCCCGGGGCTTTCTCCAACACGGTTGTCAGCCCTCATCTGAGCCAAGGGCAGACACATAAGGCTGAGGCAATCTGCCCTCAAACATGGCACCTACCATGGGCAAAATCACTGGCTCAAGCAGTGTGGTCAGGCCTCCCAGAAAGGGACAGGTCCTGAAGCACAAGCAGCCTCGGTGGCTCTGGCCATCTGCAGGACCAGGACCCCAGCCCGCTGCCATGGGAGATCTCAGATCCAGGCTGCAAAGCAGCTGCATGGTGGGTCACAGTGCTGCGTGTTGACAAAACCCACAGAAAAGCTCCTGGAGGAGTTTGCTGTTGAGGTTTCAGAGTAGCAGCATAAGCAGACATGACATAACCCAGAACACACTGTGCAGGCACAAGCATAACCCAGCAATTCTTTTCAAACAAAGAGGAACTGGATGCAAGGCTTTTAGGGGAGATCAGTGGTTTAAATCCTCTGTTCTGTGGTTTCTGTCTACCACAGGGTGCACTAAAAGTGCTATGAATTTAATGTCAAGTCACGGTTTAAGAATTTGTCTGAGTACCTTGAAATCTTCATTAGTAGCAACACTCTGTGGTTGTCCAAAAGCAGGTCACTGGAGGTGCTCACAGGTGCACGTCAACTATTAGCAGACACTCACAGAAGTGAAGGTTCCAAATGGTTTTCTTTGTCCTTTATTCCTCCACTCTTTGGATCCCTCATTGACCTTTTTTAAGATACTAAGTACAGAATAGAACCATATTTTATTTTTATTTTGTGTCTGTATTCTCAGGGTGGTAACAAATTAATTTTCATGTTAACAGTCATTTCTATAAACCCTAGAATTACGTGCGGTGGTAAACAGCAGCTGACGTGAATTAAAACCTGTGATTTAGTAAGTTTCTACTTACTTGAGGAGGTTTGAGACACAAAGATTTGTTAGCTACAGAAAACTGCTACCAGGGGATCCTGCTGCTGGCAAGAAAGCTGCATCCTTTGCTGGCCACCTGCTGGCCACTGGGGCTCCCCACACTATGATAGTGTGTGATAAAATATCTTCTAGGGGAAATGGCAGCTCCTGCCTTGTTGGACCCAGTGATGGGATCCTGGGGTGCTTTGTCATCAGCATCTGACTGTCAGTTTTGCCCCTTTGCACAAGCTGTAGAGGTTTGTGCTTTTAGTCCTGCAGATGCCAGTCACCAGTCCCACTGGTGGCCTCAGAAGGGTCTATTTTGTGATACAGCTCCTGAGCCATTTTATGGCAACACCTCTGTCACTGTTTACAAACCTTTGGCTGCCCTGGCAGACTCTTATTTGATGAATTTAACACAGGTGTTTACAGGACCATCAGGTTTTCAGTCTGATACTTTAAAAGCTTGCTTGCATGCTGATCTGTCCAGATTCAGCATTGGCCCTCCCGATACATTTTCCAACAGCCTGAAATGCTCAGACAGTTGGTCATGGGGCCTCCTACCCACAGCTGGAGATTGGAAACAGGCACATCTCGGTGACATCATCCGGCTCAGTGCTGGAGCCCGTTGTCTCCCCTGTCCCTGTCCTGCCCGCCCGCCGTGTGCTGTTAACCCTGCCCGGGAGCAATGCTGCAGGTGGTACCCTGTGCTCAGCAGCTCAGGAGGCAGGCATTGCCTGCATCAAAGCACAAATGTGCTCGTATGGGAAGCCGTGACTCCGGTGTGCTCACTCTCCCCTTCAGGATTAGCAGAAACACTCCCTGGTGATGGCTGCACTGGGACCTGCAGTGCTCTTCTTGCATCCCCTGCCCTACAGCTGCAACAGTCCTGCACCCTGCTGTGTGATTGGAAGCCCCGTCCAAAAATGTCTGGAGGCAATTGCTCCTCTGTAAACACTTTGCTGCACACCAGGAGGCGTCCCTGAAAGAACAGGCTGTGGAGCAAGGGAGTAGCTGGATTAAGCTGCATTTTCCAGACAAAGAAAGAAAAAAAAAGAGTAGAGGAGGGACAGAGAGCTAAACCTGGTGTTCCTTCCCCTCCGAGTCTTCCCTGCAGCTGGAAAACAGTGTGGGGAGTGAGGACACAAAGCATGAAGGTCTGCACTGCCCTGTTCCTAGAAGTAGCTCCCCTGGGCTCCTGCTACTCAAAGTGTGGCTCCCAAAAAAGCAGCACTGCATTCAGCAGCTGGTGGGGCCGCAGCTGAATGTGAGCACAGGTGGACAGATGTTGCGGATCCAGGTGCAGCCATGCCTGTGCAGAAGTTGCAGAGCCAGACGTGTGCTGGAAGGTGGTGGGGAAGCAGGTGGTGGGATCTCTGTGCCTGTGGGAGAGCGGTCTGCTCCCCAGTCCTGCTTCTTCCGCCTCACCTCCCCAGCAGAGGATTTGGGAGCAGGTGGTGGGATCAGGACCGCCCCAAAGCCCCGCACTGCCTGAGAGTGGCTCTGTGGTGTCCACAGTGCTTCTAAAATTCCTGCCTTTGCTGACACGTAAAGAAATCACATCACCATCTGATGACTGGTGAAGGGCAGCCTGGCAGTTTCCTCTGCTTTGGCTGATGGGTCCCTGGCCATATGTTCCCTTGCAAATACCTGCATAATTAAAGTCACCCAAGGTCACCCGGTCAGGGTTGTAGCACAGGGGAGGAGGGTGCACAGCTTTGCCAGCTGTCCTCCAGCAGCTCTGTGCAGCCCACGCCTCCCTGGAGCCTTTCTGGGCCCCTTGGTCACCTGTTGCTTGCAGGGAACACACTACCCTGTGCTGCGAGCAGGTAGGTGCCTGGGTCTATCCCAGCATCCTTGGGACCTGTTTCATGCCCCTATTTAGTTTTTTTGGAGAGTGAATGTCTCCAACCAGCTGATGGCAGCATCTAAGAGTAACAGAGCTCTCTGTGTCCAGCAAGGTAAAAACAGTTTATTGTAAAACTATGGGGAGAAGAAATGTGTTCTTGATGATACATCAGGCTACACCTATAAAAGTGGCCAAGAATGTTCTCAGATGCTGGAACGAGACCACCCCTGTCATTACACTGTTTGGCATGGGCCCTGCCATGGTGTTAGCCCCGCCAGACAGCAATTTTGCAAATAAGTGCCCAGCACAGCTCTGGATCAGCCCACTCCTCTTTGCAGATGACCCTGCACCTTGCAAGGTGAGGTTTCTGCAGTGCGAACCCTGGTTGCTCAGCACCCCAACCCCTCCATGCCCACGAGCACCTCAAACAGCACCTGCACAGGCAGGGGTTGCCTGGGATCCCGCACTGGGGCCCCAGCCTGTGCTGCTGGGGTTCGTGGGAGCAGCTTTGCATCCAGACGCTCTCTCCTCTGGTTTCTGGACTGTGTTCAGCTCTGTGTGAAGTCTTAAGCAGAGTGTGTCTTCTTGGGCAGCCGCCTGGTTTTCAAGCAGAGACACTGTGGTTTGGTGTTGCTTGCAACCTCCCTGCAGCTACTGCCTGACTGGGCAGAGTGGCTTCACACCACTCTCAGTGCTGCAAATCCATTGCTGCACTCTATTAGTATTTACGGGGTAAAATCCACACATATGTACAAATATATGGGACATACATTGAAGCCTCAGGCTTTCTGCTGGTGTGCTCATTTTCAGTCAACCCATAGTACACCTGAGCTGGAAGGGCAGGAGGCTGCTATCATAAATTCTCCATGGAGAGATTTCATCATTCTTCTTGCGGCCTTGCACCAGGAGACTAGAAAACCCCACAGTCCCTCCAGGTTCATCTGCAAGAGCCAATCACCAACAAAGCAAGTTTAATGTCTACTTTTTGACCAGTGACTCACTGGGGGCTTGACCTGCAAAATTAACTGTTGGGCTCAGGGAATTTCCAAAGTGCTGACCTGAACTCACTGAATGTTGCTGCACACCATTGCTCCAGAGAGAGTGAAATTCCCACACTCTCTTTGCTCTCCTTGGGGCATACGCAGTGTCAAGTCTGAAAGGAGAGGAACACCACCTCAGGCAAGAGCTATATGGTCCTGATTACAGCTCTTTCCTCAAAATAAGCACGTAAACCAGATCAGATGACAGGTACCATAGTAGTGGCTGGTTTTCTCCAGGGTCACAAATAATAACTGATGGGACCACTGTTACAGCAGTTGGGCATAAAAGGCCCCAAGTCAGCTTGAGCTCTCAGTGTCCTATAACCACGCTGTAAACACACATGAGTCGTGATGACAAAGAGAAGGGAGTGTGGGACAGCAAGACCTTCCTGTCCAGCTCCAGACTGTGTCTCCACCTCTCTTTCCTGCACAAACAATGGCACAAGTGAAAGCGCAGTATCTTCTAGAGAGTGCATTGAGTTTCAAAAAGAAAACATTTTGCACAGGATTCATAAGCCTTCTCAGTGGCATTGGTTGTCCACTGGCACCAGAGATCCCAACACAGGTTTGGTTTACAAGCAAGGCTTTCAGCTGCTTTTTTAATCAGGGTAAAAGTTGGCTCCAGTGTGAGGTCAGGGTGTGCGAAGCGATGGCTTTGCAGCGCCTGTGGGCTGCGCCAGAGCCAGGGCAGCAACACCAGGGTTACTGTAAAACAGGTTTGGATGCTTTGATGGTCCCACCACCTGGCTTCAGTTCAACAGGCTGGCTGAAATCGCCTCTTCTCCTGGCGCAGAAGTGAGAGGGCAGCAGAAACCTGCTTTTCAGACCTCAGAAGTCTGAGACAGGTCTGTACCCAAAGGGAGGAAGCCTCCAAGGGATGCGTGTTACACAAGCGCAAAAGGAAGAAAATAAGCCACCAAAAAACCAGCAAGGTACCTTGAAAGCTGGCTATGGGGCATCTGTTTGAGAAGGGCTGCACCAGCCCCTTTCTGTTGCTCTACATGTTTTTTTTTTACCTGCGGGTGTGTTCCAGCTACAAAATGCTTGGCCCAACTATCTGTGTATTTTCTTGGCATACAATTTGTATGTACATAATTTTTGTGTGTGTCCGTGTTTTAAGGTGTGTGCAGTCGCACACAAGCACCGCGCACACAGCGACTGCTTTCAGGAACCTTTCTCTCCTCTGCAATCTGTTTACTCCTTTACTGTACCTGGGATGAACTCTCAGTCTCTAATCTGTATCACTTGGTGGATATGTGGGTGGATTCTTTGCATATTTTGTCCTGTCCCAGATGTGACCATGCTGAATCAGCAAAACGTGGACTGCTGATGGGGCAGCGGCCACTGCCAGCACCTCTGGAGGAGAAGAAAGAAAGAGGAGGGACCCTGTAGACTCACAGCAGCACATCTGGCACAGAACAAACATCCTCGCTTTTGAAAGCACTTTGATCCTGAAGTACCTAGGACAAAATGTTTCCTAAATACCCGTTATTGGAGTACAGCTTTTTATCTTGCATTTCCTGCATGCAACAGTTAATCAAAAGACAAGGCAACATTTTTCACAGTGAGCAGGACAGCGTTGTGACTGTGGACATTTCCCAACCTTGGCAGGTGTGCAGCATCAGCCAAGATCAGAGCTGCAAGTGAACTTTAAGAGCTGGTGGTTGAAGTTTTAGAGCAACAGCGGAAGGATGCGCCATTGCTTGCCTCAGCTCTGACCAGGGGTGCACTTACAGCGTTTCTCACCCAAACACCGATGCTGAAGTTACTCCCAAGAGTAACAAGATGAGAGGAGAGCAGACATGGTCATCTCAGCGCCCTCTTCTGTCCAAAATCCTCCTGTGGAAGTGGGAGCCCCAGCTCTGTGCCCAGGCACAGCACCCCAAACTCCCCACCTGCCTTCAGCACCTGCTGCGGTCGGTGGGATTGTGTGGGCTGCCAAGCACAGCAGAGTGTGCACCCACCCACCTCTGCTGGGAATTTCTTTAGGTAAAGAAGACCAGACATTCAGATTTTCCTGTGCCCTAAAGCACTGGACTGGAATTTAGCAGCTACTTTGTGGAACCAGAAACAGCAGTGAATAGTGCAAGAAGGGGTCTCTTTTAACTAAAAAGTCTGACCTGGTCATTAGAACAACTAAAGGGGGCACCAAGTGGTCACAAAGAGCCGGTGTCAGGCTGAACCGTAAGGCTGCTCTGCAAGCAGCAGGACGCATTAAAACATCGTTTCTCATTAGCTTTTGTATTTATGGCTTAGCTTGGATTGCTGATGACCTCTTTCATGGTGGAGTTTCTTATTCCTTGACTGTTCCACCAGCACAGAGCTGTATCTTCACGCCCCCGAGGCAGAGAAATACCAGAATGAACAGCACTGGCTCAATGCAGCTTCTGGTGTGAATCAGGGATCAACAATCTCTGAGAAGGAACTACTCCTTGCATGGAGAAGGTAAAAAGCAAAAGGCTACATGTGGGTGTCATTTGTGGGATTTCATGAGAATAGCTCAAACAGAGTAAAAGACATCATTAATGGGAAATTACATGTGCAAACAGCCCAGCACAAACATGTTGGGCTGCCACTGAAATATACCTGCTGACTTCAAAGCGGTGTCTGGTTTCCTTCTCCTTTTCCAGTTTGTGTCTGCAATAAAACAAACTGGAAGCTGCTAAGCCTTTCCTTGAACAAGGGGCTGATGCTGTCATGTCATCTGGTGGAAATGCAGCACATACCTCTGTATGAGGATCTTACCCAAACTGAAGAACTGAAGTAAGACTATACTTGAGCACTATATGTCACTATAAGCATTTTTGGTTGTCGCAGTTAATGGTGCTGAAAGATGTGAATTGATGCCAAATATATTTTTAGGAGAGAGTAACATCCCCATGGGTTCCTGGTAGGATGAGTTTATATTCCAAGTAATATTTATAATACATAAATATATATATATATGTATATATATTTTTTTACATATATATTGATTATATATTTTATATCTTTACATTTGTGCTTCACAACCCTTGCCATATTTATTGGTCAAGCTAAGTACAGCTGACTTGGCACACAGATGTCTGGGGTCAATCAAAGCATTTCCTAAGAGGCAACTGGCCTCACCCAAGATCAGATTTTCAGTGTTGTAACAGAAGGTGACATTTTCCTGGATTTCTTTGTTATGCATCTTGAAAAAGTACCTCATATCTGGGAATGGCTGGGAGAACTGCAGGGCATTGAGCATGCAGCAGTCAAGACTCCAAAAATCCCCCTAAAACCAGATATATTTGATCTAATTAGTGTATATGCATGCGGTACATTGCAGTTTTCTCTTTTTAGCATGCATGCACTCTGCTGAAAGACTTCTTACAAGGTAAAACAGATGCCCATGAGGACTTCAGTGAGAAGGTGGTTGAACTCTACCTTATTACAGATAGCATGTGTCTAGCAGATGGAAAGACGGGAGAAGTTTATAAGCTATCCAGTATAATACCACACTTTGCTTTTTTAAAAAATTATGGCCTGTCTTTGAAGTGTCTATGAAGACTTACACAGAGCTCTGCACTGATGCATCAAACCCAGTCCTTGTTAAAGGTAATTTAGATCTTCCTTTGGGTGTATTTCTCCATGGAGACCCAGCACACTCGAGTACAATAACGTTCCCATTCGTGGTGGGTATTCATGCCCGTTTCTCCCCATCTGTTAACTCCACAAAGAGAACAACACTGTGTGGGCACCTGATTACACCTCCCTGCAACACTCGCTCCCTTGCAGAGCCCCTACAGAGAATTATCAATGCTAATGCACTCCCGTTAGCTGTCAGAGCCCAGCCAAGGAGAGAAGTATGGCAGAAAGAAGCTGAAGCAGCCTGTTGCCGACCTTATCCTACATTTATACCTAAGTAGCCCCACCCCCCTCAAAGAGAGATTCATAAAAATGAGATTCTGTCCCAACAGAAAGGCATCAAGTTTCTATTCTCTAACAGCTCTGGGTTTTTGTTCAGTTTAATGTTAGTGTCCTGTCAGCAAAAGCGCTGTTTAGTGTTCTCACACAATTTTCATATATTTTATTTTGGTGAGACCCACCTGCTGTATTCTGAGGGGTTTACAAGGTGGTACAAAATGAAGTTCAAAACAGCCACCTATAGGAAACAGGATGCGGCTTATCTCAGCTTATCCAACTACTCCACTGACCTCACTGAAGACCCTTCTAAGAATACAAAAATACGTTTCCTTATAAATCCATACATAATTAGATGTTAAATAGCTGATTCTTTCCAGTGACTAATTTTGAAACAGAGGTATAGGACTCAGTTCCTGTTGGGGAATATTGTGCTCAACAGTCTTTAGAGACTCAAATGTTTGTGGATGGGCCTCAGCACGTGAAAGCCAAGGAGACACAGAACTTCTGAACATGTTGGGAGGTAAGTGATGATACTGGCGCTACCATCACTGGTGTTTTGAGGCACAAAGATTGTCAGGACTGGGAGCCAAAGTCATTATTTTGGCTTCCAGTATCTCAGCAGACCGATGGGGCACCAGCCCTATCAGTAGTGGTTTCCAGGTGCCTTCTTGGAATCTTGAGGTCAGTTCTCACTCTGAAAAGCACAAATCAAAATAATTGGAGGAAAAGTAATCTGTCAGTTTTGTGGCCTCTGGATCTGTGTTGGCCAGAGCCCCAAAGACAGTAAATCAGAGCAGCCAGGAGCACCTACAACAACTATATATTGAACTGTGGTGGAACATGCTGGTCCCAGTTCCCACCTCCAGGACTGATTTTAGTTTACACGATCAGTAATTCTGAGCATACATACTATTTTATAAGAAAGCAGAGGGGCAAAATCTGAATAATGACAAGTCCATTCTGTGATGCTACTAAAGAAAAACACATGAACTATGTGTTTCTTCTACTGTAGGTTTCCCATTGTCTGCAAGAGAAATGAAGTGTCAAGTAGAAGAGACAAAACATACTGAAGGTACTGTCACCTGAGTTCTGGACACCAACGCAAAGTGCAGTAAGAAATTAATTCAACAATGCTTTGCAGAATTAAAGCAACTTACAGAGTCAAAAAGGTACACTGTGGCCTTTAAGTCATTCTCCAATTTATCCTTTTTATTTTACTGTGTTTGAAGGCAGAGATGTAATAGATTCCATCACAGGTGGATGCTAAATCCAGTCCTTGCCTTACTGCAAGGAGTCTGTAGCCCAGACCTTGCACTTCTGTTCACTCAGAACCGTATCCACAAAGGTACAAGGCGCACAAATACCTCATGCCTTTGTGAGTTCAGGCTCTGGCCTGGTCCAGTGAGTTGCAGACGTAAGCCTTTGCGCAAATTGTGCACATCTGTAACAGCTATTATTTATCATAGAATCACAGAACAGTCTGGGTTGGAAGGGACCTTTGAAGGTCATCTGGTCCAATCCCCTGCAATGAGCAGGAACATCTAGAAGTTTGTTTTCTACATTATCGATGTACCTTTTTTTAATGAAATGCAACAGTCACCCTCTGGTATTTTGTGGTGTTCTAACTTCTTCGGATATTATGTCCATTATCACTGTTGGTAGATTATAGACAAAATTGTTATAAGTACTATTTTAAGAAGTAATATAGTACATCTGTAGGCAATCATGTAAAAGTAAAAATGCTAAGCCACAGTAATGTAATGTCCTTAAATGCAATACAAGGAACTTCAATATTCTAAAATAAATCACAATAAGAAAGTCATGTGTTCTATTTCATTTTTATCCTGTCATCCAGAGACCTACGTAAAGAATTCTTAAAACTTAGCAGCCAGGGTTAATATTAATATTTCCCAATGAGGCCGTATTTTTTTATCACCAAAGAAATTGAGACAGTAAATGAAATTTACCTATACTGAATATTAAATTAATCTGGTAAATATAAGTAATTTAGAATGTTGTTATGTATGTTTATCAGTCCTATAGTTCAAAGATTTGTAATTGGCTTTCAAATGTAAAATTTATTGCAATAAATGGATGATCTGCACAGAAAACAACAAAAGTGAACTGTTGACACTGTGTACTCTGAAAGTACAGTCTTGCTGACATAAGCAAGAGGTAAAAACCAGTCAACAAAAGCATTTCAGGCTCAAAATAAACCCAAAGGAACTTGGATTCTGTTGAACTGTAAACCAATCATATTGGTAACACACAAGCATACAGTTTTCCACACATGCAAAGCAGGACTTCATCTCTGGCCAAACAACAAAACTTGACTATAGGCTACAGCCACAGAAACTCCCTGCAGAGCCCTGACTCTTGGATCGCTCCCCACAGCAGAAGGCAGGAAGGCTTCAGCCTCCAGCAGTGTGATTTGCAGTCTCTGGTTCAATGCCCGGCTGGTTTGGTGGAAGTTTGCAGGTTGTTTGCAATAGTGTGAAAGGCAATAGTGTGAAAGAAGTGCAACTTTTGACCTAAGCACAGCCCACTTCACTGCTTTGCAAAGCTGGCCACCGCAGAAAACTCTCCAGAAACCAAACTCCCTTCTCAGTGAGTACGAGGTTAGGCCTGTGTTTAGCAGTGGTAAGAACACACCACTCTGTGGAACACAGGCAGACATTCCTTCACTTCAGTTTAGGAATCACTCCTGTCGCTGGAAAAGGCTACTGAGAAGGTAAATGAATTTCACAAATGTATGAAACTTGCCTTTCTTCTCATGGTTCTTAACAGCATTACTAGAGAATGGCAGGGTAGGAATGAGTACATGAGTACAGAAACATTTCAGCAGCTGCATTCTTATGGATGCATACTAAATTAATAGATACAAAACAATAACATTGCCAGAACAGTTATTAGTAATGAATAAATCCTGGCTTTCATCTTATCAATTCAACACCAGTCCTGCAGAAAAAAGGGTAAATTGGTATCAGATGAAATTCCAAGGAATTGGGTTATATTAAGAATTAATCAAGATGAGGAGGAGCCTAGTGGCTTCACCAGCAGAACATGTCAGCATTTGCCAGAAAGAAACCACCTGCTGCTACTTAGAAATCAGTTTGAAAATGTCATCCTCTTTCAAGATAAATTTGGTTTTATTTTTAAGTCATTGAAGGTTAACTGCCTAACATACAGCTAGTATTCAGATTTTCCTTTGTGTAACTGCTTAGACCAAGCCAGACAAAAAAAAAAACCCACACAGCCATAAACACACAAAAAAACCCCGCAAAACCACACAACAAAACCACACAAATTCTTGGAGAACACTGTAAAAAGAAGCAATGTATTACATGGATACCAATTTAACATCTGTGCTGGAATCAGTGGCGATAGATCGGCGCCCCTTTTAGCTCTTTCATCTTCAGTGCTTTGAGTGAAGGCTAAATGTTTGCAAGGGAATAAGAAGGAAGTCTTCATATTTCTAATTTCAGAGTTTAAAAAAAAGGCAATATGAAGTCTATGAATCTTTCGAGTTTTCATTCAGTTTTATAAAAAAATATAGTATTTGATATATATCCATAAATATAATACAGACTGAAAAACATACATCTACAGTTCAGCTTCAGTAATATCCTCATCAGGGCAACAATAGTATTCCACAAAACAGATCTGTCCATCTTCATTCCTAATCATATACTGCAGTGAAAGAAATCCTTGAGCATCTGTTCGAATGGACACTTTACAAGACAAAGCCAGTGCCTTCGTAGATGGTTTAAGCAAAGAAATCTTGTACCTGCAGGGGAGAAAAAAAAAAAGTAATTTGAAAAAAATATACCACACAGAGAGGAGCCAGAGAATAACTAAAAAAAACAATTAGCAAGCTGCTAACTTGATCTCTTACTGGTAATAACATTGGACAGATATTGTTATCACTTACTGTTTGATCACAGACACAGACTTTTATCAGATGCAACGTAATTTTTTCTTCATACCAGTGAAAGAAATGTTGCAGTACTGCAAAAAGTTTTTTTAACTTTCCAAAAAGAATGCATCACCTGCCGCAGAGGGCACTGATCACAGACTTCCTTACCTGTTTGTCTGAGTCTGGTTACAGTGGAATGCTTCCATCAAGTCAGAGTCCTTAGGGTAGTCCAGATGTGCACTTCCTGCGTTTCCAAAAGTGGATAACCTGGAAGACAAAAGGCACCATCTCAAAACACTTGCTCGCAGCTCTCTAAAATCTCATCAGAATCAGTCACCTTTATCTCAATGGCTGTTTCAAAAAACACTGTTTGTTTTGCTTTATTTAATTAAATGCTAACCTGTCCAGTTCAGTGTCACATTTACCAGGTTGTTCAAGATATTAATTACTATGTTAATTAGCTGACAGTTTGTGATTTGCTATATTCAGTACAATTCTTCTTGAAATAAAGCAATATTCTAAAATGGCTCACACTTCTTCACCCTGAAAACTTCCAGCCCTTACTGATGGAGGCCAAGTATGAACATTTGAGCTGAAAGCAGAGTTTCCAGTACCTGAAGTAGGGTTTATCTGGAGACATGGTAATCTGCAGAACTTCACTGGTCATATCCAGTTCAGCAAATGCTTCTCGTAGCCCCTCTGACTGCAGGATAATTTTATTAACAACCTTTGTACTGCAGAAGTCAAAGTCTAACAACTCATCAGGCTCTTGAGTGTTAATTTTGCACACTGTCACCACTCCTCCTTCTTCCAACAGCAGCATCAAGGGATAACCATAGCCACGATAACACATCCTAAGGGCCGTTGATGTTCCTAAAAAGAGAAAGGAATATACATTCTTCAGAGAGCGAGCTAGCACATCTGACTACTTTAGAAAAATTCACATTTTAATGGCATATGTGGCACAGATCAGTTTGATTTAGCGTGTTTGGTCCAGACTCCAATACACAAATGTAGCATACTTAGTGCAGCCTTCTGGACACCCTAGGAAGTGCTAATAGTTGTGCAGCAAAATGAATCTATTTGTATGTAGACACCAGTTCAAATCCAACTCATGTTGCGTATCAAACAGGTCAGACTAGCTGTGACAATGGAGAAGAATAGGCTACAAATAGTTCAGTGGAACTGGAAAACCCTCCAGGGTCCTGAGGCTCTCTCTGGCTCACACTGTCCTTCTTCACAGCTCTTGTTATTTGTGCAACACAAACTGAAGTTAAGACATCTTAGCTTGCATTACGGTCACATCCTCCTTTTGCTAGGTAATCATAATCTGCATGTTCGGTTTTCCAGAATCAGAGTGCTGTTTAGTACAGTTTATTTAGGTCTTTAGGTCATAGTCACAACATAAACAGCAGAGGAATGTGGATTTCAACACACAACTGCAATGGTAGAACTGCCCAAAAAAACTGTCATGGTATTACTCTACTCCATCCAAGCATACAGTGCATTGCATAGCACCCATGCAGTATTCTACCTTGTAGTTAGTTTTGCTTGTCAAAGTATTTTTTGAGCAATTATGATAGAAAAAAAAAAAGAGGGGGGGGGAATAAAATTCGCTGAGACTTGGGTTTTTTTATTTAAGCAAATGGATTAACGTAATTTAATGTCTGTACACATAACTGTGAAATCAGCTTCCCACATACCTCTGCCACTGGAAAGCCTACAAACAGGATCAATAATACAGTCTGCTTGATTTTTGTAATTCACACACTTGATAAGTAAGATCTCAAGTGCTCTTACAACACCTGAAGTGCCACCTCATCCAACCACAGGCTTCTTATGGGACCGTAGGTAAGTATCATTCCTCAGTACCTTATCTGCAAGCTGCAGATAGCACTCACAAAACAGATGCAGGTGCAGCCTGAAGAAGTGAAGGAACAGAACATGCCATATGTGTGCTGGGAGCAGCAGCACAGCAAACTAATGGTGCTACCTGGAAGCCCTGCAGACTTCTTCAAGCCCAGTAAATTTGCACCAGAACATTTCCCAATATTCACAAACGCTCTTTAATGTTACTGAGGTATAGCAGCTAGATGTTCTAGGGTTGCACAAGCCACAGACGTATTGGGAAGGAGATCACATTTATCACTGGGCCCCTCAGTTCAAGAAGGACAAGGAACTGCTGGAGAGGGTCCAGCGTAGGGCAACCAAGATGATTAAGGGAGTGGAGCACCTCCCTTATGAAGAAAGGCTGAGGGAGCTGGGTCTCTTTAGTTTGGAGAAGAGGAGACTGAGGGGTGACCTTATTAATGTTTATAAATATATAAAAGGTGAGTGCCATGAGGATGGAGCCAGGCTCTTCTCGTTGGCAAACAATGATAGGACAAGGGGCAATGGGATCAAGCTGGAACACAAGAGGTTCCACTTAAATTTGAGAAAAAACTTCTTCTCAGTAAGGGTGACAGAGCACTGGAACAGGCTGCCCAGGGGGGTTGTGGAGTCTCCTTCTCTGGAGACATTCAAGACCCACCTGGACATGTTCCTGTGCAACCTCACTTAGGCGTTCCTGCTCCAGCAGGGGGATTGGACTAGATGATCTTTTGAGGTCCCTTCCAATCCAGAACATACTGTGATACTGTGATACTGTGATATAACACTTTTTGTGAGCAAGACAAATTCCAAGCTACGTCTATCTCTCAGTGCGCTGATTTCTGCTACAGTTCACAGTAATTAGTCAGCCTGAGTCCCTTGTAAGCTCAATGTGGTTCCCTTGAGATGTACTGACAGCTTTCGTGCTTTTTCAGCTCAAAGTGACAGCTCTGATAAGAGGCTGTCCCAGCAGCAGTGTTTCAGCCTGATGCTGAGGGTATGTGCAGCTGTGCCCTGACACACGTGACAGTGTGAAGCACCATCCCTGGTAAAGGGAACCTTGGTGCTCTCTACATCCATACCAACCACTCTGATTGGAAGTTCCCAGAAGAACTATTCTGCCAGCCATGCCCAGGTTTTCACTCTAAGCAAAGGGCACTTGGGAATAATTAGAAATCTTCTGATGTGGACGATGTGAGCCCTGGATTGAAAAGAGATCCACAGGAAAGGCAGTCACGGCATGCATCAGCCCTGGGGTACAGTGCTGGACTCAGCATCAGAACTCCAGCCTCAGCCTATCACACAACCTGCCAGAGGTGCCTGAACAAATTAGCTGACACATTTTCTTATCAAATTTACAGAAACTGAGATCTTTAGCCCCAAACCAGAGCAAGGGTAAATGCTGGGGCTGTTCATTGGACTTCAGGGCACAAAAGGGTTGTCTTCCAAAACAAGTGGTTCTTCTGGGCCTTACACAGACCTAGGAAATGCTACCTAGGCAAGACTCCTCTGTTTCTCAGTTACCCCAGTAGTGTCACACAGGCATATACTTTTACTCCATCTTCCAGACTGAATCAACCTCCTTTTGGCCTCTCCCGCTGCAGCAGCCCCTGGCACACTGACCAGGCTCACATCCATCAGCAACTTCCTCCTCTCGATCCACTGTTATCACAGTACTAGCTTAAGTAAACAGGATGGATCCTGCTCAACAGTGAGAGCTGCTGTGCTCAGAGGGGCTTCAGGTGAGGAAGTTTTGCCACGACTGGAAATCTCACTACTTATCTCACGTACAGGTTTCACCATGTGATTACACGTGCGTGTTGGTTTGACTGAAAGCAAGTTAATGTTTTTCGTGCAGTTAGAAACTTTTCTTTTTCATAGCTAGCAGTCATTGTTTGGATTTCATTTGAGAACAAGAGATAACAACTTGGGACAGAGTTTTTCTTCAAGTAACTTTCCAGTGTATTTGAGCAGGAATAAAGAGAATGTAAGAACTTACTGTTATCTCAGTTGGTGTTTGGGAGCCAATGTCTTTCTGAGCACTCTGCTCACAGCTGTGAGGCAGCTAGTAAGGGGGGCATGGACGAGGCAGAGCTTGACTGACATCCAGACTGGTCAATAAGAATACTCCATGCCATTAGCAACATGCTTTGTATTTAAGGAGAGACAGGTTTTCTGATTAGGGAGATGGAGACCTGTTTTTGTTCTGCTCCATTTTTGGTGGTGTTCTGTTAGTGAGTTTCTTTTAGTTCAGCTTTTCACCATCCTGCTGTTCTGCAGAGGCCTCTGGGCCTTTCTGCCTTTCTCCCTCTTCCCCCAGGACTGGCTGTTTGTGACTAGAGTGCTCTCTCTCTTCCCAGGACTGACTGCTCAGTCCAGACAGTTGCTGAAGAACTGCATTAAGTATATTTTATTTTACATGCTATTTCCCATTTTATATATATATATTTGTAGTAGAAGTGGTATATTAGTATTAATTTGTTATTACATTAAATTGTGTTTATCTCAATCCATGACTTTCTCCCTTCCATTTTGATTCCCTCCTCTGTTTGGGGCACAGGGGTGCAAGGAGTGAGTGAGCAACTATTGTGGTTGTGATTGCTGGCTTGGGTTAAACCATGGCAATGAGACACACATACACTATCAAGGTAAATGTGCACCATACCTGGCAAAGAACTGGTTCCAAAAATGGTCAAGCAGTCTAGAAGAACAGACAAATTGATACGGAATGTTACCGATTCCTCCTGAACAGTATATTCCTGAAAAATTTCCGCCTACAAGAAAAAAGAAAAAAGACTAAGAGAGGGGAATTTCTGCAACTATTTTATAATTTACACTTATTTCCCTAAATTCAGTGCTTTCACTTTCAGAGATCAGTGCCATACAAAGTGATTTCTACAGGTAACACTATATCAATTAAAGGAAAATAGGTATTCGTCCTCAAAACTAGTAAAATAAAATCAGGTCACAGCTGAAACAAAGTAGCATTGTGTAAGCATGAACACCTAAACACTAGTTCTTTATAGTATAAAAATGTGCTATAAATGTTAAAGCCTAAAGCTGCCTATTTCTGGAGCCACCCTCATCCAGAAACAGTAGTTAGTTCCTTTTCTTCACTTGAAGCGTAAATAAACATTGTGAAACATGTAAGAGCAGAACTACTGTGTGCAGTCCTGGGTGACACAGGATAAAAAGGATATAAAGCTACTGGAGAGTGTCCAGAAGAGGGCTACAAAATTGGTGAAGGGTTTGGAGAGGAAGCCATATGGGGAGCAGCTAAAGTGACTTGGTTTGTTCAGCGTGGCTGCAGCTTCCTCACAAGGGGAGGAAGAGGGGCAGGCACCGAACTCTTCTCTTTAGTGACCAATGACAGAACTCAAGGGAATGGCAGGAAGATGTGCCAGGAGAGGTTTAGGTTGGACATTAGGAAAAGGTTCTTCCCCTAGAGGGTGGTGGAGCACTGGAACAGGCTCCCCAGGGAGGTGTCACAGCTCCAAACCTGACAGTGATCAAGAAGAGACTGGACAACACCCTCAGACTCATGGTGTGAACTGTGGGGTTGTCATGTGCAGGGACAGGAGTTGGACTCTGATCCCTGTGGGTCCCTTCCAGCTCAGGACATTCTATGAACAGCGGGTTCAGCAGTGAGACACGGGCTGACACCTTTGACTTGTCTGACGTGGGTAAACTGCCCCCGGCTGCCCCGTTTGCCACGGGGCACAAGCTGCTTTGTGGTAACTGCAGGAACAGTATAGCCCTGAAATGAAGCTGGGTGATCTGAGCTGCTTCTGAAAAAGCAGTTTTACATGTTTATTGGCAGCCGAGAGAACAAGCCGAGCTCGGCCTTGCACAGGCAGGGGACACAGCTGAGGGGGCACAGCTGAGGGGGCACAGCTGAGGGGGCACAGCCCCGTCCCCGCGCTCCCCGCACCTCAGCGCCGTGACTTCCGCACAGCTTCCCTTCTTCGCGGGTAAACCTGCCGGACACCCCCCGCACCACGTAACGGCGGCCCCCGTCAGGTAGGAGCCCGGGCAGGGGCCGCCCGCCCGCCGGGCCGCACCTGGATGAAGGCGTTGGCCTGCATGCACTTGGCGTCCTCCACCGTCACCCGGAGCCCGTTGGCGGTAGCGAAGCAGGTGGCGTGGTCCTGGAAGTGCACGGCCCGGAGGAGGCTGGAGAGGTGCCGGGCGTTGTCCAGGCTGGCGGCCAGCACGTAGGGCTCGGCGCTGCCGGCGGGCTGCGCGGACAGCGGCATGGCGGCCGTCAGCGGCGGGGGCGGGAGCGGCAGCGGGCCGGAAGTGCGGAAGCGGAAGTGCGAGCGGCGGCGCGCACGGCGTGGTGCGAGCGGCATGGCGGCGGGCAAGCGGCACCGTGAGGGCTCGGCTGCGCGCCCCAGGAAACGAGCGAAGAAGGCGCCGAGCGCGCCCGAGCCGGACGCCAAGGCGGCCCCGGAGGAGTACAGCATCCCGCCGCCGGTCTCGCAGGTAACCCCCGACCCCGCTGCCCTGGGCCGCGCCGTGTGTCCCGGCCGCGGCCTGTCCGGGCCGGCGCTTCCCCGCAGCAGCCTGGGCCCTGGAGAGGGCGGTGCTGTGCGCGGCGGGGCGCCCCGCTGCCCGGGAACGGCTGCTGCTGCGGGAACCCGGCTGCCGAGCCAAGGTGGAGAGGCCTGTTCGTGCCTCTTTTATAATCGCAGCATAAATAAAGTAACGTGCGGTGCGACGATTTTCTATGAAGATAGGCGAAGAGCGTTATTCTGGTTAATGTAAATAAGTTATATTACCTTAATCTCAAACGTATTTTAGAGAGTTTGGTAGTTCTGTTATATACAATCACATATGTAAATTATGCCCGTTTCACTTAGGAATCATTCTGAGGAGGCTTGGCTCGTGGTTTGCTTAAAATAAAATAAAAAAAAAACGCAGCACGTTGAAGTCTGAGATTTTGTCACATGCTCCTCTGTAGGAAAAGCTTAATTCTGCTCTCAGACTGTAGCCCGGGTGATTTTGCAGGGAAGGAGAGGTGCCTTTTGCAAATAAGTATCACATGTGGCTTTCTTAATACTGACATGTTTTGTACAAGTGAAAGGCCTTATGTAGGAACATCCTGAAGCAAGATGGATGGAAGTTCTTTGTGTAAAAACTTTCCACATGTTCTGTAGGAAAGTCATCGCTTTTGCCGAGAGAGTGTGTGTGTGAATGGGGAGATGGTATTAATAAGAAATGTTCTTATTATGTTTCTCTGTAACTACAGTTCAAACGTTTGTTGTTTCTGTGTTATAGTTCTAAGGATAGAAACATTCTTTTCCTACTTAATTTTTATGGTTTTTTTTCCTAGGGTAAATGGAAAAACAAGGAGCGGGTGCTTATTTTCTCTTCTCGTGGAATTAATTTCAGAGCAAGGCACCTAATGCAAGACTTAAGAACGCTGATGCCTCACTCTAAAGCAGGTAGGGTTAGGCATCATCCCTACCTTACGTTTTCAGCATAGTTTTAAACCAAGAACTACTAACAACCCATTCTTTTAAAAATGTGGTACATAACTGTTTTGATAAAACTTTTATCTTAAACAAACACCAAGTCCCTTTTGAACCAACAACTACAGCAACTGTCATTATATCTTAATATTTCTTTGGAAGCCTTCTGTGGCCTGAGTCCTGTAATTACTCAGATACTTTTGTTGCTATGTTTATTTATTACATAACTTGCCTGAAACAACTTGATGGTTATCCTTAATCTTTCCTTTATACCCAGTAAATTTTTTTGCAAAAGGACTGACTGTTAAAAGAACTTGTCATGTTAAATTGGTTTTCCAGCCTTCTAAATGTTGTTCTTCTCTTCCAGATACTAAAATGGACCGTAAAGACCAGTTATTTGTAATTAATGAGGTAATCCTGGATTTAACTAGTGCTTCTTTATTTTCTCTTCTGACTTTTCAAGTCGATGTTCAAGAGAAGAGGGCAACCAAGTTCAAAGGAACTCATACTAGTTGCAGGAGTTGTGTAACTTAATAGATGAAAATTATTGGTATTCAAAAAGCACGTATGTTAAAACAGGAAGTTGGCTTTCGGTTAATAAAATCAAAGTGAAACCTTTAATTAAGCATAGACTTTTGTCATGAAGCAATAAAACAGAATGTGCATTTCCATATAGGTGAAAGGCATATTACAGTTTATACTTGAAACAAGTAGGGCACAAATATGCAGCTAGGCCAAACAATGTATTATGGTAGGACATTGGTAGTTCTGAAATTAGAACCTAATGTCACAGCTCATGCTCTAATGTTTAGGTCCTGGAGAGCTTATCAGATTGCTTGTAGATGTAGTGAAGTTATTACTCCTGGTAATAAATACATGAGATTTTTCAACAAAACAAGTGCTTCAACTTAAGTTTGAGGATCAGTAGGTGTAATTTATTAAGATGAGATCTCTGCTTTTGCACTTACGTTTTGGAGCGGCGGGGGATATTAGAGATTAAGTAGGAAAGTTTTTGAAAATGCATTCAGAATTTTGTAAACAGCTCTTTTTTCTTGTGTAGGTGTGTGAAATGAAAAACTGCAATAAGTGCATCTTTTTTGAAGCGAAAAAGAAACAGGATCTCTATATGTGGTAAGGAAGTGTTATGTTTTCTTACATTTCCATATATAACTGGGCATGTTTCTGCTCTATCTAAAGTGTCATACTGTAATAGTGAAGATGAGTGAAATAGTGTTGCTTAGTTAAATTTGTACTAATCCTGCATATCTACGAGGAGTGCACGACTAACTGTTGTAGAGTGTCTACAGAAGCATTTTGCAAAACTGTTGAGAAATCAGGTATTTATAAGTATGTTCAAAGAACTCAGTGATGCTATTAAAGCAACTGAAATTACTTCAATACAGAAATAAGTGGTCGGAGTGTACTATAGAAATCCAGTGTATCTTCTGGCTGCTGTTCACATTTTTCTTTTATCTCTTCCCCACTGCCTCTTCTCTGCAGGCTTTCAAATATACCACAGGGACCATCAGCCAAATTCTTAGTGCAGAATGGTAAGCTGGTTGACCTTATTGTGTTTGGACTCCTGATTTCTTGTCTGTACAGTTTTCTGTAAGTACTAAAATGATATTTTTAAAAACATCACTGTAGTTCACACACTAGCTGAACTGAAGATGACAGGAAACTGCCTAAGGGGCTCACGACCCCTTTTGTCTTTTGATCCAGTAAGTATAGTTAGTTTTTATTCAATGAGTATGTTTTAGTTTTCTTTGCATGACTGTTGCATTTAGCTTTGTATGTAAAATTACATTTTTTCATTGTAGGCATTTGACAAGGAGCCACATTATGCCCTGCTAAAAGAATTGTTTATTCAGGTCAGTCTGTAGTTCTGATGTCCTGTGTTTCTTTCTTTTTGGCAACTTATTTTAAAATCTTTTTTTTTTTTTTTTTTAATCCGTAGTTTTACATTTTTGAACTTGTAAAAAATCTTCAAAAGATTAGGGTCATATGCTTAAAGTCGCTGGGACATTGTTCTTAAATTTTAAGTTTTGAAATATAACCTGCATTGGGTACTTAGTAAATTAATATAAATTTAAAATGAGCTATTTATGTTTGGCCTCTTACATTTGCAGATATTTAGAAACACTGCCTTTTATTACAGATATTCAGTACACCACAGTATCACCCCAAAAGCCAGCCTTTTGTAGATCATGTGTTCACCTTCACCATTACAGATGAGAGGATCTGGTTTCGAAATTACCAGGTTAGTTATCTCTTTTAGTTTTTGGGTGGTGCTCAGTGGAGTGATTTCATATCAAACCGATTAATTACAATAAAATTAGAAAAATTGTTCTGATCAGGATGTGCTTCACTGGCATAGTATAGATTTAAACTCAGTTGTGTATGACTACATGTAAGGTACCTGCAAGGTCATATACTTCGATTCAATCCATGAGAGAGTATTCTTTTTATTGCAGATAATAGAAGAAGATGCATCTCTAGTAGAAATTGGGCCTCGTTTTGTCCTGAACCTCATAAAAATCTTCCAAGGTAGTTTTGGAGGACCAACTCTGTATGAAAATCCCCATTACCAATCCCCAAATATGGTAAGCAGCTTTGTCTTTGTATTCTTGTTCTTTAAGCAACTAATTTGAAGACTAGTCTTGCAAGCTCTCTCTGGAGGAGAACCACGTATGCCTTTCCCTGGAACCCTTTGTAGAAAAGTGTGCCCTAACTGATCACAATTTGAGAAGAGAGTAATTGTGTACAAAATTGAATGAGTGCAGAATTAATGTTACTGAAAAGATGGCATTATGCTGAGAATTTTGGCAATTAAGCAGAGAAATTACCACCTATTTCTTTAATACCTGATTTCTTCCATGTTGTTTGTTTGAAACCTGGTGTAATTTCAATTCTTATTTTTATAGCATCGACGGCTGATAAGATTATCAGTGGCAGCTAAGTTTAGAGAAAAACAGCAAGTGAAGGAAGTACAAAAGCTTAAGAAAACAGGGAGTAAGGTGCTTATGGAAGAAGATCCCACTGAAGTGGTCTTTGAAACTCCAGCTGAAGAAAAACCAGTGGAAATACAGCTTGTGAAACCAGAGTCAAAGCCAATTGTTAAAGATAAAAAGAAACTACGCAAAATCCAGAGGAAAAAGCAAAAAAAGCTTTTCAGAACTGAAGCATCAGCATGAATGTTACAAGTGATGAAACTAGCAATATTGACATAATATTGTAAATACTTGTTTTTACAGGAAAAAATAAATGGACTTCATTCAGTTTTAAATAAACAAAATATTGATTTCTTTATTAGGATTGAGTTTACGCTCTTTTGTTGTCTTCGTCTCTTTGAGAGGACTGGGCTTTGAAAAACAACATGACAACAGGAAAGGGGGAATAAGACACTCCAAATATTTCTACTTCTGAGAATTTGTTTCTTAGACTTGAACACTTCTGGGAGATAACTCACTGTAACATGTACACTGAATAAAAGTAACCGAGTAGTCATTGCTCTTCATGAACTGGAATTCAGAAGTCAGCTTTCCTAGTCTAACACCAGTAGAAAATCCTTTTTCAAGTTTTAACTTTATAGGAATTCTCTCTTGGGGGGTTGTGTTAATTTTTTCACCTCATAAGCCCTTGGGAATGCAAAAGGTTATGGCCTCATCATTGCTCTTTTTTATTAATACTTCAAAAGCTGCTACTTTTGCCTGTGGTAGCTCCTGTACCTAATCAGGTTCTTAGGACCTGAAGTGTAGCTGTGGGGGAGAAACAGGCTAACTTAAGATTCTAGACCTCAAGACTAAATTCGTTGGAATTGCCCTAAAGGCAAGAGGTACATGCTGTTAAAACCATGTATTTACAGTAGCCTGAAATGAAATTGCCTGCGACTCTTTTGTCATGGCAGCGGTGCCTAAAAGCAATGATTGGGTTCAACAGAATTCCATACTTGTGTCATGGTTTAACTGCAGCAGGCAACTAAGCACTATGCAGCTGCTTGCTCGTTTGCTCCCCCCTAGTGGGGCAGGGGAGAGAAATGGAGGGCTAAAAGAAAACGGGTGGGTTGAGATAAAGACAATTTAACAGGTAAAGCAAAAGCTGCACACCCAAGAAAAGCAAAACAAATTTATTCACTACTTCCCATTAGCAGGCAGGTGTTCAGCCATCTCCAGGAAAGCTCCATCACTCTATAAATGGTGACTTGGGAAGACCAAGGCAAACAAGCCTCCGATTGGCAAATAAGCTTCCAATATAGCTTAAAAGTCACTAGGACCAAAAGCCTTGATTTTGCTCACGGATACTATCTGTACTTCAAATGCAGCAGAGTTCATAGGACCCTGATGAGCAGCAGAAAGTCCAGAGTTTGGTTCATTGTAGTTTTTGCCCATTGCTGACAGCTCACATTGCCTCAGCTGCACCAGGTCAGCTTTAATTTGGAGCTGTATTTTCATGAAGCTTCTAGGAAATTATTGTCTGTGAGTCTGCCCTTTTGCCAGATGTAGTTAAATGAGTCACTGTGTTCATAAGTTATTAGCTAGGGAAAGGAGCATACAACTATTCTCTCACAGAAAGTCTAATGGCATCAGCCTTCAACAAGACTAAAAATTCAGCCGTAATTGGGTGAGAATTTCTCTGTAGTGCTCAGCAAAAGTCTGATTGCAATAAACTTTTCCTGGCAGATGTTAGCAGATATTTACAGATCTCTCTGGGGCTATTTCTTCATTATTTTTCTTTAATGTGCTTTCCAGTTCCAGTCCTTATGACCTTGGTTCTTCCACTGACTCCAGTGCTATCTCCTTGTCCACTCCCCCAGTTACCCTGTGTTTCAAGGTCTTGCTGATGCCCTATTCCTATTTGGTTCCTGTGCTGTTTTCAGCCTCTGGAATCTTAGTGCTGAACAAACACCACTGGCACAAGAGGACCCTGACCTGTTAAACACTAAATTTATTCCACTTGGAAGGGCAAGAGAAGTTCAGTGTTACCTTTCTAACAAGGCGCCCTGCATGCCACCTGATCGGAAAGACTGGTGAAAACAAGCATCTGCTCAGTGTGTGTAGCCTAATGCATAGAATCAGAGTATCTTGAGTTAGAAGGTACCTGTAAGTATCGTCAAGTTCAAGTCCCTGCTCCTCACAGAACACCTGCAACTAAATCAGGTGACTAAGAGCATTGTTCAGATGCCACTTGAGCAGTTCCCTTGGAGCCTGCTCCAGGGACTGACCACCCCCTCAGTGAAGAACCTTTTCCAAATGTCCAACCTGACCTTCCCCTGACACAGATTCATTCCATTCTCTTGTGTCCTGTTGCTGGTCACCAGAGAGAGGAGGTCCTGTGAGGAAGCTGAAGGTGGCCATGGGGACATTCCTCAGCCATCCCTTCTCCAAGCTGAACAGACCGAGTCACCTCAGCCACCCCTCATAAGTCTTGCCCTTGAGGCTCTTCACCATCTCAGTTGCCATTCCATATTCCACACTTGAATAGTTTGTTCTTACATTGAGGTGCCCAAAACTTCACCCAGTACCCAAGGTGGGACCACATCAGTGCAATGGGGGGACAGTCACCTCCCTGTTCTGGCTGGCGATGCTGTGCACCCCAGGACATGGTCAGCCATCTGATCTGCCAGAGCACTCCACTGACTCACATTCGACCTGCCGTCAACCCAACGCCCCTGATCTCTATCCCAAAGCTCAGTTCATGTAATGCCAACTGATACAAGTTAACCTAGAGAAAAAGGCGGCTCGGGCCAAACCTGAGGTCGCTCAAGAGCACAGCTGTCCAAGATAAAAATGAACACTGATAACCTGCGACATGGGAGCAGTGCTGGCTGCACCTCTGACCAGCGGGGCGTTCACACGGAACCTAGCACAAAGCACTCGGTTATTTGACATCGGGCGACTGTAAGGCCACCGCCCGGCGGTACGGGCGGGGACAGCGGCAGACAGCTCGAGGGTGTTTCTCCCCCGACCAGCAGCCAGCCGGTGACAGCGCGGGGGGCGGCCGGAGGTTCCAGACGAGTCAAAGCGGAACGCGCCCCAACCCGCCCCCCGGCCCGGCCCGGCCCGGCCCGGCCCTCCTCCCGCCGCGTAGCTCCTCCCGGCGGGGGCCGGCGTGGCCCGGGCTCCTGATGGCCCCGCCTCCGCCTCGGCCGAGCTGCCGGCCGGCGCTTTTCCCCACGCGGAGCCACCGGACCTGCCGCCATGAAGTGTCACTACGAGGTGCTAGGCGTGAAGCCCGACGCCGCCGAGGAGGACCTGAAGCGGGCGTACCGCCGGCTGGCGTTGCGCTGGCACCCCGGTACGGCCGCGACGCACGCCCGCCGCGGGCCCGGCCCGGCCGCAGGCCCGAGGAGAGGGCCCGGTCGGCCTCGCTGAGCCCCGTGGGGCCCCGGCTGCGGCGGGAGAAGCCGCTTGTCCGCGCAGGCGGCGGCACTGGGTGGGAGAGCGGGGGAGCGGGGGAGCGGGCTGGGGCGGCCCCGGGCAGCGGGTCGGTGCTCGCGGCCTCGGCAGCGCTGGCGGCGCCGTGTTTGCGTCTCGGGTTCCTGAGGCGGCGAGCGCCGCCGCGCTGCCTCCGGTCGTTTGCGCTGCCATTAAATTATCTTACAGATAAAAACCTCGAGAACGCGGAGGAAGCGGCGGAACAGTTCAAGTTAATCCAGGCGGCGTATGATGTTCTCAGTGACCCCCAGGAAAGAGCCTGGTGAGCCGTGTGTGTGTGTTAGCGGCCTGGAAGAGGCTTTTAAAACTCCGTCTCGGCCAGGAGTTGCGTTCCTTCTGGCCGGGCCCCGCTGCGCGCCAGCGGGGGCGCTGGGGCAGAGCAGCCGCTTTGCCTGGGGCTGTGAAAGGGCTGGGGGAGCGGGGGGCAGCGTCCCGGGGGACACAGCCGGGCACCCACCCGCACTGCGCTTTGGCGGCCCAGGGCTGCTCTGGGGACACGGCAGCGCTGGCCCCGGTTTATTCCTCCTGGAGCAGGAGGCAGCTTGCGCGTTGTGTAGGTGTCCCGTGGCCACAGCCCTCCCTGTTTTAGGGGGGAAGAGCACTGCACGGTTTGCATGCAGGTGTTCGGTGTGAGGTTGGTGGCCGCAGGTGGCAAGCCTTGATAGCACAGTGTCCTGTTTCTGTAACAGTCCTGATTTGAAATACACACACACATCTTTTAAGAGATTGCTACTTTAAATGTTGTTTGTAACTTGTTTTAAATTGGCTGAAGCATTTAACAGATTATGCAGCCAAAACCACCTGTACCAAGTTTGTCCTCAAAGGGAAGGCACCATTTTTCAATGTTTATATGCTGATGCTTGTGTTTTGTGGTTTTGTTTGTTTGTTTTTGTGTGTGTTTTTCTTCTGTTTTGTTTTTGTGTGTGTGTAAGTATTAGATGATTTAAATAATGTCCTACCCATTTCTGAAAGCTTATGGAAGTGTTATGCTCAGATGTGTTTGCCACCTTCTTGTTAATAAATTGGCGGTGTAGATACTGCAGATAAAGTAGTAGTAAGTAAACTAAAGATCAGAAGAAGAACATTTACTGAGCCTGTCTTTTTTTTTTTTTCTCTGAAGACTTTGGGTGTGAGACACAAATTCCGGACACTGGGCTAAGCTAGATGTTGAGGTGATACATGTACTGTGTTAGATCACCAGCCCTGGGGAATGTTCTGTGCCTATACATCCCTGATACTGTGAATTTTTGCTAGGTATGATGATCACAGGGAGGCTCTGCTAAAAGGAGGACTTGGTGGAGACTATCAAGATGATAGCTTAGATTTGCTGTGCTACTTCACTGTTAGCTGTTACTCTGGATACGGAGATGATGAAAAGGTAATGCATTAATTCACCTTTAATTAATCAATTTAAATTTCATGGAAAGTGCCAGCATTTGCTTTGTTTTGAAAAGCTATGTGTGGAATTGTTGAGTGGAGATAGTAATAATGCTTACACAAATCTTTCTAGGAAAAAACTTATGCTGGATGTTTAGGCAAGCTTTAATTCCCGCTTATTGTCCAACAGTTACGTAGTCATGATTTCCAGCTATGCCATACAGCTACAGAATGCGTATATATTACTTACGTGTGTTACACAGTAAAGCATTCTAATGCTTTGTTTTAGAGAATAGACTGCCTTAGCTTATTGAATTATTTGATATACTGCTTTTTGTAGAACTTGTTTAGAAACTTCTGCTATAGAATTTGCTTTGTGTAAGTAAGTTTCCTTAGCTGAACATCTGAAAGCTGTGAACCTTAGAAACTTTCTGCTATGTGAAGTGAAAAAAGGCCTGAGGATTTTCAAGGTAGAAGATAAAGGGAGCTGCATCCCTGGAGATCAATAAAGGAACAGAACTGCAATTAACAGAACACAAAAAGAAGGGAGACCCCAGACTCTGATTTTGCAGTTGGTCTGGAGTGGTGCACAGGGGGCCTGGGGACGTGGATTGTGGGGGTATAATTGTCTTAAGTTTTTTCCACTGGGGGTCCCTTTCTAGGAGGCACCAGGTCGAGCTGCTGTGCACTGTACCTTGCACATAAATTATTTATTTAATGAAGAATTTCTGGAATCCCTGCCTGAGCCTCTGCTGTGGGAAACCTTAGGGAGAAGGAACTAATCTAACAGTTAATATAATCTCTTTATTCAGAAATATCTAGCAAGCTGGAATGCTTGAGGCTGTAGAAAAACAATCTCATAACAGTGCTTGAGGGAAGTGTGCTTCCTATAATTGGATTCTCTTTTAGATTTTAAGACATTCATCATAAATTAAAAAGCTCCAGGTGATTAGAAAGGCCTCTGCCAGAGAAAATCCTTATCTGTCTTTGGGTTACTATAGCAGAAGTGTGTTAGTATCATCGAATTTTAAGAAGTAAAGAGATAGGGGACTTAATAATCAATTCTGTAGTTGGAACTTACTCAAAACCTGGTCCTGTGGAACCAGAAACATATTGATATCCCCAGCATGCTGAAAACTTTTTGGTTTAGACTTGAATGTAAGAGCTCGATGTGTGAGAGAGACAGAGACTATATGAAGGAGATAGAAATAAAAGGAATGGGAGAGAATGGGAACTTTGTTAAACATAATGGTCTTGCTATCTAGAGCAAGAGCTTAGAAGGCATTTACCCTAATTTTGGGTTGCTGTTGCAGAACTCAAATATTTATCTAAAATGCACTAATGTAGCCAAGCATTTGTACATCTATTATTGAGCCATGCAAAATTAATCAGATTTTTTTTTTTTTTTAAAATTTCAGGGTTTCTTTACAGTCTATCGACAAGTTTTTGAAAAGATTGTAAAAGAGGAGATGGAATATATGACTGAGGAAAATACTGAAGAATTCCCTATGTTTGGGTATTCTCAAAGCGACTATGATACGGTAAGAGAAAGTGTAGATCTGAACTGAAAGTAACAGCGAATTCATTATTTTGTCGCACACTGAAATCAAAGGAAAAGCTTCAGCTGATCTCTGGGGTGAATACAAAACCATTTATCTGCTGTCTCGTTTAGTGCTGCGGACCATTACTGTAAAGGAAGTGCTTGTCTTCTGATTCATAATATTTAGGTGAATTAAAATTGGTATTTCCTGTTGAACTGTGTTATTAGCCAGGCTTTTAGTGTAAGTTGTCAGACAAACGCTTCACAGGGCTAACCAGCAATTTTGCCAATTAAACTTACATGTAGTGTCTCGCCTCATTTAGGAAAACTGAATAGCACTTATTGCACTCCCGGAAAATGGGAGACGTAGTGATTGTCCTGCAATGTGAGCTCCCACTATGATACTCTTGTCATCTACAATTAATGTGGAGTAAGATTTAATTTCCAAAATAATACTGCATGCTTTCCTTTGGGAAGCAAGAAAAGTAAATGTGTGGAGGACACCTGAATTCTTGTTGTCTGGTTTGCCAGCTATTTCTGTGTTGAAATGAAATAGTGTCGAGGGTTTTGATTGCAGGGTGACAATAAAACCCTGTCAGATGTATTGTTAACCTCCTCTCCCCGCCGCTTTCCCCCTTTTGTCCCTCCCTCTCCCCCTTCCCACTAAGGACAGGCAATCAGGAGGGAAAGGAAGAGAGAAGAGAGTTGGAAAAATTAAAAATGTTTTACTAATGCTACTAATAAGAACAGAGAAAATAATACAAAATATACAAAACCAATCTTGAAAGTCTCAGCAACTGCAGAGCTGGCACCCAAAGTCCTGGACTGGACCCTGCAGCCAACCGGAGCTGGATTCAGTCTCTCACTAGGCCTCAGTTCACAGGGACGACTAGCAAGGTCCTGTCCTAATGTCGACCATAAACAAAAGGGACGAGATCCTCATGATCTCCCACTTTTATATGAAGTGTTCATGTGAATGGCATATTCTACTTCGTTGGTCAGTTTCCTGGTCACCTATTTCTTGTTGCCCCTCTTGTGAGAGCTGCATCCATTCATTATCAGTTAGTTAGCATTCCATTCCTGTTTACCAAAACATGTGTCTGGTTCTCCAGGAAAATGCAGCTAATATGAAAGCTTTAGCTGTCAGGCAAATTCACTAAAAGAGAAACTTGTTTTTTAACAAAACCACGACAAATAGTAAAGTAGTAGCAGTTACCTGTGAGTAACTGCACAGTATCGGTATACTCAAATGCTCTTCCTAGGCTGGTACTTCTCACTAGCACTTTTAGTGGTATTGTACTCGATGGCTAATTAATTATGCAATTTAGATTGACAGGTACCTTAAAACTGAGTAACTTCAATGGTACAAAATTTGGCTGGAGTTGGAAACAATGTTATAAATCAAACTGAGAACTGTCAGCACGGGTGTTTGAATGTCAGATAAAATTACAGGATGGCTTAAAAAAATTAAAGTCTTTCCCAGGCAGAGGATATTTAGTGCCTCTGAAACTGCTAAAATCCATCTTTTAATGGAGTTATCTTGAAACATTGTTTGGAAAACACCTGTTTTGAGGCCGTAGGATAGATATTATTATAGACCCAAAATAGCACCAGCATGTTTATTTCCCTTGTTCATGCTCTTGTGGAAGCTGTTATCTTATATTCAGACAAAAGCTTACACTGTCAGAAGGTTCTAGCATTGCAGCACCCACTGCTCTGCTCAGAGGGAGCATCGTGGGAAAAGAGTTTTAGAAGGGAGCTACAAAAGCTCTACAGAGGCTTTGCAATCTGTGACTTGAGTGCTCTCTGGTTCAGTCTACTGAGTTAATTCATGAGAATGCTGAGAGCTGGCTCGATCGATGCCAGGCAGGTATTCTGAAGTCTGTGACTTTGCAAGACTCCATGGGAAGAGAAGACTTGTAGATCAATCAGATGCAGAAACAAAAGCAATCAGCTCTGGGTATAAGCAGCAGGCAAAACAAAATCCATTGGGGGGTTCAGCAAGAGCTGCTGTACAGTGTACTGGTGAACATCAGAGATGCACCTGTATTTCAGATTGTGGTGGAGGAGGAGGAAAGTCTTGGTTTGTACAACTGGCGAAGGGGGAAGATGATCCCTGTCATCAGCCAATGACCAGGCATCCTGTTGCACAGATTATATCCCCTACTGAAGCAGAAGTCTGAGACAGGGAGTCTAATATCACTTGAAGTGTTGGATTAAATATTAATATTTATTGGTTATTATAAAGCTGGGTTTTTGTGATAGCAGAAAATAACTGTGTGGTGGCTTAGCTGCGAGGGGCCACAGCCGTGAACCTTTGCATGTGGATAGGCTGTTAGAAATTATTGCTGAGGCACTGATAGTTGGTAGACCATGTCAGTACCAATGGCAGAAGGAGGAGAAGAAGAGGTACTAGAAGAAGAGATAATAAAATGTTAAATACTTCTGTGAGGTATTCCAAAATATGAAGAGTAGTGCATACGGGAGCAAGAAGTAAAAAGGCAGTTTAATGGGTCAAGTAGTGTAAAAAAGGAGTTTAGGCATATCTTATTTCCTGGATATAAAAAGTGCAGAAGGTTAATAATTACTTGGAGAGGAACAGAAAATAAAAATAATTATTATGCCATTTTATTAATCCAGCATTTACTTGTGAATAGTAAAAGGGAGGAGAGTAAGGAAAGTTTGTTTCCTCTTAATATAAGAGCAAGAGGGCATAATTTTACCCTTCAGCCATATAACTTGCTAACAAAACAGGAGTAAGTGCATCTTGATGTAGCCCCTTGTTAAACTGTACAAGTCATGGCTCAATGATATTGTATATGCCAACAATTTATATGGTTTAATAAAAGAAATACCAAGTTCATGAAATATAAATCCATCAAGGGTTATTAATTTCTCTTTTGCTCTGGAAGCGGAGAGAATATACTGAGAAGAAAAAGCATTATGTATGCTTGTTTATTTTATTACTTTCTTTATGCTGATCATTGGCTGCTGCTGGCAATGTATGTCTGACCTTTGGTGTGACTTGGTGTGGCGGTTCTTAGGCAATATGTGCCTGTATGCCTGCTTGCAGACAGTATAGCTTATTCTGATTGTGCTTTTCAGTTTACAGGGAAAGTGCAGCAAAACTAAGTAGCTGGGCACTAGCATGAGTGCAATCCAGTCCTGTAAGGGGATATTTTTAAAAAGTTGCAGTTTGGAATAGTTTAGGCAAGGTCATAGATTTCATGTGGTTTGAAATTTTAAGGAAAATATTAGAAGTTTCTTTAAACTTTCATGTGTTTTCTTTATAGTCTGGAGAAAAACTGCAGCCTGCGTAGAAGACACAAAACTGCTATAGAAGTCCTGATTTATTTGGTATGGTTTTTGTCTCCTCTCTAAACAGGTGACTTGTTTTTGTTTTTCTTACAGGTAGTCCACCCTTTCTATGCATATTGGCAGAGTTTTTGTACTCGGAAAAACTTTGCTTGGAAAGAAACATATGACATACGACAAGCCTCAAACCGCTGGGAGAAACGAGCTATGGAAAAAGAGAACAAGAAGACAAGAGAGAAAGCAAGGAAAGAGAGGAGTGAGCTGGTCCGTCAACTAGTAGCCTTTATTCGTAAAAGGGATAAAAGAGTACAGGCTCATAGAAAACTCATAGAAGAGCAAAATGTAGAAAAAACTAGGAAAGCAGAGGAATTTCGGAGGCAGCAGAAGCTCAAACAAGCCAAGTATGTAAACATGTAACAAATATTTTCTTTTAAACTTGGATAAGCTATTCATGACGATGCACACAGGGTTAGATTCCAATAGTAGATTCACTTGCTCTTTTAAATATCCTTGAATTTCATATATCCGTTTTGGTCTCAAGTCTGAGATTTTTAAATCTTGAGTCTCTCCGCATTGTGCTGACACGTAGACATCTAAGGTAACCAGGGAATAGTATGTGTGCTGCAGGTAACTGGCTGTGGTAGCAAAGAATCTGGTGTGTTTTTAATTACCTTGGGAAGTAAGATTTATTAATTTTCATAGTTCCTTTAAAGAAAAAGCAGTGTATGTTTGGAAACGAACAACAGCAGGACTATGACAGCCCTAGGTTAGATCAGCTTCATCTGCTTTGGAACTGTACCTGCTAAAAAGAAAGTGGGGAAAAGGAACTTAGTTTTGCTTTTCCTTTTAACTCTTTGGAAAGGACCCTTTCTTTGGACTAAATGCATTTTTTATGCTTTATTTTTTCCAAAATTATGTAGAAGGAAGAGGCAATCTCCTGAGTGCATGTACAATTTATTCTTCCAGCTAGAAGGGCTTTTTGCCTGAAAATGAGAGTAAGGAGCTTAAATACTTAAGACTACACTTGCAAAATAATTTCATATTGATTAAAATTATATAATAGTAATTAAAATAGTTATTAAACATATTATGTAGAATTTATTTTTATACATATACTTTTTTTTTCCCTGAAGGGAGAGTGGAGCCGAGGTATTCATTTACTGACAAGTGGCTTGATAATTCTGAGTTCAGGAGACAGCTCGAGCAAAATTCAGCTGTACAGTGGTGCACTGTGTGATAACTTGGGCCACACTTAGATTTGGAAAACTGAGCTGGTACATTCCCGTAGCGCAGAGCGAAGGAGTAACATGCTTGTGGTTTTCATGGTCTTGTACTATTTGTAGGTTTAGATCTTGCAGCAGGTGAAAGCAGCTGTACTGCTTTCAGGCTTGACCTGACTTCCATGCTCTCAGCCTGATATTGACCATGCTGCTTAGCATTTCCTGCTTGAAATTCAAGCAGGATCCACCTATATTAATACCTCTTTACTTGCAGCATAGATGTGCCTGCTGACATTGCAAATTAACTATTCAGTTTTCCAAGTCCTACAAACAATTGTTTACGCCATCATAATATGTTCAGCGCTTTCTTCCTAAAATAGCAGAGAACAAGAAGTCACCTTCAAATAATGCTGTTTCTGTAATTCCTGTCTCATAAACATATTGTAGAAGTTACTGTATTATTCTACCTAAAGGCTTGCTGACGAGTATAAAGAGCAGAGCTGGATAACTATGTTGAATCTGGAAAGAGAATTGCAAGAGATGGAGGCACGATATGAAAAGGAGTTTGGAGATGGGTCGGATGACGAAGATGGATTAGAAGAACAGGAAACCAAAGTCATGAAAGGTATGGGGTGTGAGGGGGTGAAGTATAGTGAGCCACTGCAGCCTGAGTATTGGCTCACTGCACATCCATGGGGCAAATCCCTGGCTCCAGCTGAGGCGTGCAGAATGCGGTCTGCCCCTCTCTGGTGTTCTCTGTTGAACATGAGAAGACATCAAGATACAGCTGTTAATTTATGCTAATGTATGATTTGGTGAGATCAGCTCTTGATGTGTCTGCATGTCAATAATACTAAATAAATTAAATGTTCATGTTGTGGCTATTTACTGGGGCTTTAAGAGCTGCTTAGTGAAAAAACGCTCATCTGACTTTGTCTCTCTGATCCCCACTGATCTCTTCAGACAAACTGAATGATGAGACTGAAGAAGCTGAATTTGTTGATGGTCTGTACTGCCCTGCTTGTGACAAATTGTTAAAAACTGAGAAAGCGTAAGTGCTTATGGTTGGGGATTTGGGGTAGGGTATTGGGTTTTAACATTTAAAATGCATTTTAAAGACTTTTTAACTTCATATAATGGTCAGTGTCATCTTTCCAGCAGAGACATTGTCAAGGCAGAATTTTACATACTTAGTAATGATGGATAATGTGCCTGTTACTATTTTACATGTAAATATAACAAAGTTTGCTCACAGCTACCTGTAGTAATGATCTACTGGTCTTCACAGCATGAAAAATCATGAAAAATCAAAGAAGCATCGAGAAATGGTAGCACTATTACGACAGCAATTGGAAGAAGAAGAAGAGAAATTTCCTACATCTTTGGATGATGCAAACAGAGTAGATACCAAAGAGGAGGAAGAAACAGAAGACATGCCCAAGCAGAAGTACTTTAAATTGGTTTTAATTTTATCGTGAGAGCTTCCTGTGATTTATAGTGTGTTAGAACTCACATTGTTGTGTGATTTAAAATATTTCGTAGCATGAGAGTTCCAGTAAAATGCATGCATTAGCGTGGCTGGATTGAAATCACACAAATACCTCATTTTCTCTGCTTCTTTAAGTTACATGTTAAGGAAAAGTAGTGATTGTTACTTTTCAAACAGGGGAACTTTCACAGGTCCAGTGTTTATTGATTTGGTACTTTTTGGGTACTTTTTGTGAGGTGGATGCTGGCATAGAGAAAGTAAGTGTTCTTAAAACCAGCACAGCTCCATTTTTTGAATGGCCAAAGCATAGTTACCAACTGTCTCACTAAAATCTTTTGAGTTAAGTCTGAGTAGAATAAATGTTTTACTAAGTGCAATGAGGAGTTTAAGAGAACTGTTGTTTTCATTTCAGACATGAGGTATATTCTGTATGTGGCTGCTGTCTCCATGATATCATGTTAAGATGATAAGCAAAAATATAACATAGTACCTTTTTAGAAACTGTACTTATGTGGTACACTTTTTGTTTGTTTGTGTTTAGGGATTTTTGTTGTTGTTTTGTTCTTCTTTTCTTGAAAAGAGGTAATTTTAAATTCTTACCTTTACAGACTCTCAAAGAAACAGAGGAAGAAACAGAAAACTATGGTATGTAGTCAAATATTTGTATTCAGGGAACTATACAATGCAGTTTTGTTATCTCCTAATGTAACTTTATTTGTTCTGAAAAATAAGGGAGAACTTGAAGTTCTACAGAACTTGAAGACTGTTTTTAGATTTTTTTAGATTTTAATTATTTGTTGACTGCAAAATATTTTTTTACGCTTATGATCAAATTTTATGATAAACTCATAGGCATAATACTGTTCTGTTTGTGCAGATCCTCATAAATGTGGTGCTGGGTCTAAAAAGGCAACAGTCTGAAGCATAAGGAAAGCAGGTGGAAACAGGCAGATAGAGTGCAAGGAATTGATCCGAAGGACCAGCAATGGCCTTAGTGCACTAGCAGCTAAATTGTTTGGGGTCGTTTTCTGCTCTGATTGCTAGATTTGGTTTGTAAATACCTAACAGGAAAAAAAAGCAACATTATGGGCATCCTACTGACACATCCCTTCCATCTTTCCCTTGAATTGTAAACATGAGTAACAGTGATCTGTTGTGCTCTGGCACCTGAGTCTGCATGTGATATGACAGCTCTGTGCCGACAGCAGCAGGGTGAAATTCAAGAGCTGCAAGCTGTTTCAGGCTTGAGTGGCAGGAGCACCATAGTGAGCGAACTTCCATCTGCCTTTCTCAAGCTTGATCCTTTTCAAGTCTTAGCTCTATGTACTACCCCAGTCTTAGCCTTGTCCCAGTGAGCGATCTCTACCAAGTCCTGCCTTTTTCACGCCTTCCCAATATAGTCGTGTGTCCTCCTGCAGCCTAACCTCTCTAGTCTCCTGTTATGTGTTCCCTTCTCTGCCCTCTCCCACACCATCATTATCTCTCATCCTCAAGAGCCTTCCCTGAGACTTCCAAGACACTGATATTTTTTTTTGTTTTCTTTTCTTTGGCTGGTATTGCATAGTCCAAGTCAGTATTGGCATGACCTTCTTGTTTCCATGCAGGGCATCAGGCTCCTGTTCAACTCTTGCCTCCTCAGTTTGAAATCAGAAGGTTTCGTTCTCACTGTATAGGTTGCACATAGGTACCCTGTCTCCCATCAGTTTGGCCATGAGGTCTTCTGCAGCCCAGACAGCGGGTGCTGCTCTTGTGCAGCGTGAGCTGGAATCTTGTGCAAGAGAGAGTCTTCTGGAAACATGAGTTCTGTCCTCTACTGAGCTATACTGAGTGCTGGGAATCACTACGGTTTTTGTTTTGTTTTCCTGAAAGGTAGATAGATTAGCTGAGTTTTTTCAGGTAGCCGAAACTCTGCAAAAGATGCTAGAGGAGATAGAGTTGCATTGATGTAGTGTTAGGTGAAATCTGAATTTGTCATCCTGCTTTTGGAACCTGGGCTGTTTTGCTTCAGACATGCTCTGGGGTTGATCTTTTCCAAGCTGCATGTATTGAGTTTACTCTGTCTTCTGGCACATGGAGAAGCCTGCCAGTGTTTCTTATATTAGGAACAGAAAATACTGTGTGTCTATTGTAGCTTCAGTCAGCTCAGTTATTTTGGCTTGAGTGTCCTAATACAGGTGTCTGGCACAGAAAACTGTAGTCTAAACAGTTAACATTTTTTTAACAAGTTATAAACAAAGCCATTATCTTATTATGGGAAATGTTAGCCAGAAGAGAATGAACTCTATGTAGAAATGAAATATGAAATGTATATACCTTCATTCTCGTCTTCCATAGTTCCATTGGTGTTTCTTCCCTTCATCATAGGTGGCCTCATCTTTCAAAACAGGAAAGCTAGTTTTACCTCTTACAATCTCACTAAAAACATGAGTAAAATTAAGAGGGTCCATGGCTTTGTGTTCTCCCCACCCACTCATGTTTAAGGTAAATGAGGTGTAGCACTGTAAACAGAATCGCTAATGAACTTAAAGTAGTTAACTTGCATTTCTTCTGTTTGGACAGACTTATGAGTACTCTCCTGATCAAAGTGCTGATGAAGAAACAGTTGAACAAAAGGAGGTACACTGTGTGGACAATGACAGTGGCTTAGCAGAGGAGTTGCTAAATGATGGCCAAAGATGTGCTGTGTCAGAGGATGCAAGCGCTACAGAAGATGTTGGACAAGTGAATGAAGCAAAAACTGAAGCAAAAAGGTGCACTGACTTGTAATATTGCAGTCACTCTGTCATTCAGTGTGATGTTTGATACTGTCAAACAAGTCTAGATTTACTCACCAATGCGAACTGGGGGCTACTCTGTTAAATTGGAGTTGATTAAACATGATACTAAACGAGGAGTGTTAGGATCTGCTTTGGAGATCGCATTTGACTGCAGATCCCTGCCACATACATCACTTGCCAGTAGCTGATTCATTATCTGTCTGAATCTTGAGATCAACAGTTGTTTGTATAAATGAAGGTTGGTTGGTTTGTTTTTTCTGGAAGCACTTGCTTTGTGATGTGTGAAGGAAGCAGCAGAGACACTGATGACTGATAATCATCAGAGGCTCCTAAACGCTATGTTGAATGTTCCAGTGCACTGATCCTGGTTTCTCTTTGTCATCAGCAGTACCAAGCCTAAAGGGAAAAAAGCCAAGGATGCAAAAAAGTCTGCTAAGGCATCTTCAGAGCACCCAACAACGGTATGTAAAATTACTTACTCTGTTAAAAAGCTGGTGGTCATATTACTACAAACAAGGTTGGTTGTTTCATCATCTCCAGTCCACAAATTCTATTCCAGTATTTTTCTTACTTTGAAATAATATAGGTGTTTCTTTTTATTAGAAGCTAGGAGACTGGAACATCAGATCTTGTCCTGACAGAGAAGAGCAGGACTAAATTTCATTTCTAGGCGAGTTGCTAAAGCTCTGTATCCAAGGCAGTTCAAACTAAATAAACGAAACAACTGAAGACAGAGCTGTTGTCATCAGGCAGGTGACAGGCAGTACTACTTGCATCTGTCCTAATATTGATGCTTCCCAGAAAAAGCAAAATCTTGTAATAACTGCAGATAAGACAAATCAACTAAATCTGAGAGCCAAAAGCATTATGTTTGTAGTCTTGTTGAGTCAGGTGAGATCAAAAGTATTCTTCTTCTTGAATTAGTTTTACAAGGCTGCTGGTGGTGTACTTTGTTCTACTTAGTATTCTTTAAAATTTCAAAAGTAATATTAGTGATAAAAAAAAAGTATATTTAATTGTGAATCAGTAACAGTATCTGTGATAGAAACAGCTTATTCACATTTCATTGTCTAGGAGAAACCGCATGCAATAAATTAGTGTATTGTATTTATTACATATTCCACATGAATGTGAAGCATTTTGGTTTTTTTCCTCATTGTAGAATGAAGTTCCAATCCACTGTGCAACCTGCAACTGGACATTTCCGTCCCGAAATAAACTGTTTAGACACCTAAAAGCCACAGGACATGGAAAAAAGCCACACAAGCACCAACTGTCAATGGAGCTGTAAACACCAGAAACAAAAAAGAGAAGCATAAAAACAGATAGAACTTTGCTAGATAGTCTTCAGAATTGTACATGAAAGATCTCCCAAAACTGAAAGGTGCATATTGCCTGTGTTTGGAGTTGAACAAAGAAGGAAAGTCCTAATGTTGGAAAAAAAGGAAGATGCAACAAAATGAGTATTATCTTGTGAAGAAACTTGTGCTTGCTTTTGGATTTATCAGCCTTTCTTTAATGACTGGATTTGACGTAACATCTCAGCAGCTTTCACATGGAAAGTGTGGAAACAGTAATTCAGAGCTAGTCACCTCCTCTTTCTGTTGTATGGGGATATGTAACTTGTATGGGGATAAAGTAATTTGCAGAGGGATAAAGTACTCACACAGATATAAAAATAAATTATTTTCACACTTGTGTTGCTGCTTTTCTTCCTCATGTCTAGCCTGAATCTCCCCTCCTTTAGCCTAAAACCATCACTCCTTGTTCTGTCACAACAGGCCCTGCTAAAAAGTCTGTCCCCATCTTTCTTATAGGCTTCTTCTAAGTATGGAAAGGCCACAATAAGGTCTCCCTGTAGCCTTCTCCAGGCTGAACAACCCCAATTCTCTTAGCCTGTCCTCACAGCAGAGCTGTTCTACCCATCTGATCATCTTCCTCTGCTTTTGCAGGGGCCTAACTCAAGGTGAGTGTGACCAATAAAGGGGCCTGTGCTGCTTTGTTTGTCTGTTGAAGATGAAACATCGGGATATAGAAGAACACAGGCTTCTCTGTCATCTCCAAGAACCCTTTCAAATTGCTTAATTGTATTAAAGACCAGACAGAAGGAAAGGAGTAAGATGACAAGATGGTTAATCAGTTTTCATAGTTTCTGTTGGTTCTGTACACCTACCTCTGTGGCAGGGGTTGGTGGGGAAAAAGAAAAGGTCTTGTGGAAGAACCTTGCTGGGATAAGGTAAGGGAGAATTGAGTAAGTCATAGGAATAAAGTAATTTATTCTGATTTATAGTAAAAAACAACATGGCAATTGGCATTGCACCTCTGACCTTGAGTAGCACTTTAAAAAGGTGGGATAACAAATATCTGATGTTGGAGTGGAAGTGCATTTTACACAGGAGTTTTCAATGCAGTTGGACAAGGCAAGGGCTGTAATACGTTGTTTAGGAAAACACTAGAGTATAATTTTCCAGAAGCGCTGATCTTGCATTAGGTAAGTTCCTCTAAAGTTTCAACTCCTGAAACAAAATAGCAGAATATTCTCCCCACAGGTTAACATGGTACCTCATGGAATTATTCAAATATTAAAATTTGAATTAACAGGACAAGTGTACAGTTCTTGCTGACTGTCCACAATTCCATTTTTTTGTTGGAAACTGAGGGAAATAATGACCTAAAATATTTTAAAAAGTGATTATGTGAGAAAGAAACACAGCATCTTACTTAAACAGCCAGAATTTGCTGAATGAGTAATGTATGTGCTGTGCAATTCCAAAATCAGAAAGAAGTAGAGTGTATTTTGAAGAGGATGAGGACTGGATTAGAGCCCCACAATAAAAATAATTACTGTAATTAGAAGTATTTTAACTTTTGTGTGCACACAGATTTTTTTTTTTTTGTGCTCTAATTACACTGTATCCTTAGAGTAAACATTTTTAACTCTGTTTGAAACTTCCAGTTATGTTCCGCTCTGTTCAGCCAGAGACTGACTATGCTTAGGTGATATCTCACACACTGAATCCTGCAGTGTTACTTTTTGACTTAATTTTTTTCTTATTTAAAGAAAATGAAATACTTTGTAATTTATGTGTTTTACAAGTGCTTGTATGTATTGTAATGCTACAGGCTTGGGGAACAGTGGCTGGAAAGCTGCCCAGCAGAAAAGGATCTGGGGGTGTTGATGAACAATGAGCCAGCAGTGTGCCCAGGTGGCTGAAAAGGCCAACAGCATCCTGGCTTGTATCAGGAATACTGGGGCCAGCAGGACCAGGTCAGTGATCATCTCCCTGTACTGAGTGCTAGTGAGGCCCCGCCTTGAATCCTGCGTTCAGTTTTGGGCCCCTCACTACAGGAAAGACATTGAGGTGCTGGAGAGAGTTCAGAGAAGGGAAATGAGGCTGGTGAGGGGTCAGGAGCACAAGTCTGATGAGGGAACTGGGGCTGTTCAGCCTGAAGAAAAGGAGGCTGAGGGGAGACCTTATCACTGTCTGCAACTACCTGAAAGGAGGTTGTAGCATGGAGGGTGTTGGTCTCCCAAGTAGCAAGTGATAGGACCAGAGGAAACAGCCTAAATTGTGCCAGGTGAGGTTTAGATTGGATATCTGGAAACAATTCTTCACAGAGAGGATTGCTGGGCATTGGAACAGGCTGCCCAGGGAAGTGGTGGAGTCACCATCCCTGGAGATTTTTAAAACACACATAGACGAGGTTCTTAGGGACATGGCTTAGTACCAGAGTTAGGTTATGGCTGGACTTGATCTCAAGTGCCTCTTCCAACCACAAAGATTCTATTAGTGGGCAAAGATTTCAGGAGTGGGGGTAGCAGTGGAAGGCAGTTGGGGACTACCCTGCACTGGTCCCAGCCAGCCCTGCACCAGATCTTCCTCCACCAATACTCAGACATTTCATGGTGTGTTGTGCTTCTGTGAAAACACATTTAAGAACCAGCAGTAAATGCTGCAGTGCACAGCAGCACCAGTACCACCCCCGAGGCGACTGTAGATGCTACAGAGTCGAACAACATGTACTTTCTCAAGAACTTTATTATTTTCCTACCACTCTTTCTAAAAATGACTGATTTTTATATTACTTTCTTTGATAAAAGATGAATATATGTTTGCCTCTTCATCTGATAGTCAGTTAATCCAATCATTTTTTTTTATGCTAATGCTAGAATAGGTGTACAGCTAATACATGACACTACTGTATAACTGAACTGTATGTTTACAAAACAGATTAGAGCCTATTAAACGCTCAATCTATCAGACTATTCTTATGATACTGAACAAGTACTTCAGCTTCGGATGATGATCTTGTTATCCAGTGCAGATCAGTGCTGAGTCTGGTTGACAAGTTATCAGGGGTTCTGTATGCATCTCATGTAATGAAACAAGTCTATTTTGCAGCTGTTCTTTCCATGTGTCTCTGTAAAGCAGTATGAAATACTTCCACGGCAAAGTCGACATCCTTTTTAGTAATGCACATAGGAGGTTTAATTCTGAATGTCTAAAAACGGGAAAAAAAAGGAAATCCTTAACACTGCATGGAAAAAAATACAGCTTCTAACAGCCCATCCGGGTCAGTGCTCACCTTCTGCCCCCAAAAATCTAACCAGAAGTGTGAAAAATAATATTGTAGGAGAATAGCAGTGTAGGGACTGAGGCTTCTTATAAATGCATTTTGAAGTGGGGCCATTTTGGACTTCGCTGCATCCAACTCCTCACTTCACTCTTGTGACAAAGCAACTGCCTCCAAAAGAGACCTGACTAGAGTAGGTCACATTTGCATCTCTGTTATTCCAGACAGAGCTAGTATAAAACATTAGATGGGTTTGTGTTAAGAAAGAACAGAGACATAAGTGTATCTTCCTTTTTGGCAGCTTTGCCACAGGGAAAAGTAATACCTATGGTGAGTGGCAGCCTTCTGCATTGTGTCAGCTGATTCACTCTTATACTACAGGGTTTTTTTAAGGCTTCTAAGGGGATGTAGTAACAGAGAATCACTAAATGCTAACTTTCATTTAGAGTACTATAGTTTCATTGCATGTTGATCAGAAAGGGTTCTCTGCACAGTTCAACTTGTCAAGAACTTAGGTTCTCAAATCCAAACGTTTGATCTATATTATAATGTTTCCAAGAGTATTTAACTTCCATAAGAATCTTAAACTTTCAGTTTAATTTTTTCTGTCATCATATCCCAGGACTTTATGCAGCAAGAGTGGAATATCGGTCTCTCCCACCCACAACACCCAACGGATAAACAGAGAAATTCACAGATGAACAGTACTCTCATGAGACAGAATCAGATTTTACTGCACTCAGAACTGCAGCCTGTTACCCATGTTCTTGTCTGTGCCTTGTGGAAGAGCTGATGAGGCGACAGATGCAGTGTCCTACTTATTTTAGCCATACTTCATCTATTCAATACTGGAGCTGCTTTCTCTGTCAGAGGGGTTTATCAAACTGACCAGCCCTAGGGCAACTCTCTGCTGTTAATTCTCATGCTGGAAGAAGCTGGTGACACTGTGCCCTGGGTACAGCATGATGCATCTTCCATTGGGGTGGGCTGATGCCCATTCACGGGAGATTTTCACTTTCAGGCTGCATTGCAAAACATGCTATTTATAACATTTGAAATTATCATCCAGTGGAATGTTATCAGCTCTCCAGAATGAAAGAACTGGCAAAACCAAACTTGCTCTGTGCTAACAGGTGAGACGATAACCTAAACAGTAGCAAAGACTTAGCAGACCTGAACATTGCCTATTTCTTCTGATTTACACACATTATAGTAAATTGCTTTTCTAGGGGAGATCATCCCTCTCAAGGAAAATTGCAAGCTTAGAGTTAGTTCAGCACACTTGAAAAGAAACAAATAGCTCCTGCTGAATTTGTGAATTATGCAAAATTAAACGGAGCTAGTTCCCAAGAGTATATGTTTTCTAGTTTATTTACTAAATTAATTTGGCTTGAGGGAAATGACATGTTTTTCACCAGTACAGAAAATAAGCTTTATGTAACCAGAGGTTCAGTACCTGACTGTAGAGTCCTCCTCTGCCGATCAGAATCCCCATGTCTTTACAGTCCTCCCAGATCTGACTGACTTCCTCAGCTGGAAGAGGGCGGCGACTGTCCTAAGGAAAATGAACATTAAACTTCATTTAGGTATTCTAAATTAGTTATATGAAAAAGATGTATATTCCAGCCTCTCCAATAAATCCCATCCCTATCTCTGACTGAAAACATTACCTGCATAACTTATCTGCTTTTTAAGATGAGTTTATGCAATTAAGGTAGACAAGTCAGTGTTTTCTCAAAGCTTGTGAAATATTTTGTGTGCTGGAATGTCCTGGCTAATTTTTAACCAGAGTTATGTTTTCTCACTTCACTAGCTGTTTTTTTAATATAAAATGTTCCTATTACTCCAACTGAAATAAAACGTGATAAAGCTTTCAACGACACTGTAAATTGAAGGGAATAAAGTAAATTACTAACCTTATCTGTCACCATTTCTATCCCAATCATAAGTCCCTTGCCACGGACATCTCCAACAATCTCGAATTTATGCCGTAGTTTAGCCAGCTCCAGTAGCATATAAGTTCCCACATCCTCACTGTTTTTTTGTAGACCATCTTCTTCAATAGCCTGGTTAAAATGGTGCACAGTGACAGTTCTGCAGGACAGGCTTCCAGTACAGTTGGTTAATCCCCATTTAGCTTGATGACACATTATGGTTAGCTCACTTCCGTCCAGAATATGTTCCTTCACTACTACAGTCCTTACATTTTTCTTCTCTTACAATCCTCAAAAGGCATCAGAGTACAATTGAACATAATATTTTGATGTTGTTTTGATAGGTGTATTTTCAAAATCTTACCAGAAATATTTTAATTATTTCTCCAATATCATGGAAAAAAGGATAATTTGACAAGGCATACCTACGTGTACTAGGCAGCCTTTTAGGAAACAACTTGGGTGTTTTAATTAGATTCATCAACATCATAATCACAATTGGGTTTTTTGGTTACTTACTCTGCTCTCCTTAATCACAGTTCTGACACGCAGCCAGGTATCAGCAATGACATGCACAAACAGCTTTATGAACTTAACATTTGCATTAAGAAAATTCATTAAGAAAATTGCCTCTCCTCTCCTCTCCTCTCCTCTCCTCTCCTCTCCTCTCCTCTCCTCTCCTCGAATTATTTCAGATCCAGGCTCCAAGGTACTTCAGATCTAAAAAGCCTAAAACAGAGTTTCAGACTTTCTTATTTGTAAACCGTTTTTTCCAAATGTTTTTATTTATATGATCAGCCATCTTATAAAATAGCTTAAAACCTCAAAACACTCAGGAAACTTACATGAGCAGAAACAGTGTCTGCTGTAATGAAGCGAGATTAAAGGAAAAAGGGTCTTTACATGATCAAGAAAAATTAAATAGTGACCTACTCCCACTGACTGATTTTCTGCTGGGTAATAAGCAAAATATGTTGCAAATTTTTATATTATCTTTTTCATGAGGGATTGTTTTTTCAAAAGGAATCCTAACCTGAAGTATTTTTAAGAATCTGGTCATTATGGCATTTTAGGCATAAGGTAAAAGTGTGGAGTCCAAACAAATTTGTTAAGTATGGGTGCCAGAGAATAAATTTGGTTTAGCTGTTTATTTCTGTACTCCTATGAAAGATTTTGCTACAGCTTTTGTTTCTCAAAAATGTTTCCTACTTTTTTATTAACAAAGTAAAGAACATAAGTAAGACAAAGAAAGATGATCCTGAAAACATAATTAGAGAATTCCTGTTCTTGCTAGAGGGATGGAAATTTTGCAGTGGAACTAACTAGGAGTTTATTTTTTTCTATACATAGGGCATAATGGCCATGTATGTATACTACATGCATATATTTCTGCATTTCATACTGTTTTAAAAAAATCTCCCCCATATAACTCTATAGTAAGAATAAATGTAGAGATTTTTCTTTTTTACTACAAGAAGGAATGTGGAATATACACATTTATATAACATTATTCCTACATCAAGAACAGCAGCTCCAACTACGCAGGCCAAAGGGCTTCCTCCAAATGTATTAATGTGAAGGTTTTGAGCCAAGGAACTTGCAATCTCTAAAATAAAAAGGACAACACTGATCACTCTTACAGTTGCCTTACATTTGTTATCAGTACTTATCTGCTTTAACTTAACAGTTAAGTTAAATTTGCTGTGCTTCAACCCTGATTCTACTGGAGACCATGCAAGAGGAACATCTTTTTTTTCCCTACAAGCAGTCTGTGCAAAATGTAATTATTTCCTAAAACTATAGTGTCTAGCAGATGCTAAACCCAGACTTTTTTAAAAAAGTCACACTTCTAACATAGGTTGCCAGTTGTGCCCTTAAACTGACATCTACAAATTTTCTTCACTAGATTTAGCCAGTCATTGTTTGAATCAAGTAGCTGACTAATGTGCTGCCTTATGTATCTGTAGTACATTGATTAGTTGATTGCAATTGAGGACTTCCAAGATCTATTACCAGCTCTACCAATGATTCACAAGGTCATCTTTGCTTCAGTTATACAATTAATCCCATTTAAATAAGGCTTTGCTCTGGTATAGCACAGCACTTGGTAGAACAAGTGAGTAATGAGAACTCAATTCGTTTGTCAAAAGATAGATTGAGACAAGGATTATTAATAAAGCTCAGCTGTTAGAACATACATCTCTACAGTAAGTAATTATTGTACACTATATTTTGTATTTGCTCTATTTTAATCCTTAGTGGAACAGAACACTTCAGATTGCATACCTTTTGTTGTAACAACAGCTGCCATTGGAAAGCCATTACCAATTCCTTTTGCCAAAGTAACAATGTCAGGGACTACATCATGTGTTTGAAATCCCCAGAAATGGCTGCCTGTCCGTCCAAAACCTGTCTGTACCTTTCAAAAGAAAAATCCAGAGAAATTCCCATTACTTTCTAACATAAAACAATATGATTACTTTTTTTCTTGTATTTCTGTTGTTACTGATTTGCATTAAACTGCAACTACATATGGAGTCAGCTCACATTAGGATCCTTATTCAGATAGCTTTGCACAAAGTACTGTTTATTTTAATGGGGTTTTTCTTTCACATATGAAAGAGATACCATATCACCGTGTCTTAGGCATGGTGAGATGCATAAATAAGCTGCAGCTTCTATTTCAAAATGGAGAGGAAATGCAGTTGCTTATCACACTTCCAAATTGCAACTCTGTGATTGCTGACTTCTACTGCAATGCTTGAGGTACATATCACCCCCTCTTTCAAGTGTTTGCTACTATTAGCTTTAGCTAAGCAAATTCAGTTTATAAATGTATTCGCAGAGGTACAGCAATCAACTCCCTCTAAAGTCTATGTATGCCAACAACAGTCATAAAAGCAAGTGTTACTGACACACCTCACATCACAGCAGGTATTTATCACCTGCATATCTGTGTAAATTTACTGCTTCCAAATGGTAAGGACCAAGGCCTGCTAATAAAAGTACCTATGTCTAAAATCAGAATACCACATAGCAGAATAAAGAAAGTAAGACTGGGAGGCTCCAATTCTTGGAAAGATGCACTGTGTTAAACTTAAGTTATGAGATATACAGCATTTCATTTAGATTATTTCCAGGCTTCCAGTTTTCATTCACTTGGATTCCTTTAAGATGACTTTCAGAGGTACCTCAAAGTCTAGAAGTCTTATGTCAAAAGAACTCACTTCATCTGAAACACAAACGCCCCCTCTTTCCCGTACTAGCTGATAAGCTTCCTTCAAGAAACCTCTTGGGTACTGAACAACTCCATTAACACCCTGCCAAGACAAAAGAGACAATCTCTTCAGGAACAGACAAGGAAACAGGAGTTCCACCGTGTGACTATGCTACAATAAGAAAAAATGCCAGCAGCCCTCAAGTAATAGTAAACCAACATGTCTCAAGTTTCTGGCTTCAGCAGTGAAACTGCTTTAAGAAGTTCCTGCTCAGGTTAGTTATTCCCATTCCACAGGGTAGTTTGCAGTTCCATTAGTTGTGCTGTTATAAATGTTTAGGAGGCCATACTGTAAGTCTGATCACTGTTTGACAGAAGCCATCAAAGATAAGCTGCCAAAATGTGTACCTTGAAAACCTCCACACTGAGAAACCCAGGAACTGTGTGTGATGACAAAGTTAACCAGAGAATTCATGACCCATCTTTCATTAATTGGTTTAAAACACTGTTTCTTCAATTTCTCTTCACCTTTCTACTTTTTATTTGAATTAGCAATTCCACTCTATATATGGGCTGCAATGGCTTCTTAAGAGTAAAGTATATAAAGGCTTAGAAGAAAGCAAGAACAGAGAACAGCTCCAATTTTCTCTGAGGTCACAGTTCTCACAATTTTTTTCTTCCCTCTATGGTTCCAAGTCTATATTATCCCTTTTTTCCTATTTAAGGACCACATATACAGAAGTTCTGAAATCCGGGTGAAGCACCAAATGAATCCTCTGGGCAGCATTGCTGGACAACTGCTAAAAATAGAGCAGACAACATGGCTGGGAAGAGGTGGAAGTGGGATTGAGTTAAAGTTTACAGAAACAGTAACGAGAAAGGCAACATGAAATTTGGATGAAGATTTTAGAAGCTAAACAATAGCATGCTCCATACTCTCTGTTTAAATGTAGAAGAAGTGTATATGTTTAATCATGATTCTCTGTATATAACTTCATGAGCAAAATTCTAGCTCCACTCAAATCAGTGACAAAAGCTGAAATTTTAAGACAATGTATCAATTCTTTCAAATATTTAAAGTGTTTAAGCTATCTAAGAATAATAAAAATAACCAGAAGTCTGTGTTTAAGATGTAGCTAAAAAATATCAAATTTGAGTGTTTCACACTGTTTCTGCTATTACAGTCAAGAAATGGCAAACTACATACTTGAATGGGTTCGGCGATAAATCCAGCTATTGTCTTTGGCACTGAGGTATTCAGAGTATCTTTGAACTGTTCAATGTACTGGTCATTTGCATGACAAACACCTGTATACAGGGGAAATAGTTCAAAGGGAATTTACTTAAAATGACATAAAACTCACTCCAAAACATGAAATTACACATCTAAGCAACAAGTATTATTTGACTGCATGGTAAATGTCATGTCTCAAATACTGAATAAAAGGCTAAGCACTAAAGGAGAGAGTGCTTTATTTTCTCTTAAACCATTTATACTCTAAGGATTGCCAGTTCCAAAGCAGCAAGGCAAAGCTGTCAGACATTAAAATGTTGCACATTATACAGGTCAGTAAGCTGCAGGTTAGAGAAAGTGTTTGTGAATCACCTACATCAGCAAAAGGAATAAGCAGACACTTTCTCACGGGTTAATAACATCAGCGTAGGACATAAGGATTTGTTAGTTTAGTGCAGGCATGAGGATTCTGGAGAATACAGCTGCGCACCTGTCTATACTGAAATAAAGAACAGAGGAGTTAGTATGGCTAATGCTCCCATTCACTAGACAGGGCAAAGCTAAAAGGAAAACATTTTGTTATGTATGCATGTTAATTAAAATACTAAGGAACACCTGTTGAAACAGTGGCAAAAATCACTGTAATTGCAGGAGAGGGGCTTTCACATTGTGCTATGTATGGAATGTTTCACCTCATATAAGACTTTTGGCCTACCGCTGGCTTCAGGTTATCCTTACTATTTATATTATTCCAAAACAAAAGCTGGAGAGCTGTCAAAACTTCAGAAACAGCAGAAAACCCCAGTCAGCATTTCTGTTCTTGCAGATGTGCTATACTGAGTTCCCCAGGTTCCAGCGTTGATCATGACAAATGCTGTAAACAAAAGCTAGGATTTTAAGAAGACATCTGAGAATATGAGGTGTCACCTGCCTAAAATTTTTCTCAGTCACAAGCAGGTGCCTGAGGTTCTCTGCAATATTTTCTTTGGTTGCCCTTGCAAATCCTAATTAGAGGTCTACCTATTCTGAGGAGGTAAATATAAGCTATTCCATAGTCCTTTAGTATTCTCTAATCTAAAAGCCAAATACTTTTTGTCATTGACCAACCTTCTGAACAGCTGCATTTTCGAATAGTTTGCACTGGAGAATCTCTACAATGGTTGCCTCCCCATGGACCACGAAAAACATCTGGTAACATTGTCTGTCAAGCATAAGAGAAATAGCTATAGATTTTATGACACCTTTCAAAGAGATGTTTTGATCATACTTAGGAATGACTACTGGAAAAGACTAAAAGAAAGTCTGTTAGAGCAAAAGAGCATACCTAGTTCAAGTGACCTGTCTGAAGAACATGTGTGGAATAATATCAAACTTCCCTCTCAAGAAATGGTAGAAGAGAGACTTGTTTTGGAAATAAGTTCAGACTATTCCATCAACAGTCACTCAACTGGTGATTTCCTTTGTTCTGTTTTTTAAGTTAGTCAGCAGTTTTGATCATCTAAGAGTAACAGCAACAATTTGAGTTGCCAGAAGTACTTCAACAATCTGAAGTATGATAAAAATCCGCACAATACAAGAAGGCAGCCAGATCTAGTAGAGTACTTACAGATTGGAAATTGGGAAGTCCAGCATTCTCAACCTGACTACTGACGAAACACAGTGCGACTGCAGGGAACACATATATTGAGCCAGGTTGGGAGGCTGCTGTAAAGAAGCCTTCCTATAGCCAGTGCTATCACTGACACAGATCAGAGTAGCACATGTCAGCTTCTAGCAGACAGAAAGTCATTCCCATCTGCTCAAGGGCAGGGTGATACCGTGTTGCCACTTATCCTCAATGGATCTCCTTAACAGCTACATCTCCTGTCTTACTGAGACGATGGACACATTCTTTATTCTAGGGGATGACCTACTTCAGACCATCTGAAAGCAGCCTTGCACAGATTTGTCAAAATAAACTAGAGAAAAGGGGTTCTGAGCTTTATTACTTTGCACCTTACATAGACTTTCATGCAAGCACCAAGCATGACTAAAGCACTGTAAAATCACAACCACTTCTGTTATGGCTGTTCTGACTCCAAATTAGCATAAAAAGAAGGAAAGGGGACTCAGCCTCTTCTTGTACTTACACAGCAGGAGCAGCTACACTGCAGTTTAGTTAGTGGCTTTGAGGATAGAAAATGTACTAATTCTTGACATATTCAAATACACTCTTGGGTTACCCAGGTTATTTTAAAAAATAATAGAAGTCTCACTGTTGAGCAGCCAAAGCCATTGGCAACACCATGCTTATAAAGACCAATAGATGTCAGTCCCAGCGCGTATGGGCTGCCTCCATGGTACGCTCCTCTGTGCAAACAAAGAGAGTACATGAACATCACTCATTTCCAAGAAGAGACTGCAGCAATATTAGTTCTGAGAAGGCATGCTTCTGAGATACAAAATACTGGGGAAAATGTGCATTGTTACACTCAAAACAAGAAGATTCCTACTGCCATTTTTTGCTCTGGTTTTGGAAGATCCATGACTGCAAATCTGCATTGGTTTCCTGAAATCTCAAATATTAAAATCGTGAGGTAATATTTGCAAGAAGAGAACAATGACTAGAACCAACAGCAATTCAGACAGTGCCTCATGAAGTTCTGCTGTAGCACCTGAGCCCTACAAAGCAAACATCTCTGTTCCGTGAATCTTGGGAACTGCTGCACTCTCCAACAGATGCTGCCAATTGTTAAACTACATGGTGGTTTGCTGACAGTTTTGTACACAAAGCAAAAGTTCATTAATGAGAATATACAAGATAGATGGGTACCGAATGTTCTGCTGAATAGAATAACAGAACAATAGAGCTGTTCATAAGAAGGCCTTTTATTCTAGTATGTGAGGCTGCCTGGGATGCACAGGAAGAACAACTGCTTACACTGGTGCTTACAAAGCACTCTCCCTGCACCACCTCTGCTGTCAGGCCAGAAGAGCTGTTTGTGTACCTGTACAGTGAACTATGGCTCAGGGATCTGGCAGAAAAATACAGCAGCAAAACAAACCAACCAAAAAATCCTTGCAACAGGCTAGCTTTCAGCCAGAGCAGTTCCCTGCTGCGGTTCACTGCACTGCCATGCCAGAAGTACCTTTGTACCCTCACAAAGAGGGGCACTGCCGGGGTGGAATGAAGGAATAAAGTAGCAATTGCTGAAGCCAGCTATGGCCCTGAACAAAGATCCACCAAAGCACATGCTGAACATGGAGACTAGATCCTTTTCTAAGTGACAAAAGCAAAAATTTCATGTTGTGCCTTGTATGCAAACTAGTCCCAATATACTGTATCAAATCTTCAGCTCCTCTTTTAATCCTCTTTGTCAAATAAAATAATTTTATAGTGTTCTCTTCAATAGATCCGAGGCTAAAGAATTCTCTATTATTTCTTGCTTGAGGCAAAGAGAGACTGACCACACAAAGGAGTTTTGTAAATATCTGTCACCATTACCTGAAACAGATGAAGTCGAAGTTACGAGTATATAGCCTTGCCATGAACATCGCCAAATCGTTGGCTTCTGACCCGCTGTTTGTTAGATAAACCACCTACAGAAGAATGCTTAGGATCAACACAGTGCACAACCACCACCTCCTTGTTTGGCATGGGACTATGTCATTTAGGAAGGTTATGAGCTACAACCTATCACTACCGCAAGGTGACTTCATAATAATAAAGCTAATATTGTCCATACACTCCAGATGAAAACTATGACCAAGACAATCTACTCAGGGAGAGTACAGAAAATCTTTAGGAGTCGGAGTCTCCAGGTTTTCCTAAGAATGGAACAGTAATTCAAAGAAAAATGGAAGTGCCTGGGTCAAACTGAGCATGACTGAATAGAGACATACTTCACACAGGTAAAAAGGGATGTACGGTGCCCCTGAATGTTAGTTACTAGGAGTGACATACACAGACACAGCCATGGAAGAGAACAGTTAAGCAGAGCTTGCTATTGGGAACAAATTTCTGAATACAGGTTCTCAGAGGTGAAAACTGCTCAAATTCTAGTGTCATAGCTGTTAAAGTTAATTTTCAGAAGTGACTGAGATTCTCCACTGCTTAAACTATGCAGATGCTTTATATTTTTTTCAACTCTTCTTCCATTTTTAAGATTCTAATAGCTTCACACTCTTCGACTGACCTAGTTTCATTTTATGACCAGCTTATTTTACCTGAAAGCAAACACAATATTTTTCTTACTGTTTCTTCATATACAAAACACGACATTTATGTGGTTTATTTATTTAAATGTCAGTAAACCTCACCACATTACTGTCAAATATTTTTCACTGTTAATTTCCATGAGCAAGCAAACTAAGGCTGGCTACATATAAGAATAGGTCACATCTTAGTTTCTTCAGTGATTTTTAAGATGGTAATGCCCCTTCATAGTGCCAACTGGAAGGACAGAACCCACAGAACCACAACTTGGGATATTATGCTTGTCTACATCTGGATCTAAAGAAAAGGCTTTGAGGACTCTATCTGACAGGCTGAAGTCCCCACACAGGTTTTCTGTACACAGATATCACGGCTCTCATGTATTAAATAAATACTTTTATATTCAATATTTCTTATAAACAGATTCCTCTCCTCCCCCTTCATCAGCCCCTCTTCCTGCCAGAAGCAAAGTACCTTAAGTGGATCTGGAAAAAGAGAAGTTAGCTTTTCAGCATATTCTTGGATTGATGGGTGCATGTAGATATTAGTGGTATGCCACAGGCGAGCAAGCTGTTTCTGGGTAGCCATAGTTACCTTCCTGCATGTAGCACAAAAAGAGACAAAGGTATTCAGTTCAACACACGTGTGCACACATACATAGACACACCTACCTGCTGCTAATTCTGAAAATACAGACACTGCACCATTTTCCAGGGGGATTAAGATACAGATGAAATGAACAAATTATTCAAAATGTAGTGGAAATTGACCTTAATGTAAGACATACACGACCATTTAGTGAACTATATCCTACTTTTAGGCTCACAGTACCACAGATTAACAAAGAACAAAACCAACATAGGTATCTCTTGTTGTATTTTACAGTATAAATCAAACAGTACCAAACTTACGGGTGACAGTGACCAACACTGACAGTGACAATTCCAGCAAAGAGATCAAGGTATCTTTGTCCTTTGTAATCAAACAACCACTGCATATGTCCTTGATGCAGCAACAATGGCTTCTTGTAATACATTCGCAGTGAAGGAGAAATACTTTGTTCACGAATCTTCTGCATACTTTCATACGAATAGGACTGAGTGGAATAAAAAAGTCAGTATACATTTATGTTTTCTGAAGAGATTTTAACAAATTCTGCCACACAGAGGGTTCTACAACCCTTTGAAGCTCAGCTTTTAAAATAAGATCGCTGTTCTGCACTCTTCCTTAGAGTTTTTCAAATCAACAATTCAGCCATAATTTATAGAATTGGCACAGGGATACATCTGTATGTTATATCCTGATTATAACACAATGGGGTTTTCACTAAACAAGCAAATTTTATAATGATGTTTAATGCACTGACTAGCAGATGAGCGTATCACTCATATCTAGTAATGAAGTCTTACTTAAATTCAGTATAATATGTATGACTTACTTTGTATTTTTCAGGTACAAAATCACAAGGAGGCATTTTTGCTTGTGTGGAGAGAGAAGTTTTCCATTTCTGCTGCCTAAAGGCAACTACAAAATAGTAAAAGATTTATCAAATGCTTATCAAAGTGCACAGCTGAGTTTCTCAACAAGCTCAGTTATAGAACACACAAGCCACAGTCAAAACAAGGTGTGTGTTTTGGGGTGGGTTTGTTTTTTTGCCTTTTTTGTTGTTGTTGGTGTTTTTTTTTGTTTGGGGTTTTTTGTTTGCTTTTGTTTTGGTTTTTTTCCTGAGATCTTTTTTTGGGAAAAAAATAGTCAAGTATCATACATGTCTAAATGCAAAATACATGTCAATTTAAAAATAAGGGGGCTTCTCTCTTATCTGCTAAAAGTGAACTTTCAGTTTCACATGGACTTTGAGAGAAGAAGATTTAAAAAAAAAAAAAAACTAATACAAATTGTTCTATCTGGAAAAGCAGGAGCAGGAATCCTCTACAAAGGCATGAGCCAGGAGCCCAGGATGATGGTGCACAGGTGGTGCTCTCGGGGACCAGGGAACAGTCCCAATAGACCTGAAGAAGGTGGGCAAAGCAGGGTCCTCTGAGAGTGCCCCACCTAAGTGGAGGAGATGAATCAGGTCCCAAGGTGCACCCGGGTAGTCCAGTCAGGAGCAGCAGGGCTGGAGACAAGGCTACAACAGAGGTCCCAGGTCCATCCAGGAGCCAGGACCAGGGGCTGAATGGTGGCAAGGCTGCCAGCAGTTAAGGAGGGAACCAAAGGCTCTAGGCAGCGGTCACAGGCAGATGCTCTGGGTGAGGCTGCTCAGGGCCCTGACAAGTCACGCTGCAATGTGCTGTCCTTCCAAAATCCTAAAAACATCACACTGCCCCACCTTTCATCTAACTGGAAGTGTCATTGAGCAGGCAGCAGAAAAGTTATCATTTAAATACGTTAACTTTCCACATCCCTAACACGATCTGCTGAGAACGACAGATATATTTTTAAATGTCTAACGTTTTAAACAATTTCTAAAACACATTAAAATGTAAATGAATGAAGAATAAATTTTCCTGAAATAAACGACATGTACTGTCAATTGCTTTACAACCACTTACAGCACTCAATAATTAATCACCAACAGGAGTCCAGTCTCAAAAATATTAATTAAAACCCGTAAGTTAGAGAAGTTCTGCCTTCAGATCACTTTCACAGGGATCGACAGCTATACTGAGGGTGTTTCTTTCCCCCATGTGCACACACGGTGCCGCAAACCCAACTCCCCCCGAGGGGCCTCGCAGGGAGACACGCTCCCCGCTCCCCAGGCCTCCCCCGTCCAGCCCGGCCCGCCCAGCCCCGCGGGCTCCGTGCATAGCAGCCGCTCCAGCCGACCCCGGCGGACCGAGCGCCGCGGCGGGAGCCGCCCCCTCAGCCCCTCACGGCCCCGGGGAGCGCCCACCTGGGCAATCGCAGCTGCCCCGTCCCACCGGGCCTCGGACAGACCCTGCGCCCGGCTCCAGCACAGCCGGGCCGCCTCCCTTGCGGCGCCGGCCCCTTACCGCTGCCCAGCCGGCGGCCGCGCCCGCGCAGCAGCCGCCCGATCGCTCCCGCCATGCCGGACGGTACCGGAGCGATCGGGGCGGGCCCCGCGGGCACAGCCCTCGCCCCGCCCCCCGGGGCGCGTCCGCACGTGCCGGCGGGAGAGGCCGTTACTGTGGCCTCGAGGGCAGCGGCCGTTGGCTCCAACGGCTTCGGGTGCTCTAAGACTCGGCCTGAAGAACAGTATGTGCCTCAACACTGCCATCAGGGACTTGGACAGGTACCAAGAAACAAACGGCCTGGGAGAAACAACTGTGTGGTACATGAAGTCTCCAATACCTGGGACTACAAGTAACAACCGAGAGAGGGCTGTAGAGCTGCTGTCCAGAAGACGGATTTCAGCTGCTGCCCCAGCCAAACTTGCCGCACCTCCTCCCTGTTACTAAGGCCAATGAAGAGGCGCATGCGCAGAGGCTCACAGAGGGTCTTGAGGTCACCCAGCGGACATGAGAGGGAGGAAGAAAGAGACCCCTGAAGGTGGGGCGGCGCAGGCGCAGACAAGTTTTGGCAAGTGAAGCGGGGACTTTTGGGGCCTGCACAGTTAAGTCTGGATTGTGAAATGAAGGCAGAGGTTGGCTTCAATCCATGGGAGAGAGGAGGTGTGACGTGCTGTTGCTTGGCATGAAAGACGGTTCCTAACCAAACCTCACTGAGATCTCCCCACCAAAAGACCACGGATCACCCTTATGGGGAAAGGCTGAGGGAGCTGGGTCTCTTTAGCTTGGAGGAGACTGAGGGGTGACCTCATTAATGTTTATAAATATGTAAAGGGTGAGTGTCATGAGGATGGAGCCAGGCTCTTCTTGGTGACAGCCAATGATAACACAAGGGGCAGTGGATACAAACTGGAACACAAGAGGTTCCACTTAAATATGAGGAGAAGCTTCTTTGCGGTGAGGGTGCCAGAGCACTGGAACAGGCTGCCCAGGGAGGTTGTGGAGTCTCCTTCTCTGGAGACATTCAAAACCCGCCTGGACACCTTCCTGTGTAACCTCACCTGGGTGTTCCTGCTCCAGCAGGGGGATTGGACTAGGTGATCTTTCGAGGTCCCTTCCAATCCCTAACATTCTGTGATTCTGTGATCACGACGGAGGACCGGCAGGATGCTGTTCAGGACCTGGGACCGTAGGGACACCTTTGGACCCATGACGGTAGCTATAATCCTCTTTCCTCCCTTTTTTCTTTCGTTTTTCTCCACTTTCTCTATTGCGTGCCCCTTCATGGACAAAATAATGAAGTTACACTGTTTGATTGAATTAGAACCCCTTGGCATTTTGGTCGCCTTAATTTTGCACTTCGAGATCAAGGTAAATGAACCATGAGTCCACTGAATGGATTGTGACAGGTGCCCACTGTCATATCCTGGCGCTGGCAGGTTAGCTTTGGTGTAACCCAATTCTGTCCCACCTTGAGCTGTTTTCTGGTGATGTTTGGCCATGTGCCAAGTAAAGAAGTGGCTGTGGAGGAGTTTTGTCCTTATGGAATGGTGACTGATGCGCTCCTGAGTGGGGCATGACAGGCTGTGTGTGAGGCAGAGCAGCCATGCAAAGCCACATCAGGAGAAAAAAAAAAAGCAAAACAGAAGGAGGTTTTTTCTTTTAAATACAGCCAGGTGGGTGAAAAGAAACTGAAAGAGGTTACAAAAGGGATAACTGATGACCCATTTATTTTTTTTCTTCCTCAGAAGACAGTTCTAGCACAACCTCCTAAAAGGATGGGTAAAGTGTGAAGCTCTCTCTCTTGCCCTCCTCAATTACCTTTCAGTTCCTCATAATACGAAAAGAAGAATTGTGGTGGCGTTCCATAGAATGGTACTTGGCATACACTGTAACTAGTCACACACTGTAACTAGTCACAATTGCCAGTGAAAGATATTTCACAATGATTTTGGTGACCATAGCTGTTTCTAAGGCAGAAGGCTGCCTATGTCACCTACCCTGAGGGGCAGCCCCAGTTTTGCAGGAAAACTGCCTGCTCTTTCTGCAATGGGTCCTCACAGAACCTGAGGTAATGGCAGGATGATGTGCCAGGGGAGGTTTAGGCTGGACATCAGGAAAAGGTTCTTCCCCCAGAGGGTGGTGGAGCACTGGAACAGGCTCCCCAGGGAGGTGTCACAGCTCCAAACCTGACAGTGTTCAAGGAGAGACCGGACAACACCCTCAGACACATGGTGTGAGCTATGGGGTTGTTGTGTACAGGGACAGGAGTTGGACTCAATGATTCTTGTGGATCACTTCCAACTCAGGACATTCTATGATTCTATGGCTCGGAGATTTGTACTTTCAACTAACCAGGGCAGTGCTTACATACCTTAGTACTGCCAAATGCTCAACCTTTCTCAATTGAACTTTACTTTTACTAACTTGAAATCCCTGAATTTCAGTGATTGTTTTCATCAATGCAAAGAGCCATAAAGTAGCATGAGTATAAAAGTTGTGACCTGGTCCATAAACCATCTGTGTTAACTGTTTCACTTGCTCAGTGCATGCAAAGTGGATTAAACAGATCTGTCATGGGGCCTTCTATATGCAGAACAGTGGGAGCCTGTCCTACAGACTGTCCAGTATGACTGGCTTTTCCTTTTTCTTGTTACATATTCTATACTAGAATTTTTACATTTCATGGAAAAACTAGAATTTGTGAATTTTATTCAAGACCTTTTATTAAATTGAAATGCAAACACCATTGCAAAGAGATTTTACAATGCCAAAAGATTGAAAAGTCCATCAGAAAGCTACAGAGTTCAGTAACAATATTGATCTTATGAGTGAAATCGCTGACAGATTTTATTAAAGCTAGCATTTTCAATATTAAGAACTTAAAAAAATACATTTTAAAGCATTTTCCTTCAAATACACTTAGAAACAATGAAGAATTCCTGAGCAACTATTTTTATACGAGTATTCTCCAACCAATGTACATACTGCATATGAAAACTACTTTCTGTAATTTCTTAAATTTTAGAAATTTACAAAACATTTGAATCTGGTTCATAGAATAATTGTGCTTCAAGTCATTCTGTTGCTACAGTAATGACACTACGACACCTTGGATGTTCCAGATTGCATGCAACTTCTGAAACCGTAATGGAAAAAATGCGTGGCTTGTATTGCAAGGCTAGCAATGAAATGATTTATGCAAATAGCAATAAGTTTGCTTTAAATACTGGATCATCTCTTTCTGTGCTGGGAAGTAGGCCACTAAAGCAGCCCAGGAGCTCTTTCTGAGTGTAGCAGAGCAGTAGTTTCCTCTTCCTTTTGGAATGAAGGACACAGGAAAGAGAATAACAAGTAGTCTACAGCATTATGAATATTAAGAAAAAATGATTTGACATCATTATATTTCTGCATGTATTCCACATGTAGAAAAATCTGCCTCTTCCTGGACATATATCATTTCCTGTCCTACTGAAGCAGTTTGTTCTACGAGTGGACAGCATCCTGTGAAAGTTCTACTCAGGGCTACATATCTGTAAAACCGAGCATTCCAGTTTTTGTAGAAATTGGAATGAAATCTTTCCACTTTTACAGATGTCAAAATGAGGTGAAGGTACTCAGCAGCTCACAAAAACAGACCCAAAAGCAGCACTGTCCCAAAAAAAAACACTAAATAAAGACAAGATCCAAGACAAGCAGCATCACAAAGTAGAAAAGGATGTTAAACCTTCCAGAAATAAAAAGAGGAAGATGTATAAAAGGACTTTCTTATATCTAACTGCTCTATGCACCAACCTCTCAAGCCAAGTAATTAATGTATTTTTCTAAGTACTTCTGAGAGATAGAGTAGTTTATCTTACAAACTTAGCTTAAATGGGAGAGCTATATTGTAAGCCTGATTTGGTAATTTTCTAAATTTATCACCAAGACAGGGACTTTCTGATTAATGAAAATGTTAACAGATACATTGTTGCAGGTACGAACTAAACAATGCCCAGAAATTCCAACAGACTATTTAGCAGTATCCCCAAAGTACTTTTTCTCTTGGAGCTTCCAGGTCATTACATTTTCTTTAATAAATAAAAAATAGAAGAATGCTTAAGAATGATAGGCTTATGTGTGAGGCAACGTAAATAGACAGATACATCTCATCTGTAGATCTGTCTGAAAATTGAAGGTTGCTTTTAAAAACAATGTGGTACACTTCATTTCTCTGGATTTTTTCCTTAGGAATGTAGAAAATACAACAGCAGATGACTTGACGGATCTACCTCTTTAAATATTCTGTTTGCCTGGGACCAATGTTAGATACGTGGAAGAAATTCCTGTAACTGATAGAACGGAATGACCACTTCTCATGTGTAGGATTTTTTCTGCTCGTATGTAATCATTGATCCATAGTAGCCGATTTCAGTGTTTTGCCAACTCTTTAGCATTTAAAAAGGCTTTATTACTTTTGTGGACTATCTCAGGTAGCTGTGCATATCCATATCCCCACTTTGATATAAAAGTATTTTCTTATCTTACTTTTTTTTTCCCTCTGAAACTCACCACTGTTCTTCTACTAGTTTCCGTTTTTCCCCTACCTACTCTTATATTTGATTCTTTTGCTTACATTTTCTGTTCTTCCTCCCTCTCAGTGCATGTTTATCCTCCCAATTTCTCTGATGACCTACCTATATACCATCCTTTAGTGACTGTACTCTTCTTCTATTCTGCAACTGTGTCCCTCTTCCAATCACTAAGCTCACTTTATATCCCCATATACTATGTATTTATGTAGTCCATTTATCTTTAATCTCCTGCTTGACATACACAGGAAAAATGAAGGAATTCCCATATTTGTTTTAAAATGGCTTTCAAGGCAGGGCCACAAGACTCTTCCAATTAATTTAATTCAGTCTACCTTTCCACACGCACAGGAGTCTGTATTTAGCATGAGGGTTTGAGAAAGTTGACAGCAGCGCTAGTCTCTATTTTCACTCATTTAGGGATGGAGTTTGAAGATTTACTTTACAGGAACTCAGCTGAAAACAGGTCTTTCTACAATAAATAGGAACTACTGATAAAAGCTCAGTTCCATTGCTGAGATCCAGAATCAGAGCATCTCTGTCAACTCAGCTCATTCAGGCCTAACAATCTGGGCAGACAGGCAGTGGCAAAAAACTTTTCAGCCCAGGAAAGGGACTCATGCTTGGCTGCCAACCTGGTCAGTATGGCTTTCCCAACAAGACAGAAATTTCTCTTATTTTTTCATATTAAAAACATATAATTATGTTACACATCTCAAATATCCCACCCTAATAATACCAGTGCAACACAAGTGACGTTTCTACACTGACAAGCATGACAAGCTGTTAGTTAACAAAAATAATTTGAACATTATGAATAAGATTTTAAAAATCTTGATAGAATTATTCACAATTTGACACAAGAAGTAAAATATTTTCTGCCTTTTTAAAGGGAGCAAAAAAATAATCTGAGGTAGCAACTCTTTGAGAATATGACGCTTGATCTCATGACACTTTTAAATTTCATTTGTCTTTATGGCTTTGTAGAAGACGAGTAATACCTAACAACTGGCTTAGATGACTTTGGTTTCCTTGCACAACACCTTCAAATTGTTTACAATTAATGAAAAACTCTGAAATACATTTATAGGCTTCATGATGTGAACCCCATGTATACAATGCTTCAGAGATCACAAAAAATTTCTACTCATTCATTTTGAACACCTGCTGTTACTACACTTTAAATACTTCAATGACATTGAAAGCAACTGCATATTTTCCAGCCATTAAACATAGACACATAAACAGATATGCCACAGAATTCACTGCTTTAAGATAAATCAGTTATCATTACATATTTGTTTTACAGTTTGTTCCATAAACACACATATCCTCTTGCTAGTATTATATAAGATCAACTTACTGATTTTTTATTAAATAATGTTTTTAGTTACATAGTATCATCAAGACCATTCTACAAGCCTGTGTTTTATGTGACGGTGAGTTTTAGGAGCACATGTCCTCAGTAAATTGTATTTCTTGAAAAGTCACAAATATTACCATGAAATACTAAAACTGTACATCAAATATGTCTTTGCTAAAGAAAAAAGCCTAATTAGAAAATTTGAGATGAGTGATATTTGTCAATACTGAAGAAAAACTGTTAACAAAATTAGTCCAAGTATAAAGGAAAGGTAATGAATTAAAAATGTATATATTAAATGTTACGAATTCTATAAAATTAATTATTTCTGAAGAGTCTTCATGCTTCCTTTTAGGGCTTTTATGCTACTAAAAAGTAATTCATACTTTAAGTGATGCATGCATAAATTTGACATTGAAAACATTGTTAAAATTTTTCAAATAATTATGCAAAGTGAGAAATTCAATGGTGCAAGAGTTAAGAGGGTCAATTCCCTTTCCTAGGTGTAACTTCTGTTACATACTGCACCCCTCTCTATATCAAAGGAGGTGTTAAGAACCTATTAATCCCCATTGGTGTGTTGTAATTTTACAACAATCAACTTTGTGCAACTGCTGCAAAATCTCATCTATTTCCTAATAAAAAGCTATTCCTTAAAGAGCTGCAAGCAAAAATATTGTTGCAAACAGAAGGAATGAAATATTTGAACATCCAAAGGCCCACACATTTGGCTGAAAGTTATTCTGATTTTACAGACCACTAGTTTATTCTCTTCTTAACATACTTCCAGATGTTAAAGGCCACTTTCAGAAGGTGTTGGTCCCACCTGGGGAGTAGCAAGGTGTTTTGGAAAATAAAAGCAAATCCAAGGGAAAAATAATCAACCTGCACATTTGTTCAGCTTACAGAATAAGATAGTAATGAAATTAGTGTTCAAATTGTACTTAGCTAGCAAATCCCTCAAAAAGCTTAGCTACATCAGAGCAACAGGCAAATGCACCTTTTCTACTGTCTGAACTTCCTTTTTCACAGAAAGCCACAATGATCTAGCACATTGAGATATTCATCAGCAAAGGTGGGAGAGAATCTACACCTCACAATGTTATTTACGTTACAGTTATTTTGCAGCTTCAGTACCAATTTATGGCAAAGCATAGAAACTCTTCTACTCAGTTCTCTTTCTGTGTGCATTACTGGAGGTACATATACAGATACCTACAGTTAGGCAGGATGAATAATCTGCTAAACTTGTGTCTGTTTGCCTCTGGTCCAATGTAACTGATATGACAGCAACAGCCTGCTGCTGACACCTTATCCCCTGCTTTCTTCAGTTTGTAACATCATATAGTCACCTGGGTTTACACTAAGAAATCCACTACATATGGAAAATATGCTGTGGTTTGATAAGGTTCTATAGCCTCTTTGCATCACCAGATGCACCACAGAAGGCCTGTAGCAGCATGTCTTTATGCACAGCATTAGGAGAAAAAACAACAGCTTGGCTCAGATATGGCTATCTGTAAGGAAAGAAAATGTGGCTGATCTGGATCAGCTCTGTCAGATTCAGTCAGAAAACTGAAGTGTAAATGAAGCACTGTCAGAAAGAGTATATTATTGTCTTACATACGTACATGCACACACACAAACTGCTGCCCTGCAAATCATTCCAGTCTTGACTGATAGAGCTGATAAAGTTTCTTTGTAGTATTTTTAATATCCCCAGAAAATTAGCAAGATATACTACAAATGCTACAGTAAAATTATCCTGTTAATTATAACTAAACAAAATTTTATGTTTGGCTCCTCTCTGGAGTAGCCATCTAACATCTTCAAGTGATAAATAAGTGTCTGAACTAAGAATCTAAGACACCTCCCTATACATTCAGCAGAGCATCCAGATTGCTCTGATCAACCTCTGGAAGTGGGCAGTATGTTGCTTGTACAGAGGCCACGGTCTCTAAATTTGACACCTAAAGTAAATGTTGGTATACACTAACACATATGTTTACAGACACACAGATAATATGGTAAAATCTGAAGTCCTGCCAGCCGAAGGGCTAGACAGCTTGGCTGATCTGTACTTGAGTGGTTCCATGTCATGAAGGTAAAAGATGAGAAGCTGGTTTGCCAAATTAGGTGTGGCCTTCTGTGACCCTCAAAATGTGAAAGTCTCTTTTGGCTGGCTCTGCAGCAGGTTACCCAATACTGCAGGAAGGCTGGCTCAGTGCACAAAAACATGAAAAGCTGGAGAAACGTAAAGGAAGGACAGAAACAGAAGAGAGCTCATCTATAGTAATACACTTTCCTTGATGCATACAGTACAATTTCCCTTACCTTACATTTCCAGTTTCCGCTGAAGCTACCGATACTGGCTAAATACTTGGCCCAGTTTTAATCAGTCATCACTTGGTCACACTTTCCTGGAGTAAATTAAACTTTTGTTTAAAAAAGGAAGGACCACAGTAAGTTCAGAGCCATTCTGGTATAATTTTGATTCTGCCTTTTGTTACATGGGATGTGAAGAACCCTCACTGTTCCACTGCTGTTCCGGGGACATTTGTCTATCCCATGGACTCCTTTCCTCATTCCCACCACTATTTTAGCAGAGCTCTGACTCAGATTTCATGCTTTGTATCTTTTACTTTGGAGGCTGGATTCCATAATTATTATTGATAAGTTCATTATGAAAAATTCCACTTCAAACTTTCCTTCCAGGCTCAGAGAAAAGTGCAAAGTCTAAGGATGCAGGAGAACACCATTCCATTCATGACTGGCATCAGAGTAGAAATTCAGTGGGAAAGATGCTTTGCTCTCAAAACCTAGAATCTATTTTCATTTTATCATTAAAGGTGATAAAAAATGTGCAATAAATAATTTACAATTCAAATTGTAATATATCTGCAATATATTAGAAATACAGTTTAAAAATTACTTCATATTTTTAATTAGTATAAAGTTTAATTTTATGATTTGTATAGAAATGGTAGCTTTACTTGCTACTGCTGTCTCAGCAGAACAGAAAAGCTTCTAAGTAGCTAAATAGCGTTGGGAAATTAAAAAATACTTTATTTTGCCTTTTTTTTTTTTTGGTCATAGAAAAATAGCCTTTAAAATACATTGTTAAGTACATGGGCTTGTACTAAAGTGGAATTGTATATTATATACAGTAAGGCAGTATATCAAATATTGTCCTGCTATTCTTTTCATGTTTGGTTTGACTGGACTAGGATATGAATGGGTTGCAAGGTTTTCTGTCACACTGAAACAAAATGACAATATTTAGAAGAATTTATTATTTAACTGTAATGTTTTGGATGTATTCTCTTTTACCTATGAATTGTTACACAGAAGAGCTCCTTTTTTTAAGGGTTGAGAAAAAATATGAAGTGTCAGAATACATTCAGAAAATAAGACATTGTAGATCAGAATGCTGTTGTGCAGTGATTTATCTGATTTAGGAACTGCTCAGATCACTATCATGTACTGACTGACCCACAAGAATTTTAATCTTTGTTGAATTTGCAGGTTTAATCAACTAATTGAGGATCTGCAGAGCTGAATAATTTGTTTGTAATGTATTTTTAATGGCAGATAGTATCAGTTTCCCCATTTCCCTGTGTCAGAAACACATGTTAATGATCCAAGGTTTGCTTCCATGATTACTACCTCAACCCACAGTTTATTTTCTGTATAATACACACAGGAGTCTGGGCTTTTTTCAGGAACTGTTTGCTAAGTGGTGCGGTTTCACAGTACGTAACTATTAAGCATGTACTGTACTAACTACTACTTATTTAAAGGCGGGTATAAAGGAAGATGGGTCCATGTACTCTGATGCGCTGGTCTCTCTTTTGCACTCGCTTGGAACTGTCAGACAGTAGCTCATATTTTTCTCAGTCTGACCTTGCTGAAGGTTCTGAGACGTTTCCGTTGCAGATTCTTGAGACACAGGTATGTGCTGGATGCGTGAATCTGGCATTAATACCAGAATATTATGGTCCACAACGGTTGAGACCTTGGTATATTCCTTGCTGGTTCCTGGAACAGTGTATTTTTCAATTTTTCCACTATTTTCTTTATGTTTCAGTAATACTGCTGGCACCTCATCTTGTCTGACTTTGTGAACTTCTACATAATCCATTAGTTTAGGCTTCAAAAAAGGTGACTTGTCATTAGGTCTGTTTTGTTTGACCTGAACTGTGGTTTGGTCAGTTTTGGAATACAAATTCTCCATCTCTCTGTGCTTTTCCATGTTGTCGTGGACAGTTTCAGTGATAGGATATTGTGGCTGATGCTGTTCTTCATTTTCCACCAAAACTGGTGCAATGTTCACATCTATGGTACACAGTGTTATCTTATGCGCATCTACAGTACTGTGGTAGGCAAACATAGGAGGCTGATTATCAGGTAACTGAGCTGCAGGCCATATGGGCGATTTTGTACTCTCATTGTTAAAAAGGAGTATTTTCTGTTCTGAGGCTATACACTGAGTTTCCCAGTGCCTTCCTCCATTATTTTCTTGAACATCTCTTATGTCTTGGGTTTGAAGTGTTGATAGAATGGCACGGGACTCCCTGCACTTCTCAGAAAGCAGAGAAGGGCTATCACAGCTTCCTCGGCCTGAGTCACTGTCTGTCTCCTTGGCTATCATTTTTGCATTTTTACTGGGATGACCATTGTCGTGGCTTGGCATGAGTTGCTGATCTTCACTGTCCTCTACCTCCAGATATTCTATCAGTAGTTCTTCACAGTCTGATGTTGGAGGGAAACCATGGCAACCGAGAGCACTCAATAATTCTTCAGATTTTCCTGTCTAATGGCATAATAAATAAGACATATTTTTTCACTGTTGACCTTAGGGTCTATCTGATCAGAACAATTGTAAACATTCTACATATTTAATATACAAATACTTTAATAGTCATATCACTAGACCTAAAACGGATTTCTACTGCTGCAGAAATTAGTGGAAGAACAGAAGAAAATTTCTGGGATGACTAGGGAGCTTTTGGCAGGTACAGGTCCAATGGGTTTAACAAGAAGGAAATTGAGCAGAATGACAGAGCAGCCATGTACTGTCTACTCTGCATGGCAAGAGACTGTGGAGACCAGCTCCCACAAGAACTACTGGGAGGATTACACAACCTGTTCCCAAACACTCTCCTAGTGCAAGGCAAAACTCTGTTTCACACATACCCTCCACACAATCAATCTGAAAGTGTCAATTAGTTGAAGCTGTTTTATACTTTATTGTGGTAATTGTGTTTGCTAGTAAATAATTTGGAAAAGTAATTGTGAATTATTTTTTTGTTACTAGTGGTACGCACCTCTAACAGATGTGTATCTATGCCTTTTATCTTCGGTCCCGGAACTGGTGGTAGGATAAAGGCTATCATTCTAAAAAACAGAACACACACACATCGTGTAAGTATGTGCCCTATCTATTTGTTCTCCCATTTCCTCAGAATATGACTGACATTTGAAACACTTCTGTATCTGATGCCTCCCTGTTAGACCTGTCTACCCCTTGAGCCAGATAATTGCAAATCCAGTTAGAGTTCATAAGTTACCCTTAGATGTATTTGTTAGAAAGAGAACAGTATAGAAGTTATTCAACTGGAAGAGTAACAATGCTAGTGTAGTTCTAGTCCAGTTCTCTAATATCACTGTAACTTCATCACTGAACAAGAAACAGCTATGTGGGGCACAGTTTGGGAGCACTAGTGGGCCTGCATGTACATATTTGACTGTTAGCTGACTACTAGTAAACAGGATTTATGATGAATGACTTCTGATGGGTTTTCAATCAACAGTTTCTATCTCTTTCTTCTACTCACCTAGTATTTTTTGAAAGACTTGTACGAAAGTGATAATCTTCGTGACACCTTTCTCTTTCAGATTTGATAGAAATTAGCCAGTGTTCTAATAAATTATTTGGGGAATTGACAGATAGGTGGACGGAAACAGAAGCTCATAATATAAACTTGTTTCCTGCAGAGAATTAGGGCAAAACCAAAAGGTGTGTCTTCTACAGCAACAGGGATACTCCAGATGATGTTTGATTAATATTTACAAGGCTAACCAAGATGGTCAGATCTAACAGAAATATGTCTTTATCAATTGAGAGTTTAGTCTGGTTTCCCTGAATAAAAGAATACCTCTTTATGAGTTGTGAATACCTGTAGCTTGTACTTTATAAGAGAACACAAAATCTATAGGAAATTGAATCAATATTAGAGGTCTGTTTTTGAAAAGTTTGTTGAGATTTTCAACTCCATGCAGTTGTGAAGTTGGTGACTTACCTGTACCCTTTTAAAACCATTGTCCAGCTCATGACTAAACATATAAGAGATGACAAGACACCGACGATGATCCACACAACCATATCTTTTATTCTAAAGTCTAGGAAACAAACAATTATTTAAGGATGCATATCTAGCATATGCATAGTCAGCATGCAAAAAAGTCTCAAATTAATTTTAAAAATTGGTCTAAACTGTCAAATTTGGTATTGAATCTAGTGGCCTTTACTAGCATAGATGGATCTCAAAAATCATTGTCATATCTGATAATAAATATTAATGACACTGTGCAGGAAATAAACTGTCTTTGAGAAATGATACAAAAATGCATGAAGAGGGAAATTTTGTCACAGCCAGCTATAGCAATGGGGTTCAAATCCAATTATGCCAATCCTGTAATAATTTCATTGTCAAATACATATCATACCATTAATTAAATGGTGGGTTAAATGATTTAGGACTAGATATTTTTAAGGATTTCTATTCTAAGATGCCACTTTTTACACTGAGGTGTATATTTCAAGTTCATTCCAGATAAAGCGTAATAAAGAACTGTTACTGTCTGAAGGCAGCCACTCTTTGTGGTCTATGTAGCAGTTCTAAAGAAGTTACCAGTACTCTTTTAATTAAAACCTACCATCATGAGGAAAAATGAGGCGATAACTAGAAAGGACATAGTTCAAATAAGTTAAGAAATTTATTCACCTTCTTAACTCCAAAAAGTAATGAAGGGGAAAGCTAACTGCATATGGTGCAGGGATGCTGAGAATTCAGTTAACTTAGCAATGATGGTCTTGCCTGTCCTAGAGAAACCACGGGATGTCAATCTGTATGGGTGCCACAAACAGCTGACAGAAGTACTATATGAACTCCCATGTAATCACAATTACTGAAGGGAGGCCTAGCCACTCACCAGTAGGGATCTGAATATACTTTTCTAAGCTCCATTCACTCCATGATCCATGGTGGTCTGGTTTGCAGTGAATCTGCACAATGTACTTCTTTCCGGGATTTAAACTAAACATTTTATAATGTGTTTGCTGTCCAACAAAAATAGTCTGGAAATTAAATAAAAATCATAAAATGCATATAAAATTGAGACATATTTCTATGAAAATTACAGCTAGGTTTAAATCTGGATAACCAAGTTGGGAATATAGAATGAATATGGATAGCTTCCCAATAATTGTTATGCAGGCACTGAATAACAGTACATTTATTTTATTCCTATAGTTCAGCTTTCTGACACAATTCAGTGGGAATGAGATCTGGCTCTGGTATACTATGCAAATTAAACTGCTACAAAAAACTCATAATGATAATATGGCAAATATGGAGGAACTGTGGAAGTGGTAGGAACTGCCATGGTGAGAGAAGAAGAAGGAGGAAGAAACAGAGATGGGGAAAGAAAACACAGATAGAAAAGAAGGAATGTGGAGCTGATGGAACTGCATGGGGTAGTAAGAAGTGGATCTTGCAATGGCCATCGGGCTGGGAAGTGCAGTGGCGGGGGAAGGAAGGAGATACAGAGATGGCTGGGAAGTAATGCAGCAGACAAGAAGGGGATGCAGTCAAATACCAATAACGGGAGTCTTTAATTTGCCTCCCAAGTTCTTTCAGTTGCTGATCTTGGCTATAGACAATTATCATTATGTGGCCAAGACAACTATCACCAAATGGCTATTTGTACAAATTTTACATGTCACTGAGCTTTCTGTTGTCTAGGATGTGCTTGTCTTTGAGAAAAAATTATCAGAAAAGAAACCTGAGTAAATGAGAATGAACCATTTAAACCGTAATGACATTACAATTAATATATAATGGCTCCAATTAAAAATAAGTACTTTATCACCTGCTGCCACACAACAGCATCTGAGATAACACTGTTAGGAGATCATAGATCACATAAGGACTTTCAAAAAATGATGAACTATTCAGTTTGCCTGCTTCATCACGTTCAGGCATTGGACCTGGCTCACAAAATCTAGTTGATCAGAAAACATCATCTTGCAAAAATATGCAACATCCTTACCTCCCACTCCTCTGCTTCTTCAGGCTTTAGTCGTAACTCGTAATCAAGTGTAAGCCATCCAGATCTGACATCAGCCAATGGGGGTGGAGACCATGTCAAGACCAGATATGGTTTTCTATTGACTGTCTTTTTTAATTCCAGAGTTACATTAACAGGAGGATCTGTCTGTACTGTTAAGATAAAAGAACTGAAAATAAGAGTCTAAATTATTTTTTTCCTTGCATTTTAGGAAGAAATAAAAAATAGCATGAGTAGCGAGCTGCCACCTCCATTGTGTCTAATAATTTAGAACTGGTGCTGGCATACAGGGATCAACAGTTTCCTGATAAAGTAAGCATGGATTTATAGATTTCAAGAAAAAAAAGAAGAACAGTAAATATGTTGAGTTAATGCTGAGATTTTTCTTAATCACTTATAATCAGAAGTACTTTTTCTTACATTGCCATTTATTGTTGCTTTTTCCCACAACTATGTTTCAAAGTTAGCATATTTAATGCTGTGTTATGAAAGTTGTGTTTTACCATAATCCTATTAAAGTTGGCATATGTATTTAGGAATACTGAAAACATAGATGTAGCTGATGAAAAGTGCCCTCCACATCTTTTACATTAAGAAAACACAACATGCATACATAAGGATATTTAAAAATAAAATAAACCAGTAATATTAAAGACCTGTCTATATCTCAAAAATAAACCAAAATGGAAGACAGGTTTCTGCTACAGTCAGACTTGCAGCTTCCTCAGTTCAGAGGTAGAGCTTCTGCATAATGTGCACATATTTTACTATTATCTGATGCAATCAAGTAAGTAGCCAGGGCATGGGGGTAAAATGTAAAGCCTTTTCTCCAGCAGCCCTTTTCCAGTTTCCAGACTCCTGACAGCCAGATCCTTACAAGATGGTTATTAGTGATAATGTTCCATTCCCTTAGAAAAAAACCTAAATACTTGTCCACAGTCACTCTGTGGAAAATTCTGAGAAAAGAGATTATCAGTACACTGTTACAAAAAGCAGTAGTTCAGCTTCTCCTGGGTCTGGAAACTACTTTCAGGTAATAAAATTCAAGCACTAGTTAAAAGATAAATTTTATCTCAGTTGCCGGTAGAGTGGAAAAAGATTTTAGCTGAATGATGTTTCTTAGGGCTTGAAAGGAATATGAAAAACCAATAAATGATTATCTAAATGCTGTTTCAAAGCTTTTAGCATTTTTAGGCTTCCTTCAAAACTAAAATTGTAAAGGGATGAATATTGATTTCTTATTACACCAGGAAAGATCTTATCTGTTCTTATATGTTCTTAACTTGGACATAATACTATATATGAGAAGAGCTGGAATTAAAATTCTTGTGTCAAAACCCATCATTTTGAATTACTTGTTTTCAAAGAAAATACTTTCTGTCTCTTACCTATGTAAGTCACATCCACATAAAGAGGATCAGAGACATTACTTCCAATTTCATTAGTTGCCTTCACAGTTATATTGTATATGGTCCAGAAAGAGGTGTGCTTTTTATCGAAGTAGCATGAATTGGGGCCTGCAGTTTTGTAATCTGGACATTCATAAACTCGCTCCTCTCTGAAATGAGAGAATCACAGTGATTAGGTTACACAGACGAAAACACCTGACTGACTACCAGCAGTTCAGAATTATTTAGGGTCAGATCAGATTTTTCATGCCTGGCAATGTGAAGAAAATCAGAAAACTACTTTCAGACTAAAGAGTCATTGGACAATTCCAGAGACCATAGTAAGCATTTTTCCTCTGAAATAAAGACTACAAAGTCTGAAGAATTTAGGCTGTTGTAGATGCAGCATTGGGCTAGTAGAGTGCAGCTCCTACTTTTCTGAAGGCCATTGTTTACTGCATAGCCTTTCCAGGTTCCAGAGAGCCAGCAGAGGTGACTGCTGAAGCCTTCTAACGCATCTATTAAAACCCGAGTATTTCCAATGTTCATTTCACACTTACATGAGTTCTGCATATTTGATTAATATGCTTTCAGAATCTAGTTTGGTCTTTCATCATCTGTTCCTCAAAAAAACCTGACATGATAAAGAGATACTATTTCAACCTTAAATACATTTCTGCTAGTGCTATTCCAGAACATGTCACCTGGATAAAACCACATGACATGGAAAATGACATCTGCTACATGCAAAACCAATCAGGATTTATTTTCCAGGTCCTTCCAATAAAATACTGAATAATACACAGGTTGTTACCCTTCTTTGCTGTAAAGCAAAGTGTAGTTAGTAGGATGTCCTCCATCTGAACCAGGTTTCCACCAACAAGTAAACGTTTCCTTTTCTGGAGAACGGCATTTTATTATTGTAGGCTTTTCAGGAGGTGACTCTCCTGTCAGAGATAAAGAAATGAACCAGTTAGTAAGTTTAATGCATTAGGTCATCTCTGAACTCATAAAGCAATGTCAAGCAGAGCACAGGAAAATACTTTTTTTTTTTTTTTTCCTATGAGGAAAGAAAATACTTTGCTTCATATCAGCATAGGAAGGATGGTTCAGTGGTTAGGGCAGCAGCCTGTTACTTTGACCTGGATTCAAGATCCTTCCCCATTGCAGCCATTCTGAGGAACTATGTTTTAGTTCCCTGACTGTGGCTTTTCTTTGCCCCCAAATCTGATAAGGGGTGCTCAAATACTGTCATAGCAGGTTCTAGAAAATTATCTAAAATACACCCTGCTATCCAATCTATTTTCTATATAAACCACCCTTTTTTTTTCCTTCAAAAAATGTGTTTTAAGAGACTTCTGATTGTTTAAAAAATATGCTGTCATTTGTTTTGGCTTTTACAGGAAAACAATGAGGAACCAAGGTGTTTGCCCATTTGTTTATCTCCTTGCCAGTAATTATCTTCTGAATAGAGATGACTCCAAAGATATAAAGAAGCAACTCTCATATTTCCTTGTAAAGTGACATTATGTTCAGTACTCAGGCTACTTGCCTGATTGCTGCCAAGAAATATATAATTATTCGCATTCCTGATGATGTTTTCAGAGACTCAAGCAAAGCACTTAGAGTAGGGCAGAGGAAAATACTTAAATTTTGAATAGGATGGTGCTAGTTAAAAACTTGATGTGATTGAAACTTTTGCAGTTATGTGTTTGTGGCAAAATATGGTCCTATTGCATCAATAATATATATTTTCTACTACTTAGAGTAGGGACATTGATTTTCCAAATTTCTAATTGCGTAAGGCAGATCTGAAAACGGGACATTTAAAAATATTTTTCTATTAACAGTACTTAGCAATCTCCATGTCAAATAATGAATAATACAACTAGTGACAGAAGATTTGAGACAACCTCGCTAAAGTGTCTGACAACAAGAGATGATGTCATGCATATTTAATGTGTCCACTCAAACCCAACAAAACACATATAATTATTTCCATGTGATAGTATCTGCTAGCATAATGCTGTTAGACATGGCAGTGCTTTTGGTCCAGTTACTAATGAACGAATGAACGATTCTTACAAAAGTACTGTTACCTGATATCTACAGATACAGATGAAATCAACATGATTTTTAAATAGAGGGACAGGAATGATAAATTATTTAGGGACATCTGTATCAGAAGTGACTTCCCAGTAAATCCCAGCCTGTTTGTCATAGCCAGTTTCAGCAGAGGATCCTGAGTGGATCAACAGGAGACACAAAGTGTCAGAAGATGCACTAAGCTCTTCCTCTAGCACGCTGAAGTATTTGTGTGAGGAACTGGGTTTTCAGAGCTGCCATTTAGGCACCTTTCATGACACTGAACTGGCTAGAATTTAAAACCAACAGAACAGCAATCATCCACTCACCATTGGGGATATGAATGTGTCTTTCAGAGCTCCACTCACTCCATTCTCCAATGTCTAGCACACAACGGACCTGAACAACATATTTCATCCCAGCTTGTAACCTATTCACTTTGTACTGTCTCTGTACTCCAACAGATACTGCCTGGAAAAGAAAATGGACTGCAAAAATAATAAAGAATTGGACCATTTTAACAAGTAAACCATAAAGGAGTAGGCTTGTGTCACTGACTTATGAGAGGCAAATTTTCAGCTGGATATTTTATACAATGTGAATTACAAAGAAGCAAAGGTAGTGATTTAACCGAAAAACTCACTTCAGTGACACTGAGATTCTGATACTAGAGAACACATTTAATTGCAAATTTCCTATAAGTTAGTACTCCATCAGATCCACAACACAAGGAACACTGTAGTTAGTCCAACTCACAAATAAACTCTGTGTAGTACTTCTTAGTGCCATTTTTAGTGCTGATTATTAAGTGCCTTCCATAGGCCCTTTGAATCTCCCTTCACAAGAATTTCAAGACTCATAGCTTTCTCCATCATTAAGGCACCAGCAATGTAGGTAGTACTGAGGCCATCTGACTATGACTTTAATAAAGGTAATTTATCCTGGTATTGTAGCTGTGTGAGTACTGTGGCCCACTCTGAGACAAACGGCAATGGCTGGGAATGTCAATGGAAATAGTGTGTGCATGGGATGCACCAAGCTTTCTGAGAAGGGGGTTGCCTCCAGCTGATCATGTTGAAGAGGATGATGATGATGACTCTCAGCCTACTTAAATAGTATTTGGAGAATTCAGAGACTTCTGAAACAAAACAGGTCCACTTGAAAAGCAGTATTAAAAAAGCAGGAGCATTTGTAATAATGGGGGAAGACTGAAAACTTAATTGGTACCTAAAGTTTGGTTTGATGTTAATCAGAAGCTGCTCTGCCAGCATCATGACCTCACCCTGGGCCAGACAGAGCAGCCTCCCTCTTTGATGCTGAGTAGCTGCACTGCAGACAGCATGGGCTGCAACAGGCAGGAACACACACCTGGGCCTTTGCATGTGACCATGTGGCTGCTCTCTCACTCATATCAGTCTAAGTAGATTGCAAGAAGGTATTGGGCTCATGTTACATTAAAGCATCCATGTCCCCTGCAGAAAGGGTTTAAATAGGGGAGTTTGTACTTGCATGATGGTGAGGTGTGCTTGTAACCTACCCTTCCTGGGAGAGGGGAATTTCTGTATATAGCATATTTCTGAAACTAGTTATAGAAGTGTGTTTACAAATTTGTGGGTGTCTATTAACATTTTAAGTGCCAGTATTGTGATTTATATGTTGTGTTGCTGATACTGACCTTGATTACATAGTTAACTGATTGCTTCTTCGTTACATCTTAACGAATCAATAAACTGCTTTGATCTTGATTTGGTTTAAACTATAAGAAATGAGCAATCTCTTACTGTGAGACTTGGGAACAGACACATTGATGAAAATTACAGTTAAATATTATATCAGTTGACTAAATATGTATATATATTCGACTATATGACATTAGGACAATTATACAAATACCTTGACTGTCACTGTCTCTATAAACCACTACAGTATATTTCTTTCTTTCATCAGATTTGGTTACATTAATTTTTCTGTCCCTGCAGAAACTAAAGTTTTTGTAATACCAGTTAAATTCAGACATGAGAACTCACTGAAAAGAGCATTTATACAATATTTCCGTTACCTCCCATTCTTCCTTTTCCTCAGGTTTTAGTCGCAGCTCATAGCGATATACATGTGAATTAGAGGTGACATCAGCTAATGGAGGTGGAGACCATTTTGCCAGAAGGTACGTTGTGCGAGCAGATGTTGTTGTTTCTAGAGAGAGGTTCACAGGAGCATCTGGCTGAACTGTACAAATGAGAAGTTTGCCATTAATGATTTAATTTTCTCTCAGAAAAGGCATCTCCTTTACAATTTTGTATTGCTTCATAATAATTTCTGTAATCATTTCCTTCATAGCAATTTCTGTAAGGCAATAGTACAATAGCATTTTTCCTTTATCCCTAATAATGATTAACTGGCTAGTGAATTACCACAGGATCAACACATCTTAGACTTTAGTCTGAATTTGTGAGTCTTAAGGAAAGACAAATCATAATTTGGCAAGGCCACTCTTCGAAAACTAAAATGTCAGATATTTCACAGTTATAAATATTAAGTATATTTATCACCACAATATGTAGATTATGTGTATGCAGAAAGCAGAACGGAGTTAGGTATATGAAATACTACAAAAAGCCCACAGGGTACTTATTAAGTTATTTTTACCCTCCCAAGTCTGCAATGCCAGCAGCCAGAAGATGTTCACATTTGGAAAATTTATGTAGCTCAAACTGATTTGAAACTTTAGTGCTAGGAGCCTATGAAACTGTCATTAAGTCTAATTGAAAAACTGGAGATAACTAGAAAGTGGAGCCAATTTTTCAGCTTAAGTTAGAAGAACAATAAAATATGTTGTTACTTCATTTATAAATTAAATGCAGTTTTCACATAAATTAAAGATGCATATTTTAGATCATCTGAACACAAACACTCGTCTGTAGCAAATTTCACATCATGAGGAAAGAAATCTTTCACCACTACTTGTTCTGGGATTAAAAACCACATACATCTCCAACTAGTTTTTTTTCCATTTCATTCTTCTCTTTTTACCTATGGAGGTCACATCCACATACTGAGGATCTGAGCTGTTACTTCCAATCTCATTCACTGCCATTACAGTGATATTGTATGTTGTCCAGGGATTAGTGTGGTTTTTATCGAAGTAGCAGGAATTGGGACCTGACATTCCATAGTCTGGACATTCGTAGATTTTTTCTTCACTGAAATAAAATTATTTTAAAAGTTAAAAGTTTAGGAAATGAAGCAAAGCAGATACTATTCTAGTAATGGCATACATTGAGCAAAGAAATTGGAAATGCTTAACTTTAAACTTATATATAATCCCACCACTGTGAAACATGAATGCTTCATTGCTATTTTTACTGCAGTTGTTCAGGATGAACACTTTTATCTCCTTTTTTAAACACAGGAATATGCTGACAAAAGAATGGAAAGAGAATTTTCTGGATACAGCACAAGGCAATTTAAAAAAAATATTTAAAAGCAAGTTAAAAAGCAAATTAAACACATTCACTTTGACTAAAGAAGAGAAGTTGCTAAATATGTTCTTTATATATTTCCCCTGGAAAGTAACCTGATGGGTCCTATGGCAGAGAAGTGTTCTATTGATTTTTTTTCAGGATGATGTTAATTTATCTGCTTTTTAACATGATTATCTTCACAACGGTCTCAACAAAAAATATTTTATTAATTCACCATCTCTTCACTATTACCTTTATAGAAGCTGTCAGCATTTTTAGGAGAGGGGTTGTTCTGCACTCAATTAAAGCTGAACTAGGTGATGTACTAACCCAGATGTGAAGAACTCCACTAACCCAAAGCACCAGCAGAGGTGGTTCAAGTATGCAATTTAGTCCCACTGCTGTTCTCTATGTACTGCTAATAACAAGGTCTCTTAGTTTCTAGGCACATTTGTCCTGGTTAACAAAGAAAAGAGGGGAGTAAGAGACTGTACCTGGGAGACAGTAAGCTCAGAAAGGCAACTGTGGCCCAGATCTGGAGTGCTTGGCAGTGCCTGGTGTTCAGAACATTTAATTAAACAGAGAAGCACTCCTATGTAATAGGCATGACTTAAAACGTTCATTACAATTTCTGAGATTTAAACATCTGAACTTTTATAAAATAAAAGCTCTCAGATCATGGTTGAGTCTAGTAACTTCATTAAAGACTGTATCATCCCTGATCAATTAACACCAAATGGAGTTTATTTAATTGAAGCAGGGAAGTCTGAGGCTTTACCTTATCTGTTCTGAACTTCACTGGATTTATTAAAATAAATTTAATTTGTGAGCCTCCCTGCTTACTTGGCCCTGGTCTGAGATCTCTTGTTTTCAAGAAGAAAGGGCAGTTATACAAAGAAACACAGGTTAAGAAAAGTTGCTAAATATATACACATTTTATTCTTAAACAGGATTAGCTAGATGCAGACTTTACCAAAAGAGTAACTTTTGAGAGGCAGTACCCACATCTGATTTTACTCCATTTTGGGAACCATGAGGTTGGTTACAAATCCAGAAGGGGAAGCAGTGACTCTATAGATTTTCTCCAGATGGGGTTTTTCTATGTGTGGTAGTGGCAAAGCTCCTCAGCAGGGCTCTGAGAGCAAGCCTGGGGCATAGGTCCCCATGTCAACCCACTGCAGCAGGGCTGGTCTCCAGCTCCCCACAGCCCTGGCCTTCCCATCCATGGGCCCAGCTGAGCCAACCCCCACCGGCAGGCTGAAGTCCTGGCCCAGTCTGTCCCATCCCCAGAGATGTGCCTAATGCCCAAAGGCTGGGCTTTCTCCAGCCTGTCCTGCTCCCTGGCTGGGGCGGTGGAATGGGATCTGGATGGAGACCCTGCCCAGCCACCCCGGGGGAGACCCCACAGCCCCATGGTGCTTTGATGCTCCCTTTCTCAGAGGAACATGCTATTCAGCTAAAAGCTGTGGGCCTTCTGATAGGATGGACAAACTACACCTTTTCCAGCATGTCTTTGGACCAGTGGGATCTTAGGTCAGATGACTTTCAGAAGGGACATGCTGAACGCTTAGGGCTGGTAGTATTCATCTTTCCTTCCAAGAAGGGAAAGCCATTCATCTCACGTAACTCTGGTTTGCTATCTGAGGTTTAACATGGATGCATAGAAACACCTTTATAAATTAATATTCTCATTCCCTTATTCTCTCATGATCATCACTTAATCACTTAAAGAGGAGGTATGCACTGCTTGTTACCTGTCCTTGCTGTAGAACAGGGTGTAATTGGTAGGAAGTCCTCCATCTGAGCCAGGCTTCCACCAACAAGAAAAGGTTTCCTTTTCTAGAGAACGACATCTTATTATCTTAGGTTTTCCAGGGTATGATTGACCTAGGGAAGTGCAGAAATCCAGCTAGTTATATGAGAGTTGGACAATGTTTTTTGTTGTTATTGTTGAATGATAAATTCAGAAAAAATGTTTTTTTGAGGGCAATAAAATTATTTGAAACTATGGACTGAATTTGGCAAACAAATCTGCCTGGAAAAAGGGTCAAAATGTTCAGAAAATTAAATGTATTTAACCTCAAATTTCTAAAATAGTTCACAGAATCACAGAACAGTTTGAGTTGGAAGAGACCTCAAAGATCATTTCATTCCAACCCCCCTGCCATAGGCAGGGACACCTTCAACTAGACCAGGCTGCTCAAAGCTCCATCCAACCTAAAACTTATCCCAAACTTCTCCCACTATATGGGATTATTTACAAAAAGGACATTTTCTTCCACTTTAAAAATACTTATGAACCTGCCCTTCAGTTAATGGGGTCCTCCCAACAGTTTAGCACTTCACTGCCTGTGAGGGGCCCAAGTGCAAAGCAGGAGCTGCGGGAGTCCCTCAGGATGGCAGAGATGCCAGCAAATTATTATTATTTTTGTATAATCCCTTGGAAGACACACCATTTGCAAGTAAGCAGCAAGAATTAAGGCAAATGGAACATAAGGGTTTGGATTCACACAGGTTTGTGGAGCAGTGATAGAGTAGTTAGGAGACTTGAAATGATGAGTGTTTTACGTTAAACAAGCCACTAGGTAAACTCAGTGAGAAACTGGATTAAAGATCACAAGGTTTTTGATCCTAGTGTACTAAGCATCACGAACCTGAATGCTTTTAATTAAAGTGCAGTGCTTGTAGCTGTTAGTTGTAGTTATTTAAATTATTCTACTTCTCTTTTTCAAATGAAAGTTTCATTTTTACCTAAATGTAAATGTGTACAGTTATCTATAATTTAAATTTAAAAGCTTGGAAATAATTGTATGACATTTTGTTTTTTCTAAAATATCCAACATTTTTATATTCAGGTCATCTTAAAATTAAATTTCACCTTCAACTTTGAAAGAGAACAAAAATTCCTCTATTTACATGTACTTAGGGTAAATTATAGGTAAGACAAGTAATAAAAAGAAGGAATCAATGGGCTGGATGGGGTATTTTGGATGGGATATTCTGTGTATTGGAAACCTTAATATATTCACTAATTATGTGAATATTCCCTAGTAATCCCAATATATTAAAGAAAATTTCCTGTTAAAATTACTACCCCAACACTGGACACTTTTAAGATTCATCTGGACAGGATGCTGGGCCATCTTGTCTAGACCATGATTTTGCCATGAAAGGCTGGACCAGATGATCCTTGAGGTCCCTTCCAACCTGGTATTTTATGAGTTTTTGATTCTGTGATACTTGGCATTAAGTTCTACCAAGAACATTGACCATAAATTTACATGCATTTTGACATAAAAAGCATGTGGCTTTTCAACCTAAGCTTACCCCTATTTAACTGAAGTTCCATACCATTATCTCTAATACTGTCACTATTCATATTATGCTGATTCCCAACGAGGCGACAAGCATGAAGTGAATGAAGGGATGGAGTGAGAGCCTTTCATCATTGCCACCACATAATCATTCAATTAATACTATGAAAAGAAAATAACATTCAAGCAATTTTCCAAATCTCTATACAAACTTTATAAGACGGTAATTTAAATATGTACAGGCTCCAGTGGTGGTCATGATAGATCAGGTAAAGCCTCAGACTTTTCTAAATAAAGTGTTTTATGGAAAAACAAGTGTCAGGAAGTGTTGTACTTACCAGTCAGACCCACTGCAGTCAGAGCAAATAGCAAAATAATTTGAACTGATGATCTCAATTTCTGCTTCATGATGTCTACTTCTCCTCAGGAGGAAATATCAGATCAAGGGCTCACTGAAAAATAGGCCATCATTCCATGTCAATGACAATACTTAACATGTAATATGTATCACTTGGCTTGATCAAAGTCCTTTTTGAATTGATTTTTTTTTTCTAATTGATTTTTTTCTTCTCAAAAAGTAGTGCCTATACATACAGTTCCACTTCAGAAGTAGAGAACCTGGATCACAGAGTAGTAATGACATTCTCCAGAATATCTTTGAATATTTAGCAGTGCTAAGATTACAGTTTCATGGCATTAACAACTCCTGCATATTTATTTTGCATAATGGGACACTCGGTGCTTTTATTAAAGCTCTGACTTTTAGACTCATTAATTTAGCCTTTTAGTAGCAAAAATACACTTTTATCTCTTTTGATACAAAGAGCTCAACATATTTGAACTCCGACAGTCTTGAAAACAGATGGCAAATACAAAATATCTATAATTTATTTAGGTGTTTATGATTTTAGCCAATCTCCTGACTTCTGAATATTTGGGACTGGCAATGTTGAATTCAGGATCACCTGAGCTAAAGAATGCTTCTCTTTCTGTTCATTCAACTTATTGTTTTTACTGCACCGGAAAAGTCAAGATCAGAGAAAAGAAACCAAGGAAAAAGTAACATAACTTCACAGTGAATTTATCACGTGAAAATACAAGACGGGATGCAATTACACCTCTTCCTTCAACCTGTAAGGGCCAGAGGCAGTGTTGTGAACTCAGCTGAAATACAGAGGTGCAAGTGGGAAGCCACCAGCAGTGAAGACCCAGTCCCCGCGGTGAGCTGACACCACTAGATGTCCTCAGAATTCTGGTTACAAGATGAGGGTGATGGGCGTCCCTGCTGCTGGTAAATCCGTTTGCTTTGCCTGAAGACAAGACAGATTAACTTAAAGCAAACCTCCTGCTGCTCCCACTAATATGCTTCCTGCTTGGAGATGGTGACTGGAATCAGCTATTAGATTCTCAGTAGCCAACCTCACCCTTTGATACTGAAGAAGAACAATTTACTATCTAAATACGGAACTCCTTACCTCAGTTTTCCACTCCTATCAAGCACATCTGACAGGTATTTGTATACTTGAAACCCATTCAGTGCAGCACAGCGTGGGAAAAAGCTGTCCCTTTGCTGAGGAAAAATTCTTTGTGGTTTATCAGATGACTCAATTTTCTTTATGCAATTCATTTTCTGTATCAAGAAACTATAATCCGTCAGCATATAAATGTTTTCCAAGCACAAAGGCAAATGAAGTGTCAGTTAATTTAAATGAGTTTAAAACATCTTTACTGTGGAGAATGTGGAGAAGAACAACAGTTGGCTACATTTCCACCTACCACTTCTGACTAACGAGCCATGTTTAACACATATAACTGAGCTACAGGCTGCAAAACCACATCTGGGTTAGTTTTAAGCCCACAGCAAGCTGCGCATACACAGTCAGTGGAGAGGAAACCATCTAAATATGAATTCTAGTTTTGTGGAAGCACATGTGAAAACTTGGTGTTATTTAATGTGGAGAGCAGACCATTGAGCTTATACAAGAGCAAGGCACATTTTTCTCAAACAAAGGTGAAATAATGAACTACAAACAGTAACTATTTCATGCATATGTGATACCACTTACAATATTTTATTATTTCTAAAAATGTTTGGAACATTTGCAAAATACAGCCTTTCAAACTGAGACTTATACAGTGCTTTTCTATAGGGAACTGGTACCATGACTTCCATGACTTTTTTTTTTTTCTTTTTACTTTTACAGAGTTATCTTTTCTGTTTGAAGAATTGACAGGTAAGAGAAACTGACTACAGTGAATAAAAGAATGAGATTTGTCGATATGACAAAAAAAGAGAGGTATCATCAAGAAAGATCTGTGATAATTTTGGAAAGAAAGAAGACCTACAAAACCAAATTAATAGAAATAAGATTAAAATACTGCATTTAAAATCAAGTATTTTTCCTTGGCAGCATTCATTTTTTAAAAATGAGATGATTGTGAACAACTTCTGTAATGTGGATGTGAAAAAGAACAGGACAGATACTGGAGAGGAATATGGACCTATTACTGCCACAGAAAAAAAAAAAACCCCAAACAAGTTAACCAATATAGAACAGATTTAGAACACAGCTACAAAGATGAGCAGTGGACACAGAGGCTGTCTCATGATGGCAATTTAAAGAATTGTTTTTTTACTCCAGGCAAGGATGGTTGTCTTCTATAAACATAGCAGGAGATTTGCATCAAAATAAGAAAATAAGAATGTGTAAACTCTAGCAACTGGTGGAATAAGAATAGATGGCCATAATTAGCTCACAGCAATGAGTTTTTCAAATAGCCTTCTAAGCACAAAATTACCATTTAATTTTCCTGGGTAGTGTGATCTGTTATGAAATATGACATCATTGTTTGTGACAGCTGAGGACTGGACTTTGTGATCCAGGGTAAACTTTCCAGGCCAGTGTTTCAGTTCAAGTTAAATACCTTCAGTTACTAACAGTTAGAAAGCTGTGCAGAAGTGTGAGATGCCTGGATGTTCTATTTTACATTCAGGATTTAATGCTTTCAAAATATTTTCTAGTAAATAATTATCAAAGCCTCTGTTTATGTGAATCACAGCATCACAGAATGTCAGGGATTGGAAGGGACCTCGAAAGATCATCTAGTCCAATCCCCCTGCTGAGAAGATCATGCTTAAAAGCATCTTAGAAAAGCTGATATTTGTATTGCTTTCTGAAGGAATGCAAGCAGCAGCAGAGCAGTGGCCAGGAGGCTCCAGGCATATTAACTATTTTCCATTTTTTTCAGTGCCTGTGTTTCCATGGTTGCCTGGTATTTGGTATTTGTGGTTCAAAGAAAATTTATAAGGCTTCTGGAGAGATGTAATATTTGCTTTAATAGAAAAAATAATGCCCACTTTGTCATAACTATATCAAAAGTGCATCTCCGGTATCTATGACTTGAAAATGTTTTCATAAAAGAGTAACGAGCACTACTGAAGATGCTGTGAGGGAATGCCCCACTTTTAGGACTGAATGCATTTTTTTATAAGAGACACAGTGAACATTCATTTGCCGGGATGTCATACAAAACCAAAGGTTGAGTAACTGATAATTAGAAGATCATATGCCTCCTTTTTGAAGGTTCTGATTTCATTCCAATGAAGTTATTACATTCTGACATTATAGTTTAATTTCTTCCTTTCAACACAGCTGTTACATTGCATTCAACAGCTGCACACTGCACCCCAGAAAACAGTGTGCCTTGATGGAAATGGAAATTATTACTGGGGTTTTAGAAAACACAGATGTGCTAGATATTCCTATAAAATAACACCACTCTGCAATTAATAATATTATTATATTGTATATTTGAAAACTCTGCTCACAATGCTACTAGACAAAGCTGAAAGTTAAATACTAATACTGAAATCAAGTGCTGTGGAGCAGGGTTGAGAGAAAAAATTCCTTTCGTAATTGAGTTCTAGTTCTTAGTTTATTTCCTCTCTCTTCCTTGGCTATGCTGATGAATTATTTTATTTAGATTAGCAGAAAAGTCTTTACTCAGTTCTGCACAGATGGAAATACTTTCTATCTGCAATGTTTTCAGGCTTGCAGGAAGGGGAGCAACTGTATAGCACCTATTGACAATGACATTACATCCATCACAAGCTTTGCTTGTGCTCCTCAAGAAATCTAAAGCCGAAAGTACTGTATCAATCTGTACTGAACAAGGTTCACTTTCCCACTAGTTACAACAATAAACAGACCTGGAGGAAGGCAGTTGAAAGATTCTCAAAACACTGTATTTCATTACCACCTGAAAGGCTGAACTACAGCTGTATGGAACCAAGTACAAATAAAGAACAGAATAAAGCAAGAATCTGACATTCTGTTGAACCGTCCAGAATCCTACTGGCCAAGCATTCAACTATATTGTCATCATTGCATGAGTCTGCCACACTGAGTTCTCAAGTGCCAACACTGATACACATCCCTAGCCAAGACCTGGCCATCGCTGTTACTTGATGTGTTTCTGAATAACAGTGCTAGTTGGGATTATAATGGAAATTAAAAACTGTGGATGTGCCGTGTGTTCAGAGCTTCCCCTCTCTGAACGAGGCCTCATTTGAAGTCTCCAAATTCTGAATCTCTCAGGCACTTAGTGCAGCCTTCATGGAGATATGTAGGCTTCAGAGAAGACAGAGAGTTCAGACATGTCTCTGATCTGAATTTCTTGTGACTGATTCCAGGTGGCTACTTTTAGCACATAGGTGGAGTGATTTGTGAGGACACTTAGTTCCCGGTGTTGGCTATGTAAGGGCACACTAGACATTCAGTTAACTTCTTGGGATCAGGCACTTCATATTTCTGTGTTGCATAAACTGGAAGCATCCGCAAGCTCTTTTAGAGTTCACCTGAAAAGCCTACACAAACATTTCTAATATGTTTTTCCAAAATGTCTCTCTTAAATAAACCTTCTCCTAACAAAACTTTGTAGTCCCTCCTTTGATTAGCAGTCAACATGATAATGAACAACTTCTCTCACCCGTGGAGATGCGCTCCTCAGTCCGAAAGACTTAAATCATTTTTGAAAAAGAAAAATCATGAAACCTCACATTTTTGCAAATAGTTTAGACACTTCTCCATCAAAGTGTTTACGCACTTAACTCCTATTGATTTCAAAGAACTGAGCCTGAAATTCCCTTTAAAACTCTCAACACCCAAACTGACAAGAAAAGCCAAGACAACAGGAAGAAAGCACCATTAACCCTACTTTACAGATAGGGAACTAAGACAGAAAACAATCAAGTACTTTGCTCAGACTCATACAAGAAATACAGCAAAAGCTAAAAATGGATAATTTCCTTTTTTTTTTTTTTTAATCTGAATACCACCTCTACTGCCTTTGTTTTCCCAATAAAACATGATTTAGCTCTTAATAGCAATATTCCCCTACCCATCTCACAGCTCCTGAATATTTTAATTTCTTCCCTGGTGTTCTGTACGTTTAGCCATATTTTCAAGATTATTATTTTTACAGCAGTCTTTTGCAGACAAGAAATGCAGAAGCTGTAAAGAGTAAAATTTTCGAGTCTGAAAGCTAGAATTTACACTAGAACTTGAACATAGCTCTTGAAATATGATGGAAGTTCATCTCTACCAACTACCAAGCCCAATTCCACAGTCATTATCTTGCTATAGTAATTTTAAATATTATTTATGTATAGAATAGTCATGAAGTATAAAGTCCAGTTTCCTACCTAAAGGATTCATGTGTGCAAGGAAGATTTTTGTTCCTCTCTTTCATGAATGTTGGATCACTTGATAATCTGCAAGAGAAAAAAAATCTATGATTAGCATATTACTAGAAGTATCACTACTTTATTCCTAAAACATAAAGAGCCAAAATGTCACTCTTTTTATTAGCTGTTTCAGATAGTGATACTGTAAGTCAATACATAATAGTGACCATGGTAAAATACCGTGCTACTGTACACTGTATCTGTTTCAATAAAAACACAAAATTTTGTAGCAGTTCAGATTTACCAGTAGACTGTGCTAGGCTTTGTGATTAAAGGCTAATCACCATCTACACAAAGGCCAGGACAGGATCAGATAAAAACTGATGGGGACAGGGCAGGAACACCAGCAGCCTCACCAGTGAAAATGGGGCACAAGGAATCGATGGCACCTAAGACTACCAAAGCACAATCAGACCATTGTCCCTTGTGTGGAACCCATCAAGACGAGCCAAACAAACAAAGCCCATATGCCTCACAGATTGAAGGAGGTATAGCACTCGTTAAGGGATGCAAGGAGGAAAATATTTAGGGAAGAAAGGAAGGGATCAAACTGGACTAGGGAGAAACGCGCATGGGAAACTAAGGTGAAAATGGCAGTAAGAGATCAGTCAAGTCTCAGTTGGTGGCCTGTCTGACTGAGATGTGTGTCTGATCACTGTAGTCTACCCTATATTTTCATTAAGTCCTATTGTAAATAGCTTCTGTCCGAGTGGGTTCGTTTGGATACTAGTGAACTTCCATATGTATTAGCCAGGGAGAAGTGGCATTGCAAACCTCCGGGCTCATGTGCAGCTCCCCTGCAGCTGGGGAGGCCACAGGACCTGGGGCCAGCCACTGGGTGGACTGAGCACCTAAGACTACCTGCTAGAGTGATCAATTTTTTTTTGTGCAAACACACACATATTTGTGTAAATGAATAAGTTATATCTTTGGTGATGTATGTGACCTCTGTGTGTATGTATTGTCTCTGTCTGGCCACTCACTGGGAACAGCTGCTCAGCTTTGCTACTGGCAGAACCTGAGGATACACAGCTACAGCAGCCTCACATATATGGGGCTACCTGATTCCGCTTCCTCTAACAGACTGAAATTAAATGTTTTACCAAAAAGGCCACTAACTGTTCTTTGTTATCTCATCTGAATACACTATGCTGTGAAGAAAAAATTTACATGATCTTCAATGGGCAACTTATCTGCTAGAGCAAGAAAAACAATTTATACATTAAATTACTAACTTTGAAATTACTAACTTCATAATATTATTTCTTATAAAATCTTCTCTCTTTAAACAATTTGAAACAAAATAGAATATTTTTACAACTAACATTAAGAATGGTCTGTATTGCCTGGAGACCAGGTGGAAAGCCGTATTACTCAGTTACCAGGGTAGTATTTTGTTTGGCTCCATTTCAGTGAAGCTAATGAGACAATAAAAATACCATGAAATTATTTGGCAGCTAGACATTATCCTATAAGGATCAGATTTAATTGAGGGAGTGGTTTTTTTCGTTTGTTTGTTTGTTTGTTTTGTTTTGTTTTTTTTAATGTGTATACATGAAACAGCATAGATAACATACAACTGAATATGGCAGAAATAATGTCTGCAGTGAAGTTACTCAACCAGGACAGAATGTGAAATGTAGTTTAAAGATGGAGCCCACTAAGTGCTCCTTGTTTCAGAGAGGACAGAAATCTGGTTGTCAGTGTACATGCTGGGAACACAGTTTGACTCAAGATTGGCTAAATAGAAGAATTCTATCACTTCAGAGAGACCTTTTAAAAATTATGCAATTGTACCACATTTAAAAGGAAACCTAGTTCTAAGAGAAAATGTATGGTTATGATCAATAAATAAAAATAAACTTTCCTGGGGGTTTTCTGATTTCTACTTCTTGGTACTACATCAAAAGATACAGTTCTATCCTACTAGCAAATTTTATTCTGCTTTCATAGCTGCTTTCGTCAGGAAGTGATATCATCAACTAGTGACTCATGCCTACATAATATGACCGATATAAAAAGTATTCTTTACTAAATCTACAATAGTGCCATAAGCACTGGCTTGTTCGTATCAGTGACTGGAAAGTATCAGGACAGAATTGACCTTACCTCCTGCATTAACCAGAACAATGACTCTTGCCCAAGTATTTCTACATCAAATAATCATTATTCAAATCATATTTATTGTGATAGTCCTGAGAACAAAGATAGAATCCCACTGTCTTAGGTACTGTACAAAGAAGAGTTTCTGCTCTTAAGAACTGAAAATGTAAATAAAAAATTAGTAATACAGCGTGAAAGAAAGAGATATAACAAGCAAGTCAAAACTTGAATATTTTTGGTTTGAAACTAAAGATTATTTTCATCACAAAATATTTTCAGAATATCCCATAAACTGGACACCACCTATGCTTTAGAAAATTCTTTTTCAACCAAAGACAATGCATTCTTTCAAGATTCCAAAATTAATAAATATCACCAAATATCAACATTAACCGTTTTGGTTTGAAATTTTCCAGTAGAACATGCTCTGAAATCTAAGCAAATAATTGCAGTTGTATTATAACTTTTTTTTTAACCAAGGAAAACATGTTGCAATTAAAAATTTCTGATAATCTTCAATTATGTACAGAATTGCATTGCAATAAGCAATGCATTGGCACAAAATGTCTTGCTATTTTAACATTTCTGGGGGAAGATGCTGGTGTAGATGTGAGGAGAGACGCTAAAAGGCCTGGAACTTTACAGGAAGCAAAGGAACAAGACTTTGAAATCAGCATAGGGAACACAGTAATGGAAAAAGGTGTGAAAGGTTTATGGAGTGAATCTGAGAGGAAGAGGCAATGAAGAAGGACATAGAAGAGGGAAAAAACAAGTCATCTGTTGGCACTGGGCAGTAAAGGGTCAGATAAAGTTGTAATTTTGAATCTATCCAGTATCTCCTTTGAGTTTCAAAGCTCCAACCACTGGATACCAGCCCCAAACAGCCTTTTCTTGGTGAACACAGGCAATGGGGTTGGGTGGAGGAGAAGCACCTCCTGGATCCTACAGCCTGCAAGCACCAGCAGTGTAATGCTGAAGAAAGCTGTGACCTTGGCTCTGGCCCAGCTTCTTTACTCCCGCTCACTGAGACAGCCCATGTTGGCTGAGTCTGTGTCTGGAGACACTTCAAAGCTTTATGGCTGTGGTAAGACTGTAACGGAAAGAACATGGCTGCAGGGGAATAAATGTTCTTGTTCAATCACAAATACACTCAATAGTTAACAATATCAGTGGGAGCAAACTATTGGGCAAATAACTGTTTGCTGTTTCAGTGTTCTCTTTTTCAGGAGGTCCTCAGTATGAGGTCGTAAAAGCAGCTGTTTCTTTGTCTCTTTCTGAGTACATGCTGTATATTTACACTTGAATTATTAAGTGACTGTAAAGTTATTCTGTAAAAGAGCACAATTACTACTCAATCAAACTGATATAAACACTCAATGTCCTATTACTTGTGAACAAGAACATTTCTCAGACATGTTCCCCAAGCTTCAAACTTGTTGATGAAAGAGCTCTGTGGTTTCATGCTAAAGGCTGCCACGAACACCACAAACAGATGAAATGGCACACTGGTTAGCTAAAGGAATGAAACAATGTTATCCTAGTAATCTAAAACTGAGGGAACAATACATTTATTTGAGAGAAATTGCTGACAATAATGAAAATAACACAATATTTAACCTTCAACCTTTGCTTTCCTGAGCTTAAAATAATTAATCTTTTAGCACTTCTGACTTAAAGCATTATACTCCCTTTAATACAGAATTAAATGGATACACAGAGAGGTATCCTTACCACGCCTATCTCTAATCTTGGTGGCATTTTGTAGATCTCCTCCCATACATAATTCCTGCGTAGGCTAGTGTTGAACACAATTTACAAGCAGATTATTTGCCACAGGTGTTTACATAGGTGGCCTTAATCTCTGACATCAGTAAAAACCACACGGCTTCCTTAAGAGGAGTGTCTCATTACAGAAAGTCAAGTGTTCACAACTCTGTTAAGTTCCACATAGATGCTCACCTTCCAGCAAAATAAATTACAGTTTTGCAGTGGAAGAATACTGAAGGTCCTAAAAGCTGAGATATGTATTCTGAAGGAACTGAATACAGCCTTTGATCAGGGGTATGAATGTCCCTTCTCATTTCTTAGCAATGAATATACTGACTGAACAAACTAACTTGATCTACACCTCATCTTCATCTCAGCCTGCTCTTCCTTGGAGATTCTCAGTCATGGACAATTGTGGTTTGGATTTTTCATTGTTTTGAATTATAAAGAAATGAACCTGAGGTTACAGACTGAGATTTCTATGTACTTGTTTACAGAATAAAGACTTACACTGCACTCTCCAGAGGTTGAAGGTAACTTTATTAATTTTTTCATTCTTTAACCCATTTATTCATTAACTCGCTTGCTCTGTTCCTTAGAAACTGCAGCATGATATTATGTCTCTTACTGATGAATGCATTTCTAACCAGTAATATCGCATCTTTGACAGAGTAAAGAAGACACATGTCATGTTCTTGATTTACTGTTCACTGTATAGCTTCAGTAGCTGTGAAATGTTACCTTCTTTGCACTCAGCCTCAGACTAGATCTATGGTGTGTCATATAATTACCAAGTTCTACAAGCTTTATTACACTGAGTAATGATTTGGAACACTGGAGTCCACACTTAAGTTCTGCTTCTTCAAACTTAAAAAAACACTATCCAGTTTAGGGGCCAAAGGGAAACGTATGAAGGTGGGGTGCTGGAGTCATCAATCAGAACTGCTTGCAAACAAAATAATGTGAGTCACAGAATCATAGAATGATCTGAATTGGAAGGGACCTACAAGAATCGAGTCCAACTCCTGTCATTGCGTATGACATCCCCACAGTTCACACCATGTATCTGAGGATGTTGTCCAGTCTCTCGAACACTGTCAGGCCCTGGGGAGCCTGTTCCAGTGCTCCACCACCCTCTGGGCGAGCAACCTTCTCCTAATGTCCAGCTTCAACCTCCCCTGGCACATCTTCCTGACATTCCCATGGGTTCTGTCATTGGTCACTAAAGAGAAGAGATCACCACCTGCCGCTCCTCCTCCCCTTGTGAGGAAGCTGTAGCTGCCATGAGGTCTCCTCTCAGTCTCCTCTTCTCCAGGCTGAACCAACCAAGTGACTTTAGCTGCTCCTCATATGGCTTCCTCTCCAAACCCTTTACCAACTTCCTAGCCCTCTTCTGGACACTCTCCAGCAGCTTTATATCTTTTTATCCTGTGGCACCCAGATCTGCACACAGAGCTCCAGGTGAGGCCGCACCAGTGCAGAGCAGAGCGGGACGATCACCTCCCCGCCTGCCTGGATGCACCCAGGACACAGTTGCCCTCTTGGCTGCCAGGACACACTGTTGGCTCATGGTCAACTCGCCATTGACCAGAACCCCCAGATCCCTCTCTGCAGAGCTGCTCTCTAGCCGCTCATCCCCCAGTCTGTATGTACAGCCAGGGTTGCCGTGTCCCAGGTGCAAAATCCAGCACTTGTCCTCGCTGAACTTCATGTGGTTGGTGATTGCCCAGTTCTCCAATTTGTTCAGATCCCTCTGCAGGGCCTCTCTGCCCTCGAGAGTGTTGACAGCTCCTCCCAATTTTGTGTCATCAGCAAACGTACTAAGCAATCCCTCAAGTCCCGAGTCTAAGTCATTTATGCAGACATTGAAGAGTGTTGGCCTTAAGATGGATCCCTGCAGAACCCCACTAGCGACTGGTAGTTTGCCTTGCCTGCTAGATTTTCAGCACTTTAGAATGGCCTGGTCCTGTGCTCTTAGTAGGTGGTACTTAAATTACCAACACTGATCCCAACACCTTCAAAAGCTTCTTCCCAGGGAATCTTACTAAATACTTCTCTGAGCAGCCTGAAGTCTGCTCTCCTCATATCTAGAGTTGAGGGCTTGCTGGCAGTTTTCTTCCTCTTAGCAAAGATTTTGAATCTGACTGCTTCATGGTCACTGTGGCTAAGGGAGCCACAGGTCGCCACTTTTACGATGAGACCTTCTCTGTTAGTGCGAATCATATCTAGGAAGGCACCTCTCCTGGTCGGTTCCCATAGTACCTGCACCAAGAACTTATTGTCTAGATGCTTTAGCAAACTTCTGGACCTGAATCTGCCAGCTGTGTGATATTCCCAGTTGACATCTGGCAAGTTGAAGTCCCCCATAAGGACACCTTTCTTTTCACCTAAAAGAAAACTGAATTGAAAATTGAAAATTGAAAAGTTTCGATATCTGAAGGTAGAAGAAGATGACTTTTTATGCCCAAGTATTTGAAATGTCAGATCTGCATGTTTTAATGGGACAAAGGTTATCTCACAAAACTGTCAAAAAAAAAAAAAAAAAGAAAATGTGAGTGTCATCAACCTGAAATATCAATGACATTTCTTTTAGAAGCATTTGATATTTACAAGGAATCAAAGAAAAAGCACAAGCATTAGGACACTTCATGCTTCCTCTTTGTATGGTGGACTTCATGGTAAATTGCAGCAACCTAGTAAATTTTATTAACAGCTGAAACAATTTTAAGCATGGTAATTTTGATCTCTAGAAATTAAGCACCAGTCTTTGTAATTAACACCAGCCCATTTTGTTTTACATTCCATTACAGTCAAATTTAATTAGTCATTTTTGTAGGTGCCCACTTGCCCAATATTTGAAATAGTAAAAGCGTTCATTTTGAATTTAATCCACAATATTTCTCCTACAATCCCTGAAATAAAAACCTCGCGCTGACATTTATGAAATGGCAGGAGGAAAACTGCTGTAACTGTGAGTTTTACTTTGGGTAATAACAATACAGTCTTTTAAATCCTTGCTTACTTGAAGCCTGACCTTTTCATTTGATGTAAAAATCATTTTTATTGAAACTTGGATCCACAACTTCAGTCATTATTGTTACCTGCAACTTTTTGTGTTCCCCTTTCTGTGATGCCTTTTATGGTCATCTGCATCTTTGTGGCTGCAAGCCCTAAGTAGCAACATATTTCATATAATTTAAATGGAAAAAGCACTGCAGAATAACACAACCACGTTTTAAATGACTCCTTTAATTTAATCCTGGATTTGTTCCACTGACAGTATGCTGACTACATGATCTGACACTGTTTATTAGATACTGGCACCCGACTTTCATGTTCAGTTCAGGTTGTTTAACAGGGCATGGTAGAAACCTAGAGCCAGAACAGTCAGAACTCCGTCTCCCATAAGGTCTCCTTCCACTTGAAATTCGTGGGCCCCTCGGAGTGCACGAGAAAAGAATGGCTACACCTCTGACAAGGTTGCCAGTGTTTTATGACAGTCTTGGCTGGCCATCACCAGCACACAGAACAAAGCAGCTGTAAAGCAGCTCAAGCACTCAGAAACTACCAGGGCTCTAAGAGCCAGCCATGAAAGTGCAAGAAAGGTACCTTTCCTTCCCTTTCCCCTCCCCACAGTTTTGCCCCAAGTGCAGCTCAGAGAGTGTCAGGGACTCTGGTTCCAAAGGTGATATATGGATGAAGAGCAAATTTGAGGATTGCCTGGAGGTGGTCTTCCAAGATGGTGCAAATAATAAGACCTTAAGAGGGCAAATCAGTTGTGGACAATATGGATGGGTAACTCAAGCATTTAGAAAACCATAGATGTAAACACTTCAGAAAGAAGTAGACCAAGTACATAATAGAAATCCACTGAGTTATATGGAACTTTTCAGTGTACTGTTTTTCTGTCTTTTTTTTTTTTTTTTAACATCTCAGATTTTTCAAACATTTTTTTTCCTCACTTTCAGAGCCCTAGCTGTGTTTAAACATCTGCTATCCTACCTTTCCTTTACATAGCTAAATTCTGTGAAGACTGCTGACTGGTACAAGAACAACTAGTTGTTCAATAATACAGAACAATTATTCGCCATAGTTAAATACTGATGAATGACATCCACTAGGGACACATCCACCTCTGCAATGTTTCTGAACTGCTTTAGGATGCTGATGCAGACCTCATTTCTCTGTTCTCACCCATATTGTGAGCTACTCAGGACAGGTACCCGGAATCACACAGACCCAGAGCCACAGCTGTACAGATCTGAACACACAGCCAGCAACCTCATGTATGAATATGTTACTGCTCTTCGACAGAATGCTGTAGTATCCTATACAGCCAAGAGACAAGGAATGCACCCATTACTGGAGGGTAAGATACACACAGTAACAATTCAGCCACTTCTCAAAGCCTGTTTTCTCTTTGATATGAAAACCAAATCAAGAGGACAGGAATTTTAACAGAGGTTTCTAGTACATTACTCCTCCAGTTGTACAAAAAACACTGGTTCTGCAAGTTGTTGATGGGCACCGCATTTCAAAATATAGTCCACTATTACAGTTTCCAACCCTAATTTCATTGCTCAACTCTTGAACTGCTTAAACAAATGTTCTTTCATAGGTGAAAGTGTTACTTGAAAATACTGAAGTATGCATAGAAGCATGTGAAAAGGTCATGGGCTTTTCCTTAGGTCTCAAAAACTCTTCTGAGCAAGAGTGCTTACAGTTTACACTTGCATTATACTTAAAAGAGTTTCATGATTATGTGTACACAACAGCATACACAAAGAGAAAAATCTCATATCAACAAGTGCACAATAACAACCATGTTGCTGTAGAGTGTGACCATTTACTCTTATTTATTTATTTATTAGCTTAAACTTACTCATTTTAATTTTAATACTGAATCTTGAATTACCTTGCCCTTCAAATAACTTATAACTTTCAAAATGTAAACAAATTATGTCAAAATGTAAACAAATCCTTTTATAGGATTACATTCTGAGCAGATACATTTGTGACACTAGATTTGTGTGTTTATTTTCTTTGAGCACAGCATTAAAGCCCTGTTTTATGTCAATGGTGTATTCACTGGACAAATCCAAATAGGAGATGCAAGAAGAAAGCAGTCTTAAGGTCTTTTACGTGGCAAAGGCAAGACTTTTCTACTGAGGAAAACGCTATTAAGGCCTCCTGTGTTTCAGGAATCATTTGTTACCCTACTTATCCATTTGGTGTAGTTTCACATCATTGTTACTGTATTTTCTTTATATGCTCCATATCTGATATTTTCACCTGTTAAAACTTGCTCTCTTTCATGAGAATTCCATATGCCAGGCAGATCTATTTTTGGTCTTATTATCAAGCACAATTTCTAGGAATGACATGTTCATACTTCACAAGGCTCAGCAATCAAGCATATGGCCTTAGTCCTTTACTAAGCCTCCTGGATGAACCTCTTTACTTCTTTGAGAGTTCTATTCATCTGAACTTACTTTCCAAGATTGCTGAGTCTTCTCTGATGGGAACTACACGCTATTTTATTTAGGTTTTTCTTTAAACCTAAGTATCCTAGCATTTGAGGATTTTTTAAAATAATTGTATCTAAAAAATATCATACAAATTGCTATCTGTAAAATATAGAATGTTAAGTGGAGTCTTAAAACAGTAGCATACTAAATGGATGTAAGTTATTTAAAAAACTTTACAGAGTGCTTCCTGTCTTTAGACAATGTTTGCTAATTTTCTTCAGGAAGCAAGCATTCCCCTGCAGGAATCCAAAGGCTTAGTAGCAGCTTCTCAAGGCCAGTTTTGCTATGGCATTAAGTTCACTATATGGAATTAAATTCATTAGTATAAACTCTGATATTAAATCAGATTTACTTAACTGAATTAATGCATTTTTACTACTCAGTTAAATAAATATTTATATGTAATCAATTCATTATTAGAAACTAAAAAGGGTAGGAAATAGTGTGTGCTTTTGTTACCATAACATGGCAAGTACTCCAGATTATGGGTTAAAAGCATCAACTGGATATGTAAACAATCAACACGAAGCACAGCTAGCATCCATAATACGATGATCTTAAAAAATACTGCAGAAATAGAGGGGGCAACTGTTAAAATCAGAGAAACCTCTGCAGCCTGTCTGCAAGTAAAATTGGTATGAATCTCTCCATTGCTAGGCTCTCAGTTTGGAGACTTACTGCTGCTACAAGACCTGATACTATTTTTACATTCCTTGGTGAAAGCAGGGGTTCTAGAGCACAAATCTGTGGATAAGAGGAGCAGAACATAATTCAGGGGCAGAGAATCATGGAGGACACCAAGCCTTTCAGGTACTGTCTAAGAAGTGGAGAATACAGAAGCAAGTATCAGAAGGCAGGTGTATGTTCTGCTGACAAAGAGGGAGAATTAGACCTCAGCTCCTGGGTTCTGCTCCTGTCCCTGTCAATAGCTTAGTCTATGACATCTCGGGACATCTCTTGCCTACCTGCAAAATAGGCAGAAACTAAATCTTACTGAGATGTGCATCTTTTAAACTACAGTTATATTTTACACGTTGATTGAAATTAATGTTTCCAAGATAATTTAAGAACTTTAGATTGAAGGGAGTATTAAGGAGCAGAATTATTTTCAGCAGCAGTTTAGTTGTAAATAGTTAAAGAGAAAATCCAAGTAGCAGGCATTTTAGAAAACATTTTAATGAATCACAGAGTAGGTAAGGTTGGAAGGGACCTTCAGAGATTGTCTAATCCCACCAACTGCAGGGTCAACTACAGCAGGCTGCCCAGAGTCATGTCCAGCTGGGTTTTGAATATCTCCAAGGACAACAACTCCACAACTTCTCTGGGCAACACATTCCACTGTTCGACTCCCCTCACAGTAAAAAAGTTTTTTCTTGTTTTTAAGTGGGTTTTTTCTGTATTTCACTTTGTGCCCATTGCTTTTTCTCCTTTCACTGGACACCAATGAGAAGAGCCTGCCTCCATCTTCTTTAATTCCCCCATCACGTATTTACATCCATTGATAATATTCCCCTGAGCTTTCTCTTCTCCTGGCTGAACAGTTCCAGCTCTCTCACGCTCTCATCAGGGAGGGATGCTCCAGTCCCTTAGTTTATCTTAGTGGTCCTTTGCTGGACTCACTTCAATATGCCTGCATCTTTTTTCTACCGGGGAGCCCAGAACTGGACATGACACTCCAAATGCTTTAAACTTAAGACTGTATGACCCTTCACGACAACACTCAAAAACCAAAGCTGAAATATAATACTAATGCCACCCATTGAGAAAGAGAGAGATTATAAGACCAGCTCTGAGAAGAACTTTGTGTTAGACCTCAACTGCGCTCATTTCCCACTGGTGAATATGTATAAAAACTGGCACTGAGGTTCCGGAAATTCTGGTTCTAATCCCAAATCTCTTTTTATTTTCTTTTATATTGTATTTTTCCATTAGCCAAAATCTGATTCCTTTTATAGAGGAGCTGTATTCATAACAAAAGCAGCAGCCAATGACCAAATTCCTTTACAAACCACTTTATTTTTCAATTTACAGCCAAACCATTAAATAAGTCACATAAATTCTCAACCTGGGAACAAACTGTAATTTTTCAGAAAGTTCATCTGCTTGTGTTTGGCTAACCGCACAGAAAATAACAGCTTTGTTATTTCTTGATATTTTTTTCTCTCCCTCCATTAGCATGCAGGTTGATAACCCCTAAAATGAATTATATGCCTGGCGTTTCTCTTTGGAGTGACATTTTCAGTGATTGCGCTGAAATTACATCCCTGAACATTTTAATGATTATCACTTTACAAAAAGCTCAGAGTGACAGCACACTTCTCACTACTGAGGAACTTTGTTCTTTTTAGCATCTACAAAATATGCAGGTCTGTGTCCTTCCTGCAGCTTTACTTATGTGACAATGCTTGATGTTAAAACCCAGCAAAGCTTCCTACTTATATGATGAAAGTAGTACTAGGTTATGCAGTCTGGGTGGAGTACCTGACTGAGGAGACTGTAAATTGGAGAGACGAGCTCCATGCTAGCTATGACTATATATATCTGAATATACATGACTATAAATAGTCCAGAAGAAGAGAATACTCAGCCAGGTTTTTTTGTAATGATGTATGTACCATCCTTCTTCTCAAGCCAGGAGATGAAGTTTGAATCACAGATAGCTGGTATGAAACAAAACTATTTTCAAATAGTTCCATTTTACACAGTGGTATTGACCTATGTTGATGGTGCCAAGATGTGATGAGTGTCTTAGAGACATTGTGTATCCCTTATACCCTCAGTTGCACCAAACATTTCTTGGCCACAGCTAACACTTTGTGCCCTTTAATAGAGTAAGTCTGTAATTTTGAAAGAATAAAAGCTCTTTCAGGAACAGTTTTGCAATACTGAGTCAACATGAGTTAGGTTCTAAAACGTGGCAATAACACATGACTGAAGCTGAGACCAACCTAGGGAAAAAAAAATGATCAAAACCCAAAACCAACAAAAAACCCACAAAAACCAAACAACGAAAAACCCCAAACATGTTCTTCCATGAGCAGTGGAACTAGTAAAGCCTGATTTTCTAAGAATTTGTTTCACCTTGCCACTGTAGCGCCAGCTTCCTCATTCCTGACATCCTCTGTGATACTTCATTGGCCAGGAGACAGAGAGGTTATGCCTAGGCTGGAGATAATCTTATGCCAATGGGGTGGCTTCTACACGAGCTGGCTTGACTGGCCAGCATATGTATGCTGACTGCCCAACACGCTTTTGCCAAATGGACTGAAATGTTAACTGAATTCTGCACAACTCTCCTTCCGTACGAGGAAGAACGGTAATTAGGGTCTCTCTTTTCCATTCATTTGACAATTTTCAGAAGAATTGTATGTTTCTACTATCTTTGGGAATTCTACCCTCTTTTAAACATGATTTATACTGGGCAACAGGATAATACAATAACGCAGGTAACGTGGCCTATAGAATGTGTGATCAGCTCACCTCATTTCCTCAGTAAACAAGAAGCAGTTTCACATATCGGAATATCCAGTGCTTATTTCATAATTTTAGAGTAATTTTAATTTTATTTTTCTGGTCAATCTGTATCTGGCATGTTCAGTGTTTCTGCTCACTCTGAGCATGCAGTTCTCTTTTACAGGATGCCACCTGAGCAAACATGGCATAGGCTTTTAAAAAACACATGGACTACAAATTATTGCCTTACTTAGATAAAAACAGACCATTGGTGATTTGCCTAGAAACCAGGAGGCATTAGTTAAATTATCATGTCATCCTAGGGAAATTCAATCCTAACTCTCTTCTTTCTTATGGCATAGAGTAATCTGGGCTGGAATTGTCCTCTACCCCTCTTATTTCTGTTCTGGATATGAATGTAAGAGTTAGAGACAGAAAAAAAAAAGATATCTAGGACAGAATGGGACTATAGCTTAGTGCTGAGGGTACTTGGTTTGGAAAGAATGAGGTTTGCTTGCTATTTGCCCAAATATTCTGTTTATTGTACACTGGCTGCTTAATGTAAAATACAGGAAGAAATATGATGGGCAGAAAACACAGTAATTTAGATTAGCAATGCAAAGGAATATGTAAGACAGCCTGGATCTGAAGTGAAATCTGAAAAGTGATTTGCTGCTTAACTGGCAAGGTGGTTCAGTCTTCTTACAGTAGTTAGGGAAGAAAGTGAAAAGCAAAGGATTCAGGAGATTGATCGAGAAATGTCCTGGAGCCCTGTCTAGCTTGCTCTACTGATCACAAATTCACAAATAAATGTCAGAGAAACCAATATTTCTGTTTGTATAAAAAGCCAAAGGAAAGGTTTGGAGATGTAGGTTCATGGGTAATCATCACAGACAAGACAGAAGCAGTTGTCTTTTCAGATTAGATGCAGAATAAGATGTGGAGGGAGAATGAAAGAGGATCAAGAGTAGGCCCCTGCAGAGAAAGAAGAGAGAAGACACACTGAAGTTGTCAGGAGAGTTATGGAAGACAGAGATAAAAGGAAAACATCTGTCTCCTCTCCTGTTTGTGTGTCTGTACATGAGTGCACACAGAAGAGAGGGAAGGCTGAGGAAGAAGAGAAGACAGTTGTAGGAAAATGAGGCAAAGAAACTTGTCTGTGGTGTGTGGTGTTTTTTTGTTCGGTGTTTGTTTTTTAGGAGAGAAACCAATTACCCATAAATTGAATTGACATTTCACAAGCTACATATTTAATAGTGAAAGTTTGCATAGGAGAGCTTGTGGAGTCACCACAGCTGGAGACTGAAATTAGCTAACTATCTGTGTTTGTCAACTTAGACATGCAGAAACACATTTTTGTTTAATTTCCCATTCCAAAGAAACATTCTAAAAAACAGTCTCGAAGAACAAATCAATGGTATTTGCTTGAACACAAGTAAGAAAGCCAAAAAAGCTAGTTGACCTTAACTCTAGATATACAACAGCTGTTTAAGTTAGGGAAGGGGAAGACCAAATGCAACATGTTTATTTGGAAGTCTTTGAAATGCTGTGAGGATTTGGAGCTACCTAGTAGGTAATAAGCAAACCTGCAAGATTTATGGTTAGGAGGCACAGTATCTACATCTTCTCCTGCATGCGTTGAATACACTGAGCTAGATGTGGCAAGTAAATTTTATTGCCAAAAAAACAGTAAACTATGAGCTACTGAAGTTTTACTTCTTTTTGAGGGCATTGCTACTGAAGAACTGAAAAAGAAGAGGCAATTGTGTGGGATGTGCACACAGAAATCACTAAATTCAGGAAATAATGCACATGGAGAGAGACACTGTCTGTATGCAAGCAGATTTTAAATAATGCACTAAAAATGGAAAACAAAAGCAGGAGAAAGATGAAGCAGGGTCACCTAAATTTCACAGGACCTATTAAGTTTAAGCAGAACAGCACAAAATGACAGGATCAAAGATTAATTCAGGTTTGAAGGGAGCTTGGGGGATCGCTAACCCATTCTCTGCTCAAAGCAGAGTCACCTATGAGACCAGACCAGGTTGCTCTGAGCTTATCTATTCATAGCTTGAAAATCTTCAAGGATGGATACTGCTCAGGCTCTCTGGGGCAACATGTTTCCACTGCTTGATTGTCCCTGGGATGAAAAAATGCTACTCTATATGCCATTAGAACCTTCTGTTTCAATAAATGGCTGTTGCCCCTTGTCCTCCTATGATGCACTGCACCAATAGCTTGCCTTCTTCTTCTCAGTAACTTCCCTGCAGGTATTGGGAGACTGTCATCAGGAAAACACAGGCCCGTATTTCCCTCTATGTTTGTAATTCTACTGGCCTGTTGTCAGTCTCTGGTTGAAATTCAAAATTTTTACTATCTTGAAGCACTTATATGAATTTTAGGCTGACATTCTAGTGCAGCAATTGCATATTAATTCTAAGATGTTCATGGCACTTTCTCCTCTTAAAAACAAATGAAAACACTGTAAAATAAAAACTGCAGTCCCTTCAGTTACATTGGCTAAGCTCCAACAATCAAGGAAAAATAAAAATGCACTTGACCTACATAAAACCCAGTATGTCAGCAGCAACTTAATATGAACATGCATATTTCTACAAAAAGAAACGAAATCCACATAGATCATGAAAATGAACTCTAGTGAGCTACTGTGGTTTCTTCACAGCAGTCTCAACTTGAAACAATAATTTTGATTAATTTTGCTGCAATGAGTTACATAAAATAGAAGAAAACTCACCAGCTTCCACAGAACTGTAAACTGTCACCGGGAACCTATCTAAAAATGACAAAAATATTAAAAATATATATGTGTGAGATAATTACCAAGTCATATTTTGACACTTATAAACCTTGTTACATTGGGCATTTTGATCTCTCTCTTCATATCTTGTGTGTATGGATGCAGCTCAAAGTCTACTTTGCAGCAAATATAATAGGCAGTCTCAGTAGGGAGGTAAGGAGTACTAGGGGTTCAACAAAGAACATAAACCAGTCTGTGGGCTCTCGTACTCTCAGGAGAAATGGCTGATAGTGGAAGTCTTGAAATTAGGGATTTCATTATAGGCTCAGAAAAGGACTTTATATTTTAACTAGTATACTATCAGCTTTCCCTGGCCAGTTTGGGATGAGTGCTTCAAAAATTGCACAAGAATTAGGAAGCACAAAAAAATATGCCAACTCACTGTTAAAACAAAACCTATTCAAACTTTGTGTGTGAAAGAACTTGTCCAAGAACATTCCATACTTAGGGAAAAAGTACTTACTGAAACTGGGAAGATTAGAAAGAGCTCAGCTCTATACAGCTGCCTGTTGTTTCAGATGAAAAAGATTAGTATAGGTGGGAATTAATTTTCCATTGTAATTTTTATAAGAGCTGCATGTTCCCAGTTCTAGTCCATTCCTTTTAATGCCTCTGTCCTTTTTTCTGCAGATACAGATACTGTGCAGGTGCTGTTATACCTACAGCTGTAGAATACAAGACAATTTACTGGGCAGCATTAGCATTTCACTAAAGTAACCTCAATTGGAAGAACAGAGACCATTAGAGCAAGATCCTTTGCCTGTTAAATAGTATCACTAGACAACAAGCATTAAGGTTTGAAACTGTTGAAGTGAATAGAGTTATATCAATAACTAATTATGAGTTAATTGTTCTCAGTCCCTAGGATCCTAAGGCTCAAGATACCTGCCCATGGCCCTGGGAGCACATACACAATTCTCTTTACTACAGCACGAGGCTGAAGCTTCTTCCTTGAGGAGGGATACAATAAAGTTTTATGTGTAGGGAAAAGGCAGCACCTTGCAACAGAAAATACAGTAAGGTTTTGAGATTCACATATGCTTTCCCACTTTTTTTGGCTTCTGCTTACGTGGTGTCAGCCTCACAAGTTTTGCTGTTGTTGATGGATTCTTTTGTTTGAAGGGGAGTGCAATTCCATTTTTCTCATGCACCATACTTGTAGAAGGTAAATAGCTCATTAATAGTTGAGAAAAACTGAAAAAGTTAGACTGACTCTGAACACAGTCACAGGAAATCTAGCATCTTCATTTTAAACAAACTCATGCTGTTTACATGGAAACAATGTTGAAGCGGGCTCAGAAAGATTATACAGTGATAATGCATCAAGGCTCTAGTAGTGCCTTCAGTTATTTAAATGATTTGAAGATAAAAATAATAATCTCCTTCTTTTTGTGTAAAACCAGCTGAAATGAAAACAAAAATGAAAATTCTTAGTGTTTCCCCATAGTCTTCATAAATAAACAATTAAGAGCCCAGAGGTAATTCTAATGAAATTAGAATTCTTCACCTCCATCTGAACAGCACTGACACAGCTTTGTGTGTCCTGTGAGACAGAGCCTGTGTGTGGGCTGCTGGTGAGGCTCTGATGACTTGGGAGACCTCCAGCTACACGTTCCTGGGAACACTGTTAACATATAAGCCATCCCAATAGGTGGCACAGACCGTTTCTCTGGACAGGTCAACATGCAAAACCATTTCAGCTTTGCACAGGGAGTGATACAAAAAACCAGTGAGAACCACTTATAATTTCTGCTCCCAAATTTCAAAATAGCTTCATAATTTCTCTCACACTTCATAAACTGTACAGAAATTACTACTTCCACTTTCTGTGAGGGCATAGTGATGAAATACATTGAATATAGCTGAAAATAAAATCTAGAAGATTACTTCAACATAGAAGCTTGTATGGCAAATATTAAATGTTGCTTCCTGTGTAAAAAAAGGATGCAGTGAAAACTTAACCTTTCAGTCTGTTTTTAAGATGATATATAGTCAGATGATTTTTAAGGATTAAAATGAACCAATTAAGAGTATTTTTGGACTACAGAATATTCTTAAACAGGCTACTGCTAAAAATAATTTGTATAACATTGCATTTTTACAGGCTAATTTTCAAATTTCAGGTTAAGATGCATTAGTATGGCTAATGCCTTAAACTAAGAAGGATCAAGCAGAAAATCACAAATTATGACAGAATTCAGAAGAAGTTATAGACGAAATAAGTGTAGATAAAAGCATTCTTGGAGGCGAAGAACAAGGAGACTGATTATTTCATAAAAAACTCTGTGAAACAAATAAACCTGAATATAACAAAAATCAGTATTATAAGTTCAAGCTTTCACTGTCTGTCCAAGCCAGATCAAGTATTTACTTGTCCTCAAATGTTTTTTACACTAAGGAAGGAAAGAAGAAAAACAAAGTTTACATTGACCTAAATGCACTTGATAGAAATAGGCACAGAACAATGACCTTGACACACGATAGCACAAAAGAGGGAGAGAGTGGAGCCATGGGTTAGGGAGGGGTTGTATGAGTAACTGCACTGAGGCTGTATTGTCCTGAAGGGTGAGGACAGGCCACTTCAATTCTCTTCAAGAAAATAAAGGGCATGACTGGACTGACTCCAGTAGAAGAGAGTGAAGCAGGAAAAGAAAATTAGTTTTAAGCAGATGCAATGCACAAGCTCCTTTTCAGTAGCTGCACTTGTCTATAAGGAATAGGAGTACATCTATTTTGAACGATTACTGTGGACATAAAATATAACACTCCAGATGTCATTTTTTGTAGATAAAGTATTTCTGAATTGGAACCAGTTTTATGCTTTCCTGTAACTACATGACCTATTAAAAATAAGCACTACTTACTTAAAAAGTAAGCTGACTGTTGGCCACACATACTGTTCTGTTGATGATTTACACATCCAGGAAAATAAGCCCTTAGATTTATGCACGCCACCTCCGTAAAGCACACTTACAAGAAATTCTGCAGCCATGAGGTAGCAAAGAAAGTATTTTCTTCTACTGCTGTGACATCAAAAAAGCACCGAAACCCAGCTCTTGCCAGCAACAAAACATCCTGCTGTCTACTTTCACCATTCCAGGCTCCTTTGGAGTACACCAAGTACCTTTCCTCTGTCACAAGACAAAGCAAATCAACAAAGTAAGGAACAACATGAAACCACTAGGTTGTCTTGGTTATTTTAATGCCTCATTGGCTAAGAAAGGCCATATAGACAAAGCTGAAAGAAAAACAACACGTGAAATTAAGGAAGCTATGAGGAAAACTAGGAAGAAAATAAGTTAGGAAAGAATTCCAAAAGGTAGATGTAGATAACAGCATACTTGAAACTCAGAACTGAGACTGATTGTAGCATAAGAATGCTGTGACAAAGTGAATCCCAGCCACAAAGAGTGCACAAAAGTGCTCTAAGTGCAAACGTTCAACCCTTCCCACAATGGAAAAGACAACTACTGCCTAAAGCACAGGGCTGAAGAATGTTCTGTCAAAAAAGTTGAATGTATTATTACAGGCAATAATTTTATTTCCAAAATGTTTCCTGTAAGTTTTATGCTACAATCTGTGTCTCAGTCACCAACACATTGATCTATTTTTTCTCAAAAAATCACTAAAGCCTATTTTAATGCAGAGCAATACTGACACAATGGAGGAACTCTTTCAGCTTTGGATCCAGACATTTGACAAACAGGTAAGCATGACACCACATAAGATAACTATGGATGAACCAGCTTGCAATAACGTATTTCAATTTTATTATCACAACATATCAACTTCCAACCATTTTTGTTTTCTATACAGACAGCTGGCAAGCAACCAAGAGAAAAAATGTTACTTAAAAATAAAGCAAGTATTACTAGAGACAAAATGATTGAGTCACTGGATGCCTTATCTTCCTAAAATCCTTGGAAAATCTCTATCCTTTTAACATTGGTTTCATTTAAACAAGACTATACATAGGAGATGAACTACCTACTGATACAGAATGTGTAACCGAACTTATACTAAAATAACCACTTCTTACATACCAATAAAGCAAGGAGCCTTTGTTGGCTCAGATCTCACACGCTCTTGAAGAGGAAGAGACAGTTAGGTTTGGGCACGGATCATAAATTTCAGTTTCCAGTTCTATGTAAGTTTTGCAGAATTTAGTTCCCAAGTGTTGATTTTGTTCCACTGCACTAGAGGTCAAGGCAGAGGAAGAGCTGCAGCAAAGGCAAGGCAACAGAGATTCAGCAGATAGATTACACATACGGATCAAGCTCCTCCTGCAGCTCTTGCTGCGAAGAAAGAAGAGATCTCCAGTGATGGGCTAGCAAAGCAGCTAGAAGAGACAAGAGTGTTAGATGAAGATTTTAAGGAGGAAAAGTTTAATTATGATATTGCTTGGCTGAAATGCACACATCTTCAAAATGTTCTTATTTTCTAAGAAAAAACCTGCTATTTATTAATAGCATAGTTAAGCAGTGAATGATAGCTCTGCATTAAAAACAGACATTCTCCTTCTTGCCATCTCTCTTTTAAATTAAGGTAAATATTACAATTGCTTCTGACAAAAGAAGTCTTGGCTTTGAAGTACTGTTACACCAGAATAGTGGCTGCATGAAGTGGAGCTCAGACATACCCTAACACTGACAGTGCATGAAGCCTGAGTTGCCTGTAAGACTACCTACCTAACTTGCAAGACTGTCTGCAATAACTACCACTGCCAAAAACAATGTTACTGAGAACAAAAAATGGCAACACAAGATGAAATAGGAAAAAAATTTACTAGCAATATACACAGTCAACATATTTATTCAATTTCTTCAGACCCAAGACAAAACTCTTTATTAATTACAGAATTATTCCCTCCATGACATTTTCAAGATCCACTTTCACTGCCGAACACCGATTTCAGTACTAAAACATTCCATGAATCCTGAAAAGGATCTCCAGCTTGAATCGAAAATAAATTCTAAACCAAAGTACTTCAGTGTCTTCATTTTTCCCTTTTGTAGTGCAAAGCATTGATTTGAATTATTTCTCATTTTTAGTTCAATATTTTCAGTGTTTGTGAATGCTAGTTCATGTTTTTTTTCCATTGGTAGAAGAAATGAAACTATAATAGCTGTTGGCAACCAAGGCAATAAAGTCACAAAACTGGGAGGAGCTGTCAACACTCTCGAGGGCAGAGAGGCCCTGCAGAGGCATCTGAACAAATTGGAGAACTGGGCAATCACCAACTGCATGAGGTTCAACAAGAGAAAAGTGCTGGATTTTGCACCTGGGACACAGCAATCCTGGCTGTACATACAGACTGGGGAACAAGAGGTTGGAAAGCAGCCCCATGGAGAGGGATCTGGGGCCTCTGGTTGACATCAAGTTGACCATGAGCCAACAGTGTGTCCTGGCAGCCAAGAGGGCAACCGTGTCCTGGGTGCATCCAGCACAGCATTGCCAGCCGGGCAAGGAGGTGATTGTCCCGCTCTGCTCTGCACTGGTGCAGCCTCACCTGGAGCTCTGTGTGCAGGTCTGGGCGCCACAGGATAAAAAGATATAAAGCTGCTGGAGAGGTCCAGAAGAGGGCTAGGAAGTTGGTGAAGGGTTTGGAGGGGAAGCCATATGCGGAGCGGCTAAAGTCACTGGGTTTGTTCAGCCTGGAGGAGACCAAGAGCAAGCCTCATTGCAGCTACAGCTTCCTCACAAAGGGAGGACGAGGGGCAGGCACCAACTCTTCTCTCTGGTGACCAATGACAGATCCCTAGGGAATGGCAGGAAGATGTGCCAGGGGAGGTTGAGGCTGGACATTAGGAAAAGGTTCTTCACCCAGAGGGTAGTGGAGCACTGGAACAGGCTCCCCAGGGAGGTGTCACAGCTCCAAACCTGATAGTGTTCAAGAAGAGACTGGACAACATCCTCAGATACATGGTGTGAACTGTGGGGTTGTCAAGCGCAGGAACAGGAGTTGGACTTGATGACCCTTGTGGGTCCCTTCCAACTCAGGACATGCTATGATTCTATGAAGTCAACTAAACTTTGTAATTAATGTGTAAACAATGTGCAATACAGAACTTAGCCTGATTTTAATTTTAAAAAGTCAAATAAAACACTGACATACTTTTTTGTTTTGTAAATCATGGCACTTTTTCTAACTGGTTGGACAAAATCTTATCTGAGCCACTGTCTCATGTCTAACAATGACCAGTAATAAAAATACAGCAAGCAGTCATCTAAGCTAAACATTAAATTATTCCACCTGCTATACCAACCCCATGCACACTTTAATCTGTTCTTCTGCTCTGCATTGTCGACATTCAGACCAGTATCTACAGAGAAATCTCACATAATTTAGTGTTAACTGAAGATATGCATGACACATCTGACTTCCAGCCAGTAGCTTTGTGTTTCATTGGTCAAAAAATAAAACTCTTAGAAAAGAAAAATTAACTGGTTTTCCATGAAATGGAATTCATGGAAAACTTCCATGATTAAAGAAAAACAAAATCATACAGTTTGACAGAATACCAGGAATATCACCCTGATCTCACTGCCACTTGTGCTGACTTTAATTGAAAAAACAATTTTCTATTTTATGATCAAATCATCAATCTTTTTCTCATTCTGATGAACTGTAATTTACAAAAGTTAACTATGGAGGGATTATTTATGTAAAGGTTTACCAAATGAACAATAGCTTCAATTCTTCTCTTCCAAGAATAGCAACACTTTGAATATCAGCCCTAGCTATGTTGCATTTACTTGACAAGCAAACTGAAAAAATCATGTCAGTCCGAATTATCAGTATTTGGTTTTCTAGATACTGATTTAATGTGAGACTTCCCATTTATTTCACTGTGTTTACAGATACTTTAAATTACAGCACCTTGACACTTGTCATACTGTGGTCCAGGATCAAATTGTACCTCGAATTCAATTCCATCGTTCCCTAAAGATATATCTGTGACCTACTGTAGCCCTCTAGCCCTGTAAACACACTATTGCCATGGCTAGCGATGGGCTACAGACTGTACTGGCTTTGCAAGCCACAGAACCAAGGCTTGCCAGGTTTACTCAGAACTTTTCTTGGCCTGCCTGTACCTTTTTGGGGGGCTTGTTTATATGTAGTAACAATTATTCTAATTTACTTTACTTGTACTTCTCTTTTTTTCATATGGTATAACCATATTTTTATATACAGTGGTAAGAAGTAATTATTCTGGTATGATGAAATATTTATTAATGACATAATGACACAGTGTACAAGCTTGGTCTGACAGCAGAGGCCTTGAGAGTGAGGACAGAGGATGCAGTGCAAGAGCACAGGCACGGGCTGATGAGGACAAGCTGATGCTCCTGATCCCAGGACTATACACAACTCACCATGCGTCAGTTGAAGAAATCTTGCACTGAGGTGAGCACAGTGAAGATATATTGCTCATAGCAAAGAAGAGCAAGGAGCCTCAGCATCAACATTTCACTCCTTGCAATGGAAGGCTTGGAGCACTGACGATTTGCTGCAATGCTGCCCCTTCCTTTCTGCTTGACACAGACTAGCATTGTTGACCTTAGCAAGCAGAAAATCAATGAAAGGGTAAGCATAACAGCAGAGAAGAAGGTAGATACTAGGATTCATGTGCACAACAATTCTCATTGTATTATTAGTTTTGAGACTTCTTCCGAAATTGTATGTTTTATTTTAATTTATCTATTTACTTATGTATTTACATATTTATTTATTTATTTCTGTGTTAATTAGATCTGGACTATTAAGAATTCCTTGATTAGACTTTTAAGATTTCTATTATAATAAAAATAAATTCACAGCTTTACATGTAAGAAGTGTTTCCTGTTTGCCATAAAAAAATTCAAAACATATTACCCCTTATCTAGAACTTATTTAAACATTTAGATTTTATTTCAAATTTCTTGATGAGTGCTTCTCAATATCTGATATTATTTCTCATGTGAAGGATGTTTTGATAGCTGCTTTTGAGATATAATCTCTCTACTTGATTTTCCTAAAATCTGTATCATAAAAAATTGTATACTGGCATAGACAAAAAGGAGGTGAGGGAAATCTGGAAGATTTATATATGGAGCTTAATACATAGACTCAGTTCTAAAACAAAGCAGTGTGCTGCTTCTTCATGCACATTCTTCTGCTGGGACTGCTTATATAGTCAATCATCTGTTTTAGCATTTGTTTCTAATAGCGTTCATAATGTGTAAACCATGTTTTAGAAACAAGACAGTTGCTGGCCTGGACTACTGACTAATGTGTAGTTTAGTCTGGTGTTGCTACAGCAACCGAGAAGATGGAATAGTATGTAATATATCATTTACACATTACTTGGAACATACAGCTTTCTAAAAGCCATTGAAAAAGCAGAGGTGCTGTGATGGAGGAGACAAGGATGTCTTAAAGCATTCTAAAATAGCTTTCATTGTTCTGAAGGTCCAGGGAAGTAAAACAAAGTGATAAGCAGCACAAATAATACTTAAGTATTTGAAAATAAAAGAGCCTTCTTTTTTGAACACATGATAATCAGCATTTGTGAGGGCCCCATTGCCAGAAGAAAAGTGACCACATTTCCAGATCATGGACAAAAAACCTAGGCTTTTTACTTCAGACTTCCAAGAAGGAAATGTTTGTGACCTACATCAAGGCATGCGGAAATCTGGCAGACCCTATGTTGTGCACTGAAAAACAGCTACTGTCCGAATGAAAGCTCAAGTCATTTTCAAAATGTGGGCTATAACCTTGTCGCAATGGACCTCCTCAGCGTATACGTGTGCCCTCATTAAAAGTAGTCTTGCTCCTCCAATATAAGCCAGTCACCTTTCCTACTCCCTGCAGACACACAAATCAATATGTAAACAAAATAAGTGTGATTTGTGTGGTGATAGTGCTGATGATGGACCAATTTAGCAGAGAAATTGGCAAAATCCAAATTGATAAATTTAATTATTTAGTGAAGCTATTTACACATTGAGTTTGCAAGTAATCTGGAAAGCATACAGTTTCTGATGGCATTGTAAAAGAAAGTACCCATGATTGGGTTAAAAGTTTAGATTCACCAAAAGGGTGCATGATGTGGATAAGAAAGTTAACAAAACATCTAGGAATGAGTCTGGGGATATTCTCCAGACCACTGCAGAAAGATTCATGACCTAAGTCTGTTGGGCTAAAATGGAGGCTTACAAGGAGGCTGGATAAGGTTTTGATTTAAGAAAAAGAAATTAAGAAGAAAGAAGAGCTGAAAAACAATCTATAGTGTCAATAAGCCTGCTGCTCATTGTCAAAAGGGATATAATTCTTTGCTTATGTATAAACACAAGAGAGTCTCACAATTATGTAAAAAGGGAACATTTTGTACTGCCAGCAAGAGGAGAAATTCTGTAAGCAATGGAGGATGCCCAGTCTTTTTCTACATCTGAAGTACCAGAGGGTTTCTGGCAGTCACATTCAGAAAAGAGACAAGTTCCTGCACATTCAAGACACTCCCTGAGAGCACCAAACCTCTTCAGTGCTCAACACTTACTATACTTTCCACAGTTTGTGTAGGTAGGATCCCATTTTCCAGTGTCCCACCTACTACATGCATATCATGCCTTTATGCTGCAAATGGACTGGACACAAGTGTAAGACAAAAATGAAGAATTTATGACTATCACAAATCTGAGGACAAGGACAACTGGAAGAGGAGTGGGGAGGAAGAACTTTTGTTAGAGTTCCTCACTTTGGGAAGAACTACAGAGCCTGTAACTGTACTTGAATTCATCACCATAATGTGATGGAAAAGAATTAAGAGACCCTTGAAGATACCCTGTAGATATCTCCTTAGAAGGCAGTGGGAAAACATCTGTTCACACAGCTGTTGGTATCCTTGTACCAGGGTTCACCACCACTCCCACAAGATCTCCCCTAGCTATCAACTCATCTAGGTTTACAACTACAGAAATAAGGAGGTGCAATTACCAGCTAAATCCATCCAGCTGGGACACCCCCTTCTGGCAATGAATACCTACAGTATTGACATTATTAACCTCCACTCAGCCTGTTATTTGGGCCACATTCAAAGAGATCCTTTTCCCCCTGGAAGGATCCATCTGACAAAATTTAGACAACCAGGAAAAGGAACAGAGCCGCAGTGAGTCTGTTTCATTATTGCCTAAGATGGAGGACAAAGATGCCAAGACAGTGCAATAGATCATGGCCTTGGAAGGAATCCCTAAGGCCTCCACAAAGGATGGGGCACAGTCCTGAATTAGGGCAGAAGATCAATATCATGTCTAGTCATGCTCTGACAGTCAAATCTCCATTGCAGCACTTGCCAAAAGTGGTTTCAGACATTAAGAAAAACCACATGTGCTAGCAAGTAGACACACGCAAGGCTGTCAGAGGTGCTTTGGCCAAATGGAGGAGGCTGATTAGATCAACAAGGACTGGTAGCTTTGCCCTGGCCTTTTCCAAAGAATCAGCTCAGATGGAGGCCAGGGACTCTGTTGTGTCATGCCACCTCTTCTTGTAAGGCATTCCAGGCTGCATGCACAACCTCTTCACTCAAACACTATTATCACGTTGCCTGGCAAAGGGAGTCCTGACTTTGGGTGAGCGCATCATGAGCTGAATTAAAGGCAGGCCTGCAGTGTCCTATAGACGACTGATCACACTGTCTTCTCACACTTTTTTCCTTCACTCATCACTTTGCCATGCAATGTTTTACCCTTTCCTAAATGTTTTCTCAGAGGTGCCACCAGCTTTGGTGATGGGCTTAGCTGTGTCCTGTGGTGGGTCCACTGTGGAGCTGGCCGGAACCAGCTGTGTCCAGCACAGGGCAACCTCTGACTCCTCTAACAGAGGCCGCACTTGCACCCCACTGATGCCAACACCTTGACCCATATCCAGTGTGTTGCCAAACATTTCTGATATGAGGGCAGCAAAGTCCATTCTAGCTGGCTGGGTTAACCTCTTCGGTGTCTGTAGCTATGAAATATGGGGATGGAGAGGAAGGTGAAAGAAGAGCTTGCAAGGGGTGAAGGCAGTAGATTTAGTCTCAAGAGCAGGTAAAAGAAAAGGCAAGAACAGGCATGGTGCTGTGAAATTTAAGCAAGATCTTTTCCTCACAGACTTCTGGGTTCATAAATAAGGTCAGTCTCAGGCTTGGTAACAGCTTAGATGTGGGCCTGGAGACAAAAGGAGAAAGGGCTGTTGCTCTTTACTGTCATTTCATGGACTGTGGAGTATTCAGCTTCCTTCCGGTAATTTTATCCAGGCTCGTATTAAGTTGATTTTATGGAAAATACTAGTAGGCCTTAAACCACCTAATAGTGCACTCATAAGTTATCTGATAAGAAGCTGTCATCAGAATCGGAGAACATGCCTTAAGACAGCAGAGCTAAGCATAAGGAGTAAGAATCTAGGTCAGAACATTCATATCTTGACTGTAAATCTCTGCATATGAACAAGTCAATATTACTGCCTACAAGGAGACTCCAAAGTCCTGAAATACATGAACCACAGTGTTTCACAAAGTATATAATAAAGCTGAACATGAATTGCTTAGAGTAGCTTGTAAGTTACCAGAGTGTGATGCTACATTGTCAAGGCTCCTCCAGAGAACAGCTTATATAATATATTTCTCAAAAAACTTCTGGCCCAGCTGGTCATGTTGGCTCCGTGGAAAGCATTAGTGATGTCAGGACAGCAATGACCAAAGCAATGAAGAGTTAGTGGATGGCCCTGACCATGTTTGCTGTAGGAAAGTTTATGGGAACAGATCTTGCCAACAGTAAGATAGGTACAGATTTTTAATGAACATATTAGAATAGTAGAATCATAAAATCATAGAATAGTTTGAGTTGGAAGGGACATTCACAGGTCATCTAGGCCATCCTCCCTGCAACGAGCAGGGACATCTTCAACTAGATCAGGTTGCTCAGACCCCTGTCCAGCCTGGCCTGGAATGTCTCCACAGATGGGGCATCGACCACCTCTCTGGGCAAGCTGGGCCAGTGTTTCACCACCCTCATTGTAAAAAATTTCTTCCTCATGTCTAGCCTGAATCTCTCCTCTATTAGTTTAAAACTATTACCCCTTGTCCTGTCACAACATACCCTTCTAAAAAGTCTGTCCTCCCTGGAGCCTCCTCTTCTCCAGGCTGAAAAAACCCAACTGTCTCATCCTGTCCTCATAGAAGATGTGCTCCATCACTCTGACTATCTTGGTGGCCTCCTCTGGCCCCTCTCCAACAGGTCCATGTCTTTCCTGTGCTGAGGGCTCCAGAGCTGGACACAGGACTCCAGGTGGGGTCTCACCAGAGCAGACCAGAGGGGCAGAATCACCTTCCTCGACCTGCTGGACACGCTGCTTTTGATGCAGCCCAAGATATAACTGGTCTCCTGGGCTGCAAGTGCACATTGCCAGCTCATGTCCAATCTTTCATCCACTAGCAGTCCTTCTCCATAGGGTTGCTCTCAATCCCTTCATCCCCCAGCCTGTACTGATACCGGGGTTTGCGCTGATCCAGGTGCAGGACCTTGCACTTGGTCTTGTTGAACTTCAGGAAGTTCACATGGGCCCACTTCTTGAGCTCGTCCAGGTACCTCTGGATGGCATCCTATCCCTCAGAAGTGTCAACTGCACCACTCCACCTGGTGTCATCTGCAAACTTGCTGAGGGTGCACTCAATTGCACTGTCCATGTCATTGATGAAGATATTGAACAGTACTGGTCCCAGTACAGACCCCTGAGGGACACCACGTGTCACCAGTGTCCATCCAGACATTGTGCCATTGACCACTACTCTCTCAGTGTGACCATCCAGCCAGTTCCTCATCCAACAAACAGTCCACTCACCAAATCCATACCTCTCCAATTTAGAGAGAAGGATGTTGTGAGGGACAGTGTCAAAGGCTTTACAGAAGTCCAGACAGATGACAGCCATTGCCTTTGTCCACTGATGTAGTCATTCTATCACAGAAGGCCACTTAGTTGGTCAGGCAGGACTTGCCCTTGGTGAAGCCATGCTGGCTGTCCTTAATCACCTCCCTGTCCTCCATGTGCTTTGGCATAGCTTCTAGAAGGATCTGATCCATGATCTTCCCAGGCAGAGGTGAGCCTGACAGATAAGTAGTTCCCAGGATACTCCTTTCTATCTTTTATAAAAATGGGTGCAATATTTCCCTTCTTCCAGTCACCAAGAACTTCACCTGGCTGCCATGACTTCTCAAATATCATGGAGAGTGGCTTGGCCATTACATCAGCCAATTCCCTCAGGACTCTGGGATGCATCTCGTCAGGTCCCATAGACTTATGTACATTTAGGTTCATTAAGTGGTGACGAACCTGATCCTCACAGTTGGAGGAACTTTTTTCTTTCAGTAGCTAGATGTGTTTTGGACCTCACGTTCAGCCAGCCTGCATCTTGTCCTCTTCCACTTTCATATGTATCAGCTTGTTGACAGCACACTGGCACAACAAAATCAAATGTGGGCATTTAAGGCACAAAGTAGGGCACCCCATACAGGCTTACAAAGTGAGATTATGAATCACATCTAGCACAAGGGAGGCAAGTGCTAGGTAGATCATCAGCACTGGGGGTAAGGCAGCAGAGAGAGGCACACATAAGCCCTGGCCTGAGGAGTGTGGAACCAACATATTTATTACCAAATACAAGGAACAAGTTCTACACCCATTGGAATGATGATGTCCTTAGGGAAACTGGTGCCTAAGTTACTTTCTGGAGTATGCAACCTAGGCACAACATTTTGCAATGATATGCAGTAGTGATTACTAAAGAGATTTTGATAGACAAGGATTTAATCAACAAATTAAAGTCCTGAGCTACTGGGATAGCAAATGTAATTATCAAGGCATTCCTCCAACATGAATACATATCAAAATTAAGCAAATACATAAAAACTGCTAAATAGCAGCCTGGGTTAACAAAACAAAAACAAAACCAGTGTAACGGGTTAACAAAACCAAAAACAGTGTGCTCAAATACAGGAGGAGATGTATGCTTCAAGGAAAAAGTAAATAAGCCTTTCCATGGCTTCAGCTTTTCCTCTTAGGCATTGAGACAGCATCTACACCTCTAAAAGCAATGGTTTTGGTGATCTGTGACTAGACAGCATTACCTCTGGGATTGCCCCATCCTAAAAAGTCCATTTACACACCTGCTTTCTTCAAGCTCCATCATTCTCTAAGAGCCAAGGAAGGCCCCAGCTGCTTTCACATATCTTCCCAGGACCAGGGACTATTGCAATGAGAACACTGCCTGACAAGTACACCCTCCTCATTTCTTGATCCACAATAGCTGGTATTTATTTTATGTTATTATATGTTATTTTATTTTTTTTTATTTTTATTTTTCTTACTTTATTCACTATACAACTTTTCAGAATCCTTCAAGTGCATTACTATAAAGGAAGCACAATCCTCAAACGCTTGGCTGGAAATCACTTATTTCAGAAGACATTTCTTTTCAGGTTTATTATTCTCACAGTTCCTGTACAGCTTGATGAATGCACACTTACAATACATTCTTAAAACACAGTCTATAATAATTGCACTTCATGGGTTAAGTATATGAAGTATTCATAAAGTCATGACATTCTTCTTAGGTCTCTGTGTATCATTCTCTTTTCTTTACACAAGAAAAGTGAAAATTGTGGCACATCATGCTTACACAGAGAAAAGAGGAACAGCTGCAGACATGGCAAGGGTTGCTGCTGATAAACTCATGTATAATCTGATTGTCAATTTAGAGGATGGCAGCAATCAGTAGGTATTTACAATTGCTTGAATTGTAAATACTCTTTAGATAGGACCCTTTTCTTGTTGTTACTATTGCATATGGAATAAATCTGATCTTGATCAAGCTGCTCCTGATCCCCACAGAGATTAGCTGTATCTGAAAGAGTTTATAAAGATTATGAAAGATGTTTCACAGTTTGGAATATTGTATCCTAATTGACAAAAGCAAAATCAAAGACTTTGTACTTTGAGCTGAAAAAGAGTTATTTCATCATGGTAGACTGGAGTGAGTTGAATTTGACAATGAAAGACAATGAAAACAACCTTTGATTTTTACTTACTTGAGAAGGAAGAGAAGCAGAGAAAAGGACTGCAGCAAACTACTTACAGGTTAGCATAACTCTAGTTAGAGCTATTCCTATGGAAAGCAGGGCAGACAACTTCACCACATTCAGGAGGTCTTGTAACAGGAGTCTTTGAAAACTCAAAATATTAAAAGCAACATTTGCCCATACACTCAAATCTCATGCACAGGGACAGTGAATCTGAAGTGATAAATACATTTTCATATTTAGAAGCATAATGGAAAAGTGGGTCTATGTTTTAAATTGTACTTAAACTCTTTTATGCAGTTAAAGCAGCCGCTACTAATCCAGCAGGTGACATAATCTTAAAACAGAACTGAGTGATTTAAGCAATAAGATCCCAGTTTGTACTGCAATGTACAGAGAGAAGGGAATTCTTGTGAACTACACACATTTGCATAAAATTTCTACTTAACTATATGTTAAAGAGACATTTTATAAACTTTTTAAAAATTATGGAACCTCCAGAATATTTCTTCATTATAGACATACTTAGATTTTATTTTCATGTAACAGAAATATCAGGTATTTTGTAACTGTAGTGAAAAAAGATTAATCACTCACACATGTAGACTGCTAAGAATGACTCAGGTACAACCTTTTTATTCTCCCATCATAACCTAGTTTTGACTGATTTGCAAGGATACTGGAACAGAATATTGTCCTGGAAACAAATTACTGAATTCAGGCCAGCAAGGAGCATGAAGGAAGAATTACGTCAGTGATATTCTGTAAGACTACGTCACAACTGCTGATGGAGAGCCACATAATTGTTTATGAAGTGATGACAGTGGGATTTTAAAACTTAAGTCTTTATTTAATGGAGGCCAAATACAGTTTTAATATGTTAAAGCAGAATAAATATAAGAGATTGTTCTGTAAAATTAAGCCAGCAGAGAGCTCTGATCACCCAAAGACATTTCCAGACACCAAGTATATTATTTCGATTTAATTAAGGGAATAATACCACTGTATTATGATGACAACTACATTCTTCTTGTAAGGCTAGAACATTTTAAATCTAAACTGGTTTTAGACAAGATTTGTTTAAAATAGCATAATGAATTATTCACCATTCATTAACCATGTCATTCATTGCAGGACAGAACCAGAATTTATGAAAAATATGTATTTTCTTGCTTTATACATGTAATTTTTTAAAGGCTTTAGGATTCTGAATTAGAACCACACTCCCATATGAATTGGTGTAAATTCTGTTGTGTTTGTTTATGTCTGGTTAATGAATATGTGAAAGGGAAGTTTCAGAATCTGATAGCTTTCCCATTCATAGCTGGTACAAAGTACCAAGACTTCCCATGGTGCACGCAAAGTGTAACTCATCTATGGGAATTTTCCATTCATTGTGTGTGAAAGGAGAAATCATCAGTGATGCTACGGTCCCTTTGCATTGGTTAAATTCAGCTATAAGAAAACGTCTATCTTTTACAAACACATCATCTTCTTGTTTCTGGTGTTCAGAGTTGTTGTATTATTTGATTCTCTGTCTACACTATGCAGAAGATAAAAATCAGATACTGCAAGCACTGAAAGATAAAAAGTTTTGCAGTCCTCACCAATCAAAACATTTAATACTTCACTGCAGTTCTAGCTCTGAGCTAACACATGTTTTCATAAAGCTGCCAGAGCTCTGAGCACACTGCTCACTTCCATCACCCTCCTTGCTTCTGGACATGTGCTCCCATTTTTTCATGTGCCAGCTCAGCTCCAAACTGACAACTACCTTAACAAACAACTCCTCTCATGCTAGCAAGTTAAATCAGCTTCTTAAGAAGTCCAGTAAACACCAAACATGGTGCAAAAAAGGTGGTGCCCACTAGTAGGCAGGAATGAAGGAGTGGAGGGAGGTGTGGATGGACAGGACCTCCCCTTTTATGGAAGCATTCACTAGCTTAAATCAGCTGCAGTGTCAAACCCAGTTCCAAAAGTTATAGCCAGCTGGACGGCTGAGCACTATAAAATCAACTTGTGCTATGCTAAATTTCTCTAAGAATTTGTGAAGGGAGACAAAAAGAGCGTACAGAAAATAGTTCAACCCCTTCAATAGCACGCATAAATACATGTGTTCTCACCAGACTTTCTAAATACTTAAATATGCCAGTAGCTTTGGTAGCGTTATAGTCACTGTAGTGGGTTGACCTTGTCTGGCCACCAGGTACCCACCAAGCCACTCTATCATGCCCTCTTCTCAGTGGGCAGGGCAGGGGTGGAAAATAAGATGAAAAAACCTCATGGCTGGACTTAAAGGCAGTTCAATAAAGAAAAAATCAAAGGCCATGAATGGAAGCAAAAGAAAACAAAAAGATTAATTTTCTACTTCCCACCAGCAGGTGACATTCAGCCTCTTCCTGGGAAGTACGTCCTCAGTATGCATAACAGTTGATCTAGAAGACAAAGTCCTAGTAATGAATGCACCCTCCTCTTCTCCTTTCTCTCAGCTTGTATTGCTGAGTGCACATCATATGGTATGAAATATCTCTTTGGGCAGCTTTGATCAGCTCCCCTCCCAGACTCTTGCCTACACCCAGCCTACTGGCCTTTGGAGGGGGTGTTTGGAGAGACAGCCCTGATGCTCTGTGAGCACTGCTCACAAGTGGCCAAAACACTGGTGTGCTATCAACACCGTTCTGGCTACAAATACAAATCACAGCACTATGAGGGCTGCCATGGGGAAACTTAACTCCATCCCAGCCAGACTTGATATGCTTACCTGACGCTTCCTGAACTTGTCAATGCCAAAAAATGTCAAATTGAATTCTGCAGAACCCAGGCAAGCTGCGTGACCCACCAAACTACAGGGACTTGATACATTTTCATGATTAATGCTTATACATTTTTCTTTCTAAACAAAAATTATTACACAAGGGCTCCAAGAGGTCTGTGGGAAGTGCATAAACACCAGAAGTGTATATGTAATTACTTCTGTCACGTGAGTACATATTACAGGATTCCACAGTGTTGGACACAATCCGGTATGTTACTGGATGCCTGATAAAAAAATGGGGCAAGAAACTAAGAGAACCATGTTAAAAGCTTATCTCCATTGTACAGAGTTGAGCTACAGAAACACGCACAGAAATTCTTCATGTTGCTCAATCTAGTTTGGCAGTAAGATATGCGTGTTGCCTAAGCAAAGCTCCCCAAACTGTTAGCAGTGGTTATATACATGGAAGAAAAGCAATAATTCGTAGAAAAAAAAAGCACTTGCCCCACTTACTGATTTGGTAACCTGTATTAATCTAAAAGAGGTCAACAAAATAAGGCTTTATAAATTCAGTAACAGTTACCACTAACACAGACAACAGTGACTCTGGAGATGTGTCTGGAAGGTGGGATTATTCATCTTTTCCCATTTTTTCCAAGAAACTCCCTTCACTTGCACACGTTGGGAAGGATGGTCAGGAAAGCTGAGGGAACACCGGCCAGACCTGTCCTGCTGGTGCTGCCCAGACATCGTATCTGCAATGTCTGAGGGGAACACGGCCTCCCCAGTGTGCATAAAGCACTTCCCACCACAGGCAGCACCTTAAGTTTACGAAGGCATAATTAAGCCTTTCACATTCTTAACTGATCCATCAGAAGCTCAAGAATGAGAAAATCTAATATGTTTGCACACATGAACCAGCTCTGACCACTGCCAAGACCTGCTATGTGCTGCGAGCAACTGAAGTAACAGCTGAACCAGGCAGTTCCAAAGACCTGACACCAGCGTCACATTCAGTCTTGAAAAGAAACATTTTGAGTTAAGGTACATCTGCATTATACCTGCGATCTGTCAGAGTAATTGTAATGAATTCTTTACAGATCCACCCTCACAGAGGCAACAACTGGCAGCAGAGGCTGGAAGAAACCACCTGCTATTATGAATAACAATATTGCATAACTCTGTTAATGAACTAGTCGAGATACAATTTAAAAGTAGCTACTTCTTTGGCACTGAGTGTTCTTACTGGGAGGTGATCCAAGCCTTTGATTGCTTCAGTGGAAAAGAATCATCTTCCACTTGTTTTTTCTCTATTTTACATTTACTTGTTTTTGTGGCTCAGACAGTTAAAACACCTTTGCATTTTATTTTCCTCTCTGACCTTAGTGTTACAGCCTCCCCTTGGCATTCTTCCTCCAACGTACAACATGTTATGGAGAGACACAATATGTGCTCTCAGAGAGCAGACATTTGGATGGGGCTCTGAGCAACCTGATCTTGTGAAAGATGTGCCTGGCCATGGCAGGGCTGTTGGACCTAGATGATCTTTAAACGTCCCTTCCAACCAAAAACATTCCATGATTCTATGATTTTATTCTTTCTCGGGCTTTTTGCTAGGGTAAGCATATTCATTTTGGGGTATCTTATTGTAAGAAAGGCTAATAGTAAGAAGAATAGAGTGTTTCTTTGTATGTGCTCCAACTTTAATTCCTGTTTCCTGAACATGAATGAGTAGACCTTCAGAAATTATTTTGATTTGTTCACTAGAACATTGTGTAACATCATTGATGCTCCTCCAATTCTGCTAAAAATAATTCATATAATGTAGGCCGAGGCTCTTAGAACTGTACTTGCCAAAGTAACTTGCCTGAGTTCTCAACTAATGAGATTTTGGCTGAAACAGTATTTTTTGTTACTGTTTCACTCTCAGTCCTTGCATCCCCTTCCATTTGGATTTGCATTTTGTACTACTGAATTTCATCCTGTTTACATTACTGTAATTTTAAAGGTCACCTAGTTCTTCCCTAATAGCACTTTGATAGTGTACTTTGCATAACCAGGAAATTTCATCATCATATCCCTAGTTTTTGTGTCCAAGCGATTAAAACAAGTATTAAAGATTCAGATCCAACACTTACCCTGAGGAATTTAAAAGTTAATGCTCTGCTACAGAGAAGTTTTAATTTCATTACTAGTGTTATTCTCTACTGAGGTACAGCCTTACAAACACTTTACTAAATCCCACTTTCCAATCGCATAGTTCCCTACGTGTCAACAAAAGGATAACCTTCATTGATGTCAGATGAGATTTACTGCACTTCTACCTAGACAGGCATCAGGTTAGTCTAGCTCAAATTACGTCAGCATTTCATTCTGCTCTGCCTTTATTTCTGTATTTATCTTTTCCTTAAGGAACTGTTCTAGAGTTCTGTGTTTTTTTTTTTTTAAATCACTCTGACCAGTGCATAGCTGCCTGCATCTCTTTCTCCCAACCTCCCTTTAAATATAGATTCTATATACACAACATTTTGAGTCAGCTCATAATATCTGAGAACAATCAGACTTTGTAATTACATGCTCTGCTTTCTGACACTGCTTCCATATAGCTATGTGATGGAGATTCCACATCCATTGACAGTAGTAGGTTACTTGTGAACTCAACAAACAATTCGTAAAAAGTAATCTTGTGTGAAACCTTGAAAAAAACAAAAATATCAAGTGATTTACAACTGCACAAATCAATGCTGGAGAAAAAGTTAAGCATCTACTGAAATCTGTAAGAGTTTATGAAATTAAGAACAATGTTGAAACCCAACTCCGTGTTGCTGTGTGTTAGTAATTTGGGGCACTGTTCTCAGATCCATAGGCAGTATGTTTTGTATTAGCAGCCTGGCTTTCCGTCACTGTGCCTCAAACACCCTTGGTTTTGTGGTTCTCAGATCTTTAAATTTATATCCTGGTATTGTCTTACAAAGATTGGCTTTAGCCCATATGTTCTGCAATTTAAAAGCAAATGTTTTTATTTTTTACTGAAATAACCTATTTCTCACATACACAGTTTCAAGTTATAAAGTCAAGTTTGTTTCTTCAAGGAATAAAATTCTTACAAAAAATACGAAGTTACACACATTCACATCAAAATGAACATGCCAAGCAAACATGCACAGCTCTTTTTAGAGCAAATTATTGTAAAAAAATAACTTTTTTGTTGCAGTGATACTAGTTTCTAAAGAAATACAAGGTTTTCAGATGGCCTTTCAGGGTTTGCATGTCTAAGATCATTCCATAAACCTGAAGAAAATACTTGGAAATAAATTCTATACAAATATAGACATAAAAATATGTCTAGCTGAAAGGAAAAAAAACAAAATAGTGAAACAACAGACCTAGTTCAAAGCCGTAGGGTGTTTCATGACTTTAAACAAAATTGAATTGGAAATATTATTTTTAAGTGGACTTGATCCTAAGTCTGCTTCTTAACAAAGTCTGAAGTGTTTCTGCAAGTTTTTCCTCTGAAGTCTTTCCTTCCAAGTCTCTATCTCTTTTAATTAAGCACAAAACCTGGTGGATGCTTTCTAACATGTACATTGTTCATTCCAATACTTAAACTGTGGGGCAGGTACCTGATTTAATTTACAACACTGGGAATTACTTTTCTTGGAGTAATGTTACATTTAAAACTCAAATTCAAAGACTACATACATTTTTGGTAATAGCACCATACAGAAGTATTCTGTAGCCCTACACTAACAGAAATTTTATGTCAGCAGTAGTTTTCCCACAGCTTAAGCTTCCAATCCGAATCTTGCAGCAGGATTCTATTCCAGTCCTCCACATACCCAAGCTCTTGTTACCGAAGTAATTCCCAAGTTATTTGCAGACAGAGAGTTCAAGGACAAGATGCAAAATCAGGACATCTAGTACTATTTGCACTTCTGAGGCTAGCACATTTAATCCATTTATCCAAACAATTTGTGACAACATGTATCATCCAGAAAAAGTGTAGAAGTAACAGTGTGATCTTACCAGGCTCTGTTCTCAAGCAGAATCCACTGATTTCAGAAACTTTCTTTGACTCCCAGTCTCCTGGCTGAAGTGCAGAGTCCTGGCTTTTCCCCTGTCAATTGACAGAGAGAATATGTTGTGTCAGTCTCCAGCTTATGGCTCACTTCTCCCTATAGATGCCTACCATAGAGTCCTTATTTTGACATTATCCCTGATAACTTCTGTGGAGGGAGAACCATACTCAGAACTGAAGAGGGATTGTAGAGTTTTACTGTTTTCAGCTTCTGGTGATCAGTTCCTATCACTTTAACCCCCAGATTAAAAGGCCTTTAATATTTTTTCTCTTTATACAACTACTTACAATTTAATCAAGTCAGCTATTCTTTCTGAATAACTAGACTGAGTCTCTGATTCTGCTCACACTGAGATACTGACTTCATCTCCCTCTCAGATGCTGCAGATCTTCTCTGCACCATTATATTTCTTAAGCATTCATAAAATGTAGGAACATATTGAATATACAAGAATGCATTTTGTAAGGGTGTACACACTGACTATAAACGAAATTATCCTGTTATGGAAGCAATCCTGTTGAGATCTCGTGTTAGCATCAAACTGACAGTACCCGAGTTGCTTGTACTCTCTGAAGCCTCAGGACTTTTCAGAATCAGTGATACAGACTGTAAAAATGACCATTCCTTGCTACTAGCTACCTGCCTAACTATGCTTAATGCACTGTATGAATGCCCCTGAGCTACAGTGTGACCCACACTGCCATGTATGATAACCTTCTTCTCTTCCTTATTTACCTCCAAGACAATTGTTGGCCACTTTACTACGTAGTGAGATTTCATTATTTCTTTCATCATCAAGAATGAAAATAATCAGGCAGAAGCAAATACTGCATTGCTCTCTCCAGAGGTGTTCTGGAAAGACCTTTAAATAAACAGTATTACTTTGGGATATTTAGAGCGCTTAAATCAATTTTTGAAGGACCTTTTAAACAGAACTCTGAAGAGAAAATTAACTCAGACCTTCATGAACCCTTACAAAGTTATCTTGCTTTGGGATTTAAAATGGTCTGTATAGCTCAAGAACAGCTTTGGGGTTCTTTTCTGTTTTGGGTTTGCTATGGTTAACAAAATCAAATTCAGAACCAACTGATGAAATCTGAATTTCAGCTATTCTGTGACCTATTCTGATCCCAAAAAGCCTGCTTCTGACAGAAAACCATTTTGCTTGTCTGTGTTGTTACACTGAACACAACAGAACAACATATATACTTAATGCCTTCTGCCTGCTTGATCATGCTCATTTTCTGTGGGAGCTGAGAAGATTAGAGGATACAATTCTTATACAGAAACCTCAGTGTATATTTGAAACAAAGAAAAACACTCAAGGACATCAACAAGATGAAACTGTACTAGTACTGAGCCCTCTTAAAAAACCCATTTAAAGCCCTTTGTCTATTAAAAAATCTGACATATCTACATTAAGAAGAAAAGCATTCTTTTCGTGTGAAAATATTTTGTGGAAAATTACACAACCAAAGAAAAATATCCACAATAGAATGATGTTTCTGAAGAACTAGCACAACAAGATCGACCCTTAGAGTTGGCCTTTGAAAGTAACCACGATATATTTTTTAAAGAACAATGTAGCTGTTCAAATATTCACTCTTCTGACAGGTTGGCCACCTAAATTTATTCTTGTTGACTGCTATTTTTAAGTTTTAGAAATCAACTGATTACATTAGTTAATAGTTTTCTAGCAGAAAACACACCTGTAAATCAGCATTATTTTGGTATGTCTTTGGGAGATCTCTATGCTCAGCTTTAACTGAACTTTTGAACAAACTGCACTCTCCATGCATCTGCAATCCTAATTGTTTGGTGCAATGATGTAGTTTACCGTATTATGTGCCTTGACTGCGGAATCGTTCAACTAGATAAACAAAGAAACAGACTCTCTGCTTGGCTGTAAAACTAACATAGTGTCTTGCCTATATATTTTTAACTTCAGGGGTCTATTTTAGACAACAGAGAAGACAACTTCAGTGCAAGTAACATAAATAGATTTCAGCTTATGTTTCACATGGTCAGATATCTGCTTTGTAAAATACTCCAGGATGCTTGCATTAGTAGGTTCTCTATGGAAAAACAGCCTGACTTCTAGAGGCACGTCTCTTCAGCACACTGAAGGGCCAAAGCAGCAGGTGACAGCAGGTGGAGAGGGTAATGCAGGTCATCCGCCCCATGTGGAACACTGAGCTTGGCAGGCCAGTGGCCGCAATGACACACGTGTTGCTGCTCTGCAGCGTGTTCATGTTCCAAGCACTGGGAAATGCTCGTGCAGCCCTTGGGCGAGGGCAGTAGCCAAGAGCTAACCCTTAAGCTGCTCTGGAGTTTAGTGGGATTAACAAGCCATTCTGCAGACAAGGATGTCTGGACCTGAGTTTCAGAATGGATAGGAAATTAGCCTCCCACTAAACTAAACATGGGAATGTCCCCATGGGGAAAGCAGCAGAACCAAGGAGACTGGAGGCAGTTTTTAATCCACCAGTGCTATATCAAACCCCACTAAACGGTTTTTACTATGGCACTGATTTACAAAAAAGTTTCTTTTTTAACCTTCACAAGTGCCTACACCAGCAGGTTGTGGACTGGATTAGTAAAGGAAAGCATGTAAGTTTAACTCCATTAAAATTAGCTAGCTGAAATTAAAAATTATTAAATAATAACAAACTCATTATTCCTTCATTTAATCACTTTAATTTTCCCCATGGGGGAGTTTATGTGGGAGTTAATGAGGGGCCAGTCATCAGTCATTTGACACTGACTGCTCAACATTTAAAAGACTGATTAAACAATATAGGTGTTTATTTCATTCTGTCAACACAACACTGTTGTTAGTCTGGAAAGCAACTGGATTTTAAACACTGTGAGCAAGGGAGAGGCAGTCGTTCTAGTTATATCAGTCTGAAGGTATTCTCATAAAACTCAATATAAAATTAGCTTTTTCCTTATATGGCTTAGAACAGAGGAAAATACCAAAAGCACTGAACATGATATGATATATAAACCAAAACGTGGCACAGGATTTTAAGCCACAGTGTTACTCCAACTGTAAAAAAGAAAAGGGGGTCAGCACAGCTAGAATGCATTTCTGTCTTCAAAATAAATTTCCTTATATACAGAGATTGTTAGAACAACCTCCAACCTATTTAAAAATTACAGATGTCAACCTACCAAAAAAAAAATCACATTTTGTAGTAGAGAATATTTTTATTTTAGTATTTTTTGATGATACTGAGCAGTTAAGTCAGCTTATATGGCATACTTCTATGATACCACGAACTAATTTCAGCAGCCCTGCCCAAAATACTCCAGATATTCCTGCCTTGTCTGCAGCATCATTTCCAGTACTTATCAGAACCTGCAATGAATCATCAGTTCAAGGAACTAAAACCAATCATTTTTCTTTTTGTAGAGCTATTTTTTATCTTAGCTCGTTGAACAAATCAAATGAATATCAGACAAAGAAGAAGGGAGGAGGTGCAGATGGTTTAAACTCTTACGCAATTACACTCAAACCAAATCTGTTTAAAGTACCTTTGCTTCAGGCAAACACTAAGAATAATCTCTGTGGAGTTTTGATTCAGGTATGAGAACCTAGCTAAAAGTTAACATCAATGTGACAGTGTAAAAGCTAATGAAAAACTAGCACTTTATTGACCGCTACCAAAGGATTATTAAAACAGGTCTAGCTCTTCTTTGTGGTCATCAAGACCAGCCCTACCTAATCACTGACCTATTGAACCTAGTAAGAACTCTGGTAACAGCAATTAGCTGAAAAGCAAATCATAAGAGTGGAAAGAAGTAAAGGTATTTTTCATGTACTCATGGCTACTGCTTATTACCTGCAAGAAATTTCCCTTATGTCCGTTTGAATGAAGACAGCTCAGGCTACAAATCCAAGTACAGCTGTGATGACAGACCCAGACTTTCACAGAATTACTAGGCAGGAGTTGTAAAAAGAGCCCATCATACAACTGAAGAACTTCCAAGCTCAAGCCACATGTGGCTCAGCTACCGCACTCCACAGTCACAGGAGACAGCCACTCATGTGAGCTGAGGTTAGTTAACATGTTAGCTGTTTGTGGGAATCAAAGAGAGATTTTCCCGAAAGGATTAAGATCAAAGCAAAATAGACAAACAGTAACTTTCCTCAAGTATGTTACAGCTAAGTAGCAGTAGGATCTCCACACAACAGGACAGCATAAGCAAAGTCTGAGAAGTAAAAAATTTGTCAACATGATGTTGGTCCTTAAGTGGCACCTATTCCCACAGTCAGAAATAGAAAGCCCTAAGGTGTGGTAGAAAAAATTTTAATGGGGGGGCATGGGAGGACAGAGTTCTACAGAGCCAGTGGAAATGATCTACTCAAGGAATCTAGTCCATGGATTCTAGACCACATTTACTGGACTTTGGATGCATAGCACATAAAAGGTGTGACTTCTTGTACAAAGAACCTTGTCATTTCGAGTCCAGTACCACCCATTATCAGTGGTCAAGATGAAGGCAGCTCTTCCCCACCTAATAGGGTCACAGTCCTCAGCTCAGACTGTTTGCAAAAAGAGTGTAGGTTACGGTGAACTGTCTTCCAAATGCTAGGGGTGTAATTCTACAACACACTGATGTACACCAATACAGCTACCTCAGGAAGCTTTCCTAACTAAACTTAATGCCCTTCCCATGCTTCAATTTTCTACTTAATCTGTTGAGTTGATACAGCTGCTTATGGGTCTGTGAAGCAACCACAGAAAGGGCTGTACTAAAAAATAACCTATAATTTTTCTTAAAGGCTGAGTCATCTCAGTGATTCAGTTTATACTATCGCTAAACAAACAGCTGTATTGGCATGATAGAGTGATAGTGAATTAGAGGACGGGGTAGGGAATAAAAGCTTAAGGCTGGAACTTCTTTAGCTTTGGTATTAAAAGTAATGCATAATGGAAGTACTCTTTAGCTGACATGCATTCAAGGTGAATATTCTTTCTTACTTCACAACAAATACCAGACCAAACTCCAACAAAGAAAGTGGCGGGCACATTAAAGTTTCTTATCCTAAAGTAATTATGCTTCTAATCATACTGTATCATAAATCTCCAATGCTAGGCACTGATGTTGCCTCAGCTCCATCTCTTGCATCCACAAGAAACTGCAGTTTTCAGTTGAAAGGGGAGAGATATCCCTTCCACTTGAGATCAGTGCCTAACTCCGGAATAATTCTTTCCTCCACTATTTAAAGTTTCTGGCATTAGCTGGTAACTCAGCTCAGGGTGCTGCTGCTCAGCTGACCCTGTATGGCAGGAACAGGAAAAGGCAGGAAAAAAGCTGCTTCTGTCCTCCTTCTGGAGCATTCCTGAATTCTAGTCTGAACTGGCTAACTAATTTTTACTGGAGGCAGGAAACATTAATCAAGCGTTCATCACTCCTCTGCTTCCAGGATCTGCTCAGCAGTGACATTTCGTTGCATTTTGACCTCCCAGGTTGTATACTGCAAAGACCTGTGTTTCAAGACTTTGGCACTGGTGCATTTAGAGCTGTATTTTGGGCTGCTGGGGAATGGAACTCAGACTGGAGTTCTGCCACAGGATAAACAGATGTTAATAGATGCAGAGCGGTGAGATTCTCTGGCAGAAGAGCCTTCATTGCTCTTTGATACAATTCAGCTTTCAGACAGTAATGAAAAATTAGCCCCCAACAACAAAGTTAGCTGTTGTTCCAACCTTTTGCTCAACAAGCCCACTGAGGGTACAGTTACATTTGTCTGAAGGCAAAAGGTAGTGCTATGAAGATACATATTTTACGTTCAGTCAGGACACCAGAAAGACTCTAGCTGTGTTAGCAAAATGCTTCACCTGATTTACATCAGCCCTCTCTGCGGAGAACCTGAATATCTTAAATACACAGTTCACTGCTAGGCTGTGCATCTGCTCACACCTGCAAGTCACAATATACCTTTATCTCCAAAATCAAGTGAAAATTTCTTCCCTAATTCCATATGCAGCTTCCAATTCTAAAAGAAGAAAACACTGTACAAGAACAACACCATCAGATGCTGTCATTAAGCCTGGGCAGAAGAAAAGTCTCCTCCATCCTGGCACACAGTCACAAGTTCTGTTGCCAGGAGAAGGAAAACAAAGATCATTACAAGTTTGTCCTGTTAAAGAAAACACATTTTCCTAAATATTCAAACAGCAGAATAGTTGGTTATAGAAAATAGAGTCTCAAGACCTTCTGTTCCTTGATTCGGATCAAGAACTTGAATGCAAGACTCCCTTGCTACAGTGAGTGCCTCAACTACGAAGTTCCTGTCTGTAGTGAAATAATTGCCTCCATCTTTTTCTTAGTAATTCCACCTTGTGATGATGCCTTACTCCATCTATATGAAGACTTGAATGTAAGGCACACTGGAATGCCTGTCGCTATTTCTTTGGGCACAATTCAGGCACATTTCTCCCTCAAAGAACTGGGATTCAACAATTCCATATTGCCCTGACACAATGCTTTTGTACTCCTTTCCACAGCAGTAAGAAAAATGAAAATACTCCTCACTATGCATTAGCAATCTTTCCCCAGAATAAAGATGCCCAGAAACTTCTCCTGGGTGCCTCTTAGCTTCCATATTCCAAGATTTATACTGGCTGTTTCTATCAGGCATCGAATCTCCCAGTCATGTCTATTTCTGTGTCCCAGGCTTTCCGGTCTGCTTTCTTTTGTAGCAATTCCTAAATCCCACTTGAGTGCAATTTTAAAAACCAGATTTTCCTGCTTTCTTCTCTGTTCCTCCCAAAGGTTCACAACAGTGCTTGTCCTACTTCTGTAATATTCCATGATTTTAATACATCTCTGGGTCCTCTCACTAGGTTAGCTCATTTCTAGAAACTTTACAAAGGAATCTGTCTCATCTTGAGATTTGCAGAGCCCATTGCAGTTCATTTTCTATAATACAACAGTGAAACAATCTTCCACCCATAAATCAGTTACAGTTTCCTCCCTATGCCACCCCCTGGCTGCCACGGGATGTACCTGTAGAAATGAAGTCAGACACAGGTAATTCAGCGCATCCATTCTTCACCACTTTTTAGAAGACCCTCTCATGATCTCCATCAGAATTTTGCATGATTAAATTAGGACTGGCCCTTAAAAATTCCAGATACCCTCAGATAATCTCTCAGACCCCAACCAATGCCACTACTACTGAGCTACAGACAAGTCTCAACTTCTGTATCTCAACTCAGCCAGTCTGATTTATCACCCTTTGTACAGTTATTAAAAATTAATTGAACCAGAGAGCAAAAGGCAAAACATAATCCATCAGCAAAAATATTAATCTACAGTGCTGAACAGCCAGAGATCCCTGCTACAGTTAATACTGAATTATTTATGAAGAGTGGGACTATTGACAAAAGAAATTAAACTATTTCATTTTTTATAAATATTAAATATGAACACTAATTAACTACTTGGTGACATGAGATTTAACAATTCTGTAGTAGCTATTCAGGCTTCTTTCGAACTGAAAAAAAAAGTTATCATAGTTATTTTATCCTAGTGGGTAAGATAAATCAACTGGGGCATAGAATACAGCAGTTAAAGTCTCTGCTCAGCTGAAAGAAAGCAAGAACCTAGTCCTGATCCTCCAAAAACCCATGAGAATGAATGCCCTAGCTTCCCAACTGCTTTAACGAGAATTTCAGGTTAAAAATTATAACAGAAACATCTCCTCTGCAAATAAAACTCCACAACATTTTACACCAATACTTCTCTATATTTGTCATTAATTTATATGTTCCATTATGCATCAGGAGGTTCGAAAGGAGGACTGAAAGAATTCATTCTTTCAAAATGTAGATAACACATGCAAGTTTGTTTTAGAAAGGAAACATTTTAAATTAGTCTTGAAAGAATTATAAAATCATTTAAAGAAGTTACTATGCATTTTTTTTTTTTTGTAAAAATCACCTGTAACTGGGTTTAGAATTTGTTTGCAAAATCATATATTAAATCACACTATTCAACAGCTGCACTATCCCCCTTCACACTGTTCATGAAGTCCGGTGATGCACGGCTTCAATGAGTGCGCCTTCCTAAAGACTTGAGTGTCATAAAACACCCTGCTTTAAACCATATAACACCTCTTCACCTCAACAAATTTACCTGTGTTTTATACTGTTGCAAAATCACATTTGAGCTTCCTGCATCTGAAATACAAAATTAAGGGTGTGTCTACCTGTCAGTATCAGTATCATCCACAGGCAATCAAGTTAGATCTGAGTAAATTATCTTGAACATTTAAGTAAGTATCATTGCATTACTGTAACCCTCCACAGGGACTGACATACTCTGCTTTTCAGCATTGTGTAATGTAGACATACACTGAGATCTGACAACTTTATTCTTTCATAAAGGGTGCTACTCCCTACTGCTAGGTTCAAATTCCCATTCAAGAAAATATATTCTTCACCAATTAATTCCCCTTAGAGTTTTAGTTAACAAAAGACGCTTTTCTACATTTGCTTTCAAAAACTGCTGTGTAACACCACTCTGCGCTGTAAATAGCTGCCCACTTCCATCTGCTGCCTGAAGTGATTGATTCTTCTGAACCGTTCTGGTTTGTAAAGTGCTTGCTTTGTGGTTTTTCAGGATAAAGCCTTGTCACAGCGTATCACCTTTTCTAGACTACAGCTGCAAATAAACACTAGGCAGTGACAGGTAAATGCAATACTGATCCTTCTTACTAGTTAAAGAGAGTCTAAACGAATACCTAAATATGTCATTTTAATCAAGACATTTCAATACAGATTGCATATCCCTCAAGGGGCTGAAAAGCATGGCCGTATTCATATCTGCTACACTTTTTAGGCTTGTATGGCAACTGATGAATACAGAAAAGCAGTAAGAAATTCGAGAGCACCCTGAGTTCAATGGCACCTGGTATTACCAACCATCTGATTGAAGTAACTCTTGCTCAGTGCTCTGAGAGAAAACAAACTCTCAAGGCCCTGCATATATATATATATGGATAATAATAATTCTCTACCTAAATTTGGGTTGTGACTATATTGACAAACCATATTTACGGTATAAAAATGACTGATTTCTACTACAGATCACATGACAACAAGATACACAAAGCCGAACCCATCAGAGATCGTGGTAGCACCTCTGGGACAACATATTTAAGGCAGAAAAACTGCTGCACAATTGCAGCTGGAAAGAGAAGTGACAATATGTGAGAGAAACAACCCTGCAGACAGCAAGGCCAGTGAAGAAGGAGGACAAGGTGCTCCAGGCTCTGGAGCAGAGATTCCCCTGCAGCCCGTGGTGCAGACCATGGTGAGGCCGGCTGTCACACTGCAGCCCAGGGAGGCCCATGATGGAGCTGATCTCCACCTGCAGCCCAGAGAGGACCCCACGCCGGAGCAGGGGGATGCCCAAAGGAGCGGTGGCCCTGTAGAGAGCCCATGATGGAGCAGGCTCCTGACAGGAGGTCTGGCCCTGTGCAGAGAGGAGCCCAGCTGTGAAGAACCTGTGGGAAGGACCCACACTGGAGAAGTTCACAGAAGACTGTCTGCCATGGAACGGACCCCATGCTGGAGCAGAGAAGAGCATGAGGAGGAAGGAGCAGCAGAGACAATGTGTGATGAGATGACCACAACCCCCACTCTTCAACCCCTGTGCTGCTTGGGGGAGGAATTGGAGAAATTGGGAGTGAAGTTGAGCCGGGGAAGAAGTTGGGGGGGGGAAAGTGTTTTAAGACTTGATTTTATTTCTCGTTATCCTGCTCTGACCTTTGATTGGTAATAAATTAAATTAATTTCCCCAAGTTGAGTCTGTTTTGCCTGTGATGGTAATTGCTGAATGATGTCCCTGTCCTTATCTTGACCCACAAGCCTTCTGTTGTATTTCTTCCCTTGTACAGCAGAGGAAGGCAGTGACGAAGCAGCTTGGTGGGCACCTGGTGGCCAGCGAAGTCAACCCACCGCAGCACTGACAGCAGAGTGACTCACAACTTACAGTTATGTTCCAACACAGAAGGCTGTTCAGGTATCATTATTACTATACAGTTTCTATGATGACTCCAGTGTATAGCCATGAATTGCTTTGCTGTGCCCTGTACAAATACAAAAGACATGGTTCTTGTTTCCAAGAATGTGTGATCTAATAATTTAATGCATAAAAGTTTCTGAAAAAGTCATAGACCAGAAGAAGTCTCAGGAGGTCACCTAGACCATCTAAGTGTCCCAAGGAGGGATTAACAATGCCAATTTCATTCCTGAGATTTGCTTAATCTGTTCTTTCAAATTTCCAATTAGGGGAATTTCACAATCACCTTAGGCAATGTATGCTACTGCTTATTATCTTTATTATCAAAATGTCCTTAATATCTGATCAGTATCTTCCTTGCCACAACTATATCATTTTTTTTTCTATAGTCTAAAAGTAGTAAAACAAGACTAAAACTATTTTTCTGCAGAGCTGAGAAACACTACTTCGAACATATCAAATGTATCATTCTTGTCATCTCTTATTTGGATTCATCAGTCTTGGTTCATTTTCACACGCCACGCCCTCCTGACCTTTAGATCTTGTTACTTTACTACAGACTCTCTGTCTATCCTCAATGAAGCACTGTGCTCCAGAATTACAGAAGTATTTCAGTTCAGGCCTTTAAACTACTGAAGGGAATAAAAGAATCTCTTTGTGCACCTCAAATCACACTGTGGTTTATAAATCCTGGCATGGTATTTACTTTTTCACAGCAGGATGACTTTAATGACTCCTCTTCCTCTTGTGTACCACTAATAAGCCTTACTTACACAAAATACCTTACTGAATCCTTGTTACGTCTTTCCTATATTTGTGCAAATGAGTATCCGTGTTCAAGGATGGCACCTTGCTCTTGTTTCTACTGAGTAATGTTTTTTTCCTCAGGAAAAACACAGCAACCTATCAAAATAGTTTTGCTTTCTCTTCCTCTTCTGCAGTAGACTGCAAGTCCCTCTCATTTCACTGTTGTCTAGTAAATACATTTGGCATGACATTACCCATGACACTAATGAAATACTGATTAGTTGTCACATCAAGGAGCTAGTCCTGTGCAGCTGGTTTCAACCTGTCCTTTTGCTCTGACAGCAACCCACCAACAACCACTTGTAAATAGTTTTCCAAGGACCTGTGCATCCAGAACAGTAGTTTCATCTAGACTATGGGTTTCTAGCTAATTCATGAAAATTTCATGAAACTGTTTAGAAAGCCTGACCACAGTGTGATGTAAGACATCACTTCTGTTCTTTTGTCCTCAAGACCTGTTGGCATTCTTTAAAAGGAAACTGGAGTGCTTTAAGAAGATTGTTTCTTTTTGTCAGGAACTGATATTTCTGTTTCTTATCTGCTTGTTCTCTCATATATTTATCTAAGTGTCGCCCAGCAGTTTATAATCAAGTGATCAACACACAGATGGTGCAGATGTCTCAGGTTCAATTGCCTAGAAATGGATGACTAAGATAAATTTGCACAATGATCATAAAAGCTGTTCTTCACTCTTCTGCCCCTAAATCACATCTGTTAAATTTAAATTATCTCTGTTACAGATTTTTTTCCATCTTGTGACTACGCTGATCCAACAGTTAAAAATCTTCACACAACAAAAGCGCAGGGGTACTAATTGCCATCAAACTATAGAAATATTTGAAAGGGAATTCTGTTGTGCAAAGAAAAGAATTTATCTCTCTTTTGCTCTATCCTCTTTTAGATTGGCTGGCAGGTGAGGCCATGCCTTGGTCCACCCAGAAGTACAGGCAGAGCAGAATGTCAACCTCTCTGCCCAGGATGGGGCTGCCATTGCGTTAACAGTATAAACCCTTGGATCTCAGTGCACCTTGTAACTGTTTGGCAGCTGAAAACCTGCCTTCGTGGTCACCTGGGAGCTTCTCAAGGGCCCTCATATATTCTTGATACATATGATATATAACCATGTAAATATCTCTATAAGTGTATACAGAAAGGTGTGTAAAAATATGTATAACTGTATACAGACACCTCTTTTTACATATATACATGAATTTATACTTGCAAAAGTTTACATGTAAAAAATTTCTTAATAAGAGGTACTGAAACTAAGAAAATTTTATCGTTAACAGAAAAAAAATAAATAAGAAGAAAATATAGTTATGGGACTACCTGTTAACAAGACTGCTGAAAAAGCAACCCGATCACTATACAGTATTACTTGGGCAGTCTTTGGGCTCTGTACTGTGCTACAAGATATGGGCAAAATTGCCTACTGAAATGGAAAACCAGAACAAAAATTCAGCTTTACAGGAATACATGTAGGGTCACTAAGAAAAGCTCCCAATGTGTTTTCCCGAGAAGGTCACATCTGTCGGATAAATGATAGTTGGACTGCAATTTCTAAACCAAAACCAAATTGTGCAGCACGACATGGGCAGAGGATTGCACTTACGAAAAGGTCTCTCTAATGTGAATGGTTCTCCTGAATCTGATGCAGCCATAAACACGTCTCCTGTTAGGACAGAAGATGAACTCCTGAAGTCAACTTCCAGGTCATATACACCTCACAGGGAAGAACGAGGATGTCTTGTAATGTAACATCCAGCTGGCTGAAAGCAAGTGTCAACGGGTAATTCATTAGACTCACTCTTTCCTTCAACAATTTTGCAGCAAAGATCCAGCATGGTTGTTCAGACCTACACAGTCTTTCCCATTCAAGTCCAGGGGGACAAATTGTGTTACAGCTCAAAGTAATGGCACCTCAATGAAAAAGCTCTTCTTGATATTTGTCTGCATTGGGGCCACTTCAAATTAATCTAGTTTGGGTTTGGTAAATTATTCTGAGTAGTCACAAACAAAAATCAGCCTTGTTAAAATATTCTACGTTTTCCAGTGGTAGGATGGGGTGTCTTCTCCTGGATTTCTTGCTTCTTTTCCACTGTTTCATAGGGTTTGTTATTCTTTGTTATTCTTTGGCTTCTTGTGGCTGGAATGCAGCCTGGCACTACCCATCCTTTTCCTTTTAAGGGTGTGAGGAAGGCCATCCCTTCAGGGCTGTGACAGGTCTCTCAACAATCCCTGAGATCTCCCCCTTTGCCAGTTTGTGCAACTTGGCCACAACAGCCTGGGAGATGCATCTGATCACATCTTTGCCGTGTTTTCAGCCATGCTTTCAACATGTGGCTTAATAATTTCCAAATTCCTTTACAAAAATTACATAGCTTTTCAAAAGAGGCTGTAGAATATACCTTCTAGTCCATCCGGGCTCTTTAACAATTTATGTGCAAAAAAGGATTCTTTTAGTTCTTTTACTACTCTCTTCCCTACCTATCCTTTACTACATGATGGTGTGCTTTCTTAAAATATCAGAACCTTCCAGGGCACCAGATGCAACTTCACAACCTACTTTCTACTGTGAAATAAGATGTGCTTGTTGTCATTCATATTTATTTCTTATTTTTTATTGTATTGATATAAGGTTGGTTCATTGGCACATTATGCAGCTTGTACTATGTTGCTGTAATGATCTCACTACTATAACCATTTGCCAGAACACAGCATGATAATGGGACTAATAAATCTCCAACCAGCTGGTGCTCAACAAGGATTTGTGTAGATGTACATTAAGATAAACCTTCCAGGCACGTCAGCTGAAAAGGGAAATGTACACTGGCAACTCTAGGAGAAGTGTCTAAAAAAATCGCTAGTTTCCCAGCTGTACAAAAAGCACAAGAATTTTCATCTGTTTTAAGCTTTGTTTTCCTAATTGCAGGATTGAAGACTAGGCCTATGGCTGGTCAACAGTTAAAGCTCTATTGTTGGAACTGCTAAGTATTTACATATTCCAGCAATATGCATATGGATGGATAATGGACTTGCTGCAAATAATAATGCCTTGTCTTACCCAGCAGCGCTGTTAATACTATTCCAGCTGTTTGGGTATTGTGCTTCTGCAAACCCCACCTCCCATTGGCCTGACATCTCCCAGGGGCTTTGAAAAACTATTTGGTAAAGTTCAAACTGGTGTTTAGTGGGGAAATTCTGGTGCAAGCAGTGTTGGGGAGTATGATGTAAAAACTGCAGTTTACCATCCTTTTTCTCCCACTCCAGCTCCAACTGCTAATCATAGAATGACAGAATCATAGGATGGTTTGGATTGGAAAGGTCCTTAAAGATCATCTAGTTACAACCCCCGTGCCATGGGCAGGGTCACCTTCCACTAGACCAGGTTGCTCAGAGCCCCTTCCAGCCTGGCCTTGAACACTTCCAGGGATGGGGCATCCACAGCTTCTCTGGGCAGCCTGTTCCAGTGCCTCACCACCCTCACGGGGAAGAATTTCTTCCTTATATCTAATCTAAATTGACCTTCTTTCAGTTTAAAGCTGTTACCTCTTGTCCTATGGGTATATGCTCTTGTAAAAAGTCTCTCTCCAGCTTTCTTGTAGGTGCCCTTTAGCTACTGGAAGGCTACTATGAACTCTTCCTGAAGCCTTCTCTTCTCCAGGCTGAACAACTCCCTCAGCCTGTCTTCACAGGCGATGTGCTCCAGCCCTCTGATCATCTTTGTGGCCTCCTCTAGCCTTGCTCCAATAGGTCCATGTTCCTCTTATGTTGGGGGACCCAGAGCTGGACACAGGACTCCAGGTGGGGTCTCAGCAGAGCAGAAGGGCAGAATCACCTCCCTTGACCTGCTGGACATGCTGCTCTTGATGCAGCGCAGGATAGTGCAGGCTTTCTGGGCTGCAAGTACACATTGCTGGGTCATGTTGATCTTCTGATCCACCAACACCCCCAAGTCCCTCTCCATAGGGCTGCACCCAATCCATTCTGTGCCCAGCCTGCATTTGTGCTTGGAATTGCCCTGACCCAAGTGCAGGACCTTGCACGTGGCCTTATTGAACTCCATGAGGTTCACATGGGCCCACCTCTCAAGCCTATTAAGGACTTCTCTTCAGAATGCCAACTGCACCACTCAGCACTGGCAAACTTGCTGAGAGTGCACTTCATCCCACTGTCTATGCCACCTACAAAGACATTGAACAGTGCTGGTCCTAATACCAACTCCTGAGGAATGTCAGTCATCACCAGTCTCCACTTGTACACTGAGCCATTGACCGCAACCAGACAATCCAGACAATTCTTTATCCATTGAGTAGTCCACCCATCAAACCCTTTTCTCACCAATTTAGAGACAAGGTTGCCATGTGGGACAGTGTCAAACACTTTGCACAATCCAGGTAGATGATGTCAGTTCCTCTTCCCTTATCCACTAATGCTGTAATATCATTCTAGGTGGTCACGGGATTTGTGAAGCCCATTTTGTCCTTAGTGAAGCCATGTGGCTGTCACCAGTCACCTCCTTATGTTCTGTGTGCCTTAGCATAGTTACCAGGAGGATCTGCTCCATGATCTGTCTAGGCACAGAGGTGAGACTGTAGCTCCTGGGTCTTCCATTTTTCACTTTTTAAAAATAGGGGTTGTGTTTCCTCTTCTCTAGTCAGCAGGAACTTCACCAGACTGCCATGACTTCTCAAATATGATGGATAGTGGCTTAGCAACTTTAATCGTCAGTTCCCTCAGAACCAACAGCTGCATCTCATCAGGTCCCATTGACTTGTGCACATTCAGCTTCCTTAGGTGGTCTTGAACCTGATCTTCTCCTGCAATGAACAGTTCTTCATTCTCCCAGTCACTGCTTTTGCTTCCTTCAGCTTGAGTGGTGTGGCAAGAGAACTTGCTAGTGAAGACTGAATCAAAAAAGTAACTGAGTGTCCCAGCCTTCTCCACGTCTTGGGTAAATAGGCTTCCTGTTCCTTCTGGAGAGTGTACGCATTTTCTCTAGCCTTCCTTTTATCACTGACACACCTGGAGAAGTTTTTCTTGTCGCCTCTGATGTTCCTGGCCAGATTTAATTCCACCAGAGCTTTTGCTTTCCTAACCTGATCTCTGACTGCTCAGACAATTTCTCTGTATTGCCCCCAGACTACCTGTCCTTGCTTCCACCTTCTGTAGGCTTCCTTTTTGTGTTTTGAGTTTGTCCAGGTGCTCCTTGTTCATCCACACAGTCCTCCTTGCATTTCTGCCCAACTTCCTCTTTGTTGGGATGCATCAATCCTGAGCTTAGAGGTGACTCTTGGATATTAACCAGCTTTCTTGGCCCCCTCTTCCCTCCAGGGCTTTATCCCATGGTATTCTATCAAGTGGATCCCTGAAGAGGCCAAAGTCTGCTCTCCTGAAGCCCAGGGCAGTGAGCTTCCCATGCACCATCCTCACTGCCCTAAGGACCTTGAACATCATGGACTTGAGAGGCTTTTATTCAGCTGTTAAACTTCTAGGGCCAGGAACACAATACAAACAGCTGTTCCTTCCTTCCTTGTCTTTTTACTGCTAGAAACTTTTCAGTTTTGCAGATTCCGTCCTCAGAAGTGTTCACTTTTTAAAGTTCATAGGAATAAAATGTCCCCTTGATAGCTTGGTGACTATAATCTATCATGCGGTACATGGGCATGTGACCCTTTCTCACAGTTTGTCTGTAAACATCCACTCATAACTGTTGTCAAATCTTTCTTTTGTTCTAGAATCCCTCACATGGTCTTCCTGTCTGAGTGGAGGCATATTTACTCAAATTTTACACCAGTTCTCAGACATGGTTTTTCAAATCCTTGCAGAGTTTAGAGGTTCCACATCCACAGCTCTGGCTCTGACAGTACTGTGGAAACTGTGGCTATAGCTCTTTATTATAAACTCCAGTAACATACTGATGTAGCAAATGGTAAATGTGTGCTGTAAAACGTGCCCACTTTTTGTTTTCTAGCATCCTGTTAAAGCAATCTGTGCCAGAGGCCTCTAATTCATTATTAGTAACAAAGTACTGAAAATTACACTGCTTTAACAGCTCATCCAAAGGCTAGTTTAAAAACATCCATTCCCTGCTTTGTCTGTAATTAATGAGGCAGCAAAAACCGTTTTAAAAGCCTCAGGTGCTTCAGAACCCACTCTGCCTTTGAGAAACATGGTCCCGGCACATTAGGATAATATGTTAATCACCATTAAAAAGAGCCTAGCACTGTAATTGTGTTTAGAATATGTCACAAATACCGGCCACTTCTGAAGCGCTTTCTCACTACCTCATCTGTAAGTTTCTTGGTTTATAAGCCATGCGGCCACATGGTTCCTGTTCAGATCAGCAGTACTCCTGTCTGTTTCAGAAAGGGGATTTACAACCCCAAAACCTCCTACTTCCCCAGAAGCATTGTCAGTATCTTTCAACAGATGCTGCAGCCTAGTAACATGCTGCTACTCCATGCACATAGGAAAACAAACATCAGACAATCAATTTAAGTTTCATGTTCTATAAAACTTATTAATTGATACTTGGGCTGATGAACTGTCTCTCATTGTCACTGTTTCTTTTCTTTCAAAACTGCTGCCTTTTGGAGCAAAAACAGTTCACAGAATAATTCTGTCTTCTACGTAATCAGACAGGACTGTGTTTGCAAAAAGTGCTATAAAATTAACTTCCACATAAGGAGCGCAGTCACTGCCATAATATTACAAGTAGCTGTCAGCACGATGAGACGTAGGCAAATGTTGCCTCCCACTCTCTCCAACAAACTTTTGTTTCCAAAACCTAAGCCCAGCCATCTTCTTTCCAATGCACATGGTCTTTTTAGGAAAACCCTTTGAGGCATAGGTGTCCCTACACACGTGGTCCTGTGAAGTTGTTTTTTTGTTCTGGCTTTCTACTTGAGTAAGCAATGCTACCTAAATTTTCTAGCACAGGGCAAAGTCAAAGGACTGCCCAGTAATACTGTATGATGATCTGGCTAGGGACTCTTGGTTAGATTGACAGGTATGGTCTGGTTTAGGATGGGCTGGGGATGAATGGCAGCCTCCTGGTTAGCTTCACAGGCTTAGACCTTTGTCCAATGCATATTCAAACTTTTTCATGAGTCCCGACTCTCTCTGACATACTCCCATACCCTTCAACTGTACTTTCCTTTTATTCAATTTTCTATTTACAGTCAATTTTGACTTAATTTCATTATTTCTATTAAATGTTTTTATACATACACTTTATAAATATAGTCCTTGTATATTTATAAAGAAGTGCAACTGTATAAACATACATTTATATACTTTTTATATTCTCACATGTATCGTTATAAATGCACACAAATATACATGCATGTGTGTGTGTAAATGTATATATGAGGGCCTCTGACATACTTTTGAGGTAAAGAAAATGGCAGAGTTTCAGCTGTCAGCAATTACAGGGGATTCTGAGATCACATGGAGTATGGCCATGACCATGACAAAATGTTGACACTAATGGGCCAGTGGCGGACATACTGGGTTTGAGGGATCTGATACACTTCTAAGTGAAGTGGGTCATATGGCTGGAAAAGGGAGAAGGGTTTCTGGGAACAATGGTCATCACTTGTGAGGGGCAGGTTTTCCAGCAGAAGTTGGGGGAATGAGGCCTGCACTGTATTGTAACAAAGTTCTTTAACTGACTCTAATGACATTTCCCCATTAGCCTTTCTTCACCCCCTATTCATCTTTCTGAATCACAATAGAGATGTATGTTGCTACCACTCAAGGAATGAAGTGAAGTATTTGACATAAAAGAATATAGGAAACAGTAAACAATAATAATTAGAGAGGATTTGCGTATTAGTTTTTTAACATACATATTAGTAATTATTACAGGCAGTTTGGGTTAATTCGGCACTACTTAGGCTAAGCAGATACATGATGATTAGTGTATAGTGATGATACAACACACATGAGGTTGGGTTTCTTCTGGAGACAAGATGTGAAGAAATATCTTGAATGCCAAACAGCCAACAAACTATTTTTTATTTTCCTTATATTAAGACAAAATCATATGAACATAAACAATTACCTTATACAGACAAAGCCATTTTATATTACACTTTAAACAAAGGGGCCACATGAGGATCCTACCTTCACATGCCCAGATGTCATCATTGAACCTGGTAATTTAGTAGTTTAGTTAAACCTAGTAGTTTAGTTAAAACTTCTGTCTTAATAGTTAAGGTCTCTATTAATGCTTTTAGGACTAATATTTACTCTTAAAGTGCGTATCTTTTAGGTTTTGTATTTTTAGATATTTTCGCTATTTTTATTCTGTGTTCACACAATCATGACCCACTTACCTTCCTTATCATTCTAGCAGATGATTTTGCCCTACCACAACTGAAGTGCATGGTTATTTTCCCATTGCATCATGATTAAAAAAAATAAAACTTTTAAAGGAAAAGCCTGCTCTCTTTGGATTTACTTCCTTGAACAATTTTTGGATCAGGCTGTGAGCAGATGTAGACTTGGCTACAAGTCATCTTTGCTTTTCCAAAAGCCGTTCCTTGTTTCCTCCAAGGAAGAAGGGTCACACCACACGGAAGTATTCAAAACGTGCTGTTCATCAAACACATTATTCTGTACTTAACTATAAAAGTTTCACTTTTGTCTCAAGATTGCTCCTAATTGTTCTTGCTCCAGTTAGAGGTCTGAAAATTTTCAGAAGTTTTGAGTGCCAAGTTTATTGACTGATCTTATGAACCAGTATATGCTTACTCACAGGGAATGTTATGTATGACATGTTCAACAGAAGTGGAAATAGGACAATTTAAAGGTCCTATTAATATGGAATGATTTCATCCTGAGGGAAGAATGAATGTGCTAAGAGATCTGCCATGCTAAAAAGGTCTGATTACCTTAGGTTGTCAGGGGGTTGATAAGGAGATCAGAAAATTCCTCAAGAAGAGAAAAACAAATTATATCAGGCATAATAAATATGCTGAATGACATATTTTCAGAAATCATCAACTGTAAAGCCAGAGGGATCATAATGATAATTCAATCTATATATAAAGGCGAATGGACTCACCTAAGTGCAATCCTCGACAATACAGATCTTTCAGAAAAATGTATTTTTAGCATTTATTCTAAATGTTCATTCTTTGGCATTTTTAATTCAGCGGCTTAGAATGAGGTAGGACAAGAAAACAACAACAAATAAAGCAGAGTGCCCTTGGCTCTTCAATATGACAAAAAAAAAAAATATCTAGTGGTCTCTTAGAAACATAAAATAATTTTCTAGCTCTTTTTTGGTGCATTATGTCAGTCCACCCTAAAAGGAGTCTAACCAGACTCCTCTGCTCGTTTGGTCATATGCTGCTGTAAGGTATGGGGGTATATGTGGCACAGGAAAGGCCACCGGGCAGAGGCACAGCTGCACTTGGCAGGTACACACGGAAGGGAAGGGAAGGGAAGGGAAGGGAAGGGAAGGGAAGGGAAGGGAAGGGAAGGGAAGGGAAGGGAAGGGAAGGGAAGGGAAGGGAAGGGAAGGGAAGGGAAGGGAAGGGAAGGGAAGGGAAGGGAAGGGAAGGGAAGGGAAGGGAAGGGAAGGGAAGGGAAGGGAAGGGAAGGGAAGGGAAGGGAAGGGAAGGGAAGGTGCGGGAAGGGAAGGGAAGGTGCGGGAAGGGAAGGGAAGGTGCGGGAAGGGAAGGGAAGGGAAGGGAAGGTGCGGGAAGGGAAGGTGCGGGAAGGGAAGGGAAGGTGCGGGAAGGGAAGGGAAGGTGCGGGAAGGGAAGGGAAGGTGCGGGAAGGGAAGGGAAGGTGCGGGAAGGGAAGGGAAGGGAAGGGAAGGGAAGGGAAGGTGCGGGAAGGGAAGGGAAGGGAAGGGAAGGGAAGGGAAGGGAAGGGAAGGGAAGGGAATAAAGTTTCTGGTGTTAAGGGGTAGTTCAGGTTCAAGCTTCCCCACAGAGTGTGCTGCGGAGTTCATCCAACAGCACCAGAGCACCTCGCAGGCACCTCACACATTCTCCACAGGTACAACATGTGGACAGGTGAGTGTACGTATTCCAAGAGGCTTCTAAATACTGTTCTGAAGTGCCCACGTGTTGCAATTACTTCTGGACTACTCCCTCCCTCCCAACACCCATAGCATAAGAAGCCTGGACCAAGGAAACAAATAAGTGCTTTGAGATCTACACTTGTTTGTATCTTTGCAATTTTTTTTTTTTTTAACCTGCCAATTTTACAATTTCCAGTGAAATATGGAAAAATATGCATAATAAAGCAATCTGCAAAAATAAACCTGCAGTCCTGAAGAGGATTTCCTAAGTTTGGACTACCACAGATCTCAAGTTGAACTGTTCCATGGCAGTGAGCTGTGTTTGTGAATATTACAGAGACAGAATTGATTGTTCTCTCTCTCTCAACTTCTCTATCTTCTCCCTCTTTTCTATTCACTTAAATGTGTATCTTAAGAAATGCCCTTACAATACAGTTTGAGCTGAATGTTTGAACTTGATGGAAACAGGGACATCTATTTTTAAGTAAAAGTAATCTTATCATATGCTTTCCCCGATTTAACCTCCAGATCCATCTTTCAGATGAATCATTGTACTAAAAGCTAGACACTTCAGTCATGTAGTCAGAAACTGATACAAATTTCCTACTGGTTTGGTGTTTCCTAATTTCTCATTTTAAGAATTTTGATCCAAATTCTTCTGAATCTTCAACTTAAACATCCTACACAGTTTATTTTGAAATAGAGACTCAACAAAAATCTTTGTAAGGGCACTGGCTATCCTGTAACTCAAAATACAAAACCTTTTTTGCTTCACGAGAAAATTCCAAAAGAATAGAGCACATATAGAAAACGACAGTGCAAAATTCTACTAACCATAGGCTGCTTCTGTGAATATGAAGTTGCTTACTATACACTATAAATTGAATTGTCATTCCTTAACAAAACTTCCATTGATCAGCTGTAGAAAACTGCCATGAAATTTGACTCAACTCCAAAGGACAGTAACAGTTTGTAATTCCTAAACCAAAAATAAGTGGGGTGTGATGTCCTGAGTAAGATGAGATGACTAGATCATTTTGGTGTTTATCAATATTCACACTTGAAAAAGTGGGAAAAAGATTTTGATGGTGGAGGCAACAGCTGCAAGTCTCATTAAGTCCTCGTACTTGCATGATTAGAAGGCATTCCTTGCTCGGACAAGCAATTATTTGAAAAGTAGTCACAAGATCCTCAGAATAAAGTTTGTACTAGTCCAGACCATTCCAAAATTGACAGTAAATCTTAGAAAAGGAAAAGCAGGGATTTAATTCATACCGTGAAAAATTTTTGGTTAGAACTTTTATCTAGACACAGAAGCTGAAGTGAGCTGAAACATTTAAATAGGCTCTATCAGTTCTGATCAAGTCTTTCAGAAGAGAAAAAGAACCCTAAACAATATTGTGAAACACTGAAATCAGTCATCATAGTTTTTTATGAAGAAATCTTTTCTATATTTTGACAGTTTCAAAATTCACTTTATTTCTAAAAAAAAAGCTTTAACGTGTAATGGTTTTCTTTAGACAGCATTAGCTGAATACTTTGTTCACCCTGAAATTTTGTCTTTTCAATTTGCCAAAACACAATAAAGAAAACCAGATAATTTCAATTTCTTTAAAAGCAGTTTTCAGTATTGTTAATGAACAGAAAAATCAGTTATATAAAAGTCCAATTAGAATTACTTATGGCTTTACTGGAAGTGATGATAAAGTTTTAGGGCTAAAAAGTGACTATAAAAGAAGTCCACTGGATATGAAAGTTTCTTAGTAAGTAAGTTTTGACAAGTGTTCTGTTATACACAACAATTACCCACCGGTATCTACCAGAACTGTGACATACTGTTCTCTCAGAGTGAGGTCATGACCTCTGCAGTAAGGTCACACAATAAAGATGGGAAGGAGGAAGGACAAGAAAATGAGAAACCTCATTTAGCTCATGGAAAAATCTGAATCCTTGGCTTCACACAGTTTCATTAAATTGCTCCAAAGTGAGAACCTGGGGTGGGGTGAAGATTGCAGAATAGGCACAGCTACACCTGACCAACCAATAAAAGATACTAAAATAATATGAGCTGGTTCTTTAAAAAAGTGCTAAGCTCAGACTCAAATGAACTAAGTGTAGCCTAGCTTGCCCATGAAGCAGAAATAAGTACAGATTCATGTGACAGGAGATTTCTAACTCAGAGCTAGGCTGAGGAGAAAGGTGACAGACATCAGAGCTAAGTAAGAATGGAGCCCAAACCAGGGAGCGAAGGCATCTGCCCAAAAGTGTAGGGGACTAGTCAGGAAGTGGTCAATGAGAAAGTCTTTGTAAGCGAAGTTATTAGTGCAACAGATTAGTTCAATTTATGAGCCCAACAAATAACTTATGGTACACGTTAAGCTGCTCTTTGCTGCTACCTTGTGAAGTCCTACAGCCTCTCTGAAAGGCAGCCGTACTGAAGGAATAAATGGGAACTGAAAGTGCCACCGAAGCTGAAGCCACAGAAAGCTAAGGTTTTCATGGTGGAGTAGATATTTGAAAGAAGGGTATCGCATAGCAAGAGTTTGGGAGAAAATCTAATCAAAATCCTACCTGAAGAGTAAAAAAGTGTATTGATATGTAGGTATGTATATGCAGGTAAATAAATATATAGAAAACACATTGAAGTTCCTAAGTTTGAGTGTCTGGAAGTACCAGAGTATTAACTTCAAACAGGGCAAAACCAAGAGGCAGGATGAATAAAGTATTCCCATTGTTTTATGATCCTGTAGTTAACCGGTGTCTAATTTTGATGAAGAATACAAGCCTGGGAGAGTAGAAGTTTGGTCTGAAATCCTGATGCAGCTAAAGGAAGTGGCTGAACTTCATTTGCTTCACTGCAGTAAAGAATATGTAGAAGCCAAACATCCACAATCTCCAAATGAAGGCCAGAGCTTTCAAAAGCCACCTTTGTTCCCAAGCATCCTGTTTCTGATAGCACAGCTTCATTTACTACAGGTGTTAATTCTGCTGGAGCCACAAAAACTTGACACATTTAGAAAGGATCTTTAGCTGGGCAACAATATAAGATGACAATCCAATGGGAATAGCTTAAAACCATATATAGCCCTTCTCAAAAAGAAAGATGAAAATTCAGAAACCTGCACTAACCTTCTGAGCTCAGTTCACTGGAAAACATTGCCCTGTGAAACCACATCTTTCACAGGAAAATTTACTCTGGAATATTTCCAGTTCAATTTTAACAACACAAAACATGTTAGGATTACTTATCAGATTTTGTTCCTTGTTGCCTTTATACGGGCAGCTTGTCTTTAGATTTTGTCTTTCTTCAAGATCTGCAAGCTCCATGCCAAATAAGGGCAGATGTTAATCCTTGTGTCAGACTTTAGCTAGGCTGTACTTCACCACAGAACACCAATATGCACTTATGGCACAGACTATGTATAGATACTTAGAAGTGCATTTGGGAAATGGCTGAATTCATTGCACAGACATTGAAGCACTACTTGTTGCTTAAACTTGTTCACTGCCTGGGCAATCCATCTGCCTGCCTTGGGGAAGGGAGTGCCCTGGTTCAGCTCAATAACAGCAAGCCAGGTCTCAAAAGAAGAAAAGATTGATAGCTGCAGTATAGCATTTCTGCAGCAGAAAGCTTATGCTGATAATATGGACACTGAAACCACAGTCTTGCAGGCTGCTGCGCTCTCTAGAGGAAACTCACAGCAAAGTAAACTGTGTATTCATTTCCCCTTCCCTTTCCAGACTACTAATGAATTCCCAGCTGCTGTTGGAATAGTGAAAATATTACAGAAGACGAGGGTACAATGTTTTAACAGAATGCAGGGAAAATTGGCTAAAAAGATGCTCCCAGGATCATATCACACCATTTTCTTTACTCCTTGCCAGTTCAGTTACCGGCTTTTATTTTCTTTCCCTTCTCTCTAGGATCTCTGTTTCCCTTCAGTCTTCCGACTGCCAGTCTATGCCAATACCAAAAAATTCTGAAGATAATAACACACAACAGGATCTGGTAACTAGTGAATGTATACGCAAACATAGGAGAGGGTAATGTAGGAAGAAGAAAATAATAGCTAGGGAACATTATGTAGTGGAAGATAGGACAGCAGTTATGCAAGCTCCAGGAGGTTTATTTCCTCAACCAGCATATTTTCATTAATGAATGACATAAGGACTTAGTGAATATAAATGATATAAAGGGGTAATATGAGATCAGTACTACCAAGTGCATTAAAAATGCTTTAAAAAAATAAACACAAACCTGAATGCCATTTTAAAAAAAAAACGTATGAAAGGAATAGCATTTCTGTGGCTTATTTCAGTATTTTAAAAGAGATATCACTTGCTAACAAGTAAATATATATCTATTTTTTCAGAATGTGAGCCATACCATATTTTGCATACTATACTAAGTTCAACTGACTTTACCTTATTTTTTTAAAATAAATTTTAATTTCTGCTAATAGTACTACAGTCTACTCTGTCCTTTATAAAGCAACACAGAACCCTTTATAGTCAGATAAACACACAGTAGGAACAGGTTTAGCTGCGGTACTTACTTTTGCCTGGTAACGAAAAGTATGTTGACCCATGTCAATTCATGAATGCTTTCTGAACAAGGACAGGAAAATCCAGCCTTTGAAAGAGTTTCACATACATTCAAAAAAGAATCCAGAAAAGACAGAGAGGGAAAAAAAGACTCAAAAGTAGAAAGATAAACAAAGAAGCAGCCTGTTGGGTTTACAGCTCTGACTGCGAAGTATTCAGCCTGGCAGCTCTAAGAGAAATAAAACTCTGTGTACTTGTACATGCTCTCTCCATTAGAGGAGGAGTCAGTTTTGCAACACTTATGTTCCTTGCTTGAGGCAAAACAGTGATTCTCCTCAGTGCAAGCGATCTTTGAGTGAGACAGCTTTAAAGGTGAGAGGTGTACTCTGGAGCACAGCAATGCATCAGTAGTAAATTAATATTTTTAAGCATCAGCTACATACTCTACAGGTTGTTGTTGCTCCTTCTAAATGCTTATTGCATAGGAGTTATTTTTTTAAGGGAAAACTAATACAGCTTCAACATAAACTGCATCTGTAATACTCTTTGTGCACCAGTAATCCATATTTTATATTCTAGAATAACAAAAAAAGATTTTTTTTTTTTCCCAGAGAATGATAGGGGTTGATTTTACATCAAAAAGCTGACTAAACAGAATAAAAACGTGTTTTGTTTTGTTTTCCAATTTTGTTAGCTTTTTCCTGTAACTTGAAGAGTTTCAGATTATGCCATAGGGCTTTGAATTTTACTGACATGCTCAATAATTCACTAGTCATCCACCTCTACTTAACTGAAAACACATTACGTGTTCTTATTAATGCTTTGATTGAAGCACATTTCTATCTTCTCTGTATTCATGCCAGTGAACTAAATAGAAAACAAAATGCATGCATGTTTACTGAAAAATCTTTTAAGCATGAAGATTGAGCAAGAATATTCTTTTTCATAACAAAGTAAGATTTCTGTTGTGTGGATGTTGCGTTGTTACTGGAGTGATTCTGTCTCTCTAATAAAGGTCAGAATTGTTCACATCTTGTGATCAAATGGACGTTCTGCAGATTAATTCAAGCAATCGGTAATCATATGGAGAGTTTCTCAGCAAGACAGGAAAACATTTTCAAATGAGGAAGACTTACCTTGTCATCTGTCCACACAGGGATTACGAAACTTCAGGTGTGTTTCTTCAGTACAGTTTGGGCTACGCTAACTGCCTGCTGCTGCCGGGAGGAACAGTTTCACTCTGTACCTCCACTTGTGTTGCTCTCTTCCATCCACCACATGTGCTGTGTTATCTACTCGGCTCCATGTTAGGACAGTTCAGGGAGCTAAACTCGTGGAAAACAATTCTTTCTTTTTTTCCCCTCCTATTGTAAATTTTCTGAACAGGCTCACTCTGAGGTCAAACAAACGCTGGCAATAGGAGAACACATAGCTGGCAGTAAGACTCAGTTGATTGTATCATAAAACTATGCCCTACAGTTGATCACATGCTCACAGGGTTCAGCCAGCTCTGAGCAAATTCCACCAGTGACTCTCTGTGTTGAAAAGGATGAAACTGCTCCTACAAAACTGGCAACGTGTGCTCAAAAAGATGTGATGACCTCAGAAATGAGAAAAGGAACATAAGGTAGAACCTAACAGGTGTTTCAACAGCCAGAAAACATGCAGCAGGCTGCGGCTGATTATTTTATTTCTGCATCTGCTTGCCTCTGCTAAACCAAGGAGATCAAAATTGGAGAGAGCGAGAAGGAGGGGCAAGAAATAGATAAAATCCTGCCTAGGGAAGAGATTTTCAAAATGAAGGTGAATAAAGAAGTGCTGTCCACACTATCACTATCTTAATTTTTGTAAGAAGAATGTGTAATGTTAAGGTCTGCATGTAGTTTCCCCCCATCCAAAACAGGCTTTATGCCCCTGGAATCTGGTTGATGGGAAAAACAGAACACACACTAAATCACTAATGATTTAGTGAAAGACAAGATGATGCATGAGAGTTAAGAACTATCACTGAGATCTGTAACAAGGATAACTTTAGACATTTGTACCTGCGCTCTCCAGTTCACAGCCAGCTGACGTAATGCAACCTTGGTAACTGTGGCAGCAGGCAGTGCAATGTGAGACAGTTCTTAAATAGTTCCCCAGGATTTTGAGTTAGTTTTTTAAGCTTTTAATGAGCACCGTGTGCCTGTGGCTACACTACTGGCAATAGTCAAGCCAGTCAGGCAAGTCTGTACAAGCACACTCAGCCTCTGGTGGAATGCTGCCAAGAAAACACAACCCTGATCTTAGGAGCACTGGATTAAGGAGAATGTTTTAAGGTAGTAGTAAGATCTCATATGCACAGAACACAAGTCACTCATGTTCAAGAAAAATTCTTTCAAATTAGGAGAGGAGAAAACAAAGGTCACCAACATGAGGTAAAGGCTCTAAAGGCTATCTATTAAAAAATGACTGACAGAACTTGGCTGCTTTGATGTGGCAAAGTAAAGATAGAGACAGAAAATGGAACAGGAACATACATGTCCCTGTAGAAGTAATGTATGTCTATAAATACAAAAGAGAGCAAGCACTGCAAAGTCCAGTAGCTGTTTAGGTTAAGAAACAATGCTGGAGCAAAGGTTAGAGCAGGCAGAAGCAGAATGCAAAATCAAGCAGTAAACTAAAAGGATACTAACCATTGGAGTATCAAAATTTGGAGCAGAATTTCAATAGGATAAAAAAACCCTGCATAGGTACTTCTAGCATAGAGCCTGGCCAGTCTCTGAAAGGGATTATCAATTTGATTCATTCCATGTCATCTAACTTTAGAAATCTGGTTTAGGTCAGGATCTTAAGCTGCCCATATATTCAGCAGAGAAATATTCTTCTGTGGCTGATCTAGCAGCTCAGTAATTTAATTTCCAGAGTCTGGTTTACTTAGAAAAGTTTGTAGGCTTGGAGTCTATTAAACTATTAAACTCCAAACAGCAGTCCTTAACATCAACTGATTATTTATGGAAAGGAAGGTTTAGTAAATTAAAAGAGCAAGCGCCCAACTTTATTTTCAAGATAGTGACATTTGTATCAGTATTACCTCACCAACCTCACTGAAATTATTCTGCATTAGAGATCCATCAAACATCTGACATTTAGGCAAAACAGAATTACACTGTAAAGCAGTATCAAAATAGAAGGCACACAGGGTTGGGAGAAAGGCAGGAAATAAGATACAAGTTGGAGGGACCAGTCAGAAGAAGCCATAAGGTTTCAGGAGAGGGGTTTTCAGGTGAGAAAAATGCTAAAAGGAGCATGTCAGGCAGTGAGATTGGAAGGGCATACGAGAGGAGACTGGAATCTGTCTCTTTCCCACAGCTATTATCTACCAAGAACCTCCACCATTTATCAGAGAATCATAGACAAGTTTAGGTTGGAATAGACCTTTAAAACCATCACGCCCAACCATTAACCTAACGCTACCACATCCACCACTAAACCATGTCCCTAAGGACCACATCTACGTGTCTTCTAAGCATCTCCAGGAATGGTGACTCCACCACTTCCCTGGGCAGCCTGTTCCAATGCTTAATAACCCATTTTTGTGAAGAAACTTTTCCTAATATCCAATCTAAACTTCCCTTGGTGCAACTTGAGGCCATTTCCTCTTGTTCTATTGCTTGTTTTTTGTGAAGAGACCAACCTTTCAGGTAGTTGTAGACAGTGATAAGGTCATTGCCCTTCTCTGAACTCTCTCCAGGACCTCAATGTCTTTCCTGTAGTGAGGGGCCCAAAACTGAGGTGCAGCCTCACCAGTGCTGAGTACAGTGGCACGATCACGGACCTGGTCCTGCTGGCCACACTGTTCCTGATACAAGCCAGGATGCTGTTGGCCTTCTTGGCCACCTGGGCACACTGCTGGCTCATGTTCAGCTGCTTTCAATCAACACCCCTCAGGTCCTTTTCCTCCAGGCAGCTTTCCAGCCACTCTTCCCGAGCCTGTAGTGCTGCCTGGGGTTGTTGTGACCTGGGACTTGGCTCTGTTAAACCTCATACAGCTGGCCTCAGCCCATCGATCCAGCTGGTCCAGATCCCTCTGTAGAGCCTTCCTACCCTCCAGCAGATCAACACTCCCACCTAACTGTTGTCTGCAGATGAAAGCAAACTGGGCAAGCCTTTGTTTTTAAGTGTAGAGGGAAGAACATGAGAAATAAAATAGGAATAAAATTCACAGAACTACAGAGAGAATGATATTCTGCTGCTGTCTGTTTTCCTTACCTTGACCTCCTCTGAAGAAGCAGCAGTGAAAACCCTCTGATGTGAGTCAGACAAAATGTACTTACATGACGTGTCATACAAAAGAAGACATGGTAGGTGCCATGGCCACTCACTCACTCTCACATCACCCATGTGCCTTAAAAATTCTGCCCGTTTCCTCATCACACAGCAGATAAAGAAATACAGCAATGACCCCTAGGAGAAGGATGTCTTTAGCCCATGGTGGCCAGCATTTTGACAGAGCCATAGCCCCTGCTATCTGAAAACGGTGTATGATGGGCTGGCAGCTGAAACTATGCCTTCTCATTTACTCAGAAGTACTCCAATGCCAGCAAGTCCACGACATTTTGCATACACTCCATCTTATCAAAAATACAGCCCTTACCTGTTTCTGGAATAATGGTCATGGACAAAAAGCACTGATGCTCGTTTATTAAGATCTGTTCTTAACACAGACCACATTTCCAGCCATTACATTTACATTTGTGAGTGCCACATACCCTTTGCACCTCTCAAAAAAAGCCCATAATCACTTTAATAGCCAGGGCTGTGCACCACTGTAACCATTCTCCAGACTGCACAGCAGTCTGCACTTAGGCCACCTTATTCTTGCGCTCCTGTTCTTGGGATGTGTGAGACGATTGCCATTTGCTTTATCATTGTCTTTATCACCTTCAGACATGCTGACAATCTTTCTATTAATACATAGTAGATGATCACACAATGAGATTTCAGTCAGTGTGACCTGTGTGCAAGGACCACACTGGCAAGCAGACATGGCTTCAGGAGCCAGGTATTCATGGGAGATCATGCAGGTGTGACTGATGGCAGCAAAGCAGCAGCTGACATGAACAAAGGAAGGGAGCACGGCCTGGTCCGGAGGGACGTGACACTTTTCTGATGTAACACTGCCACGTGGCTGTGGCAAGCAGGACTTCTGCCAGAAATGAAGCCACTTCTTATCTCGTGTGAAAGTTGTCCTTTAACTAGTCACAAAGTACCCCAGCTGCCACACTTGCTTATGCCAGCAGTCAGTGCAACTACTTACCTGCGTTGGTGTAATAGAGAAAACTGGGCTCCTACTATGTGAAGTACAACATGAAGACCTAACTAGCTCTAACTGTGCTGAAGAAAACCAAAAATCTTATCAGGTCTGAATGAACTAATGAACAAAGTAATTAATCATGTCTTCTAGTTTTACAGAAGTTGTTTCCATATGTTTATTGTTGTTTTGAAATGATGAGCACACCTTTGATATTTATGTAACTATACAGAAGATGTATTTTATCACTGAGACCTGTTCTTCAGGAACAAACTTTGTTGCGTGATGTCTAATACACATACAAAATACTTTGATATATTTTTAAGAAAGACTGAACATTAAGTGTAACTGTATCTAATTCAGCCTTGTATGACTTGCCCCTGTAAATTCATTTTCAGCTGTAAAAGGTTGGCACGTTCAGATGGGTTTATCTGTTGATTAAAAAAAAAATAATTCTTGGATGGGATCGTTGTACAATGTGGCAGCGTCCTACCTCATTAAGTCATGCTTGATCACTTGACTAACTCCTAAAGAAATTAGTGAAATGTAATAAACCCATAGCTTTCATGGATGCCTTCACTAAGCATCTCATTCTCTCACAGTTGGCACATAGTTTAATTATTATTATTATTAAAACAGAACTGGAACGTGGTGGAAGGAATGGGGATTACATGTACTATCTGTATTTCAATTCATTATTTCTTACAATGCTGTGTCAAAAACTTTTTTCCTCCAATACAATCATGCAGAGAAAGGGAAAAACAGTAAAGTCCATCTATTGTCTATAAATATGTCTTCTTCTCATGGCAACATTGACGAAATAACGGTGATGTTCATCATGATTGACTTTTTTTTGGTTAAATTGTGTACCATAACAGCTTGGTTGATGTGAACTGCACATACACAAACACTGGGTTAACAACATAGGATCTCAGTGACAAACAACGATGCCATGAACACAAAGCAGCATTTACACACTAACACAGTCTCTCTCTACAAGTAGTAAGTGACAGACCAGCCAACCCTTTCAGAGTTTAACTGTTTTCATCTCTTTGATCCATTACTAAAGTTACACTATCACACAATGAGTAATTTCTTATTGGATTTATATTCTGTTACAAAAAGCCTACTTAAACCAAAATGCATTTCCACAAAACTCTACATCTAATTAACACAATATGTTGAACAGAATCTCATGTTCTCTGAAAAGACAAATAGAAAAAGGGGTGGTAATAAAAGCAGACTTTCAAAGGACATGTCTCCTGGTTATTTACAACCTCTCTTAAATTGATTCAGTCTCCTAAAATATTTGAAGAAATGGTCTCATCCATTATTGTAGTGCATCATTTTAAAAGACACTAACAATTAATTTCTAATTTACATGAATGCCATATGAGCATTAGCTGTAAAGATGTTATTACTTTTTTAGCCTCTACAAAGACACAAGAGTTAGAACACTGTCTTGAGTTGTTTGTTCCCTAAAACAATCAGAAATTGTTGAAGTAGATGACATGTACCTGAAATCAATAAAGTACGTAATATGTAAGAGTTAGAACTATGTAATGATGATGAGATTCCTCCTGATTCTGTAATCTGTTCAATTACAAACCTGGCCTAATGTACTCTTCCCTGCCATTCTACTGATGGCCATGAGTGTAAGCCCTGTGGTCAAAAACAGTGCCTCCTGAGTGATATCTAAATTCAACCTTGAATACAGCAGAATGGCTGCTCAAAGATCTTTTCTGAAATGTGTTTCTTGCTCCAGAACAATCTCATGTCTCTGCTTGAACTTCTGGGCCTGACAGCTGTGATATCCAACAAAGGTGAATTATCTTTTGCCTTTTTACATTCTCCCTTAAGAATTATTTCCAATGAGTGTATAAAATCCATTAGGAAATAGAAAATAATGCTTAATCTAAAAAAAAATATATTGGTATTCAAAATCATTAAGAATAATACTGTTGTATGTTGGTGAGCAGTATTTCAGTGCCTATTGAGTATTCTTTATCTTAACAATAAAGCTGCTATATTTTGCCTCAGCTTGAATTGATGTGCTATGAAAGAGAAATACATGTTTGCTTTACATTGTTCTATTTCCCAAGTAACATTTATTGGCCATGGTTGAAGAAGGGACAGTGAACCAGATGGACCTTTCATCCAAACCAGTATCACTGTTCTAACAGTACTTGGAAGAGTTTAAATCAAGAAATTACAACAAAAGGAAGTATGATGCATCTTTTCCTCCCACACATGCACATTCTTAAACGTCTTCCATGCGGTGAGAAAAAAAGAAAGAAAGAAAGCAGGAAGGAAGGAAGGAAGGGAAAGAGAGAAAAAACGAGAAAGAGCGAAAGAGAGAGCGAAAGAGAGAGAAAGAGAGAGAGAGAGAAAGAGAGAGAGTAAAAGGAAGGAAGGAAGGAAGGAAAGAAAGAAGGAAGGAAGGAAGGAAAGAAAGAAAGAAAAAAAAGAAGGAAGGAAGGAAGGAAGGAAGGAAGGAAGGACGGACAACAAAACCACCACAACTTGTCCATAATGATAATTGTCTCTTTCCTTGGTAATTACGAACTTTTCTTCCTAAGATTCAATGAAGTTTTGTATGTGATAGTTTGTTAAGAAACAAATAGTTACCATGCCTAATGCATGTTTTTAACTGATTCTGCCCTACTGTAGTAGTTCAAAACTGGAAGAATGTTTTATTAGTAGGGTACCTCTATTTCAATTTTGGGCTTTTTTCTGTGTATTAATAAAAAGAACTAAATTCTGCAAAGACACAAAAACAGCTACACAGTAGAAAACTAACAATGAAAATGGCTGTGACAATTTTTTACAAACCACAGACTGAAAAGAAAGAATTAACACATGGAACTTGTACAATGATATGACCTGAAGAGACAGATTCTAGAGACTGGAAGAAAGAGTAACTTTACATAATTTGCTCAAATTACTTGTGAGACACAACAGACTAATTAGAAAAACTTCCATGGAAAGAAAAACAAAAAAATAAAGCATGTGGCAAAAACAAAGAGTATAATGTACACTCAGTGCAGTCTGACAAATAGAACTTGGATATGAATTATGTTTGTTTTCTTGGTACTTGAGTTTTAATATCCCAGTAAGACTGCCTATCTGCAGGGAGAGCAGCTGGATTTTATATTTTATTGTTTTCTTTAATCTAAAATAAGAATTTTTATTGAATGTACATGCCTTGCACTTTGTGCATAACAATAAATAGATCTTTCAACAGAAGTACATACTTGAAAAACCTCCATAAATACTTGCAAAATTCTGGGCAAAATTATTAAAAATACAAAGCCTTGTAAGATTATTTATGAATCACTTTCACTTAGAAGCAAACAGAAAAAATAATGCTAATTTTGTCTGCTCATGTTGTTTCTCATGGAAGTATTCCTGGCAAATAGTAAGGAACTACCGGCACAAAATTACAGACAATGTAGTGCACGGAAAATAAAGTGTAAAGGTAACAAAAGCAATTTCTTCAAATCAAATTATTGCTATACTCCCCTAAGGCCAAACAGGCTCTGCACAATTTAGGCATCCATTTGAGACACTGCTTCTCTAACAAATAAAATCTAAAATCAAACTCCGACCTTAGGAGTGGAATGATAGAGGATAACTCCCTAATTTCTCATGAGTCACTGGAGAGAGGTGCCACTGAGAATTGCAAAGAAAGATATTTGAACAGTCCCTCTAGCTAAACCAATCCAGTGTTCAGCCACTCTCTCTTAGTTTGTTTTTCTAATGTCCAATCCAAATCTCCCTTCTTGCAACTTCTGATCACTGCCTGCTGCCTCTATACACTTTCTAGAAGATTATGGACTTTTAAGCAGACGAAGAATATAACCAGATCCTCCATTAACCCTTTCATCTTCAGGCCAAACAAACCCTTTTCCATCAGCTTCTCTTTGTGCATCATACACTCCAATCCACTCACTGTCCTAGGGGCTCTCTGCTCCAGTTTGTTGACATTTCTCTTGTACTGGGGAACACAGCAGCACAGATGCAGTTATTAATACCTTCCCCCTGAAACAGCACAGTGTGTGGTTGCCTGTTTCGCAGTATGAGCACACTGTGTTCTCATATTCAACCCGGAATCCATTATAAATCCCAGGTCCTTTTCAACAGGGTTGCTACCCAGCCTGCTGGTTTGCAGCCTGTACTGATGTGTAAGGTTACTCCAACTTAGATGCAGAACTACACAAGCCTTCTTTTGGCCCACTCCTCAGGTTTATTAAGTATCCTCTGGGCTGAAACACTGCCACTGGGTCCTCTCAGTCTGACCTCACCCCCTAATTTACTACCTTTTGTAAATTTGCTAATGCTGATGTGTCACCTTCCAGGTCACTGATTGAAGTATTTATGTTAGAGCACCACTGGATGGTCAAGAAGTAAAACTAGCTCTGGAAATAGGGGTAAGAATGCTGCATTGTCTACTAATGTCACCTGAGCTATAGACACTAGATGTTACCAATAGAAGAAAAAGTAATCTCTGCAGAACAAACACATCTAAACACAGTTGGGTGTGCGCAGCTATGTGCTGAGGGAACTTGTGGTGCAGAGGTAAGCACCTACACATTAGGATGATGGAGAGTATATGGCCACACTCCCTGCCAGGATCTACATGAGCTTCAGGAGCTATTGTCCTAGTTTAGGCAAGAATCCAGCTGACAGTATTCCATTCAATGGGTATTAGGAGCTACAAAAATGATTCCCAGGTGCTCAGAGAAAGTGGCAGCATATAGAAACAAGTCAGATGACTTGAAGAGGGTTTAGGTGCCCAATACCTGATAGAATTTGCATACAAACATGGAATTTCTACGGTAATAGTTCAAAACAGTATCTTATTATTATGCAGAATGTTTAGGTTTCTAGAACTGTAGTTTACTGTTACAAAAGAAGATTGTGGGGTTTTTTTTTGTAAAGTTTCTTTTCCTGAGAATGTTTCTTGTTTCTTCTTCTTTTTATAGCTTCTAACTTCAGGACGGTAAATCTAACAGTCTAATAGCCTGATCTCAGTTACAACAGGTCTGTTGCATAGAAAGATTTTCTTTGTATGTATGTGAAAATGGCCAAGAAAAACAAATTATAATTATGTAGGGACACGCTCTTGTTTTCAAATATAGTTTGGCATCTCGAGTTTCACTCTTCAGTGCCTGTCTATGGTAGGTTATGTTGCTTTTCCAGTTTTACATAATCTTTCATTATTGTGCAATCAGAAGCTTTCTTACAAAATAAGCAAGATTCCTTGCAAAAAGCTTGTCTGCTGCAGAAGGTGCTTTAGTTATAGAGAATTAAAATACTGGTTTCTTAGCAAAACACTTCGTTGTTATTAGTTTGCTGACATGCACAGATAATTAAATGGAGAAAAATACATGAATGCGGTTTTGTGATAGGTTTGCTCTGGTGCTACAAACCAGAGCTTTACATTCAGAGTCTCTCAGTATTTTTGAAAGACTGCAACACGTTTTGTTCTCAGCACCCTTTACAATAGACGTGCAGTATTTGACTTATGCACACCAACCTAGTAGCAGAGAGATGACTAAATGAAGTTATTCATGTATGAAATTGGCCGTCTTCTCCTCTTACCCATATATACAAGAGACAGGAAATGCCTTTGAAATGCAAGATGCAAGGCCAAATATATAGGCTAAATCACCTTGAGAGGAAATGAGGAGCTACCAAGCTTTTAGAGAATGCCCAGTTTGTTTCTTGCTTTTTAAAGCGAAAAGTCAACCTATGGAATGGGGTAAAGTTTTTCATTTTACACACTTAAGCACAGAGAACAGCTGATATTCTAAGGTCCCTTTAAACCACTCTTCAGTTCTAAGGTATCATCAAGTATACCAAAGTAATTTATAAATAATATTTCTCTAACCTGTTCTGAAAGACATCTAGTAATAGAGGTTCTACATTTCCAGGCAATGTTGAAGACAGTTTTTCCCATTGTTCCTAAAAACACTTGCCTTTTACTATAACATTAAGGCACCTGATGCAGACAATTACAGGTGTAATTTTTTATTTTAATTATTCCACACAATACTTACATAGGTAGTCTACATATCTATCTACGAAAGTAGTTACACGTCTATGTCGATTTGTAAATCTGTGTTTACAAGTGTAATAAGTAAATGAAGAGCACTCTGCAGAAAATGTGCATTTTTAACTATATAGAACTGCACTCATTCATTGTGTATTAAATATATGAATTTATTCTCTGGAGTAATCTATTTTAAATGCCTCATAGAAGTAATGATTTGGAAAATATCCTTATGAGTTCATTTTCCTGCTAATAGACTAGACAGCAGTACCTCTCAAGCAAAGCACTACTTTGAGATATTTTAAAAATGTACAAAGACATACAGATTTTTAACTAGTTCCTTTCCTCTTTTCTGTACATGTTTTTAAAAATACAATTATTTTTTCTAACAGGAATGTAGAATGTCTATGCGAGATTCTCACAGAAGATGTATTTTTTCCCATATATTCTGCTCATTTTTTTTTTTTTTCCCATTTCCCAGACAGGCTGTCTACAGTGACTATTTAATATATTGTTTTTCAGTCAATCATCTTGAATCATTTAAACGGTTCCATGTAGAACCTTTGTTCTACGTAGATTCTGCTCAAACTACTTAATTTTCATTATAATAAAAATATTTATTTGCAAAACACATCAGATCTTACTAACTGGATAATACTTTAAAAACCAAACCCCCCAGAACAAGAACGGTTCTTTTCCTCAGGATGTAGGTCTCACATTTTGAATTTCTTTGACACATACTAGCTGAGAATTGTTTTATACTCCTAATGCATACCATCCCGTTTTCAAAAAAAAAGCCAACTTTTAAAAACAGGATCTATATTAATAGAAATATTATGGTGAAGTAACAGCGCCTTTTTGGACAATGAAACAGATAAAATGAAGATCTTCTTGCTTCAATCAGTATTAAGTAGCTTACAAATTCTGCATACCAATACAGCCATCCTTGAATAAAAAAACTCCAAACAGGCCCTGCATAGAATTTTGCCTGAAACAATCCGAATACTGAATAAACATAGAGGAAAAACATACATCTTGTAAAAAAAACAAGGATAAGGAGTACTGAAATTCAAAGAAACACTAGAAAATATGTTGCAAAAATGAAGACATAATACCCCTGCTCTTTTGCATACAGTCTAAGGTAACCAAAAATGTTCAGAATATGGGGCCAATATTATTCAATATATTCATTAACGATTTGGACAAGGGAATAGAGTGTACTATCAGCAAGTCTGCTGATGACACCAAGTTGGGAGGAGTGGCTGACACGCCAGAAGGCTGTGCTGCCATCCAGCGAGACCTGGACAGGCTGGAGAGTTGGGCGGGGAATAACCTAATGAAATTTAACAAGGGAAAGTGTAGAGTCCTGCGTCTGGGCAGGAACAACCCCAGGTTCCAGTATAGGTTGGGAAATTACATATTAGAGAGCAGTGTAGGGGAAAGGGACCTGGGGGTCCTGGTGGACAACAGGATGACCATGAGCCAGCACTGTGCCCTTGTGGCCAGGAAGGCCAATGACATCCTCAGGTGTATTACAAGGCGGGTGGTTAGTAGATCAAGAGAGGTCCTCCTTCCCCTCTACTCTGCCCTGGTGAGACTACATCTGGAATATTGTGTCCAGTTCTGGGCCCCTCAGTTCAACAAGGACAGGGAACTGCTGGAGAGGGTCCAGCGTAGGGCAACAAAGATGATGAAGGGAGTGGAGCATCTCCCTTATGAGGAAAGGCTGAGGGAGCTGGGTCTCTTTAGTTTGGAGAAGAGGAGACTGAGGGGTGACCTTATTAATGTTTATAAATATATAAAGGGTGAGTGCCACGAGGATGGAGCCAGGCTCTTCTCGGTGGCAAACAATGATAGGACAAGGGGTAATGGGATCAAGCTGGAACACAAGAGGTTCCACTTAAATTTGAGAAAAAACTTGTTCTCAGTGAGGGTGACAGACACTGGAACAGGCTGCCCAGGGGGGTTGTGGAGTCTCCTCTGGAGACATTCAAAACCCACCTGGACATGTTCCTGTGCGACCTCACCTAGGCGCTCCTGTTCCAGCAGGGGGGTTGGACTAGATGATCTTTTGAGGTCCCTTCCAATCCCAAACATACTGTGATACTGTGATATTGCAAGTGGAATTTACTGCATTTCTGTGGACAACAGCACTTTTTGCTGCATTTTAATATAATGCAGATTTCCCTATTTTATTTTTCTTTAAGTCAAGACATTTCACATAGTTTACAGTAAATTTTAAGGCACAGTTTTACTGTATAATAAAAGGTTTGGGACTTGAGTAATGGAGTATCTGTAAGTCTGTGCTGGATACTAGGAAGACCACAGGGTCTGAAAGTTGGCTACTGGCGAACCTAGAAGGTTCAAACCAGCTCATGGAGAAACCAGTGAGACAGTAAGTTTGAACCAGATTAGTGAAGAGACCCGTTTGTACTTGTGTGTCAGTGAGTGAGGCAATTGGGAGACCAGGGGATCCAGCAGAAGCTGATTACTGACCTGCCACACCACTTACACATGCAGAAATCCATGGGGCCAGATGGGATCCACCCAAGGGTACCGAAGAAGCTGGCAGAGATGCTCACCAAGCCACTTTCAATTATTTATCAGCAGTGCTGGCTAACCGGTGAGGCTGCAGTTGACTGCAGGTTAGCAAATGCAATAACTGTCTGCAAGAAGGGCTGGAAGGAGGATCTGAAAAATTACAGGCCTGTCAGTCTGACCTTGGTGCCAGGGAAGGTCATGGAGCAGATCATCCTGAGTGCAGTATATACATGCAGTATATACAAGTATACAAGTATACTTGTATATACAAGTATATACAAGACAACCAAGCTATCAGGCCCAGTCAGCACAGGTTTCTGAAAGGCAGGTCCTGCTTGACCAACTTGATCTCCTTCTATAATGAGGTGACTCACTTAGTGGATGAGGGAGAGGCTGTGGATGTTTTGTACCTAGACTTTAGTAAAGCTTTGACACTGTTTCCCACAGCATTCTCTTTGAGAAACTGGCAGTTCATGGCCTGGGTGGGTGCACTATTTGCTGGATAAAGAACTGGCTGGATGGCTGGGCCCAAAGAGTTGTGGTGAATGGAGTCAAATCCAGTTGTCAGCTGGTCACGAGTGGTGTTCCCCAAGGCGCAGTATTTGGGCCAGTTCTGTTTAATCTCTTATCAATGATCTGGATTAAGGGATCGAGTGTGCCCTTAGTAAGTTTGCAGATGACACCAAGTTGGGTGGGAGTGTTGATCTGCTGGAGGGTAGGAAGGCCATACAGAGGGATCTGGACCAGCTAGATCGATGGGCTGAGGCCAACTGTATGAGGTTTAACAAGGCCAAATGCCAGGTCCTGCACATGGGTCACAACAACCCCAGGCAGCGCTACAGGCTCAGAGAAGAGTGGCTGGAAAGCTGCCTGGTGAAAAAGGACCTGAGGGTGTTGGTCCACAGCAGCTGAATATGATCCAGCAGGGTGCTCAAGTGGCGAAAGAGGCCAACAACATCCTGGTTTATACCAGAACTAGTGTGGCCAGCAGGACTGGGGAAGTGATCATCCCCCTGTATTCTGCACTTGGTGAGGTCAAACGTTGAATCCTGTGTTCAGTTTTGGGCCTCTCACTACAGGAAAGACATTGAGGTGCTGGAGAGAGTTCAGAGAAGGGAAGTGAAGCTGGTGAGGGGTCTGTAGCACAAGTCTGATGAGGAGCAGCTGAGGGAACTGGGGCTGTTCAGCCTAGAGAAGAGGCTGAGAGGAGACCTTATCGCTGTCTACAACTACCTGAAAGGGGTTTGTTCACAGAAACAGGTGTCAGGCATTGGAACAGGCTGCCCAGGGAAGTCATTGAGTCACCATTCCTGGAGGTGTTTAAAAGATGCATAGATGTGGTGCTCAGGGACATGGCTTAGAGGTGGACTTGGCAGTGTTAATGACTGGACTGTTTGGACTTGATGACTCTAAAGGTCTTGTCCAACTAAATGATTCTAGGATTCTATTATTCTACTGTATATGCAGTGTATATCCCACAGCTGACTAGTGCGTTATACTGAGTCATACAACTGTACAATATCTTTCCATAGAAGTATTAGAGAAAATACCTCTAAGGAAAACTAGGTTTTAAGACATGAAACTTCAAGCTGTAAAAGAAAAGTTCTAAGATAAGGTATATAGCTGTATGTAACTGAGAACCCTTTCTTAAAAGGTTTAGCAGGGAAATGAAATTACAGAGATGTACTGTTCTTTAAATGGATGAGCAGCAAAAGTTCTCATTTTTGTAAAGAAAAACAATTTTAAGTTATTTCAAATAAGATGTTGGTAATCCACTTGGGCAGATGGCCTTTTTTAGTTAATCCAAGTGAAGACAACAGTGTAGAACCAAAGTGCAGAAGAGAAACAGTATTAAAGCAAAGTAGTTTTCTTTGACAGTCAGAGTGCCAAGCAGAGGTCACGTTTACAATATGAGATGCTGACCATCACATGTCCAGCTGACCTAGAAAGTGGGTGGACCACAAACGAGCAAAAAGTAGCATAGGGACAGTACTGTGACACTCAGTTTGAGCTGATAGGATCCACTTCTCTGCCTTCAAGTACTGAAAAATAGAAAGGTTTTACGCCAGTACTGCTGTTGAATTTGGAACTTTACCTTAAGAATCACTGCCAAATAGTATCAGAAACAGCCCTAAACCAGCATCTGCTCTACCTCCAATGCCAAAATGCTTTCTTATTCCTGAAGGATATTCTTCTAACCTAGTCTTAAGGATTCAGTGAAGGATTTCCACAGTTTTCCAAGAAACCTACGAATCTTAATAAAAAAATCTGACTTCTCCGTAACCTCCTTGAAACTCTTACTTAAAAGTCTTCCTAATCTCTCACCTAAATCACCTGTTCCGTGATTTGGAACTATTATTGTTTGCTCTGTGCAACACAGAGAAAGAGAACAGATTAACCTGTTCCTTTTTGCAGCAGCTTTTAAGTATTTGAAAATCGTTATAATATCCCTCTTCTCTCATCTTCCTATCTTATCTTCTCATGATCTAAGATTTCAACTTTTTCCCCTGTCATAGATTTCTCTCATTTTCTGAAAAGGCTTGCTGTTTTGTCCTAGATTCTCTGAAATTATTTTACTTCTTGAAGCAAAACACTCCAAAAATGAATGACGTACTTCAATTTAGTCATTACCATTACTGAAGAGTAGAAGGCAAAATACACATCTTATGAACTGTACTCCTCTTTGCATCCAACAGAATACTTGCCTGTATCTCACAAATTATAGCTTTTCCTAGCAAACCAGGAAGCAGCCATATGTCTAACTCAGATAAAACGTTTGTCTGCAAAGAACAGCCGAAACATATGGCAAAACAAAGTCTTTCTTTTGCAAACAAAGCATTATTTCAATGTGCAAATAAGTTCTATATTTGGATACTTCAAGTGAAACACACCAAACTGTATTCAACAGGTTTAACTCTCTAGCTTGTGCTGTGCTATGTTCTACAGTTCCTTTCATTTTTGCCAAATCAGTATTTTGTTGTTCCCCATCCTATTACCGTATGGCTATTTTTTCCTACCTGAATTCGTAAGTTTCCATCCTTTCTTGTTAAGTTATCTCTTGTTTTTTAATAATATTATTTCAATTTTTAAAGGCTCCACCACACCACACCACACCAATTTCCTTTCACGTATTTTCTTTTAAGTTGATGTTTAAGGATGCTAATAAAAATCCTGAATAGTACTGGATACGGGACAGATGCATATAGAATTCCATTTGCTACAGACTTTTAATGCTGTACCATACATAACTACCTCCGGTTTGTTTTTCCAACTTGTTTTGTTTTCACCCTAACAGAAATTAATCTCAACCATGTTTCCCTGCTAGCTTATGAGAATGGCATGTGATACAGCATTGAAAGATCTATTAAAATCAAAATACATAATATTCACAGTTTCTCTGTCTACAAGGCCTGCTGTTCTCTCAGAGAAAGAAATCAAACTGGGTTGACATAATTTGTTCATGACAAACCTGTTCAGTTACTCATGTCCTTGTCCCCCTCATTACAATTATAGGTAAATATTTTGATTACATTGTTATATTTCTCTCCTTCAGAATTAAACAGATACCATTATGTCTCCCTTTTGGTATTAACAGCATTCAGCAGCTCATTGAGACAGACTTCTTTAATGAAAGCTAATTAAAATCTTTGTCCTTTTTACTTGTTTACAGAAAGTACAATTAGCCTGGTATGAACTGATATAGCAGAGAATCAGTAGGATAATTAATACATATTAATATGAAATAGCGTAGCTTCTTTGTGAAGGATAAAGAGGGGTAAAAAGGTGGTGTTTACTTTGACATTGGAAACAATGCAATCATCATTTGGAGGAAATGATCTGAAGCTTAAGTTGAAGGAGCAGAATTGTACACATGAACAACAGTGAAACAGGTGCACATTAGTTTGGAATGCATCAACCTATATAAACACACTGTCTGAAGAGACAGAAAGGAAGGCAGCCTCAGCATGCAAGAACTCATGAATTCTCTTCAGTCAAAATCCAACTTACGGAAAGCTTCCAGAAGCTTGTGATAGAACATTCTCATGCCCTGAAGCTCACTGTAATGGAAAGCTGTGAGACAGAGGCTGCAGTCCTGGATGAAAGAAAAATAAATTCAAATTAAAAAGCAGTGGTGTAGGCACTAAAGAAAAATTGTGTAAATGCAAAGGAACAAGGAAGGTACAGATCATAGACAACTCAAGAGGTCTACATTGAAATAAAAACAGCAGGTCTGAGTAATGCAGCAAAATCTGAATGGTTTAAAAATATTTTTAGTAGAAAAGAAACATAAAAGCACATTATATATGTGTAATGAAGTACACAGTTGTATGAGAATTTCCCTAAATAATAAATAATTTCAAAAACATAAGCAAGAAACAGCTAGAATTAAAAAAAATTAAAAAAATAAATTAAAAAAAAAAACCAACAACAAAACCAAACCAAACCAAACAAAACCAAAACATGAAAAGGAAAGTAATTTGATCTATATCTCTCAGTTAATCTCTCAATTAACGGTATGCTGCCTGTTTGCAGCATTAACTCTTCAGCGCAGAGATCTCTGTCTCTGCATGTCTAAAAAATTCATAAACTACATCAGTAAATTACACTTACATGTTTTTAAAGTGGTTGTTGATCTTGTGATGGAATTTTACAGCTCTTGAACGGGAAAAACTGCTATTTTTAAAGTTGTAGTTATTTTCCATTACAGATCTGCCAAAATGACTGGCCTAGAATAGAAATTTTTTACAGAAATATCTCCTGTAAGCTGATAGGTATCTATCCTTCACTAAATACTGACTGGTATTAGCTACTACATTGCTTAATATTCACGTTGTTAATGTACAACTCTTCTAAACTAAGTGCTGCCAAAATTCAGAGGTCTTATTTTGTTTCCCAGTCAAGATTCTGCAGAGACTGTGATATGGTGCTCAACTACTGAGATGATGATGAAAACAAAACATTTCACAATATATTTGCTATTATATCAGAATGCATCACGGGTAGGTAAAATCATTTGCACCCAATGGAAAAAAGTTTGTGTTGCATTTTTTTCGATATGCACTAGTAAAAGTAGTTAATCTGATCCATGTTGAGGGTTGCAAATGGAATATATGAATTTCTTTTTTCCTCAGAACCTCAAGTTAGTGTAAAATTCAACAGAGATGACAATAGCACTCAGAAAGTGCACTTTAGTGTGATTTAAAACCACATCACGTATTACTCAGGTGCTGATAAGATCACATTGAATTTTACATTCTGAAACTACTACGTGTTAGCTGCAATGACTACATCCAGGCTTGCAAATCCAGGATCATGTGAACCTAGGAACATTCCTGAGTACTGGAATGTGATTGCCTATACTGTTAAATTTTTGGAATGGTCCCTGACACAGATTTGGTGTAAGTCATGTATTAGTCTCTCAAAGAACTGTAGATTTGAATACAAATCTGGTGCTTGCACAAGGGACTAATCCTAGTAGGCGGTCTGCATGCAACTACAGTGTTTTCGAGGGCAAGGCAATTTAAAAGTAGGGACATAGAGTATTTCATACCAGTTGGCCTCAAAGGCAGTATTCCTGGGCATATTTAATTTACTGAAAAAGATGTAGCCATAGTGACTGCCTGGCAGAAAGGAATGTTGAAACTTTTTAATATGCATGGGAAGCCTACTGATTTGTACTATGTAAGTATACATAAAAAAGAATAAACAAGAATTTACTTTCATATCTTATGACTAGTAAGCTCTAAGTGGTGTTTTATATAACATCAAAGCTCTATATGCTAATAAAGTATAACAATCTATAAGACATGATACTTTACTGCCTGTTAGTTTACATATTTCGGTAATGTAAACCTCCTAGCTGTCCAAATGGTTAGTTGGTAAAACGGAGGTAAACAATTAAGAGGGCAGCAAAGGAAAGTGTCAGTGTTTGGTTCTGATTTCTTCCCCCTGTATGCTCAAGCAAAGTCTCTTTAATTCTAAAGCTGCAGAGGTGGGGGGTGGAGAGGAAGGGACTCTTCCTTGAGCTTAATGTTCATTACTGCTATTTGCCGTATTTTCTGTGTACTAAAGGAATGGGATTAAGGGAATATACTCAGAAAATAAAGTACTCTAATATGATTGAGCTAATAATCTGATTACAGAATGAGCTGTGCACTGCTCAAGACAGACAGTGAATACAGTATGAATACAAACATGCATATACATGCATATCATAGTCCAAAAAAACTGTGTCACAGTACTTCTGATATCATTTATTGACAGCCTAATCCATTACTACTATAATCTTAATATCCTCTAAAAATTCTTTGGGTCTGACAAACATACCGCACTGTACACTGGATAAAGAAAAACAAGACCCTGAGTAATCCCATCTAATTATAGTCATGTAACACAGACATATCCATTCTAAGCATAAACTTTGCGACAGTGAAGTGGGCAAAATGCCTTCCCCAACTTCCTTTAAAATTGTTTCAAGCATCAAAACAATGTTCTTGGAGAGACTCAATATTGACAGTTATGTAAGGAAAATCTGAGAAATTTCTCTTAGAAGAAAACAACACTTCCATGAATAGCCTACTTACTAATTATGCACCCCATTTAGGGTATTAAATAAAGTAACCACAGGAACGGCTGTGGCAAGTGCTAGATGTATATGTAAAAGTGTTGGTCAGCCTATTAACAGCTTCAGTGTTGATGTAAACTGCTATCTGGGCTTCTCTGCCTACTTAATTGTGTCTCTAAGAGCTGAATTTTATGATATTTTGTAAAGGGAAAAAGATTTGAAATTGTATTTTATTTTGGCTCTTTATGATTTATTGAGGAAATCAGAAGTTCTTTTTTTCCAGCTTAATGTTAAAGGTGTAATCATAGGTAGTCTCAAATGACACCTCAAATGATGACATCACATGAGAGAAGACAATGAAAGTCAGGGAACTGAAAGAAAATTTGTTTGCCTTTTGACATTAGAAGACCTGGTGATTTTTAAAGGATCCCAGTCTGACGTATTAGCGGACATAAGGTAGACAACGTGTCATTTAACACGTATTAACTAATTAAGATAAACACCAGTGAGCTTCAGCTTCAATAAGATTACTTAAAAGGTTAAAGTATTTCTCAGTGGAGTCAAAACTTTTAATAAAGCCATCTTGGTTTGGATAAAAAAATCTCCCTTAATTCAAACTCTTATAGAATATAAATAGTTGCCTGAGACTGATTTATAGTTTTATTAAAGTAACTTCTTATTTCACCTGGAAAACACGGAAATAGAAAAATGCCTTTAAATTTGTTAACACAGAGTCTAATCCAGATTGTGCATTAGAAATCTTAACCATTTTAGCTTGTTGGAATAGAAATGTAGAAAGATTACAAATACAAGATCTTGAAAGAAATTCAAACCAAATGCCAAACAAAGAAATAAAAAGGGAATTTTTGATTTTGGGTATTCATTGTACTTTCTTCATTTGTAGTCTATTTTTATATTTTTATTTGGGTGTTCAATTGTTCATAAACTTCTAGTATCTTAATATAGCCAAAATAAGAATAAACATGCACCTAAAATGCACACCACTGTCAAAAGTAAAAGCACAACAAAACCAATAAATGAGTTGTATATGCACATGGGAATTGGAGAAAGTTAGGTAACAGTTTCTACCTTAGAGAACCACTGCCACTAAGAGACAATTAGTCATAATTTAGTCGTATACAAAAGCTGATTTTGCCACCTGGCCTCTTCTAGGTTAAGCAGCTGGCAGTTAGTAAACTAGATTGAACCTGAAATGTAACAAGACAATGAGCATTTGCCACAGTGATGTATGACTTCTTAAATGAGACTGGAGAAGATAAAGGAAATAGCATAACAGCTTAAAGAAGTGAAACAACTGCTGAATTAAGTGAAAACATGACAGGCAAGAAACAAAATGACAGAAAGTGACCAGAAGAGCAAACCTGTGAACACTCAGAACGAAGAAAAGCTGAGTCTTGTTCTGAGTTACATAATTTCCAAGTTCCCCAGACTCCCAGGACATTATAGAGAACAGATATAAGATCTCTTTAACAGGACTACACATCATGGGTGAGTTTTGCATAGTTATATATGTACAGCCAGTAAACCTTGTCCATTATGTTCTGGATGGTCCTTTGTTCATTCTCCTGTCAGCTACCCAATGCCCAGAGTGACAGTTTGGACAACAGATTTGACATCCATGGTTGGGTCCAAGGGTTGAGTGAACCAAAGTAAGCTTTTGGATTGAAAGATGGAGACCTTTCAGCTCTCACTGATCTCAAAACCTCTATTTAACGGGGCCTATAGAGTAATTCTGTATGGTTAATTTGCTACCTTCTTCGCAAACAACTCATTTATCTTGGAAAGAATGACCCAGAAACATCAACTTACGTGAATTCTTAGTTCTGCATGTTCTGTATGTAACAGTTTTCATTCACCCCTGAAGAATCATAGAATCATTTCGGTTGGAAGAGACCCTCAGGATCATCAAGTCCAACCATAACCTAACTCCAGCACTAAAACATGTCCCTACAAAACCTCGTCTAAACGCCTTCTAAACACCGCCAGGGACAGTGACTCTGGCATTTACTTGGGCAGCCTGTTCCAATGCCTGACAACCCCTTCTGTGAAGAATTTTTTCCTAATATCCAATCTAAACCTCCCCAAGCACAATTTGCAGCCATTTTCTCTCGTCCTATCACTACTTGGGAGAAGAGACCAACACCCTCCATGCTACAACCTGCTTTCAGGTAGTTGTAGACAGCGATAAGGTCTCCCCTCAGTCTCCTTTTCTCCAGGCTGAACAGCCCCGGTTCTCTCAGCTGCTCCTCATCAGACTTGTGCTCCAGACCCCTCACCAGCTTCACTGTCCTTCTCTGAACTCTTTCTAGTACCTCAATGTCTTAAGTAACATGCATGCAGTTTCTGGATAAGAGGCGGAATCAATGGGAATCAGGTCTAACACGCTAGCATCATTGCAGACAAAGTTCCTGTTTGAATCACAGTGCAAGACACTAATGAATTCAGAAATTACAGTGCAAAAGACTCCAGCAAAATGAATGAGACTTTCTTTTTTTTTTCCTTTGCGGACCAAAGCCTCAGCCTGTCTAAAAACTTGTTTCTGTAAAAAACACACTACTTTTGCACAACGTCTGTGACCATCAATAGGGCCCAGGGATAGTACCAGAAATAAAAGAAATTTATATCTTCTTTAATGCCTCAAGATAATTTTGTAGAAGTATTTAATTACACATAGCCACTGTTACCTAATCATAGTACTCTTTATTTTGCTAGCACAGTGGGGAAACTGGAATTGGAAATTACAAATGTATAAGCAAATTAGATTCACTACAAAAGCTTGCTCAACCAAAAGCCTAGCACCAAATGCAAACCCTGCATTCTCCACTAAATGCAATAAAAAATATTTTTCTGCAATGGAAATAAAAAATTCTAAATTACTTCTAACCTACTGAAATCATACCAAAGAAGAAATAGACAGACTAGTATAAAAAAGAATACCTGTGCATTTAAGAATTCAACTGGAGAAGGAATTTTCCATGTCAGCTAAGCAGTTTGTGGGAAATAACCCTCTTTTATTTTACCATGGTTGTAATAGGAAATATTTATTTCTTTGTTATCTTTTACAGAGTTTAACTCCTCCAAAAAAAGCAAAGGTGACACATGGTTTCAGAAACAAAATGCACTGTAGGTCATCATAATCACAGGAAGAATATTTCCATGAGGTTTTTGTAATCTCTTACAGGTTTTGTAATTTTAGTCATCAGATTGCAGTCTGAAATCTCCTACTTATGATATCTCCTACTTAAGCTGGCATAACTGACAAAAGATTTTCTATCTCTGTTTTTGTTGTTGTTGTTGTTGTTGTTTAAGGGACTAAATGATTTGGAAATAAATACCCCAAAATAAATTAAAATAATCCACTCAACAAAATACTAATAGCCTGTTTAGATGATTACTAAGCATAATAAAAGACTTTTTTTCTGTTCTAATCTTTGCAATTTTGTAATATTTCAATTAGAATTTTTTAGGAACACATCAGGAGGAGATTAAGATGACCTTGTAGCTGCAGCAACTTACGATACAGTGAGTTTATCTTAGACCTAAAAATTCTACATGTAGAATAATATCACCAGAGAATATGCTTTATTTAATAGGAAAAAAAAATGTTTTTTCCTTGAATTCTTTTTAAACCTACTAGGGATAGGTTTTGCATGTAGTTCCACATGTATTCATTAATTTCGCAGAAGAGTCTTTAGCCAGTTTACAGTAAAATTTACTAAGAAGTGAACAAACGCAAATATATGAGATCATTCTTAATTATAGTTAATTTCTCACCATTTTCACAGTACCAAAAACTACAGAATTGTATTCACACCACTGATAAAGCTCAATGTTTACACAAATAATATTTCAGGTATACCTTCTCAGTAACCTTTAATTATAAGACTTTATCAGAAGATCAGTTCATTGAAATTACCTAAAAATGGGGCATGCAAATATTGTAATTTAAAATGCATATAGAATATCATAAATCACACGTGAAATAAGTACTCATGTGAGCTAAGACACAGGTACACATCCTGATAGCAGAATAAGGAACTGCAAATTACAGCAAAATTAACTTCAGTTATTATATGTAGTGAAAAACACCTGTATTAAATCAGGAGATGACAGTTCACTTAATGAGTGGAACAAATCAGCAGTTTGACAGTGCTTGCTTCCTTACTTTTTCCCTGTTCCTATTGCTTTTGAGTCAGTTCCTTCCTTTTGACCCTCAGTAATGCAGTTCCCCCACCATGTCTCACTGTCGAGGACACAGTGTCCATTTGACCTCAAGACTAAAGATTTAGTGAGTTAAAAGGCTTCTGTTTTTCCCAAATTAGTTTTCTGACATTTTAGTGATATGGCTATTCCCATGTGCAAGGTCAGCAACACATATTTGTGAGCAGAACTGGGGAAAGAGAAACAGGAGAGGGGATTTCTCATCCTGCCCTGGAAAGATTTTGGTGTGTGTACATCTATTTCTCGTAACCTTGTCCTATTAGCATATTTCAAAGAGGATATATATTGTTCATTCATACACAGCCCATACCAAATTTTTAGGCTCTATTAAAATCTGTGGGCAAAGAGAAATGAAGGCAAAAGATTTTCTGTTCAATAAACGTAAAAAAGGCAAATCTGAAGATTTAGAGGAACCTGTAGTTGAAAGAAGTGATCCTAGAAGTACAGACAACTAGAGAAAAACAGTCCACTCCAGCAAGTAAAATACGCACTGGAAAGGTCACTGTAACTTGCCCATCTTGGAACACAGAAGCAATGTTCCCTCTTTAATGTGTCTGACTGAGCTGAACTTCGAGTTGACTGTGCACTGCCTAGGAGATAATACTTTCAGAATGACAGATCAGGATTCACCTCACTTAGCCAGATGCTTATATCTGAGCTTGTAGCTGAGCTATATAGGGTCCCTGTATGGTCAATGAAAAGAAACAGGCTCCTAGAGAATGTGACTCATCTTACCTTCTTTTAGGTAAAGAATAAGACAAACTTCTCTGAGAAATGCTTATTTTTTTCACTGACTATGAGGAAGCAGGCTGTTCTAAGTATCCACATTTCGAAGAATTGCAATTGCTGGAACAAGCGAGAGGCAAACAGGAAAAAAAAAAATAGAGAGCGTACCTAAGCTTCATCATCACGGACAACTGCAGATACCCTTTAGGGGCAAATCTATGGAGACTGAAGACTTCAATCCTGTTTGAGTATGATATCCAGCACTTTTTCATGAGACTCTTCTCCCCAACCAGCATAACAACAAAGGGAGAATCTTGATCATCTTGATGAACTTAAGATTTGGACCTAAAGTCTGAATGAGATGTGGAGTTACACATCCTCTTAATAAAATTGTAATGAAAGACTGAGGATGGCAAAAAGAAAAATACAAATCTAAAAGGAAATAAATACAAGCTGTAAGGCCAGCACGCCATAAAAATGATTTATGTGAGAGTCTTCAAAGAACACATAAGACAGAAAGGGAAGTGCAAAAGAAAATTAAAGAAATCACTGCTAGGCAATATTGTCTAATAAAATAATTTAACTACCCTTCAGTTCCCCCCTTATATAACATTTTATTGTTCATTATACCCTTAGGATGAATATTAAGATCTCTAAGACAACAAAAATACTGTGAATGCCATCTACAGAACACCTACGCTATATGCCCAATTTGAACGCAATCTTGTTTTTGCTACCAATTTTTATTAATAATTTTTGGTAACTTTCACAGTCTGTTCAATTTTGCTTCTCCAATTAAGTTCACAACCTGATACATGGAATGCACACATCTGGGGATGAAATGGCAACCCTGTTCTTTATGATTTAAAGGCTGGGAAACAATGAGGCAGAATACCCCTGGGTTTAAAAGAAGCAGCTCAGCAAGCATGGAAGGCAGAACCAGTCTGAAAGTTCATAGTTACTAATGTATAAATAAAACAAACCCTGACAGTAGGCACACAGTATACTGGCACATGCCTTCATAATCTGTAAAAACAGTGTGGTTTTTTTTTTTCTTCTAATCATACCGATAAATGTTGTTCTTAATCACACTGACAGAAAAAATGATTTTGTATTATTAACTGTTTAAAATGTCATAAATGATACTTTTTATAAACTAAATATTAGTTAAGCTATTAATCCACTTAATATTCCTAACATAATCTCACTGATATGTGGAAAGAAATACTAAGAGCTTGCAGTTTAACTTCTCTTGTCAATCAAGTCAAGGTCAGGGATAAATATACTTGTGAAAAGAAACAGATAGGAGGGCTAGAGGAGAAAGAAACATCAACCATTTTAATTCTCATGAGTGACTACAACAAAGCTCTTGTTTTTGAGAAATTCTTATAATCGTTTTGCTTTAGACAACACCAATTTCTACTTTCTATTATAACTCTGCATGGAGAAACTTTCCTTACTAAATACAATTTTATGTGAAAGATGGATGAATTGAATGTGCTGGCAGACTCTCTTAATTTTGTTTCCTGAAGTGCTTTAGAACAGAAATGATGGCTTTTTCATTATGTTAATGACATACAGATTTTTTGAAAAAGTGTAATTACATAAATTCTGGTTTTGACACAAGCAAAGGCTATTGCATTGTAATTGGGCATCTGCTTGTAATGAAAATTCATGTAATTTGATTTCTTCTATCTCTGTCAAGATCTATTGTCTTGTATTGATGTTTTCTTTTGCTATGAAATAGAACAAAAAACACAATCAAAAAATCATTTTCTGAATGCCCTTACCTTTCCACTCAATAAAGAAAACAAAGCAAAATAACTTCCAGAAGGCTGTAATCAAGCTATATGAAAGGAAACTGTCCGCATGAATGTAAAGAGGGAGTTTCATGCATCCAGCATCATTTTTTTTCCCAGATATTTTCAGTCTAAAATAACTAAACAGTGACTGTGTGGTTCATTATTACTTCAGATCTAAATTAAGGATGCTAAATAAGCATGAAAATCAGAGTACCATTTAATGCAAATAGTCTCACACGCTCAGAAGAAATGGCTGCTACAATATCTAGAAAATCAGAGGAGGTTTAAAGTAGGATATTAATAAATATTTAGCAAAACAAATTCCTGCATTTCTCTCTAATACTTTGTGCAGTCCTTTTATCATTCAATATTGGAAATCCTATTCTTTCATAGTCTTTGCAGTTTCTTGAAAGTGTAGAACAGTGGCTCAAGATACCAGGCAAAAAAATATAGAAACATGTATGATCTATTGCATAATTAGAGTTCTTAGTGCACCTAAAAAATAATATTAATTTTTCCCTACTATGCATTATGAAAATTGCATCCTTCTCCCACAAAACATACATCAATCCATAAGCATTTCATATTTATATCTATGTGCCTCTCCACTGAAACTTTAGAATTCTCATCTGTTTCCCATTAATGTTTGTATTTGCTTTTATTTTTAATCTTACAGCAACAAAATATGGTGTAATTTTGTCTCGGAAATACTCAACTTTAAGATAGCAATATTATACTGTTTTTATTGTACCAGTGGAAGTGAAGGGCAAGTAAAAAAAATTAAAAAAAATATTTACTGGAATTGTTTTGTAGATATGAGAGAATTCAGTTTATTGGTTAGTTAACAATAAGGTCCCATTTAAACAGAGTATGGTAACTAAAAAAATGCTACCAAATGTATGAAAACACACAAGCACAAAAAAATTAGGAAGTAAAATGGAGGATGCAGAATGACTGGTTTTAAATTAGCTTAATAACATTGTACATATATAAAAATATGGTGGAAGAAAAAGAGTAAGTGGAATGCTTATTGTGTTCAGTACACAAAACATAGGAAAAAGTATTGTTCGCTCCAACAGAGGAGTAGTGTTCAAAGCTAAAATACCTGAAACAGATCAGATAAATAAGTGCATTAAGAAGGAAAACAGGGTCAATATGGATTGGGATTCCTCATCTAAGCAGGCAAGCACAGGATTATTAAGACTGTTATAATGATGGTGGGACTAGGATGACGACAGTGACTGTGATGTGCCGTGGGAGACCAGGAAGCCTGAGAGCAAAAAGCAAGCAATAACATAAACCAGGAAAACTCCACAGGGGTACATTGCTGAGGCAAAAATTTATAATACTACAAAGGATTATTTCAGACAATCCAGCCAGGAAATCCATAACAGGAGAAATAACTCTTGAGTTAGTCCTCCACAAAGTACAGGACATGATTCACAATTTTGTTAGTAAGGAGCTAATCTGTAACTGTGTCCACCACATTCTTAATTTCATGGACAAAGTAAGGAAAAAACAAACAAACAAATAAATCCACCAATCTAGGGTTTAACTTAAAAAAAACCCCAGTAAATAATTTTTAAATGATTTGCCTTGTTGAAGGAAATCAAAAAGCAAATTTTAGATCTTATCTACTTGTAAGTACCATGAAGACTTTACAGTGGCACCACAAGAGGGTTCAAAAAAACCCCAAAACGGTGTTTTCCTTACAGGAAACATACTGTTTCAAATGTTAGTGACAGTGGAAGACTTGGAGCAGAACAACAAAATGAACTGTCACAAATTGCCAAAACTAAATTTTCCCAAAATTAGTTTTCAAGGAACACACCTTCAAAGTAACTAAATTATTAGTGTAGATGTGCCACGTATCTTAATTCCAGTGTTTGCCAAAGCAGGTTTCTAGTGTGCATGTGTGGGTTCCCCTCCTTTTGCCCTGAATATAAGCTAAGTACTAGTTCTGTTTCCCACTCATTTGCAGTCTGACACTGCAAATGAATTCAGTTCACTGTGGGAAAAGCTGCATAATAGGACAGTCACAGCAGCAAGAGATAAGTCAATATCAAATGCCAACAAACAAATAATTTTATTAAAATAACAATTATTATTGTAGTATCTGAGAAAAGTAACAAATTACACCAAAAAAAAGGAAAAAAAAACCTACAGAGAATCAATGGCATCCTGAGATTTAGTTATCTTACTCTCACAGATATTGCTTTTGCTCTTGTTTCAGACTGAATTAATGATCTTAAGGGTCTTTTTCAACTCAAATGACTCTATGATTCTAATATTGTGCCTCTTACGTAACTAATAGAATAAATCTAATAGCGTTTCCTTTTTACATCAATAACAATATTTGAATTGTATCACCTGTCACTACATTTGTGAGACGGAGCTTAGACAGCTTCATGAGTAATTTATACTTGTGAAGCAATCCACAGAATGGAACACAAGGAAGTCAGGAGAGACAAGGAACATAAACAAGAAGCAAATAACCAGAAATAAGATACAGGTAGGAAACACAATGAACTATCACAAAGAACATAATGTGTACTGTGACCTTTGGTCACTTAAAGCTTCAAAACTGCAAAATGCACAGTATTTTACGTCACAAAAATGGAAAAATTCAAAATACAAATATTTTTTAATTGATCAAAAAGATGGGAAAATACGGTAAACGTAACTGGACAAAGAATACAGAATTATTCTTTTAAAAAGCCAACAAGAAGTCACAATAATAAATACTAAATTTGTAACCAAAGATTATTTTATTAAATACACCTGTTTTTCATACCTAAGGATGCAGAAGATTTTCTGCTAAGTATCTTCCAAAAACAGACATGCTTTTTGTAAGATTTTTTTAAACCAAATGGAACAGTTTGACTGCACTGACTCAAAATGACTTATGGTGATCTAATAACAGTTGAAAATCCAGACCAATAAATTTAGACTGTCTTCCAATAATATTCCCAGTTTGAAATGAACAATGAAAGTCAATACACTGAAGGGGCAAAACTTAAACACAACTGCAAATCCTGTATTCAGTGATCCTGGTATACTTGTTCTTCCCTTAATAGCAGAGTTTTAACCATATCCTCTCAAGTCACATGGAGATACTCAAAATCAGGACCACAAACCCAAAGTCTTTCCAAATATATTTCTTCAGATAAAATGAAAATTACTCTTACTTTACATAACGTTCTGTAAAAGTTCGTTTTATATTATTAGACTCCATATGAACTGCAACTAATCACTACAGAATCCAATTACAAAGTGTAAGCAAATCAGTATGATCAGTAGATGGTTCATGCTCAAAGAAAAAAAATCATCAAAACCCAGTGAAGAGATTTCATGGTGAAACAGGAACCCCTGAAGAGTCCTAAGAACATGAATCAGTTTTGAGTACCAGTTGGATGAGATTATCATTGTTGGTCCTTTCCAACTGAACTATTCTAGTCTTGTCTACTAAAGAATTATAGATCTTGAAAAACAAGCTTGTTAACATTTCTGCCCATGGATTGACAGAGATTTGCAGCCTGACATGGGATGAATGTCCTACTCAATTCCTTTCATGATGGTACCACACAGAATAAATTTACTGCAAACATGCCAATAAGAAGAAAAATTAGATATCATTGAGAGGGAATTTTTAACTGGAATAAAATAATCAGAGACATTAGCACTCCAGTATGGGCAAGCAGATTTGAATACTGTATATATATATATAAAAAAGTAACAACCTAATAAAATGGATTAGTTTGAACACTACTATAAAAAAAATTTTAACAACATGATAAAGTGCATTTGAATATTTTTTAAAATCCTGACTGTCTGTTTGTGGCATTGCCAAAATGTCAGCGAAATGATGGGCTATGTAAACCGAACCTTGTTAAGAAAATGTAATGCAGCAGAGTCACGTAGATTTGCCAAATTACATTAAAGGTTTATGTGAAGCTCACGTTGTCAGCAAAAGAGGAACTACATATGTAATACCTGTCATTCCTGAAGACCTAAAACCTGTCCTAACCAGTTAAAGTTACTGTCTTAGCCAAAACTGAAGTCTGATATTTGAATGGATTTTTAGGAAAAGCATTTATTTAAGTTGCAGAAGTAAGGGTGTTGCTTTGGTTTTGGTTGGGTTTTGGGTTTGAGTTGTGTTGTTGTTGTTGTTTTGTGTGTGTGTGTGTGTTGTTTGTTTGTTTTTGGTTGGTTGGTTGTTTTTTCTGCCGGCTTCTGCTAAAGCTTGCACATAACTATATTTTTAGCAGATTTAAAAGATAAGCAAGTTGAAAATTCCTGGAAAAAGTTCAAGGGGAACATTAAACCTGCAGTTAATTAATGCCCTCCTAAACAGTATGAGTCTTTTCTAAAGACCCAATAGCATAGGCTAAGGAATTGAACACTGCTTAAGATGGAAGCTGCAGTCCAGGAAATCCACAATACCAAAGACTCAAGAACATATCAGCCATCTGATTAAAGGGACCACTGGATGACAGAATCAGACAAATGAACAATAGCTTTGATCCAGTCCAGCCATTTATAAGTTCTTGTGTCTGAAAGGACTCAGGTCTCTTAAGGAAGCACAACAGCTTTGTGTTAGCAACCATATGCCTCAGTATAAATCCTGACCAAGAAGCACTGAAATAATAATCTCCTTGTACGTGAGTCTGTTAATACCCTTAAAAACCAGAACTGGTAATCCAATGATCCTCTCTGTGTTTTTCCCAGCCAACCTGAAGGTCTGTTAACAGGACGAATGTTATTACTTCCAAAATAATATTATACCTCTCAGTGGAATTATCACTAGTATTTACTCTGTTTTTACCAAGACTGCAGACTGGAAATGGAGACATTTGTTAGCAAATCAGTTGAAACTGCTTTCTATATTGTTCTAGTAACAATATTCTAAATTGGGCTCTATCACTTATAAAACTTTAAACTGAAACACTTCGTGCTTTAAATAAAAGTACTAATGAAAAACACACATGTTTTGCATTGAATAAATAATTTGGAAAAGTGCACAATACTTATCAAGAGATCAAAAAACACAATAGGGACTGAGGCTTCTCTGAAGACTTCCTTTCTTGGGGTGAATTCTTAATGCTGAAATGATGAGGTAGGAAGTTATGCGTTGCTGGCAAGTATTACAGAGCAAGTTATTAAGCCAAACTACCTTGATTCTGAAATGAAACACTTTCCTTGTTATACAGACAGAAGACAGCTGTGACAGCCACTCTTCCTCCAGTGCAGAGGTACAGCTTCACAGTTCTGTACTCCCGCAGCAGCCTTCTTGCTCCCCGAAGATATGCACAGGCACAGCAGAAGGCACTCAGCTGCTACTCAGTACCTGAAAGCCATTTGCTACCTCCTGAAGATGCAGTGAGCCATAGGGGAGCACTCTCAGGCACAGTCTGGCTTGTACACTGCTTGTTGGATCACACTAAACCTCAGTAAAATTACCTTAAATCTGATTAACTACTGCTGCTGCCAAACAGTTTGAGTTTAGAGAGCATATGGATTCAAACATAATGATAACAGTCTTACAATTGAAGTTTTGGGTTGGTTCTCCATCTAAATTTAAACTATGTTGTAAATTGAAAATCAGTATGTAAACCATACATACTAATGCAAAAAACACACAGTGAACTAGTTTTTAAAAGTATCTATAGATCTTAAAGCCTACTGCTGGGCATTTTTCTATTTGTCTGAGAAAAAAGACACATAATATAAATACCAAAGGAGCAAACAACAAAACATTCAGCAAAGTATGCAGAGGGATACAAAAATATTGGTGTAAACATTTTGCATAACTTTCTATATACCAAATATCAGTTCGTTTCAGGAAAACAGGACAATTAAGTTGCAAAAGCGTGAGATACTTTGGCTAGTTATTAGAGCAGTACCCTCAATTTCTGTTAGGACTATCTATTGCTACCTATTACTGGAGTGATACAAATATACATACTACAAATGTCTTTAGTTGTCTTGTTCACAGATAGCTACTCTGGCTGACAGTCTGACTTAAAAATGATGGATGACAGTATATTGCTCTGTGTACGCATGTATATATATATATATATATATTTTTTTTTTTTTTTTTAACCGCACACGTCTGTTAATATACCAACAAAAAAATCTGGATTTCATAACTTTAACAAGTGTGTTCAAGTTTGAATGTTTCACTCATCAAAACCTGTTCAGAAAGTGATTTATGGCTACTAAGTTAACCCTCATGAGAAACTTCAAAGTGCGTAAGTCAGATGTTCAAAAGTAGATTAGGGAGAAAAAAAAAGCGTCCAACCTACAGTTTGTACATATGTGTGGTGCACCAAATTGAAAAATTACAATAGAGTGAAAAAATAATACAATATAATTTATTTCAATAAACACATAATCTCATAACAACAATGGAATTAATGTACCATAATTTAAGGTGATATAATTCACATGCAAAGTATTTGAGAAGAACATAAGACTAAATAAATGTGACTTGGCGCTTTACACTTTCCTTTGTTTATGCACAGTTCTCTGTTCAGCCTGTTGACAATAGTAACCTAAATACTTCAGGTCTTCCCCAGCCTAATTTTTTTTCTGAAGTTTTGTTGTCAATGTTAAACATATACCAAATATGAACCTTTTGATTTGGAAAAACTGTTCTTCCAGCTTACGGCACTGTGAATAGTAATGTAAGATGAAAGATGAAGAAAAATTAGACATAAGTGGAGTGCTGTAGGTCTAGTTCTGGATTCCCTCAAACTGTTACTACAAAATTAATCTGATTTCACAGGAATATGATTACTCTTGAATTCATGTCTGAATTTGATCAAATAAATTAAAACTCTTGGGTACAAAACATTTAGAATAGATGTTACACCAGTGATTTAAAATGGAATGAGAAAATAATATTTGCCAGCATTTCACATGTCTTCTAAGAGATCTGCTACTCAAGTTGGAACACCTGGACACACGGGTTTGGGACATGCACAGGTGGTCTGCTGTAAATCCACAACATCTGAAATGCCTTAGGCTTGGTATACACGTACAGATTGGTTGCACAGCAAGGATGACATGTCCTGGATGCATCTAACTCACTCCATGAGCAGGTAAAGGATGATCTCCCTATTTGTCCACAAATAACCCAACTGAAGAGACTGCTTCTGCTCTGTCTGTTGTTCAGGGTTGCAGATTATCCTAGAAATTGATAGGGTAGTAGATAACTTGCAGTAATTTACTGGCACATTGTTAAAGCAGTTGTTTGGGTTAAAAACCAAAAAAAGTTGGGTTCTACCTGTTGCTCCCTAAAGTAGTGATAGCTGGTCAAGATCATTCATATTAGTGAGGTCTAGATTAAATATTAAATTTAATTCAAACCAAACTCCTTATAGAATCCAAACTATTTAATAAAAGCAAAGATTTTAGTTATTCAAAGGCAAAGAAAAATGACCATAAAGCTAGAGATAGAAGATAGGCCAATAGAGAATAAAGACAGATGTATTTGTATAAAATCAGGAAAAAAGCAAGCAGGGAGAAAAGGTTCAACACACCAACAGTAAAGTAGGAAAAGTATCCAGCTCTGTACTTGAACTTCAAAATAACTATTAGACCCATAAGGAATAAACGGAAGCATGAGAAGATGAAATGACACGTGAGACTAAAGGCACTAAATATGACAGTAGTATAAAACCACCTGAAAAGTGAAAGTAAAAATGGACAAGGAAAGAAAGAATGGGAATGGGAAACCTGTAGGGAGGCACAACACAATTCCTAATCCTTCTGTTTTGAATATGAATAGCCTGTTTCTCTAAGCATCTTTGGGTCACAGTGGACTTTTCTCCAGGGACTAAAGTCACGGGTTTTTAAGCTAACTGCTGCATGTATTCTAACAACTTTGATTATGCTCTTAAATACTTAAGCATTAAATATTTAAAGCACTGAATATACTCTCTTCTGTAAGATTTCTATTGCACATTTTACATGCTTAAGATGACTGACATAATATTTAGCTCACAGAAGTGGCTGAGTCTTCCCTGTCCTTTTTGCTTCATTTCTTCCCCTGATATTCTGATAGAAAATATTCTCAGGAGACTGGCAAGTCTCAGAAATGAAGCAATGAGATCAGGTCAGTTTTGGATTTCCTGAAATGGCCTTAAACATGCTGCAAAAATTTCTGAACTCTCTTTGACAGGAAAAACCTTATACACAGAATTTTTCCGTAACTTAGATGAAATGGTAAAAACAGTAATTCTGAAGAAAAAAAAATCAGGTATTTTAAGCAATCAGATATAAAAAAGAAAGAAATGCAGAAGCACTCTGAAAAGGAGTCAGATGCCAGCAAAGAATCTGACAAAGTCCATTGGCTTTGGCAGGTTTAGATTAACTTCTGCAGAGAAAAAACAAACAAACAAAAACCCCTAAAAGAAACAAAAAAACACCAAACATTAAAAAAAACCAAAACAAAACAAAAAACAAACCACACAACAATCACCACAACCACCACAAAAGCACCAAGAAAGAAAATAAATCACAAGATAACGTTAGAAACAAAATCATTATGATAATCAGATGTGTCTCATTTTACAGTTTGCTCCAGCTCCTCTCTTCTCTGCACAAGAGACGGGACAGTATCACTATTGGAAAAGGTTCATCTGGCATTATCTGCAGATAAACTAACACTGACTTTTTTTTTTTTAAATTAGCATTTTACACCACAAGAGATACTGAAACAAGAAAAATACAATGGTTAATACATGCAGATTAAAACGTAGGGCTAATTAAGAAAGACATTTAATCACCTTTGATGTGATGTGGCAACTTAAAAAAGCAAAGCACAATAAACTCCAGAGATTCTGCCAAAGCACGTCAAATTTAGTTGCTCATTTATTATTATTTATTATGAAGCTTCAACTAAAGTGTAACATTTTATTTTGCTTCAGAAACAAAAAGGAAAAATATTTTAAAGTTTAAACAGAAAACAATAAACTTCTGACAGTAATGTAAACAACTTTTTCAACTTCTTTCCTCACCCAGCAAAAATCAATTAGGTGTTTTGCTCTTGCACTTATTTATCTCAGTTCCATTTGGACTTTTATTCTTTTAGATACAAAAAACTGGGATGAAATAACATGTGTATGGTATGTTGCAGTGTGAGTTTACTTCAGTGACACACACATTAATTCTTTCTACTAAACAAGAAAACTGTGCTTGAAACTACTGACAACTATTCTGCATCTCAGGGTTCTATAAACTTTGTTTCTTATTACTGGGAAATTAACATATTTTATATAGTGGCATACTTGTGTGTGAATTTTAGCCTGATTACAAAGCTACAACAAAGATCAAAAAGACTTCCAGAGTTCATTATAGTTCAATTACCTCTTCCTCATTTCATAGCTTACAGAAAAACGTCACATTACTTTCTTTTCTATTATTTAATTTTATTTTATATAAACATTTTACTTACACAAACGGAGCCTTTTAATCCATCTAACTGGGAAATGCATTCACTTGTTAGAATAATCCAGGTCTGACATTTACATCGGGTATATTGCATGTATGTTTTTGCCTGTGCATATCTCCGTCACTCCTGAAGGACACCTGCACAGTGAAGAACAGACAGATCTTGTTGATCCTTGATAAGGTCACAGAGGCTTAGCTATAATATAGCCTTGCTTAATCCTCATTGGTTTTGCCTATTGAGCACAAGGCTGTTTCCTTGACAACACAGCTGCAGTTGCCACAGCATCCAGAGGCACATGTGATGTCCAGGTTTAGGGTATGGCCCAGATGAAAATCTATTATTCAGCGCTGTTTTCTACAAGTCATTGTAGGCTAAAAATAAAAGCTGATACATTCTATTTCTTCTGTTAATATTAAGCCCTTTGCTATGACTTACTTACAAACGCATTTCCTATATGGCATAGGCGCTTATAAAACTCGGATGACAGGATAATTCTTGTCTTGGTGAGCATGCAGTCTAAGGGCACTTTTTATTCAAGGTCCGTTATTCACATGTGATACACAAGTAACAATCAACATCAGCTTGTGATGTAAGAAGACAGATGGAATTAGGAAACATACAAAAATATGCAGTAATAATATGGAAAGTTGAAATATGATGAATGACATCACAAACAGGGAGGCAATTTTTTACATTTTTTTTACTTTTTGAAATGTTTGTTCAAAAAGTGACTGGCATTCATTATACCCAGTGAACTAATTCTGAAGTTGAGAATGATATTTTTAAGCCTCAGTTCACATCTTAACCAATGTAGTCAACTGTCTATCCTCTTGATGCTAATCAGAGATTGGGCATCTAACAGTATTGCTATAATGACTTTTTATTAAAATCATTTATCATCTTTCTCTGCTGAAATAGCTAATGCATTAGCAAAAGTGACCCAGAGAAGTTCCTTTCTGTTGTTTTATTATTACTGAATTAGAGAGAGGTTATCCAATTTATAAATGCTCACTGTGTATTTACGGGTTACATGACACAGTAAGCTTGCCTAACTTGTGCTCCACAATATTCCTGGAGCTCTTACCCATGACTGTAATTCATCCAGATTTAAGTACTTCCTGTAAATTTCATGGAGGTGTTGAAACTGCTAAGTGTATATGTACATAACTGCTGAAAACCATCTTGATTATCTCATGGAAAGCGGATGCTGGGTAGTACACAAACATTTTAAAGGAGTAGTATGATTAGGTCCTCCAGTTAAAGCTGAAGGTAGGCAAATTCAGGGGAGCAGTTAAGACCCAGAATTTGGCATTCTCGCAGCCATGGTTCTCTAGCCCAGGGCTCTGGGGACCCCTGAACCCATCTTTGGTATTGAAGACAAGGGCAAAGAAAGCATTAAATGTGGCAGCTTTGTCTATGTTCCTCTTTTTTAGGTGACCCTGCTCTTATCAGTGTAAACAGCAGGACCAAATAACTTCTACTGAATTTAGAGCTAATATGAAAACTAGCCTCTTTCAAGTATAGGAAATAACAATAGTGGCCTACAGTGTTTAGTTGCAACCAGAAATCCCCAAACGAATTAGTCTGATGGAACTGCAAACTGAGATACAAACCAAAAATTTAAACTTAGAAACACATTATTTGCGCAAGGAGAAGCCAGAAATTCTCCATTATTTCATAAGTCTATGTGCAAATTAGTGCCCTAAGTCATGATTGATCAGTTGAATCATCTCCAGCAAAGCAAGTTAAGAATTCCAAATTAGCCTGGAATATGATGATTTCACAGGAATATACATATCTGTCTCTTTCCGAGAAGGAGGAGCATTACTGCTACTGTAAATTAACAGGCCTTTTATATTTGTCCTAAAAGTATTTCAGAACATGTATGAAGGGTCAGCAAAAAGCAGTTGAGATTGTGACAGCTCATCTATAAAGCTACATGTACTACCTGAAAATATACAGCTGGGAATAATGTATGAAATATATAAAATTAAGAACGACATGGAAAGGTGGAAAGATAATGGTTAATGCCCAATGAGTACACAGTCATACAGCACTAACTGATAAGTGCAAGATGTTGCAGGCTGTAGTTTATAATGTCCCATCAGTTTCAGCTGACTTGATACATTTTGGATCTTCTCTGGGTATGTGAGTTGTTCCAAATGGTTAGATTTAGATATTGGATTAAAATTCTAGTTTCATATAAATCAAGAGCAAAACTACTATGAAAGACTAGAAATTGATACAGACAGGTGAGGAAGAAGGAAACAATGAATACAGTGATCAGTATTACAGGCTGTAATCTCAGCAAATCATTATGTACTTTGTGCAGCTAGCAGAGCAAAAGTGATAGTAAGAAGCCATCTGATATAAGGAGATTACTGACTGTTCACACAAATTCCTATCAAGTGGGAAAGAACATAAGAGAAAGCAAAAAAATTACCATTTAAAAATTTAACAAGTGGGCAATAAGGGCTGGCATAGAAAGCCAGGGAGCATTGAGAGTCCAAAAAGAAAGGTTTAGGAACAAGTTTAAAGGTCCGTATCGAAATGAGACAGTGGCAAACTACACTCTGATATTAGATAAATACACATGGAATAAGACTACATTTTTCAAACTTCAGAAAAAGGATTTTATGATAATTAAGATAAATGGTGAAACAAGAAAACAAATGTATCAGTTCTTTAGCTGAATAAGGAAGGTTCTACTTTAGAAATACACTTCAGCAAGCATAGGCAAAATTAAATTATACAGTAAGTCCTGCCAGATAGTTGCTTGTACTGTATCAAAGGTATGCAATACTACAATGCATAGAATAGATCCTCTGTAGAACTACTTTATTAGTTTAAATTTGTTCAAACAATGCTGACAGGGTAACATTCTAGTGGCATATTTTTTGTCTGACCACATTTCAACTAAATCAATATAAAACCAAAAGGTATAAAAACCTTTTCTTGTGTGCACTGGCTCATTTGAGAGAAATGCACTGTGTGCCCACATGTGTTTTAACCCAACTTGTGCTGGATAAATTCAGGACTAATGACTGTGGAAAAAGAATGGGCTGAAGATGGCATCCAGACTCCAGTATGATGTGACAGATGCATTTCCAGGATCAAGGCAAGAAAATAGGAGAGGGAGGGAAGTCTGGAGAAACAGGAAGAGTTTTGTTTTGTCCCTTGTTGAACTGGAACTTCACACTAGATGTTCACAGAGAGATGTCTGAGTGATTTTAGTTTAGACGGAGCAAGACTGAAGAAGCAGATAATAGCCTGACGTCATGGTTAATGGATTTGAGATGCCCGAGCCTGAATAAGGCATTGCAATGTACCTTGTTGCAAAAACACTGAGAAGGATTTAATCAATTGAGAACATAGCAGTTTGTTTCTTAGCAACACAGGTCACCAAGAATACATCACTTCACTAATGTAATTGTTTTCTTACTTAATATAGTTAAATTTTTCCATTTTTCCTTTCAAATATCTCAAGTATACAAGCTGACAGGATCAGGTTAGTACAGCTACAAACACAGCCTCCTATGACAATGACCTCCTGCCTTCAAAAATTGTAGAGCTGAAAACACAAAGAAAGTTATTGTAGGATTTGGGAGATTTTGAGGGGTGTTTTGTTTGGCTTTTAAACACCCAATACAAAATAGAAAGTGGCCTCCATCTGTCTGGCCCATATTTGTCAATTTAGCCCTTCGGAAGTCAGAAAAACTACAAATTCTATCACTTTCAGATGAAAATGTAGAATGTATAATCTGACTTATTTTCCTATGGATGACATATCAAATAACTAATAAAAAAACCTGAGACCATTGAAAGAATGCGGCAAGAGAGACAGTATCAATTTTCTAAGATACTAATACAGGACAGTGGCAAGCGAGATATGGTAGTCCTGGTAAAATAACCACAGTTAAAGTAAAAGCATTTTGGTAAACACTGTCTGTGCTTTAGTATCCTCATGTTTCATAAGTTAGAAAAAGTCTAAACTCCCAAATTTTCTGTAAACTTGTGAAAACTTATTTTTAATAAAATATTGCCTGTGCAAAACTATTGATAATTATCTACTCATTTCAGTTCTGAAAAAGCTATTTAAAGTATTACTAAGAAGACTGTTCTGTCTGTAAAGACTATGAGCATCCTGCATTATCAATGCTGTGAAATCACTTTAAAAAATATTTTACACATTTAAAAGTAATGTTAATACACAATTGAATCATTAATTAGCCATTCCAAGCCTTAATGACACAGAAGCATCAGTCTCATCTAGGAGTGAGACTTTTATAAGAAATACAACTACATTTAGAAAGACATCTAACATTACTAGACAAAGACGTAGCTATAGGAAAGCTCCAGAGTTAATAATTAGAAATTCTGAAACAGATGACAACTGCAAACATGGTTTCATTTGCATCATGTATTTTACATCCATAATAGGCAAAAAAATCTATACTTAGGAAATTAATTTTAATAACTACCTTTAAAAATCAGCTGAAGATCACAGCAAATAATAACTACCAATACTTTAAAAAATAATTACTAATGTGCTGAATAAAAATTTTAAATTATTTTAAAAGAGTGACTAGTGAATAGAAAAGGCTTCAAGTTCACTCGTTTTGGAGGCTGGCCCATATTGGGCAAGATAAAAGCAAGAGCAAAGTTAAGTGGATATAAGGCTTTCTGCAACAGAAGTAGGAATAAAAAGGAGAAAAAGACAGTAATTAATGGAAGAGAACACAAGCATACTCAGGGTTAGTTCATGTTTAACACAGTTCTTATATGGTAGTTCATGTTTACACCCACTCCAGAAGAACCCTGAATCCCTAAGTTCTTATAATAATATTCACTTAAGAATGAAGATATAAATGATGTTAAAATACATTTATGCTACATTTAACATATGTAAAACAATGCTAAAAAACAATTTACAAATAAAATAAGATGCTGATCACAACTGCTATTTAATTACAGTGAATGGCTTTCCTAGCATCCTGGTTCAGCTGAGATTGAGTTAATTTTATTCCTAATAGCTGGTATAGTGCTGTGTTTTGGATTTATTATGAGAAGAACATTGATAACACACTGATATTTTAGTTGTTCCTGAGCAGAGCTTACACAGAATTAAGGCCTGTTCTGCTCCTCACACCACCCCACCAGTGAGTAGGCTGGGGCTGCACAAGAAGTTGGGAGGGGACCGCTGATCTCAGCTGACCAAACGCATATTGCATGCCACGTGACCTCACACTCAGTATATAAGCTGGGAAAGAAGAAGGAAGGGGAGAACATTTGGAGTGATGGCCTTTGTCTTCCCAACTAACCATAACGTGTGATGGAGCCCGCCTTTCCTGGAGATCGCTGAACACCTGCCTGTTGATGGGAAGTAGTAAATGAATTCCTTGTTTTGCTTTCCCCATGTGTGTGGCTTTTGCTTTGCCTCTTAAAACTGTTTTTACCTCAATCCATGAGTTTTCTCCCTTTCACTTTTCTGATTCTCTGCCCCATGCCATCGGAGGCAGTGAGGAGGCACTGAGTGAGTGGCTGCATAATGCTTATTTGCCAGCTAGGGTTAAACCATGACAGGTGGTAAAACATATCTTGCCAGCTAACTGAAGGACGCAAGAGCTCTGAACACCATTTAAATATGAGCTACTCAGGATTCCCAATCCATTCCCCTCTTCTAGTCTTTAAACAATGTATTTATGTCCCCTCTAAGGCAGAATGAGCTATACCATCCTAGCTTGCCAAGAAATTCCTCTGAAAATTCTATTTATTTCCCTAAGCTATTATGAATGTACATTAATCAGATTGTAAAATACATCAGCTGAAAGATGCTGATATTCTACTTGCAAGGCAGACTCTCTTCTAAATACTGCATTAATATGGACACTGGATTGAAACTTGTCAGACTTTTCCAGTTCACACAGAGAATTAAGTGTTTCTTTTCTCCTAAGAACTCTCTATTTGATATTTCCCTATATTCTCCATGTTTTATATCTCGGAACTTGTTTAGTGAGATTACTTCTTTTGTTAAATCCACTAGTGAATAGAATGCTTCCCAGATCATTGGGACTTAAACACTGAAATCATAATTCAACAGCTCCAAAAAAAAATGAATGATGTAAACCACAATCGAGCACATAACAAGATGATAAAACTGCAGCCAATAACATTTACTTGCTAAACAGATATATATAAAATGTTCAAAACATTGTAAAACCATTAAGTAACAATCAGCAGTCTCACATACATCAGGCTTAGGTCAGTTGAAATTATTTGTGAAAGCGTTACAAATATAATTAAGAGTTTTAGCTTGAAAGTAATCACAGAATACCAAGTTGGAAGGGACCAGAAGGATCATCAGGTCCAAGCTTAATGCAGTAAGGTTTCATTTTATATTTTTTTCAAAACAGCTTTACGGTACTAAACTAACTTCAATTTTAAAACAAAATATTCACCACATGGGTAGGGAATTTAACAAAAACTAAGCATTCCTAAAAATTCAGAAAATAGTAAATTTTCATCATCTACAAAGGAAAAATCAGAAATAAAATGGTTAAATAACTTGCATCATGTTGCATAATCAGGAGCTCAAGCAGGAGAAGGAATTGTTTCACACTTCTTGTTTCAAAAACTCTATAGATTCTTTCAGTTTCCAGTACCTGAAAGGAGAGATTACGTACAGGTTAAAAAGGGAGCAGCAGGACAGGCGCTAAAATCAGACAGAAGATTTTCCATTTCCTAAAAACTACCGTAGCTTTCAGCATTAAAGAATGTATTCTTTAATATGATGGTGACAGGCTTTTTCTAATACTTAATGATGTCTTGTCAAGTGTGTTCAGTTAATTACCAGAAGTCTAATAGCAAACTGAAACAACTCAAATTGCCAGCATCTGTCATACAAGTTTTCAATCACTGCAGCTCCAATTTCAATTTTTGTATCATAATTATCCCTCATTACAGCAGCAATGTTAAGACATGAAAGTAATTTCCATCGATCTTAATTGCTTTACAGTAGTAATTCATGTTTAACTACCTGTCTCTATATTCCTAGTTTATACTTTTCCTACACGACAATATTTTTTTGATTGCATAGTTATAAAGCATTGCATAATTTATCCCTTTTCATTATCAGAATGAAGTCTTAAGATGTGGCCAGCACACTGTACAAGGAAACACAGACATCTAGTGACATCTTTTGATCTCATCTTTCTCCTGGTAAAGTAAGTCTTCTAAAAACAGTGCTAGCAGAGTCTCAAACTCTTCAATGATGGTATATGCCATCTAAAATTTGTAAAATTTCAGCATCCCTCCAGATAGAAATGGAGAAATAAAATCTACACAAAGTCTTACATAGTTTCTAAAGTGTAACAGATCAAGTGTTCTTCTCTGGTTGATGGAATTAATCATTTCAGAAAACATTACTAATATTATAATTCAACTGATTTAAAACAAAATATTTATACAATGAACACATTTCAACACAGTGCAACAAATATATTACAATTTCCTATTAACAAATGAGAAAGTTTCAACAGTACTTAACATCTTTTATCTTTTTTCATAGTTAACACAACAGAATTCCATGCCAGGAAATTTAATCTTATAGCAATTTCAGTGCTCCTAACTCAAAAAGGTTCTCTCAAGATTATGAGTTAAGCAACATCCAATGTCTGGATAGCCCAGGAATACAGTGTTATATGAATCAACCAACTCTCTTTACAAGGTAGTAGTATTATTACCTGAATACAGTCAAAGAACTGTATATTAGAACTGAAGAATTAGTCATAGTCATATAGAACTGAATATTCATAGTCATAAAGAACTGAATTTTGTCATAGCAAATTTGAGGACAAAGTCTGCCAAAATGATCAATAGTGAGAAGGAAAGAAGGAAAGAAGGAAAGAAGGAAAGAAGGAAAGAAGGAAAGAAGGAAAGAAGGAAAGAAGGAAAGAAGGAAAGAAGGAAAGAAGGAAAGAAGGAAAGAAGGAAAGAAGGAAAGACTATGTGGGTTTTTATTTCTTTTTTAATTCTTGAAATGTTAAGCAAAAATAACTAGTAGCTTGATAATTATTTGACAATCACTGAAAATTTATTTGCTGGTCAGAAGCTTTCACATTAGTTGCAATGATAAATAAAATATATCACCAGGAATGGAAAATACTTTAAAAGAACTATTTTAGATTATATTCTGCTCATTTTCCAGAATTCTTAGACTGGTAAACCAGTTTATTAACTGCACATCACTTTATACAGTCCAGCCTTTCAACAAGCAGTGACAGCTGATACAACACACTGGTTGTTCACTTCCATTTACTAACAACCAACCAACAACTGTTCCTCTAGTTTTTTTGTATATTTCTACATTTCTGTGTATTATTGCCTGCTAGGTTCTGTGCTACTTCCCTTTCAGTTTTTCAGAAATGTCAAAGCTTTCATTAACAGATTACATAGTTCAATGATCTTAAATGATATAAAAGACTTCATAATGAAAAATATAAGTCAACATGAATGCTTAAAATGAACAAATATACACTTTTTTTTTTTTTAATTTTCCAGAGTGTGTAGCAACTGGATTTTTTTAAATCTTGAGGTTGTTACTGTCTATAAAATTCCAGTAGTGACAGATCAGAAAGACTGGAACTAAGGTATCTTTCAACAATGCACTTGTTTCCTACTTCAGTCTTCTGAGTGTTATTAGATAGAGCAGATCACCTTTACCTAAGCAGAGGAATAAAAATACTAACAACTGGTCAGTAACCCGCTCATCTATAAGAAGTTTGGTGGGCCTAAAGGCAAGACTCATCATGATAAAATATACGATGTAATAAGGAATTACAGTTTTATTAACATGAGTGAAAAATTAAATTTTAAGGATATTTAGGGAAAATAAAATCTTATTACTCCTATAAGTTAATCACAGTGGAGCAATCATAAGGAAATACATTATTTTCAGAGTCTCTTTGCCTAGATGGTTTAATTTCAGTCTCCACAACCAATACAAAACTGTCTCTTATCCCTTTCCTCTGTTCTTCTACCTTAGTTACTGTTGTTTACATCCTTTCAATCTGTCTAGCAAACCCTAGCTTCCCCGTTCTTCCAACTTTTATCAGTGCTGCCACTTTCTCAAACCAAGTGACTCTCTACCACCCTCTGGCTTGTTTCCTGTCCCCTGTAACCCTACGCTCCTCATTCACTTTGTTCTCAAGTATGAAATAATCTTCCCAGTTGCATGGAACCTTTTTTTTCCCAGACAAAAATGCTATGCTTTTAAGGGAAAATGGCTTAACTTTCACTTTTTAAAGTGGCAGTGTACCTCCTGCCTTATACATTAATTTTCATATGTGCGGTATATACTGTCTGACTACCCATCCATTTGTATTTTTGATTCGTCATTTAATAGTAAGTGAGAAAGTTAAGTTTTTAACAGGCCTGAATTTTGCAAAGGCTTGCACCAATGTCCAAGTCAACAAAACTGCGCTTCTAGAAGTATGTAAAGAGGTGGCTTCCCTGTCAGAGGGATCAATTTACTGGAGTTACTGTGCCTATCTTGGAGGAGGGATGGAAAATGTGAACAGAAAAGAATACATTGATAAAAAAAACCACACACACACACACACACACACACACACACACACACACACAAAGAAGATGCAAGAAAGGAACAAACTGCTCCTCAGACACCTTCTTTGTGAAGGGTACAAAACAGATTATTTGCCATTTCTGGTTGCTGCAAAAAGTGTTTAATAATTTATCATGCTACAACATATCTTGGGGTTTCTACCTCCCTGGGATGGCTAACAGCCAAATCCCTATCCCAGTCATACACTTGGAAGTATAACAGTGACTAATCTACTGTGTAATTCACGCAAAAACTGTCATTCTTTGTTTGTCTATTATGGTATAATTATGAACACAAAGTTGTATGGTTTTTCTCATTCTTGTCTCAAAGACAGTACATGCTTAAGCAAACCAGAATTCAATAGACCATAAAGAATCAAAAATTTTGTGATTACACGTGCAAAACTTTTGTTTACTCTGGCTGGTGCAGAAAATCTTTGCTGCATCTCAAGATTCAGCTGCTTGCATGGCTGAAGGAGCTTCCCTTCTTTTAACCATCCACCATCCACAGTTCCTCTGGAGAAATGATATAGGGATTTGAGGTACATCCACCCTACCAGACCTCATAGTAACTGAGCTTTCCACATTTACGATATCGGCTTTCAAACAACCACGTTCAGTAATTTGGTAGGTGAACAACTTATCTGTGTTGGCAGCCAAATAAAAAAAAAAGTTTAAGCAATTCTACTGCCTTGCAGTTCAGCCCTCAATAACTTTTCACAAAAAAAAAGAGCACATAAATGTAGATTTCCATGAAAATCTTGTTATCTCACTCAAGCTTTCTTTTGGCTCCCTATACTTAGGCCCCTATTTATAGTCAATTTCCTGAACTCTGAAAAGTTGATGTTCTATATTCTCAATAAATACTCTTGCAAAATATTGTCCAGATTTTATCTATCAGCAACTGGTTAAAGAATTTTCAATTGTACTTATTTAGCTCCTGTGCTATTATACAACACATTTAGTAATGCTGCCTGCAAATTATACATGTTGTTTTGCTTGAGATGTTACTATTAATTTCTACTATCTTGAGGCAAGACAGGCATGCCAAGTGGGTTACTGCAAAAAGTAAGGAAAATAATTATATAATTAATGTGGTTACATGAATAGCTGCACTAGATAAATAAAGAGCTCTGGAAAAAATAGGCCAGGCACAAGGTAAGATCTAAAATACAGCCAAGACAAGATAAGTTGAAAAATACTTTGTAGAGATGCAGAGAAGCTTAATCATTTCAAATGGCAGACTAACAGAGATGATGGAAAAGGTGCAGCTCTTTGTTTTATAAGCAAATCTATCACTAAATTCAGTTAAAGATTTAAAATAATCTGAACCAGTTCTAAGCTTAACTGCCACAAGGCTTTATCCCAATTGATATCTGAAGAGAAACTGGCATTATCTGCAGACCACTACTGATATGATTAGCATATCAATAACTAAAATTGCTGGAGAGGATTAGATGAATTATACAAATGCTACATGTTCCATTGTTGGTTCTGTTGTTACTCCAAGTAGGCTTAAAGAAGACAAAAGGAAGGAGTTGAACACAGGAAGAAAGCTATAGTTATACAAAGCAAACTCTATGTCTTACATAGAACGCACATCATATATACCAAAATCATTGCTGGTTTTACACACACCTATTCAGGCTTTCATTGTTCATAAAATAAACCTTTCTTGGTACATTCAGTTCATCATCTAGATGATACTCCATAATCCTTTGTAAGTCTCCAGAGGCAGCTGCTCAAGACATAGTGTACCCATATTTTGATATGTCTCTTTAAACTCCAGATAATATACTTCAGGCACTGAGATCATAATCGTGATGCTTTCCTATTTTCAAGTTTGTTTTTGACTCTACAATTGCAGAGATAACTTCTTCAGCTCACTGAATCTCAGCTGATTCCAAGAACAAATTCTGACTCATCACATACAGTGAACGGTTTGAACCCCAGCAGCAAAACTCCTCTTACTGGTCTATACTTTATTCACATACCCAGAACTGGCTAGTGATGCTCTACTATCAGTTATGAACAATCCCATCTTAATCATGAGTTCTGTACATTTACATACATACATAAACAGATACACATAACAATAGATATATTCACTAAACTTTATTCTGAAATATAAGAAAAAAAAAAATACATGATCCATCAGTGTTTAGAAAAACCCCATCACAATGCAAATACAAATTTGCCTTTATAATCATATCACCTTCTTCCAGAATTTAAAGTTACCTCACACACAATAACGAACAGCAAAAGTACAGGCTGTATAATGAAAAAATCAACTTTTCAGGCTTACTTTTCTGGTGTCAAAGTGAGAAACAGATAATACACAAGAAGAGAAAAAACAGGAGAGCACTAGACTGATAATTTCTCTTACAGTTTAATTTCTTTTAAGAAAACATCTTACAGTCTAATGTAGAATTGTAGAATATTGCTTTAAAAGACTGTAATACCAGATCCACTTTCAATGCTGTAAGCCATACGCCAATTTAATATAAAATATTCAGAAGATGTGCTTGAATTAAGAAAACTTGACATTCATTGTATCTAGCAGAAAGAGCAAACACATTACAATAAAGTTAAGACTAAAGAACAATTTGTTGGGCAAGACCAGCAAAGCAGAACAGTTGAGGTAGCAAGAAATAAGGTCTACATCTGCTAGTTTAAGCTGTAGTGATTTCCAGACATTGTCTTTCAGTTAAATGAGAGACTACATGATGTTTTCATAGGGACAATAAAATCAGTGGACAGCTCAGTATCCAGCACTGGATAGCACACTGAGAATTGGTCCCAAGTTATATTAACTGATGAGCTGCTACAAATAAAACATGTTGAACATCAAATGCTAAACTAAAGAAAGAAGAAAAAAAGTCCCAAACTACAAAAGATATAGTTATTAATCTTCACCTCATACATGTTCTCAGGAATCATCACCTCCTATCATAAAAGGATTTCTGAGTCATGGTGAGGCAATAAACAGTAATTATTGGCAGTAATTACAACACATGATTTTCTGTTCCATTTAAACATATAGTCTGCCTACACAAGCCATCAAAAGCACCACACCTGTCACAAATGAGATCCAGTATATTGATGATACTGTCAAGTCAGACTGGTTTCTAATGATTTAGCAGCTGGCATTTTGTTGTGAGGACTAGCATTTTGTGTCCCAAAATTTGACTTTATTTTCACTAAATATATGCATTAAATGGATCTACCACAAACTGAATTAAACAACAAACAAGTTCCCAAAATAGGGGGAGGAAAAAAAAAATCAACCTATACCTAAGTTGAAATTGTGAATGAAAAATACAAAACTGTGTAGGAACAGAAATGAAACCATTCACATACATGAAAAAAAATTCCAAGTTTACAACTTCATTGAAAGTAAATATTTAAATTAAAAAATTAGTGGTATAGTACTCTGTCCAAACTATTAAAGGAAAAAATAATCCTAGATCCTTTGAGTGGATCGTGTTGTATCTCAACAATAAATTACTATATACCTGTTCTGACCAGGAGCTATAACAGTATAAAGAGATGTCTTACTGGGGCATAAAAGACATAGGCAAGTTAAACCTCTATGTGTGTGTGACTGGGACAGATAAAAGGTAAACTTAGTCATCTTTCCATTAAGTATTACTCATCATTAAATACTTCCTTAGATTTTTTAGATAACTAACATTATAAGGGTTGAACAAGGAAATATACCAACATGTTCCAGCTAAGCAAATAGCCCCCACTTTCTTTTAATTCTCTTTTCTCTCTCAAAACACTTCATTTTCTTATCACTTATGAATGCACTCTGAATTGAAAGATCTGTGCTTCATTTGTTTTATTATTCTACTGATTTGTTTGTTCTACAACTTCACACTTAAGATTCTAGTCAAAACAGTCATAAAACAAAACAGAACGTAACGTAGCGTAGCGTAACGTAACGTAGCATAACATAACGTAACAAACATAACCTCTTTCTCTAAATTTTGCACATTCAAGTTTATTAGTCATTGCTTGCATTCTTTGGGAGAAAGATGTTCTATAAAGTATGGCCTATCCACAAAAATTGCTTTAATGAGAATTGCTTCAGTAATGCAATCACTCCACCCCCAGGTTGGATGGGGCTCTGAGCAACCTGGTCTAGTGGAAGGTGTTCCTGCCCATGGCAGAGGGGTTTGAACTAGATGATCTTTAAGGTCCCTTCCAACCCAAACTGTTCTATGATTCATTATTCTATTAATGATTGTGTAAGCTCTCTCCAGAACCTGATTATTAATGATTTTATCTTACTGCTTTACATACTTGCTAGCTTGAAGGTGTTGAAATACTTGCAGGCTTTCAATATGCTAGCAATACAGCATGCATATGTTTCATACTACATAATGAAAGTGTTTATCATACATCAGTAGTTTATGAGAACACTGTGATAAATCCAGGTTCAGTAATCCATTTGCTAGCAGGTTTCTGTTTATCCTAACAAAATTCTATGTAAACAAAGTATGCGGTCATGATACGCATGCCTTTTTAAGCTTTTAAGCTTTAAGTTATATCTTGCTCAGTAATGACAATAATTCACAAAATCACCTATGATGAAGATGACATTTTAGGGCCTTCATCTGAACTTCTTCAGTCACAAAGTTAAAACTTACACATATATTTTCTACGTAAACCTATTATTTTCTTCTGGCTGCTGTAAATCAGCAGATTGTTAAAGAGCTGCTGACAGGACTTGCTTGACTTCTTAAAGCTGGGGCAAAATTATTTCCCTTAAACTCACACATTCTCTTTCATTCGTGGTAGTATCCTATATATTCACATTAGGAGTTTTACTTACATTTACTGACATTAGTGATGTGAACTCATAATACAAAACATTTGTGGAAAAATAATGACTTTTACAGACTAGTTAAAATGCAGAAGAATTTTAAGCCTTCTAGAACAATTCTTCTAGAAGGCTTAAAATACACCATTCTTCTAGAAGGCTTAAAATACACCATTTAAAATTCAGAAAAAAGGTGATTATTTAATTTTCATTCAAATATGTAACTATATGGGAAAGAAACTACTTCGCAGCAGTAAATTTATTACTAATTTGAAACAGTGAATTTTGCGTTTGCAAAAGAGCTTTCAAAATCATTGGATGGTATAAAAAAAATTAAAAGCATACACACCTGTGCTTGCACATCCACAGACAACCTATACATAATTTTTCTGATGAACCTTAGAGATTTCTGTAAAGCTGGGTGTCACAAGGCAGATGGCATAGAGTTTCACTTCCTAAAAAACTCCTTTAATTTTCTCTCCAAATTGCTTTGTGATGGTTGTGACTACCAAAATCCACTCCCACTAGTAAGGGGTTTCCATATTAACATACCAGAGCAAAGCAACGTAATTCCTTAGCTTTAGGCAAAAAGGATAACGAAATCTTGAAAAAGTTGAATCAAAATTCATATGAATGTAACTACTGCACTGTCTGATTTTCTTTTAATGAATGTCTGGGTCTTCAATAAATGAATTACAATGTCACAATTTATCTTATTTGCTTTTTGGTTGTTTGCCATTCCTGAGATTTCCATATCTGGTTCCCCTCTTACCATGGAACAGAAATGGTTAAAAACATTGCTTAAAAGGGTTTGTTGAACAGAGATTCTCAAGGCAGCTGATCACAGGGAGCAGTTGCATAATTCCAGAAACAGAATTATATGCATCTTAGGTTCCATGTATCATATTAAGCAGTAAACTATTACATTTTATTTGCATGGCCTATTCATATCAATGAGGTTAATTTGATGCCATATAAGCAGTAAAGTCTGTCAGGTACAGTTATTTCTTGTTTTGAAATTAAAACTATTTTTCTGTGCTTCACCTGGCCTATTCAAATATTGTCATGCATTAATTTGTGTAAAAAAAAAATATTAAAAATTCAAACCAAAGGATAGAGTTTATTTGATTTTAAAACCTTAATAAACAGCATGATGCCCTTGCTTTTTATAGTCTTGGGCCTTTGCTTATTCCAAATATGATGAAAGATAATTATAAGCCCTTAGAAAACAAAAATTTACACCTAAATCTTAGAGTGGTACCTTTCTCTAAATGAAGGATATGGACAACTATGTTTCTATAAGATTATTCTGATGTGTGCAGAATATTTGTATTATGTTTCTGCAGCAGGTATGAGCTTTAGCGAAAGAATTTTCTGCTGTCCTCCAATGGTGAACTGACCAAAAGACATAAAAAGTTGCTTCCTTTATGTATTTTTTTATCTAACATGTAGGTGAATTCTTGTCACAGAAAATGTGACAATTTTCATTTTTAAGATGGAAATGAAAGGAGAATTTATTAAATTGCTATGAGCAGCACGGATTCTGTTCAAGGTTATACTAAATCTTTAAATCCTCTAATGAATATAATCTCAAAAAAAAAAACAAACCACACTGAGAAGTAGCTGATCCTAGGGGAAGCAAGCATTTCTTGAAACCCAAGGGCAGAAAAAGATGTGCCAGACTTAGAACATAAATTGCATAAAATGAATTACAGCTTACGTCATAGGTTCAGAATAAGACATACACATGAACAGAGGCATAATTATGTAAACTTGAGGATACACAATCAATGGTTCCCCAAGATACTTGGGAAACAGATATTCTGACTAGTCTCAGGTCCCTTCTAAAGCTAGCATATTCACCAACTGGTTTTGTGCATAACTGACAGTCCAAACACAATTTTCCTTGGTTTTAATTTTAAATCTCATTCATACAACATTTCTCTGGGATGCAGCAGGATATCTACCATCCTTCTGGGGAAGGAATTTCAAATCTGTAGTTTGCAAAGACACTAAGCTGTCTAGATCAGCATGTGCCACACATCCATATGCCAAATAGCTTACAAAGTACTTGTACAAAAGGAATAGCTGAAGGATTTTTTGGCCTAGTGTTTTCCACATGTTTTAAATGGCCAAAACAGACAAACTCTTGCCATTGAACCTACAAAGTCATTCTACCAGTTTCTACCATCACTCTGGAGAATGAGGAGAAAAGAGAATGATCAGAGTTGTTATAGAGAAAATGTGACATAACATATAATTCAGAATGTGTATAAACTGCTTAGAAAACAAAACACACCTACGATCTGTGGTAGGAAAGAAGGATTAAGGCAGTAGATGAAAATGCAAAGAAAGACACATCATCAAGTGTGAAGACCTAAGGAATATGAGGAAGGAAATAAATAGAAATATATGGGTAAGAGTAATTCTGATTGCAGAAGAAAATAAGAATCAATGGAGCAAAAGGAGTTGGAAATGAGAATAAGTGGTAGGACAGCTCGAGAAAATCAGAGGCAGAGCAGCACATTATTTTAGAGTCTTGCTACTGGTTTGACCATAGCGTTTTACGTTGTTATGTAATTTGAAGTGATCCATCAGTAATAGTAAGGCAGTCATTGCTCCACCACATTAAGTCCCTAACAGTTATAATTTTTGTCACTTCTTTAAAATGTTTATTTGTGCCACAAATTAAAGTGCAAACAGCTGGATGACTTTTTTGGATCTTTCACTAGCGTCTGTATTCAGTCATTCTACACAAAATGAAACTTTTCTACAGAATTTCACCTATTTTAAGGCAGAATGTGTATCCCTGTGAATTTTATAGTCAGATTGCATGTAGTCAACAAACTATTTCTGAATAAGCCAAAGACATTGTTAAACAAAATTGTATTTCAGTAGCCATTAGGCAGAAGCACAACACTATTCCTATCACTATCGGCAACTCTTAGGTCAAAGAAGAAAAGAAAATATCTGTTGGAATCAGCCTGAAAACAAATTTATTCTGGCATAAAATGAGAGAAATGTGCAACTTGAAAGATAAATCATTATTCTAGAAAAGAAATTCTACACCAATCTACTCCTTATAAAATTAAATTTTGTGTACCAGCATTATCATGCCATGCGTTAGCATTACTTTATTGTTAAAAGGAGCAACTGGGCATGTTTGTGCATGGTCTCTCCTTTGTTTAGCTATATCAACACCACTTTAATTGTTTAAACTATTTACATCATCAGTTTTATCCTAGTTAGCTAACAACTGTGGATTAAAGAACAATTGTGAAAGCCCGATGTTCTACCAAGAACATTTCCAATGTATAGTATGCTTGACAAATGTTCTCATTCAACATAATGAGAAAGAACAAGTACCCAAGGATTTTAAGTGCTGGCATTATTTGCAAGGATGCTAGCCAAATTCCTGACCACTTAATTACATTATGCTTATTTGCATTCCCTCTCCACTCCAGAACAGACACACTGTTCTTCATTTTATACCTTAAAAATATAATTCAACAGAATTGATAGTGCACAATAGCTGCCCTATTTCTAAAAGAAAAAGCAGTTGCATTTCAGTAACAGTCAAAAGGGTTCTAGTTACATTATACACATTCTTTAATAATGCTAGGCAAAATCTACAGTGAAAGAACATAAGACAAATGGTGTACAATTAATAAGCATTTATTGAGTTATAAAGATGAAATACTGATGAGGCTTTGTGAGTATTCCAAACACTATTCAAAATATATCAGGACATTGTATAGTGAGTAACGTATCCATAAAATTATAAACTCACTTTTTATAACTGTCTGGAAAAGCCTGGTTTTATTAACTTGATTTGTATCTCATAGAAACAGCATGCCAAAGACTAAATTCAACTGTGCATGACAAAAATGAACCGTGTGGACTTTACTTACTACTTATTTGCCTCTTAAAAAAAAACCCCAAACAACAAAAACCAAAACCAACAAAGAACAAGACACACACAAAACCCCCCAAACTAAAAACACACAAAACCCAAACAAAACAAAAACAAACAAGCAAGCAAGCAAACACAAACAAAAGAATGACTACAAGAAAAATATTCACATAACGTAAGTTCTGACAGTATTATGACACAGCTCTGTGTGTGGATCTGGGTAATTATTGAGATTGACTGAAAACATCCTTTGCCAGTATGTTTTACATACAATTTCCCAAGGCACAGAAATAGTGAGTCAGAATTTCAGGGCTCTGTTCAAGCCATGTCACTAAGGCAATTTGTATCACCTTGATCCCCCTTGTTCTATCCCTAATGGAATTGCATTCCTTGATGAATCTTTAAACAATTGCAGTCTCTAATCTTCAGCTCTTTTTTATCCCTTGCCTACTGCCTTTCCCAGCTACCCCGCGCATCCCACTACATGACTGCAGTCTGCATCCCAGAATCTCCAGCTTTCTGATTTGAAAAAAGGAAAGAAATCAGTAATAAAACCAAAATAATCTATTAAAGAGAGTGAGATGCTTAAAAATGGGTAATCAATTAAAAGGCATTCACAGTGGCCTCTTTAAAATAAAAATATCCCTAATTCCACATTTATTTGTTTTACACACTTACTTCAATCTGCATCTACATGCCAGTCTCTTATTATCCTGGAATTTTCTGTGTGCCTAAGACATGTATGTACTCATTACTTAGAGCTTTCTACTTCCTTTTACTTTGCTTATACGAATTTTCATTCTGTCAAGCAGTTTGGTTATTTCCATCACTTACACTTAGCTTGTACGGTTTGGTGTTTTCTATATAAAGTATTCCTTTGCTCTTGAAATAGTTAAGAAACACCATCTACCTTAAAGCCACAGAATTTATTAAAGGATTTTCAGCTGCTTTAGGAAGTCTTCTTACAAATTAAACCAAACGCCTTCAATACTTCAAATGTTATTCAATATTATATGCCACTATGTGGATAGTGACTCCTGACAAACACATCACACTGGAGACAATTATCATTTGAAGCTGAAATATTCCTCAGACCTTGGCTTAAATGAAAGTGCAACAACTGAACTAAATTAAACCACATTGCCTTAAGTACAACAAGTGAGTTATAGTTCTGTGCAACAGGTTAAACCATCTACTTCCTTGTTAACAGTATTGGAAAATAATCAAAAAGTCAGCAATAAATACTACTACGTTTGTTCCTCATGTTGGAAGCATTTTGCCCTGTTTCTTCTTCATAGTGTCAAAACTTCTCTGCAATTCTCTTCCTTTAAACTTGCCTAGAAATTTACTGAGATTTATTCAAGTTGAACCTACACAATAATCCATTTTGCAGTACAGAAAACAATGTACCCAGTTACAATACTTCCCTGCACACAGCATACCTGGTGCTGTTTAGACTAGAGAAGGAGGTGAGGGGAGACATGGAAGGTGTTGGTCTCCTCTCTCAAATAACAAGCAATAGGATGAGAGGAAATGTCCTCAAGTTGTGCCAGGGGAGGTTTAGATTGGATATTAGGAAAAATTTCTTCATGCAAAGGGTTGCCAGGCATTGGAACAGGAACCATCCCTGAGTCAACATCCCTGAAGGTGTTTAAAAGACATGCAGATATTGCACTTAGGGACTTGGTTTAGAGGCAGACTTAGCACTGTTAGGTTAACGGTTGAACCTGATGATCTTAAAGGTCTTGTCCAAGCAAAATGATTCTATGATTCTACACATTCTTATCAGTATTTGAGCACAGGCAACACACTTGCTTAAAATCTAAAGAAGACACTTTATATAAAGAGTAGTAACTGCTGTTCTTGGATATATATTGTATGTAGACACATTAGCATTGCCAAGTGTTTGTTCTACAGCTACTTACATGGGGGACTTTTTTTCACAGTACTTGTACAGCACACTCCCACCTGGCATTCTTCATGCAGATAATAAAAAGAGCAGAATAAGCCACAGGAACCAGCTGTTGAGAGACACAACACCCTAACCGCAAAACAGGGAAGGAGAATAGAGATAGACAGTAAATGTACATATAAAATCCATCTATCATACAGCTATTGGAAGCAAGACAGCACTTGAACCATCAGTTCAGACTGCAAGTCAGATTACTAATGTTGTTGTTTAAAAATAACAGAACTAGAGTGCTGAAACTAATAAGCAGAGAATGCAACTTCAAAATATACAAAGCATAATGAAGAGTAATATAATATATTAATATAAAGCCAGGTTAAGCTATGGAACTCCTTACAGAGACCACTGCCAATGTTAAACACATACATTCAAAACTGCAGGTGTTCATGGAATCAAAAGTTAATTGTACTAGCTTCTGTGGATGCAGAAAGTCCTTCGCCACAACCAATCATAACTGGGAGAATGTTCTGTAGGGCATTTTAGTGCATGCTAACAGGTCATAGTATATACTTTCCCCTGGTTTCTTCCCAAGAATTTGTTATTGATCATGAGAAGCAGAAGACTGGACTAAACAAACATATGGTCTGAATCAACGTAGCTGTTGTCTTGCGGCAACAGTGAGGACTGAGGTAGAAGTAGGGACAGGGTTCCAGAGTTGTGGTGTTCTAAATGTCATTACGGGCAATGGAACTGAGAGATGTAGCTAGAAAACAGCCGTGGAAACCTGTGGTGAGCACAAACCTCAAGGTCATGACTTTTTGTTTAGGGCTTAATCCTCTTCTGTCCTCAGCACAGACAGGAGGATCCAAAGGTAATGGAAGGAGAGTATTTCTGCAGGATGTATACAGTTGAAACTAAGTTTCAAAGATGATTTGATCATGCTAGAGGGAATAAGTAACATTATGTAAAATGAATAACCAAATTAGAGAAGGAAAAGTGGAAAAAAGCCCTGTGAAAAGTGGAGACTGTTTAGACCCATTGTAACTTTCTAGGAAACAGACAAGACCTGCAAACATAAAAAACAAAAAAATCATACCTGAGTATGTTCATAAACAACCTTAGCAACAAATTCCAGTGCAAAAAAAGGAAACTCACGAACCTACACACTGTTTACTCTGTTATCAGTTTAGTGCTACTACTAAATACAATTTAAGAATTCAGGTGCTTCTCCATTTGACTTTCTTAATCTTGGTTGTACTAAGATGAAATCATTCCTCCTAATTAGCTCCCCCTTCCATTTAGTGTCTTGAACATTTAAATGTATTTTGATTGTCCTTTTGTGATAAAAAATTAAGTTTATTGACACTGCCCTTTTATACTTTATATATACCACTATTATGTCCATGTTATTCAAAACTAACATCCACAAAAGCTTGATTGTGGCATAAGCTCTTCTTTTGTTCTTCATAAATGCAGTTTCTTTCAGAAGGGCAAAAGGAATTAAACGTAACAGATAATACCTGGCACAATTTCTGTGCTCAACAGGTTACTGTTTGATGCCTTCCATTTCTTTGACCACTATAAAGACAACCTAGAGACAATTCTCTCCTCTTTCAAAGCAAGTCCACAGGAAGAGACATTAAATTTAAAATAAACACAGAGTTTTAGATGAAAAATTCAGATGCATTTCACAGCGCAGTATCAGTATCTAAAAGCTACATTATCCAAAGTACAGTGTTCTGTGTAAAATCAGTTTGGCATTTCCAGGTCATTCTCACTGTCATTCCTATAAGACAAGTACAAAATCAGCAGAACACAGAATAAATAACCTTATTATTTAAAAATACTGGTGTTTTCATCACAGGTACAACTGGGAAAACAGTTACCTTACTTGTTGTCTGCAAGTATTTTCCTTCAAACATTCTCTGGACTCAGCTTTCACAGTGCAGAACACAGACATCTTTCCAAGTTCTTCAATTCAGGGAAAGAATGAAGTAAAAATTGATTACTACATTATTCCATCACTACTCAGAATTCTGCAAGGAAGCTATATTACTTTGTTAAGAGCTAAGACAGATGAAACAGCAACCCACTACTGAATTTAAATATCAGAGAAATTCCACATTTTTCTCACAATTCTACCTTATCTGAGTACGATTTTATTATGTCCATTTCAGCAGATAGAAAAAACAATGATTTTTTAAACAAAATTAGGTGTCTAGAAATCCACTGAATATGATAATGAACTTGAAGGAATACATTCCATACAAAATTCTAAAATTACAAGTAGTACCTGCTTTTGGAAGTCAGAGGTGACATGAAAAGAAGCTCTGGTTTGCATCTTTTAAATCAACATAATCTTCTGTTAATGACTACTTACAGCAACATTTAAGTATGTGTAAACAGATACAGATTGATTTCTGGAGCTCAGGCAAAAATTCCATGATAATGGTAAAATAGATTTGTTCTTTGCACTCTGATATACCAGAAACACACTGACAGTAGATACTTCTACTGCAAGTGTTGTCATAAAAAAACTCAAACAGACATGGGATTTTCTTCCCCTAAGGTATGGGTATTTTTATAACTTAAAATATGCACACACACACAAAAAGGAGAAATCTTTAAGTGATAGAAATAGTAATTTGAACATCAGCCTTGAAAATACCTTCCCTCTTTTGAAGTTTCCCGTTACTTGATTTATTCACATGCCACTAATTCTACAATGACCTTCTGAAGATATAAATAACACATTTACTCTTAAAACAACTCAGTAATTTGTTTTGATTTAAAGCACAGTCTTGGTAGAAACACAGGGATTTAATGTGAAGACTTTTAGTGGATCAGATTCTACAATATTAGAAGTTGTTTATGTCTCCTGTTAATCATTGTCCCTTTCGTAAATTATGGTTAGTTTGTTCTCTGCCTGTCATTAACCACTAGATCCTCTTGTTTCTGTCTTTTCTAGATGAAATAATCCTTTAGGATTCTGTATCGCACTTAAATGTACTTGAAAACTTAATTAAATCAACCATAAATCTTCTCCAGAAGAAGAAACTCGCCAATTTAAATTCCCATGGTGTACAGAAGTAATCCTATTCTCTGTGGTCCACATATTTGCAACATGCTTTTGAAAATGTGGGCACTGACCCTACGCATGATTGTCTCAGTGTGATTCTAAACCAAAGATGACCTAATACCAAGAAAAGGAGAGCAAACCCGAGTATCAGTGAGGCCCCTTTCACACCAAGCTTGGATCCCCAGACTGGCTTACTGCAGAGTCACACAAGCAGCCATACGGGTGCACAAATGCTTCTGAGTCTTCTCACACAAACGCCAATGTTGAAAAACACCCTTATAAAAGTCTAGCACACATACAAACTGGCAGAGCCCTTTCCGGCAGTTTTTGCACTCCTTCCGCCTTTCATACGGTGCCAACGCGTCAGTTTGTGCTGTTGTGTGAAGTGATTTGGGAAAATTACCCTGTATTAACTTATTCTCATTTTTCTTTTTCCTGCCGGGTTGTTATTCAGCCTCAGAGCCCTCTGCTCTACACAACCTGCGCTACACCAACAACAAATTCACCAACGAGCCGCGTAAGGTCGTCGTGGAACGGGGAAGCGGTGATTTAAACACACACTAAATCAGCTGGCAGACAGGCGGCCGCGCAGCCGTGGGGGCTGGGGCAGGCGGGGGGTAGGGCTGGGCAGGGCTGGGCCACCCAGCGCTGACAGACCTCACAAAAACTGCAGGGGGTCACCGAACGGGACGCCTGTGGCCAGCAGGGCCCTGCCGCTCCCCGGCCGCGAGCTCCCTCGCGCCCGGCCGCCCCTCGTGAGCCCAGGCAGCCCCGCGCTCGCCGCTCACGGCCGGGCGCTTGGCGCGAACCAACGCCCCGCGGCGCGCTCACCTTCCTCCGCGCGTCCCCGCCCTGGCCAACCGCGCGGCCCCACCCCACCTGCGGCGCATGCGCAGCCTCCGCGCGAAGCCGCGCGCGCTCGTGTGTCTCGGCCGCGGCGGTGGGCGGGGAGGGGAACCACCACCCCCTGCTCCACTGCGCATGCGCCAGGCGCGGTCGTCTTGGCAACGGGACGCCGTGCCGGTACGGGGTGAGGGCGGCCACCGCCGGCTGTCATGTCGGCGATTTTGTGCGAGTGGCTTAACGAGGAGGTGAAGCTCTCCCGGAGCGTGGGTGAGTGGGGGCCCCGCTGCGTGCGGAGGGGGCTGGGCCTCGGGGCAGCAGGCTGGCCTGTCAGCGCGGGGCGCAGCCGCAGGGTCAGGCCTTCGTCCCGCCGCGGGATGGCGGGGCCTCACGGGGCGAGCTCCTCCTTAGCTATCCAGAAGACCTCCTGCTTCCTCGCGTCCGGGTACAAAGCCTCCTCAGATACATTTTCATTATTCTTCATGCGCAAGACAGTCATTTTCCTCAAGGCGCAAGTCCTCTCAGGAGGTATGAGGAGCTCAAGCTTCATCTGCTAACAAGGACTCCAGGGGATAACAATATTTTAATATGTACTTTACTTTGAATGTTAAGTGTCATTATGGCTTTGGAGAAACATTTGTTCTACCAGGAGGGAGTGACTTTCCATGGATGAGAAGCACATTAGATATAGGGTTTTTGGTTAGCATTTTTTTACTGGTAATTTAGTATTTATCATTTATAAATATTGCTGTGATCTTAATAACAATTACCACAATGCTTACTTTTTAACACTGCGAATGACAATTAAATGACTACCCGAAGTTTATGTTGCAAAATAATTACACTGAAAGCTAATTCATTTGTGACTTGAAAACTATTCCCTTAAATTATGTAATAAAGTTAGGACTTAGTTTTGTTATAAAAATATTTCTTTATTTTTTTATTTTTTTTTTAACCAACCAACCAACCAAACCTCCAGGTTCAGGGTCATTTTCGGAAGAATTTTCTACTGGCTACCTCCTAGGAGAACTCCTATACAAATATGGTCTTCAGGATGACTTTAATCAATTTTCACAGAGCAGGTTAGTACGTATATGTAATGTGTCTTTTACAGAAATTAAAGAAAATATTTATTTTTCAGTTAGAATTTGCTAATGCAGGGTGGGAAAGATATCTAGCACTTATCAAGATTTGCTATACTTATCAGTTAGTCACAAGCTACCTGTATTTGATGCACAGATTAGCTTTTTTTTTTCCAGAGAGATTGATTGTACTGCTTCATGAAAATTATGCATTTTGATTGTAACTAAGATAGTTACAGTAGCAGGGTAGACCAAAAGCTCCATAAGCTCAAGGATGTCTCTACGATTGTAGATACTGACCCTGTCCCTATGAGATGTGTAGATACAGGAATTCAGAGGTGTGGTGTGACCATTACATCTTCACTAAAATGAAAATGGTGGAGATTCATTGTGAGGCTCTGAGGGAAACCCAGCCAGAAGATTATATGAGAATTTATAACTTAAGCTGATTTAATATCCACAGTGAAGAAGAAAAACAAACAGGAGGTTGAAAAATCTTCTGCAAATCTATGAGTCTTGGTATGTTCATGAGGCAGTTCTTGGGGTTCCTTGGCTCCATTTTGGCAAAACATAGAACTTGGTGCACATGTATCTCAAGCATGCTAGTACGTACATGGTCTTCCTGTTTCTTCTGAACTTTTTTTTATGTTCTTTATGCTTCTTATTTTTAACACTCTTTCTTACCCAAGTCTCACCAACTTGTAGGAGAGCAGCTTGAGCACAGCCAACAAACACACAGACAACTTGCACAGCAGTTTTTGGGCTCTCCTTCTAGGACTTCAAGATCTTTCAGGAATCTCTGGGGTCATTGGAGAACTCCTGGTGACTCTTCAAGGAATTTTAGGGTGCCTGCTGTTGCTGGGAAAAAATATCTTCAGGAAGCTGTAACTTCTAGTAAGCTCTAGCAGCTTCTAACAAGTGCTGTCAACTCTTCCTGATAAAAGCGTGCTTTGAGCTCTTGTCTCCAGCTGACTTCCTATTAGGGAGGTGCAATTTGTGAAGACACGCTTCAGCAGGTGCAAGGAGAGGTTACAAAACTCTGCCAAGACTGTGCATTCATTTTTAGCAAAGGTGATGTATGACAGGATGTGATCCCAAATACTCACAGGAGCAACTAGTCAGAATGTCAGAGGCCTCAACTCAGATAGCTTTGTAGATAAAGGAGGCAATTCTCCGTGTCTCAGGCTGTAGGAAACGCCTAGAGTCTTTACTGAGCCTTGGGCAGGGGAAGGTGATTGCTTTGTCTGCAGAGATGTGTGCTCGTGGAGGATCTGTGTCACCAAGTAAAGCTGCTCCAGAAGGAGGTCAGTAGACTTTGAACCTGAACCCACAGCTGTACTGAGGAGATGCAGGCAGAATCTGTGCTTGTTGGGCTGGGAAAAGGAAATGACTGACAGCTTGGGACTTCTGGCAAGAAAAGGAAGGTTCCTGCTCCACCTGCTGATCCATAGCTGCATGAGAATCTTTGCCTTGGTAGCAGATGAAGGGCTGCTGCCTCTGTGCAACAAAGCATCTAAGCTGGCTAAGTCTGAAGCAGACAGGAGCACCAGGAATAAAAGGTGAGTTACAGTAGTGAGACACTTTCTCCTACAGAAGGTAGAGGCCCCTAACTGCTGACATCACATGCTAGTTAGGGAGGTCTACTGCTTTCTGGAGGCTCAGGTCCAAGTCTGTGGAGGCTTCTACAGCGCTTGCAATGTTACCCCTGCTGCTTTTCTACATGGGCACCAAGGATACTTCCAGAGAGACCTGGAGCATATCAAGTGTAGCTGTGTGGCTCTGGAGACAAAAGTCAAAGGCATGGGAGCTCAAGGAGTATTTTCTTCAATTCTGCTAATGAAGTGGAAGATCTCAAGGAGGGAAAAGATTCTACAGGTCAACAAGTGGTTGTGCAGCAGCTGTACAGAAAGAATGTGTTTTATGTAATTGTGGGATCTGCTGTGAAGTTGGAGGACTGCTAGGAGGAGATGAGATCTACCTGACCAAGTTGGGCAAAAGCATCTTTGCCAATGGGCTGGCTAACCTGGTGAGGATAGCTTTATACTAGGAATGAGGAGAGAGGGAGAGAGGGAGATAGTGACTCTCAAACAGGTGAGGAAGTGATGGCCTAGACTGGCAAGCAAGAGGTTGAAGGTGATGTGAATAAGAGGGGCAAAACAGTGCAGAAGGCTGCCTCCTACCTCGAAACTTATGTATGCAATTAATGAAGTGCTGAAAAGACAGCGTTGTGGGAGAAGCACTCACACTTTTTCTGGCAAATCAACACAACTGGCTGCCTCTCTGAAGTGCCTGTGCATGGGGAACAAACAGGAGGAACTGGAGGCCTGTATGCAGCAGGACTACAGTATCATTGGTGTTACAGAGAGGTGGTGGGATAGCTCACGCAGCTGGAGTGCTGCCATGGCTGGACTTTTAGGCTCCTTAGGAAGGGCAGGCTAGGGAGATGAGAAGAAGGATTTGCCCGTTACTTGAGAGAGCAGAGAAAATACATGGATCTCTGCCTTAGGATGGATCATGAACCAGTTAAGATTTTATGGGTTAGGATTAGAAGAAAGACCAAACTGGGTGATACGGTGGTGACTGTTTGCCACAGACTACCTAAGGTTTTCTTGAGACAACTGGCAGAATTCTCATTTTCACAGATCTTAATCTAAATGGGAAACATTAATCAGCTTGGTATCTGCTGGAAGAGTGACACTGTCAGGCGCAAGCAATCCCAGTTACTGGAGTGCATTGATGATAACTTTCTGAGACACATGACTGAGTAGGTGAAGAGGGGAGATGTTCTACTAGCCTACTATGTACAGACAAGGAAGGTTGAGGGCAGCATTGACTGCAGTGACCATGAGATGGATGTGTTCATGATCTTGAGAGGAGTGAACAAGCTAAATAGCAGCATTACAACCCTACACTTCAGGAGAGCAGACTTTGGTTTGTTCAAGGGTTTGCTTAGAAGAATCCTAAGAAGAATCCTAATTAAAATGATCCTGGAGAGAAGAAGGGTCCAGGACAAGGGACGGGTATTTTATCTTTTTTTTTTTTTCCCCAAGGAACACCTCCTCCAAGCTCAAGATTGGTCCATCTCAGTGAATAAGGCACTACTGAGAAAACTAAAATGTTAAAAGAAAGCATACAAGATGTGGAAACATGGTCAGAAGACCCAAGCAGAACTCAGACACACTGACTGAATGTGCAGGGATGGCTTTAGGAAAGCCAGTACCCATTAAGAATCAAAACAGATGAGGGACATGGAAGGCAACCTGAAGGTGTTTTATAGGTATCTCCACAGCAAAAGTAAGGCTAGAGAAAACATGAGCCTACTGCTGACTGAAGCACAGGACCCACTAAAAACAAAAATGCAGAAGGCTGAGAAACTGAATGCTTTCTCTATCTTGATCTCTCTTGGTAAAACTCACACTCAGGAATACAAAGCCTCTGAGACTAGCAGGATAGTCTTCATCAAGAAAGACTTACCTTACCCGTGGTGCAGGAGGATCAGCTTAAGGAACAATTATTAATAAATAAACTGGAAATACTCAAGTCCATGGGACATGATGGCATTTACCCACTCATGCTGAGGGAACTAGCCAATATCATTGCAAAGCCACTCTCAAAAATCTTTAAAAGGTCATGGTGACTGTGGGAGATTCCCTAGGCCTCGAAGAATGCAACAATCACTCTTGTCTTCAGGGAAAGCAAGAAGGAGGCACAGGAGTTGTACAAGCGCTTCAGCCTCATCTCAGTCCCTGAGAACTGATGGAGCAAATAAGCATGGAAATCGTGTCAAGCATATTAAGGGCAAGAAGGTGATTGGAGGTTGTCAGCAGAGGGGAAATGAAGGGGGAATCATGCCTGACTAACCTCACAGCCTTCTACAATGAGGTGGCTGCATAAGTGTTTGAGAGAAGATTGGTATATTCTGTTTATCCAGATTTTTGACACTGTTTTCTTAACATCCTCACAGACAAACTGAAGAAGTACAGACTAGTTTAAGTAAGAACTGTTGTGGACTGAAACCTCACTGAACTGCCAGGCTCAAGGTGTTGTAATCAGCAATGTGAGGTGCAGCTGAGGGCCACTGTTGAGTGGTGTAGCCCAATGGCTAATTCTGAGACAAATACTGTTTAACATCTTGATTGATGATCTGCCTGATGAGACAGTCTGCACCCCTCAGCAAGTCTGCAGACAGTACGAAACTGGAAGTAATGTTTGATACACAGATGGTTGTGCTGCCATTCAGAGGGACCTTGATGGGCTGAAGAAAAAGGCTGACAGGAATCTCATGAAGTTTAGCAAAGGGAAATGCAAAGTTCTTCATCTTGGGAGGAAAACCCCTTACCTGACTACCAGCTGGAGGCCAGTTGTCTTTAAAGCATCTTTGCAGAGAGAAGCTTGGAGAAATTGGAGGAGAAAAGTTGACCATTAGCTAACAATATGCCCTTGCAATAAAGAAGGCCAGTAGCATCTTGGACTATATTAAGAAGATATGGCCCTGGTGAGACCATATCTGGGGTACTGTGTCCATGTCAGGACTCCCCACTGCAAGAGAGGCATGGAAATGTTGGAGGAAGTCCAGAGAAAGGCCCTGATGAATATTAGTGTCTTGGAATATCTAGTATATGAGAGGGAGGAGGACTGTGTGTGATATTCTTTACCATGGTACTCCATGACTTCATAATCTGATGTTTTCACCTTTCTTCATTATTTCCTTTTCTAATTATTAGTGACATTGATCTTTTGACAACTATTGAGAATTGAGGCATGGTTTTCTTAACTCCAAGATTTTTCTCCTGCACATTAAAAGCAATTATTACTGTGCATTAGTCATTGTTGTTCTGGAATCCTTCATGAAGCTGCGCCTGCCTAATCTTACCTAATACTTACAGATGAATGTTTTTGAAATTTGCAGTGTGCTGTTAAGGAAAACGCTATTAATCATGGATCATTTAGTTAGCCGATGCCACTTTAATATATTTTAGCACAGCCCAAGGCAAAACAGTACCTATTGGGGTGATGGTGGGAGAAACGTAGATTCCTCTTTTAGGATGGATAATTCTAATCCAGAAGGCACTAACAGAAAAGAACGTGGGGCCATTGTGACTAACTAGTCAAGGCCGACTTAGCTATATTAGCTGCTTATGTTACACAGTTCTTGGACATGTAAGCAAGGTAATAACTGATAAAGTGATACTATTTTAAAAGGAATACTACTGGAAAATTTCTTGTAGTTTGGCTGTCCATATTTGAAAAATGATGTGTTGAAGTTTCCCCTGAATTCTTACAATGACCTTGAAATAAGATTTACAACGTTTTTGGATTATGAGTCGGCTTTAAAAAATTCAATCTGATTTTAATACAGAATAAAATATTAAGAGGTGATATCAACACTGTTTCTCAATGAACGTGAGGTGATTTCTGACAATAGGGCTTACCTTGATCTTGAATCAATGGCAGAAAAATGTTCAATAATTGCAAGCTGCAGTTATATAATTGTGTAATAGATAAGGCAGGGGGTATTATGGTGCAAATAATGAGCTCCTGGACTGTTTCATCTTGGAATAAAGTAAATACTGTGGCGCCAGAAGGTCTTAAGGCAAAACTGGGCATTTTTGTAGAATTATGCTGTAGCTTGGCTGATCTTGAAAGCTTATTGGTTCATGTGAAGGAACTGTTGTGAGCTCAAGTGACAGAGCAGTACAGAAAGCATGATGTTCTGAGACCACCTGAAGTTATGGATTTGTTGGTTGAAATTTGATGCGCTAATTGTGATACATTGACAATTTATTGTTATTGGATTTTGGCTTGTAAATCTGCTGATCTTCAGTCCTTCCACAGGAGAATCTGCATACCAGAGAAACATTAAACTGCAATCCATTATCTCAGTTTTGAATGTAAATTTTACTTATTAAGACTGTAGCCTTTATTTTCAACACTACTCCAAGTTGTGTGTCTATTTTTATTGGCAAATAAATATGACAAGGTGTTCTGAGGGTGAATAGACTATATAAATTCCTTTCTAACTATAATTTCCTGTATTTTGGCTGGTTAGAGCTCAAGTGGATTGATGTAGTTAATACAGAAATTTCATTCTAATTCTTTATACTTTCTGTGGATGGTATACAATTAGCTGTAATTGGGAGTAACCTTCTGCTGTCAGATACACTTTGTGTGTGTGTGTATTAGGATTTATATAAGCCAATGTCATCTCTACTTTTTCCAACAGTTATGCCTAGTAGACCAATCCAGTTACATGTACTGTGGTATAAAAGTAAGCCAAAGTGTGTGTCACATTACTTTAAGGAGGTCTTCCCTCTTTGTATTTTCCCTCTCCTATATTGGTATGAGATAAATGTCATGAGCATGCTCAATGTAGCAAGTAGGAATTGAAAATAAGTTTATGTCCTGATGTTTTGTTGTTGTTTTTTTTAAATCATATAGGGTTGCAAATGCAAAACTTAACAATTTTACTCGCCTGGAGCCCACGCTTCGCCTCCTTGGTGTACAGTTTAATGAGAATGTTGCCCAAGACATAATGACAGGACAGCATGGGGCTGCCACAAAGCTTTTATATGAATTGTATGTTGCTTTAGGAAAAAAGCAAAAGGCAAAACTCACCGGAGTAGCCATGGAAGCAATGAGACCTGCAGCAACTACAAAGCTTAAGTCTATTGAAAGTGTTTTGTATCAAGAGGTAAATAACTACACCTATTTTGTATAAATATATAGGAAAAAGAGTATCATACTTACATGTGCATCTCAGGCACGTTGCATGCTTCCCCTTCCCACTTTTAAAATCTCTTATTAAAAAAACAATAGTTTTATGGAAAATAAATGGCCCTGTGCTTTGTCTTGTACATAGACAATGGAATGACATTGTTTTTCTGTGACTCATGAGGATAATGATCATCTCTGGTTAGTGTTCCTTTGTTTTGGCTCCTTCTATGTTACCTCCTCTCTTTTGAATCTTTTTCATAGGCTTAAAATACATATAGAAACAAGGCTAGTAGTTGTTCAGGAGCTGCCATGTTACTCATTGGAGTAGTACAGATTGCAGATTGCATTGCAGTCTAGGTAACAACTTAGACTAATTTCTTCTCCAGGAAAGTTATTTATAAATGTGTTGAGCTTCATGCCACAGTGGTTTGATCCCTTCTGTTGCATGTCTCTCCATATATTTATACAACATTTCAGACTCCAATAACCTTATGCTAAATGATGTGAAGAGTGAAAAACAAAGGGGAAGGAAGAATATCTAAAGGGAAGTCAGTGTCAGTGTAGTAGATTCTGTTAAGGATGTTCTTGTCTTCAACAGTAATGTTCAATGTGCAGATCGCAATTTATTATCAGGATGAGCAACCTTAAAGAAGCTACATAGCATGAATCAAATTCAGCTAGGTGAAATTTCACTTTTTCTGGCATAATTCCTGGAAAATAGTCTTCAGGCACAAATTTTACTAACAAGTGCAAGTTAAAAAAGGACAGTTGGAAAATCACTTCAATAACATATGGATAGCATGAAGAAGATAAAGCAGCTGAAAGTACCTCCTGTCTATAGATTCAAAATGATACCTGAATCATAGAATAGTTGAAGTGGAAGGAGCCTCTAGAGGTCACTTAATCCATCCCTCTGCTTTAAGCAAACTCAGCTAGAGCAAGTTGCTAGGACCTTGTTCAGCTGGGTTTTGAATATCTCCAAAGATGGAGACTTCACAGCCTGTCTGGGCAAATTATCATCCTCTAAATAATATTCTTTTTTGTTATGTTTGAATTGAATTTCCTGTATTTCAATTTGAATAGAATATTTCAGTTGGTGTGGACTACATTGATCACCTAGTCAGACAGCCTGACCACCTCAGGGCTGACCAGAAGTTACACCAGGTTGTTAAGGGCCTTTTCCAAATGCCCCTTAAGCACTGACAGGCTTGGGGCATCAACCACCTCTCCAGGAAGCCTGTTCCAGTGTTTGACCACCCCCTTGATAAAGAAATGCTGCCTCATGTCCAATCTGAACCTCCCTTATCTAGCTTTGAATGTTTCCCACGTGTCCTGTCACTGAGTCCCAGGGAGAAGAGCTCAGCACCTCCCTCTCCACTTGCCCTCCTCAGCAAGCTGCAGAGAGCAACAAAGTCACCCCTCAGCCTCCTTTTTTTCCAACCTAGACAAAGATTTTCAAGTTCAATCTATGTTATTTTCAAAGGAGCTAGTCCTGTTTTCCTGGAAAATGATCCACCATATTTAGGTGTTGTTGTGTACACATTAACACAGGAAAATGCAGTTTGAAATTACTATTGCAAATTTATCATAATTTAAATATGTTTCTTAGTGTTTTTGACTTCATTATTTGGCATTTAATTCTAGCGTTTGAAAAATTTAGTGCCACGTCAGACTGATTTGGAACTACAGCAGATTTCAGATCATTTTGAAATAAAATCTAAGCCAGTAGCAGATAAAATAGCTCGTATACATATTGCAGAACAACAGAAATTTCAGAAGATCCAAGAGGAACAAATAGCCCAAGACACTGAAAAGGTGACTACTTACTTTTTATAGACTTCTGAAAAAATATTTTCTTAAGGTCTTGTACATAATCATTTAGTTAAAGCTCCTGTGAATGCTTGTTAATTCTATGCTACGCACTCAAGTTTATACAAAATCAAAGAAAAGGAGTATGCATGGCAGACAGTAATACGTAAAGCCAGTGTACTGTTATAAGACCCTTAAGGACATTAATATTTAAAAATCATTTAATATTAAAGTAAGAGTATTTGCATATTGTCATGTGTGGAAAATATTTATTGATTTGAAGACAAAGTGTAAGTTTCACAACTTTATGTGTTGAAGGTGTCCTTGTAAAAGAAGTTTGTGATAGTTTTCATTTGTGAAGAACAGATGAAGCATTGTTCAAAAGCAGGAAAAAGACAGAGGAAAGGGGACCCATAGTGAGTGTGGCTTCAGAACATCTTGTAGCCCTGTGTAGCTGTTCTCATGTAATAAAGAAGAGGAACTAATTTAATCAGATATGGGAACACTTACCCAAAGTACAGTCTGTAGTTTATATAGAGGAACTGTCCACCTATCCAAGGGGTGTTGAACCACAATGAAAATGAAGTAGTCTAGTTTGAAATGCATGATGTACGGCTTATTAAGGGAAGAGAGCCTTGCTATGGTTATTTAGCTATTCTATTGCCACTGCATGAATAAGAATAAAAAAGGATCCCTTCACGTATCTAGAAAAGAAAATAAGAGCAGTATGCAAAATATTTTCAAAATAAATTAAAAGAAAAAATTTAACATCTTATTTGATATATTACATATTTATTTTTCACTTTCTTTGACTCTTTGTAAAAAAAATGGGGTTTTTTTTGTAAAAAAATTATTTTTTCCATGCAATTCCACCTTTAACTGCATGCATCTGTCGTACACTTTAACTAGTGTAATTTAAATGACTTACTTCTTGATGATCTCAGACTCATCATTCAGCAGTAATATTACCTAATGGTATTCTTAGTTTCTGCACCAGGAGTTTAGTATTGTCAGTTTCTGTGCCAAATCTCAACCTGAAAATACAAGCCCTAAAATGCCTATTAGGCACTGAACATAAACTGTTTTTCTTTATGGATGTGCTTCTATTGCACCATACCATTTGTTAATGCAGACATGGCATATATAGATATACCATTTTCTGATAATTGTACATAAAAAATATATCTTCATCCTCAAATATTGAGAACATATACTAGCATAGTACTAAGCTGTCAAATTATTCAGAATGTAGAATGATACTTTAATCTTAAACACATTTTAAAACATCTATTTCTTGATATAAAATAGTAATTTATGAGTACAGTGTCTGAGAATATTCTTAAGATAACATTTGACTGTGGACAGAAGATAATTTTTTGCTTTCATGGTATTTTAGTGATCCACTTTAAAAACAGATAAGTCATGTGCTCAAGCATGGAGCCTGATGTGACCTTTCTTCCTAGAGGGTTTTTTCGTTATGACTCAACTACATTTACTTCATAGATACATAGGTAGTATATTAGAGCTATATGATGTATTTTGTTTCAACTCAAGTATCTGAACACATGATGTTGAATATTCAGCATAACATAGGAAGAAGGAGACAAAATGAAATAATGGCCAAGATTCAAGCAGCTGTTATACAGGTTCCAAAGCCACCACCAAAGCGCATTGTAAAAGCTATTGAAGCCAAAGCATTCTTAAAGAAGAAAAGAGAAGCAGAGGTAATTATCACTCGTTTTCTTTTAATGTTAAAAGATATGAACTTGCAAAATATATGATATTCTAGGAGCACTTACACTACAAATACTGTACTTGTAACTTCAAAAGTGGCTGATATGATATGACATAGTAGAACTCAACCAGTGAAAGTGGGGTTAAATATGGATATTATTATGATTCTGCATTTCTTACTTAGCAAAAATTTGTTTTGATGTGAAAGTTCTTATTGAATAAATATAGATAGGTACAAATTTAATTGCTGTCAGTATTTTAACTTTTAGTCTACTGAGTAGAATATGCAAAATAAAAGCACTCCTGTTTCCTTCTCATTTGTGCATGTTGAAGTCTTGCACCATAATGTATGAACTCATCTATAATACACTATAAAAATATTTGCTCTATCAAAAGTGTTAGTAATAGTTAAAATTGACAACAGTCTCAGATCAAATCTAGAGATGATGACAATGCAGCAATTGAAAATCCAATCTGTATTTTCTAGTCCTGAAGAGTACTTGGATTGTAATCTTGCAGCTGTGGATCATATTGTCATCAAGAGTCCAAATATTACCAGTTTTTTCAACTGCACAACCATGGCAGATATATTTAAATGTAGAGTGATGTAAAGTGTAGGAACATAGTGGCTTGAGTAACTACCAGGAGTAAATTCAAGCTGCTAAATCTAAAGCAGATCATTGCCCAGAATATCTTGTTTCAAATTCTTGAATGGTGAGGTGCAAGAGTCCTATGTAAAATCAGAATTATCCTGCAAAATGAACAGCTGCAGAAACTCATGATTTTCTATCTGGTGGAAAATCAGCTGACAAAAGGAGCGAGGGAAGGAAACAAAAGGTAAATGAAGGAAATAGCTTTGCCTTTTTTTTTTCTTGATCTAGCTAATTCTTAATACATTTTTCAGTGTAAACATTCCTGTTATACTATTACGGCATAAATATAATTCCCTAATACTCTGATGAACCTTCGTTATGATGCTTTGTGAAAAGAAAAGAAACATTACATTTTATGTTATTCCTCAGGACACTTACAAGGAAATTAAAAAATTTGAGAATTCTATGGCAGAAAATGCCTTTGCGGTACACAATCAAGTCACTGACAGGTAATATTTGGATATTAGATTGTTAAGCCTAGACAGGATCCTACCTCAAGTGTCTACTATCTATGTAGATAGCTACTTGAAGAAAATATAATTGCTTGTTTAGCTTAAACTGTGATTTTCCTTTGAGTGATTGTCCCTCTAGTACTGCAAATATTCCAACACGAGCACTGTTACAGTGTTTTTACCTTACCTATAGTTGTAGTAGGGGTGGCTCGAGCTTCCTTCTCTCCTTTTTGCCATATATGCAGCAAAAAGGGCACAGTTTGCATCTCTCCTCTGTTCATTTCAGTCATGGAGTCTTTACAGACAGAAGAGAATGGTTGTGGATGTGCATACACAATAACACATTTCAATGAAAATAAAGAGAAGTAGCCTTTTTCCTTAGAGCTATGTTATCTGTAGGTTGATTTATTTTTGAATAATTTTAAGTAATAGCCATTCTGTCCCTTCTAGTGATATGTGTACCATATTCACAAGAGGTGGTAATCACACATCACTGGTAATCTCTGTGGATACTTCTGTGTGTAAATAACCTGTGATGAATAACTCTGCAAAAGTGCACTAGAGTGTATGGAAGAAGAATATTGAAGAATAACCCATCTTTCTTTGGTATTCTGTGGGCCATCTCAATTTCCCGTTTCTGCAGAATTTGGCTTCATATGAGCAAATGAACTAATTGACAGTTGGCTCAAGTCAGTGTTGGACCTCTCCTCTAGGCTTAGTGGTGATTGTGAGGCACAAGGGCATCAAGAAGTAGCCACAATGCCTATGAAGAGTGCTGGTTAAAATAATTCTCTTGTGCATTTGTTAGACTTGCACATAATTATATAGCAATCTGTATGAAAACACCTGTAAGAACTATAATTTCTATGAAGTCAGCGATCTTCTGCTTAATCTTTTCAATCAGTGATATACAAGAATTACTGCAAGCAACAACCCTTGAAAGTACAGCACAGACAGCAACTGAGCTGTTAAATGTTTATTCAGATGATGAATATATACGAAAAATTCAAAAACGTTTTGAGGAAGATACTTTTGCTAGAGAACAACGAGAAAAGAGACGACGAAGAATGCTAATGGAACAGTTAATAGCACATGAAGCACAAGAGGTGAGAAAATGTATGCTGAAATATATAATCCATGCACCATTAGTAATTTAAAAATTTGCTTACAAATGTAAAAGAACAGTATTTATGGAGGGTTAAATAAAATTTGGGAGTAATATACACTTATTTCTAAAAATAACTTTTATACCAACTCTTGTCTTTCCTTGATAAAATGAAAGGCTGTCCATTCTTTTTTGCCACTTGTGTCTCATACTTCATTTAAGTCATAAAAGATCAGTTGAAGGCAGCAAAGCTAAGATTATTAAAAATCAGTTGAAGACTTGCCTTCTATTTCCTACAACCACTACATCCCACCCAAGTTGAAGTTTAAACTATCAAAATGTGTTCTAGTTTTGAAGAAGGTACTAATTAAGAAATAACAAACATGGCATTCCTCATTTGAAATTTGTATTTACAAATATGTAATCTGAAGTTTTATATCTGGACTGGTTGTGCTGTGTGATGCAAAGAAGCAAAAGACTTATTTTGCAAATCAGAGCTTTGATTTTTGATATATAATGGCAGATGTGTCTTGGGAGGATGTCTATGTTGCGTCCAAGAAGAGATGTTGCAGGTTATTCCATTTGAATCCTGTCCTGTAAAGCATCTTTTTAGTAATAATTGTATCAAACAGAACCTTGTAGCTTACTGGGTTTCTGTGATTTCTAGTTATCTTTTGATTTAGTATTGCACTATGAGCCATCACCTTAGATCAGGTGTTGAATCCCAGCATATCTGAGCCTGTCTCCACTGCTGTTGTGTAAGAATAGCACTTAAGATGTGTGGCATCTCTGAAAAGGAAAATTATGAAATTATCTATGTACATACACATGTATAATTTTATGCATTGGCATATAATGTCTGGAGATGTCTTTGAAGTTGTTAAAGAAAAATTAAGTTTGTCAGGGTAGGGATCTAGAAATCAGATGATTTCTCAGTATCTACCCCAGACATACATTCTATGAAAAACTAAGAACACCTGTAGTGTCTTAGACCAACAGTCCATGTATCCATGTAACCGGTCTCTGAACTCTCACTCAAAGAGATTCTGTGTAAAGTTCTTGTTGATATGCATAGGCCATGAAGAAGTTTTGCAACCCAGTTGTCTGAAATCACTGTAATACAAAAACATGTTCATAACCTGCTATCAGCTGGTACAACCCCAGCGTAACCCCAGCAGCCTGGAGTAGTGGTTCCAATAGCCATAGCTACCAGCTGATGGCCATGTGGCCAGCAGCAATCACTGGGGCATTTGGTGGATATGTCAGCTCTAAGCCATCCAATGCTGTCAAGGAGATCAAGCAGCCAGTCGACCTGCAGTTGTAGTAGAAGACTTGCCAGTTTGAAGATGTTGCAATGTACTGCCAATCAGACTGGCTCCAATCAGACACCAAAGCAAGGCAAAAGTTACCGTAGTTTTCCTAACTTCCCAGGAAGAAAAATCAGCATTGATATAGGAAGAAGAGAAGTCACATACTGTGGGAATTAGAAGGAAAGACAAGTAAGCAGTTGACTGGAACAGTAGTCTGACAAAATCAAGGAATCTATTTAGTGCTAATTTGGTTCTAACTTAGCAGAGGAGGAGGTGACCAGTTGGAATTCTGTGAGATTTCAGAAATTAAACGTTGCTTGACTTAGAGAAGTTTTAAGCAAATTGAGGTTAAAAAATATATATATATATACACACACACTCATAAAGTAGTTGAAAATTGCTTTCTCCCTCCTTTATTGAACCAAAAATTATTTTTAGGCTGAAATTGTAGCTTTCTTGTGGACGTTAGGGTCATATTTTCACCTATGCTGCACAAAACTTGAACACACAGCATGGGATCATTCAGAGTTAAATGAACTTAATCTCTTCAGAGTGCTTTATTGTGTTCCATGTCCATATATATAAACCTCTGTTAAAATAATCTTGTTCCAGTTTTTCAGTTTTGGCACATTGCAAGTGGAACACACGGTGATACCAGTCAGATTTTCATAGACAGGAGTTGAAATTGTTTGACAGTAACATGACTTCATCCCAATTAAATCTTTATCTCCACCATTTAAACAACTTTTTTTTTTCCTAAGTACTTGTTATTTTTAAATGCTATGTTCAGATTTTATCTCTCTGAATTTATAAAGTTAGCAGGGAGAAGTTACAGTCAGCAATAAATTTAGAAGATGAAAATGGGAGGGGAAATGAATTTTTACCACCAAATAGGTTTAGGTCATAAAACTTATGACTACACAAAAGAACAGAATTGTTTCATTTGTATTTAAATTAAATAAGGAAATAGAAAAATTAAAATGTGATATCGTAATTATGTATGAATAAATGAAACATAAGCACATTAATGCTTGGCCACTGGATGCCACTGTTGTCTCAAGTAGGTAAACTGATTAAAAGCATATATGTATTATGCTTTCTCAATAGTAATTTTTCAAATTATTACGAAAATGTCCCATTTATAATATTTATCATTTCTTCAGACATTTCACAGTCTTCTGTGAAAAAAGTGATATAAAATATTAGATTAAAAAATTATACTGCCATTTTTATTTTGTCTTCTAGTATCATCAGAAGTTTCAAACTTTTTCAGCATTAGGTTTTAGTACTTTGTCAATGCCTGTTTGTGTGAAAGACAGTTAACAATTCAACAGTTAGCTATCCAACAAGCACACAATTTGAAATGATGCTTGGCATTCTGAATCCTATTGTATCCATTATGTAGTGGGTTGCCTTTTCAGATATTCTTGTTCCTCAAAAATATTCTGCTGTCTCTTTTTAGGCCTACTCAGCATATCCAAATATTTGATTATCTGAAGTATCAAAGTTCTCTACCCTTCAGCTAACAAAGAAAAGGTTGCTTTTGGGTGCTCTGAAGTATTCTAAAGGAGTGTCTTCGTGTTCCCTTTATAAAGAGTGCTTTCACCTAGATGAAAGCACTGCTTTCATTTCTCACTGGGCCAACTGTTTTCACTGTATGGTTGATGGTTTGAGTATGACGAATGATTATTCTATTAATGTTGTTCCTTCGGTCCTCTGTGAACTGGGATTTAAAGAGCCATTTTCCTCCAGTGGAGTACTTTTTGCTGTACTAATCCGTAGTTGGGGATAAGCAGTTACAACTAAAGATAACCGTGGATATTTACTTGTAATAGGAGGCAAAGAAAGTGCTTCTAACAGTCTTTGAAATCTTAATGAAATACTGAGTCCAAAGAAGAAGTGAATACAACTGAGGCAGTAAAGGTCATCATATCGCCTCTTATTGCTGTTAAGGAAGTTTCTTTTCCTCATGTTTCGTGTAGCAGAGACTCAGATGTGGATTCCAGAAATTCTTCTTAAATAAATAATTTGTTTGCAAGGTTCAGTGTTGAGCAGCTTGAGCTGGGTGCCTCCTGAAGAGGAATTTCCAGCCAAAACAAACTTGGACAATTATACCCCACAATCGAAGACCCCACCTCACATGCATCACTGGGCCAACTACAAAATTAGAGTCTGAGTTCTCCCCATTTTTCGTTGCATATCTTCATTTTCATCAGGCAGGCCATGAAACTCCTGACCTTCAGTTGCTATTTTGCACCTGCTCCTGTAGAAAAATAAGTTCTTGTCAAAACCAAAACATCATTCTGTTTAGTCTTCTTCTAGATCCCTTTCTGTTCCTTTACTTATCTTCAGGGACGCAACTCCCCTTAACTTCTAGCTTGAAGACTCTGAGGCCTTTTTTTCTTAATGAGGCAAAAAGTTCAGAAGTTCCCAGCTTGCAGGAGTTATGCTAAGCAAACTTACTTATGCTAAGCAAATTCTATATAATCAGTTCCTAAACAAGTTCTACAAGAAGCAGTATACCAAATAAGGCAGTCTATTCCCTAAAAATTGCCTTGATTGCATGAATGTGAAAGACCAGTGGACAGATGAACTCTTTGGTAGATAGTGCTATTGGAGAATTTTGTCCCCTGAACTGTATCAAATGACATATAGCATTAATATTAATAGAATATGCATATCAAAATGTTACTATTGCAGTTTTCTATTTCAGTTGCATGCGTGATGGTAATTCTGTGCATAGAAAAATAGTGTGCAGACAGTGCACTAAAAATAGATTACAAAAATATATTCAAAATCAGATTGTCATTTTGTGGTAAGCTTTGTAAGGAGACAACATTATGTGCAGGTGAAGCACTGTGGGATTAAAACCCAAAATGATTGTGTCTTTGCCATTAGAACTATCATGCAGTGTCTTGAGATTCAGTGCTAGGAAAGGGGAGTTCAAAGCTCACATTTTTGAAATAAGTAAAATGTTGTGGGATTTTTGTATCAGATTAGAACTTTCTAATTATCAGTATTTCATTGGAATGTATTTTATTCTTAGCAGTTACAAAGGCAAAGGAACTTAAAACTGTGGAAAGAGGTGTGTTTGTTTTTTTGGTTTTTTTTAATATTTGCTTCTCCTTAGCATCAACATTAAAGATATAAATTTATTAGAAAGGTATTGTTCTTACTATTGCAATTAAAATAGCCAAATTTTATAGCTTTGTGTTGGAAGTCTATTACATATGTCTTAGTTGCAATGTGTAGCACAGATCCAGACCTCTTTGTAGGGTTCTTTCTTTTATAACAGTATGATAATATGTAACAAAGTTTGATTTTTCATTTATAGTTGAATTTATGTAATGTGTTCTGCCCTATCTCAGGTACAGATATCTGATAGAAAATAAACCAGATTAAAAGAAAATAGAAGTGATACTTGATTTTGGTTTGTTTTTCATACTACTATTAGCTAGCTTTAGCTGTCCCTCTGGTCTTAGGAAAATTAATATGAGCTCTTCAGATCAATTCCGAATTTAAGTCCTCAAATTTGAACTTACATTTCATAACAGTTTTGCTGCATCTGAAACAAATGTCCAGGGAATCAGAAATTTCCACTAAGATTCTTCTGTAGAAGTGGTATCTGGCAATGGGGCTTGAAAGGCAAGCTGATGCTTTTGCTTAGAACTCAGAAGTAATTCTGGGCTGTGAAAGCAGCGAAGCAAAACTTCAGGTTGGGTTAAGCATTAGTTTAGATAACAAGAACAGTATAGAGAAGTGTATCAGTGAGAAGATACTATAAAGTTTTGTCAGGTACTTTGATAAGTAATAGTCTACCGTCTTCAAAGTGTCTCTGCACATTGACCATGCTTCAAGCAATAGTTCAAAATTATTGTCTTGTACTACTGAATAGGGGATTCTATTAATGTCACAGTGAGAACAGTAAAACTGTTACCCGGAAGTCTTATATTTTCCTCCATTCTGAATGCTTCCCCATATTCCCAGTCTCCTCAGTGGAGGAGACTCAAATCCCAAGAAAGAAGGAAAAAGTTCAAACCTGTAGAAGAACAAACAAATCATGGGTCCAGCAGTTTATGGCTGAGAATGAGTACTGGTGGAGAGCCGGGATAAATAAGGGAAATTATGACCAGTTAATGATTTGAGGAAAGGATATATTGTTACATTCGGAAGCAACTATTTCAAATATGCTGCAGTTTCTTTGCACACTGGAAATACTGAAGTTAAAATTCAGTTAATTTGAAGTAAAATGTATTTTTACTGAATATCTCAGTTAAGACATATTTAGAATTCACTTCCATAGTTCTATGTTTCTTGTATAGTTTACAAAAATGGTACTCATAAATAGATAGGTATGATCTGGATTTATCAGAAGAGAAGGTAAATGCTGTTATATGACTCCCTTCATATTTCTCATATGAGACGCTGATGAGTTGTCTATGAAATAGTTTATAAGCTGTGCTTAAGACAAATATTTGTTATCTTTTAGGAGGCTTATCGGGAAGAGCAACTTATTCACAGACTAATGAGACAATCTCAGCAGGAGCGGAGGATTGCTGTTCAACTCATGCATGTTCGACATGAAAAAGAGGTGTTAAGACAGAATAGAATTTTCAGGGAAAAACAATATGAAGAAAGAAGAGAGAAAGAGTTCCAAGAAGCCCTTGATAGAGAAGCGGTAAAAGATTACTTACTCCCTGAATTGCTGTAGGACTGTTATAGTACCTTCCTGTTATAAAATGGAATTTGTATTGTCAACTGTTAGAATTTAGGACTTTTCCAGGAACAGAGTGATTTCATGATGAGTATATTGCTTTTATCTAGGTTCAAAGTTACAACTAAGTTCATAAGGTATAAAACTGAGCAACTTAAAGTCTAATTTTGATCTTTTCTGCCAATCTAATTTTATCTTCATGGGGAAACACTCTGTATGCAGAGGTTAAAAGGCACAGACTTACAGAGACAAAATGACAAAAGACAATGACATAAAATCTTGTTTCAAGAGTCATGTTTTTCACTTCCTTTAGATGTAATCTGTTAACATCCATTTTTCACAACTGCTGGAGAAGGTTCACTCATGAGTGCTAATTTCTACCTGGGAGTTTAGATCTGATTAATAAATTAAAAGAATTCATAATCCTATGGCAAACTGCCAAGTGCTCTGCCTGTAGTAGGCTATAATGTGAAGGTAGCAATCTTAATTTGCTCCTGCCAAAACCAATTAGCAGCTCTGAATCTTCCAACACAGCTGGAGTCCTATGTAATCAGCAGCTATAGCTATTAATTACAGCATCGTTTTCTGTATGCTTTTGGCCAAAATTAACACTCCTCACAGGAACTAATGATAGGTTTTTTGCCATAACCAGAGATCTTTCTCAAAGTCCAAACAGCAAGAATATTATCAAATTGTTTGCAGATCAGAATAGTTGAAGTTTAAGTGTTTGTCACATATTTTGAAAAAGCATTCCTTTGTGGGCTTTGGTGAAACAAAGCCTTTGCCAACACATCTGTGTAGTTGTTCCTCAGAAAGAGTAGACAGCATCATTTCATGTTTTCCTGCCTCCCCAAGTGCTGAGTGTGCTCTTAATCTGTTTTGCATGGAAGAAGTAATATGTTTCTCCTTTACTTAATTACATTTTAGCAGTTAGAAAACAAACAAACTGGAACTTACAGAACAAATAGAATTTTTTAGATTTCTGTACATGTTAATCCACTTGCTGGCTGTTCAACTCTGGTGAGAATCTAGCTGGTTTTATTACTTGATTTAAACAAGCAAGTTCATTTTTGTTTCCAGGGCTATGCACTTCTGCACTCTCAATTTGTTTGCAATCTAAAATCTACTCTTTAAAAAAAATTCTAGGCTCTGGCAAAGCAAGAAAAAATTGATTATGAAGAACAAACCATCAAAGAAAGAGAACGTCATGAGAAAATTGCCGTTGAAAGAGCTCAGGCTCGTTATAAAAAGCATTATGCTATATGTTGGGAAGTGATTGACCAAATAATTGATTTGTCAACAAAAGTAGGAGAATATCGTCTGCTGACTAACAAGTGAGTACGGTAGTTGTTAGGCAAAACTAGTATCTGTTAGGTAACTCTTAGGCTTCATTATTCTGACTGGTTTAAGTACCAGAAACCTCTTATGTAGCTTCCCCAGTATGTTACTGGACAGCTCCAATTTGTTTGCATGGGAAAATACTGATATTACTTTAATGTGAGGATTCGCTGTTATGTAGTACAGGGTGAACTAAAACTACAGCTTTAGCATAATTTCTTGAAAACTTGAATCCTTCAGAGACCAAGATTCATTACTTCTACCACTTCCTTTTTTATGAATAAAATCCTTAGTTTAAAAGTTAAAAACTGTGTGATGCTCATCTCATTCTAGTTTGCTCCACTAGCTGAAAGCTTCCGACGTGTAATATAAACAGAATGAATTTCCTAAGACACATCAACCTGCCCAGATGGGGCTAAGAATAGCAACTGAGTCCAAAATCATCTGAGTCTTAGATGCTGTGATTCCCTCTTCTGACATTCCCTAATTGAACAGAATTTCTGAGAAGGTTCTAAAAAGGCAGCAGCATCCAAGTGCTTGTGCTGTAGGAGCGTTTCCCAAACATGGAGTGCAGTATAGTTGCTGTTGTTCTTACAGTAGTATTCAGTGATGAAGCTATGGGATAAGGTTTATGGCATTAGGAAGTATACCAAAATCCTCATTGCCTTTTAGTGTAATTGTGTGTTAAAATAATAAATGTATAACCACATGATATACACATTATTATATTTTATGGAAATTATATAAATTTAGGCCTGGTAGGTAGCTGATAAAATACTCAGCATAGACACAGTTCAGTGATGGTTTAATGATTTCCTTGTCTGACACAGTCATGGTTCCGGTTTAAGCTAATGTCATGTTTGCTTGTACTGAGTGGTGCACAACAATATGTACAGATATCTGAAATATCTTTCCAAATTATGCATATCAAGGTTGTATCTGGATATACTGCCACTGAAAGTATGTTTTGTATGTGTTTCTGTGCATTTCATTGTGCAGGATGCATACAATGTTTGTTCAATTATTTTTGAACAGCACATGCAGAGTTTATTTAAAGCTGAACATTCAACTGTCCACAATTATTACTGTAAAAAAATATAAAAAGTCCAAATGGATGTAATCTTAAGAAATAATAGAAGCCTCAATTTTGAGCATATTTAGCCATCCCAGAATTCTAATATGACATATATTAACATCCTGTTTGTATTTAGCTTGGTACTATTTGCAGTTTTTCTTGTTCTGTATGAATATTTTTCCTTTCTAAAAGAAAAAAAAAATAGTTTAGTGGCTCATATAATCCTGAATTAATTTCAGCTTCCAGAAAAAAAAAACAAAAAAACCCCAGATTTCTGGTGAGGGAAGGGCTTACCCCACAAAAGGGAAGAATATTTTAGAGTGGGGAAAAATAGCTATAGCAAAATAGTTACTACACAGCTCTGCCAGCCAAATGCAGTGTGATGACCCGTTTGTGAAAATACTGAAGCCTACAAGTGCCTACTGCTGTCACATTCTTCTTCTTTTTATTCTGCAGCAAAATTCCATTAAAGCTGATGTGTGATTGGAAGGAATTTTTCTTTAATGGAAAACCAATATATGGGCAATCCTCAATTCAACCTTTGCCAAATGAACCAAGTCAAGAACTTGAAGAGCTGAATAAAATGAACCTGTTAGATGAAAAGGATTATGGTGAATACAAGGTACATCAAACTGATGAGACATAATGGAAGATAATACACCTTGACTTTTTGAAAACATGAACATTTTGTTGTGATGTATGTTTTTTTTTTTTTTCACTAGTTTCTGGTATCAGAATTTTACAAGCATTTCCATTTTGTTGCATGAGGTTCTATGTGAAATATATGGCTGCATTTTATCTTAGTAGCACTAGAGAGCTGGTGCAATTTTGAAACAGTTATAATTTCACTCTTGTATATAACATTGATACATTTCTCTCTTGAATTCATAAGAGCAACATGTAAATTGCAATGCAATTAATTTTTAGCTAACTAGAAGTGTGGTTAATGCTACCATGTTTGAAAATTCAACAGAAAGCAAGCAAAAGCAAGTGAAGTGAAATACTGTGTCTGTTACAAAACCTTATAGTCTTAATTTCAAAGATTCTGAGTGAAAGCTTTCTAGCAAGATTTATTGGTTTGGATGATCCAGTTTTTTTAACACAGTAACATTTGTGAAAATTACTAAAAATGGCTGGCATTTTTGTTTGTATTCTAACCTTCTGTTAGAATACAAGTAACCGTTTTTCAGGACGCCTTAAAACTTTTCTTCAACTGTACAATACATTATGTAATTTCACAAGTGAAAGATGAGGAATGGATGTTTCCCTGTTAAAATGTATTGTACAGTTTTTTCCAAATTCAATTAATGCTGCTTTTTTGGAAAAAAAAAAAAATCCACTATGTGTTTAATCTTTTCAAATAATCTTTTTAACTAGAATATGGCAAAATCATTGCAAATAGTTACTATATACATAAATGCCTTTACCTGCATCCTGAGCCAATTGTTAGATTTTCTTTTGCAATTAATATAAACTTCTGTTATGAGTTTCTGTGATTAATGCCTGTCGGTTCATTTTACTCTGATTTCGATCTTAATATATGTTTTTCTGATTTAGCTTTTTATAAGGACCTTGTTCAGACCATATAGACTCATGTAATGAGTTTCATGAGCACTGTCTTGAGGTGAAAAAAAAAGGGCATATATTATGTAAGACCAACAGGGTGGACACAAAAGATAGACAGGCAGTAATCAGTTACTGGGGAGCACTAATGAAAAATTAAGTTTTTCAGTCATATTGGGTTTTTTTCTAACAAAGCAGCAGTAGTCCTCTCTAAATGTAAAGGCACTGGAGGCACGAAATATTTAATGACACATTTTAAGCCTCTTTTTCACTACCAGGCTTTTTCAAATGCACATTACCACATTTTTTTCCAGATTTTTTGGTCTTATGCCTTTCTGCATCAATATTCATCAAAAGCTTGTATCATATGACATGTAAAATTGTAGGCACCAATTCATACTTACGTCTTCTAAAACCCAAAGTGAACAGCTACAACCCCCAAAGTATTGCTTCTAGATAAAAGTGTATTGTCAGGGCATTCTGGCAAAGTTCATGCTGATTTTCTTAACCCTGAAGAAGAAAAGACCAGCACAGGCAATTTGACATCTCTCAAGAACCGTAAGTTTATGTTAGGAATGCTGACTAAAAGTGTTAAATATATTTGATAAAATATAAGAACAAAAGTGCTATTGGTCAGTTGCACTTTTCACATTCGATTGACCTTGAAAATATTTGGAAACTACTACATCATTAGTTGTGGCAAATCGTTTAAAAACTAATGAAATCACCCAAAACAAGCGTAACAATAGATGCTGCTCAAAATATCAAATAATTTCAAGTTTTGATCAAGAATGTTGACCAAGAGTTATGTAACTCTGACCTGCATACCTGAAAACTTGTTTCTGACAGGTAAGCTATTTTAATTCAGTACAGGTACAGTCTAACAATCTTCTGATTAAAAGAGCAAGAAATATGAAGGGTGAGTACTACAAATGGGGAGCCCATTCCCCTTGGCATTCATTTTTCCTACAGGTTGGACAGAATTTAAAACAACTGATTAATCTCTACTTACATGTTTAAGGAAAAATGGTTCAGATAGGATATGGATTTGATTTTTTTTTAGCATGTCTTCAATTACCTATTAAAAAGTATGTTTTCTGAGGTATATCTGAGAGAGGATATTGTGCAATTGAAAAATATTTTTGCTTGATTTTACTGATTAAGAATAGGTGTTGTTTTCATTTAGACTGATAATAAGTTACATTGTGTTAGTCTAATGGAATATGTTTGAAGTCAGCACTGATCAAGTTCTGTTTGTAGAGTGTATGCTGTGGCAATATATCATTCATGATAGTAAGATCGGAAAAAGATTGCATATTCTACTTAGAACATGAACTCAAAACATTATCCTTCAGTAGAAATTAGAATGAAACTGCTTCTGTTGATTGTGATGTTTACTTTAGAGGATAATACAATTGTTTATGTTGAAAAGGATCTGGAGGTCATTTAATTCAACCTATTTGCTCAAAGCAGGGCCAACTTCTGAGTCAGATAAAGTTGCTCAGCACCTTGTCTGGTCAGCTTTCAAATATTCCCAAGGATAGAGATTCCACGGATTCTCTGTGCAACCTGTTCCTGTGTTTAACCACTCTCATTGTGAACAATTTTCTTCTTCATTTTTTTTGTAGTTGGAATTTCTCTTGCTGAAATATTTGACTTTGCCTCTCTACCCTTTATTATGCAGCCTGAATGAGTTGATAAGCTAGAATCTGCCTGGGAATATTACTAGTCCATGTGTATTCCAAACAGCTGTTCAGTAGCCTGCAACCAAATAAATAATACATGACTGGTATTATCCTCCATACTAAAATGCGCTCGTTTAGCTTCTCATAGCATGAGCTGCACATTAGGACTCTCCTAGTGTTTTAAGATCCAATACTGGTAGAGGATATATTACAGTAGCAAAAACACAATTTTATGTTAAGTTCTGACTACATCCTTCCATTCTCATATTTCTCCCAGTGTGCTTGTCAGTAAAAGTATCTTTACTAGCAAAACTTCTTTAAGCTGTACACTGGTAACGCATACCAGTGTTAACATTAATATCGGTTTCAGAGTAGATGAACTAGAAGTTTCTACTCAGTATTTCCTTCCCTTAAAAAGTCTTGAATTCTAAGGTGGTTTGTTTGTTTTGTGGTGTTGATTTTTCTTCTTTATTGAATGTGTGTTAGGCAGACATTTATTTGAAATCTTTGTTTGTAAAAATTTTCAAAGGTGTATGTGTCATACTGGGCAATAATGTTGCCCAGTTTTTAGAATGGTGAATGCTAGGATACTGGGCCTCTACTCCAAAAATCTGCTACTGTTTCATTCTGTGGTACTGGTGAAATTACTTTTCATGTTCAGGGAATTAGAAAAATTATTCTAGCACTCTGAAAATGGTTGTAGGAGTTCTTGTCTCTCTCAACAAAGTATTAATGAATATCAAAAAATACTTAATGGTTATGGCATAATTATAACTTTTAACAATTATTTATTCTAAAAAATGTTATTTAGTACTATTCGGATTTAGTTGTTGTATATGTGTTTATGTATAAATACATATATTGAAAAATATGAAAGAAAAGACATATTGACAAATTATTTGGTAATATGTCATTCATACAGAGTATGACAGGGGAATGGCGCCCATCTGAAGACAACAGTGAAAACAAACCTCCTCTTAATAATAACATATTGGGTCATGTGCTTCATAGACTGATGGAGATTTTCTATCCTCCAAAACCTAAATCTTCACCACCTGCATTTTCTGAGTTTCCCATCAAGGGATGTATTTTGGGGAAACATTTTAGTGGAAAAACTACCTGCGTAAAGTTTCTTGGAAAAGGTAGACTTTTTTTTTTTTCCTCACCTAAAATTCTCAAAAATGCTTATTTGTGTTACAATTCCATTCTGACAATGAAAATCTTTGGGGCAAATCCTTGCATTACTAATCCTTGAGCCTCAGATGCATCTGTATTTTGCAAAGGTTGGTTGCAAGTCATTAATTCATTATCTTCCAAACTAAAATTAAGAACATCTGAACTTAAATGTAGTGTTAATATAGTGTTACTTCTGTATTGAGAATTTAAAAATACTTTCGGTAAACTTCTCTGGGGATGTTAGTTATAGAAGAGACTATCAAGATAACTAAGTAATTGTGGATATACACTGTGAAGTGGTTACCAAGAAGAGATACTGGAAACAACTTACATCAAAAGTCCAAATGAAAGGAACTGTGCTTTGCTCTGTGTGCTGTCTTCCCATAATTAATTTAATTGGCATTAATTGTATGTATGTTCTGCTTAAACTGTAAAGTTATTTAATTTTTTTGTGTATTAGTTTGCAACATTCAGGTACTATCTGTTGATACTCTGGTTCAGGAGGCCATCCAAGCTTATCTTAAAAATGAAATGAAAAGTGAACATGATGTGATTTCACAGGAAACAGAATGTTCTGAGAAAGAAAATGAGGTAAGCATTTTTATTAATTTTAGGTTTGGCTCTCATGGGGAGGCAAGAGTGAAATGTGTAAGGGAGAAAGCATGCATATTTCAATTCTGTACTCAATTTCAAACTTAATTCTAAGTTTGGGCTTACAAGACTTCAAGATTCAGCTTCAATTGACAGGCTTGTTTTTCCTGTAATACGTAGTTTCCTTTCTAATACATTTCCTTTCTTAATTGATACAAGGTCCAAAATAACTTAACAAAATCACCAGCAAAAGTTCTAGAGGAACTCAAAACAGAAACATCTATCAGTGGAACCAATGGTGTGTATATATTTTATTTATATGTGTATGTATATTTATAACATTTAATTTAAATTCTTATTAGATTTGAACGGCAATTCCTCTTTCTCTTATACTTTTGAGGTAGTATCCATGACATCTGAGTTTTCACAGTAGTTTCCATTATGAATTTCCCGTTTCCACACGTTCCTAGTGTCTGGGAGCAGCAAGTGCAGGCTGCTCTGTGAAGGAAGGTGAGCAAGGTGACAAGGGCAGTAGCAAAGCAGGAAGTGCCAACATTCATCAAGAGTGACAATATTGAAGTCAGGGTCATTATGAGGTTCAGAGACACTGATCAGCATGAGCCTTGGTCTGGTGATAACCGAGCAGTTCTGCTGATGAAGCAAGTCTGAGGTGAAGCCAGGAACTCAAGTCAGCAAGTGTGGATCAGGGTAGAATCAAGAAGATAGAATACAGGGTGCAAACGTGACTACTACACAGCTGTAATGTACAACGGATGGGGTGCAGGATGAGAGCTTTAGCTTTCAAGGGAAGGGCAAGCCCTTGCCTCCCCTCACTTTTCTTTACAACAGATCTTATCAACAAAGGAATTGACACTGGTCTCAGCCACCTGAACTCAGAATCACAGACAGACTGAGGGTAGAAGAGACCTCTGGAGATCATCTAGTCCAGTCTTCCTCCTCAAAGCAGGGTCACTACTGCAGGTTGTTCAAGACGGTGTTCAGCTGCATGCTGAACATCTCCAAAGATGGAGACTTCACAGCCTCACTAAGCAACATGTTTCAATATTATGTAACCCTTCTGCAAGGGTTTAGAATTTCTATGTTTAAATGGAATTTCCTATGTTTCAGGTTGCGTCTGTTGCCTTTTGTCATTTTACTTGGCACCACTAAGTAGAGTCTGGCTTCTTTAGTTCTCCCACAATGCCCCTGATATTTCTGTGCATTGAAATCAGGTTCAGGCCTTCTCCAGACTGAACAGTCCCAGCTGTCTCACCCTCTTCTTGTATATCAGGTAGTCCAAGACCTTAGTATTCATCAGGGTTGTTCTGTGGAGCTGATCCAATATATCCGTTTCTTCCTTGCACTGGCTGAGTCCCAAAATGGATGCAGTACTGCATATGTGGTCTCACCAATGCCATACCTTTTTAATGTAGTCAAGGAGGATGTGGGCATTCATTGCTGCAGTGGCACATTGCTGACTCACAGTCAGCTTCTCCTCCAGGGCCTCCAGGTCCTTCTCTGCAAAGCTGCTTTCAAGACAGTTGGCTACCAGCTGGTACTGAAGGCATGGGGACACTGAACCTGCCAGCCCATTGTAGAAGGCTGTGAGGTTAGTCAGGCATGATTTCCCCTTTATTTCCCATCTGCTGACAACCTCCAGTCACCTTCTTGCCCTTAATATGCTTGACATGATTTCCATGCTTATTTGCTCCATCAGTTCTCAGGGACTGAGATGAGGCTGAAGGGCTTGTACATCCCCTGTGTCTCCTTCTTGCTTTCCCTGAAGACAAGAGTGATGCATTCTTCGAGGCCTAGGGAATCTCCCACAGTCACCATGACCTTTTAAAGATTTTTGAGAGTGGTTTTGCAATGACATCAGCCAGCTCTCTCAGCGCATGTGGGTAAATGCCATCAGGCCCCAGGACTTGAGTATTTCCAGTTTATTTGTTAATTATTATTATTTATTTTTTTATTTAATTATTATTTATTAATAAATATTCCTTAAGCTGATCCTCCTCCACCAAGGCTAAGTCTTTCTTGCTGCAGACTATCCTGCTAGTCTCAGAGGCTTTGGAATCCTGAGTGTGAGTTTTACCAGTAAAGACCAAGACAGAGAAGGCATTAAGTACCTCAGCTGTGTGCGTATGTCTTTCAGCAGGTCCACATTTTCCCTGCCCTTCTCCTTTTGCTGTGGTGATACCTGTAAGAGCCCTTCTTGTTCCTATTTTGACCAGACATAAGACAAGGCCTTTTCCGCATGAGAAACATCAAGTATTGAAACAGATTTCCTGGAGAAGTAGTGTAGTCTTCATCCTTGGAGGTTTTCAGCATCGCACTAGGTAAACATCTGAGCAACTTGGTCTGAGCTTTTAATTGCTGACACTTTGAGGAGAAGGTTGAACTTGAACAAGGTGACCTTCAGAAATTGCTTCCAAACTGAATTAACCAATGTTCCTTTCATTCTAACAATTGCATATACCTTCTGTATTGATTTGTTCAGAGAACAAGGCATATACTTTTATTATTTATCTGTGGTAATAAATATTGTAGTAATAGAATTGTCAAACTTCATAATATACCTGTTTTAGGTAACTGTCCTGTCAAAGAGGATCTGTCTGGGCAAGAATTCAAATCAGACGACAGTCAGAATGACCTATCCAAGGTTTGTAGTCCAATTTTAGCTTCTGCTTGATAAAGATGCATTAGTTAAAATGGATACATCATTCTGAATTCATTTATTGACTTCACTGCTTTTTCTGTATGAAATATAAAAAGACTTTATTATGAAAATCTATTGCTGTGTATGTTAGAGTTGTGCGTACTGTTAAAAGTTTTTTATCTTCTTGTTAAATCTCACATCTGCCTAAGATATGCAACTTTTGATGTGGTTTCCAAGTTAGCAAAAATGTTTTCCTGATCTTGCTGCTGCCAAGCGGATCATTCATCCCATGACAAGGTTTCTTCTCTTTATGTTCAAAAATACTTAATTCTACAGTGATTTTCTTGACATTATTGCTCTCACTGGAAAATAACTACTCCTATATTTATACAGTCCTAAAATTACATTCGGTCCTTTGAAGGCAACCGTGAGGCTGATGTAGCCCCTGGCCAAAATGAGTTTCACATGCTGCTTTAAACCTACTGAAGTTAAATGCTTTGTTTCTCAACCTGGTTTCTGTCTGGCATTTTCATAGGTGTAATGATGGAAATCAGTTGGAGATGTCAATGAAATTAGGCCTTTTTTACATCAGTTGAAATTTTCTCCTTAAAAAATAACAATAAATATTAAAATAAATAAATAACACAATAAACATTTGATTTAAATAAATAAATAAACAATATAATACATAAAGTAGAATATTTTTCAGTGTTGTGGACATTCTGAGCATATTAGTCTTACATTGCACTCTTCCACAGCTGTCTGTACGTGCCCAGCTTGGTGCCGCATCACAGAAATTGTTGAAGAAAGGAAAAAGTATTCCCGATGAATTACTGATTGACATTCTGTTGGAAGCCATTAAGTATGAAATTCTGTAACTTTTTTTCTTCATTATTTAGTACGTAATTGTCCAGTTTATAGTCCAGATTCAGCCGTTCCTCTATATTAAGGTATTTTTTGAACACTGGAGTCTTCTACATGGAAAGTGGAGCTACTTAGTAAACTTAGTTAACTTAGTTAATGCTTATTTTTATGGTAGCAGTAGAGTCTAGCCCTAAACTATGCAGCTGTTATTGTACACTACTGAAAGTAAGTAAAAACAGAGATACCTCTATTTTGTTTATCAGTTAAAAGCTATTCAGCATTAGTATTTTTTCTTTTAGATTTTGTGAGATGCATAATCATACTTCAGCTTACTTATTTTTGTCTAGTCTGGTTTGAGAGAAAATTGTCTTAACTACATTGATGTGAAATTAGCACTTAAGTTCCCATATGAGTATAATTTAAAGTTATATATGAATATATTTTAAAGTTAGGAAACAGATTTTTCTGTTTGTCACTTCAGTGCAAAGGTTAGTAGAGAAAATAGCAAAATTCCACCTCTGATCATAAAATCATAGAACCCTGTAGGTTGGAAAAGACCATTAAGATCATCAAGTCCAACTGTTACCCTAACATTGCCAAGTCCACCACTAAACCATGTCCCTAAGCACCAAGTCTGCACAACTTTTAAACACCTTCAGGGATGGTGACTCCACCACTTCCCTGAGCAGCCTGGTGTTCCAATGCTTAATAACCCTTTCTGTGAAGAAATTTTTTCTAATATCCAACCTAAACCTTCCCTGATGCAACCTGAGGACATTTCCTCTCATTCTATCACTAGTTACTTGGGATAAGAAACCAACACCTCTCTACAACCTCCTTTCAGGTAGTTGCACACAGTGATAAGTTCTCCCCTCAGCCTCCTTTTCTCCAGGCTGAACAGCCCCAGTTCCCTGAGCTGCTCCTCATCAGACTTGTGCTCCAGACCCCTCACCAGCTTCATTCTCTGAACTCTCTCCAGCACCTCAATGTGATGGGCCCAAAACTGAACACAGGATTCCAGGTGTGGCCTCACCAGCGCCAAGTACAGGGGGTCAATCACTTCCTCAGTCTTTCTGGCTACACTATTCCTGATACAAGCCAGGATGCTGCTGGCCTTTTTGGCCACCTGGGCACGCTGCTAGCTCATGGCCAGCTGGCTGTCAATCAACACCACCAGATCCTTTTCCACTGAGCAACTTTCCAGCCACTCTTCCCTGAGCCTGTAGTGTTGCCTGGGGTTGTTGTGACACAAGTGCAGGACCTGGCACTTGGCCTCGTTAAATCTCAAACATTTGTCCACAGCTCACTGATCCACCTGGTCCAGATTCCTCTGTAATGGCCTTCCTACCCTCCAGCAGATCAACACTCCCACCCAACTTGGTGTCATCTGCAAACTTACTAAGGGTGCACTTGATCCCCACCTCCAGATCACTGATAAGAGATTAAACAGAACTGGACCCAGTACTGAGTCCTGGGGAATAGCACTCATGACTGGCCACCAATTGGATTTAATTCATAGTCTGAATAGAGTTTGTTTCTGAAAAGCTGATTTGTCAAGACAGCATAAATAGTCTTGGTTTTGCTTTTTTTCCCCCCACACTTTTAGTAAGGCTTGATGTTGTTTTCTGGTTTAAAATCCACTGCTTTACAGGTTAAGTTTTAATGGTGTCTGTTACATTCTGAATTCATCAGGATATTTAATATATTGAATTCTGAATGAAAGACTGATGGGTCAAGCACTTCTTTAGGTGTTATTACTATGTTATCAATTCACTATATAATTCTGGTTCTTCATTTACTTTTAGCAAAACACCACCTGAGAAGGGATGGATTGTGGATGGGTTTCCAAAGACAGTTAATCAGGCAAAGCTATTTGAAAAAGCCTATACAGGGATTGATACCGAACAAGAAGATACAAACTCTGGAAGACTCTTACTTGCTACAGATCCCAGAGCCCCTAAGCCTCCTGTTTCCCCACCTGCATTTGATGTTTCCATATTATTGGATATTTCAGACACCATGGTACTGAAACGTGTGGCTAAATCGGAGTGTAAGTTTCCAACTACTTTTCACAAAGTTAAATGACAAGCAGATTCTGATGTATGGGGAATGTTAAAATTGTTATAATACTGAGATTACTAAATTCTGAGTACTTTGCAACATAATAGCAAGTTGCATTATATTAATTAATTAATTATATAATGTCTAGATTTTCCTCTATAAGTATGAAATTAAAATTGTTTCAATTTGACAGCTTTCTTCTCTGTTTGTAAGGCCCATCTCAACTCTAGCTGCCTAAAAGTGCATGACTAGGTATAAGTTATACCTTAATTCCAAATATTGTTTGCTAGATATACCTTTATGTTGTACTCATTGGAACAAAATAAAATTATTGCATCGTTTATCTGCATGGCACAATATGACATTCATTAATCGTGAGTTATCAGCATGAATACTTCCAGATTATTTCAGTCGAAGGCAGATCAGAAGTGTGCGAGTGCATGTGTATGTGCTTTTTTGTATTTGTACTGAATTCTCACTGGAGCTGAGATACCACAGTGACTGGTGTTAGATATCACATAAAACAGCAACTGGAAAAAACACAGTTTACAACAGATGCAGAAATATGCCTCATTACAAAGGAGTATGCATTGATATTACTGTTAATCCAGGAGACATATTTGAAAAGAGATGAAGGATAAGCAAAGGGATGTGCACACATTCATTCCCTATTGATTGTCTTTAGTTAGTCAATGAGCAACCAGAAGTAGTAAATTTTGGCAAAAATTGCGAAGGCATCAAAGGCTTTTTGTGGGCCATTTCACTTCCAGACTACACATTTTTTACTGCCCTTACTCACCTTGACAAAACATTAAAGTTATTTTCAGAAATGTACCCCATATTGTTCAAATTATAAGGAGATTCCTCTTCAGTGTTTTCACTGCAGCACTTGCATGGTGCATGGCCTGAATTATAGCACCGTTTGCCTTTAGTTTGTATATGTTGGTAGGATTGAGGATGAGGAAAAATCATTAGAGCTTTTACCAACAGTGCAGTGAAGATAAATCTGTAAACACTTGAAATTCTTGTTAATTAGAAGACTTTGTGTTGCCAAACACTTTGAAAATGTGGTAATACAGGGGGTAATCTTAGAAATCCAAACAGAATGCATTTGATAACGTGTAATACAAGAAAAAGTCAAAAGAACAATAAACCAGTCAGAAATCTAGAAAAAATGGGTTATTTCTATTCAGTTAAAGTCATTAAAATCTAGGGAAGACTCAGAGAGAGAGAATACCTTGTGTTCAGATGCGGTGGAATATCTGCCTATTGTTTCAAAAACGAGTACTGACTTCAAGGAGGATTCAGATTAGACTGGGAAAATACCTTTGAATTGTTAGAACAGATAAGCCTGAAACAATCTGCCCACAGGAACACTGTCTCTACAACTGGAGATATTTCTATGACTGCAAAGTATCCATCAGAAAATGTTAGTGCTCTAATTGGCTCTGCATTTAAACATAGGAAGAGTCAAGACACTGTCTTCAGGTCCTTTCCAACTTTATTTTATAGTCTTATGATTTTCTCTGACATTTCCTTTCTTGTAGGAAGTTTGGCACCCAATTTTTAAAAAAAAATGTAAGATCAAAGAACACTGAAATTTCCCTTTTAATCACTATCTTACTTAGGGTGAATAACTACCTCCATAATTACCTTTTTCAGCATATCCTCATATATGCTGTTTTCCACGCAGCAGATAAATCAAAGTCATCTCAAACTGAAGAGGAGGACAACAAACAAAATTCAGATGCTCAAGTCCTAAAAGAGAAGAATGATTTAGCTAGGGACCAGGTGCTACACAGGTATGTTATATGAAATACAAAAAAACCCACTTTAGCTAGATGTTTAGGCATGTATTTGATCTGAACCTCATGTATGATCCATGATAGGACTGAGATGCCCGATGTTAAGATTTTACTTAGGAGTTTCTCTAATGAGGAGCCTGAATAAGTACTTTAACTTTTGACACAATATAATAAACCTATAAAGTAAGAAATTAATGTGTTTTGCTTATTTAAGGTATTCTTCTAAGGAGACTTTCTTCTTCAGATATATATTACGTGAACCATACATACAGGTATACCTGTATACATGTATCTATACATAGATATATCTGAGGTTATGTCATGTATCACGTGACTGCCCTTGAGTGAAATGCACTTGGCTTGAGTTACAGATTTTCTAAAATGGTATCTTACACTTTTATAAGATGAATTAGTGTATATTTTGTTGAATCTTTAGTTGTTTATATAAATAGCAAAATCAGGAACAGGTTTTGTTTCTAAATATTTGATACCACTAACTGACTTAGAATATTATATTATTGACTATTACTGTTTTAGTTGTGGTACAAGAAAGCATAGGTTTAGCCTGTGACAAGAAAGACCAAGAAATATGTAAGATTAGTTAACAGTAGGATTTTGAAAATTTTCCTATGTTGAAAATGAGAGGGGCTGATGTGGATGGAGTAGATGGAGTATTATTTTTTAAAAAATATTGCTTGGATTTGTTTTAGCATTGAATTAGATGTTCTGTTCTTTCTTTTGTTTGTTCATTTGGGAAAATGTTTTATTTTCCAGTAGATATATTTTAATTCTATATATTAATATGATTTTTGTAGAATTTCAGGCTTTCTAGACACATGGCCAAAATTAGAGAAATGGTTTTCAGTCCATCAAAATATTCTAGTGAAAGTCAATGCAGAGACAGAAGAAAGTCTTATGTGTGAAACAGTGAAGGAAATTATAATGGAAGAAATTGCCAAGAAGCAGAATAGAAGTAAGTTTTCCTGTTCCTGCTTTTTACAATTCAGGAAGAAAAGACTTTATACTTTATAATTAACTCTTATAGTTAATTTATAAAACTATGTAGAAACATCTATTTTCACTGCCTGTCAAAGCTTTGGGGATTTGTGAGTTAGTGAACCAGAACTCTGAACTTTTCTGTTATGTTTTTACCTTTTCAGAGGATATGGATCAATTTCACATAGTTGCAAAGATTATTTGAGAAGAATTTAAAAATATTTAAAATAAAATGTCTATTTGATTTATTTGAATTCCCTGAAGTAAAAGATTACTAAATTCAGTCTTTTCTTCCAGGTTTAAATATTACAGCTAGCGTTTTCACCATATAAGATAGCATAATGTTACACGAAAGACTAAGTCACCATTATCAACAAATATTAATTTATCAGCAGCAACTTAAAAAAATGGGTAGCTCAGAGTGGGTTTGACATCCATTTTGGTGCATCTTCATTCAATTTTTCCTCTTAATCACCCAAAAGGAAAGAATCACTTAAAAATAAGAAAGGAAAAAGATGAAATATTCAAGGGAAATGATGCATCAAGTAAACCAGGATTAGTAAACTAGAAAAAAAGTCTACATGATTAGTAGAAAAAAATGGTTATTCATAATTATTAGAAGAAAGTCTGATGTGTCTTCTAACAACAACAGTTAAAAAACATACAGCTTGAAAAGCACTCTTAACAGTAAAAATTTAGACCTCTACTCCTGCACCATGTTTCAAGTTCATGAAAAATTATTGGAAATATCACACGACAGAAAATTGGGTGATGTGTTTTCGAAGAACTACCTGGTTGGAATGGGGTTTATTATGTGCTTCACAGAATTCATAGCCTCGCTGGAGTCAACAGCAAAAGTCGTTTACTCCATATAGGGAAATAATCACTGTGGTCAGTTAATGTCTAATTTCATATTTATGTTGACAGATTCCAAGCTGTCCTTCACTATTAGGTTAAGATGAGTAGAACAGAGGTATGAGAATGTGTATTAATTATTCAGACATCAGTAACATTCTGAGAGTGGCATGGCAAAGCAAACTTCAGAGATCAGTTCTCAAAATATTTAGCAGAAGCTGAAGTAGTTGGAATATTCTATGTGGCCAACAGTTTTGTGGTTTTTATAAACTGAAATCAGGAGAATGATAGCAGTTATTCCATTGGAGCATCTAGCAAGACTGTTTTTCACAAGCAGATTTATCATACTTAAAGAAAAACAGAACACATCTATTCTTTAAATGCTAAGCTTTCAAACATAAAGTCAACACAGTTACAATGCAAACCTGTTTTCAAATCCACAGCAAAGCTGGCCAGAATGCATGTACATGATTCTGAGCAGTTAATCAATGTTGTTGTAGGGTCCTTCTATTTTTACTGAGACACTGATTTCTTTCTAGAGGTTAGTTCAGATCCTAGGGTTGAATCATGCTGTGAAGCTGCTAGCTACATTTGGTATTTTAATATACTAGAGGTTAGCAGCATTTTTCACTTGCTCCTTTCTCTACACATGATCTTTTCTCTTCCTTTCTTTTTTTTTTTTTCCCAACCATCATCTTTCATACTTCTCAGCTTCTCCTCAGAGTACCGTATGTTTTCCATATTAGGCCAGATTTAGCTCAATTTATCTGTTTGTTTCTTCCTCAGTGTTTACAACTGTTCTTTAATTAAGCAGGGAATCTTTGAAATCACGATAGTTACAGTGAATCTCAGAGTCTAATCAACACTGCTGGCCTTGGTTTACCTGGTAAAGAATTTTTCTCATATGTGTACACACTAATTCATTATCCTCCTGTTTCTCTCACAGTGTGGTCTTAGGAAAGAATCCATCCTCCAAAATATAAGATTAATTGGAAAGTGATTTTATAACTGTGGCATCACTGATTTGATTAGTATATATTTGGATGAACGACACCTAAGTGATGAAATATTCAATCTGTTTTATTATTTTGAATTTGTCAGAGTAGCATAGATGTGTTCTTCTGTTTATTGATACTTAAAATACATTCAAAGGTAATATACATATACAAGAGTCTGTTGAAGAAGAATCACCAGGAAAAAAACTTTCACCAGTTGCATCTGGAGATCTGCTTCCTCCAGTTCCTGTGACAGAACCACCAATCAAACCAGGATCAGATGAATGGATTTATGTAGATGAACCAATTCCCCAGGTACGATCATTCATGATTAAAAGTCTTAGATGTCAAATTAGGTTTTTTTCTCAGTATTCTATGCATGTTCTACCTAAAGCTTTTATCTCATTGAAAAATATTGAAGAGGACTACGTACAATGAAAGACACACTTGTACAGTATTATAAATATCTAAAAAAAACCTCGAATAAAAGCTGCTACTGAAATATATAAGGAAACATACTTTAAAATGTTTGTTATTGTTTTTTTTTTTTCTTAATTCTACACAATGATGACAAAGAATACCACATGGATTCCAAAATAATATTACTATTTAATATTATGAAATACAAGCATAGACTTACTACTGAGTTGGTTTTCTGCCTTTCACAAAGGCCAGTTGTGGATCTTGTAAGAAGAATTTAAGAACGGGGAGACTGTGCACTGATCTTTCAGCTAGGATACTTTTTTCTAATGTGTTTTTCTCAAAGACATCTTCCTAGCTCCCAGTGATCTGAAATTTAGGGGTTTCCTGAGGTAACTTTGCATCTGCATCTTCATGTTTAGTAGCTCTCAATAAACTTTTCTTCCATGATTATGTCTAGTTGCCTTTTTTACTTTTTGGTCTCTGTGATAGAGCCTGCATAATTAAGGTCTTTCTGAAAAAAAAACAAACAGACAAAAAAAACCCAAAACAAACAGAAAACACAAACAAACAAACAAAACCTTTTATGTCTCTTTGCTTTAAACGTGTTGTTTGTGTCAGTTGATGACCCTAGTTCTTGTATTGTGAGATACAATGAATAATAATTCCATAATCACCCTCTGAAGGTATAGAAAATGTGACAGGCATCTGTTACACCTTTTTCATTTTGCTCAATGTTGCTTTGCTTCTCCAACCCAGTCATAATCTGTTTATCTCTCCTCATGTAGGACAGTTCAATATGTTCAATCATGGTTCTTACTCTTCCATCTGTGTTCTGGTTCTACTGTAAATTTATTGAGACGGGGGGCTGGGACTGCATGCAGTGTTCAAGATGTAGATTTGAATGGTGCATAATGATGCGTTGAATTTTGTTCTGTAATTCCTTTCTTAATATTTACCAGTTTTGCCTTCATGACTTCAATTAGCTTGCATATGCTATGAATCCTTTCTGAGTGTCTAAAGCCCATAGCTCAATATGTTTGGTTTCCTGTGGCCATGGGCTTTGTTTTGCATTTCATGACAGTCAGTCCGATGTCACTTTTGCAACACTAGACAGCTTATATTTTTACCAGCTTGACCAATTGTGTACCACTAAATTTTGATACTTAAGGACTCATTCTTCTTCACTTAGTTTCTGAGTATATAAAAAACCACAGATACTGGAGTAATCTGCTGGAATTTCCCTTTCATTTTGAGTACTGCCACTTTTCTACAAAGAAATGCACAGGATAAACTATATCATAGAATTATAGAACAGTTTGGGTTGGAGGGGACCTTCAAAACTCATTTAGTCCAACTTCCCTGCCATGAACAGGAACATCTTCAACTAGATCAGGTTGCTCAGAGCCCCATCCAGCCTGGCCTGGAATGTCTCCAGGGATTAGGGCATCGACCACCTCTCTGGGCAACCTGGGCCAGGGTTTTACCACCCACATTGTAAAATTTTTTTTCCTTATGTCTAACCTGGAACTCCCCTCTTTTAGTTTAACCTCTTGCCCTTTTGCAACAAGTCGTGCTAAAAAGTCTGTCCCCATCTTTCCTGTAGCCTCCTTTTAAGTATGGAAAGGCCAGAATAAGCTTTCCCTGGAGCCTTCTCCAGGATGAACAACCCCAATTTTCTAGGCTTGTCCTCACAGCAGAGCTGTTCCAGTCCTCTGATCATTTTTGTGGCCTCATCTGGACCCCCTCCAACAGGCCCATGTCTTCCTGTGCTGAGGACTACACAGCTAGACACAACATATGTTGTAAATAGTCGTAAATCAAAATAAATTCATAGGGAAAAAAGTCAATAATATGATTTAATGAAATAATCTTTCTTATATTTGCTAATGCTACAGCTAAATGAGTTACCAAGAAATGTGCCAATTAATTTTGATGTTTTTAAAAAATTAACAGGAGATACCTGGTTTTTTAGTACCTTACTGGGAAATGGTAGAAAATGCGTATGTGAATACCATCAAAACTATACTTAGATGCCTAAGGGATGAACAACACTCTGTGATATATTACTTAGCAGACATTAGGTGAGTAGAAATTGTAGCTTATTACATTAATATTATTTTGTATTTTTCCTGTGGCATGGTATGTCTTTTAACACAAGAATTATTCATACTATAATTATAGAAAAAAATTCCAAGATTATTTGAAGCGTCCAGATCTTAAGCAGGATTTTGTATCTCAGTGGCAACTGGATTTTAATTCAGTTGCTGATGACCTGCGGGAAGATGAGGAAACAAAAGCAGAGCTACACCAAAGAGTTACTGTAAGTGAATGGCAAAAGTTATAGTATACCCTAAAGTCTATACAAGCTTGATGTAACATGAATCATATTACTTTTTACTTTTTTTTTCCTTTTTACCACTCCTCTTAAGCTATTTCACTTCCACTTGTGCATAATTATTTCTCGTTTTTTTTGCCTATCTTATGTCATGCTTCTTTTTTTTTTTTTTGGTTATTGTATTGTATTAGGTTTATGGGTCAAGGTTTTGGTAGCATGGGGGCTGCAGAGGTAGCTTCTGTGAGAAGACACCAGGGACTGCCTCTGTATTGGGCAGAGCCACTGTCAGGTGGCTCCAAGACAGACCTGCTGCTGGCAAAAGCTGAGTCCGTCAGTGATGTTGGTGGTGTGTCTGCAATAGCATATTTAAGAAAGGGTAAAAAAACACTGCATGACAGCTGTGACAGAGGAGTGAGAATATGTGAGAAACAACTATACAGTTACCTAAGTCAGTGAAGAAGGAGGGGAAAGGTGTTCCAGGTGCCAGAGCAAAGATTGCCGTGCAGTTAGTGGAGAAGGCCATGGTGATGCAGGTTGTACCTCTGCAGGCCTTAGTAGACCACAATAAAGCAGATATCTGCCCTGCAGCCCATGGAGGACTCTGTACCACAGCAGATGAATGTACCCTGAAGAGAGATGTCACCTGTGGAGATCCCACAACAAAGCAGGCTCCTGGCAGCAACTGCGGGCTGTAGAGAGGAGTCCACAGAAGAGCAAGTGTTCCGGCAGGACCTGTGGCCTGTGGGGGACCCAGGCTGGAGCAGTCTGTTCCTGAAGGACTGCAGCCTGTAGAAAAGACCCATGCTGGAACAGTTTGTGAAGAACTGCAGCCTGTGGGAAAGCCCCATGTTGGAGAAGATCATGGAGGACTGTATACCTTAGGAGGGAACCCACCTTGGGGCAACAGAAGACCATGAGGAAGAAGAACCAGCAGAGACAAAGTGTTATGAACTGACTACAACCCTCATACCCCATCCTCCCTGCACTGCTTGGCGATGGAGGAGGTAGAAGAGTCAGGAGTGAGCTGAGCCTAGGAAGAAGAGGGGATGGGTCAAAGGTGGTTTTACTTTTGTTTCTCACTATTCTCCTCTATTATTAATTGGCAATAAATAATTAAATCAATTTCCTCAAGTTGAGTCTGTTTTGCATAGGATGGTAATGAGTGAGTAATCTCCCTGTCTTTATCTTGACCCATGAGCTTTTCTATCATATTTTTTTCTCCTTGTCCACTTGAGAAGGGGGAGTGATAGAGCAGCTTGGTGGACACCTGGCAACCAGCAAAGGTCAACCCACCACTGCAAAAGATATGTTACATGCTTATATTTTTTTTTTATTCGGTAGCATATGCTTATGTGTATATCCTACAGTGCTGGGCCAGCCATGAGTATCTGATAGCCTTCACCTTGGCTACCTACTATCTATGTCATGACTGATGTGTTATGTAGCTCAGGGGCTACTCATTTGTCAGATTCCCTGTGGCTTTTGTCCAACAGAGGACAACTGGATTTGTCTGAGAACTGTGGACACGGGGAGAGAAAGAGGATCTGACATATTAGCTATAGGATGAAAAGAAATGACCTCAAGTTGCCCCAAGGGAGGTTTAGATTGGATATTAGGAAAAAGTTCTTCAAGGAAGGGGTTGTCAAAGATTGGAACAGGCTGCCCAGGGAAGTAGTTGAGTCACCATCCCTGGGGGTGCATAAAAGACATGTAACTGTGTTTCTTAGGGACCTGGTTTACTGGTGGATTTCACAGTGTTAGGTTGATGGTTGGATTTGATGATCCTAAAAGCTTTTTACAACCTAAATGATTCTATGATTCTCTGATACTAGGCTGAGACCAAGATATGGTCAATCAGGAATCACTTATCACCTGAAACCTAAGCTTCTCAGTGCAGGGCTGGTAGTCTGGAATGCCACTTCTATTTATTCCAAACAAGTCAGGTGGTGTAGAATTTCTTGGAGCCTGAGAGACAGCTGATTTGAGCTTACCTTAGCACTGCATTTAGTAGCACTCTTCCCATCTCCTCTTATTACATAGAGGCCTGTCACGCTATTTCCATGCAGAGATGGCAATGGGGAAGTGTTTTCATGCATGTTGTTGTATGCTTAGTGGGTCCTCAGTCCCACCAGTTATGAGCTTATATCAGATGTATCAGCTATCAGAATTAGTCACTAGTTGAAGAGCCCTCAGTTGTAAAGAACCATCCACGTTAAAGAAAAATGGAAAGGAGCTATGCAAATTGGAAGAATATTTGAACTCTGACATAATTTTCTTAGAATTTTTCATATTGCACATGTCCTTAGAGTATTCTTCTCATAGCTGTATTTGTTAGCTTACCATTCAAGGGGAAAGTTGGTGCAGAGCTTAACTATTCATATTCTCCCATCTGTGTCTAGTTTAGATAGGTCTCTCTGCCCAGGGAAAGCAAGGCAGCCTAGCGTTGTCGTCTTCCTATACATTGATCTCATACTTTTGAATCCTTCTGTCTGGCATATTTCCCAAGCTACTTTCTGTCAGCTCCCTGTAAGCACATAACTTTTTGACCAAGCTTTGACATTTATAGCAATGAAAAAAAAGATACAAATGGGAAGATTCCCTAGGCACAAGCAATATATATGATTTTTAATAATAAACATTAAAAATACATTTATGTTTTCTTTCATAGTTATTTCTCATATTTGATTTTGTGTTTTAGGACCTAAGAGATTTTCTCTGGGATATCTGTGATAGCAGAAGGGAAGAAGCTGAGCAGGAACGTACTGATATCATGAATGACGGCTGGTTACCAGATCGTAGGGGGATTGCGATGAACCATTTCTTTTCGCTCATGCAGGTATGGCTCTACTACGGAGTCTGCAATAGAAGGGGACAACAAAACAGATTTGGAGGACAGTAAGCCTCAGAGGAATTTCATACAGTTGGTTCGGAATAAGTGAAGGATGAAGAATTAGATAAGCAGATATTCATGCCTCTTCTGAATTTATCTAGAAAGTTAGAGATTAGAAGTAGATGACATTCAGTAAATTTAACTGGTTTTGCAGGCAGGCATGGTTAAAGAAAATATCATTGTTATTGTTCAGCTTTCAATCTGCAATATATATTGGTAGTCTTTGTAGTTTTATCAGCCAAGTGAATCATCTGATTTTTGTAACACAAGTCTTAGAGCTGTTTATCCTTCTGTGATAATATTGACATCTGCTCTTAATTTTCGAACTACGTAATTAACTGCTGCTGTAGACTCACTTGCTGTTCAGGTTGTTGTATATTTCACATAAAATTATTTCATTTGTTACATCACCAGTGCAGCTTGAAATGTTTCCTTCAGACTGAAAAAGAAAAATGTTTTTTGAAAATGCAGTGTCATTTGTTGCTATTGAGAAAATCCATTCAAATATGACCCAACTTTCAAACACCTAACTTTAAAGTTTTCAAGAGACTGTTTTCAGTTATTTGGCTTTCCTCTGCTCCACCTTAAGCCTTTCTTCTTATTCAGCCACACTATTAATTACTTCAGTTGCTGAAGAAAAGTAAAATTTCCCTGTGACTGCTGTTCTAGGTGGATACATGTTTTTTATGTCAGGGCTGGAATAGACTGGGCTAGACGAGGTTACCTTAGACAGGCTTTTCTGAATGACCATTCTCTGAAAGTTTTGGCGACTGTAAGGGAGACAATGAAGACGATGTTTTAAACATGTGCCATGTGATGATAATTTGGCTGAAAAATCAGGCTGAAGCAGCTTAGGCTGGGCTTCTTGCCCTTTAGTTCTCTGTTTTATTTCTATGTGCTTACTAAACAAGGGAACCACACTCTTATGAGACATGAGTGTTGTGGTGATTTAAGTAAAGCTTGTGAAGTAGTCAGTTGCTATATTAAGTTAATTATTAACTCTGTTAAATTATTAACTCAAGAGAGAGGTCTGAATATGGTTGTATATATGCTGGATTTGGTTGTACAGTATGGGGGACTTGGTGATTCTTGTGGGTCCCATACAATATTCTATGGTTATATGATTTTATATTCTATGGTAAATGTAGAGTAACTGCTGACTAACTGAACAATATCCTGTAATAAGGATATTTATATTTAAAATTTTAAAAATATATTTAAAAATATATCTTAAATAATATGCATAAGGGAGACAAATTAAAGTAATATTGCTAAGCTTATATCTTCTATTTTTCTCCTTTTGTATGCATGTATAACTTTGCAACGCTAATTGTTTTCTGGCAGAATTTCATGGACATGTATGATGCAATCCAGAGGAGATTCACTATGAGTCTGATTTGATGTGTCTTATGTGGATATGCAGAATGGCCATTTAAATTACAAATACATGTATTACCCATAATAAGCTGTTTATTTTCCCTAAGGAAAAATGCAACATTTTTACTTCCTTTACTTAGTATATACTCCCTAAAAAAATGAATTATTGACACTAAAACTACAGAATGAAAAATATAATAACTATATATTTATGTTATGGCTTTGTTTGAGAAACAGCTAAAAATAGGCTGCTTTGGTCTTGAATTTTCTGTGGGTTTTTCTGTGGGAAGTTACATATATTCCCCAGGTGGCTCTTTTACTATATAAACATACGAATTTGTATAAATGCCGTTTATCAGATTTCTTTCCTACCATTCTGTGTACACACTGTTAGACAATAAGATATTTTCTCCTTAACTTATGGATATGTGTTGGTTTATACCACAAAGGTTTTATCCTTCATTTTGTGAATGTGGTTTTGTGCATTTTCCCATGAATATTTAGTACTGTTTTTTCAGTTAGAAGCTAACACCATCCTGTATCAATAAATCAAAACATGACAGGTGTTAAATGTTTTTTGAACCATATTGGATTTCTTTCAAGACAATTCACACAAAAAGATCTTCAAGATACTTGGGTGTGGAAAGTCTGTTGATTTCTTTGGTCCAAAAAAACCTGCATGGCTTGTAAAATTTTCTGCTTCACTTTTAACTCTTTATATTTTGTGCTATTAAGGGTTTTAATTATTTTGAACAAAAAGATGCCTATGAAATATTGGTACTGGTATGCATCTAGTATGGAAATACATATACAGCAAAATATATTATAACTGAATTTAATGCATCCACTATTATTTATTGTAAATAATTTTTCCTATTCTAACAACTAAGAATTTTATTAAACCTTAGAAATACCTCTGTGAAGACATTATAGATGCAAGTAGAAGTATGCATTAAATGCACTGCAAATTTTCAAACAAATATGGTTATTTTCATTGTTTTCCCTCAAACTCTTAGGCTTTAGATCACTTTGCTATCATGTATTTAAAAACATAACAGAAATTTGTTCTGTCCTGTTTTGAATTACAATCTTTCTGTTCTTTCTTCTTGAGGTTGAAGTGGATCGTTTCCAAGATACAAAGAGACTTCTTCATGACTATTATAGGGCAATGGAAGGAAAAATCCCAACAGAGGACAGTAAAGATTTTACTAGAATCCCATTGTTAAATATTATTGATGTAAAGCAGAAAGAAGATCAAAATGAATCAAGAAGGTAGAAATGCACTGAATTATACAAATACAAATACATACAACCTATTGTTAGCTTTGTGGGTGTATATGAAAATACATATGTGTATATTTCAAATGACAGGTAAATAGGAATTTTTAACCAGGCATTATATTCAAATAATGAATCTTGAATCATCTCACAGTTTTAATTTATCCCTGGTTTTTTACTGACTTACCTATATAATTTTCGTTAATACATCTCTGAATTATAAAACATTTTAAAAGCTGAGTTAGAAAGGAATCTGCTGTAGAAATGTTTACTGCTTCCCTCTGTGTTGCTGACAGTTTCAAGCACAATCCTCACATAACTAAGTTAAATATTATTATGGAACATCAACAGGTTTAAAATTTGCACAGACAAACAAAATTAAAAGGGATATATAACAGCAAGTATAAGTCAAAGCAACAATGAAAGATGCACAGAACTGAATGCCATATTAAAGAGATATCACCAATTAAATTCACAATATCAAAAATGCTGTCAATAATTATAGCTGCTTTTTAAAATACAGTTCACTTAGAAACCATCTGAGTAATGAGGCTGTACTTCTAGCCCTTGTGGAATATATCAGCAGATCACACTGTCACTTAATGTAGTTTTATTCATCTATTATTATTCCTTATCTTCTTTAGTTAACAAACCATTTTTCTTGTCATCCATTTTATCACCTTTGGTCATAAGGAAAGTTCATCCCTTTTCTGTTGCTATGGCAAGTTTTGAAAATAGTACTCTCATTCTCTTACTATATTGTCTGATATAGCTATAAATTAACACTTTTTATAAAGAGGTGCACAAATTATGCCTTATGTTATATTTTTAAGGATTCCTCTAGTTTCTTGGAAACTGCCTTCGTCAGAAACAAGTATTACCAAGTCAAAAAGCAAGACAGCTCTACAGAAGAGTGCTAAGGATGAGAATTCTTCTGAAAGTGGAAAGGCCACTTTTGGGAAAGATGAAAATCTTATTACTGATACATGTCAAGCAGCAGTAACAGCAGTATCAAATATGGTAAGGAATGTTTTATTTACTTAAACATTTCTGGATCGGACAAAGCCTCCCATTCAGTGTGCGGTCAAAATGCACAGCCTTTGCACAGTGTATCTCAATTTCATGCCTCTTGCTCTGCCACTGATATTTCCATTGAATATGTTTGTGTTTCTATGAGGAAAATGTTGGAATTAATGTATTATCAGTTCTCCAGCACCTCTGTATTTACAACTGACTCTTTTGTTCAGTTACTGAGAAAAATAATTTTAATGTTGACTCTATATATCTACTTCTTCCATGATAAGCAAACCCCTTATCCCTTACAGAAGTATGAGAAGAGGGAAAAATTTTATCCTGTAATGCTATGTTTGCTCAAAACTTTCATAACTTCAAAAGCTATTGTTACATTATTTTCTATATATAGATGAAAGTAAATTAGGTGGTCTTTTGAAAAGGCTGGTTCGTAGGTTCACTTTTTCTTTTCGAGCATTTAAAAATAAGTTAATTTCTTCACTCTTATGGTGGAACTGTAGTCTTGCTTTGCATACTGTTGATTCTTACATTTCTCACTTTCTTCTATATTACACATGATGGGATACAACAGTTAAAACCATTATTTTCCCATCTTGCATTTTTGCTGTAGAATTTTGCGGTTTATAAATAATCAAAACGTAATCAATGTACTTAGTTAAAATATCTCCTTTATTTTATTTTATGTGTCTATGTCCTCAGCAAGTACTTCCAGTAAGTATAGGCTGTTTAAACTGTAGTTGCACAGTATTGATACTATGTGCTTTACTATGTGTGACTATGGTGCCAAGGTAACCACTGAAATACAGTCTAAAGAAATGGAGGAAGAAGAAGCACGTCAGCAGCTGGAAGACCTGAAATCATCACAGAAAAATTCAGGCAAAGCTACTGGGAAAGGTGCCAAATCAGCTACTAAAAAGAAAGGTATTTGAAATGCAGGCTTTGTTTTAGCAGTTGTTGAAATTACTGAAATGTAAATGTCAGTAATACAGGAAAGAGTAAGTGAAGACATTTGATTTGGTTTTAATTCCTCCTTTTCAATTTCAAATGTGACATATCAGTATGAAAAGTTGGTAGTAATAAAGGAGTGTGGAGGCTTTTGAATAGCCATTGCATTTTTTTAATCATATGTGGTAGTGTTGTTATTACATAGGAATAAATATTCTAAACAGAACCTAGAAAGTAATTAGTAATATTTCTCCTTGCGCTGTTTTGGAATTGAAGACTTAGAACTAGTTTATCAAATAAAATTAAGTAACATTCCATTACATTCTGCCTGCTTTCCAGCCATATGTCAAAATATTTCAAATATTAAAATAAAAGTACTGGAATAGAATGGATAAATTTTCCAATACCCCAAGGTGTTTTGGAAATAATTAATCAGCCTGATAGTAGCATGAATCTATCAAGGTTCATCATTTTTACATATAACTGTAACACAGTGTGAATAAAGAACATAAAATCTAACGGCACACATAGTCCTAAAAAAGAGCGGACTCATATTGAGATAGGTGTTGCACATAGGCCTGGCAAGAATCTGTCCAAACAGATAAGAATACAAAATTTATTTGCAAAAGTGAATCACACCTAGAGAACCCTATCTCTTTAGCACAGTAGTTCAGGCAGTCTGCTGGGAGGAATCTAGACATGCAATGCTCTTCATACATTTTTTCATAAATATTTCCTTGAGCAGGTAGTGGTTTAAGTAACTTCCCCTTCTTTCTGCAAAATGTCAGAGCTTCCGCAGGCAGTGAGGCTGGCAGCCTACACCTCGTGCCTTTTGTAAAGACATTCCACATAGTTAGAGAGGGGGTCAAGACCTGCGGGTGTGAGGGTAGCCTGAAATTCAGGTACTGCATTTCCAAGTGAGAAAGCTGTAACTGCAGAGTTATTATGTGTAAAGCAGCTGGTTTGTTGTTGTTTTTTTTTCCTTTGAGAGACATTTTGTTTGCACTGTAGTCAATGCTCTCTCTCCGGTTGATTCTGCTTATAGCAGAGTGAAGTAGAATAGCCCTGCAAATAGCCACATGGACACCTCACTTGTGAGCCTCAGGGAGCCTCGTGTGTGGGCTTAGCTCATCAATCCAGCCAAGACAGTAGCAGGTTTTCAGATTTCTGGAAAAGCTTTGTGACGAAAAATCAGCAGCTATCACCTATCATATACTAAGTGGCTAGGTTGGAGTTTGTGAATTGCTTCTTGGAACCGAGTTTTGGTTCAGATCTGGTACTAGGTGACTTACCTGAAGTCACAAAACTGTAAAGTGACAGAATGGCAAATAGAACTCAGCTGTGCATTCCTCATGGTAGAAGATGAAGTATCAACTGATGTATCTGTAACTGAAGTATGAACATAGTGCTAAATACAGTGTTACTGTAGTACTGTGACAGAATAATTCCCTAAGGTACAGCTGTAGGCTAGTAACAGTGATACAAATTAACAGATGTAATGTTATCACTTTCCAGATTGGACCATTTGCTTTATGTTGACCTTACATATCATGCAGATGTTATTATTTTTTTTCCATAACAGCGCCATCTACTCTTCTTCTAGGTCAAAGCAGTTACAAATATTTTAATATTTTTGAGTAGTTGTCAAAGTGTTGTGACTAAAGAATTTCATGCAATCTTTAAAAACATGAAAAAATCCTTTACGATGTCTGTTCATAGGTATGTAAGTTAAATCAAGCTGAAAATCATCTAGCAGAATGGTTTAGAAAGGCATGAAATTATAGAACTCTTTTTTTTTTTTGTCTCAGCTATTCTGATTTTTTAAAATAGTATTATTGTTCTTTTCACTGCTTTGATGATAACCAATTATATTTACTACCACAGCATTTTTACTATTGTTTGCTAAACTTGAATTTGCTCCAGAAGGAACAGTTACCTTTCAAAAGAAATTTGTGTTATTTTAGGGTCAAAGAGGACATTTTGACCATCTGGCATCACAACAGAGGCACATCTATTCAGTCATGATTTTCTATTCAGAAATACATTTTAGGATGTTATTTAACTAATTTTAATACAGTTGTATATGCTGGATTAATTTTATGTGTGTTAATTTTAGCATGTCTTGCATATGCAAATCACATTTGAAGAAATCTAAGTATGTTGAAATAAGACACTTGAGTAATCACTTTTGTAGTCTCATTAATGGTTACATCAAGTAAGGTGGAAAGTGCCATTTCCCATGTGACAAAATGTGCTGTCTTGTGAGGGAGCCCGTATACAGATCCACAAACTTCTGAGCAAAATCCAAAGACTGTGAGAGGTCTCTCTTCCTGCAGGCCCGCCTTCTACAATTGAAGATGGCTCAGTCCCTATATCCCCAGAAGAATTAAAGAAACAAGAACTGATGGTTAAAATAAAGAAAGAATATTTCAGTGCCTTGAAACATGAGGGTATGTTACTATTCGGTTGCTTATATTGGCGGGGTGATTTAGGCAGTGTAATAATCAAAACTAGCCAGAAACTTTTCCTGGGAAAATGGATACAATTAGGAAAAAAGAAGTGTCTGGAGAAATCACTGAATTCTTTAGGATGGTAGTCACCAATGATTTTGTAGTAGTATATTTAAATATAAAATATATTTAAAACAGAAATGATTTTGTAATTCTTTTTATTCTCTTCTATTTCATTTTATTTGATTTTGTTTTCCGTGACTAAGCAAGTATTCATCATGAGAGAATAAGTTTCACATAGGTGGTTAGCCACTCAGTTTCATTTGGTATTTGAAATATTTTGTTCTGGGAAAGAATTTGTTCGCAATTATATATTTCATTGATGCTCTTCTTTCTAATTTCCTATTCCTCAGGCTCCATGGGATTCAAGCAGCAAGACACAGATTTTATTTTTATTCTTATAAACCCCTTTTCAGACAGACTCTTCCAAAAACTATGTGTTGTTCAGACTTTGTCTCTTTGTCTGTCTTACCCAGTAACTTCCAAGCCAACTAGTCAATTTCAGCCCAAAGCAGAAGTCCTTTCTTTTTTTTTCAAGATGGGTTTAGACTAGAAGAAAAAGACCTCTTTCTCACTAAAGGCAAACTAGAACCCAGCCCTTAGATATTCTGGATAGCAACAGTTGGCAAGCCCATCATCATGTATGTTACCTCCTTGGCAGGGCTAACTTTTTTTTGCATAGTATATATCTGGAAGAGTAGAGGGCAAACAGCAGTTAATGAACAAAACACAAATTCATAAGGCTTCTCTAGGTCCACACCAGACCAAACGCTTGTACACCTACCACTTTCAACGCGGTTTAATCCAAAAACACCTTGGGAATCAATATTCTAAGATTTTGGGATAATTAGAAGAGGAATGGTAGTGACTTCGAAGATCTTAATAGCATGAAGACAAATTTTAGTGATTAATTGTCACGTCTTGTTTTCTTTAGGTTGCTTCATTTTTGTCTTATATTTAACAAAAAGCCCCGAAGAATCTAAGGAAGCTTAGACACTTGAGCTATACTTTGTATTTCACAGACACATAGCTAGTACATTTGAGGATCATAGTTTCATTTGCAGCTATGGTAACTGGATGCTTGTGCTTTTGGTTATAAAGATATAGGTGCAAAGTCACTAGCTGTGGGCACTTGCTAAATTTTTAAGGTTGATTTTATGGTCCATTTCTCTGTTACATCAATAAGTCTTTTACTCTGCTACTGTTAAGAGAGCAGTTTCATCAGTGGACTGCACAGTACCTGTTTCTGAAAATGCAGGGAGACAAAAATTGTCACACACCTATCTTTGTAGCATGCTGACAGCACTACTCAAAATGTAAAGAGGTCATAAAAAAGGCAACCTTGAACTGTATTAAAGAAATGTAACTAGACAAGCACAAAGCATCATCTAAAATACTTTCAGGTGCTAAGAACCTTTGCTCTTACATGTTTGCCATCAAATGAAATAACTGTCTATGAGACTCAATCAGTTCTATGTTTAAAATTTTGAATGTCAACTCTTTCTTTCTGAAAACAGAAACTGTGCAGTGTTGCATTATACTGTTGCTGAGAAATAACATTAAAAGGACATGCCTCATATTTTTGCAGTTCCATCTTTCTACATTGATTGCCTAAAGAATGTTTCAGCCTCAAACCTAAGTATTTTGAAAACTTAGTAGCCTATGGAGTGATTATAATATAAATATTTTTGCAGTCTTTGCATTCCCTGTACCAATTACTAAATAATATTAACTGTTTCAAAGATTCTGCAGTACAGAAGGTTAAATGTGAAGAAAAATCAAGTTGAACACTGAATTTGCCTTCAGGATTGAAAATAATCTCTAGCTACTTGTCCTCTTTTCTCGCTTTTCTTTTGTAAGGCTTTAAATGTCTTTCATTGCCTTTTTCCTGTGCCTCTCAATACATTACTTCAGATGTCTTTTTGTCCAGTTGGCATCCTTTTCACTTTGGACATTGCTGACCTCCCCCAAATTCTTGTCTTTTTAGCTGCCTATTTTATTTTATTTTATTTTATTTTATTTTATTTTATTTTATTGTATTGTATTGTATTGTATTGTATTGTATTGTATTTTAATGTATTAACTTCTCAATGAAAAAGTGATCATTTTTTTAGTCTATGCATAATTTTGGTAGGGGTGAATTATTTTCTTAGTGCTTACTAACCAAACTCTTTTAGAATAAAACCTGACTTTTAGAGTATAAAATAGTCATATGTAGAAAGCTTGGAGCAAACCCAGTGAGGTTAGTTTTAAAGGGCTGGAGGTTAGAAGCAGTAAAGCAAACTTGTATTGTGATTAACAAAATGATTTAGATGTGTTTCCTTTAATATTTACCCATAACAGGATACTTAGACTTGCATAATTAAGCTTTTAGATTTGATGCTGTGTAGTATTAATTTAGTTCTATGTCACTGTCTACTTAAAAATCCCTTGCACCTCTGTATTAGTTTTATTAAGATATTTATGACATTGTGAATTCTGCTGCTTATAGAAGACACATTTTTCTAAAATACCTGGTGCAATGGGGTTGATTCTGAAAAATAATTTGTTCAATAATGTGAGAAATTAAATAAATATTTTTCTGCCTAAACACAGGTTAACATGCTAAACTTTAGGTCCTTAAGACTGAGAATTTTCCTCAAATTTTATAAATAATAATTATTACGACCTTACTATTTAAACAGAGATAGCCACAATATCTCGACTAGAGCTTCTAAAAGAAAAAGCTTTAGCATTTCTTGAAGAGCTAACAATGAAAGCAGAAGCAGCTTATAAAGATATGGAAAAGTGGCTTGGATCTACATTCCTGGCAGAAACATCCAGGTAATGTTTTAAACAGAAACTTTTTTTTTTTTTTTAGCTATGCTAATACAGATAGTTTTTTATATAGAAGCAAATAGTTTGGAAAAAAAAAATATAGAAAATAATAGCTTCATTTCATAATCTGGAATTTACTTTGATCTTAAATACCTGAGTATCACTTCTTGGATGATTAGAAGGTTCAGCTGGCAATAGTAATCATGCTGTTTTTCTAGACCACAGTTTTGGCAGATTTATGAACATCAGCAGACAACCAGTTATTCCATTTAGTAGAAGCCTCTGTATCACTTTAGTGGCTTCTGTGACTTTGGATTGTGAGGTTAGTTTTTCCCATGTCTTACGCATGCTGCAAAATTCCACCTACTGTTATTACCACCATGTATAAAATTTCTCAAAATTATTTCAAGGTCCATTAAAAAAAAAAATCTGTTCTAGTAAATAAAATGTGCTTGGGACCACTCTGTGACACAAAGACCATCTGATATAGAATGGTCTATGTCCATATCATTAAAATATTTTCCTTTCCAAGAGAAAGGGGTTGCTTTGCCTTGTTTCTGGCCTGTACTAACTTTTAAAGGATACCTGGGACAGTACTAGTTGGTCCATGTCAGGGCAAGCCCAAGAGAAGAGACAGCAATGTAGGATGTGAAGACTCTCGTAGGCAATAGCTCAAAGAAGATGAGCTCTACCTGACAGCCAGTTTTACTGGCTTTCCTGACAACAACAGCTACCAAAGACACAACATTTACAGAACATCATGCCCTTTGCCCTGACACCCCAACTGTGTCTAACTGAACATTATAGACAGCTGATTTCTTTCCCTGTATGGATTGTACTCATTACACTTGAAACAGGAGAACATATGTCCCTCCACAATGATACTCTAGAAAATGCTCTGTACATCTAGAATGTATGGACAGAGTAGAAGGCAAGACATTAAGAGGGAGTAAAGGATGATCACAGCTGGAACATGTATGCTCCAACCCTATACGATTTATAGAATAAAGAATCATCCTTTCATATTTTTCCATCAGGTCTCTTCTGTGGCTTAGATCTGCCTTTATCTAAATTTCTTACCACAGTCAGAAGATTTGTTGCTGCCAAAAGAGCAGTACACATCTTAATGATTTTGCTGAGTACATAATTCACACAAAGAATTTGTAATTCTTCAGGAAGGTTCTCAGAGTGTAATCACATTAAAATTTTAACCTAAGTTATTAACATTGTGTGTTAAAAGTACTCATTGTTTTCTGCATTTCCATTTGCACAGCGTTGAAAAACTGATTGAGGTTGCACGACACCATATTGAGAATTCTAGCAAAATCCAATATGAAATGACTTTAGAAGAAACAGATTTCTTCATCAGCAGTGATGTAAAAATGATGCCTGACCCTGTCCCTTTGCCACATGCTCCTCATGTAGAGACCTCTGGAAGTGGTACTCTAACTATTTCACAACTTACTACACTTCATAAACAGTTTCTACAGGTGGCACCTAGAGGTAAGAAAAATTTTGCTTTTCCTTTCTGAAGCACTGTTAGTTACCAACTTAAAAGTAACTGCTGGGAGCTACTAAGCATTAGTTACCTGTATTATTAAAGATCATACTACAATGAATGATTGTGCTACATACAAAAGGAAAGTCATAGTGCAGAATATTAAAAATGTGAAATACCAAACTATTTGAAAGGTTTAGTCTCTTTGCTATGGGCTTTATATCCTCAAGATCCTATACTTAATATTCATCTAACAGGTGTCTCTGCAATATATTTTCAACAGGGATTAGTATCATGCTTATTTTTCTTAAAAATAATTTCAAATGCAAGTCTTTAACTCATTTACTAATTTAGAGCTCAGTGAACACTGAAGCTATATTATTTTAAAACACATTTTTAAAGAAATCATTATTTTAATGCAACTGTTGTATAGAGGCTATAATACCTATGAACGATTACATTCTTCAAATCAATGTGTGCCAGCAGTTTTGGGTGATTCACAAGTGTTAACTCAGATATGTACATTTTTTTTTCTTTTATGAGGGCATTTATTGTGTCCCTGTGCTCTAACTATGGGAACCTTAGGCTCAGGAAGCTTGAAAAAGACTCTCTTACTAAACTTCATTCTGTTGTGTAAATGTTATAAAGTAATTTAGGTAAGGCAGTTTTAAGCTGAGATGGAAAATAGTTAAGCACATATTTGCTGACAGGTATATTACTATCAGTGTTCCGTATTATAATTATAATATGATTGCCACTAAGATCATTAAATACAATGTATAAACATGTACTTACAAATTTGGATCCAACTCTTCCGATATAATAAGTCAACAAAAGTACAATGAAATTGAATTTAATTCTTTACTCAGAAACGCTTTTCATGTGTATTTATGGAGAAATTCCTGTTAGCTTTTGAGCATGAACTCATTTTAGGCAGAAAAATGTTTACAGTTTTCCTTTATAGAGATCTGTATCATCTTATCTATAGTTTAGGAGTGTGTGTCTGTGTAAGCAATCCAAACTCTTCTATAGAGACTGAAGTAGCAGATACTATTGCATATATAATGCCATGTGAAACTAAAAATGTGTACATTTGTAATCATTAGATTGCCATAGATGTGAAACACAGACACTAGATTGACTGGTCATTCCACTTAAAAGGTTTTCTTTTGTTTTTAAATAATTTGTTCATTAAGATATTTAAGACTAAGCAATTTTGTCTAATGAAAACTCTAATAGTCTTGACATGTTTAAGACAGAATAAGTATTTTGCTTGTAATAACTAGCAGAATGACAATTGAAATATTTGTATTTCTACAATATCGTCTTTTTTACAATACTATATTCACTTAAATGATCCAAGATGACTCGCACAGCCATATAAAAAGGTAGGTATCGTGACTTAATATTCACCAGACAGTAGCAAAATGCTGTTGTGTGTTCTCTGGGACAATAGTACAGAATTACTGTTTAAAATAATGTCCCTTGCCTTTTTGAATAGCTGAATTAGGATGGGAAGCAAAAGCCATGCAAATCATCTTTAAAGCACTTTCTCCCATTCTCTTACTTTAAAATGGGTTTATTTTCTGTAGCATTATGGACATTGCATGAAGAAGAATTTTTCCCAGAAAAGCAGCCATAACAAAGAGTATCAAAGGAGGAATTATTATATTGTAAAAAATAAAACATGTAAAAAGTTTTCTCAAAGGTTATTTGGCAAATGTCAAGAGGATATCTTTTCAAGATATGTTCAGCAAGTCACCAAAATGAAGTAAAAACTGGGAGTGCCAATATACTTTAAAATTATTGCTATTTACAAAAGAAATCTTATAAAAATTGTAAACAGTTTTGTGTTTCCTAGGAATTTAAAGTTTTCAAGAACTGCCGATTCATCATAGACATCTTTGTTCTATCCTACACGCTCCATGGAAACACATTACTCACCATTCTAAGCATCGATGGACAAAAAATACAACCTCTGCTGGACCTTCCCACCTACTGTCACAGTCATTTCATAAGGAATTTTTTTATTTTTTAATTATTATTATTATCCCAAGTGTCATTGCCCTGACTCAAGGTGGCTATGCAATATTTGTTAATTTCACTAACTCCTCTGTTCAATTTATTAACAGTGCTTTAATATATTGCCTCAGGAATGTGCTTCTTTTTTACAGGAAGAACTGTGACAGGTCTTAAATGGAGTTACTAACACTGGCTTATTTCTCTTTTCTACAGTCTCTTCTGCTGTGTTTTGTTCTTATGAACAAAAGTGAACTAACCATCTATTAGATCTCATCCCCTTTGATTCCCTTTAGCATTATATTCTTCCTGTGACCACATCTGTTGTCAATTCAATTAGCATACAACTGGATTTCTCAATTTTCTTCTAAAGGTGTTTCAGAGAATGCAATTTTGGTAATGCTTTACATTACCAAATGAATCAAAATAGATTTTATCCCAGACTTTTTTTTTCTCTATCTTCTGACTGAATTACACAATAGAATTCTAAATTTTGTTCATTTTTTTCACAGTCATGATCGTCATGAACGATTCCAGTTTGAATTATATCAGTTTGTTCATCGGAAATAAACTTCAGTCAGGCTTTAAACACTTCTATGTTTAATATACAGAAAATGTTTAAAATTAATGCTAAGACATGAACTGAGCCTAGTAATTCTGCCTAATCTGATTCCAGATTTTGCAAACATTGAGAATAGTCAATGATCAAATTTTATTGCTATTTCGTTTAAGTTGTAGACCTTTCAGTTGAGTTTTACTCTTGTTGCCAGATTTGAAACAGATAGGCATATTAAAATGTGCATCTAGTTCAATTGAACTTTTCGCTCTTTAATACAACATTTAGTTGAGTACAACAGTCAGAATTATATGATAACCTTGAGTAATGTCTATGGGTTATGCGATCTCTTCCCAAACACTTTTGTAGAAACAATTGAAGAGCTTGCAATAGTAACCCAAATTATCTGACTTTGATGTGAATAGGGAGTGAAGTTCATATGTGAGAACAGAAGTTCATAATCTCTAACTTCTATATTTTCTAAGACTATATTTCTTTTCAATGTGCTTTTTTCAAAACTTGAAAATCAAAAAAGGCTATGTTTGTGGTCAGAGGAAGATTTTTGTATTGGACAAATGACGTAGCTAGAAAGTGCCTAAGCTTTTGGGATATAAAGCCCTTAATCAGAGATCCAAAATAGATACAATACCTCTCCCTACAGATAATGGAAAAAGTGGTAATTCTACTGATGTAGTTTTACTCACACCTCCTGTTAGGTCTCTTACTAAATCTTGTATGTTATTTAATTTGAGAAACCTGTGACTGTTTCCCTGCAGTGTTTAAAATATTTTTATCCAATTACTTTTCTGAAACATGTTTAACATGTTTGTGTATGCTTCTGTGCGCTTATATATACTATCCAGGTATTAAGATCTCTCCTCTCATTGCACCTGTGCAGAAACAGCCATACCTTACCCTGTGTGATTCTAAATTTAGAATCCCAACTCTTGCTAATATCAGGCATGCCCCACTGTAGCCCAAGATGCATTGTTTAGCCACAGCCCCATGGGTCCTTAGCAGAAATTAACAATAAGCAATGAGTGTAAACTTGACAAAGTTATAGCAGCACCTCGGGTTGGTAAATGATGCATAACTTGCATATATCATCATCCAAATGTCTAGTCAGAAATTGCTATGGAAACCTTTTTCTCAGTGAAAATGGAGGGGAATAGGAATAATTTAAAATGTTTTGTTAAAATTTGATGAAAAGGGAATAAAAGTTTAACGTAATTCTTATCTCTATCTTAGGTTTACAATCTCTTCATATTTTGTTACCATATTCTGTGTAAAATTATAATATGTATCTTTCCTATAGTTCCTCACTTTAGGGAAATACTTTCGTATAGCACCTTTACATGCCATGCACATGGAGGACAGGGAGGTGATTCGAGACAGTCAGCATGGCTTCACAAAGGTCAAGTCCTGACTGACCAACCTAGCGGCCTTCTGTGGTGGAGTGACTACATCAGTGGACAAGGGAAGAGCTATGGATGTTACGTATTTGGGCTTCTGTAAAGCCTTTGATGCTGTCCCCCACAACATCCTTCTCTCTAATTTAGAGAGTTGTGGATCTGATGGGTGACCTGTTCAGTGAATAAAGAATTGGCTGGATGGTCACATCAAGAAAGTAGTGGTCAACGGCTTGGTGTCTGGATGGAGATGTGATGAGTGGTGTCCCTCAGGGATCTGTACTAGGACCAGTGCTGTTCAATATGTTCATCAATGACATAGATAGAGCAATTGAATGCACGCTCAGCAAGTTTGCAGATGACACCAAGCTGAGTGGTGCAGCTGACACACTTGAGGGACAGGATGCCATCCAGAAGGACCTGGACGAGCTTGAGTAGTGGGTCCATGTGAACCTCATGAGGTTCAACAAGGACAAGTGCAAGGTCCTGCACCTGGATCAGGGCCACCCCAAGTATCAATATAGGCTGAGGGATGAAAGGATTGAGAGCAGCCTTGCCAAGAAGGATTTGAGGGTGCTGGCAGATGAAAAGCTGGACATGAGCCGACAATGTGCACTTGCAGCCCAGAAGACCAATTATATCTTGGGCTGTATCAAAAGGAGCATGTCCAGCAGGTTCTGCCCCTCTGCTCTGCTCTGGTGAGACCCCACCTGGAGTCCTGTGTCCAGCTCTGGAGCCCTCAGCACAGGAAAGACATGGACCTGTTGGAGAGGGGCCTGAGGAGCCACAGAAATGATCAGAGAGCTGGAACAGCTGAGAGAGGACAGGCTGAGAGAGTTGGGGTTGTTCAGCCTGGAGAAGAAGAGGCTCCAGGGAGACTTTATTGTGGCCTTTCAGTACTTAAAAGGAGCCTGTAAGAAACATGGGGACAGACTTTTTAGCAGGGCCTGTTGTGACAGGACAGGAAGTAATGGTTTTAAACTGACAGAAGGGAGATTCAGCCTAGATATAAGGAAGAAATTTTTTACTATGATGGTGCTGACACACTGCCCAGAGGGGTGGTTGATGCCCCATCCCTGGAGACATTCAAGGCCAGTCTGGACGGGGCTCTGAGCAACCTGATCTAGCTGAAGATGTCTATGCTTATTGCAGGGGGTTGGGCTAGGTGACCTTTGAAGGTCCCTTCAACCCAAACTATTCTATTATTCTAAATATGAAAATATTCTGCTGACTCGTGTATCATTAAGAAATAGTCTCTTGTGTGTGCTATCTGTGTGTTATAGCTGTGACATGATGATTCTTACATCCCTTTAAAATGACACAATCCTGGTTCACAGACTTACACATCTAGTGAACACTTGCATTGCTATCATTTTTGGTACTCCCTTTTGAATGTTTATTTTTCTGTTTTCAGTTTCACTTCAGTTCATAATCTTAATTTCTTTTCTAATGAATTTTTTGCATTTGTTCATTATGTTTCTGCACTGCTTCTCGAAACACTCTTACATCCTTCTCAGTGTCACCTGTGTTTCACTGAATGATACTGACTTTAAAAAAGAATTTAATGAAAAACAATTCTACCTTGTGCAGCTTTTTCTACATTACTTTTCCTTTTGATTTCATTTATGATAAACTTTTATATGAAAAAAACATTGCTTTGTAAGTAGTATAGGATGGCTTCCTTTTGTTTCCTGTGTTCTTTCTCTAGTACCACTGTAACAAATACCACCTTCTCCCAGTTTCCTCCCACTAGTGAATCTCCTGTTCCTTTCCATGTCTGTTAGCCTCATTAAAAAAAAACAAACAAGAACATATGCACAAAAAACCCAAACAAGCAAAAATCAAAAACTACCCCCCCAACCAAAATAACCCACCTTGTTGTCTTTCTTCCTTGTCCTTTTTTCTACAGGTTTTGTGTGTACAACTATGGCCACTATGGATGCACTTGATGTTATTTGTGTTCTGGAACTGAATTTAGCTTGACTTGGGCACAGAGTGGATAAAAGCTGGCCATCTCCCTTTTTTCTCCATATAAGTGTTATGAGAATCTTTCTCCTGTACCTTGGAACAGATTTGAAAGAAATTTGTAAGGCCTTCAGAACTCTAACCCATTAACAAACTTGGTTCAAATTGGCCATTCTTAAATTATCAATGAGAGGGAACTGTTAGACAGACAAATTGATGTAGAGATACAGGCAACACAACTGCATGACCTTCATTTCCTTAGGTAAGCATGGTAAGAATATACTACAGGGACAATGAGTCATCATAGTTGAAAACTTGAAAAATGTTGGTAACATTGAAGATCCATCTTATGGGGAATCTTATCTCTGACAGTGGCTCACAGAACCTGCTCTAATCCCCATCTTTTTTATCAGCAGGAAATTTCTACGGGTGCCCATGTACCTCAAGAAGCAGTAGGCACCACAGAGGTGTTACAACCGTTTTATCCCTTCCATCTGCAGCTGCAGATCTGTTAATCCTGCCTATGATCTCTTTTTCACATATTCTTGTGGTTTTGTGGCTGCCTAATGTTTGGGAAGGTTTTTAATCTTCACTGTGTGTTAAGAATGTTTCTCATCCTCTCTTTTTGGTCTTGGATGTGGTACTTGGGTATATGTCAGAAAAAGCTTCTGTGGAGGTGTGGTTGTTTTGCTGTCCATGTGGATCACAGCTGCCAGCTCAGATTTACAGTTTTCATGTGCTATCAATAGTTCTTTTAAATAATCACTTATAATAGAAAGATATTTAAACTGTATGTTCCTAACATTTTTTCATATTATGACCTCTCAGGATAAACAGAATTGGGTGGAGCGTTTTTATGACAATGGGAACAAACAGTTCTCACAAAATGTATAATACATGTAAGAAAATTTGTCCCTTCTTGTGAAAAAGAAAAGGGTGAGGTACAAGGACTCTTTAAGACTTTTGAAAGCACGAGAAATAGCATTTATTTCTGTGATTATCTTGATGTAATAATTAATTATGCCTCTTGACATACACACCACTGCAAGGAGTCAGATTGTTCTTAAGTAATTTCCCCAGTGCTTCACTTCTGCTGTTTCCCAATGAATAGATTTCAAGTCTTACTGCGTCAGCTCTGCATGGAACTATTTGACTGCTTTCTTTTCAGAGTCATGAACTTATGGCAACAATATACTACGAGAATCACTATCTTACTAGCGGAAAAGTGAGAGATTTACAATCTCTACAGATAGATTTTTCAGAAATGTCAGCTTATGGCATTTGCTCCTACAAAATATATGAATGACCATCTTGACAACAATTTGAAAGACTAATATTGAGAACAAACTCAATGCTTATAAGAATGTTTCCATTCTGAGAACAAAATTTGAAGCTTATGCAGTTCATCTCTCTCAAAGCAGTAATAAAAACAGTCTACAGATAAATATATTTTAAGAAGATCAGGTCAACTACATGTGCTGCAGAACAGCTTATGCATTCTGTATCAGGTATGTGATTATGTACTTACAAACTTGCTCCAAATTAACTACTAGGTGTAGTGGGCATTGTAATAGGTTTGTGACCTCAGTAGTGTCTGGAAACATATTGCCTGAAATACCATTTTGAATTCCACTCTCTGTGTTTTTATCTTATTTCAAAATTGTATAGATGCTGCTGCACTTTACTGGTTGCAGATTCTGACAGACTTCTGGTAGTCAAAAAGAAATTGGAGTCAAAACTGAACATTCGGTACATGGGTTCTCCCAGTGATTTAAGAATAGATCTCAATTTTCCTTATTCCATTTTATGTGGATGAAAAAAGAAAAAAAAAATACAATCAATAATTTATGAAGTGAAAACTATTTTATATTCGATTCTTTCTTTTTAAATTATAGCCATAGGAGCACTGAAGCAATTTAAAAGCAAGAATAATTCTTCTAGCAAGCAAGAAGTTGGTGACAGAGAGAAAGAGAAGAAAGATTTGGAATATCAAAGAACAAAGAGAAATCGCCAGTTTCCAAAAATATGGCTAACAAAATATTCCTGGTTAAAATATGATGATGAAAGGGGAATAATGTTTTGTGCACTATGTCGTAAGCATAATGTGGATTTGGGGGAAAACATTCATAATTTTTGTTCAGGCACTGATGACTTCAAACTTGAATTTATAAATACACACCAGAGTAGTGAAGCTCATGCCTGGGCTACCTGCATGGAAGCTGCCAGTACTTCTTCACCAGATACAGCTTCTGCTGAGCAGATGTTGAAGAGCATGAACTCCATAACATTAGGAAGGGTAGAAAATATTTTTAGAACATGCCATGCTATTGCTAAATCTGGTCGTCCCTTTACAGACCTTGACTGGATGTGCAAACTAGATGATATGAAAGGAGTGGATGTTGGTTCTGTGTTTAGAAATGACAAGTCAGCAAGAATGTTCATACATTTTATTGCTGAAGCAGAAAGAAGAGCTTTGAAAGAGAAACTGGAGAAATGTAAATTCTTCTCTGTCATTAGTGATGGAGTCATAGACAGTATACTGCAAGCAGCTGCAGTTGTCTACGTACGCTTTGCAAATGAAGGAAGAGTCCATTGCCAGATTGTTGGCATTCAGCCTGTTCACAAAACTGATGCTCCAACTATAAAAAATGCAATTGAGGAAACATTACAAATAAATCTTCATCTCTGTCTGGCAAGTCAAGACTGGTCAAGAAAATTAGTTGGGTTTGGAAGTGATGCGACAGATGTCATGGTAGGAGAAAACAGAGAAGTAGCTAAACTTCTGAGAGAAATTCAACCTTGTGTACAATCTGTGCATTGTTTTGCTCACCGGCTAAAGCTGGCTTACAAAGGAGCACTGAAAAATATTCAGCTGTACAAAATCTTAAGCAGTGTCTTGAGAAATATGTATTACTTTTATCATAACTCACCTCTAAATAAGAATAATCTCAAAGCCACATATGAAGCCATCAAGTTACGCCCAGCTATTCCTTCTCGCACTGGAGGCTCCCAGTGGCTTCCGCGTCTACAAACAGCTCTACAAATTCTCCTTAAAGGTTATCCTGCAATTATTCTACATCTGAGTAAGGTAAATTATTTAAAATTTGCATGTAACTTCCTGAAAAAAATAATTGCTATAGCTAATTTTTGTCCACATACCCAACACTTTCTTTTTCTGTATTGATTTACAGATTGAAAGAGATTCAAGAGCTTCAAAGCAGCAGAATGTCAAAGGCCTTTTACACCTCCTTCTGAAAACGGAGATAGTCAAGTTTTCACACTTCTTGTTGGATGTCATCAATGTTCTCATCATTCTGTCACGTGTTGTTCTGGATCATAATTCCTCCATTGCAGATATATTTGCAACCGTGCAATCAACTCTCAAAACACTCCATATGTATCAAACAAGGTCTGGCGTTTCTAACAATTGAACCATGATCTCTTAGAGTATAATCAAAGAGTATTATATATTGATATATTGTTGTGTATTCTATGTCTTTCAGACCTGGACCAAAGGAACGCCTGATGGAAACCATGCAACACTTTCATGGTTACCAGCTTGTTGGAAATGGAAATATTTCAGCAGCACGAACCAAAGTACTAAGTAATTTGATGAAGAAGCTCCATGATTGTTTTTGTGATGCAAGTCAAGATGTTTTGAGAGCAACTGCTATTGGAAGTTTTAAACTATGGCCTGAAAAAATGAAACAAGGTATAGAACTGTGATAATGTCTCCTTGAAGTGCACATTCAAAATTTTTTTAAAAGCATAAAATACTTTCGTTTTGCTTCTGTTACAGAATTTGGTGAAAAGGAAGTGTCTGTCTTGACTAAACATTATGAAGTCATACTAGAAGCTGCTAGTGTGAAAATAGGTGAAGTAGAAACTGAATGGAGCATGTTGAAATTAGAGCTATATAACAGGTAATAAGAAAACTACATTTGTGTCTGTCTATTGATTTACTGAAAAGGATTATGAAAATACATTTCCTGATAGTTATAACTATACTTTTTACCATGCTATTTAGATTTCAGAACGTCCAGACCTTGACATGGGATTCAGTGAACTCAGATTATTCAAAGAAGTATCCCAACATCCTGACATTGGTAGATTTGATCCTAACTCTGCCAGCAAGTTCAGCTGAAACAGAACGAGGCTTCAGTCAGATGAAACTCACCATGATGCATTCACATTCTAAACTAATGTCTGAAAGTGTAACAGATCTTATGATAATTCAGATGAACTCTCCAGATATAAAAAAATTTGACCCCAAGAAAGCTATTCGTTTGTGGAATGCTACTTGGAAGAGAAATAGATTACAGGGAGATGATATGACAAATTAAAGATCAAATTACTCCTCTGAGTTCGATTTGGAGAATCTCCATGGAAGTTACTAGATGAAAATTGTTAGCTTTTATTTTGAGTCGTCTGGTACTATAGATGTGCACTTTAATATAATACCTTGCAGGGTTAATGAGTGTAAAATTTATACATTTTTTTCATAATGTGTTACAATGTTAAAATATGGGTTTTCTTTATGTTCACTGTTGAATTGCTAGTAGATGTTTGCATTTGCCTTTCTGTACCTGACTTCTAGAAATAGAAGACAACAAAAATAATGGAGTACATTGTTACCTTGGTGACATGCAGACAGAGGGATGACTCATAACTTCTGATTGTTTATTGCATTTACCTGATTTATAATACCTTATAACTACTGGGCTTAACTGTCATCTTACTATCAGTCTTTAATTGTTCAAGAAGCTTCACTGATTGTGAAAATTCTGATAATATTTTTATAAATATGTGTGAAAATCAGTGCATTATTTGTGTTAAATGACTGCTTGATTTCTGTAGCCTGTGAATTTTGGGTCATACCTTCTTTCAATATCTGTATGTGTTGCTACTTTTTATTTCTTGTGGATGAGGTTTAACATAAACTTCCCCAGATTTTTGTCAGACTTGTCCCTCAGAAGACTTCCCTACAGAGGCAGAACAGAGCAATTTTCCATTGCTGATTATTAATTGCACAAATGAGTCTTCCCATAGCAAATACTCTTACAGCTAGGATATAAGTAATATACTACACAGCTTGAACCATTTTTTTCCCTATAAAAATGCTTCAGGGAAGGTTGAATAAAAATGCTGTATCTTGATTTTTGATCTAGGAGCCAAGAGTGAGAATTGTTCAGAGATGCTTCTGATTTGTAATTTCATACTTCTAAATGTTTTTAATGCAACTTTATACTTGATAATTTCCAATCAAGGAAAAACATACCAGCAGAATATATTTCGACCATCAAGCTAACTAGCGATTTATATCAAAAGAAAGCCAAAGTGAAATCATTAATGACCCTATTTCAGTCACGAAGATCAACTAGAAATAATTTGGATAAATGAATTTGAGTTCATTCACCTTTAAATCAGCCCTTTTCCAAAATCATTATCAACTCTCTACTGTCAGTATGAAACCTGTCTAGGAATTGCAGAAGGTATACTATAAATATATACACACAATATACACACACACACACACACACACATATATTATCGTTGTGTCTCTTGCATATATATTCATGCTACTTCTAGGTCTAAATAGTATATCAGAAGCGATTAAGCTATGTTAGTCCACTGAAGTAGAGTTAATCTATAGGGATCAGAAAAAGAGATCAGTGCTGTGCATTATCTAGTTGATTATAAAAGATACATCATTGAAATGTCTTCATTTGTGATTTCTCAGATAACAAAAAAGTTTAGTTATACTTTACCTAATAAGCAACAGGGTATGTACTATACGGGGTACCTTAGTAGATATGTGGCATGGGTAATTCTAAGGATTTTCTCTTAAACCTCATAACGCCAAGTTTTCCCCTCAAAGTTTTCAAATGGGAAGATGATTATTAACTATTATTAACTATGATGAGATTAGGGGGGAAAAAAAAAAAAAAAAAAAAAAAGAAGAGAAAAAGAAAATGTGTCCCCAGAATGTTCAACAGCAGAAGACAACAAAAAACAAAGTAACAAAAGTATATTTTGGATCTGTAGCACTGAAGTAACTTCCGTGATATGCAGGGGGAAGCATCACATTTTTAATATTAGGACTGAAGATAATTAATGCCTTGCCCTTGGAAAAATACTAGTAAAATTGTAGTATTATAGCAAGTAGTTGGATATCAAGAAGTCATCTATATCTAAAAATGGGATCAAGTGTAGTCAGACAACTATGTCCAATATTTGCCCCTCGTTCTTTTTTGATAAGCTTTTAAAATGGTCCAGTGTAGAATCAGTGTGGTTTGTTTTCCTTAGTGCTTTGGTGTCCGTCTGATTACGTGGTTTTCACTGCTATCTGAAATATTTTTGCTGCAAATAAACTTAATTTCCTATTATTCTTCCTAATTGCAGCTATGAAGAGGGGCTTATCTCCATGCTCCTTGTAGTATTTGTTTTTAACTGATAAACTACTTCTATATTTTCTCATAATTTTCCTTTCATAAATTAAACTAGCAGAATTCCTTCAACCTTGCCTCTCAGGATGTGGTTTCTAACCCTGTGAAGATCCTTTCAGCTTTCTTCTGGGCACTCTTCAGTTGCCATACATCCTTCTAGATCTGCAAATTCCAAAATTGTATGCCAGCAGAAGCCTTAACAGCTGAAGAGAATGCAAATATTAATTCCAGTGTCTTCCCATGTACTTTTTGGTGATGATGTAATCTGCCATAATCCCTAGGGCATTTTCTACAGAAATTTTACTTTGGCAGTAAGATTCCCACTGTCACATTTATGCAGTTCATTATTTCAGTCCATTGTGGCACTTGACATTTATTCTTATGCGATATAGTTTCCTTTTTATCCCAGACTGTATCTCCAATTTGTAAAGTACACTTTGAATTCTGATTCTGTTCTCCAATGTGCTTGAAGTCCTTTCTTGATTGTTTTTATCTGCAATGTAGTGAATGTATTAATTTGTGCAGTCTGTTTACTTAAAGCACTGTTCTGTTCTGTTTCCAATGAGGTTTACTTATTAATCTTGACCATCTCTCTAGTTTTTAAAAATCTCTTTGAATTCTGATTTTTCTTCCAAAATGCTTGCTATCCCTTCTAATGAAATGTGTAGAACCACATTTAATGAGTTCTTTTTTTCTGTTAAGTCTCCTATATCATTCAATAAAAAAGTGTTTAGTTTGTTTGGTATGGTTTGGGTTTTGGTTTGAGGTTTTTTTTTGACTTAACAAAACGATTTTGTGAAGAGCATTCCTGTTTTGAAACCAGTCTTGTTAGATGGACAAAGTCCAGGGAATATTATTTCCTTGCACTTGCAGAGCCCCGTTTACAGACGCCAATATTCTTTCCTCAGCACTATCTACGTAGCTGTCCACTCGTCTCTCCATGAATATAAAACAGTTCTGTGGCATTGGCAACCACTGAATTAAATTGATGAATCATCTTTTGTTTTGTAATATAATCCAATATTAAAAAACAGTTCAATGCTCTACAGCATAATTCCAGATACACTCTATCTAGACAAAATATCTAAAAACACCCTGAGGAAAGGAATTTGATATCTTTTTTATATGCTTGTGAGGGACCTCCCCTCTTCCTCTGAGAACACTTTGTTCCTTCTAGATACGTCAGGAGGAGGAATTAACTCATACTACATTTGAGAGTTTTTAACTATTACAACTTTTTGAAGACACCTCGAAATTGTCCCACATAAGGTTTTTCAGGAGGAGGTAGTAAAAGAAATTATCCTGCAGACATCAGCAATTCTATAATTAACAGACAGAAAATAGCTTAGCTCTGAATGAGTGTTGTTGCTTTATGTTTAGCACAGAGTAAGAAAAACAGGTAGACACTGCAGATCACCTGACAGAGCTTAAATATCTCACAATAATTCGTGCTTGCTATTACCTTACATCAACTAATGTAAAATTTACCTTAAAACTATGTTCTAGCATGTTCTACAATCCAATCAAAGTTTTATAAATAGTGGTTACTATTTTAGATGCCAATCCTTTAATCTCATTTCAGAGGTTATCTCTTGATTCAAGTTCTTTAATTTCCTTGCCCCTGAAATACTTTTCAGGTATGTTTCTGAAGTCATGCAACCTCACAAAAAGTGAGATGAGGTTATTAGTATCCTTTTAGAATTCTGTACAGAAGACAAAATTCAGTTAGTTTTTAGGATGCCAGAAACTCAGAGGAAATGTAGGAACATAATTTTTTATTTTCATATCAGGAAATCGTAGTAGAAATTGAACAGTTTAAACCATGAGATAATGTGAGAGGAAGAAGTTAAATTGCCAGAGTACGATGGATCAGATGTGGAAAGGGAAATCACCAGTAAGATACAAAATAAAAATTATTATAGATGGGTGAAGCACCAGACATTTTGAGACTGCAAATAAGATGTAAAAAACTTTTCATTATTTTAATGTTAATTTTTCACTGGCTCCTTACTGAACCATAGCCCGTTCTCCCCATGAACCAGTAAAACGTTACCTGTTTCAATGAAGCTTCCATTAAGCCTCCCAATAATGATACTTCTGTGATGGGGCCATTATTGTGCCTTATGGAAATCAACTGATTCTTGTGACTTCAAATTCTCATCAAAATAAAAGTTTCTGATTACCTTAAAATTATTAAATCAGCAATCCATGGTGCTTCAGTAAACAGCTTAACTCATGTTTTTTACAAGGTATTCTTTTGCAAAGTAAATAACTCAAAAACCATCAAGAAGTGACATCAGAACACTGTTATCAGTCTGTTATCAGTCTGCTCGTATTTTTTCCCAGCTTTTGCTTTCATGCTGACATTTATGGTAAGACATAAAGCTTAAAGTGCAGGTGTTTCTACCTTCCTTCTTTCTCTCTGAACAGACTTCAAGCTTCTCAAATATTATTATTTTTTCCTCTGCTCTCCAAGCTTATATATGTGAAGTGTTTCTCTGCTGTGTTAAGATGTGCTGAGGGCATTACTCATGATTTCCTGATTGGAGGCAAACAGGTCTAGAGAGATTGTAGATCTATTAATTCAGATTGGCAACTTGATTTTGTACATTGACATTATGAGATTTATATTAAAACACATTCTTAATATTTGTACCACTTAAATCTTAACAAATTTCACTTCATTATTCCACTTCAAAGAAAAAAGCTTGCTAGCCATAGAATGTGCACAAGTGTGCCTTTTCAAAAGGACAAGAAGTTTGGCTGTAAATTGTAAATTGTCAAATTCTTCTGATATTTAACTCATTGTGTTTGCTTTTAAAAGTAATCTAAAAACCTGATGTTTTGACACTATGGAAGTGATCGTAATCTGACCAAATCAGTTTTGTCTCTTAAAATTCAGACAATTTGAAACTTATTTTACATTTTTTGTCTTTACTGCAGAGATTTTGCAGTGAATCCTCACTGAGCCAGCAAAGTCCTTTTCTGGATGGACAGACCTGTATCTGTCTGCTAAATTTCGGAATACAATTCTTTGTTTTTTAATACTGTGCATGAAGTATGAAGTTTCTATTTGTTTATAAGCAAATCCATGACTATTTTAGAAAACAAATAGGTTTTGCACTTATTTACTTTTATCTTATAATTTCTTTAAAGTAAAATTTAAGGAGCTATTTATAACCCCCTCAAGCCAATCCTGAGAAGCTTTTTAAGCAATTCAATTGTTTTCAAAATTTTAACAAAGAGTGTTCTGTTTTCCATCTTATTCTCTTAGCATACACTTGCTTTCAAGAATAGAGATCGATTTATGATTTATTAAAATAGACAACAGTGAAAGAAATGGCTAGTAGGTATTCAATGGACAGAATATGTGTGTGATTGGTATTTGTGAAGTACTTGCTGTCAGACTGTGTGAGGATGGGTTAGTGATCACAATGTGAATCAGGACAAATATCAAAAGAATTGCAGTGTATTGGAATATTTGATGCTTACTCTTAGACAGGGGACACATGATTTATTTTTAATGAGAAAATTTTATGTTTGGCTCAAAAGATATTATTACTATCTATAGTACATTATAGCAAAAGAAGTAATTTTCCATATGGCCACTAAATAAAATAGATTTCCTCTAGCATTGATAACTGTTTAAAATGTAAATATAAGTAAATATATCTTGACTTTTTTATTAGGTTTTATACAAAAGAGAGAATTTATTGACATTTTTTCTGGCTTGATTAATTTGAATCTCGGAACAAATTGCCTTCCTGATACATGGATGAACTTAACGCTTCCAGATGTAAGTTAACCCTTATTTTCATTTCAGCTTAAGTACTGAATTATGTAGATGGTGTAGCATTGTCCTTACTATGACAAAGTCAAGAGAATTACTATCATAGGGCATAATCAGTTTTTCCTTAAAATTATTCTATTGCACTAGAGAAAGAATCTGGAAGCCAATGTGCTAAAAATTAGATATTTATGTCAGCCCTATATTTATTTACAATTTTCAGATTATATCAGTTTCTTAGACACCATTGAAAATTCACTTCCAAGAGTTAAAATAAGCTTATGTTCATTTTTTCCAAGGCAGGAGAATAAAATTCATGGCTGTGTGACCTTAAACTTATTTATCCAATATTTTCTGATTTAGGAACATGAAAAAATATAATTTAGTCTTTCCAAATCTTCCATCACTGAATTCTCTGCTTAATTTTACTTTCAGATGTTGCTGGTAATGCTAGAGGATGAAAGGGTTTAAATCTTTTAGGATATTTTTATAATTATTTCTGACAGTAAGCCGTGATTCACATTAAGTGTTTAATTGGATTTAACATGAGGGAAACAGCTTTATTCAAATATTCTTTACACAGATTAATGCGTGACTAAACTATATTAAGGTTTATGAAGGGTGGATTTCCACTGAATTTAGTGAAAAACAGGCATGGCTGTCATCATCAGTGTATAAAAATCTAATCTTAGCACAGGAAATTAATTATATGGGGAAAACTATAATTCAAACATTCAGTTTATTAATGGAACACATGTGCATGTGTATTCCATGTTCTTTTTTCTTTGAGAACTTTCAGTGCTTGTAAGTACTATTTTAATTTTAAGAACAGATTTTCCTTTCCATAAAAGCACCCTTTTAAAATTAGACATTTAAATTTATATTGAAAGCAGGAAATGCATGAAGCATACGCTAAGATATATGTTTATTCTGCACAAGCTATTTTGAACTGAATTCACAGTTTCATTCTTGCATTGACTGAGTAATAGAATTTCAAATAAGTTTTCAAATTGTAGTAGGCGTTACTGTACCAGCCAAAGTTAGGGCAGGTGGTATTTACAACATTATCAGATTATCTCTGTGTTGCTGCAAGCCCTTATTCCTGTAAACACATCATTGCTTTCTTCTTGAACTCCAGTCTGGAGCAAACCAGGCACTTCCCTTGACAAGGTGGGTTCTCACTGCACCAATAGTACAGAAAAGAACTGTGCCAATTTTCTTCCCTCCATTTGATACATCCTTCCCAATGCTCTGTCAGGGGATCTTACATATATATTCCCCTACATGTTCTGCACACATACTACATCTTGTGCGGGAAAAAGACACATGCGACAAGCTGGACACCTGTAAATGTAGGAAAAATAAGACCAAGGCACAGGCACAGGCATTTACTAGGGTTTGTACTCATGTGACAAAATTTTCAGTTCAATTCCTAGCGCTCTCTCAGATGGAGCATTGGTCAGGGGTTAGCACATACCAAGGACTGTTATCTCTTAGGCAGCTTAGATATAGACCCTATTAAGGGCATCAGAGTACTTATTTAGGCAGATACCAACTGCACGTGCCAACTGGCCTCACGGACTGGCAGTGCTCTGTGTCCTGTTCTATTTAGTGATAGGTGTCCTTTACACATCTCTGAAATCTCACTGCAGAACCTTGTCCATGCTAAACAGGAAAAAGATCTAAGCATACAGAGTATATGGAAAGTGTGTGTTTATGCATGTATGTTTGACGATATTTATTATTTTATTTTTATAGTTACAAAATCTGGCATCTGCAGTCACAGTGAACTCAGAACTTGCTGACTGGCGGAGATTCTTACTAGCAGCAGCACAGCCTTGGCCAGTGCCATCTGTGACACAGCTTCTCAAAACTCTGTATAACTTCAAGTCTGTTGATGTAGCTGGATCAGGCTTTATTACACAGGAATCCTATATGCAGGTCCTAATTATTTTCTTTTTTGAATATTATTCTTTTGTTAAACTGTCTGAATTGAATGATATCTTGTTGGGTTTATTCACATTGAGAAATTCAGTCTGAATTTTAAATGTTTTGCTTTTTAAGAGTGCTTTCTAGGGAAAATTGAAGACCTAGTATCTACCTTATCTATAGTTCCACAAATCAGGATAATTAAGGTTACTTTCTACTTCCATTTCCTACTTCCCCCCTAAATTAATTTAAAGTGAAAATGCTTCCTGTTCTAGAGAAACTATTATGTAAGCACTACTGTTAACTTGTTTGACACTGTACCTATAGGACAAAGAGGTTGCTCCCAAACAGAAATAAGTTTCTTAGTCTGGGCTCACCAGCTCCACTTTAAATATTTCTAGAATTAAGCTGAGTATTAAGAATACATCTTTCTTCTTTTAGCAAAGTCCTCCTGATTCCGCTCATTAAATTTTCACCCTGGTTTCTGAGTCTACTTAGGATGACTACTGGTTCACTCTTTTAATGTGTACTAGCTATACATAGATATATATGTGTGTGCATGTAAACACAAAAGTCCTGTCAGCTTGTATATGTTCGGTGATACTAAAATACTTTTTAAAGTGTTTTAAATAAATTTAATACCACCTTTATTGCATTTGGTTTTCAGATCACCTAGTATTAGTTTTCTTCAAAAATTAAATAGAGGCTGTTATTCCAGAAGCCTTTCAGTTTCAGACCTACCTTAATTAATTTAAAACTTCCAGCAATGCCTGGCAACCCCTACTCCACTCCAGTCTGGCAAAGAAACTAATCTACAAAGCCAGAAAACCCACAAAATGTGCAGGTCTATCTACATCTATTTGTTTATTCATGTGATAATATTTTACTGAAGTGTGAGTTTAAAAATAAACCAACAGTTGCAAGACACGCTCACTGTGAATGTACTTTTTAAACACAGAATCTAGTTGAAAAACTGCATTAACTAAGCAATTCATTTACTCACTTCAGGATCAGATTTAGCTCACATTCAGTCAAGGAGAGTGAATATACAATGGTGTACACTCATTTGCTTAGAGACTTGCTCCTCTTAGTTCTACAAAACTTCCATGAGAGTGATGACTGTGAACCTACAGTCTTATGTATTTGCTTAAAGACTAAAAAGTACCAAAAAATTTATAAACATACAGGTAACTCCACAGCTGAAGATCCTTTTTCAGAAGAGAAATATATGTAGGTCAGCACACAAATTAGGTGCTCAAGAAAAGATTTTAGGAACCTCCAGATTATTCAAAGTAACCCGCTTCAGCAGGCTGCATTGCTCTGAGGATTTTGGTCTAAAACCAATTCATATTGCAGATAGAAGTTGTAGTGTCTGTCACACCTATTTCATGTTTGGAAATATCAGCAAAACTTTCTTCCCTTAAAAACCTTATGAAAACCCTGTTTACTTGCTGTGTGTGAAGTCCTGCAGTTCATATTACTGACAGTGCCGTTGTTTGGATTTTTTGCTTGTACTGTTATGAGAAGAACAGAAACAGAATTTTTCAGACTTAAGTAAACTTTAGTCGTCTAATTTCAAATTTATTGATTAGGAACATCTGGATTGGTTTTATTAAAATGTTTGTTGTATCCTTTTGGAGTAATTCATAGCAAATTTTATAAGGTAAATACCTGTTTAATTTCTTTCTTATTCATTTCTTTCCCGAAAAAAATAATGATTCACATTCTGGGGAACATGGTGCACTAGAGAACTAATGAGTCGGGGCAGTCCATAAAATTAAGGGAAGAATATTAGCAGACAGCTAGTAAAAGAATTATTCATCAGTTGTTGTCGTTTATATTACAATTATATCATCTAGACCAAACCATCTGATATGTCTCTAGTAAAAGATCTCAAAGACAACATAACGTCTGCTTTCTTGCTATTGATTTCCTCAGTTTTCCCAAATAATTCACATTGCGAAAAAGCAGAAAACTAGCTTTGCTAATTAATTTTCCTTTCTGAAATTCTCTTGCAACTTCCTGCTTTGTCCTATTTCATTGTCTTGCTTTGTAAAGAAAACACATAGTAATAACAATGCAGTATTTTATATAATTACGAATGCAGTAGTTCACCTGAAATGTGGAAAAGGATGTTGCTAATGAAATTAGATCTTTGTTACAAAGTTTTAACTTAATACCTATCCTGAAATACTGTTGCGTCTCTCATTAACATCTGTGACTCATGAAGATTTGCAACTATTTGGAATCTTCCATATTAGACTGCTAATCTAATAGGGAATAAGCTGACTTTTTTGAATGTTAACATTTTTCAATAAAAACAGAAACAAACTTTATTCTCTGCTTAACACATGCGTGCATACTTACCTGCATTCAAAATGTCATGAAATGTTGTTTATTTTACTGTCTTAAGAGGAAACAATGACAAGCAACATTCAGTGAGAGTAGCAGGAAGAACCTTCCACTGGGAATATGAGATGCCTCAGCTGGCCCCTCTACATGCATCTGTACTAGTAAACTGCACAGTGCTAGGGAATCTCCCCAGGGAATGGTACTGAATACTGTAACATTGCACAACCTGGCATGGTTTGCCATGGGCCACGTCCAAGCAAGTGAGTTTTTCTGTAGGCAGCCTTGTCCTGCCATCCTGTTCTAGAAGATGAGATCTAGCTGATGTGAGATGTTTCCTGTGTTGGGCCTAGTACTGGAGAGTTGATTCTGAACACTTTTAATTTACAGTTGTAGATACAGGACACTTAGTTCAGTTATTGGGAGCAGGCAGGCATGGGAAGACCTGTTTGTGGACAGTTGCTTCCAAAAGAACAGTTAGGACAAAAGCTATGGGCTAGCAAAGAATGCCCTAATAGGAAGAAACAAGAACACACAGAGAGACACTGCATCATGTTCTGTTTCTTGTGCAGCTTATGTTTACAGATAAATAGTTCATTTTCACTTTTTTAAAGAGCATAGATTCACTTCATATCCCACTTCATTTTCAGTAATTCCCAATGTACCTGCTACAAAGTACAGACAGCTACTTAATTATTCTGATGTCATTGTATATGAATAACAAATTCACCTTGATTAAACACAAGTAGTAAGATTTTAGTAATCTGTTTGTTGAACAATTATAGAGCATAAAGAAGACCACTTCATTTTCAGGTGTGATATTTTTTATTTTTTCTTTTTTTTTTTTTTTAATTTAAATCAGGTTGGCTTATGGTTTAATGGAAATGAAGAACATCTAAGCATCCCAAAAAGTTACACAGACACTTTTCCTTTAGATAGGCTACGACATCTCATAAAGGTAACTTTTAAAATGTACGTGTTTTGACAAGACCACTCACTACTACCCGAAAGGTCTCATTCTACTTTCTTGAGTCTCTTTTTTTCCATAACTGCTGCAATACTTCAGTGGGTTTTGAGGTCAGATGTTGCTTCAGAATGTGATTTCCATGTATAAAAAGCCTTAAAGTTTGAATTAATATAGAAAGAAATCGAGGAGTTGTCCTTCACTATTCTAAATCATAGTTACCCAGAAAGTCATAATTATTCTATTTTTCCTTTGAAGCGCATTGATTTTGCTGCACAGTAACCAGCCTTGTAAAGAATGAGAGGCAAGTGATACCTGCATCTAAGCTTCTGGAATTCTCCATGGAAGAGGGAGATAATAGTGTGATCTGAATACAATAAAGTGGTTTGGACCTCTTTTTCATGATACAGGATTTTATGACTTTCTGCACATTCTGCGAAAGTCCTCGCTGTAGAAAAGAAAATACTATCATTTGTTTCCTTGAGTGACTCAGACACGTCTCTGATGTATCTCGATTTACACAGCATAAAAACATTTTAAAAGATGAGATCACTTATCAGCAGTCATTACTTTATTTCACCCTTCCCTTTTCCCTACAGCCTTTGATTTGTATTTGATTAAATGCCATTTGTAGAAATTAACTTACATATTTCTGTCCTTTTATAGTTTTTCTTCAGTTTATTTGCTGATACAAGAAAAGGTCCTGCTCTGCTCAGCTATACTGAGATGCTACTTTATTTTGCCTGCCACCCTGATCCTGTTGAAGGTGTTTACAGAGCACTTAGCATTGCTAGTGGAACATATATTCATAGAAAACAAGAAGCTTCTTTTCCATGTGCGGTAAAGTTTTACAGTAAAATATTAGAGAATAGTAATGGTACTTGTAAATTATAAATTAACTATATTTCTGTATATTTTCTTATACTGGGTAGCTCCAGTCCTTACAAGTAGTGCCACTGACTGCATGAGAACTCTGCAAATAATTCCGCTGACCTTGCTAGTCATACTTAGAGGTATTTTTCCAAAAGTCTGGAAATTTGCTTGCCAAATAATGATGGAAGTTTAAGATATGTACTAGTAACTACCCTTTGTACTGTGGTACAGGTGAATAGAGCACACTCTAGACAATTAAGACCAGCTATCAGTCCCCAGGAACTAAGACTACAGTGTGACATGCTATTGTTGTCCAAAGACACAAAACCTGATCTTATTACTTTTCTTACTTTCTTTCCCACTATGTTTCTGTGGGCTATTTGGAAAGATATACATCTTTGTTATTATTTTCAAGTGTTTCAGTTTACCTGTAAGTCATAAGGATTAATAATTTACAATCAGTTATTTTTAAATTGTTTTTACAGTCATGATGAATGTATTTGCACATCAAATGAAGCTGGGCTTTTAAACATTGTTAGTATTTCTGGAATATATTGTTATTTTTCAAGACTCAAAACTGCCATTAGTGCACTGCATGCATCAGTTACTTATTACTGAAGTATTAAATAATTTTTTGACATATAAAATATACATCTGTACGTACACCTTAGAAAGAGCTCACTCATCTAAATAATAAAGTGTTTCACTGGGCTGTCACAACCACAGTGACTCTAGCTTATTTGCCTAACGCTTAAAATAGAGCTATGCTTTACAGAAACAGTATAGAAAGGCCTTTATTTTACCACACAGTGTAAGCCTATACATCACTTTAAATTACAAAAGATATTATTATATTCCCTTGTGTCTGCTTTTATTTGGCACAGCACAGTTTTTGAAAGGGAACACAGCTGTTAAGTGAGAGAAGAATTAGTTCCAATTGATGGAGGAGAGGGGTGTTAATAGAAGTTTTAATTGTCCATAGGAGACACTAAATAAAACAATTTCCCTTGCACATTTCATAGAAAGAAGGAGAGTGCAGGATGTTTCCAATTCGATACAGTAGATCTGAACTTAGTTTCCCATATTTCAGTGGAAGGTTCTTTCAGATCATTGGATATAAAGCAACACGACCTGCTCTCCTGCTTACTGTTTACTGCTTGGTTTGGTCTATTTGCTCTGGACTTCTGTAAGATTGTTAGTGACTGCACTGGCATTATCACCTTTGTGTCAATGACTTGGTAAGGCCATGAGTGGAGGGAAGCATCTCCCTTCAATCTAGAATTAACAAAGTGTCTCTGAAGAGAAAGAGTTATGCCCCATCCAACCTGACAATTTCCTCATGCTTAGTTTCCCAGTCAATATATCAGCTCTGTCAATCTGTGCTATGTCCGATCTGATTCACAATGTATTACATAGACAGTTTACACACCTAACTCATCTTGAGAAGTCCCCATGAAACCTAGAAATATCTAAGAATTGGATGCTAAACGAACATCTTGCACGTTTGGACTATCTTTGGCTTTATATCTGTCTTTTACAGATTGGTGGTTACAATTGCAGGGCTGGTAGAACACAATTTTAATATTTCTTTCTTCTTATTTCTTTTGTGTCATAATTCTACACTTTAACAATAAAGCTGAATACAGAAAAAAGAGAGTGAATAAAATCCTGTTCCACTGAAGTGAATGAGAGTTTTCACCTTTGACTTCAGTAGGGCCTGCATTTCATGCAGAATATTCAGCTACCACAAGGGGGCAAAAAGTAAATTATGAGATTGTATCATTTCATATTTGAGTCTCACTCCATCAAATAGAAAGACATAAATCTTTGAAAACGTTCAACATGATTTCCAGATCAAATTAATAATCTAAACCATTGTCCACCATTGGCTATTTACATGTGATCTAAAACTTCTCACTACAGGTACTGGAAATCTAGTAAATATCATCAGTGAAATACTGGTCAATGGAAAGAGCTATCCAGCTCATCTCAAAGGAGTTTTGTAATACACCTTAGACAGTCAGCTTGTCAGTAGGCACTTACACAGTGGTGCCTAATTTAATTTGCCTCCTCTCTTTTTCTTGCTCTGTGCTGATAATTGTGATGACTTATGAATGGTAGTTGCCTACAGAAGCACATCTGAAACTTCAATGATGTTAGTAGAAGATCAAGCAAACACTTTACTAACTTCATAGCAAAGACCCTCTCATTTAGAATGCTTAACTTTTAGGTCTCAATAATTTTGCTACTGGTTGTGTAGATCTTACAGCTAAATGTAGACAGTTCATGGAAGATAGAAGAATCTCAGTGTTGATATTTGTGTAGTCTCCACTGTTGAGTGTTAAAAAGACTAGATCAATGACTCTGCTCCTCCTGTGTGGGAAAAAGACATATATTAAGGCCTGAGACAGGTAGCACAAGCGTGACTTAATGCCAGCACTCTTCCTTTCCTGGTGAAGAAAGAAATGGGATGTTAAATTAAATATAATTTCTTCTTGTTGCTAATGGTTAGTCTACACGGATTAGCCTAACCTAGTCAAAGCTTTGTGCACCTATGTGAGGTCCTTTTTTATCTTTGTGCTCAGAAGTCTGTGCAGTGGAGTTTTCTTCCTCTTTGTCCATCTCTAATCACCCCAAAGATTGTTTGTTTATATTAAATTTCTTTTTTTTTTTCTTTTTTCTTTTTTCTTTTTTTTTCTGCATAAAGCCTTTTACATCTTTTTCTGTGCAAAGCTGGTGAGCCTATGTTAACTGTTAGCCAAAATAAAATTCTTGCAGTGACTCCTTGATCTGGACTAGAAAATTAATGCTGCTTTTCATGTAAACATCCAGAATTCCCAGGTTTACTCTTTGTATAAACAACAGAGTCCTTGGTACAATATTGTAATTTGTCCTAATAAGTATTTTTACATTTTGTTGGTCTGAAGAATACGAATTTCTCAGTGGAATGTTGGCCACATTCCTGGAAAAAGCTGTTTATTAAATTTCTGGTAATATCAATGATATGGATATTTCTGAACTCCGAGGATCCATTCCTTTATCCTCTAGTTCAGTAGATAACTTTGTGTGAATTGATGATTTTTGTTTTGTAAGAACTGAGGTTTGGAAGAATAATCCACTTAATGATGTCTAAATGAAACATATAACTTGCCGACAGACTATTTATCACCAAATATTATACATATGCTTTGTTTTCTTAGGATTTTCCTTATAACATCATAGTAACAACTAGGAAAAGTTTGATAGATCCATATGAAAACGTGGTCTTGGATTACATGGACAAAGGAATCATTTCAGTGGCAACTCTACTCAAAGTGTTTCATACTGGAGAAAGTAAAGACGAAGACAATAATAGATTTCATAATATGGAGAAGGAAGGCAACTATGAGAAGGTAGGCTATTTGACTCAAAGAGCATTTTGTATCTTGTGTTTTATGTTAAATAAATATGTGCTGCAATCTTTATTTGACCCCAGATTTTTTTAAGACTTAATAAATTCAACTTTTTTGTTTGTTTGTTTGTTTTCTTAAAGCACTTCATCAAAATATACAAGGAATTGGGCAGTGAAGATCTGACACCCATTCCAGTTGTACTCCTTTTGAAGCATCCTTTCATTCAAGACTTAATCAACAGGTGCCAACTTTACAAGATTCCTGTAAGTACTGGTTTCTAGAACCAAGAATTTTGTAATTACACATACTGAAAATTGCATTATCCCTGACAAGTAAATATAGTTAATTTACATACTGCCACTTTGAAATGTAGACCAGATATAGAGCATATCAGGTTGTAGATTTCGTTAGTTAGTTTTCCTTGAAAACTCTGTCCACAGAAGACTGCACTGCTTTCTGGCTTATTTTTTATACCTATCTTGCTGGCCAATAGCTGCCTACTGGTTTTCTACCACCTTGCCACATAGATTCATAGAATCCTTTAAGTTGGAAAAGAACTTTAAGATCATCAAGTCCAACCGTTAATGTAACGCTGCCAACTCCACCACTAAACCATGTCCCTAAGCACCATATCTACATGTCTTTTAAACACTGCCAGGGATGGTGGCTCCACTACTTCCCTGGGCAGCATCTTACAATGCTTAATAACCCTTTCTTTGAAGAAATTTTTCCTAATATCCAATCTGAACCTCCTGTGGTGCAACTTGAGGCCATTTCCTCTCATTCTATCATTTCCTACATGAGAAAAGAGACTGACACCCACCTCACTACGACCTCCTTTCAGGTAGTTGTAGAGACTATAGAGTCTGTAGAGCCTTCCTAACCTCCAGCAGATCAACACTCCCACCCAACTTGATGTTGTCTGCAAACTTATACGTGGCATTTCGTTTCCCCCACTCATAGAAAGGAGCCTGATTGAATTGTCTTTCCAACAGGATCTTACTGAGAGACATTTCGAGATGTGCAGTAGAATATATTCCAATTTAGGCCAACCAGGCTGCAGGAAAAGGCATGCAGAAGTAGTACAGGTTCAAATGTTCTTCTGTGACATACTGTAGAACTGCCCTGTTACCTACATTTGATTAAATACTCTGCAATTTACAAGGAGAGGGACTTCTTTTGAAAACCTTTTCACACTAACCAATAGCTGAATATCAAGAGCACAGCACCTATTCTTAATCAAATTTCTAGTCTTCCAGTACCACTTTCAGGAGAAACTATGTTATATAGCTTGAATAATAGATTGTAGTATAAATTTAAAATTTATTAGCTATCATCAATCAGCTATGTTATTTATGATTGGTAGCATATGTGCAGGACAGCACAGTTATAAAAATTGTCAGTCTGTGAGAAAAGGTGTTGATGAGAAAATATTGTATATGAATCTTGGCAGTAGCTGAGGGTTTCAGACGACATGCTCTCTCAAAGTGTTTCCACAGCTTGTCTACCAGAGACCTATTGGTACCATTGCATTCAACTAATACATTTTTGTACCTATTTGGCAGATTCATTTGATGCCTGTATCTCCTGGCTTGACAGTTAAGATGATGCAGAGCTTCAGTTTCGATTTGTAATACTTAGAATTTCCTCTTGCAAGACTTTATACTGACTATATCTCAAATTCAGTGCTCTATGGTTTCTGTATTTTAAAATAAAATATAATCATTGACTATTCTGGTAAATACAGACTGTTGTTTTATGCATGAAGTCAACACTTCACAGTCTTACTTTCAAATTCTGACTAAGGGAGAGTGAAGACAACAGGTTCTTGCTCCACATTACAGCAAATTATTGTATTCACCACCAAACATGCATAGAGACCAAGTGGCAATTGTTTTATGTAGGTTAGGATTCTGGTCAAAAATATATGTGCTTCAGGAACAGTTTTCTTCTGACAGTTCTTCAAAGAATTATATTTAGTAAACAGGTGAACTTTTTTCTTCCCAAAGCATTTCCAAAATAAGTAAACAATACTTTTAGCATCAATTATTTTTTTCATGAATTCTCTTGAGACTATAAAAGTCTCTATAAAAATGAAATTCAACCACACTGCTGTTATTTTGAGATCTTTTGTGAGATAAATACAGCAAGTTAGGGTGTGGTTTCTAAGGTTGAAATGTTTCTACTACTGCAGTCATAAACAGTGGAAAAAAAACATTTGGCTGAAAACTATAAATGGAATATCTAGCCTACAGTTTTTTAAATTTCAGTTAGGGAATCAGATTCCTGTGGCCTCCCAATATCCTGTTTAGGTTTAACCAATACTGTCTCTGATAAAAATATTATCTCCAGGTGAGATATATTCTTGTCTTTTGAAGGGAATTTGTTTCCTCAGTTCATATACCAGTGGGCTGGTAACATCCTACAGGACAATGACCTTTCTGTTATCCTTGTACACATGCCAACAAGTGAATAAGCCTGGAAATTCTAATACTTTTTAATCTGATCATTTCTATCTTGATTAGCAGTCTTTCTGGTCCTGACTAGAACTTGCAAGTAGTCTGTGATTATCAACTCAGTATTTTCACTTATCAGGTGAAATGTAATCCTTTAAAATATCTAGACCACACACCTATATATGAGTATGTGTTTATGTACATACTTAATTACATTCTGAATGAAATTATCTTTAAATACATTTAATAATAAATTAGAAAATATTTTTATTAGACCAAGTGATTCATCTGGAAACAAGCAATTCTGCTTTTTCCACTGCATAAGTTGTTCTGTTAAGGTTGGTCTATTAAGAGGTCTTCTTCAGGCCTGGTATTATTTCTTGTTACAAATTTTGCCTTCTATCTGAAGTTGGTCATAGATATGGTAATACAGAAACAAGACCACATTTTAGTAATTCTGTATTTTGATTGTGATACATTTAAAGAAAGAGTCTGAGATATATTCTGCTCCTATAATTATTAACACCTGCATTAATCTGTTATTTTGAGTAGACTACATTGTTGTAATTACTGAGATAACAAATACTTTAATCATATAATCATTCAGGTTGGAAAAGACAGGATTCAAGTTGCGGCCTCACCAGTGCTGAGTACAGGGGGATGATCACTGACCTGGTCCTGCTGGCCACACTAGTTCAGACACAAGCTAGGATGCTGTTGGCCTTCTTGGCCACCTGGGCACACTGCTGGGTTATGCTCAGCTGGTTGTCAAACAACATCCCCATAATAACTGGCATTTTGTTTGTTGATATGAAAATTAGTATGTGTTTGATAATGTTATGTTACATTTTTATCTTGCATTCAATTCCTGAATAATCCTTTTTAAAAAACTCTAGTTGTGAAGAAAAGAATATGACATTGTATTTCCATATGTCTGTATATTGAATACGTTTAATACAGACTGTTCCTTCAAGCTTGTTCCTTCAAAATTAGTTGTCATATATTACTGCTGTTATTTTGTTGGTTTTATTAATAATTTCAGCAAAATTACTCAGATATTCATTGAAACTGGAATTCCATTGAGACAGAATTACTAATAGTGTGGAGTTAACATGTCTTTATCAAAACCCATTTATTTTTTTGTTGAACAATAATCACAAAACCTGCTTATACTCACAACAGATATTTAATATGATACAACTCAAGAAATATTCGGAACTCCATTTATCATTTAACAAAGTAAAAATGTTTTCTTTCTAGTGAGAGTTCATACAGATCCTATTCAGTAAGGCTTATGAGGCAGATCATATAGTTCTTAGGCAATACTTGATGTTTTGACAGAAAAAAGCACTGCTGAATCACTGCCTACCCATAGGCAGTAGCTGTAATACTTATGAAACTTGAGAATCCTTTTTCATGTGGTGTTTTAAATGTCCCAATGTGCAAGAGAAGGAAAATTGAACTCGGTGTTTAAATACTAGTTTAAAATAGAGACCTATGTTGTGCTTCTCTTTATCTTTTATTAAAAAAAAAAAAAAGGATGCAAATATGCAAATATACCTGACAAACACTGTTTCTTACATTTAAAAATTACAGATCTATTCATATAACAGAAACATTAAGTTTGTTTCATTAAACACAGACATAGCAAATCTGTTGGGGTATGATTTCTCCAGTGTTTCGAGGTTATGTAGTTTTGGTTTCCTTTGCAAAACTAGTAGTTACATAAATAAAATCTATCCAGAGGAAACTTTTTCTCATTCTCAAAATGCTGTTCATTCACGCTCTTTTCTGCATCAGGTTACGCTTTTAAATCACACCATTCTTGCTTTTAGACTGACATCAAACATATATTTCCACTTCCCACACACATGAACACAATGACAATGTTGGACGTGTCTCTCTGTATAATTTGTTTTGAAATGATCAGCAGTAGCTTTATCAACTTATTATTTACAGGAACATAGGTTTGTACTTTATATTCAGAACTTTCCTAATAAAGTTCACATTCTATAGTGCCAGAAGTACTACAGTTTACTGAGATCCTCATCTGCTTCATGTGGTAAAGATAAGTACCGATAATGAGCTTGCTGAAGGTTCCATTTGCTAACATTTACTTTTGTCCAACCAGAATTGAAACTTCTTTTTCTGACTCAAGGTACTGAAAAAGGCCTCCTTAAACTGAAGTATTTCTTAGAGCCAAAGAGAAATGTTAGCACTACCTTCTAAAACAAAGCGCTGGTAAAGTTATCTTTCGACATGGTTCTTTTGTATTCATTGAAATGCTCCTAAGTTTTGCAAGGCATGTGAGGCATCATTACATACAGGCATTTTCTGCTTTTGAAAAAAGGTTGTATGTTCAAAATATGTGCAAAATACATATTGGATTATGTATTTGAATTTTAAATATTTTTTAATAAAAATTCTGACTGTTAATTACTCTCCTAAAGGAAAACTATATGTACTGGCAATACTAGAAAATGCTAGAAGTTAAACTATTACATATCTTTGTGTTAAACATTAAGAATATTTTTTTAAATCACAAAGTCCTTGTTCTTCCTACTTAGACAACAGATAGTCTTGCTGAAGTTGGAAACAGAGAATATTGTGCTAATACAAAATTATTGAAAATTAACAAATCAAACTGTGTTATAAAGAATGCAGAAGTGCACAAAAAGTTAACTCTATGATGTCTAAATTTATTACTCCAAATATTACGGTTATTTTCTTCTATTCCCATTTGCTTGAGGTGTTTAAGTTCAGACTGAAATATGACATAAAAAAAGAAACTTGAAGAATATGTCTCTATGTTCTGAATAATATTTGCTGGTTTAAACAACATTCTGAATACCTGTCTTTACTGATAAGTTTAAGTGTATGCTTAAGATCTCTGCTTAATTTAAGAATCACATTTTAACACACTGTAGTTTTGTAAACCCACTGAATGCAAAAAGGTTGTGTGCTAAGATGAAAACCTCATTTCTGTGATGCTGGTGACGCAACTGTAACTCTTAGAATTTGCCATAAAGAATGTGCCTTCCGCAATTGCCACTGAATGTTCATGTTTTCATTAGTGCACTGAACATAGTGCTGAAGCTGAATGACAATGCTGTTCTGAGTGCCTTTCTGGAAGATATCTAATGTAGCCTGGAGAAAGTGTAATTTATCATAATATATCTCTGCTGAAGTTAGTTTTTCATCAAATTCTTCCGGTCACTAGTTAGAAAGCTCACCCCATGGAAAGACAGGCTTTACTTTTAGAAGTTTTAAGGTATATCAGTCTGCTACATTAAATGACGTGTTAACTTTTCATTTTCCTTTTCATAGGATATTAAAATCTTTCTCCAAAGAGCTGAACAAGCACAGTCAACTGATGGACAAAATACCACGTGTGAAGAACAACAACATATGAAATATTGTAGTTCTTGACCATTAAGAGACTTTTTTTTAAAGTTTATTAAAGTTTAAAGAAATGTGTCCAATCCTTCCTTCCATGGGAAATAATTATTTATTGTTGTGAGAGAAAAATGCCACAGCAATTATAAATTTTCTATCACTTTAAATTTAAAAAAGGCAAAAACCTCAGTGAAAGATATGGTTACTTCATATTAAATAACCTGATGATACTTCTAAATAAAATGAAACTTGTTTCTGAACTTAAGTAGACTTGATAGTGTGTTCATTAGTAATTGGTATAAGAACAGAGCATATCCAGTTCTTGTAAGTGAGCTAAGATATGTCTGGTCACCTTTTGTTAGTGTGTCTAATTTATTAATTGACTGATTTTTAATGAACTAAATCTTGTAATTAATTAATTTTTAAAAACATTTTGGAACTCATAGCTAATAGAATAAGTAGATGAAAACAGAGTTTTCTCTAATGTCCGGGTAAACTACAAAAGAACATCATGTACAGGAAAATGGAGTGCTTGTTGTTAGTGGAGATAATGAATCTTTTTTATCCATACTTTCTACAGGGTCTTTCAAAAAGATGGACCCAAAACACCTTGTGTTGTGATTTCCAGCTGGGTCCATCTTTTTAAAACACCCTGTATTTCTAAACTTCCGTTGCAGCTCGACCCTGCTACCACCTACTAAAAATCTACAGGCTCTTTTCCCAGTGCAGCAGCACAGACAGCCCAGGGGTGTGGGTGGCACAGGATGCTGCTCCCCAGCAACCTCCCCTCTGCCGTGTAGCACAGAGCAGGCCCCACATGAAGCAGTGAGGTAGGTGCTGCATCATTTGTGGTTCCACTCCTAATTCTGCACATAATATTGGCAGTAGACTTTACAGTGGTGCTTCACACAACTGTTTTCAGTAATCAACTGAAAGTAATTTTTTTAATAGGTATGATATTTTTGAGGACACCATGTGCTCCAGACAATTTCACATGGTAGGTGTTTGTATAAAAGTATAAAAGTCTCTATGACACACGATGACACCTAGTGGATGCTGCCTTCGGTGGCAGATAGAGCAGAATCTTCGTGAAACAGTCTCCTTATTTACTGCAGAAGTTGTTGTTTCTTTTTCTATATCCAGTCTGGCTCTTACTGGCTTTCCTGGGAGTTGGTCAGGAATAGTTTTCATATAAATTTTCTTGTTAATAGGACGTTTGTCTTTCCTTGCAGTTTTATTTAACTTTTCCCTTTTCTTGTGGCTCATGATGGCCAACTATAAGATGATAGGAACTGTATTTTTTCATTGAACTTTTAAACATAAATCTTACAATGCTCTTTGCAATTAATTCATCTGGATTTCAATATTGACATGTCTATTAAATCCTCAGTTTTCAGTGGTATGCATTCTTCTGATCTACAGTTTAAGGTTTTCTGAAGACTAGGCATAGCAAGTAGGTAGCTGTGACTGCCTGAACTCAGTATCCCTTCTAATTCCCACTCTATCAACTACACAAGAGAGAGGCAAATGGCTTGCGTGATCAACATAATCTTACTAGCTTAGAAAGAGAAGTATTAAGCAAATACTTCCAAGATGCCTACCCATAGCTGCCCCCTGCCATTCTAGTTTATTTTTTTCTGAATATGGCAGTACCTTTGTAACAATTACAACAAACATATAAACAACAATTACAACAAGCATATTTCCCTGATTTGATTCAGCAAAGTACTCAAATGTATGATGCTCTCTGAGAATACAAATTGAAGTCAGCTAACTCCTAGGAAACCACAAATCTTTGCCTTTTGTTGGGAAGTGCTATCTACATGGAATACTTTTACATTTTCAACGTATCTTTATTACTTTTCAGCTAACTGTGCATGACATAGCATAGTACTTGCATAACATGTGTTGATGTTCCTAGCAAGGTTTCTAAACTGCTTGATACAAATATGTATCAAATAAGCAATAGCAGCATAAAAAAAAAAAAGACATTGGTATACTTATAGTTAGACAATGACTAGCAGACCTCCCTGTAAAATAAATTATGTTTTTTATCATGATAAAATAATAAACATTTTGTCAGATTTTAAAACATCCTTATGTCAATAATGGCAGATTTGTTTCCTTGTTGATTAAAGACAGACAAATTTTGAAAGGAAAGTTGGTAATCTAGCGGTAGAAGATCAAAGCCTCTGTATGTGATACACAAAGCTCAGAATAGAACCCAGTAAGCTTATCACTTCAGGCAAATAATGTTGTGTCTCTTCACTCTACATATTTCGTGCTAACCACACCGGCACATTGTAGCTAAGAACTATCTTAGAAACAGATGTAACTTTGTCGTGCCCCTGCAAACCATGATAAAACCTCAACATCCTCCTTTTACTTATGACAACAGACTTTATGATGCATACAAATTAATCTGCTTTGTTACCAGAATAATTTCTTCTTGTAGCATGTACAGCACAGTGAAAATTTAATCCCAAATATTCTTGAAACATTACATATATATTTTCATGCAAGATTCTGGGTCTTCTTTGCTTGTGAAAGCATTACATAGACAGAAAAAATTACAATACAGTTCTCTGCCTTTTGCATGCTTTGGAATCTTTAATTTTTTTTTTTTTTCATATTTAGTTTCTTGAATAAATGTGAGTTTTAATTTCTAAGTATTGAATTCTGACTTTGCATACTGAAATTCTTCACATGAAAAGAAAAAGGTATTGTTTTCAGAGACGCTTGCCTACAATCCATAAATCTGGATGACGTAAAAGGGAATTTCATCTACTTGAAATCGTAAATTGCTGTGTAGGTAAGGTTCTTCAAGGGCTACTGCTTTGTCATACACTGTTTTTATATGTTATCAGTGGCCTAGAATGTAACATACAATTATTACTGATGAAGTTTGAAAATTAGTGTAAATAGTGCAGCAATGTCAAATAGTAAAAAGTGAACTGGATTGCATGGTGAAGTGTCAAACTACATATTTCTATATGGTGAAAGTAAAGGCATAATTTAAAAAGCAAAGAATGTGTGGCCTGGCAGTAACAACTTATTTTTATTAGCAGTTACTGTGTGCCTGTAATTGAGTATCACGACAGTTATTCAATAGACTTCGAGTTCCCAGCCTAATGCTGGGGCCCAGACATGAAAGAGGTCCTTGTATTTATGAACAGGAAATGCTGAGTAAATTTGTCTTTAGACTTGGCAGTGGAGTTACAGTCATATCATGTTCAGTTTTTGTATCCATACTTCAAGCAGGTTGTTGAAAACTGGAAAGTATTCAGAGAAGAACTACAAGAATGATAGGAATTCATGTTTTTTACCAGAAAATTCAAGGAACTCAGTCTTCATACTTCATAAAAAGAAAAATTTAAGGGAGGGCAGATATCAGTTTACAAGAATCCAGGTAGGGTATCTTCATTCTGGTAGGCAAAGGCAAGCAAGATGGAACCTTAGGCTTCCAAGTGACATGCATATTTTTCACAGGGAAGTAGATTAACTGTTGAAGAAACTTGCTAAATGTTGCAATTTCCTCGTCACAGGAAAATCAAGATAGATGATGCTTTTAAATCCAGTATGTGATGGGAAACAAGACTACAACAAGAAGTAACTGCACTTTCTAAATTAAAACACTTAACTAAAAACATAAACTGAAAAATTAGTTCAATTTCCCATTAATTGTATGCAAAATGTCTGATCCATTTTTCACAGCATGCTGTCTCTTAATGTTATATTTCCCCTGCTCCTTAACTTAATTCGCCTACAGGCATTCTGTATGCTGTGTAGAAAATGCCGTGGACAGTTTGCCTTAGAAAATATATGAGGGAGTTTGCATTAACAATATTCTTATCACAATTAAAATTACTTGTATTCCATCCCTGCAAAAAAGCCCAACAAACCGAAAAGTACTGCTGAATTAGGAAGTCCCCTAGAATTTTATTGACTTGCATAAAATCTCTCTACATAGATTCCATACTAGCCTTTCAGGGGGGTGACCTGTTCCATTACATATGTAGAATCCCTCCAGACACAGACCTCAGGAAGCAGAGTCTAGTACAGGAATCACAGAAGTCACGTGGTTGGGGTTGGAAGGGACATCATCTGGAGATCATCTCGTCCAAACCACCTGCTAAAGCAGGGTCACCTAGAGCAGATTGCACAGGAATGTGTCCAGGCGGGTTTTAAATGTTTCCAGAGAAGGAGACTCCACAACTTCTCTGGGCAGCCTGTTCCAGTGCTCTGGCACCCTCAGAGTAAAGAAGCTTTTCCTCATATTCAGATGGAAACTCCTGCTCTTCAGCCTGTACCCATTGCCCTTCATCCTATTGTTGGGCACCACTGAAAGGAGTCTGGTCCCATCCTCTTGACACCCACTCTTGGAATATTGATAAACATTGATGAGATGGCCTCTCAGCCTTCTCTTCTCCAGGCTGAACAGACCCAGCTCTCTCAGTCTCTCCTTATATGAGAGGTGCTGTAGGCCCTTTGTCATCTTCGTAGCCCACTGCTGGACTCCCTCCAGTAATTACTTGTCCTGCTTAAACTGAGGAGCCCAGAACTGGACACAGAACTCCAAATGCGGCCTCACCAGGGCAGAGTCAAAGGGGGAGGATCACCTCCCTTGACCTGCTGGTCCCACTCTCTCTAAGTACTCTAGGACACAAGTGACCTTCTTGGCCACCAGGGCATGTTGTTGACTCATGATCAGCCTCTTGTTCACCAAAACTCCCAGGTCCTTCTCTGCAGTGCTGCTTTCCAGCAGTTCCACCCTTAATCTGTACTGGTGCCTGGGGTTATTCCTCCCCAGGTGCAGGACCCTGCACTTGCCCTTGTTTAATTTCATTAGGTTCTTAGGAAGATTCAAAAATTTAGAAGTAACAGGAACACTTTCAAAGGCAGTAGTTTTAGGGGGTTTAAAATGTAGCTATGTGATGTCACGTTCCCACCATGATAGCAAGAAAGGTTCCTTGAGTCTGCTTTGTGGTCCATACATCAAAATTTCCACTGCACATGAGGTTCATCCATCGTTTATTTTTGAATTCTTCATAAGTGAAGGAAACCACTTTCTGAGAAGCCTCTTAGCTATGCTGAATTTTCTTAATGATTGAAGACTGCCAAAGAGAAGTTCTCCAAAACATTGAAAGGAACACACAATGACAGATACAATCTGCACAAACTTATTTGCAATATTATGAAATTAACCACCAGGAGTCAGAACATTTCAAAGTACTTAATATTGTTCACTTTATAAATACAAATTACTTGCTTTGATGCTGCTTTTGTTACTTCTAACAGATTCTATAACAAATATGCTCATTTGTAAGTAGAAAATAAATTTTGTTTCATTCAAAATTTTCCCTGGCAGCGGGAATTATTTTTTCTTTTTAAGTATTATGTGTAACGAATATTCTGCATTTTGACATCTCATCATAGGATATCCCTGCAAATTCAGGGAAAGATGCAAAAACCTGCATCTATGGAAGGAGTAACCTCTCACAATGATAAATGCTGGGAGTTTTCCAGTTGGGGAGCAGCCATGCTGAAAAGGATCTGGGGATCTTGGTGGACAGCAAGCAGATCATAAGCCAGCAGTTTGCCATGGCAGAAAAGACCAACAGCATCTTGGCCTATATTGGCAGGAGCATAGCTAGTAGATTGAGGAAAGACATTATCCTCCAGCAATCAGCATTCATTATGACTAGAATGCCCAGTTTTGGGCCTCCCAGTACCAGAAAGACATTGACAGATGGCAGTGGGTTCAGTGGAGGGCCACCCAAGAGGGCTGGGAGCTTGAACACTTGCCGGGCGAGGAGATGCTGAAGGAAATGAGCTTGTTCAGCCTGGAGAAGCACATTCTTTGGGGAATCTAACAGCAGTTTTACAATACCTGTGACACAGTTATCAAGAAAATGGAGTCAGGTTATTTGCTGTGGTGTATGGCAGGAGGACCAGAGACAATGGACACCATTTGAAACGTGACTGTTTCTACGCAGATGTAAGAGAAAGTTAATTCCCCATGAGAACATTTCAGCAGTGGAACAGGTTGCCTAGAGAGCTTGTGCAGTCTGTGTCCTTGGAGGTTTTCAAGACATGACTGCATAATGCCCTGAGCAAACTGTTCTGACCTCATGCTGATACTGCTTGAACAAGAAGGTGAAATAGACGACTCTGGAGATTCTTTCCTGAATTACTCTATGATCTTAAACTAATCATTTTCTCTTCTGCCATGTCAAATAATTCACTTCAATGATGCCACACTTCACTTCAATGATGCCACACAAGCATAACTAAATGGTTCTTAATAATTAGTTCTCTTGAAGATGAAAATGTTTGAGAAAAATGTCCAGCATTTTTGCTTGTCTTATGAGAATGATGATAAGAAGAATGAAAAACTGAATAACCCTTTCATTACTGAGATCAATAGGAATGACCTTGACTACCTCCAGCCAGCACCATTGTTAAGTAGAAATTACATCTTCCACTGTGACTTTTAAGTGTGTGTCAGATTTCACCCTAGACTTTGCCATTTATGTGTTATGCCATTTACTATCAGTTTATATATATTGAAATTGATTCAATGCAGTTATAACAAAGGAAATAGAAATAAAACATCACTAGCTTAGTTTTGTTTGGAAGCATTCATATTATAAAGGTAAATGTAGGGGGAATTTCCTGACCTTTGAATATTCTATTCTTCATTTAAAGATTCTCTGAAACGCTTTGAATTTCATTTCCTTTGTCTTCTGTAATCACTTTACATTCAAGATTTCTCACTCTCATGGCTTCAGTAGCAACATCTTCAGACATCCTTACACTTCATAACAGCAGAGCTTTGACTTAGTAGCTCAAAGCCTAACAGATGTTTGGCCCATGGCCTTGCTACGTTACAATAACACAAGTGATTATTTGTACTTTCAGAAAAACCTGTACTTGCAGTATCAATATCATACCTGTTAATTAGAAATTAGCAGCAGTACCATTTGGTAACAAAGGATGTTACTATGCTCACTTCACAGTTCAATTTAGGCAAAGACTTTGTTTTCTCTCTCTTTCGTAGCAGTAGCTCATCTTTTCTTTCTTTCCAATATGTGTATGTACATCCAGATGTATATGTATATATGAGCACATGTACACATAAATATAGGCATAAGTATGTGTATGTATATATGTGCACACATACACATACGTATACATATAGACATACGTATGTGTACACATACATACATAAAGAAAGCTAAAACTTCATTTGCTAATTACAATTAAGAGTACATTTTCTTCTAAAGTTTAGTTACATCCTGTTTAACTATGAATCAGTGCTTCTTCCAGCAAATGACATTCTGTGCTCAGCTTGATTTTTTTTTAATTTTAATTTACAGCATTATAACTGTTGAACTCACAATCTGATGTACTGCAGAACTTCATGGATATTATAGCTATAAGAAGGTAGATTTAGGAGCAGGTCTTGGTTACAGTTGGTCTTGTAGAAACATTGCTATTTCTAGAGAACAGTTAATTATGTTAGTGTAGGATCTTTATCAGGCATTTTTAATTGGTTAATAGCAATAACAGTATGTAACATTGTGTTTTAACCCCAGTCAGCAATCAAGCACCAGCCGCTTGCTCAATCACCACCCAAAGTGGGATGGGAATAAAATCAAAAGGGAAGGGAGAAACTCAAGAGTTGAGATAAGAACAGTTTAATAAGACATGAAGACAAAACAAAAAAAACATAAACCAAATAATAATAATAAATATAAATATATATCTATATAGTAAGTGACGCACAAGGCAATTGCTCGCAAACTCCAGTCCTGTATAGCAAATCCTGGAAGATTCGGTGAAAATCCAAAGTGGAGATCCAGTCAGCAGTATGTACTGAAACATGATCATGCTGAACAGCCAGTCCTGGAAAGGAGAGCCCCCAAGTCTTAAACAGCTATCTCAGTAAGAAAGCAAAAAGGCAAAATGCCAAAAAAGTGCAAAACATCAGCCTAACAAACTAATGAGCTGCCAAATCTGCCTCCAGCTGTATACTGAGCCTGACACTGATGGGAGGGAATATTTCATTGACCAACCTTGATTCTAATCTAGGTACTGTCCTGTCTGTGCCCCTCTCAGTTGCTATTTCCACCTGCAGCTGGAAAGTTGCAAAAGACCTTTGTCTCCTTGGCAACATCCAAAACATCAGCGAATTCTCATATTCTTTCCATATTAACTCCAAAACAAAGCTTACCTACTGTAAAGAAAGAAGTTAACTCTTCCCAGGCAAAGCATGGGAAATTCAGTGTGCTATCACATTATTCTCATATTAAATCTGAAACAAAAGACTGTACTAGCTACTAAAAAAAGTAGTCTAACTACTATGAAGAAAACTCAATCCCAGCTAAACCAGTGCAGTACAAAAATCAAATCATTTTGATGCTGCATTCCACAGCATTCTCCTGGAGAAGCTGGCAGCTCATGGCCTGGATGGGTGTACTCTGTGATGGATAAAGAACTGGCTGGATGGTTTGGCCCAAAGAGTTGTGGTGAATGGAGTCAAAACCAGCTCACAAGTGGTGTTCCCCAGGACTCAGTATTGGGGCCTGTTCTGCTTAATCTCTTTATCAATGATCTGGACGAGGGAATTTAGTGCACCCTCACACCCTCAGTAAGTCTGCAGATGACACCAAGTTGGGTGGGAGTGTTGAATTGCTGGAGGGTAGGAAGGGTCTACATAGGCATCTGGACTGGCTGGATCACTGGACTGAGGCCAGTTGTATGAGGTTTAACAAGGCCAAGTGCCAGATCTTGCATTTGGGTCACAACAAACCCGTGCAACCCTACAGGCTCAGGGAAGAGTGGCTGGAAAGCTGCCTGGTGAAAAAGAACCTGGGGGTGTTGATCAACAGCCAGCTGAATATGAGCCAGTAGTATGCCCAGGTGGCCAAAAAGGCCAATGGCATGCTGGCATTCATCAAGAATTGTGTTGCCAGCAGGACTAGGGAAGTGAATTTCTCCCTGTACACAGCACTGGTGAGGCCCCGCCTTGAATACCATGTTCAGCTTTGGGCCCTCCATTATAAGAAAGACATTGAGGTGCTGGAGCAAGTTCAGAGGAGAACAATGAAGCCAGTGAAGGGACTGGAGCACAAGTGTGATGAGGAGCAGCTGAGGGAACTGGGGCTGTTTAGTCTGAAAAAAGGAGGCTGAGGGAAGACCTTATCACTGTCTACAACTACCTGAAAGGAGGTTGTAGCAGGGAGGGTGTTGGTCTCTTTTCACAAGTAGCAAAGGATACGACAAGAGGAAATGGTCTCAAGTTGCATCAGGGAAGGTTAAGACTGGATATTAGGAAAAAATTCTTCACTGAAGGGGTTCTCACGTATTGGAATAGGCTGCCCAGAGAAGCAGTTGAGTGACTGTCCCTGGAGGTATTTGAAAGACATGTAGATGTGGCACTTAGGGACATGGTTTAGTGCTAGAACTAGGTTATGGTTGCACTCAATCTTGAGGGTCTCTTCTGACAGAAATGATTCTATAATTCTGTGATTCAGTATTTTAAAAAGTGCATGTGCTGAAATGACCTGGAATTCAAAGTCCTGTGTACTGAGGACTAGATTAAACACACAACAAAACCTTGATTACCATGAGACCTGAAGTCCAGGTAGTACATGTTGCAATTGATTTAGCATCACGTTTTCCTTTTTAGCCTCATGATGATTAATAGTGACACAATGAAACCAGCATCTGTTTTTAAATAGGCATGTCATTCACATTGTTTCTGGGAGGAAACCTGAAAGGGAAGAAGGATGGTCTTGTGGTTAGGGTTCTGCAATAAGGATATGTGTCTTTGTCAAGTAAAATGTAATATAGAGGTGTCAAAGCTGGCAGCAAGTTAATTAGCTAGCTCAGGCACTGGAAAGAGTCTTGCTAAAACAAACAGAGGCTGGTAATTTCCTGTAGTGCCATGGCTAAATTTAGAGTATCCGAACTTCATAATGTGTTCTGCAGCATGCATACATCCTTAGGAAATAAAAAAATCAACTTTCTGAAAAATGCTTCTTATCTTTTCCATTCTTCCATTGGAAAGTGAGCAGGAAATAGAAGGTTTCTGCTTTGTTCCATATCAACAGGATCTTGAAAATTCCATGGGAGGTTTTTTGTTTGGTTGGTTGATTGATTGTTTTTTTCCCTTATTTTTTTTATATGAACATAAATCTCTTTATGTTTTCTGCTTAACACTTCAAGCAACAATTAGCTTTTACTTTAAAAGAAATATGTTTTCAGTACCTCAACCTATTTGGCTTTTTTTCTCCCTCACCACTTCCTTTAAAGTTTGTTGAATTAGATGAGTCCTCTGAAGCTTAGCCCATGGCACATTTTTACCTCTCACTATCTGAATTGCATAAACTACGTGACACCAGCACAGCTTTCTCTCTTCCCCGGGCAAACTATCCTACTTACAATTGATCCTTCTTCACTCTGGTGCTAAGAAAAAAGAGAAAAATATTCCTGTTACTTCTTCTCCTGCTCGATTGTGAGCTGAAATAGTTAACATGCAAGACTCATTAAAAGATCCAAAGCTGAGCAAAGGAAGGGCTAGGGTAGGTTCTTAGAAACAGATGAATTAGAAGTAAGAAACAAGTTTCCTCTTCTCTACCACTACCCACATCTGAACATACAAACAACAAAAACAATGGTAAGGTAAGGAACAAAATGAGGACAAACTCAAAAAAAAAAAAAAAAAAAAAAAAAGAGAAGAGCTGGTACTCAGATAAAATCAAAGATTTTTTCCTGCCATCAGTTTGTTTTGGAGCATTTATATTCATAGTGTGAATTTTTGTCTCTACTAAAATCAGTGGACTCTTTGTTACTGATTTCAAACTAAACAAAGTTTTCATCTGGACATTTTACCTTTGATTGCAAGAAACTTCATCCTAAGATTTGTCCCAAAAAAAGCCTATGATTGCAAGGGATTAGGAGACAGAGAGTTTAGAATATCAGACATCAATTTATTCTAATTATTACTCTCATTTCTAAAATTGTGCATGTCTTGTTCAGATTGAATTCTAACTTCACACTTCAGTGCCTGGACTTCGTTATGCCTTGTGCTCTAGGCTGAAATGCTTCTTTTTGGAAGCCAGATACAATGACCAGATGTTTTTTAAATCTTTCTTTTAAAAAGAAAAAAGAAATAAAAGTTCTGACATCTCTCCCCATATGTCTGTATGGACTTTACTCCATATTAACTGGGTTCACATTTTGGAATCAAGCATCCCAAGTATTGGGCCAGACTTTACAGTTTAACTTATGTTAAACCTATCTAGAAATCAGGTGTTACTTTAAGATTCACAATTCTTCCATCACTTTTTATCTCCTCACTAAATCGCTAACAAAGGCTTTTGATCTGTTTTTAAAGAAGAAAAGGCCAAATGTAAACAAAGATATTACAAAGGTTTAAAGCTTACTGCTCCCCTTAGAAAATTAGTGAGCACATATTACTGTGAAACACAGATGCAGTTTTCTTTAAAATGTGCTGTTGACAACAGCTACACTTTTCTTGGACTTGGAGGGATTTGGGAAATGTGCTGCCTTCTAGAGATTCAGTTCATTGCCTGTGAGTGCTAGAGTTGGTCTTGATCACATCAATGCCCTTGGAGGCTTAGTTCCGAAACAGTGAGCTCTCCTTCATGTTAGTTTTATGTAAGCATCTGAGTGGTCTAAGCACTCTCAGAGTTAGACAACAGTCTATGCTGTTAAATGTACTCAGGCATTGTAAATCAGGTTTTCAGATCCGCATTATTCATTGGTCCTTTTCAATCTACAGACTCAATCTTACGTCACATGGGTTTGCAAATTTTTAAATTAGATCAAGTTTAATCGGATTTGTTTGACAGGAGTTGCACATTATTTTGAAAAATATTTTACAAGAGCTTTTCAGGATAATACTGTAACTATGGTTTGTTAATCGATATAGCTGTGTTAGACTATTGCTCTCTAGAAGACTTTTAGTTCAGGTGAGTGTAGCATACACAAAACAGAGGCCAGGAATGTTTTTGGGAAGAATGGCTGTAAGTTTTGTTAATTTCTATTACAGACATAAAGCTTTTACACTTTAAATAGTTTACCCTCATGTAAGGAATGCCGCATTTTCTGTAGTGAAGTGCTGAGAATACTGATCTTGTGTGCATCCATGTGTTTATAAGCTTAAAGATCTTTTTAGGGTAGAAGTTAAGCTGCAGTTGCAAGATACTAAATCAGTTTTATTCTAGTAGTATTGAATTATTAGAGAGATGTTAATCAGTAAAGGAACATATGGTAAAACATAAATACTCAGTAAGCATATGTTACATAAGTTTAAGGAAACAAAACCATCATGTTTAAGGGCTTAGTGAAGAAGCTGTGTGACTAAAAACAAAGTACCAATGTATGTTATCACATTGCTCCTCATTAGCCAAAGCATGTATGAGCATGAAAAATTAACACTTAGAAAGACTGGAATGTTTTATAAAATTAAAGTTGAAGAAAATGCAATGTTGCTGGATTTACTGTGCAAGCAGAATGTATGTTGTAGAATACCCTTGCTGATTTTCATCTGGCTGATTAAGCAATTATATTCAACCAGACATACAATGAAAATAAACAGGTTAATGGTATTGGAAGAGGAGATACATAATTATGCTGTCTAAAGAAAGGTAAGTTGATGGTATGTTTTCTCACTTCCATTTATAAGGGCCAAATGTAGGTACAACGATCTGAAACAGAAGATGGCACACTCCAAGTTGCTCTGGCTTTCTCAGTTAATGTTTCAACAGATTTTGTATGCCATGTTCTAGAGACGTATTTCAATAAGCAGGACACTGTGGGCTGACCTAATTTGATCTGAGTAGGTTGCACTTCTAACACACTCACAAATACAAGCTGACCTAAATCAGACATTGTCTTACTGTGGCCAGTTCTTGTTCTTGCAATAAATTGATTGCCATGCTTCTGTAAAAGTGAAGGGCTTAGGAAAATTTTCAGACACCCAAAACAAATGAAACTAATGACTCAGTAATTGCCACAGCAGCAGTGACTCATACATAATAATTTACATATTTGATTGTAACACATGTTTTAAATACCCTCAGGAAGTTCCATATCAGGTTAGGGTTTTTTTTCCTACAATCTAAAAAGATGTCAAAGACATCCTTTGTCAGGCTATCGCAGCACTAGGGAACACCTTCAGCCTCTTATACATGACCTTGTGAGCTTCTCAAATTCAGAATCAATAGCATTAATTAGGAACTTTTAAATTTTTTTTCTGCATAGATTCTTGCCTCCATGCAGTGACAAAGGGTAAGTATCTCCGTCTCTTCACAGGGTGTGTCACAGGGAAGGGAAGGGAAGGGACTTTGCATTAGGTTTTTCCATTTTCATTTGTGAGAAGTGCAACTTCTGAAGACAGAGATTTATACGATGAAGTAACTGTAGAGTGCTGAGCTATGAGAAACACACAGACCACAATAATTCATTCCCAACACATACAACCAACAACAGGTTGTCTGCATGCTAGTGGCTCATTTGATGAAACAGTTCTAGCACATAAACCACAGGCAAAAGTGTCACGTCACACCCACATATAAGTGAACCATTTGTACATCTTCAGGATAAATTAAAAATCTACATTGGTCAATGTTTTTTTCACAAGTACCTTTTTTTTTTTTTTTTCTTCCATAAAAAGATATTTTTACACAACAGTCTATTAGGTAGTGAGTTTAAAAGAAGACATGGAACAAAACATGGGAATATGAATTTCTGTATTTGTTTGGAGAATGGGAAACTATAAAAAACTTTTCAATCTACAAGTATTTGCTCTGCTATGTAAACAGGAAAACATCATTTTTAATAGCTTCCTATCTGAACACCATTTTCTCATTTGTATGTGCACATGAGTCAGTTTTCAGGAAACTTCAAGATTCTGCATGTGTTTGTTAAAATACCACTTCTGTGACAGTGTAAACCACTGTTAGATAGAAAAGGTGCCCAGGACAGATTCAAGATACTTATATAGATACCTACATAGCAGGGGTGTCAACCTCATTTTCACTGGGGACCACATCAGCGTTGCGGTTGCCTTCAAAGGGCCGAATGTTATTTTAGGACCGTATAAATGTAACTACTCCTACATTTATACGGTCCTAAAATAACATTTGGCCCACGAGGCTGATGTGGCCCCTGGTAAAAATGAGATTGACACCCCTACAGACTCAAAACTGTGTATTTGTGGCAGAATCAGCACATTCATGCGTCCTGTTCTGATGCATGGTGCATTTCCCACCCTATGTCCCTTGTTACTGTGCTCAGCTACATATGAATAAATAAATAAAACCAGAGTTTACATCATGGTTTTACACGAGTGAACAAATTTAGAGAAAATAAAGTGAAGCTGGCATAAAAGTTCAAATCAAAATCTCTCAAGATTAAGAAGTTACTTTTTATTGATACAGACTTTCGGTAGTTTCAGAATGGAGCAGAAATGAAAGGTTTTGTTATTGTTACTACTTTCTAAGTACAAAATCATGGTCCATGATGTAACATTGTGGTTGGCTAAAATCCTGACTTTCCCAAACTCAGTTTGACAGCTACCGTGACTTCACTGGAAATCCGTATTCACTCATTTAGTGCCTTCAGCCAATAGTTACTGCTAACGAGGTTGCCTTCATTAAGTCTCCAGTAGAGCAGAAATAAAAAGCACTCCAGATCAAGCAGTTCTGGTAAAAAATTGGTATTTTTTCAAATGTGTTTTCCTAACTAACTGTGTTCTGTGCTCAATTCCTTTTCCAAATTTCCGATCTTTTTCAGGTAATTTAATTTGGTGGACAAAAAAGGCTGCTAAAAGATGCTGACAAGATTCACAGTTCACATTGCTGGGTGAGTTTCCTCTTTGTGAGATAAAGTTAATATTTGCTTATCTTAAAAATTGTTTTGTGGGTTTTGTTGTTGATAGCCCCAAATCAGTGTGCTGTAAATAACTTGTTTTCACTTTGCTTTTACAAAACATGTTTGTGATGATGTCTATGTCCTCCTTGCTGTGGGGCTGAAGATTACTGCAACAGACACAGAGAGCCTACATGGCCAGCCTGCCCTGAAAAGGGGAATGCTAATGTGGGATAACTGCAACCTCTTTTGTATCCTGCATGCCTTTAAAACTGTACTTAGCAATGTTAGCACTTCAAACTAATGTCCATTCCTACCTGTTGTCAATTCCTGTCTGAATTCTTACTAGGAGGAAATCAGTTCTTCTCATACATAGTCTAAGTCCTGAGTGAGTCAACATAAAACCACTCCAAAATGTTATATATGCATTTTCCTGTAACTGCTGAATGACAAGCCACAGTAATCAATAAAACTGCCCCATGTAGCCCCATCATTAGGCAAAGGGGCTGTAAAATGGAAAGAACATTATTGTGGACAGCAGCCTTGTAAATACTATTCTGTGGAAGAAAAAATGGACAGTCCTTTCCAAAACAGCTCCTCAAAGTCAGGCATAGAAACCCATTTTAGGCAAATATAGTATCAAATATTCGTAATGACCAAATAAATCAATGTAGGGTGTTAAGCAGTGAGAAATCAAGCCAAGTATTAGGTAACAAAAAGCTTATAATGGGATTTTCAAAAGCTCTCCAGTGGCTGAGAAGCACAAATCCCATGGAAATTATTTTTCCCTCTTTTACTCTGTTACTTTGAAATCATTTTCCTAGAGTGGGAGCTAAACTGGAAGATTCCACTTTGAATTTTATGTCTCTACAATAATGAGAGGGCTGAGAAATTTAAGTGTAACAGCTGAGAAAGTGCAAAGTTATGATTTCAGTACCATTTGTGACGCAAATCTCTTATCCCTGCAAAGTTCACTTCACATAAGCATACACAAATGCTGAGAGATTTAGCATGCAAAATAAGGGGTCAGTGGGAGAAGCTAACAAATGAAGCATTGGGAAGCACTAAAAATTTTCGGTTTTGTTATAAATGTGATGAAGTTTGCATGTGCAATCATAACGTTACAGTGTACATATTAACATAAGATTTTAAAACACTGAGTGGTGTCTTTGTCGTTGTGGAGGATCTCACAGTACACTCCTGTTTCTCAATAGTGATAATCCAGCAGCTGAAATTTCTCTTGGCTTTCCTTTGAGTGTGGCTGAGTCTGTGCAGGAAAGCTTAGTAAAATCTACTGCATCTGAGGCTGAAAGGAAAATGAAGCATTCAGAGAACGGTAACATTCAAGGAAGACAATGCAAATGCTAAATATGACCTTGGTTTGCCTAAGTGAAGGTCTGGCTGTACAGCATAGTTTCTGTGAATGAGGGATGATATATGCCATGACATGCGGAATATCTGAATGCTGGTGTTGCACGTTGGTGTTTAGTGTATTCATTTTACCTTAGTTATAAGCTTACTAGGGCAGTTTGCAAACACTGAGGGGCTCAGACGTGTGCGTTCTGGCTAGCCTTGGGTCAGGGTGGAAGGGCCCATTGTCACTGTGTCCTTGTGTGTCACTTCAGTCCCTGGCCTGCCCCATTCCTTGCAGGGGCAGAAACCTGCTCTCTTTCTATGCCAAGATGTGGGCAGTTTCCCTCTCTGAACTGGCTCAGCTCCTCTAGCCAGCTATGTTGTGGCAAGTGGAGAGCATAGATCCCAAACCATCAAATCTCACCTGTTTTTCATTGCTGTCTCCTTGAGAAAAGAAGTTGGCACTTCACAAACTCTCTTTGGGCTTGACCAGAGGAAGAAATAGTGGACAACCAAAGTACCACCGCCCTATCCAGAAGTCCACAGGCAGAACCATCTTTTTGTTTTCTGCCATACTTGCACTTAGTATCTTGCTGATCACTTTCCTAGCTGAATCTCAGGTTGCAACAAATGTGCATTTCAGCAGCTGGCCTCTGTTGTGGTTTGTTTTTTCTCTTTGGCTGCTCAGTATTCAAATTTTTGTTTCCCTCCCTGTTTTTTCTTCTTTCTTTTTCAAGCGGAGGCGATTTAGTGTAGGTTTACAGAACATTCTAGTTGTGAACACAAACATCTTGAAGCTGATTGCTCCTGCGGCAATTATACCCTGGCTGTGCTGAAGCTGGGCTTGAAGTGTTTGCCTTGAAAAGTGAAACCAGGGGAGGTATGTCTGTTTTTGTGTTTTGTTACAAACTCCACCTCAGGCTGAGGCCACTAAAAGGTTGGGCAACCTCCGTAACCTGTAAACAATCCACGTTCATTGTTTTTCACCAGTATTGCTTCACTTTCATGTAGGGTCTTGGCACATGTTCATGGAACTGTGATCAATTTATAGCTTGGCTTTGACATTTTTGCTTGGAGTTCTAAAGCAACACTCCTTGCATATAATTCACTGCGGAATGAAAGCTAAGATAAAAATTGTGCCTTACACACAAAACTCAGTGCCATTCCCAGAAGTCCAGACAGCAGAATGTGATGTTAATCCATACATGTGGTAGGCATTAAGAGCCAGCATATACCTAACTTTCTTGTATGCATTTTAGTGGAGAGAAATCAGCCTGTGTAGTGGCAGAAAGCAACAGCTGGTGCCATGCAAAGCAGAATTTAAGAAGGGAACTGCTGCAGGAGCTGGGAATAAAGGGGAACTATGGAGCCTCCCTGGGGGTCTGCAGGCAGTGGCTCCTCCAGCAGTGCATGTGGCTCTGCTGACTGCAAAGAACTCTTGCCAGTGGAGCTTATATGGTTCAATGCGGTAAATACCAAACAAAAATCTCCTTGGTCTATGCTGCACCTATAGCAATGAAAAAGCCCTGTAATACTGTAGGTGCCATGACCCCCTAAATTACAAAAGGCATAAATTCAGAGCAATATGTTCAGCACCCTGTCCATGTGCAGAGGCCCCAAAACCAGTCAGGCCTTTTGTCTTTCTTCTCTCTGAGATGCTTACTCCTGTTTATGTGATGCTGACATTACACAGAACCTGGCAAACCTCTCCACAAACACCATGCTGGTCATTCAGGAGAGCATAAGATGGATGAGCCCTCCTACTGCAGGTCACCTCGTCCTGCTCATGCTGCCCCTGCAGGCACCAAGAGTTGCCTTTCCACTCCTCCCCATGTAGTATGATTTCCTCCCCTTCTTTCACTTTTGCTCTTCTACTCTCTCCACGTAGGCAAGGTCTCTCTTAAACCATAGTGCTGAAATTCAAAAGCATGATGACCCTTGCTTTATTCATTGAAACCACATAGGGTAATGTACTTCCCAATGAAACTTTTTTCTGACTGTGATGGCATCCACCCATGACGAGCAGCCCAGTTAGGCAGAGCAAGCAGCTGTGGGGCTGACTACATCTTGCAGGTAAGGCATGTGAGCAAGGTAAGTAACAACCTCATCAGATCGAGTAATTAGAGTCCCAAGTGTGCCTGACCAAAATAGGTGCACTCAACATCAGCCTCACATTCCCAGAAGTCAGCTTTTGCACATCATCTGCACAATGTTAGCACTATCTCATCCCTTTTATTGGGTAGAGGTCTAAGCACAGGGAAGTAATAGCTCCAAAATGAAGTTAGGTGAGACTGTGGCCATGTAATTCAGTGAGCGATACCAGTAAATGCAGCAGCTAAATCAACTGTTGTGATCCAGAATTTTTAAGTACAAGAACGTGGACAACTGCAATGATCCAAATATCCTTGCATGCAGGCATGAGTGAGACCCTTACGACAGTATTGAGTTTGGTTCTGAGCACTTCAGAGAATAGCTGAAGGACAATTTTGTGTCAGAAAGACCTGTTTTACTGAGTGAGAACTTTAAATCCCTACATTTAGTTTAGTTGTTCAAACACATGATAAAATTACAATTTCATGGTTGACTACAATCATCTGCATGGGAAAGGATTTCTGATAATTAATTTTTGTAAACAAAAGCAGGCAAGATCTGCCCAGTGAAAGTCAGATTTAGATAAGTTTAAATGTACAACTTGAATGATAAGGAGAGCTAATTTCAAGGGTGTCAGGGTTCCTCCTCTGCTTTAGATTTTGAGAAGACCAAATGTAATAATTCAGGTGTCAGAAATAAAACTGATAAGGAAATGAGAGAGTGATATCCTTTGGAAAGCATTGTACTGCAGGACTGACCACATCATCATGTTAGTCTGTTCTACCTTCTAAAACCTCCGGTTATGCTCACAGTTAGCAATAAAACACAGGTTAGAGATACTTCAGATCTATCTACGGCTGTACTGCACTGGTTATACAGTCATGTTGACAAAGAGTCCCTCTAAGATCACCTCCCATTACAGTAAATTAGGTGAATCAGAACTGTGCGCTAATAGTGCAATAAGTATCCAGATTTTATACCAACATGTATAACACGTGATGTGGTGCCTGTACCTCTAATCTTCACTGGACTGTGAACTGATAATATTGCTGGATCAGAGGATTCGGTTTACGTATTACACTGAAAGCTCAGCATATTTTGGAGGAATTTTTTTGGCTATACTCTTCACTTAGTTCTCCACTTCAGGTAGGATGAAATTCTCACTGATGCAGAAGAAGATAATAATATTCTTTCTTACATCTTCTACATATTGCTATGATGAAATTACCTTTATTTCTTTGGTTTTTCTGCTAATATGCCTCAGTGTAAAGCAAACGAGAGATGGAAAGTCTTGTTAGTACATACTGCTACACATTAAACTTTATACTGACACAGCAATCCCTCAAAAAGAATTGCCATGGAGAAAACAACAACAACAACAACAACAACAATAATAATAATAATAATAATAATAATAATATAATGTGTAAAACAGTCTTCTGCTGTGCCCTCCTGATGTACCCGACACCTGAAGGTTTCCACTGTGCAGACACCATTCTCTAGATTCCCATCCCATGTCACCTTTCTTTTTTCTGCATTTTAACACAGACCAGTTTAATCCTCCAGAGAAAAAAAGCCAATCATATTCAGTTTGCTTTGATCAGGGTGGGTAATGAGCGATTTAAAACTGAAACAAAAAAATGTGGCACAGGTAAGAATCTTTCCCTTGGGGTGAGTGAGGGAGTACGGGCACAGCAAGGGATGGCAGGAGTCGAACTGAGCCAGCAAACGGGACTTTGCAACAGGAATACAGGCAGGCACAGCAGACAGCAGCAGGCGTTAATGCAGGTTAAAAGAAAGAGACTTTCTGAAGGACATGGAGGGAAGAGTGGAGCCTGTTGCCAGTAGCTGGGCTGAGGGTGAGCCTGGAGAAAGGGTCCTATGCTACACTGTACAGTGTTTGAAACTTGATGGAGTTTCTCCATTTCTAGATGTGAAAAATGCAGAACCATCACTGGATGGTTTTTAAATGCTCACTGCAATGACAAGATAAGGACAAATCTGCATGCCAGTTGGGGTCCCATCGGTGTTAGCATATATCCCTCTGCAATTAGTGTCTTATCTGCATATTTCTTTTTCTCTCACTAAGCAGGCATAATGAATGGGGACAAAAAGTGTTAATGTGTCTCCCCTGTTACAGAGATTTTACCACCCCAACATTAATATATAAAGTGAAGGATAAACTTTCAGGTTGATCACATATTTTCCTGTGGTTTTCTGGCATGAAATGTCTCAATTTGATGGTATCTCAAACATCACTCCTATTTAAAATATTGAGATGACAAAGATCTTACTCATTTTAAATAGATGAACACCTCAGTGCACAAAATTTGTATTGAGCCAAATTACATGAATGATATATATTTTTGTTAGCTTAAATGATGTCTGTTTACAATATATCTTTTTCAGCTGCAATTTCATTTTCTTGTATGTTTTTCTCAGTTCCTCTACTTCTAAGTAGGTTTCATACCAGGAAAGAGATTTCAAAATATAGTTAAATGTAAATACATTTAAATTATTACGCTCTTTCGTGACCTTTTGTTATCTAACATTTATCTGGTCCTTGTTCACGTAAGTTGCTTCTTTTTTTAAGAGTCTTTAAAAATATTTTAATGAGTTCAGCCTTGCTGATGAAGCTACATTCAGTCACATTAACTTTAACCAATAAATTCTGTTATCCCTATAGCTAATGGTCAGCAGGGTTGTAGTTGGTTTTTCAGTGTTGCTCGTTAAGTCACTGGAAGGTGGATATGTAATTAGATGTGTAAGTAGAAGCAAAGGGAATCCATGGTAATTTTTAAGGTTGCCTCCAGCAGCCCGATCCACCTGACTTACCACCCAAGTCCACTTCATATCCATCTAAACAGCACAAGCCTTGAGTTAGAAACCCATTGTCCTCCTAAAAGCCTGTCACTGGAGGACTTGACTCACCCTGAGGGCTCATCCCTCTCTTCACATGCAGGGGTGAGGACTTGGCTAGTGTGGGGTCAGTGTTCAAGGGCTGCAGCACAAAAGCCACAGAAATGGAATAGGTGACAAATGTTGGGAAGGCCAGCACCATGTCAGGGCACTCAGCATGGTGGCCATGGTCCTTCCCATCCCACCCCGGCTCTGCCACACTATCCACGCTCCAGGCTGGCTTTTTTCCCTGAAGTTTAAGCTTCCACTTTTATCCACTTCCATGACTGCAACAGCTATTACCAAAAGTACTGGCAGTACTTAAACACCATTCTAGTCAGACATGGGTCTTGTGCCTGCCCGAGTGGGAGGGAAGGGGAGAAGCCATGCAGTGCTGCGGTTCTCATGCCAGCACTGCCTGCTGGGTGCAGACCTTCTTCCCCACCTTCCCACTTAACTGGTGGTGGTGGAGTCCCGCACCCAGAGTACATTAAACATAAGTTTTACAAATGCAGTTTCAGGTTCCTCACATTCTTTAGTGCATGCCATCAACCTTAACTCTCTCAAGATAGTTTCCATCAGGACTTGTTCCTCCAAGTTTTCTTCTGTTTTCAAGGACATGTCATCATGTTGTTTCTGTTCGCTCCTACACTTCATCCTTTTTGCTGTGGCCTACATCCACTTTTCATCTGGAGCTTAGAAAAGCATGGACTAATCATGCATCAGAAGTGGTGCCTTCTAGGTCCCTTTGGCTTTTATTTTTTTGAATGGAGTAAGCATACAGGAACTATGTGGCTGAATATTAAATAACCAAAATGAGCCACAGCTTCAGTGGACAGATTCTTAAACAATTTATTCAACAGAAACCAAATCAGGTTTTAGTAATACTGATTTTTAAACTAACGGAAATTTTAAAACAAAATCCTTTAAAGAGAAAGAAGATTCAAACATATTTAACATGAAAGTTGCAGCAGTTAGATTGAAGTATTTTGAAGAATTAAAATACATGCTCAAAATGCTTTATTGTTACCAAAAAGGCAGGGTTTTGCCCCAGCATTATGTGTGAAAAGTGTCATTGAGCAAGCATGGTGACTTGTGCTCTCCTGTTGGAGCTCATGAGCAAGTAATATGTCTTGCAGTATTCAATATGTTTCTTTACGACCCCAAAAATAATGTGAAGACAATGTAAGCTTTCATTTCTTTAACTATACTTTAACTCAACTCACTTTGGAGAATAGCTGAAAACATGATACTGAATTCTCTCTAAAGACTGAAAAACTAGCAAGCAAAAAAAAGTGTAAGTATTAATATGACTGTTCTTGTTACTACTGTTGCTGTATTTGTTAGCTAGGAAGATAATACCGTTCTCATCTTTAAGCCCAGCTGTGTTTAGGTCTGATCTCATAGTAACTAAACACCTGACAAAAGTGCACAACAGTCTGTTCTGCTTCAACCTTCATCTGGCAATGTTTCTCTAACTTCTCTATATTTTTCCCTCAATATAACAGGTCTTATTAATATCATGCCAATCTATGAGTCTCGGGGGAGGAAGTTTAAAACAGTAATTTTAAGTGTCAAACCTTGAAAACAAAGAAAGCTCAAAGAAACAGACAAAAACTTCTGCTCTGTTACATATGGCTCCTTTTTTTCAGTACCATGTGGTGACAAACTATGTCTCTTCAGTTCCGTGTTGCTCTTGTACTTTGCAATTAATGTAATTTGGTGATAAAGGAAGGACAATACCCTCCAGAGTAACTCCATTTAATGCCAGGGTTTCATTCTGCTTTCTTATCTGAGTAACATCTGTGTCTACTCTTATGCTGTCTCACTCTCTTTCCACCCAAGGCTTTGCTGTCTCTGACAATGATGTCCTAAGCGATACTGACTCTTCCATATGCACCTTTTCTTGAGCCAGTAAAACACTTCTTAGAGCAGCCTGAGGCTAATATGAAGTCCTTCAGCTGATGAGCTGTCAAGAGATGTCTCTATCAGGGAGAAGATACGTGGAACCGAATTTTCAAAGCAGATCAGAGAAAGAAACCTCAGGAAGCAACAAAAAAGAAGATTCTGAATCCCCTTTTTTTTTATGTAGAAGTCATCCTCCTTGCACCTGAAGCTGAATGGAAGATTTCTGCTTCCTAGTATATCTGATTAAAAAAAAAAAAAATCTAAATAAAAAGCCTCTGTGTACAGGTAATACATGTTGTAATGTGGTTCTGTTTTATTACTTCAGAGCTGCATGAATCCCTCAGTTTGTCTTTCTGTCAATAATCTAAGCATCCTATGGCTGATTTTTTTAAAGGTGTTTAAGGTATTCTTTTAATTGGAGCTTTGACCTAGTGAGATTTAGAAGCAAGTTAAAGTTATGCACAAATTAAACACTGTACTGAAGGAGAATGGACCTAAGTAGGTGCTAAAAAGCTTTCTTTAATCTGCACCCGTGGTCCATAGAAGGAAAGGGAAGTTGTGCCATTCTCTCCTCCATCTCTCCACATCTTTGAGGAGCAGTGAAGAGAGGACAGGCAAAGGGACTGGCACCCTTGTTCTGTGATATAATAACTTATTTATAGCCCGAGGAACAGAGGAACCCCTATGTCAAAGAAAGAGCCAAGAAGCCCAACAGCTGCTGCCAGACGAGAAAAGTTCCCTCCCAGTCCCAGGCTGGGCCATGGGTTTATCCACGACACACCAGATGAGCTCCTCAAACACAAGGACACCTGTATCTTCTGACTGTCACTGCCTACAGGACCTGTCTCCAGTGCTGCACACTAAGATGTGTCTGGAGAGCCTGCTTCACTTGGCTCCCACAGATGCTCTAGAATCTCTCTGAACTGGCATGTTTGAAAAGCATAGCTGGTAGAAGCATGGATCTACCAACTTCATCTTTCTAAGCAGATACTGATGGCAGACTTAAATCTAGCATACCTGCAGAAGCGTTTTCCATTTTTTGGAGCCAAACCAGAATAAAACCAGATTTTTTTTGTCCTCAGAAGAGTAAAAAACAAGTGAACAAACAGCATAAGAAGCAAACACAAACGCTGATTTGTAGATAACTTGTTTGGTTAGTAATTTTCAATAAGTGCAACACAAATGATAACCCAAGAAGACGTCAGATGCCATGGAGCAGTCAGTGGGAAGTAACTGAGGAGGTGATACACCACATGGACAGCATACACTTTTGAACCATAGGGCACTGGAAAAATTGATTTCCCCAGTCACAGGGAGTGTAACCTTGACTTTGTTGACGGCCAAAAATGTAAGGGAGTCTAAGGTGACTCAGAATCTCCAAAACAGAGGGTTAGAACCCAAAGCCCAAAGAGGGCTGGCAGAGCAATGAAGCACAGGTATGTTTTTGCTGGACCATCAAAACTCTTACTTTCTTTGTTGTTGGTGGTGGTGGTGTGTGTGTGTGTGTGTATAACCCTGAATTAGGAGGCAGAAGTAGTGTAAATTTATTGCCAATGAAAAGTAATCCAGTCTTCTTTCAGCCACTCCTGGGTACTAACACTTCAGCTGCCCTAAGATTTAGATTCTCATAAATTTGATTTCCTCCAGGACATTAGACAAAGGCAACCAGGTGAGACTGAGGGACTCAAATACCTGTTGGAAATCAAACAACTTCTGAAACAGAGGCCCAGAATTAAAAGAAAATGTACTTTTGCTTCACAGTTTTTCTCTATACTAGTTTTCTTCTTTTCATTGTGGTCCCTTGTTTCCCCACCAAGACAAAATGCAGCTATGACAACATGGAAATCCCCTGAGCAGCACATCTCTGATAATAAGATTGTTCAGGTTCAACCAAAATATTATGTCTGAAGAGTCTTTTTCTTTTAGTTTGCTCCAGCTGAAACAGGAAAAAAAGAAAAAAAAGAAATCAAAGGGATAGCCCACTCAATTATAAACAGACAAATTTAAAGTGAGAAGGTGTCATTTCCAGGTAGCGATCAGTTTGCACAGGAGAGACCTCCTTTATTGATATTTCTGACTGAAAATGAGGTAGAAATTAGCCTGAAGGTTTCTAGAATAATATGATGTGGAATATTATTAAGCCAGGTGCTTAAATCTTTATACTTTTGTCAACCAAGCCAGAGGTAGACCTTAGGGATGTGAAGTCATGGGCATTCAATTGCATTGATTCAAGTTTGGCTTCAGTGAGCTTGAATCAAGCATAGGAGAGAGGGATGAGGACTCTCTGCTCCTGAAGGCCCCCCAGCCAATTCAGAACTCTCAAAGAGGGTGTTTCTTGAAGGGATATTGTGTGAATGGGGCAGTCAAGCGGTCTGGTCAGGCCATGGCACCACCATCTCCACTGGCTCCTTGGCCCCATGTCCCGGTCCTGCTCTGCTTTCTGTGGGTGGCTGCTGTGGCCTGGCAGGCCTCTCCCCTGTGCATGGGTGGGAGGTACCACAGAGGTCTGCCAAGCAACCATCTAAACTCAGCCTCACCTTGAACTCTTTTTGTATTAAATGGAGAGAAATAAATTTATTTAGGCGTTTAGATTTCATGTTTTGAATGCTAGGATGAGACAAATCATGCTATTCGCTGGCTAGACAGGAGTAAAGCATGAGAAACTCTGATGTATACACTGTAAATGCCTATATTTTGACCAATGAATCCAAACCCATTTTTCTGTGTCTACCTAGACTTAGTACGCCTCCAGAGAATGCTTTGGTGGGCAGCCTCAGGGTTCTACCACGAGAGGAACTTGACACAGGCACAGTAGACTTCCATCTCCCAGGCAGCCTCACTGAGCTCTTGTGGAATGGAGGCCATTTCTTCCCACTAAAATAGGGCAAGGGAGCCCAGAAACACCCCCTTGGCTGCCTCCTGCCCCCTGCACAGAGCAGCAAGTGACACCAGAGGACAGTTCTTGACATCCTGGCAAGATGGACAGCTCTCTAGACATAAGGGCTGAGCTTTCATCATTTTGGTGAGTGGTTTAAATTATTTCCTTGCAAATGAAAAAGTTACTGTGGCTTGTATATTGAGCCTCCTTATTATAGTGTCATCATTCTTCTGTTACCAACTTTGCCCTCCGTTTCCTTTACACCTCTGACATAAAGCTTTTTTTGGTGCAGGCGGTGCAGTGCCAAAGCCTGCTCTTTGCTTTCGGGTCTGCAGCTCACTTGTAGTTACCCACATCAGTCACGCATGCACATGGCCTTGCATTATGCTCCAGTGTGGGTTGGTGTATACAGCCACAGAAAGTGTGCAAAGGAAATATTTAACACATCTTTGTCTTTCTGACTCTGCTTTGCCCAAGACCTGAAAAAATGTAGAGAGGTATCACGTTGTTCTCAGGAGCTAGATTTTGCAGGATTAATCTTTCAAATCGCAGGTTTTTTTTCTGGGTCAGCATTTCTGTATGTGGGACTTCATAGACTCATAGAATGGTTTGGGTTGAAAGGAACCTTTAGAGCTTATCCAGTCCATCTCCCCTGCTGTGGGCAGGAACATCTTTCACTAAGGTTGCTCACAGCCCCATCCAGCCTTACCTTTAAGACTTTCAGTGATGGAGCCCCCAGCTCTCTGGGCAACCTGTTCCAGACTCTCACTACCTTCATCCTAAAAAATTCTTTCCTCATGTCCAATCTAAATTTACCTTCTTTCAGTTTAAACCCCATTGCCCCTTCTCCCGTCATTTCAGGCCTTGATTAAAAGCCCCCTTTATATATTGAAAGGCCTCAAGAAGGTCTTCCTGAAGCCTTCTCTTCTTCAGCCTGTCCTCACAGCAGAGCTGTTCCAGCCCTCTGATCATTTTTGTGGCTCCTCAGGCCCCTCTCCAACAGGTCCATGTCTTTCCTGTGCTGAGGGCTCCAGAGCTGGACACAGGACTCCAGGTGGGGTCTCACTAGAGCAGAGCAGAGGGATAGAATCACCTTCCTTGACCTGCTGGACACGCTGCTTTTGACACCAATGCTTAAAGAATAAATAACAGCAATTACATTTAGTGTTTCACAGTTGGAAGATTTTTCTCCCTTAGATCTGTCTGTCTTCACTGAGATGAAAATGGATGAGAGGAGTAAACCACATTCTCGGGGAAATCGGCAACAATGTCCCACTAGCCAAGAGAAGAACATCGTGCACGAAACACACTCCTTACTCACTGGACTTGACCAGATTTGGTCCAATGTGCCAACAAGCCTGATCCAGAAGGTCCTTAGTTTTGAAGTGGGAAGCATGTTTCAAAGTAAAAGCTCTGAAAATATCTTTATGCTGGCTTCCTGCTCTCTGCCACTAGTCATCCTTGTCGGCATGTTTACATTTCCCCTTGCCTGCGGTCTCTTTATCATGGGTTTGTTCCGCCTCTAGTATAAAGTGAGTGAGTGTGGGTTTCTTGCACACACATACTGCACACATGCAGCGTACTCAGGATGACACGGACGAGTACAGTGTTGAGCATTTTCGTCTTGTTTCTTCACACCACTTTTGGCGAAAGTGGTTGCACCTCAGTAGATGGTGATGGTGAGTCATTTAATGTTCATCTTTCCACTTGTGTATGATCTTGAAAAACATGAGTTAAGAGCTCTACATGCAACTGCTGGGTTAAATGTGTTATTGTTTTAGCTTCCAGTCACTTTCTTTTAGTGCCAGTACCTGAGGTGAATGTGGAACTGGAGGATAGATATTTAATTTAATTCCCAAGTCTGCTGTCCTTGTAATATCCAAATCCTTATGAAATGTGGGAGACCATAGCTGTATGCAGATGACATGCGAGCCCAGACCTGTTAACCCTCTTGTTGTATCTAATGCTCATATGAGGAGTGCTCATCCTGGGAGGGGGGAAGCTGTGTCCCTTTTCGGCAGTCCATGGTCACTCTGAGCTGCCATCAGAGAGAGGTGAGGTTCTGACTTCTCTTGCTGTTGGCAGTTTCTTCCAAATAAAATATTTAAATGTATCTCAAACTTGGCCCAAGCTGTTCCACTTCTAAAGTTTGGTGGGTTTTTTTTCTCTTTGTCTCTAAGAAATTGCTTATTAAGTTATATCTGGGAATAGTCCCGATCTCCATTGTACTATGCCTGAAGCAGCAGCTCAGCCAGGGTGTTCTCGCAGACCATGACTAAGAGCATTCATCCCTTATTCACCAAGTCACTATAAATCAATTCAACAGTTTAAATTCATGCTTATTGCACAGTTCATTGTCTCATGTAGACAAGTCAAAATTACTTAGCAGCATCAAAATTAAAAAATCAAAACATAAAGAGCAGCAATAAAACCATTGTTTTAGTCTGCTGTCCCTTTTCTCAAAAGCAAACTGAAAAATTGGATTTAGAGATTCAGTCTCCAATCTGTTAAACTCTTACTTGTCTAATACTAAACAAACAGCAGTGACAGACCTCATTGCACTGTGCCTGAAGGACATGGGCAGTCACTCAGTTGCTGACAGTTTTAGGGCTTCATTGCTTGGAAGCAAAAGAATTTCTGGGTTTTAGGAAGACAATGGCTGTGTTCCTATGGTATCTTACAGATAGGGAATCTCGTTTTCCCCTGTTTGTCCTGTCTTATACATGTATGTATGTACACATATATGCATACATACATGGAAAGCATGTGTGTAAGTTTTTTAGTTAGAAGAAAACAGGGAGTGGCTCAGAGCTGCATCTAACAACCCTGTGTTTTTCTGTTTGCCTTTTTTTATACAATCTACAGCTGTTTAGAACCAGCTTTGGTGAGCAGCTATGGTGGTGAATAGTCAATGCTAGTGATTTATCTCGTGTCACTGAAATCTTCAGGGTTTCCCAGAAGCATATATGACTGAACCCTTCTTTGTCTTGTCACTAACTTCCAGTAAACAATAATTAACCTTTTGCTTAGAATTAAAGACAAACCAATTCACAAAATCCCCATTGAGCAATTAGCAGCTTTTATGATTTCTTTATGAGTCTTGTGGGTTTGGCCAACAAATTAAACAGTCCAGGGTAAAATGACCCATGATGGATGTTTGGCTTTTACCCTTTGCCTTTCCGACTCACTCTGCCTCCTGGCAAAGTGCCACTGGCTGACACAGGCATGAGCTCTCACCCTTCTGCTGGGCAGAGGATGGAAAAGCTCACTGCGGCACTTGGTTTCATCACCTTTTCAGGGCAGCACACTGCCTCCTCAGCTCTGTCTCCCAGCCACGCACAGATGGTGGAAAACCCTGAAAGCCCTAAGACAGATACAAGCAGAGCTAAGAAAGGGCAGCCGTGGAGGCACAGGAGGATGTGGGCAGGGGGAGCAGGAGGCCACAGACTGCGTGGCCTCATGGGCAGGATGCCTGTCTTCAGTGGCCCTCCCACCCAGAATTGCATGATTTGTCTAACCCACATCAAAACTGTTGTGATTAAAATGAGTTCTGCCTGGATCAGATCAGCACTAGAGATTTCACACTGTCCATGGAGATGGTCACTTCAGTGACTTTGGACATTTGGTCCCTGATGCTGCAGGTGCTTGCTGGTGCCTTTGGTTTCACATGTTGTGGTTAGTTCTGGTGGCTTAGATCATAAAGCTCAAACACGTCCATAACCTCTGGGAACACTCTTCTCTTGGTAAAGGCTCATAAGGTCCCTGCTGTGATTTGAACCATCCTGCTAGGTGTTGTCCAGACCCAAGAGACAACCATTTCTGTGAAGGACCTGCCATAGCTGTAGTTATAAGAGCAGACTTTTCCCACTAGAATCACCCCATCTCAAACCTCGCCTTGATTTCAGCAGGACCAGGCTCTGCCTGGTCTGGGCTTCTCAAGGAAAAAGGTATTATCTTGTAATTCTTTTATTGCATAAGGAGTCCTTACCAGTGTGAGTCATTTTTGAGTCATCAAAACCCTTTACATAGCAAACACATTCGTGTATGGTGGTTCTAAGGTTTTGGGAAGAAGTGTAACTGAGGCTACATGCATATTTATGTCAGACAAAAAAATTACTGTCAGCTCATGGAGGAACCATACCAGAAAATGCATTTCAGATTGCTTACTTAACACCATTCATGAGGTTTAATTATCATATACTCTATGGTTGAGATGTTATTTCCATGAATAAGGAACCACATAATCATTTGAAAGTGCAGTGTCAAAGAGGTAAAGTCAGATTTCCTTCCAGTCTGGCACCAAAGTTGCACCGTGCTGGTTAAACATTAAATGGCCGTTTGAACTGCAAGACAAAACTTTTTTCTTTCTTTTCACTTTGCAGTCAGCTTGATAGAGAATGAATTAAAATTTCTGTCACCTTTCAGCAAAGCAGTTGCAGACAGCTGTAAGGTTTTTTTTTCTCATATTCTATTAATACGATGATTATCTGTTTTGTGTGTTAATGCAAAATCTGGTGTATGTGGTTTTTCTATACAAAGACCACCAAGCAGTCTCTCTTATATAAAGGAAGATCAGTCATTTTAATTCATAAGTTTAATGTTATCTTAAAGGAGCTATGAGTATAAATAAGCCAATCATCTCCTGGCATTTGCAAGTAAATTCTTAGAGATGCATAAAATGTGATGTGCCTGTGCATGTGAGCTGTTTGGTGTACCTATCTATGTAAAATCTGGACTTTTTCCATTTTATGTAAATTCAGTTCAGCTTACTTGTTATCCCTGGAATTTTGAATATACATATATCTATGTGCACACACTTTTACCCACAAGTATGTAGCTTTATGTAATATACATTTCTGTACATATGTGTCTGCCCAGTTGGCTCAGGGCTGTGTTGGTGAAGACTCTGACCTGTGTGAAATTGCTTGTTCTGGAGTTGCGCTGACCTGTGTCTCCCTCTTAAATGTGATGGTCGAACAGAGCATCTGCTTTGTCTGTGTCTGTGCTGCACAGGTTAGCCCCTCAAAGCAGCAGCGCTGGTAGGTGATGCATTTTATCATCTGCCAGGGAGTTCTGGGCTTCTATTGGGACAAATACTGCCAGAGCTGTGGTGGGAAGGGAAGATGGGTATCTGCTTTGTAGCAGCAGTTGCGCATGGTGGCAAACAGCCACTCAATCTTAGCTTGAGTGATAGATCTGCCTCTGGGTTCTGGATTCCTGCAACATCAGATGCTCCTGTCCCTCCTGCTGCCCACCATGGGTGCTGGTGGCAGTGGTCCCCTTCCTAGCCCCTATCTGTGCTGCTTTTGCATGTTTCTTTATGTTCCTGAATTACTTCTGAATTTCTTCTCTTTTTCAAAACCTGAATCAAGATGCAACTTGGCTCCGAGGTCAGGAAGAAGCACCACTGATAGTATCCCTGGGGGTTGATGCTCTTTTACTTACATTTTAAAGCAATCAAAAAAACCTCTCCCTTGCTTTCTCTCCACTGTCAAACCATGACTGTTTTGGATCTTTGGATGTGCTCCCATTCCAGACAGGGTCTGGGTCTCCCTGCATGCTGGAAGGATAGGCCAGGGATCATACAGCATTACTGGCAGGACAATGAATCATGGTATCCAAGTATCTGGTCACTCTCAGAGATCTGATTGACCTGTGTACCAGCATGGATGACCTTCATTTTCTCTGGGAGGGATTTTCCATTGGAAATGTTTCCACAGGCATTTCCCCACACTGTTTGTTAGTGTGAGTCACTGATATCCCTGGAGCAGCCAAGGTCTTGTTCTCGTGGCAGCAGGTAGCCACATCGCCAGGGCACATCTGAGGAGTGCGTAGGAGAGGAGCAAGCAGGGGATCAAGAGTAGTCCCTGGACACAGGGAAGAGGGTTATGTGTCATCATGGCTACTCTTAATCACTGCTAAAAGGGAATAGAGGCATTTCTGCCCTTAGGATCTGCTCAGGGGTTCATGGCAATAACCCTTTCCCTGTCTGCTCAGCTACAGTGGGTGAGATTTCATGGAATGAGGCTGAACTGGAAGTTTCTGAAGGGAGGACTCCTCTCAGAAGCATCAGTTTTTGCCTCACTGACCTCATACAAACCAAGTGTAGGACTTGAGACATATGCTCTTAATCAAATCGCAGTTGTTTTATGAGTCATCAAAGCAAATTTGCAGGAAGCCACACACTCTGGCAGAAAGTCTGAGCTTTACCTCCTGGGCCCAAGTTTGTGACATTTCAGAAAACTTTGCAATACAATCAAAATGGGGCTTAATTACCTTGTAACACCAAAATACTCTTGCTGTCCTAAAACCAACCATATAATTTTCCAGTCTTCCCAGGAGCCTGGTGAGAGGCCAGACCTTCACAGCACAGGCATGGGCAGGGCAGAGGCAGAAGGACACAGCTCTCAGCTGTCTGCAACATGGCTGGATGTGATGCAGATGAAGCAATGGCAACTGCCAAGTGTACATCCTCAGCTGTGGGTCTGCTGCTTCGGAGCTACGAGGTGTTTGGTGTACTTTCAGGCTGTCCTGAGCTGAAATTCCCATTAAAATAACTCTTGTTGAATCTAGCCTTTGCTCTTGAGCAAACATTAATTAGCCTGCAGCTTCTGCTGCAGACACCTCTGGCATTAACTGTGCTGAGCATATCCTTCAGTATGTGTTTCTGTTCTGTCTATTTTCAGGAGTTTTTTGGTCCTTGACTTGATATTCTGCTTTTAAACAGGCATCAAGAATGTGTCTTCCTCCCCTTGCATGCTCAAGGAGAGCATTATTTTGTGGTTCCTAATAGGAGAACCTGTTTGATAAAGTCCTGAGATTATTTTCACATGGAGTAGGTCCTGCTTTTATTTTCGTATAAAGTTCTCCCATAACTTCTAAAATGAGAATTCACCTGTCCCTGTCTCAAACTTAGAAGCAATTACATTGCAGACTGGACAATGTATTTTCACTGCTTTGCACTTGATAATGGATGTTTTAACAGAAATTTCCAGGTTGACATCAGCACCCCTTTTTGCCTGTGATTAATACAAAAGAACAGACATAGGATATCTCATCTGAACAAACCATCTGCGACACTATGCCTTTTTATATTTCGCAGACAGATGATGCAGAATGTACCTTTATGTGTGGTAAGTGAGTGGGCTTCACTGGCATGCACGGAGAGCAACCTTGAAAGATGAAAGTGGCTTTTAATTTCATTTTGAACAAACTTTCTTTGCTTCTTACAAAACCGGTGGGTTGATCCTCTTCCTTTCGGGCAACCATGCGAAGAGGCAACATGCTGTACAATGGAGCTGCAAATCAAATACACTCACTGGTTTTATTCAGTGCAAATCTTTCCTTAGGGACTTTTGGAGATGATGAACCAGACAATTTTGACATCACCTGCTTCAGCCAGTTGGAATTTAAGGATTCCTATAGCAGCCTGACCTGCAATTTTATCGAGTTGCCTCCTGACAACACTAACTACACTCTGGCCCTGTGGTAAGTGCTGTCAGTCTGTCCTTTGGTAAACTGGGAAGCAAAATGCTAAGTACTAGTGAGTCATGCTGCCGCATGCTGGGAAACACAGCAGAAAAGCTAGACAAAATTCTGTTTCAGAGTGTGTTACCAAGTTTGAATACTATATTCAGCAAAGAAGAACGGTTTAGTGAAACAGAATATAGCTCCCTAATAAGAAAAAAAAATCATCTGGAAGTGTCTGTAAAGGTCATTATAATGCCTCCAATAGTCCTGATCAATACTCCTGTTGCCCAGCATGAACTGAAAGCATTTTCTTTTTAATTAAATGATATTTCAAAACAAACAATCAGGGAAAAACAAACAAAATACAAACAAACAAGATCCCCACCATCTCAGCCTTTATCAAGTGAAAAGTAAAAATGTTTTCAAAGAGGCAGATCCTTTCCACAGAAAATTCTTCGGCAAGAAGGCTAGTTACTACTGAAGGGAAAATGCCTTTATCTACGTCAAGACAAAAATTAAGCAATTGTCATTGCATACACAGACATGCAAAAAACACATCAAAATGAGTATACAAAAACCCCGATAGTTACCAAACCTATCAGCCACCTCTGCTTCTCATCGAGGCCTTGAAACTCTTTTCCACCTTTTTATTCAAACTGACTGACCTAGCTGAAGAAGCTCAGATTTAGCACAGTTCTTTAGCACGGTTTCTTTAGCACAGTTCTGCTTTTCCCTTTGCCTTTTTTTCTGAAACTGAAAGTTCTACTGCAACCAGCAAAATAAGTGTGGGGTTTTTTTTCTTCTTCTTATTCTAATCACTACTTCATTTTTTCCACTTAGTTTATTAGAATTTTTCTGGTTTTGTGGGGTTTATTCTGGATTTTGACTGAAATTTTATGACAGTCCTCAAATACTTGAGTCACACAGATGGTGAAACACACAGATGCATTTCCACCTTTGAAACTGTGCCTTCATGGCCTGGCCTACTGTTGACCCTGTACGTGTTACTAGTTCAGTCAATAATAAATTTCACAGAATCACAGGATGTCAGGGATTGGAAGGGACCTCAAAAGATCATCTAATTCAATACCCCTGCCAGAGCAGGAACACCTGGATGAGGTTACACAGGAATGTGTCCAGGTGGGTTTTAAATGTCTCCAGAGAAGGAGACTCCATAACTCCCCTGGGCAGTCTGTTCCAGTGTTCTGATACCCTCACTGTGAAGAAGTTTCTTCTCATATTTAAGTGGAACCTCCTGTTTTCCAGTTTGAACCCATTACCCCTTGTCCTACCATTGGTTGTCACTGAGAAGAGCCTGGCTCCATCCTTGTGACGCTCACCCTTTATATATTTACAAACACTAATGAGGTCACCCCTCAGTCTCCTCTTCTCCAAACTAAAGAGACCCAGCTCCCTCAGCCTTTCCTCATACAGATGTTCCACTTCTCTTTGTCTCCAGCGAGCAACCAAACCTATTGCCCTATATTTAAAAATGACAGAAGCAAGATAATTTTTAATGATACAAAGGTTTTTAACATAAATATATACCAAATTTAATAACTGCGTTTTTTTCTCAGAGAGCTCCAGGACTCTTACTGTGACTCACATAATTTTATTATTGTACTCAAAGATCACAAGGAAAAACACTATCAATCTTTTAAACTCTATTTGAACAGCATTTTTTCTTATTTCACATGGAGTCTCATTTCAGTTAATGTGAAATGAGCAACCAGGATTCATCTTTTGCTATGTTATAGTAAGACTGAGAAGAAACTAATATTGTGTCACTTCGGTCAACAGTAACAAGGAAGACAGTAATTACGTGTGCTTCAATATGGAGAAACGGGAAGATGCATATTTCTTACAATTCACTGATATACTCTCAAATAAAGACATTTGCATGGACTCTGAGACGAAGAGAAGGGTCTGCAGGAGTCTGGTTGTCACTGACATGGGTAAGACACTTAATATTTGGATATTTTTAATACACAGGGGTTACTGGGAAAAAAAATAGCCCAGCACAAAGCCTAAGTGTCAGTCTGAAGAACAGTCAGTATAAAATGGTGTCCTAGCAGGGCATGGAGCCTGGATTGGGATGTTAGCAGAGTGTAGTGCTCCCCTTGCTTCAAAGCCAAACATGATCAATGTTCATTCAAAATGAGAAGCTGAATTCTGGTTTATTGTAACACTGCCCAGGTCTGGACAGTGTTAGACCAAATCATGCACATGACCGAAGTAGCTGTGGCTGACTGTGGCTGAATTGTCAAGCAGGGACACATTGTTCATCTCTTACAAGGGACTGCACAGTTTCAGGACTGACCACCCCAAGTCTAGTGTGAGCTCAATAGCACAGGGACCACAAGGTAGCAAGATTTCACTTTTTCACACCTTGCTTCTTGGTGGAGCCTGTTGTCTGAATGAGGCATCCTGCTGCACATGAGAGTTACCAGAAGCCCATGACTAGGCTCATCAAAGTCACATTTGGGACCTATCTGAGCGAAGAAATAGGGGACTCAGGAGAAGAGGGGCTCCTTAGGATTTACCCCTTTTTGGAGCTGGTCTCATTTGAGGGCTGCAGAGAAGCCCATGTAGGACAGTTCCGTTCTGCTCTGGTGCCACATTGTTTTGCCTTCCTTTGGCAACAGGCACTGTGACATGTCTCTCTTACAAAACCTTTCTGCCTCAGCCCAACAGTTCTGTAATAATCTTACATTACCTCTCAGATTATGGACCAGCTTGGACCATCTCTGGTGCTATCTCCTCTAGAAAGTACAGGTTCTGCATGGAAGATTTAAGTATTTGAGGGTTGCAGAAGGAGCAGTCAGAATATTTTCTGGCTATAAGCATTTTCCTGAGAGGAGAGAGGTTTGAGTTCTCTCTTCCTGCAAGAGCTGATGTACTTTACATGGCACATTCAGGAAGCCTCAGCGGCACAGACACAAGTCTCTGCAGACCTCAGGCACATGCAGCTCAGGAAGGGCTTGGGGATGGTCCTGAGGGCTGCATTTTGGACTTGATGTACTTGCACAGATGGTCATTTGACACAGTCTGCTTCTGCAGACTGGGTCAGGTGTGGATTCATAGCCATGTCCTGGAGCCACAACCTTCTCTGCTGTATCTAACATTCTCATGCTTTATTCCTTTGTCTGCTCCATCTGCCCCATCACTGCCATGATGGTCAGCAGCAATTGTACCCATACCCAGTTTGCTCCCTAGTGCCTTCCTCCCAGAGCAGCAATGGGTTTTGCCGTGGGGTCTCTCTGAGAGCACTTGTTAGAGAGACTGACTCTCAAGTCTTCAAACAGTGCTCCTGCAGGGATGAACACACTCAGGAATTGCTTCCCAAGACTCAAAGTCACATCCCTAGGAAGCACTGTCACTGCTGGTCACACTGCAGCTCCAGCAGATCAACACAAAGCCCTTCTCAGGACCAAGGTGCAAGGATGAGCTGGAGCTTAGCGTAAGGCTTGCCCAGCTCAGGCCATATCTTGGTCAAGGTAGGTCACCTCACAGGGGCTGTAACTTGAAGGGGACTTTTTTTTTACTTTTAAAAACCTGTTTATTTTGTAGTAACATAATTCTACTCCTGTTATATCCTGATTTGTTATCATTTGCAGTTAAGCCTGAAGTACCATTCAATGTAAATATCACATACCAAAAGGAGGCAAATGAATATCTCATTCATTATAGCACACCACACTCATGGAAGAAATACTTACAGGACAAGTTGATACATCAAATAGCCTATCGGCAGGAAGAAGGCACTTGGAAGGTAAGTGATGATGTATTGGTGAGTTTACACTAATTTCTGAAATTTAACATTATCAGACATCCCATTATCATGTAAAAACCCTCAAATCTGCATTTTTACATTTCTCCAGCTGAAAACTCAGGAGGGTGCAATATTTGGCATTTGGAAATTTCATCAGTTGAAACAATTCCAGACTGACAGCATCCATGCCTGTTAGACACCTCCCTGGGCTAATTAACTTTCATTCATTTGGGGTTTACAGTGGGAAGAGAAGACATAAGGTTAATAGGCATACAGAGCCATCCTCAGTGCTTGGATGGCTTGCTCTTCACTCTTATTTTCTGTGTTCATCAGTCAGTAGATCATATGAGCCCTTTTTTAAAATTTAGCGACGGTTTCTTCATGTCCCTCTTTCACCGAGCCTCTCCAGGCTTCAGGTACAGTCCAGCAGCTCTCCCACACCCACACCATGTTTTGGGCTGCCGCTGCCTGTGAGCTGGATCTGGTCTGGGCTGCACAGCTGCTGGAACCCCAGTGTCCCCTGTCGCAAGAACAGGCTTGCAAACACTGGTCCAGATGAAGGTGGTTTGAAAGCATGGACTATACCTGATTTTTACAGAGGGAACACAGGAGAACCATAATTACAAAAAGAAAATTATTCAGACAACAAAACACATACAGATAAAGAATGCCAGAGCTGCACTGTGGGATTTCAGCTTCTTTCCTGTAACTGCTCTTTCAGAAGCTGTCTTTTTGTGCCATACAAATATATTTTTTTCCCCTCTCTCTTCTGGGCCTTCCCAGGGAAGTATATGTTTCCCACTGTGTTGTTAACAGCAGCAAAGCACAGTTAATACTTCCAGCTGTTTCCTAAAGAATTTTACCCAGAGTTAGTCTCTCTTCTCGATGTTGCCTGGACTACCCAGCTGCTAAACTAAACTGACATTGTGATGACCACCTAGAGATCATCATAAGCGAAGAGAAGGAATAAACAGCACAGTACTGCTGAGATGCACCTGATCTCGTGCATTTTGCTGAAACTAAAATATTTTCCTGTGTCTTCTGGAAAAATAATTGGATTTTTTGTGTCTGTTTAGACAATAGAGTCACCATATCTTCAGGTAAAATTACTGGGGAAAAACCTCGAAAATGATGCATCATATGAGGTGAAAGTACGTTCGCAACCCAATGGAGATTTTTTTAAGGGCACATGGAGTGAATGGAGTGCTTCCAAGAGCTTCAGGACCACAAGGGAGCAGAACTTCATGGAGAGCTGTAAGGGCAGAAACTACTTCTTTCTACCTAGAAAAAGCAGAGATGGGAGCTCTTGACTCCCTGGCCAACCCCAGCAGCAGCCGTGACAAAAGCATTGAGGAGGGAAGAGCCCACGGCCACAGCAGGGTCAGCCCTCATGGGCACTGGGCAGCCCAGCGGAGATGACCCAGGATGTGGCTGTATTGCTCTGTTCTGGGGCTGGCTATTCCCATGAGGTTAAATCTCACTCAAGAGCAATAAAATGAGATTAAGTGTTGCTGTAAGGGCATGAGGGGTGTGCAAAGGGAGGTGGAGGCTGACTCACTCCTTTCTGCCAAATGATGTGCAGGGAGAAGGACCAGTTTACACTGAAGGTTTCAGGTAAGGCACAAAGAGCAGTGAAATAAGACACATTTCAGGGCCCTGGATTTGCATGCAAACCTGGCACTTGAAACACAAATACTATATAGGATAAAACCTCACCATTGCACTTGTAAACACAAACAATCCTTCTGGTCCTTGGGGTCCCTTCAGTCCCCAGGGGCACTTTAGCATTACATGTGTTTGTTCTAAGTCACTTCAGTGCTCCTTTAAGGACACAGCAAATAGAGGCAGGAGAAATGGAACACTGCACCAGTCCAGTGATAGAAAAGTGCAATGTTTGTCATTAATTCCTTATTTATTGCCTGAAGAGACATTAGGGTTACAGTGTCTTAAGAGCAAGGTATTTACATGCATTGCCTGATGTTCCTTGTTTTTCTTTAGACAGTAATGTGGTTCTGGTTATACTCTCCATCCTGGGATTCATGCTGTCTGTTGTCATGATTGTCCTGATTGGAACTTTTTGGGAAAACAGGTAATTTAAGTCTCTTACTATCAGAAAAAAGTGCTGGAAGACAGTTCTGTTCTGGCAGAATTGACAGTCTTACTGTTTTCTTTGTTATACTTGTGAGCTATTTTCTTCCCTTCTCTGGTCCTCTATATGAAGCCCAAGGCAGGCAAAGAGTAGAAGCGGGCAATACAAGAGAGTGTGTTGGCAGGCAGAAGCTGACCTGCCACTTCAAACAGACTTTAGTCTTGGGCTCGAAACACTGGGTCCTCTGGGGAGCTGCAGGCACCATGAAATACAGTCAGTGTCTCACTAGAGGAAACTTTGACTCAAAAGCTTCAGACACGATCCAGAAAAGAAAGCAACCTGTGGCTTTTAGTTGAGTCCCAGGAGGTGTGGAAACAGTGTACTGTGGAGATTGCCTCTTTCCCTTTCATTGTCTGTGTCAGCAGGCTGTTTGCTCTGCAGCATTTTTGGAAGCAGTGAGGCAGAGCTCTCTGCAACAAGGGCTTGATGGCATCAGCCACCAGCCCAGCCTGGTCCACATCCAGCTGTGTGGCAAAACCAGGCTCTGCATCCCCACCAAAACAGTCACGGCAGAGGTGGGACTAAACATACATTTTTTACACAGGTACTCCTTTGTTTGCATTGGTTTCTCCTCATATATTGGCTACACAGCAGTAGATGGATAGCTGTAAATATGTTTTAAAATACATAGCTATATATTCATGTATAGAATAGATACTTGACAAGCTGAAGAAAATGAAGAGATACATAGATAATTTGGCAAAAAAAGCATCTGAAGTGAAAAAGTCCCAAGTTTAACTGTAGGAGCTGAACCCCTCACAAGGCAGAATGCCCAGGGCTGTTTGGTGACATTCAGAGCAGCCCATCCATGACATCCAGCTCCACTAACATCCAGAGAGATGGCTGCAAGTGAGTTGCTTTTTGGGAACAACATTTGGGCTGTGCCAGCACCTGAATTATACATGGGGATTGCTTGGGAATGTGTTAGTTGGCCCTAGAGAAACCACACCCAAAACAATTTTAATAACTAACATTTCAGAGAGTTGAGTCTTCTGTCAGGGAATGCTCCCTGGTGCTATTTTATTTGAAAGTATAGCTGTGGCTTGAGATTTTTACCTCTTGCTTTTTACTGTAGCTGAACACCTGCAGTTCTCTAGCTTTGCTAGAAGTTCTGTGTACATAAAACTGCTGAAAAAACAGGCTTTTAGATAGTGAAAGTTTTTGAACCCAGAGATTTCCCTTTCAAAAAGGAGTTTTTACATATGTGTATATATGTCCACATATACAGACACATAAAATGTAGATTTATATACATCTATAGCTGTGTTTATATCACTGCAACGTTGAATGTCAGCCAGGCAATATTCTCTAGATGCATCATAGCTGAGAGTTTCCAGCCACACAACACGAGAACTTTTCTAATTAAGGCAGGAAAATGAGACCTGTGGGACAAAGATACAATATAGATATCTGAAGCACAGGTAGCTGGCCAAGGAGTGGGACAATATGCAGTTCTTTGACTAATATAAACATGCAGAGGCAAATATCAGCAAATTTGCACTTAAACCACAGCATGTTTTTTCACTTGCAGAAACTGTTTTTTTCATGCAAAACCCAATTAACACAGCTAGGTGCAAATGAGGTCTTTGTCAGCACAATTTGCTGCTTTTCCAGTACTTGGTGAAGATTCTTCCTCTAACTGTGACAATTTGTGGTCTCAAAGGAGTGATGACTTTTCAGTGACCTTTGTAACTCCTCTACTCCTCCTGTCATTGTTTTATTCTGATACTTCTTCATTGATATTGCGCGTAATGCAAGCCAGTTCTAGGGCTTTGTGAGAATGAGTAGGAATGATGCAATACAAACCTCTGACACCTCAACATGTCTGTCTTTTGCTGTTGTTCCACCAACTGCATTTTGTCTACTATTGCTCTTTGAGGATCAAGCCTGCTGTGTGGCCAAACCTTCCTGATCATAAAAAAACGCTGGAGCAACTATGCAAGAAGCCAAAAAATGTATGTACTCTCACTGTCACTTTCACCCAAGTATGACTATTGGGAACAAAACTAACACTCATGAGAGACAGTAAATGCTGCATGAACTGCGACATCTTTCAGAAATGACTTCTATGTTTCACTGAAGACAGCCCACATCTGCACAGGCAGATGCTAGTGCCTGAGCTTTGTATTATGCAAAGTAATTACAAGGGCTAAGAAATTATATATGAAGAAAGGCTGAAGGAATTGAGTTTGTTTACAGGAAAGAGGAAGCTTGGGGAGGGGAGTACAAATCACAACCTTCCAATACCTTAAGTGTAGGTAGAGGGAAGGGGAAGGTGCTCTCCTCACAAGGTTGCAAGGTGATAGGACCAGAGACAACAGACGTGATGCTTCAGGGCAGACTTCATCTGCGTATAAGAAAAAATCTTCCTCCGTGAGAACAATTAAACATTGAGTGGATTTCCCAGAGGAAAGGTACGTTCTCCCTTGCCGGAAATGTTCAAGGTTTGGCTTGATAGGGCCCTGTATAACCCAGTCCAGGTCCTGCTTCAGCAGAAGTTTGGATCAGCTGGACAACAGAGGTCCTTTCCAACCAAGATACTTAGATGATTCTATGAAACTTTGCAAACATCTCTGGTGACACCCATGTATGGCACATGAACTACTCTGCCACATAAAAGGCAGATGGACGAAGGTTACAAACTGTAAGGTGTGGAATTAACCTGCTGCCTTAATACTGTGTGTCTTGTGTACTTTTCCACCAAGACACTCATCAGTGCTGTTGTCTCCTGTTGGTACATTATTAGCATGTTCTTAATTTAACAAGAGGTCTAAGAGGACTTTCCTGCCACAAGGCCCCCCAGTGCAGGTATTCCTCATGTGTTTCAGGAAGTCATGACAAACTTTTACTTTCCTAACTGTTAAATTAGGAAGGTAAAACTTAAAGGAACTGCCTGGCTTGGCACACTAATTCCTATGAAATAGCAGTTGTGCAATAGATGTGTGGCTCAGAAAAGTCTCTGAAGCACCAGTTCCCACCACACTGTGTAGAGGTAAAACACTCTCTAGTGGTGCTGGCTTCAGCAGGCCACTGGATAGATTCAGATTAATATGGAAAAGGACTTTAAGCTATGTGATAATTCATTCTCTGCTAACCTATTGTTCAGCCTGCTGAGGGTTACTTTCAGAGTTAAAGATAAATACCCTTCTAAAGTCAAATGAATTATCAAAGTACCTCTTCGGTTAATATAATACACACTGCTAACTGACCGTACTGTTCCCTTTGTCATGCAGAATTTTGATATAAGCTTTAACCCAGAGAATTTTGGTTATGTTCATATCCATAAAGTGGACGACATTCAAGCAAAAACTGAACAAGAAACTTTTCTGCCACCATCAAATGCGCCAGAGACAAACCTTCCTGAAAAATTTAGGAGTGGATCAGACCTGAAGATGATCCCTGCGATGACAGACAAAAGCAATCCAAACCTGCCTGTGACTTACGGAGGAATCTGGCCAAGTGAAGCTCTGCACAGGCTCCTGGGCACATGCCAGACTGCAGTCACTGAAGGAAACTGCAGCTCCAGCACATACGAGGTGTGCCACAGCAGTGGGGTGCCCCTGCACGATGATGGTTTCAACCATTCCTCTGCTCCTTTCTCGGATCCCTCTGGCCAGCCTGGACCAGAGCCCCTAAATGGTGACACCGTAACCCAAATGCTGCCAACTGGTGAAATGAGGTCACCGAACAACGAGGAAGCCTATGTCACAATGTCTAGCTTCTACAAAATTCAGTAAACCTGACAAGAATGACAGCGTAGCATTTTTTCCTTGAACACAGGCAGGACACTGACCCCTTCTGTTTTCCTATGTCCTGTGTTAGTGGGTTCCCACCTCCACCACTGCACTCTGCTCGCAGTGCAAGGCCATACCTGCAAGGAAGTGGGTTCTCCCACCCGTCAGTGATAAGTGGCCCAACTTCTAGCTCTCAGTATACCAGTAGCAATCTCCACTGCAAGAGAAATGAAAATCAATTCAACCTGATTTTAATCTTCAGATCTGATTAATCCAGAGCAATGACACTGCGCAGCCCAGCTGAGGATCACAGCATGACTTGTAAAAATTAATAAATGCTTCTGTTAACCTCTTGGATGCAGAATTAAGTTCCTGCTAATGCCTAAGTAAGAAATACAGCAACAAATTGAAGTTAAATTGAATCTATTATCTTCCAAACAGCGGTAGGGCAAGAGAAATTCCTTTGCAGTCAGTGGAAGTCCAAGTTTGCAAAATGTCAGTAAAAGATTGTTGCTATCAAGCATTAATAGCCTGAGGATTCAGGCACTTGGTCACCACAAAGGGATTTTGCTGAGCCCCTCAGGAAAAAGGGCATATGGACTCACTTCAAGAAGATGTTTTCTCAGACTATTTTTGTTTTTGTTTTGAAAGAAACTAAAATAAAGCAAAACCCTGCCACTACTTTTTGCTCTTGGTGAAGATCTGCCTCTGAGCCAATTTTATGATCCACAGGTACTTCTGCTATTGCTATATAGTGAATATCTTCAGTATTTCATGTACTAGTAATGTTTAGGTAGGAAAACAAAACAAAACTGATGTCTCTTCCTACAAAGTGAATTGGGGCTGTAAGATACATGATGATGTCTTTTTCTGCAGCTCTTATGCAAGATATAGTACAGCAAGCAAGTTCTTTCGAAGACAAAAAGGCTGAGTGGGCAATGTGTGTTTACTAGCATTATTCCCAATAGTTGTGGCTGCATGAGAATACTTTGAGTTTGGCCAGGCAATTTTCACATGCAACATCAGACCTAGGAAGATGAATCAAGTGTCATGGATCCTGCCAATGAGAACCGTATGGGTTTTTTAAAGTAGTTCGTAAATTGCCTGGAAATAGTTGTGGTTTTTTTATTTCCACATTATGACAGAGGAAGACATCCTGTCACTTCCCATTGACCTTTCTATGGACTCTGTGCCCAGCTCTAAGGGACTCCCCATGTGCTGCCACACAGAGATGGCTGAACCACTTAGTCCTTCTGGGATGCTGCACATTACAGAGCACGTGCTTGGAGATAAAGCTGCTACAGCCGCATGGTTGCACGACAGCCCCGTGATGGGGCCATGGGAAATCCAAACCACTTTGCTGCGCTCTGGGATTGGGGTTCACCTCACTGTGCAGTCTCAGTTCCTCCAGCTGCTTGAAAGTTCCCTTTACTGAAATGTATTCCTGTTCCCAGAGTCTATGTGTGAAAAGAGTCCTATCTCATTCTCAGAGCTTCTCAAATTCGTTGTGACTGGTAATAATCACTGAGATGTCGCTGCATTTGATGTAGCCTGCTGGAGAAAAACAACACTCCCGAGACAGCAGTCCACCTTACCCATCTCTGCCTGACACCAGGGAAACCTTCAAATGGTGACAACCTTGCGGTCCCTGCGTGTAAATGGGATGAGGATTTGGCTCAAGGCTTTCCATTTTATAGCATAGCTTTTATTGCTGTTTCTCACCAAATCAAAAATTTATTAATGCAGCAGAAAAATATGAATGTCCTGGACATTTATTTGCTTTATAATGCATGTATTTTTATTATTATTTTTTTTAAAAGAGCTGCTGTTAACGCTTACACTGTGCTGACTCGTACAGTGCGACTGTAGATGCAGACAGACTGTGCTGGAAAAACATCGTCTTCCAGTAACACAGTGACAAACAAAAGGGGGATAGAGGAAGAAGCAAAAGCACAGCAGAAAAATCCTGTACAGTATGTGCTATGCTTGTTTCGAACTTATACACACAATTTTAAGGATGAAAAGGGATATCACAAAGGTCTATTTGCACTATTTAAGCAGTAAGGTACCCATTTGTAATCGTCTTTCTGTTTGCTGAGGAAGATATACTACTCTTCAACACAGGAAATGTAGTAGAAATCTTATGTTTACTCTTTAATACAGGAAAAGTATTAGAAACCTGATGTTTATTTAGTTTGATCACTCTGGAATAGTTATATTTTTCCTATGCAGTACTCATATTTTTGCATAGCTGCTAATGTTTAAACATCCATTCTATTTTATATGTCTTATATCTTATTTAAATAGAAGCATGTAATCTTGGTTTTATAAAGTTTTTACTGTATTAAAAGGACATGGCTATTTGTGTGACCTATTTATGCTGTTTAGTCTTCTAAAACACATCTAACAGGATAGGACTTATTCTGCCCTTACTAGATTTAGGATAACCCCATGGGCTCTACCTAGCTTCAAGCAGGATAAATTCCAAATTAATCCAGACAGCTCAGAGGTCTGAAAACACTGCAGGATAACAGCAAGCATCACCCTCCCTTCATGACCTCCACCCTGCGAACCAGGGAAGCCTCTCTTCAACTCCAGTCCCTGTGTTTTGGACTGGACATGCCTTTGTTCACCCTCACTCCACAGAATCACAAAATCACAGAATCACAGAATGGTTGGGGTTGGAAGAGACCTCTGGAGACCATGTAGTCCAAACCATCTGCTAAAGCAGGTTCACCAGAGCAGATTGCACAGACTCCAATTGCCATCCAGACCTTGTTATCCAGAAAACAGAGAGGTGACACCTCTGGGGACCAGGAGAGTGAAGCTGATTTCCTGTCAATGGTTTGTACTTGCTCAGGCAAGCCAACAGTTTTGCCTAAGCCTCTCTGTGTGGTTGTGAGTCCACACCAAGAGCACCAGAAAATCTCAGGCTTGCGAGAGTGTAGGTATGCATACAGCAAGGCAAAGTCCTCTATATAGTGTCCTCAGAGATGGCACTTCATAATACACTGCTGAATATGCAACTGATATGCAACTGATAGAAAACAAAGCAGGCTTTTCTTAATTATGTTCATTCCAATGTAGCTTTTCTTAGTGTAGGATATAGGTTAACTCATGGCAGACATGGGGGTTACTTTATTCCCCACATGCACCTGACACATGATGAAACCTACCTAGAAGAGTATCTTTCCAGGAAAGCAACCAAATTGAGGAGGGTTAAAGGGTAACATTAAGGTTTCTGAAGGACCCTGGGTCCCAGGCTTGGCTACGAAACCTGTTCATTGAACCACATCCAACTTCTACCAAGCCAATGCCAGTAACTAGGTCATTGCAGCAGTGTTCAGTCAGGTCCTGTCAGGCCAAACTTTTGGAAGTGTTAAGGTCCACTGAGATAACTGCGTTTGACAATTAGGCTGCTCTGAAGTGCACAGAGGCTAGCAGCTTCAGCTTTAACAATCTGCCCTGAACTGTGGGAGCTAAATCTTTTGGAGAAATTGGTCGCTGACTATTTTGCAGGTGTTGAGTTTCAATATTTGAACAGTCTCAGTGCCAGCACACTTGAACATTATATGTGATTTCACAGCCATCAACATAATTTCAATTGTTGCATACAGATCTACCAACTTTCAGCTTCCTTTTGGAAAAAAAGAAATCCAAATATGCACGAAAACAAGACGGTCCACAAGCATTTATGGTCCGTGGCCAGCTTTTAGATGCATATTACATGTATGAAGAGACAGCCAAAACTATGTCTCAACAACACTTCTCTGGGTCAGGACCGAGTAGTTTCCTTAATCTACAAGATGGTTTTCCCCCATAGCTGTTCACAAATTCCCGTCTAACTCAACACCCACACAGGGTGATAACTCAGCTTTCACATTCTCCATCCATCTTCTTTAGTTTAGCATAACCTTCCTCCTCCGCACTTTCTGCCTCCTGTGCTCATACTGAGCTGCGCACACACAAAAAGCTCAGTGACCTTGGTTTCTATGCAGCTGCTTTATGACACTGTGCCTGGAGCTATGAGCTCCTCTTTCTGCACATATCCACCAGGCCCTGCTGCCTCTTCTGCACTTGTTGTACAACACAGCCACTCTCCCATCTTTGTTTCTCCCCTCATATATGTGCAGCTCATTTGCACTATGCAAACATCTCCTAGTGGCACACAAGCGCTAAATAAGTCTTTTGCCAGTTATAACACTGAGTCACAGTCTAATTTTAATGATGCTGAAAAATGTTAATTACCTCTCAAGGCAATACTTGTCCCCTGTTGAATTTATTAGTTTGTTTACCAAATCTCCTCTTGTGCATGTTCATTAGACAGGCTGATAAAACACACAAAAAAATATGTGTGTGTCAGTGGGCTGGTAGAAACCTGAATGCGGAGCCATTTTAGGTGGGCACAAGCTGACCACAAAGCCATCCCTTCTGGCAGGAAGGGACCTGGTGATGCTGGCAGGGTATTTCTGCAGAGCAGGAGTTCAGCCCCTATTAGGCTTCTTAGTAAAAGTGTTTATTGACTTGAAGGTCTGAATTTGTACAGCAGTGTTGCAACCCTGGGGTGAAGAGCAGCAGTTTTTTTAGTTAATATGCTTTTGGCTCAAACTATTTATCTCTTTGGTTGCGGGTGTTGCGACACAAAAGAGACATACCATCTCTGCGAAGAATTATTTTAGGGTCACACAGTTCCCTATTAGTTGGCTCATGAAGCCTCACAAATTAGCAATTCTGTGGACATTGTGGACAATCCCAGGACACTGGCAAAACAAATCTAATGTACAGACACACATGAAAACAGCTGATGGTGCCAGGAAATGCATTTGCTAATTTATACTGACTAACCCATCCCTTTGCTCACATGCCAAGCCCAGATATCAGCACGCCTGGCTGTTCCTTGGCTTTTAGGTGTCACTTGTTGAAACATAACACTGCATGTCAGAGTCCAGTTCTGAGACACTTGTTCGTGTCTTCGAAACGTGCAGCTCTGAAAACATTGTTCTGACAGGAACTGTCCGAAAAAAGAAAATAAACGCACAACAAACTACACAGTGTTTCACTTCTTTATAGTCTCTGATCCCAAAGAAGTTGGGGCAATTGTAAGCAGAAGTCAGAATTTCCAGGATTTCTTCATCATTAAAATGAAGTGGGCATCACTGTCCACGGAAGCACTAACTCCAGGGTAGTAGTTCAAAAATTCATCTTTTGTGATCTAGGAATGATAAAAACAGTGTTTACTACTGTGGCTCAAAGCAATCCATTTATGTAACACATCTCCATGTTTTTGCAACTTATTCTTTTGCATCTTCCAGAGGAGTCTGATTTTTAGGTCACACTGTCCTAATCTGACATTATGACGTGTTGCTGCAGCAAGCTCTCACACAGCTATTGGCCCAGTGACACTGAGGTAAATGGGTTGAGTTTCTTGCATTGCTTCTTGCTATGTCCTCGAAAAATTGTTCTGAGAAAAGTTATTCTGGTTATTGGTAAGTATTGTCACATAACTTAGATGTCACAATTAAATCAGATTAGTCCAACATTAGCATCATCACCAAGTGAATGTTAAAGGCCCCAAAGGTTAGTGAAGCAAAAGAAAATGAGAAACTAAGTAGAACTGCATTGATGGAAATATCTAAAGGAATAAATCTAGGCCACAAAGTCAGAGTTTCTCTAAAGCAATCTGCTCCTCGCCCCAAAAATGTACATAAAATAGAACAAACAAATAAACCCCTAAGAGTACATTTTGAATGTTGAAGTATCAATTGAACATAAAGAATAAAAAAAAAATGCAGCTTTTGGTAAAAATATGATGTTTTAAAAAAAAAAAAAAAATCAGATTTATCCCTGGAAAACAAACACTGATCGCATATTACCACAATGTCTGCTTTCCCACAGAAAACTGGGCTTGAGTTAACCTTCACAAAATGCTGCACTTCCTTTCTTTCTCATTTTTCCTACTTCCCAAGACATTCAAAAAGCCTGGATCCTATCCCCATTCTTCAGCTGCAGCTCCCATTGGGATCAGCATCAATGCTGAAAACCAGGAGGAAGCCTGGGTCCAGGTTTTGGCAGAGACAGGGCTGCCGCATCTGGGGTCGACTGCAAACCAGAGAGCTGAAGCTTTTGCACCTTATGGTGCTCCTGCCTGCTGCAGCCTCTGCTGGCCTGAGAGCTGGAGAGGTGCTAGAGCCAAAACCAAGGTTTGTTTTGAGATCATGGGCACTTTAAACTCAGCTGGGGCAAACCACTGTTGCTGGGGGTTTTTCCAAATATCAAGGCTGCTTCAAACACGAAAGCTGCACTCAGCCACCAGAGGACTTGGTGTTAAGTACATCTCACTAGGAAACGCACTTTCTGCTCATCCCTTCCTCCTGAGCTGGTCATGAGAAAGGAATACTAGAGAAATGGGAAGGGCTCTAATCACAGCAAAAGTCATAGGAAGTTGCCAGTCACTGGCAGCACAGGTTGCTCTCAGCGCTATCTGTTTCAGCAGGGAAATTTGAGCATGCTGCTGCTGCGGCTCTGGGTGCCAAGGACAGGAGCTGGCAGGCAAAAATAATCAAAATCACCAGGCTTGCTGCTTTGGCCAGCCAGCAGCCACAGAGGTTGGGATCCTGGCTCTGGGTGGCTACAGAGGTCTGAGGCAGCACCGTGTAAAAGCTGTTACATAAGGGAAGTTGGCTTTCACATGGCGATGTGCGCAGGTGGTTTCATCTGCAAAAACCTCAGCTGCTTCCATCTGCCTCTGCAGAGACAGCTTTGTGCCAGGAGACCAACAAAATTAATCAGATCAGTGGTCTAATTTCAATAATACCTTGTGGTCTAATTTCTATAATATACGCCAGTGAGCAGGGCTTGCGTGAAAACTCAGTTGCTTGAACCAGAATTTTATGCTGTGGGAGAGACCATGAGCCAAACAACTGTTCTGAACTATATTGAGCCAAAAATTTCCCTTTCAGGACAAAAACGTGAAGCCACAAAGGCAAACCAAGGGGCAAGACTAAAATGCAGTGAAGGATGCTACAGAATTGCCACCTATCCCCAGGGAACACGCCAGAGGCAGAGGCTGTCCCTTGCCCCTCTGTCCCCACGCCTTGTGCTCTTTCGAGAGGCAGTTACAGTGATGTTCTGATGGCTTAGGTTGACATCAGAGCAGAGTTTGGGGGAGGTATAAGGGAGTCTTTTCCCTCTGTGGGGGGTCACAGGGTGCCACCAGTATTTTTGGAGCACACTCTAGGCGCTGCGTGGCAGAGCTCAGCCCTGACAAGGCGCTGTGCCACAAGGCGAGCTGTAGCTCAAGGTGCAGGCAAAACCTTCTCCTCTGGTATTGGCCCACAGCTCTGCAGACTCAGATGTTCCTATGGTTTATGTCATCCTGTTTAGCTTCTGTTGCACAATCAGAAAAAAAAAAAAGAAATAATTCTTTGAACATGAAGCACCGACCAAGATCTGACAATCTTGATGCTAGCACCAGATACACTCATGTGCATTGCCACCTATCTCCCAGCATCTGCCGTGTGCGCTGTGCAACCACAGACTGGCAGGACAGCCTGCATCACCACCTATCTCCAGCATCTGCTGGGTCTGTAACCAGCACACAGCAGCCTGCAGCTGAACATGGGTGCTTGAGCTTCAGTTTTGGCTCTCCCAGAACACAATGCAGCAGCCTCAGGAGGAAGGGACAGTGAAGTGCTAAAGGGCAGCTCTGGGCACCTGCTGTTAGCCCTGATATTCCTTCATGTCTGGTTCAAATACCTTTAACTTGCCTTTAACTTCAGCAAAGTGCTTCCACTAGCTGAATCTCAGATTTGTGTTCCCAGTGTGTCATTATGGCTGCACATCTAGTAGAGATTTTGCTATCTAGCAGTTGATGCGACGCCTGTGTCTGTTCCATGAATTTGCACACATATTGATCAAATAACATTTTCTACAGCACAGATTCCAATTCATGTTCCACAGCATATGATTACAAGTGAAAAAAAACGCAGGTCATTCTTTCTCACATTATTTCTTTTTCCTGAAAGTGCTATACCTTTTCTGCAGTTACCAGTTTTTACTCAGATTGCTCCAGGAGCAACTCTGTTCCCATGGAAGTGAAAGGAAACTTTGCCACCTACTTCAAAGGAATCTGAAACCAACCCTTGAAAACACGGTCTGTAAAAATTTTGAAATTAGTACATCGTGAAGAATGTTCTTCCAATGCTGAGAAGCGTATCCAGTGAGCAATGAGGTCTGCATACAGGCAGAGCCGAGGAGCCAGGAGCCGCTCTGGGGGCAGCAGGGCTGTATCGGCTGCAGCTCCCACCTGCAGGGTGGGCACTGAGCTTTCCCAGCAGGATGAGAAGGCTGGAGCTCCCCTGGGTCACATCCTTCAGGTCCCCACACAAAACTCCGTTATTCAAGCTCAGTGCAGAAATTTCACCCTGGAGCACTGAGCTTTCCCCAGCCCTCACAGGCTCCAGCTGAGGCTCCTGGACATTGGTGACAAAGCTTCTACTGGTTTTAGAAAAGCGTAGTTGCGTGCAGTACCACTCCTCCCTTCTGAAAAGGTACATTGCATTCAGGATTAAGTAAAATTGGAAAGTGTTAGCACTGAAAAGAAAAACTGGTTGCAGTTATTCAGATCAAATCTTCTGCTGCACGTGATTAAATGTCGGCTCAACAGATCGCTGTGGGGTCTGAAGACAGGAGATAATGTGTCAGGAGGAAATAGTTTTTTCATTTTGCAATTCCTGCAGTCCATTCACATTACTTTTTATTTGAAACTGAGAGATAACATGACACCCTGTTGTGGAGCGGATTAATAAATGAAAAATAAATGGATTTTACTCAAGCTGCCAGGACATGTACAGCCAATATTTGACAGTAAGTTTGTTTTTAATATAAGGCAGGCTGGCACTTCAGTAGCATGATGGTAAGTAAAGCCTCCTCTTATGATTGTTGGCAATCATAAAAAGACTCTTTCAACCAGTTTCCAGCGTCAGCCAGTATGCAAGTTTCTGGAGGCTTTCAGATCAAATAATTGACTTTGCACAGTCTGGAATACAGAACTGCAAACAGCTATTGCTTGTACTGAGATCATGGCTGGACAAAACAAAAGCAGAACTTGCAAAGACAGCAAGCACTCAGGACTTCAGTGTTTGAAATGTTAGCAACCCAGGCTAAATAAGAACTGACATTTCATGGAATGGTTTGGGTTGGAAAGCACCTTTAAAGGTCATCAAGCCCAACCCCCTGCAATGAGCAGAGACACCTTCAACTAGATCAGGTTGCTCAGAGCCCTGTCCAGCCTGGTCTTGAATGTTTCCAGGGATGGGGCATCTACCACCTCTCTTGGCATCCTGTGCCCGTGTTGTACCACCTTCCTCGTAAAGCTTTATCAGTCAAGCTCTTTTGAAAGTCCCATCTATAAGCCTATACTGCTTTCACTTGGCTGCCAGCCTGACACAGAGCAGATGCTGCCATACAGAAGCCATTTGCTCTTCACTACAGCAGCAGCATCTCAGTCTGGGAGAGCAGCACAACGGTGTGAGAGAAGCAAAAAGATGACAAAAGGAAAAGGAATCAAGGCAGGATTAATAAGAGAGCACCTCCCTCGCCTGTCCCCCCAGCTTCTTTTTTTTTCTTGTTCTTAATTTCCTCCAGTCTCTTTTGTGCACAATTTCCCCACTCTCTGTACCGCGAAAGGACAAAGACAGCCTCATTGGTGTGACCAGGAGGGCACGTTCCCATCCTTTTTTCAGCATGAGAAACAGAAAATGACAGGATAGTTAAAAGTTCTGGAGTTCCCAGAAAGTTCCCTGAAGTCATAGCTTGGTCATAAACCCATATAAATACAAAAACCATTACACAACGTTTGGTGTAGGAGTGTACACGCAACAGCTATCAGATCAGTAAAAGTTCCAGGAACAGTGAGAAGAAATACTGTACATGTATGACCTTTAAAGAAAAATATTAGTGAGATGATCTCACAGTACAAAAAAAAAGAAAGAAAAACCAAAACAAATCAAAGTGGGGAAAAAAGCTATATGCAGGTTCACAGAGGTTTGAAACAAGGCACACACAGGAAAGATGTCTGTATGGTGAGTTGTAAGCCAGGGAGAAAAAAAGGAATTTAAAGAAGGTTTTGCATTTATTTTGGTCTGTGTCTCTCCTTCTACCTTTAGCCTCCTGGCACTGGGAAATCACATGTTCACAGCAGGAAGCTGAGCAGTTGTTCCATCCCACAAGTGAGACCAAAGAAACCAAGTGCTACAGTGCTGCAGGGGAGAGGGCTACGTGACCCTCTGTCTCAGACCACCACCCTTCCAGAATATTTCTGTTTCCTCCTCCTGCATCCTCTGTTGAACAGAGCTGTATCTAACACAGGAGGAGGAGATATGTTCAGGAGCCACAGGGACCTACTGCAGTTGCCTGAGAAGAAAGAGACAGCTTGTCTCAGAAAAGACAAGACATGTCAGGGACAGAGGGAGAAAAGGGACAGATCTGCAGAGTGGATAGATGCCAGATCTGCTCTCTGATGATGCTCATATACCCGGAGGCTGAGCCTACCAAACCATACGGGGAATTACTTCTGCAGATTTACTGTAATTGGCACAGTTACTGGAAGCTGTTATTATGGAAAATGAGTGCAGTGTTGTGCATACACTTAATCATGAGAACCTACAAAAGGTGGAAGCAAAGTCTTGCTCCTTTAATCATATGATCAGAGTTTCCAAGCATTCTTCATCATGACGATAAAATAGACATCTGTGTCTATGGAAGCGCTGACTCCTGCATAGTAGTTCATGAATTCTTCCGTTGTGACCTGAGACAGAAGGATTTAAAATATCAAAATGAAGCTTTATTTTTTTAACACATTGAAAAGAACTCTAAATGAAACTTAATACGCACTATTTCATGTTGTTGCTAGTGAAAAGGAATCCAACAGAAAGAATGAAGACATTGAAAATTTGCGTAAGTTGACTTCTTTGCTAGAAATAAGAGCTCTTGTCCTCCAGGAACACTTGGATGAAGCATGCAGACGTAAACTAGCCTTACCAGGAACTGTATTTATAAACAGTCCTGCCCAAGAAGACGTGTGTTTTAATGCATTTTTTTACCAGGGATGCTATAATCTGGTACTTTGCATTATTATTAATAAAAGTGGATGGATTTTCCGATGCAGCACAAAGACAGCCTGGAGCTTTATATCCATTCACTAGAGAGAAAATATCACTGCTCTAAATGGGTCTCACTTAAGGAAGCAAACATTATTTCAAATACCTAAGAGCTTGTGATATTGTTCATGGGTATTTTGAGCTTGAATCACTTTTTAAACCACCATTAAAAAAAAAAAAACAGATTAGTAGATACAAACCATGCATATCTCTTGTGAAGCCTTAACTCTTGAAATGTACAGGTCATTCTTTGAATAAACATCACATAGAAAAATGGAAAAATGTTCGCTCCTGCTGCATTGTGCATTTGAGAGCTAAGTAAAACTTGACAAGGGGGAGAACTGAACACTGTTGACTGTCCTGCCATAAGGAACAGGTTACAAGCATCACTGACCCTGTGTATTTCAGAGGCACCCTGCAGGATCATGGTGAAGAAGAACTTTCCAGGAGATGCTTCGTCTTGAGACATTTCTGCTAAAAATATTTTAAGTGTTCAGCTCACAGGAGTGTCATTAATGAGCTCTGATTCAGGCACAGGAAAGTCACAGGCAGTTCTCGGAAGAAACTGCAATTGGGTGGGCTAATGTCAGGATTGCCAAACAAAAGGTGGGTGCTCAGAATAACTTCTCTATAAGCTCAAAGACTGCAGTGTTTATGAAGTACAAGGCACTGAACGTGTGGAGAATCATTCCGGAGACTCATTTAATGTGTTCAAGTATGACCTCAGCACAAAAGGCAGGAACATTTTGCTTGAGGTTTGCTAGGCGTCACCAATGCTGCAGAGGAGGAAGGGGACAACTGGTAATTCTGACTATGACACAACAGGCGATGGGAAGAAATTCAGCTCTATCTAGTGCAAAGTTATGCCCAAGTGAAATAAAAACCATTACTTCCCTACAAACTGAGAGTGTGCCTGTTGGAAAAAAAATTAAGTGGAGGATCTGGGTGTAGTAGGAGTCACCAGTGTAGTGTAGCCATGAAAACCCAGATACAACCTCAGAAGTGCAAAAGACATCCCACAAAGCACTGATGAAACCTTATCTAGGTTGTTATCATCAACAGCTTGGACTCAAAATGTCAGCATGTGGACAGTGGAGATCCACAATTGCTCTGAGTTGGTCAAACACATGTAAGTTCAAACCAAAGAAGTTTGGAGACATATAACAAGGGGAAACAAAGCATGCTTGGCTCAAAGGTGGTGACAAAGCAGATGCGTAAGAACTCCATCACACAAGGTGCCCAGGCTTTGCACCTGCAGAAGTGAGTGAAGGCTGGGGGCAGGAAGGGCTCCCAGCCCTGCCTCAGCCAGTGGCTCCTTAGGACACTTGGCTGGTGGCAGCTGTCCCAACTCCAGCCTCCCTCCAATGCTCTGTGGATGAATCTATCTCTATTACAGACTGACTTCCGAATCAAATGTCTCAGTAACTACACACACTGGAGAAGCGCTAACTGTTAAGTGTTTCACATACTACAGAACTTGCTTTTGACCTGGATCCTGGTATTTATTCTCCTACGAAGTGAAATATCCTCCAGTTTATGTGGATCTTGAAAAGCAGCAATCATGTGGGCTAGTCTGAAGATATAAATACAATGACCTATGAAAGTAAAGCATTTAGGCTACAAGCCTGAAAATGCAATCTCACATCTACACTTGCAGCTACTGCAGAGCCCCTTTCCATTCAAATGCGTAATCAAGCTCCATGAACAGGCCTAAACAGAGGCTATGCATTCATTTTACACATTCTACTGTCCCCCGTAAATGTGATGCAACTGCATGTTTGGTACTGCAGTCACTCTCACATTTAATAATTTAAGTCGAATGCCGAATCAAATGGTGATTTCATGGCTTGACATTAGATGTTCCACTCACCTTCCCATCTTTGTCATAGGGTGAATCAAAATTATCCAGAAAGGCCTTAAAAACTTGATCTTCTGTCCAGTCTCCATTTTGGTATTTGGGATGATGCTTTGCATTATACACCCCCCGTAAGTCTTCTATTGTTATGACACCATCTCCAGTCTTATCTAACTTCCTAAATGCTTGCATGATGATCTCTTTTCTTGCATTTGACATGGGAGGCTGTAAAGAAATATTAACAGAATAATTTTATTTCTGCCAGCTATTTTCCCAGTTCTAAATTCACGTAACTGCTGTCGTTAATAGTAAACCTATTTCAACACACTTGGGACAACAAATTGCTGACAGTCTACACTGTCCGTGAGCAAGGAAGGGCAATATATCCCCCAAAAAAGCAGTGTGATCAACATTACTCACTGTCTATCAATACAATGGTAAATGGATAATAAAAGACAAAATGCTACCTAGAACACTTTTCTATTCTACCATTTAAAATATTTTCTAACAAGAAATTACTAGTTACTCAAAGCACCAATTATTTTCTCTCTTAATTGTTCAGACTTCAGCAGAGCAAAGAGGCTCCAACCAAAATCAGGCACACTGTGGCTAGTTAGAGAAAGCCACCACTGGATTAGTTCATGTTTTACAGAGATGCATCATAAAATGATGGACGAAGAAGTGAGACTACTGGGCTGAACCACATCGGTACCTGGAATGCAATATAGGTATGTAGGCATCTAAATCAAGGTGGCAATTCATTTAAAAAAAATCCATTTATTTCATTTATTTGCAACTATTCTTTTATATTTGTGAGGAGCCTTAGCTTTGCCAATGAATTCCAGAGATTTGTTGGCTTCTTAGCTCTCTTATCCACAGAGATGGTGTTTAGGGTAATTTTCTCCTTTAGCATACTTAGGTGGAAGTAGAGTAATTTAACTTCTCAAGAGTTACCGGCTTTTTAAATAGAGCTGTAGACTTTGCCAATTACTAGGCACTAAAAGTGCTGTGTTTTGTGATCAGCTAATAATGAATCAAGGCTTTTTCTCAATTTAGTGCAGTAATAACATAAACCCACAGACTTACTCTCAGTGTAACAAGAAATTCATCAAAATCAATTGTTCCACTGCCATCTTTATCAAATATCCGGAAAATCTCTTGTGCTTCTTCTTTGTCTATCATCACAGCATAATCATTTAATCCTTTCACAAACTCTTTGAAATCCAGGGTCCTGCTGTTGTCATCATCCATAATTCGAAACACTCTGTGGAAAATGTGCAGTTTGAGGAGAATGCATAGGAAAATCTGGAGAACGCTGTAGTGGCTTAGCACAGTGCCAGAGCGCAAGGGCACCTTACTGAGATAACATTTCCTTTTTGTACAGTCTTCTGAGGTAAAATAAACAAACAAGCAATAAACACCACACCAACTGATAGCAGACATGACTTGCTTAGATTGGGTGTCTGAATGTGACACAGATGAAGTTACATGAGGTGATGGCTGCCTTAACTGAAGGAGTCTTCTTATCCATTACATATTGAGCCATCTAAAAGGAGATGAAGTTTCACCTGGTCAGCTGGGATCCACCTGGGGTTAATAGAGCTCAGGAGGGGTTTCAAGGCATGATGCAGCTCCCCTTTCCTAGACGTCCAGCTTGGGCTGACTGCTGAAGGAGTCTAGATGCTCCCCATAAACTGGGCATCTAGCAGACCACTATACACAGGGAGTCACATCCCAAAGGAAAGGAAGCAAAAGATGCTCAGTATTGAGATACTTACAGAAAATACCAAAGAGTGAGATATGCTTTATGTTCCACTTCTCTCCCTGGCAGGAGTTGTTCTGGGTCTCAAGGACTCACATTCATCTGAGGGATTCAGGATCTTCTGTCCTTCAAGCAGGTCAGTCCTATCTCCCAAAACACAGAAGCCCCAAGCCCAGGCACTGTGGGTTGTGGCATTTGCACTGGAACCAGGAAACTCAAGTTCTGGTCCCTGTTTAGACTGTGAGCCTCTTGCAGCTATAACTATCAGCCTGAATAATTGATTTGACTTTCTAGACCCACCTGCCAAGTCCTTTGATGCCTGCAGATCCCTTTGCTAAACACTGCAAGCGAAGTCTTTCCACGGGGTCGGTGGTTTTGGACAGATTTCTTTTGGCCTGGATTGCCATCTCTCGATCGTGCCTTGCTGTGCCTGGCATCTGGAAGACCAAAGTGCTCATACACCATGGATTCACATACACAAGACAGAGCACTGAAACTTGCCTTAGTATATTGAGCATCCCAAATCCCTTACTTGCAAGGTGCTTGCCACTCTCACACAAAGATTCATTTGACCCTCCGCTTCCTTTTCGTTATATCCTTTTATCAGCAGGGGAAATGGCTAACATGGGCCACCAACCCTGAAGGAGGAGCTGAGTCAACTACCATGTGATTAACCCAGATGCAAATATGAAAATGTGGGTAAGAATTTGTGCCTACAGTGAAACACTGTGAAACACAAACACACCGCTGCCTCCACACCTCAGCAGCCCCACTGAGCCTTCTCAGCCTGGCTAGGTCTGCAGTCAGCATTTGCTCACAGGTAAACCTGTGACAGCAAAAATTGTCCTGGGTGAGGACCTTTTCCTTGTGTCTGCTGTTGTTCCACTGTGGTCCTAATTCTCCAGAGGAAGGCTTTCTCCCATTACATGTCTGAGCAACAGTGACCACCCCAAGACCTGACCTGCCTACAGATGATACCTTGTGCTACTTTAACACAATTGCAGAACAAATACCTTAAACATGCACAGCATTTAGCACCCCAGTTCTTCAGGACACTGCCAACAGTCACAGAAGCCTTCCAGTTTTCCTCAGAGGAAGTGGAATAAAAGGTGGGAAAACCAGCCTGTGGACGCACAGCATGCGTGGGCTAGTGGAATGTTGCTCCTTCTCCTGCAGAGACTATTTGTGCCTAACGCTGAGGGCATTGTGGCTGCTGATGCCCACACTGACATTTTAGGGACATGTTGAATCCTAGCTCCTGGGCACACGGTCAGGACCAGGACTGCTGCTCCCTAGTGTGGCTGCTGGGTCTGCAGATCACAAAGATCCCCAAAATATTCTTCAGCCTTCAAAGCATCACAGGACCAAGGCATGAAGGAGCCACAGAGGGACTGGGCTGAGTTACAGCAAAGCTCATGACTCGCAGGGCACCTGGTGCTCTGCTGAGGGTGCACTGTGGAGATGAAGAAGATGGGCGGCCCTGTGAGACATCACCAGTGCACGTTGCACTTCCAATCTCATTGTCATTGCATGTGCAAAAGTGTGAATTGAACCATTCAGAGAAACGTGGAATTAAACATCTTAACTACTCTGCTACTGTCTACAGAGCACTGGCTGCAGCAGCTGTCAATGTCACGTGTGCTGACTTTTGCAGCCCCTTCAGACAACAGCAGCTGGACTTGGAAAAACAGAAAAATAAAATGTTTTTTTCCCCCCAAATGGTTTCAGTACTAGCTTATTGAGAAGAGACCATATCGTCTTTTGCTTCAGCCAGAATGAGCAGAGTTCTGGGAACTCATTAACGAGTGACCAGGAAGACCTTACAGCTATGTGAGATAAGCAACTAAAAAAGTTTTCTGTCCACAAGGGTAAATGTTTAGCTGGCAAGAACATAAAATACAGTGAGGTTACATGAACACAGTGCAAAATTGTATTTACATTATATAATTATGTACTATAGATTATTTAGATATATAATGACTGTGCACCTATATATAGAGTGTATAATGCTTGCATAGCACTGTACATTATTGGGTTCAGTGGCAGCATCACCAGTATACTGCGATACACCCAAACAATCATTGCAGCAAGATTCATGAATTGAGGCTAGGGAGGGATCATCTGATATGATATCTATTATGATCTCCTGTACCTCAATAAAACCCACTGAAACTGCCCAATCCTCAGTTATCTCTGCAATAAATACAAATTTAGCTTATACACCTACAGACATTTCTAGCTAAGAACTCACTGTCTCTAGGCTAAATTGTTCAGGTATTGAATAATTTTCTTTCTAAAACATGTTATTTGTTTCTAGTCTGAATTTGTCCCATCATTAGATGCTGATTTGCTTTATTTTACTAGATGAAAGAGCTACCCATTACAAACCTGTCCAGATGCATACACTTGAAGGTCCCTTTTAAAACCTCTTTGGCTAAGTGATTAGACAGAGCTTAGGACTCTTGCTACAAACTGAGTTTCCAGAAGTCAGATAATTCTGCTGTTGCTCCTGAACTTTCCTGTTTTTTAAAGTGTTCCTTTTGAAGTGGGACAGAGCACTCTAATCATCTCCTAAGGTCATAAGCAGAGATATTGCAATTTTTCCCCATGTATCCTGGTTAAAAACACCAATAGTAAATATTTCTGCTGCTCTTTGCAAATCTCCATTCTCTGTAATGTTCAATAACAAAATCAGCAACATTATGTTGCTATATAAAACTCAGCAATTAAAGTCTGTAAAGTGATGGCACTTACACATTACAGTAAAGCCTCTTAACATGGCCTGGCTTCCCGTGTCACACAGCAGTATGCATTTGAGAATCTTTTCTATATGTTCAAGGAATATGGAAAAGCAGTTTTAAATATAAACCCTACTACATGCAAGCCTGGTCTGTAGTGACAAGACTACTACTTCCCTGTTTCTGTTGGCTGCTGGTTTAAGCTAAGGATAAATCCTGCTGCAAAAAGACTGTACTGCATTGTAAGAAAGCAGATTCTGAATCAGAGAAAGGAGGGAGGAAACACAGCGATTCACATGCTCTCTCCTCTCATTTTGCTTTTGCCCGTTTGGATAATGTGAGGTAATTAAAGATACACTCAGGATTTGCTGAATAATGACAGTTCTCTGTATACCTTACAAATGTGTTTTGCATTAGTAACCATTAATAAAGCAAGGAAAGGTTATAAATATAATTTTGCATGTTTTTAATTCTTATATCTCTTCCAAGATCATCAGGTGTCTCCTGAGGTGAAATGAAAAAGGGGCTGGTTAATTTAACTCTGACGGCTAGAGTGTTCTGTTTTGCATAACATCCTGGCCCGTGAGCAATTACAATACCTCACCTTCTCAGCATTGTTTGTTTCTAGGGGCAATGCTGTGTTGTGCAGGCTGAACAGAAATGAATGCGTTTCCTCTTAATGAGTACAAACATGAAATTTTGGTTTGTTTTTTTTCCAACCAACAACTGCAACAGCAGTCCTTATATCCCTCTTAAGCCTCAGGCTTAAAACTGGAAAGAGTCAGATTTAATCTAAGATTAGCACCATTCATTTATATATTATTCTTCAGCTGAGCCCAAGATCCTCCTGTGTAAATCCCGAAAAATCACCCCACTGTGGCAGAGAGACACTCATATTAGGCCCTGGATTATCACAGGCTCCTGAAAGGCCCCATCCCAGCCGAAGGCATGAGTCACACACCACCCCCGAGCAAAAGGTCTTTGAGTCTGGGAACAGATTAAGTGGCCTAAACCAATTACACACATTTGGTTTATTCCTAATAAATTCATTGAATTATTAAGAGCACGAAAACTGTGCAAGTATTTGGTAATTACCCAAACCCCTCCTTAAAAATCTGGATTCCCAGCCCCACCGATCCCTCTGTAACAGCTTCCCCTTTGCTTCTTCACCATCCCCACCATCATCCAGTTCCTTCTAGCAGGTGGAGCAGCACCGCTCTTGCTATTTTGAATAAGGAAATAAATAAATTTTGCAAAATGTTTATATCAGGAGATATGCATATAAAAATACCTAACTCTTGGCTGAACCACAAGCTCAACTGACTGGAGAAGCTCACCGAGACCTAGCAAAAAAGAGAGAAAATCCTTTACCTGTGATGCTATCCTGCACCCAGGGTTTCCACCCAGGACTTGAGAAGTGTCAGGGGGCTGGGACGGCACCGTGTCCCACCTGCCTTCCCACTCACGGGTTCTTACAGGTTCAGGCCGCAGGCTGGCTGCAGAACTTCGTTGTCCATCTCGTTTTGCCTGTTTACACACCCGGCTGCCTTGGCCCCCGCCTTTTTTGGGAGGCCCAGAGTTTACCAGCCGGTCTCCAAGGTGACACTGGTGGCTGCGGCTGGCCCAGCCTGCAATTACACCGCTTCCCTGGGCGATTGCTGCTGGGTTGTGAGAGTCCTTTTACTTAACCTCTTTCAAAATCAATGCCTTCCCTCTCCTCATGGCTGGGGTGTAAGTGTGGGAGACACCTCCTGCTGCCCCTCACCGAGATGCCTGCAGATATCTGCAGCAGGGTGCAGCACTGCCATGCCAGCTTTGGCTATGGCAATGTTTTGATAACATGTTTCTTTGCTCCATAGTTCATAGGGTTGAAAAAACTTGCAGGTTCAATCCTTTACTCAAAACACAACAGGAAAAAATCGGTAAAAGACTGTTGATTGTTTCACAAAACAAACAAACGAAAAACCCACAAAAACCAAACCAAACAAAAAAAACACAAACGCATTGCCGGCCTATTTTTTTTTTCCCTTCTGACTAATTGCCATTTTGAACACCCGCTGGTGGTGAGATCCTCTGGGAGATGCTGAGATTGTGCTTATTTGCAGCAAGAAGAAAACTGAAAAGGTTGACACGGAAACATTGCTGTCTGCTTGGATACAGTTATTAACAACTCCTTCTGCAGAAGGTCACAAATGTTAGCTGTGACATAGTGTAACACACGGAGAAGAAATCGGTGCATCCATAGACTCCTCAGGGGTAAAAAATGGCCTGTGTTACGCTTGCTGGCCCCCTCTGGCAGCAACAAGCGTAACACACAGGATCATGTCTGGTGCCAGCAGCAGCTCCTACAAGTCTGCACCAGAGCACATAAGAAATGGGGAGGGAGCTCAGTTCTACCCATGGATAAAACACTGAGCAAAGAATGAATAAGTGCATCGTTTCCTCAGAAGAGCATAAAATTATTTTAGGCAATTACTAGAGTAATGACATTTGCATCCTGGTGTGCTGCTTATCTTTCATCAACAGGTACTTCCTGGTACCAAACCGTAGATTGTGCAAGACTTTGTAGACGCTTCATATCTCTCATCTGGCATTTGATTGTACCTTAATGCACAAGCAGGAAACAATGCTTATTTAATCATTCAGTGATTCAAAAATATTGACTTTGTGACAATGTAACATCCCCCCAGCTGCTATCTTTGTTTTGTGAATTGATCTCCAGAGGCCACCTGGGAATGCAAAAGAGATAAGGGTCTCTGAATATGAGCTGGGCTGCCAGTGCAGGAGGAGCAGCCCCAGCCGTCTGCCAGCACACCCTGCAAAGGCAGAACAGAGACACTGAAGACTGGAGAAATAATTTTCACTGAACAACAACTCAGTCCTTGAAATCCAGCATCTCACCTGAGTAAAGCAGTTCTTCAGATGCAGAATTTGCATTGATTTCAGAGGCATCCATGTAGATTGGAACAGCAAGGATGAGCTCTTTAAAGCAAAATAATAAGTTAATTTAACATCTGGATACTTGGCTGCCTTCTGCTGCGTTTTCTGCCCTTTGCCAGTGAGGACAGGCACACACAAACACATATGGGTGTTCAGTCTACCTCCCACACACTCCTGAGAACTTGACTGTGCCATGTCTGAGCTGGTTAATGAGTTAGAGATCTGAACAATTATTAATGTGCTTTGAGGTGTCTCAGATTGCATCAGGCTGTGATTAAGTTTATTTCATTGTACCTGCTTTGTTACTGTGCACAAAGATGTAAGCAGAGATTAGTTAATTCATAGTTTTTCATAAAGGTGATAGAGATTTCATCAGAACTCTGGAATTTTTCCTCCTCATTTTCTAACTAGCACTGAATACATAGCTGTTTGCTTTTTGGTTTTCTTCAGTCTGAACAGCCTGAACAGTCTGTTCAGTTTGTGGTTCAGCACTGGACTGAATCTACTGAGAAAAAAATCTATGAGATCTAATGTGAGGTGCATACTCATGACAGAGATTGAAATCTTGTCAGTTTAGGTTCCTAAAAGTTCAGATTTCTTGTTGAATTTAGGCAGAAGGTAAGGCAGAAGAAATGCCTTGTAAGCATTATAAAAAGGACCTCAAAGAAAAGAGAGAGGCCACTGGGTATTTTGACGTAGATTTCACATACACTAGCATTGTTTCTTCATGTGCTGCCTGTGACCATCACTGCCTAGAACTGCAGCAGTGAGAAGAGTAGGTGTGAGCACGCCCACTTGTACTTGATAGGGGAATCAGCATGGTGTTTAATTTTCAGTATAACTAAATTAATAAGTAAAAAACCAACCAACCAACCAAAGAACCCCACCGAAACAAAGAAACCAAAAAAACAAACTTCAAAACCCCCAAACCAAACCAAACCAGCCCACCATGAAGTATTAGAACACTATATACCAAAGAAGACTAATTTTACAGGATAAACCTTTGTTGTTTTGTTGTTGTTGTTGTTGTCATTTTGGATTTTTTGTTTGGTTGGTTTTGGGTTTTGGTTTGTTTTGGGTTTTCTTTGTTTTGTTTTGTTTTGTTTTCTGCCATTAAAATTGAGAAAATTTCACATACACCAAAAAAGAAACCACCATAGTAAGTAACATTGTCAAGGGAAAAGTATTCCCATTTTAAACCAAGCTATAATCCAATTAAATTGAACTTCCAATCCAAATGAAGTACTTTTATATCCAAAAATGCTGTCTCCCTGAGTAGTTTGTAGTTATCCATCTGAAATTAATTGCTTTCCAGAGCTGAGACCAGCTGGCACACGCAGCCCATGCTACTGAACTCTTTCTGAAGGGGTGGGGGGTCACATCCAACCTGCGTGCTGAGGACGGTCTCTCCAAGTGGGTCTGACCCATCGCAGTGACCCTTGGCTTGTCCCCTGCCTGACAGATCCCTCTGCCCCATCTTCGACATTCCTTACCTTTACCTCGTCCTGTCTTACCTTTTCGGGGAAGCAGAAACATTTACATTTTTTAACACTACATCTGTTGTGTGACATGAAATTTAAGGTGGTTTGAGATCAGGAATATTCCAGAAAAGAGAGCAGTTGTTTTGAAATAGTTGTGTTTTTTTTTTTTCCTTGCCAATCTACCACAAATATGTTTTCAGTTAGAGAATGAAAAATTTGAACACTAGATACTTCTGCTTTTTAAGAAGTTTACCAATAAATATTTACAAAAAATCAATTATTCTTACTTTGTGCCTTGAAATAATGAAAGTTTAAGTTTTAAAGATTTTACACAATGTGGAAAAAACTTAATTTTGGGGTTTTATTCTCTCACATTTTTCAAAAATATTGAGCTTCTGTCAATCACAGTCAAACAATGCAATGAAGGTCTAATGCAAGTAACTTCTGTGCTCAAAGCTATGAAGGTCTGACATGCATGGGAAACTTCCCTGTCTCTCTTTCCTCCAGAAAATAAAATAGCTAAATGGACCCAGCATTTAGTAGGATCAAATACCTTTTGATGCTGAAAAGCTGCGCTGGATGTTTGCAGAGGGGAGGAGGTAAGAAGGAACGGGAAAGCAGCCTGCAGCGTGCTGCAGCAAAAACGAGAACAATGTGTTCTCAGTGAAGAGGGCACAGAAAAGGCAGCCAAAACCAGAGAGGAGGACAAAGGGCTGGCACAGGCTGAGGAAAGAAGCTTGCTTGTGAAGACTCTGCTCTGGGCACAGGCCAACATGGGAATTCTTGATCATTTCTTGACAAATCTCCAGGTCCTCTACACTGTGGATGTTCACAGGTATATGGGATTGCACAGGTGTCATTTGGCAGGAGGGAAAAAGGAGGAGGAAAAGCAATGCCGGCAGTTGTACAGGAGAGAGCAGAGGCTCTTTCTTGTAGGACATGGGCAAGGTGTTGGCTGCAGGAGGCGCTGGGTGCTGCAGAGAGAAGTTGCATTAGCTGCCAGTGAGGGGAATGTTTCACCTGTCAGCCTGAGGAGTTTGTGTGTCTGCAATTGTTACTTCAGTGCAGGGATGAGTTAACAGACTAAAGACCCGGAGTTAGATATCAAAGCAGAGTAATGCAAAGTACTGGCATTTACCCTCTCCTAATGATGCAGTGCCCGAAACCTTGTGGCTTGTGATCACCAGAACCTGAACATTTGACTCCTTGGAAGTACCATTGTTCAAAAAGGGCTCCCTCACCCAACTCTGACCTGCTCTCTGAAACAATGAGAGTCCAGCCATGCATATGTAGGGCCATTTTAGCCACCCAGGACACCCCAGGTACCTGCAGAGAGGCATGCAGGACTTACCTGAGCTCTCCTGGGAGAGGAGCTGAAGGGATGGCAGAACAGTCAATGATATCAGATACTGGCATTTAGGCAACTGAATCACCCTCTAGCTGCCCCTGCTATAGGTTTTACAGCATCATAAGAACATTTAAAGTCAAAAAATAATTTGTTTGGGTCAGCCCAAACATCTCCTGGCCCAGTTTCTTAATCCCACAGTGACTAGCAGTTGCCATTGGGGCAGAAGCACTGAGCATGCCTGTAGAGTTCTCTCCACCATCCCCCTTCCAGCATCCAGGTATTTCTTGGCTTCCTGAGCTAGAGGTACCACATACAGAGTAATTCTCCATGACTTTATCTAGCCCCTCTTTGAACCCATTCACACCTTTGGCCCTTGTGAAAAACCTCACAGCAACAAATACCAGAGGCGCTGAGTTGTCACATCCTGTGGGTCACATGTGGTGGCGCAAGCAGCCATTCAGATTTTGGGGCATCCTCATGGGTGAGAACTAGAAGGCAAGAGGTGATGCAACTGGTAAAGTCCAGAAAGGGTGTCTCTGCCAGCAGGCCTCCCAATCTGGTGACAAGGGCTTTAACCCAGGTTTGCTGGGACTGGTGACCAAACCCTGTGGAAAAGGAGAGGCACGGAGAGGCCCTAATACTTTCTAGCTGAAAGCAGCACACCTGGCAGCCACCTAAAGTGCCCACATAGCACAGATGTACACACTCCAGGAGAACAGAAGGAATTAAAAGTCTAAGTGCACTCTTCTTTTACTGGTTTCTTCTTATTTGCCTGGGGTAGGAGTCAGACATGGGTTTGTAATTCCAGGCTAGGTTATTAGACATGGCTTTCCAAGGATGCTGCTCTTTAGCCTTGGTGGAATTAAATCTGCTTAACATAAGCACTTTCATAAGCCTCTAAATTTTTGGCCTACAGGGAAGACTGTATCTTAAGATGAAAGTCCCTGCAATTCCCTCCCTAATCACGCACAGGTGCCTTCAACAGCCTCAAGGCAAGCCCAAGGGAGCTTGGTGTCTGGTTCTACTGAAGCTCCCAGGAGCGTGAGGCTCTCGCAGACATTCTTGGGCAATCTGCCATCACAGCCTTGAGTCCTGATCTGAGCCCACAGCTTTCACAAAGCATGTATATGGAATTAAAATGAAGACAGATTTCTTCTCCACTACCTCCTGGCATCTAATAGTTTAGCTCTGGGATTATATTTTCCAACGTCATCCTCCACCATCCAGTCTGGATATGGTTTTCATTACTGGAGGAAGCAGACCCCCGACACAGGAGACTCCAGCTTGGGCTTGTGAACTCCCGCGGCTTGGTAAAGGATGATGGGGAGAAACTGCCAAACCCTACTTTCTCTGGGGTTTGAGAGCAAACTTAGTGCTTTTCAGATATCAGCAAGATCTAAATAACAGGCTCAGATGCTGCAGCCCTTGTAGCTCTGAGCCCATTTCCATTTTAGCAAAAATCACATCCTTACGACTCTTTTGCTTAGTGGTGACTGGGGGAGAAAATCTGCTGGCAGGTGAAAAGGAGAAACACACCTTTCCCTTTCAGATGCAATCCTGTGTTTGCTTTTCACTGTAAATGAAGACAAAAACACATTTGAAGTTTCTGGTGAAAAAGCTTTCTGCAACACCGTTTCAGGTAAATCATAATGTCCACTTCTGATAAACCCAAAGTGCTCTGGTTCTGGCATGGATCTTACTGCACATCACCAGCCAGCCATCGTTGAAATTATGGAACACTGAGATGCTCCTCTTTCTTCTTTACCATTCCACATGCAAAATTAAAACAAAACAAAACGAAATGTCTACCCTACTTTTAAAATTCTGAGGTTGTTTGTCTGTTCATTTGTTTCATGCTTTTTAACGTGGAATGAAATATAGGTAATTCCTTTCAGTAGCTGCACAGGATCTCAATCCTACAGGCTCTTTTCTCCTACCAGGCAGATTTTTTAAATCAAATTAGAGTTGTCTTTCTATAATTTTTTGTGTCTCTCTGTTACAATGGCATTAAAGGCTTCAGCCAAACAGAGCTTACTTTAACAGGAATACATTTAAAACAAGTTTCATCTGTATACTACCTCCTGTGTATTGCAAACCACTGCAATGAAAATGTTATAGTGGTGAGAGGATTATATTACAAGCAAGTTTTCCTCATGCCTTTGACACAAGCAATTTCAACCTTTGACTCCAGTTTGGCAGCATAGTACCAGTGGTAGGAAAGGTCCTGAAATATGTGTTCGTACGCTGAAAGTTTAATTTGGTGCAGGATGGGAAGCTGAAAAGAAAACGAAACAAAACACAACCAAACCAACCAACCAACCAAACAACAAAACAAGAGCTGTTCCTGATCTCTAAAACTTTGAAACTCTGCATAGTTTCTTTTATCAGTGAACACTCAAGAGGTGTGGACTTGCAGAAGATGTAGTGCATCATAAAAATATAAAGAAGGACTCAACACCATAGCAAGTCTCATTCCCTGAGAGGCAGACAAGAAATGCAGCCTGTAACCTGGCATTGCCCCTGCTATCAACAGCCCACCAGCTTTGTAGGGAGTTTGTAGAGCTTCAGGATGAGGGCCTGCCACACTTGCTTTGCCTCAACTTTGCCTGAACTTTGCTTGATCTACTTGTACCTTTCTTTTATTTCTTCCTGTGACAGCAATTTCTCTAACTGACTAGCTGCCTATAGTAATTAGTTTTCATTTTGTTTGTATATGCATGGTGCAGTTTTATATAGACAGCAGTAAAATTAGCAAGTCTATGTATAATAAGGTATTTATGACTAATGCCATGCAGGTTTGAGAAATACGAGACTGTTAACAATTGCAGAGGCCTTGAGAAGCAGAGACACAGGATGCCATGCAGAGCAATACCGATGTGAAATGATAAAAGCTGGGGCACAGGCTTGGATTGGTGACCCCATAGCTCCTCATCAGTGGTCAGTTAGGGAATGTAGACCTGGAAATGGATAAAACTAGTTTTAGTGGTAGCAAAGAGAAAAAAAAAAATAGCCTCTAACATATGTGAAACACACTACATACAGCAAATTCAGCTGCAACATGGAGCTGCACACCAGTGAAAAAAAGAGGAAAATGTAAATGCATGTTAGGAAACACAGACAAACGACCTCAAGTAGATCCTAGAGCATCGGCATGATACAACAAAGGACACCAGAAGCTGAAGATTTACAGTGCTAGGTCATTCTTCAGGCTGAAGATGCTGACTTTAAGACCCAGAGGAACAGCAGAAGGGAACAACATAATCCCCAGAAAATGGATAAAATACTAGGACATGTGTGTGTTACAATTTTAATTGTATTATTTTTGACACCTTTCCCTGTATTGAAGTATTTTAACTGCATTATTATTATTCTCAATTCTGTAACAATTAGATTTGGACTAGCAATAATATTAATAGACTCTTAGTGTTTCAATTAACAATGAATTCTTGGCTTTACTTACATGTAAGTTGTTCTTTCTTTTTGCACATAAACAAGACCTTGAGCATAATAGAAGGGAGGAAAGATGAGCATGGGAGCTTCTTCAAACTGCGCTCCCCGTGAGCGGCCAGAAGGCACTCAGTAACACCAGTCCTGCTCTTTCCAAGGTCTGCTATGCATGTTGCCAGCTGCCAGACGCCTTAATGGGAAGTTTTACTGTTATGTTGTGTGCAGTTATTTTCAGATCCGCAGAGCTGAGGTCTGTCCTGACAGTGAGATTGCTTTGTCCATTTCCAAGTATTTTGCTTGAATGGGATGGTGAGTTTTTTCTTAACTGGGAAGTTAGGCAGGCGAAGTCTCTCTCCATAATGGCTGCAGGGTGGTGTTGTCTTTGTCTTTGCATATACCATGCACTTTACCCTTGATCGCAGTTTAGCATATCACCATGAATGATTTTAAATAGAGGTGTAAGCATGTGTTGGTTATGCCCAGCAGATTTGGCATCAGCTACTCAGATCTTGCAGCAAAGACCCGCCCCATCCAACCCATAATGAAATATGCCCCAGCTGTGGCATTTCCTTTCCCTCACACCAGCAAGCTTTGTTCTCCTTTTGTCTACCCTCTAGTTTAAAAAATGCTAGAAAAAAAAAAAAAAGAAAAAAAAAATCCACGTTAACCTCCCCCAAAATGCACACAAGCTTTTCTTCCATAACCCAGGGGCTCTTGTCCAGCTGTGGGTTGGGTGGGAGTGCCAGCAGGAGACCACAGCTTCCAAGCAATTCATCACCCCACCTTGCACAGTGCAGTACACATCTAGATGGCTTGTGTAAGAAGGGACCAAGAAGCATTGTATGGTGTCACAGTTCTGCAGACACATGCTGGAGAGGACATCCAACAGGGAAATGCTGAGAAGTAGGCCCACACAATGCTGCAGAAATGGTAACGGAATTCCCAAAACTTTTCTAACTCCACAGGCCAAGTTGTAACATGTTACAGACCCTCCTTTGTTTTGAGACCTTCTTCACCAGTCAAGTTGTAAATTCACTCCTTACCAAAGTTCCTGATGATTTTAGAACTTTGGCATCTAACATGTAGTTAGATGCAATGGAGATGAAACATCCAGCGTCCCCACTTCTCCCTGAAGTTAGTCACCCGGGACATGACCATTTACAGCAGCCAATGTTCTCACTCTGTGTCTCACTGTGTAGCTCCATTGCAACACTGATGTTGATGGGGACCCTGCAACAGTACAAACCACAAGCAGGGAAGTGGTCGTTTACACAGCATAAAGTCTGGGATACTGGCATGAATCAGCATTTAAGTGTTTGTAAACTAGTTTTTGTGCTTGAAGACTTGTCCTCTTTCATCAAATTGTCTCAAATGGATCTATGCTAGTGAAAAATGTAGCTCGGCCATACGAAAAAGCACCCAGACCACTAATACTGCTTTGTTCCTGCATTTGAAGCCAGATAATGCTAACAAGAATTTGTTGACATTATCTACCCAGACATTTCATAATCTGGCATGTTTGTTATCTACAGGAGGAAGTCACTATTCTCTGATGGATGAAGCCTCACAAGCTTTTGTACAAACAGTCATAGGATCTGGATATCACCAAAGATGGCTGGTTTGATGATGCCAAGAGAAAAAAAAAAATCAGCTCATATAGTAACAACAAAAAGTAACTAAACAATTCTCAAAATAGAATATTACAAGAATAATGTGAATCACAATTATATTTCTACTGTGAATATTATGTGGGCTCTAGTGATGGTGCATTTAGTCCACTGCCAGTTGCTGCTGCCAAGGACAGGAGCTGCAGTGCTATGCTGCGGTTCATGGCCGGTCACTCTCCACAATGTCCTTAAGCAAAGGAAGCTCTACCGAGTGGCACCTTTGCTGTGCCAGTCCAGCTCTTCCTCTGATGTCACCTGGTGTCACTCCCTACCCGCACAGTGTGACCTGGCCCAGCCCTGTCCAGCCATCACCAACGTGGCACGTAGCATCAAGAAAGAACGTGGGAGCTAGAGTCCTAGAGACTGCTTTGGCTGCTTTCAGCAATGTTTTGACACAAATGCCAAGTAAATTCTCCTAACATAACCGGTGGCTAGATGATGGCAACGCAGTGGATGTGGTCCATCTTGATTTCAGTAAAGCATTTGACACAGTCTCCCACAGTGTTTTCCCTGTTAAATAGAGGAAGTGTGGTCTGGACGATCGAGTAGTGAGGTGGACTGGGAACTGGCTGAAGGAAAGAAGCCAGAGAGTTGTGGTCAATGGGGCTGAGTCTAGCTGGAGGCCAGTATCTAGTGGAGTGCCTCAAGGGTCAGAACTGGGGCCAGTATTATTCAATATATTCATAAATGACTTGGATGAGGGAATAGAGTGCACTGTCAGCAAGTTTGCTGATGACACCAAGCTGGGAGGAGCAGCTGACATGCCAGAAGGCTGTGCTGCCATCCAGAGAGACCTGGACAGGCTGGAGAGTTGGGTGAGGAAAAATTTAATGAAACATAACAAGGGCAAGTGTCGAGTATTTCATCTGGGCAGGAACAGCCCCAGGTTCCAATATAAGTTGGGGAACGACCTGTTGGAGAGCAGCGTAGGGGAAAGGGACCTGGGGGTCCTGGTGGACAACAGGATGACCATGAGCCAGCACTGTGCCCTTGTGGCCAGCAAGGCCAATGGCATCCTGGGGTGTACTAGAAGGGGGGTTAGTAGGTAAGAGAGGTTCTCCTCCCCCTCTACTCTGCCCTGGTGAGACCACACCTGGAATATTGTGTCCAGTTCTGGGTCCTTCCCTGGAGACATTCAAAACCCACCTGGACACCTTCCTGTGTAACCTCATCTAGGTGTTCCTGCTCTGGCTGGGGGATTGGACTGGATGATCTTTTGAGGTCCCTTCCAATCCCTGACATTCTGTGATTCTGTGAACTGCACTATCACCCCAGTGATACTATCACCAGACCTCCTCTAGCCAGAAGAAAAACATGGGGCCCTGGACCTCTGGAAAATTTGAGGCTCCAAGCTTATCCTGGAGGGTTTGTGGTTACATGGCACAAATCAATGCCTGTTTCTTAGGGACAAAGTAAGGTAAATTGGGAGGATGAAAGCACAGAGACATACCCTTGGCCAGTGGATCTTTCTGAGAGGTTTGGTGCCTGACATCTAGCTGTTCTCTGACTGTCATTGTCACAACTGGGATCTAGATCAGTATGAACCGTGAACTCTCTGTCTCCTTTTGCCCCAGAGCTGTGAAAAAGCAAATGTTACTCATTCCTTATTCCTTTGAAATAAAGGTTCATTTTTGACTCATGAATCCAAAGGAAAAAGAAACAAGCTGAGTTAAAAGCAATATGTTAAAAATGTCTTCTCTTTGAAAACATAAATATCATATGGCTTAAAATAGGAGAAGTCCAATTCCTACCAAGGTACCAAGTACTGTGGTGGCCAGCACTATGCTGATGAACTTAAGAAAGGATTTGACAGCAAAACGAACAGGTTTGTGGAGGCCAGGTACACAGTCTTCGTGATTTCTCTTTACAGGCAGTTAATAACAATCCATCTTCGATTATCTGCAAATCCCATTCACATTCCTCACAGCTCCAGACAGTGGCTTTGTAAATACTAGGCTTTAAATAATGAAATAAGGCTGCAAAAGTAATTCAGTGGAAATTCTCTCTCGTTTCACCATGTGGGAGGCAAAATGTGGGAGGCTACTCTGGGGACAGGCTCTTCTGTTGATGAGGAAGATGAATGGGTCATTACACTAAGCTCAGCGATTTGATGAGTTTGGAGCTATGACAAATGAGCTTCTTGTCAAGTGCCTTGGCTGGTGTTACTAGCTGGCTAGCTAGATATGTAGATAGATTTTATAAATAGATTTTTGCCTACCAGCACAGTCTGTTGTCTAGAGTTTTTCACACTGCCCATGGTTTCCTGGGAGGCAGAGCTTTGCCGCACTTGAATCCTGAGGCTACTCGAGGCACCACAATGTTCACCTTAACTCTGGCCTCTGGAAAAGCAACCTATGGCTTCCAGACCTCACAAGCAAAGCTGCAAGCAGCCCAGAAGAGTGTGCTGTGGTGTGGGATGGGAGGACGCGGGTTTCAAGCGGACAGTCATACATATAGCTGACAGGGATGTTGTGAAACAAGGTATATGCTCCTTCTGTTTAAGAATGCTTTGAAAGTAAGCAAATCTTATAAGTATGGATTTCAGTGGTACCAAGGATCAAGGATTTTCTTTTTCAATCCAGAAGTATTAGTGTGCACTTGATTTTTTTTTTTAATACGCTTTGTTATTCTTTTCAACAGGACCAATTGAAAAGTTAACTATATTTGTTAACATCTAAAGCATTAAAATTTAAAGAATTCACAATCTCTAAAACTGGTGAGGAAGTAGCAATTAAAATGCTCAGTACCAATAGCACCCCATTAGACAGTCTTGCTTTTCCTCACATACAAATAGATGTTCAGCCCCTTACCTGAGTTGCATGAATCATCTGGCATACCAGTATTATACTCAAAGAACTCAATTCCTTGAAGGAGAAATTTGGCATAACATGGTTGATGCTCTTAATCCCTCCTGCACTGCTGTAGAAAAATTAAGGTGTGCTCTGTAGCAGAGTTCCCTACTGCTAGCAGGATACAGACTGAGATGGACAGTCCTATGTGTTGTGTCTTGATATTTCATCCCCACACAGCTATGGATTTCTGGAGTCGTGTGAAGAAGAGTTTTGTGCCTCTCTGATCACTAATAGCCAAAAGTTGGGAACAGACTAATTTGAAAATATCAGCAAAGAAAGAAAAACAAAATTCAACACAAATCTGACTATACAGAATATGGTTGGTTTGTTTGTTTGGTTGGTTTGGTTTTTTTGTTGGTTTTGGGTTTTGGATTTGTTTTGGTTTTTTTTAAAGACATATCAATTCTCTCAATCTACATAGGTTAACAGTTGCTGCCCTGTCCTTCCTGATTGAGTGGCAGAAGCCAAGGTGGCAGACAGCAGAAACTGTTGAAGCTCTTAATTTTAAAGCAGTAGAGATATGAAAAAATATCTCAAGAGTGTAAGCATCTGTGGCAGGATGCAAAACCCCCTCTCTCCCCCTCCCTCCTTCATCATGGAAGGAGTGGGCACATCTCCCTCTCTCTCTGCTACTTGAGGCTAACAGCTTGGTTTTTTTGGCCCCAGAGCACCCTGGCCAGGGCCATTAGGAGAAGGGAGTGCCGAGGCGCCACTGAGCGGCTGGGCACCTGCGGACAGTGTGGGGGATGTTTGGAGGCTTCAGGGGCACCCACAGCCAGTGTGGGGGTGCAGAGAAGCTTCTGGAATGCCTACAGTCAGATCTGATCAGCCAATAAAAACGGGACTCTCGTTGAGACTCCGCCCATTGTTGCGGGTCTCTCGGAGCACGAGCAAGATGCTGTGGCAGAGACCCCCCCCCGGGATGGAGACTCTGCTCACCTCGCCGCCACGGGTGTGAGTAAAACTTAACCCTCGCAGAATTGCGAGTGTATTTATACTTTCCGTGCACATTTGCACGTGTAACTTTCCGTGCTCAATATGAGCGCATGTAAAATTAATCCTCGCAGAATCGCGGGTGTATTTTGCTCCTGTGCTTCCACGTAAGCACGTGTAACTTTCTGTGCACATTTGCACGCGTACTTTCCGTGCTTAATACAAGCACGTGTACTTTCCGTGCACATTTGCATGTGTAACTTTCCGTGCTCAATACAAGCACGTGTATAAATTATTTCCTCGCACAATCACAAGTGTATTTTCCTCCCGTGCTTCCACATAAGCACGTGTAATATTCTGTGCACATTTGCACGTGTATTAACCCTCACAGGATTGCGAGTGTATTATAAATTTACCCTCGCAGAATCGCAAGTGTACACTTTCCATACTCACGACGAGTATTTGTATCTCTTTAAAATAATCCCACACTGTGTACAGACAAGTGTGTACTCCTCCCGGACTCAGAGACGGCTCCGGCATTGTTTTGGTGAAGCCACATGCATGCGCTCTGTGGACCGCCTGTTGTATTAGTTGCTGCCCCTTAATAATTTTCCTCAACTGATATCCAAACCTTTATTTAAGTCACTTTTGGAGTGCTAAAACCCTGTTTCTCACTGGTTTAATAAAAGTTGTTTTGGACCCTGTTGTCCCTTAAACTAACCTCGGGGTGCCTCCGTGACAGCATCCAAGGAAATAACTGCTTGAATCCAACGCTGGTACTGTTAGAACTGAAGAATCGTTTCACTTGCCATCCTGTTCTATTGGTCTCTGCAAGTGCTAACAGACCTCATAGCCGAAGTAAAAAGTTTGTTGTTGGTGGTGTTGTTTGTTGTTTTGTTTTGTTTTGTGTGTGTGTGTTTGTGTTTTGTTTGCTTGTTGTGTTTTGTTGGTGTTTGTTTGTTTGATGTTTGTTTGTTTTCTTTTTAGCTGTGACAGTGGGCCAGTTCCTTTCAGTCTTGTTAAGGAACCTTCTCTTCTGGAGGAGTACCGGTTTGGCCTATCTGCCCCAAAGTAAATGGAACTGTCACCTTGCCTGACGGCTGATGGGCTCAAACTGCCAGACTGTTGTATTAGTTGCTGCCTCTTAATAATTTTCCTCAACTGATATCCAAATCACAGTTGGATATCTCAGGTGGACTGACTAGCTGTGGACTCCAACAGCAAGTATATATAGCTGATCTAAAGATTGGTTCCGTATTTCTTCTTTATTCAAATATACTAGAGCATTCAGACAATCTCTGTAACAGTTCCCAGAGAAATAACCACATAAGACATGGTCTGATATTGCTAGTGACAAAGATCTTCATTTAAATGAGAGCAGTATTGTGGTCTTAACCCCTAAGGCTCAACAGTAATTTTTGTTCCTGATAAATGGTGACTGAACTTCTGATTATACTGCTGCAGCATTTCAACAGATGTCTGCTTAAACAGGAAGTCCATCCCATTTTTTAGAACAGTCTTTAAGGTTTCTACCTCAAAATTTGTTCCAAATCACTCAGAACTGACAAAAGGGAACACTGACCGAAGTTCATGCTGTTACCCCTTCAGCAGGGAGCTCCCACCTCAGTGGGTACCCTGGGACACACCTGCTACCCAGCAGTGTTCAAGCCTGCTCAAGCACTGCAGCCACAGCCTCTGCAACGTCTATTGTTCAGACCTCACAAGTTGGAGCTGATACAGAAAGATGTTTTAAACAGCAGTCCAGAAAGCCTGACTCCAACTATGTCCTCCTTAGCCACCACTGAACTGTCTGTGAGAGGCAATAACACAAGACACGTCTTTATTTTATTTTGGTGCCCTGAATTGCACCACACTTGCGCAGTTCTCAGTCTCTGCCCAAACTCACTCCCTCGTTTTCTCTTTGTGTAGGGACTCTCAACTTCAAGCTCAGGTTAGATGCCTGATATATAAGAGAGGCAAATTCTACAGAGTGTTTGCACAATGCTGAGCCCAACACAGGCTCTTACGGCTGCTCTGCAGTCAAAACTACGTATTCTTAGACCTTAGGTACCAGCCATTGGCATGTTGTTATCAGATTTCCTACAGAAAATTTGAGGTGAGGCTGTGAGCAGGAAAAGGTGTAAACTTGCACCAGGAGCACACAGAGATCACATCCTCCTCATCACCACTACTCAGTCTCTCGCGTTGCTTTGCCCCTCAACCCACTTCCCTCGTCCCCTCTCTCTCTGCCCTGGGTTCACTTTGCCTCAGTCCTTTCCACACACGGTGTGACACAAACAAGTCCCCTGCGCACCCTCTGAATGGGGTGACACTGTGTCACACTGGCTGCCACTGATCCTAGCCTCTTACAATAGACTTGCTAGGCTTTTGTGAAACCAGGGCTTGAAAGCTGTTGCTTGCTCATTGAAATATGTCACAGCAGCACACTACTTTTGCATCTTCTTCTTGATTCCCACAGACTCTAAACCAGCAAATTCTTCCAAAATAAAAAGCATGATGTTTTTACAGGAGTACTAGTGCTTATGGAAGGAGCCAGCCTCTGGGAGATAAGAGGAACATGGAACACACAAGAAAAATTCCCAGCAGCATGCAGCCTTTGTGAAGTTTACTCAGAATAGATGTCCTTTCCTAAGCATTGGAAATTATTTCATTTGACAGTGAATTGTTTAACTATAAGTGTTGCTTAGGTTTCAAAGGCCTAGATTTCCACAGAGCACGTCTAGGTACTGCCTCAGTTACACCTTTGCTCTCATGTTGACTGGGTGACTCAAAACACTGTGTGGTGGAAGGAACCTGAGAGCATAACGCACATTCATAAAACACTCCAATACCTGACCTCTGTTTATGAGCAGCATCTTTCTTCGCAGTTCGGGTCATATTCCCTAAGAAGGGAAGGAAAGATGTGTCTTCTGTCCAAGTCAGGCCCTGAACAACTTTGGCTTCTTCATAAAGCTCTCAAAAAATCCTGAAGGCAATGGTGTATAATGAACTAACGCATAACAAGATGGAGCAAAAAATATAGGATGTTTATGCAGAGGAAGGGTTAAGATCTGTACTACAGTATGCAGAGAGCAGGATGAACAGGCAGCAGGCTGCAGCAGGCACACCATGGCACCATGCAGGCAGAGCTGAAGTGAGTGGGACAGAACAAGGTTAATTCACAACTCTGATAATTCAGTCAGTCAAATGCTTTTTCAGAAGACTTAAAACTCACTGAACATGTATGCTAGTTGCATTAGCAACTGTTGACTATTAAACAACAAAATTTATATTGCTCTCTGGGCAAATAAAAATCTGACAATGAATAATGGAAAACTAATATCTAATGCAGGATAACTCCCATCCTCTGAACTATGTACAGTCAGGCTTACAGTAGCTACTTCTCACAGCAAGTCTGAAGAGTGTGGCTGCTTGACTATGCTGGGAGTGATTCACTTCAATAACCAGTCTCTGGAAAGAAATTTCAAACATACAGAGAAGATCATTCTGCTTCTCCTACCTCTTCTCTTGTAAATAGAGAAAGTGCCATCCACAGGATGATGATGATAGATGTCTCAGTTTGGTCCACTGCCCTTTCTGTTACTAATCTTTCTTAACATCTGCATGCATCATTCATTCATTGTGTTATGCATCATTCATTCACTGTGCACTTCTACTGCAGCGATAGCACAGGCTGGTCTTGAGCATCCAAAATGTTTCCAGCAACCCACTTAAAACAGCAGTTGCAGATTAACTATAGGAGACAATAAATAATCAAATACAGGAATCACCTAGTCTTAGTTGTTACAAATATTATGATGTGCTAAAAAGATTAATTACTCCAGGGTATGGTTTTTCGATTAATGATATCCAGAAGATATTTCTGTACCTCTCAAGAAAAATGTCACTTTATCAGTGCAAAAAGAAAACTAAAACCATACTCTGCCACTATAGCTCTATAGAGACAATATTTAAATTAAAAAAACCAAAACAAAACAACAAACCTGTCTCTTCTTCCTTCACCTTATTTTTGCCCTTTTTTTTTTTTTTTTAGGTAGGGAATAGAAAAGTGATAAGTACACAAGCTTCTCAATTTCCCTTTTTAATCTGCTTTAAAGAAAATGTAAAAAGATGAGCAAAGCAAGGTGGGATTGTACAGTAAAATTACAATTCCTCTTCAGTAAACTTAACTTCTATCTGGAAAAAATATTTAGGTCAAATTTCTCCAGTGGATCACTATAAAAAATATTTCAGAGAAGCATGAATATGTAAAATACACCAGGGAAAATGTATTGCAGAAATTATTTATTTCATGCCAACTTAACTCTTTCACTAGATATTTTAACACACATTTCAAAAATACATCCAGTACAACAATAATTTAGAACACTACAGTGAAAAATCTATAACTCACTGAATTTCAAAACTAAGTATTATGCATACATACTTGCATCATAAGGCAAAAGAAGATAGTCTATCCATAAGCAGCACTCCTACAACCTATCCTTGATAAACACTGGAAAATAAACATCTTCTATTACTACACCTCTACTTACAAATTCATTCCCTTATCATCCAGATACCTCTATAGAAATATAAGGTATTTCTATAGAAAATAATTAATTTCTACTGTGATGGCTAAGCCATCAGTCTGCAACTATTACAATTCACAGGAGTATGTAAAATATAACAACATTATCCTGAAGAAACAACTGAAGTTGCATCTTATTATTGCCTGCCAATTACAACTAAAACACACATGCACAAAACCATGCTGAGGAATACATTCCAGTGCATTTTAATAGAAACAAAGAATAAACCTGATGGGGCTTCCCATATGACTGAAACAGAAGATACTAAATATAACACAACATAATCAATGACAGCAAGTAATGTTTTAGAAAGGGATCTAGTTCAAGGTGCTTTTATGCTAAGGATGCTGGGTTTCTGTTAACATAATCCAACGGTGTAGGAGTGTCTCAGCTTTAGATTAGACTACTTAATTAGAGGCACAGCTAGTACTGGAGAACTGCCATGAAGCAGCACATATTCCTGCAGAGCTCACTAGAGAAAAAGACCGTAAAAGTTTCAGAAAGTTTATAAGATGCACAAATAAGCTGCTCTGAAAAAAGTAATCATTTTCTGAATTTTAAAGAGCAATTAAAACCTAGAAGACAATACATACTCTAAGTAGTGTTTTTGTTAATAATCAAGATGCACTTATTTGTCTGTTATGAATAGGTCACATTTCTTTAACAAACCTCATAAAAAGTTTTCCTCCGTAGAGTGATCTCTATTTGGTATTGTAAATGCCCCTCAGATTGCAAGTAATTATAGCAATAATGAAAACTAGAACAAAACACTGTATTTTTCACATAGCACTTACAGTATTCCACAGTAAATTCAATAAAAGACAAATTACCATAATCACAGAAAATCAGGCTAATCAATTTTTAATACTTTGTAAAAATTATTATCATAGTTGTTGTAGCAAGAATAAATACTGAAAAGACAACAGTTTTCAGCTATCCCCATGAATACTGTCAAAGACAATTTTACAAGTGCAATTTTGATTGCAAAATAAAGGCAGATTATACATCATGATTTTATCCAGCAGTGTAAGTTACAGTAGTATAAAGTTTGTTGTTTCTTAACATGTTATCGTACCTAAATAATAAAATATACCATGGTTTCTCCAAAGTGTCACTATTAGCACATACTAAAAGTTGTATATCCTTTACCTTCCCTCATTAAAAAAATCCCTCACTTCATCACTGAGAGCTGCACCTTTCCTAAGCAGAGTGCAGAGGACTCATTTCCCAATATAGATATCAGGATATGTATATTTGTAACTGCCTGAAAAAAACAGAACTACAAATCTAGTAGGAGTAGTAAGTTTGACTAGAGCTTTTTGCTATTCATACTTTTAAAGAAATCTAGTACTGACACGGTATGAAAGTAGCTACTGTTTTCACTCCCACTTTTCAAAGTTCACTACAACTTGCATGGATTATTTTCACTGGTTTAAATCTTTGACATGAAGATACTTAAACATTTGTACTTAACTTGGGTGGGTTTTTTGGTGTTTTGGGTTTTTTTTTGGTATTCACAGCTGAAAAGGAAACTGCAGAAATGATGATGAAATGGCAGCATACCCTAACTGCTCAGTAATTCAGAAAGTGAAACTAAAAAAAAAAGAAATAATTGACATTTTTTAGCTGCAAATGAATACGACTATATACTGACAGAATAAATAAACCAACATTCAGTTCACAAAAGCACACTTTGCAAAGCAGTTGTATTTTAAATCACCTAAGCTGGAGCATCAAATGTGATGCAAGAACATGATTAGCCTACAGTACAGTAATGTCTTCAACATATCAAAGCTAGTTTTAATTTTTTTTAGCTGTGGTAGTGTTAGAACTAGAGCTAAAGTGGCAACTAACTTATAAAAAGTTGCTGCAATTTGTCTATGAATTGTCATAGAATCACAGAACAGTTTGGGTTGGAAGGGACCTTCAAAGCTCATCCAGTCCAACCCCTCTGCCATGAGCAGGGACATTTTCAACTAGATCAGGTTGCTCAGAACCCCATCCAGCCTGGCCTTGAATGTCTCCAGGGATGGGGCATCTACCACCTCTCTCAAGTGGAGTAAATCGTTTGGCATGTAGCCCCCAAACAAGTTCTGCATTATTTGTACAAGCAGTAAGCAAATTAGTTTAAAACTAGCTCAAGTACGCAGCAAATGTTGTGCAGGCATTAGTTCCATGATGCTTTTTAATACTTGTAACTCTATATTTCTTTTTGTGAAAATCTTCCAGATTTACCCACATGAGCTCACAATTGCTTTTCAAAACACACTTCAGATTAATTTGCCGAAAAATTGCACATAATTAGAGCAACTGCTTGTCAGCAATGACCACTGTGGATGAAACCTGACTTCACTAATCAACCCTGTATTTAAACACCCAGCATCCAGGGAGCGTGTGACATCAGGGATCTCCAAGTGCAATCCAGAGAACTCCAGCACTCCCGGAGTTTGCTGTTGGGAGGGAAGGGGGTCAGGCAAAGAGTAAAGTCAGAACCCTGAATTTTAGGAAAGCCAGCTTTTAGCTCTTCAGGGAGTTAGTCAGTCAGAACCCCTGGGAAACTGCCCTCAGGGACAAGGGAGCAGAACACAGCTGGCAGATCTTTAAGGACACTTTCCACAGAGTGTAAGAGCTCTCGATCCCCAGGTGTAAAAAATTGGGAAACAAAGGCAAGAGACTGACATGGCTGAATCAAGACCTGCTGGTCAAACTAAAGAGCGAGAAGGAAATGCACAGGCAGCAGAAGCAGGGACAGGTGTCCTGGGAAGAGCACAGGGACACTGCCCAGTTGTGCAGAGATGGGGTCAGGAAGGCCAAGGCGCAGCTGGAGCTGAACTTGGCAAGGGAAGCAAAGAATAACAAGAAGGGCTTGTACAGGTATGTCAGCCATAAAAGGGAGGTCCAAGAAAGTGTACTCCCCTGGTGCGCAAGACTGGCAAACTGGTAACAACGGACACGAGAAGGCTGAGATATTCAACAACCTTTTTGCCTCAGTCTTCACTGGCAGCCTCTCTTCCCACACCTCTTGACTGGATGAAATAAAACACAGGGATAGGGGGATCAAAGTACCTCCAACTATAAGAGAAGATCAGGTTCATGATCACATGAAGAACCTGAACATAGGTAAGTCTATGGGACCTGATGAGATGCATCTCAGAGTCCTGAGGGAATTGGCTGATGTAGCTGCGAGATTTGAGAAGTCATAGCAGTCAGGTGAAGTTTCTGGAGACTGGAAAAAAGGAAACATCACACCTATTTTGAAAGAAAGTAGAAAGGAGGACCCTGGGAGCTACTGACCTGTCAATCTCACCTCTGTGCCTGTTGTGCTGGTTTGACTGAAAATGGGTTAATTTTCTTCGTGCAGTTAGAAACGTTTCTTTTTCATAGCTAGCACAGTCATTATTTGGACTTAGTTTGAGAACAAGCGATAAAACCCCAGCACAGAGTTAATGTTTTTAATTGCTCTGGTCTGAGAGCCAAGGACATTCTGAATGCTCTGCCCACAGGTGCGAGGCACCGAGGAAGGTGGGCATGGATGGGGCAGAGCTCAACTGACACCCAGGCTGATCAATGAGAGTATTCCACCCCATTAGTGCCACGCTAATTATTTAAGGGGAAGCTAGGAGTTGGGATCTTCTGGTTTTGCTTCTTTCGCTATCTCTTGCTCTTGCTAACGAGCTGGGGGAGTTTCAGTTGGGATGTTGAGCTCGGCCTTTTGCATCCAGCAGAGGCCTCTTGGTTTCTCTGCCTTTTTCCTCTCTTTTTTTTCTCTCTGGGATCGGCTGTTTGGACCAGGTGTGGCTTGCTGGCACTGGCTGCTCAGTTGTGCACAGAGTTCATAAGGAATTGCCTTGAGTACCTTTTATTTCTATTTTATATATATACATATGTACTACTAGTGTATTAGTATTTTGTTATTTTTTTAAACTGTTTATCTCAATCCAAGTTTCTCCCTTCCCTTTTGATTCTCTTCCCTGTTGGGAGACACCTGGGAAGATGACAAAGCAGATCCTCCCAGAAGCTATGCTAAGGCTCATGAAGAACAGGGAGGTGATTTGAGACAGTCAACACAGCTTCACAAAGGGCAAGTCCTGTCTGACCAACCTAGTGGCCTTCTGTGATAGAGTGACTACATCAATGGACAAGTGAAGGGCTATGAATGTCATCTACCTGGATTTCTGTAAAGCCTTTAACACTGTCCCCCACAACATTCTTCTCTTTAAATTGAACATATGGATTTGACGGGTAGACTGTTCGGTGTATGAGGAATTGGCTGGATGGTGGCATCCAGAGGGCAGTGATCAAGGGCTCAGTATCACAATTAACACTGGTGACAAATGGTGTCCCTCAGGTTTCTGTATTGGGATCAGCACTGTTTAGTATCTTCATCAATGACACAAACACTAGGATCAAGTGCACCTTCAGCAAATTTGCAGATGACACCAAGCTGAGTGGTGCAGTTGACACTCCTGAGGGATAGGATGCCATCCAGAGGGACATGGACAAGCTTGTGAAGTGGGTCCATGTGAACCTCATGAGGTTCAACAAGGCCAAGTGCAAGGTCCTGCACCTGGGTCAGGTCAACCACCAATATCAATCCAGGCTGGGGGATGAAGGGATTGAGAGCAGCCCTGGTGAGAAGGACTTAGGGGTGCTGGTGGATGAAAGATTGGATATGAACCAGCAATGTGCACTTGCAGCCCAGAAAGCCAATCATATCTTGAGCTGAATCAAAAGCAGCGTGGCCATCAGGTCAGGGGAGGTGATTCTGCCCCTCTGCTCTGCTCTGGTGAGACCCCACCTGGAGTCCTGTGTCCAGCTCTGGAGCCCTCAGCACAGGAAAGACATGGACCTGTTGGAGAGGGGCCAGAGGAGCCACAAAAATGATCAGAGAGCTGGAACAGCTCTGCTGTGAGGACAGACTGAGAGAGTTGGGGTTGTTCAGCCTGGAGAAGAGAAGGCTCCAGGGAGACATTATTGTGGCCGTTCAGTGTTTAAAAGGGGCTTATAAGAAAGACGGGGACAGACTTTTTGGAGGGCCTGTTGTGACAGGACAGGAAGTAATGACTTTAAACTGATAGTAGGGAGATTCAGCCTAGATATAAGGAAGAAACTTTTTACTGTGATGGTGTTGAGACACTGGCACAGGTTGCCCAGAGAGGTGGTCGATGCCCCATCCCTGGAGACATTCAAGGCCAGGCTGGATGGGGCTCTGAGCAACCTGATCTAGTTAAAGATGTTCCTGCTCATTGCAGGGACATATAAAGGTCCCTTCCAACCCAAACTTTTCTATGATTCTGTGATTCCATGACCTCTTGAGAGATTTTCAGAGCTCTAATTCCCATGCTTTCAAAGAGCAGCCATTGGTTGCTCCATCACTCCACTGCAACATCAAAAAAGGTCAGTGGATTCCCACCTCAATTTCTATGTTAGCAACTGAAATCCCACTGCCATTAATTTATACAGTCAGCTCCTTTAATTAGTGTATCCCAAGGAAAACTGCACAAAGGACTTGCACCAGGGACTAGTTAGCTTTTGTATAGGAAATCCTGACCAAGTTTCCACTGAAAATTATGTTTGCAGTCATTCCACTCATTTCTGAGAGGCAAAGAGCAGGCCCCAAGAAAACTCAGTTCAACTCTCTGAAGTCAGCAAGAGCCAGGTAAAGATACTTCACAAGCATTCAGAAAAATCAAACACTCCTTCTATAATTTTTTCATTAGCACTGAATTAGACCCCTTTGTAATGACATTTCAAGATCTAAAGAACTTGAGCCTCATTTCATCCAAAGATTTTCACAAATAAAATTTTGGGCAATTAAATGAGATATAATTTTTTAAAAAGGAAATATTAAGTCTAAGAGCACTGATGTGGATGGATTTCTTAGGACTTATAAAAGGCTGAATTCAGGATAGCATTTCTAAGTATATCTAAAATAAATTTAATAAGTGCTAACATAAAGTTGCTAAAGAACAAACAGAATAAAAAGAGTTTCATTTTCTTGACTTCCAGTCCCTGATACAGCCATAAGATTTTGATCAAGCTTTTATAATACACATAATAAACTAAAAAAGTGCCCTCTTACAGGTGATCTGGAAATTGCTTCAGCGTGAATGCATGCAGGCATGGCTGTCATTCAGTGTATTCACCTAAGAACAGAACTGATGATTATTTTATGTCTTCTGATTTATTAATATAATTATTTCTATACAAATAGAGTATTTTTTCTCCTTCATAGTAACAATTCAGTGTTTTAAAACAGGCAGATCAATATATTACAAATACCACTACTGTTAGAATACATAATGTACTAAATCACAGGAGGTAGTTAGATCCCCATCAACAATTACTTCAGAAAACAAAGACTATTTTTAAAAATTAGTAGAACACCTCTAATGAAAATATACTTCAACTAATACCCAGATGCTTTAAGGAATATCTGTTTTTTAAGCATGATAAAAAAATTAAGACAGAAAGATGTTCTCTTTCAGTTTTCAACATAACTTTGCAACAACACATAATAAAACTTTCAAGTGGTAAAGACATAAGACAAACTGCAATCAAGCAATGTTTTAAATTAATTTTTCAACAATAAAAAGAATTTGACCACATCTTTTACCTTATGATTACACTTGAAAATTCCTTCAACTAACTACAGTTTAAAAATTTATCTACATCAGTGAAATTAATGTGAAGCTTTTTTACACTGTTATAATTGGCATTTCTGAATGGCATTCAATTGAATAAGCATTATTCTTTTTGCAAGAACTTACTGCAAAATACAGGCACCTTAAAAACAGATACATAATGCAACCTGGGCATTTGGAACATCAAAAGTGTTTACCATTATCTACTCATGCTATGTATTTCCCTTCTTTTATGAAAGAATCTACAATTTGAAGCTGTGCCTGAGGTGTGTGCAAATTATAATGTTTCAGCATCTAACTCAATTTTCACATTATATTTCTTTTACATTTAAAAAACCGTTAGTGTGCCAAGATTTTCAAACATCACAAGTGTAAAAATCTTAAGCAGGTATCATATAATCAATAATGTATTCTTGCTATTGCACATAGACTCACTCATATGACAGTGAAACTCAGGTCCATAATCAATTTCAACCATTTAAACATGCTACAATCATTTATCTGCATATACAGTTAGAAAAGAAAAAAATATAGCCTTTCTTGACCGATACATCTTGCTCCAAAATTTATGCTGCCAAATTCTAGGAAGAACAGCCTGCCATGATTTTTGAGAAGTCCTGGCAGACAGGTGAAGTCCCTGGAGACTAGAAAAAGGGCAACATTGCACCTGTTTTGAAAAAGAGTAGAAAGGAGGACCCTGAAAACTACTGACATGTCAACCTCACCTCTGTGCCTCGGAAGATCATGGAACACATCCCCCTAAAAGCTATGCTAAGGCGCGTGGAGGACACGGAGGTGATTCAAGACAGAACAGCTTCACCAAGGACAAGTCCTGCCTGACCCACCTAGTGGCCACAGTGACTACATCAGACAACAAAAGAAGGGCTACTGATGTTGTCTACCTGGACTTCTGTAAAGCCTTTGACACTGTCCCCCACAAAAACTTTCTCTCTAATTTGGAGAGATATGGATTTGATAGGTGGACTGTTTGGTGTATGAGGAACTGGCCGGATGGTGGCATCCAGGGAGTAGTGGTCAAGGGCTCAATATCTGGATGGACACCGGTGACAAGCGGTGTCCCTCAGGGTTCTGTACTGGGACCAGTACTGTTTAGTATCTTCATCAATGACACAGACACTGAGATCAAGTGCACCTTCAGCAAAACTTGATGACACCAAGCCGAGTGGTGCAGTTGACACGCCTGAAGGCCCAGAGGGACCCAGGCAAGCTCAAGGACCTGTTGCAAAAGGACATGGGTTAATGGTTTTAAACTAAAGAAGATTAGGTTAGACACAAGGAAGACATTTTTTACAATGAGGGTGGTAAAATACTGGAACAGGTTGCCCAAAGAGGTGGTAGATGCCCCATCCCCTGGAAACATTCCAGGGCTAGGGCTGGATGGGGCTCTGAGCAACCTGATCTAGTTGAAGATGTCACTGTTCATTGCAGGAGGCTTGGACTAGATGACCTTTGAACGTCCTTTCCAACAAAAGCTATTCTATGATTCTACAATTCAATCTTCCTGCTTATATGGGGTCTGATTCAAAGACCACTAAAGCCAAAAGAAGCCTTTATGCCTAGCCCAAAATCTACTGAAATGAATTAAGTTCAAATAGAAAAATTATATAAAGTGTTTACTACAGTAATTGATATAACTGCACTTTGGGTGCATCAAGATGCCCTCACAACATTTCTTAAAATATAAAAAAACTTCTTCTAAAAATCACCTTCCTAAAACTTGCAGTGCTACAGTTCAAGGTATATTTATTAAGTTTACCCTCTATTAACTCAATTAACAGTCTTCTCTTTTTGGTAATGACGCAAAAGCCCACACTGATGCACAACAATATCTACAATAGAAGAAGCATATTCTTGTCATAAGCAGTATAGTTATCATACAAGTGCATTTCCAAAATAGTTGTTCCTTCATATTCTTTTTCTAAACAAAAATGTTCTTTCTAGTTCAGCAATATACCATTAATACAATATTTTCTAAGCAATAAGTAGGAATAGATTTCCAAGGAATTTTCTTTAGCTTTGAGGAGTTTAGACATCATCAAAAATTTTGCTTCGAGACATTGACAGGTATCTTCCACCAGGCTGGTACCTGCAGAATCAATTTTAAATATGAAAAAGTATCACAGGAAGTAAAAAAAAAATAAAATAAAATAAAAAAAAAAAATCAAGACCCATGAAATCATACAGCTTTCATTGTACTCTTACTCCTTCACTCTCAATGTATTAATGTATTACAGGATCTGAAGTTCTCTGAATTACTGTTTCCATGAGAATTTCATAAGTAGTTATTAAATTAAATCTCATGTGACCAAGAAAAACAGTGATATGAATACCAGGAGCCTTAACGAACTTTTTTCCCTGATACAAAGGAAAGAAGTTGAATGTTTTTGTCGAACAGAATTTTCCTCTTTAAAAAAATCCCCAAAATATCCAATACAAAAAATAGTTTGAGTGACACAGACACGCACAGACACGCACGCACACACACGCACGCACACAGTGCTCTTACTGTCCTAGAATGTTTGTCATTATTGCAGGAGCTCTAGTTGTAAAAATCAATGTAACATGAGCTCTTTTTAAGTGAATTGAGACTTCATACGCAATTATTCTTGATTTATTACCTCTATGAAATGAAAAGTAGGTTGCCAGAGGAAAGCTCAACTAAACTCTGTGGCTCCAGATTTTCTTTTTAAATAAAAAGTTCAGAATGTTCCACTCTGCATAGTTCATTATAGGTCCCAGAAGACTTCAGGTACTGTACTTGAAAAGTATTTGCTCCAAAAGAATTATATATGCATATTGCTATTTTTGCAGACTACTACCCCTTTCACACTCTACAGAAGACAACAGCTGAGAGAATGGCTAGGCTAGTTCCTCTTTAAACTCTTGTGCTTAAAAAGAACAAACTTTTGAAATGTGGTGACATTAGAGGAGTTAAGTTGTTGACACAAACTAAGATTGCTGAATCAATCTGTAAAATCTGGCAGTGGCATTTAACAGCATTCTTTGCATGTTTTTGAAGTGACATTTATTAATATTTGTTGACAATATAAGTCATTTATGATTTTTTAATTTGATTAGGTATGCTGGTTTTAGCTGAAAAATAATGTAAACTATAACTTTTTGTAAGGGAATTTAGAATTATTTCTCATTAAATGGTTCTACATTGTAAATACCTAGATAAAAAAGCACGCATAAAATTTACTGCTTCTTATTACAAATAGGAGCAGAGCTTAGTAGCTATACTCTATTTCACAATTAAGGAAATTTGGTGTTGCAGTCAAACCCATAGAATCACAGAATTCTCCATTACAGATGTACTAGGCTGTGTACTCTAGGATTTCTTGTTCAATAAGATCAGATTTTAATTTACTCCAGTAGTTCCAAGATTGGATCCCCAGGTGTATTCCTGCAACTTCTGGTCTTGTAATACTCAGATTTATTTCTTGCAGCCCTTTATCACGGTCTTTGTACAGGGAAATCAAGTAAGCTTTCTGAAGTCTTACAGGAAACTATAGAAAACCTTTTATTGTACATATACATGTCATTCTTCAGTTCTTTCACTTCCGTTTTTATATGCAGTATTTTTCATATTATGCCAATACACAAAATTATATTAAACCTTCACGTTTCAATTGGCTCTAAAACAAATCCCATACCATGGGAGAAAAGAAAGAAATGAAAAGAGCTAGGTGAGACAATAAATTTTGTTTTCAGAACTATTTTTATGATACCATCTGATATAGCTGCCATAGTTCAGAAGACAGAAGACATTAGTATATTTAATTGTAAGTAACAAAGATTCCTCACCTTCCTGCATCTGATTCAAGAGGGTCATCACTAATCGACTCTGCATTAAAGTCCAAAGGTTCTGCATCCTGGAGGAGTTCTATTCTATCTCTTTCAGTCCTGCCATTGGATCGGGTATATTTTGATAGTGCTGAATAGGTAAAAGGAAGGAAAGACTCATTTGCTCTATGAACACCTTGGAGTATGTGGAGACATAAAATATAAAAGACCATAATAATGATTTGCCAGTATCTCATTCAAAGTGTAAGTGTGATGATTTGGAGTAGATTCAATATTAAAGCAAATCTGGCTACATACTCAAATTTGTACTATTTCATTTTTGTATCTCCAAAGCAATCTAACTATAACTTTCCTTTTGCCCCTTAAATAGTATGATATCTACTTTGCAAAGAATTTAAAAAAAAATAAAAAAGAAAAAAAGAAGTTGTATGCAAACTTTACCTTTAAATTGATAAATTATCCATTCACTTTCCCAAGCTCCCACTTTAACTAATCTAATTGGAGGGTTTTGGTTTTGTTTTCAACGAGGCAATCTCATGAAGTAATGAAATATAGGCATTTTGCAGTTCACTCTGCCTCGTTCACTAGGCTAGTACCTACAGATTGTTTTGGTGCTGGAATAATACATATTTATATGGTTAATATTAAAATATAATTTAATATAATTTCAGTTAGTCTAGCACTGAAAATTTGGGTTTCCAACTTCGTAAAGAGGAGGAGGAAACCTACCAGAGTTGCCTCAAAAGCCTGTTCAAAGCTGCCCTCCTCCTCTCCCTTTTTCCTTCTTTTTTTCAGTTTCACTTACTTGTTGTCAGTTTACAGGAGCACATAGAATACATAAAAAACATCAACACTGTGACAAAATTTTTCAAGGTTTAGAGCATCCACAAAGGAGTGTTTTGCTAATAGACATTATTAAATGAACACCTATATGCTCATGTGATAGATTATTTGCTTTATATTTGTTGGTCATTTATTTGATTATTCCATTATTCCAGTCTGAGAGAGTTCACTTGCAACTAGAAGAGGTGAATTTAAATCTTTAAAGCTCCCAACTTCAAGACACAAGACATATCCTAAATAAATTCCCTTTGTTGATAACTGCTACTCTAATTGCAATCATTGTATCCCATAAGAAGATCAAGTAATTGACACCAGCCAGAATCTCCAGCCTCAGCTAGTAGAAGTGTTGAAGATAGAAAGACACACAGCACCCTTTTCAGGTGTCTTTAATGGGCAAGATGGTACTGTGCCACAGAAGGGAATAGTCATAATCATCTAAGGGAATAATAATCTAAGGGAATAATCATAATCAAAGACAAAAAGGAATCTATTTGAAGCTACTCACACAACCAGTGTTGTACACACAAGATACTAAAAAAACAAAGCGAACTCAGCTCAAAATGCACAAAGCTTACGTCTATTGGTATTGGCCTCTGAGAAGCTGGATTCTTTTTGGTCTGTGTGGACAACTCTGTTTCTAGTGGAATCGTCTCTATTTCCATACCGTTCCTTCCACTCCTGAAAAAATGACAAAATGAAAACACAAGCTGTTATGAGAAAATACACAACGAAAGCATACATAGGATCAAGAAATATTCCAGACCCACTATTTAGAGCTAATTGGTCAAGTGCATCAGACTATGAAAGTAATATTTTGAAAATGGTCCTCTTGACACGGAAACAATTTTTGTTTTGTTTTAAACTCAAGATATGTCCCTTCACTAAAGCAGTTACCATAACGGTTCTTAAGAAAGACTTGCAGAACTACATATTACATCTGCCACACGAAGTTCATTTAACTGCTCTAAGTTATGGTGAGAATGTTGCTTTTTTGGATTTCTGCTTCCATCTAGTGGTAGAATGGTAAAATAACCAGATGCAGATAGCACTGAAAAAAAAAAAATAAATTGGACAAGCCATGTTTTCTAAGCTTGTTGTTTTGTTGTGTTTCCATTCCACTACATTTTAGTACATACACATTTTAGTATGAAGTACAATGAAATATTGAAGAAGAAAATGTCTCATGCTTTTATTAGGCCACAACTTCATGTCTTAATAGAAACTTCTCCAATTGTTGCAATTACTTCAATATGTTTCAGATGCATATCTAGATCTCAGATCATGGACTGGTAGGAACTGGTATACTCAAAATTACTGTGTTAATCTATACCACATGTTACAGTTCTAAGCTGCAGCAGGATCAAGCATTTAATCATGATCCAGAAGAAGATAACACTCTCTGAAGCCCCACAAGTTTCAAGAATGAACGTACTACAGTATTTAACAAACTCAAAAATCAGGTAACATCTGAAATTGATTTTGCTGTTGCATTAAAATTGTTGCTTAATGTCAGATCAGTTTATTGTATACTAAATGCATCATGCATTTGCCACTACTTGGTTTCACAATAAGTTCAAGTTCTAAAATCATGAGATGGGGGGAAAGGATCAGAAGAAATATCTATGCAGTACAACTATGCAGTACTGGCTTGCATAAAGAATTGAAGTATCCCTGACCTTGAAAAGAAGAGAGTTTTCAGTCCCAGTATTATCTTCTTTTCTGCAGATAATATTTTTCCCTTATTTTAATCTGTTCATTTTTTGTATGCATCCTTTCAATTTACCTCTTTGATTGTGACTTTCTACACTAATTTCCAAATGTTGTAACTTAATGAAAACTAAAGCTTATAGTTAACTAAAGCTGCTTAAAATGAAGCTGCCTGAATTATTTTCTTAACCAGACTGACTGCCTTTACAAATCTTGCATTTCAATATGCACTCAAAGTATAATTTGAATCAAACATTCTGTTTGTAACTCAGAGTCAACAGTATTAATTCTGTCTTACACGTAATTCCTTCATCTGAAAAAAAAAATTGTACCAATTACTTTCCAATGAGCACACAAAGCAACAGGTAAGTTTGGGAGAAGCATACAGTCCTCATTTCAGTGAATATGATGACATTGCAACTGTAGTTATTTCAAGAAAAGCAGTATCAACAGAAAAAACTGATAAGACGACCCTGCTTAATGCTTATTGCACTTTTTGACATAGACTGTTCTCACAGAACACTGAGTAACAAAAGTGTCCAAGTAGCATGACCACAATCATCCTCTTACCCTTTAAAACTAAAGAGTAAATTGTTTTTCCCCTCAGCCAAGACTATTCTGCAACATTAAACTGATTCCATCAATTGTTGGAGATTTTTTTTTTGGTGAAATACAACATACTGAATTAGATAGCAATGGCAAACCCTATCAGATAGTGCAGTTGATTAAAACAGTATCTCATACCCTTCTTCTGTTTTCACCTTCTTCCTGCCTTTGTCGTTTTCTTTTCTCTATAAATAAAAAAAAAGTAGTTTGAGCTATATACAAGAAAAATCGTTACCATTTTTCTAAACAAACAACGAAAATCCAAAACTAACTAGCAAAGACTCTTATTGAAATAGATGGCTTATACAATTAAATTAAAGCAAAAGACAGAGCTGCTTGTCTATCACTATGAAGTTTTCCATTAAAATGAATTCATCATGATGATATCTCACATCAAGGCATAACATCTGGATACCAGCTGGCAAAGCCAAAAACCTCTTACAAATGGTTTGAAAAAGTATAACGTTAAGAAGAAACTTGAGCATTATTGCACCAAAATCTTACTGAAGTTCTGTAAAGGCTAACATATGGCCCAAATAGTTCATGTCCACATCTGCCATTAAGATGGAAGTGGAACATAACAGTAACAAAGAAAGAGAAACCTCTTGTTTAAGGGAATGAGAGACACTCCTCTTTCTCCAAAAAAAGAAATACTGATACTTCAAGTAAATTTAGGTCTTGTTTTTTCATCATCTATGAAAGAAGGATAAAAGTATTCTATAATATAACACTGTATCCAGAGATTTTAATATCTAAGCCTTTACTCAAGAACCATAACAGCTTTTAACAGCTTTCAAGAAACACTTTCAATAAAAAATAACTCTAAGGAAAAAAAAGGCAAGAAGCTCTCCAAAACAGCATATAATTACAGCTTTACAGAACAGCATGCTTTGTATGATAAAACACAGCCATTAGTTGAAACAGTAAAAAATCCTAAAGAAAATTACAGAATTCAGACAGCTCAATCAACACATTTACCAAAAAAAAAAAAAATTAAATTAAAATGAGTTTGTTGATGGTAAAGATAATTTAAGTTCTAAGTATCCTTTATGCCAGATTACACAGGTACCTGCTCAGGTATTATTATATCAGCAATGGCTTCAGAGGAGTACCACTTATTTGAAGTGTAAAATCTTTAGAAATATCTAAAATTCAGATACTGCACAAGTAAACCTGATATTTTGTTTCAGATTCCAGTGAAGTCAATAATTGTTTATATAGCAAACACAGAGCTGTAAGTCTACTGCATTTTGTGCAGCAGACTGCCTCAGCAGTTTTTGAAATACTGACAAGCTGCATGTTTGGGGTTTTTTTTTTGTGCAACATTTCATACAAATTCAATGCAACAACATACTATATTTTGTAGGAAAACTAGGATAGAGGACCTAACTTACCTCTTCTGATTAGCTCTTTTCCCTCATCAATCAAATCAGAGGTCATTTCGCTATCCCCCATGAACTGCTGGAATCCCAAAAGATTCAAACACCGAGTTCCTAAACTGGTAAAAGCAGGAGAACCAATTTCCTTTGTTAATTTACAATTTATAGTTTATATTATACTGCAAAATGTAAGACAAATTATTCAGAAATGTATGGAAAATTAAAGCAAAAAAGCAATATAGAAAAAAGACAGATAATTCTACCAGTTGAGAAATCAGAAAACTCAGAACAGTAACAGGTTCCTAAATCCAACTGAAAAGTGCTGGAATGACGTCATTCAAATAGTGAGATAGAACTGTTTGTAGTCTGAGAGCAGTGCAAATGATTTAAGGTAAGACAACTGCCGGAAATATTCTCAGATATAACCGAATTTTTACCTATGATATCTCATTGACTCTTCTTTTTCAGAAGATGATTACTATAAAAATTCTGCCTATTATAACTTCCATGTTTTTTTAACAGTAGTAACACAGGAAAGCCACCTGGATCTAAGGTTTCACTCAAGAGAAACGCATGGCACACTCTTACACTGTAGGGATGCTGGCTGCCACTTTGGATACCCATTATGCAGCAGTCAGGTAACAAGCTTGCTCCATCTTTTTTAAGCCAGTCCTGGAACTAGGTATCACGAATTTCCCCTTTTCCCCAATTTCTCCTTTTCAACTTCACACCAGAACAGAACTGCTGTTTCTGGTACAGTTTTCCTCTCTGCAAACTGGAGCATCAATATCATGTTCAAATTTGGCTTCACTGTATATTTGTGCTGTAAAGTTTTTTTTCCTATACTATCTGAACTTTAAGATTGTTGGATTAAACAAGCGAGACAGCCTTCCTTGGTAGATTTTAATTAAACGTTAAGTTTTGCACTTATCGGAATTATCAGAGGGCATTAAAGTTCATGCAAAGCAACTTCTCTTTTAGTTTCTTTCTTTTTACCATGGCATTCTAGACTCAGGATTAACACGGACAAAAAGTCACACAAATTATTTTCTTGTCATTAGGTTTCCTGTTTACTTTTTGTTTTAGTGGGGCTTTTTGTGTGTGGGTTTTTTTCTTTGTTTTGGTTTTGTGGTTTTCTTTATTAGTTTGTTTTGGTTTTGTTTTATTTTCCTCCACCTCTACTTTTGTCACCTAACCTAAACATAAGCAGTGAAAACCTAGGACTGACTCCTTGTCATCTTACTATCTGTGGATGCAACCAGGGTATTAATGGACACTCAAGGCATTTAACTACAATATATGACTCACAACACATATATTGCTTCTGATTGAATGGTAATGCAAAACTGATTAAGTGAAAATAAATGTAGCCGAGCAAAGTCAGACAGAAAGTATCTCATCTTTTACAGTGGTCAAAAGCAGACATTTTGAAATATGAGGATAAAGCAAGCATATGTTATATGAACAGTGTTTTCTGCAATTATCCTTCCAGTCTCCAACAAACTGTGGCTTAGGGAGACAAGATCAAATGATCTAAACTAGTATGCTTTCAAATGGAGTTCTGTTAATGGATCAGAGATTTGCTATTTGCTATTCAATATGTCTATTGAAAAGTTTACTACATAAAGTTTCTGCTAATGCTTTTTAGCTTATTAGAAAAACCTTGCTGATAACATAGCTTCCTCATGGTAATTTTAATGGCAAAAGCCAAATCCAAATGTTTGTGGCTCCAAAGTCTGAGCAGATCAGACCTCAAAACCTATGACTGCAGTTTAACAGGGAAAAAAACTCAAACGCAGTTATGAGTTCATACAATCAATATTCTTAAAACATGTAATTTCATTATTGTTTTAGTTTTGTATTTTTATTAATATGTCACAATTCAACTGCTGCAAGATGAGAAGTGAATCTCTTCCTGATTGCTGAAACTAATACTATTAATGTAAAGAAACATGGAGGCTCTGTCTTGCAAATCTCTTACCTAAAGTATGTGGCAATACAAAGAATGACAACAAGCATTGGGTAATATATATAGAAACCATCTGCAATAAAAGACAGCACCCTCATGGATCCCATTATCTGAAAAAAAAAAAAAACCAAAACAAGCAAGTAAGAACAATCTCTAATCAGATATACTCTAAATATATCCATAAAGATTGTGCCACCTCACTGTTTGCAGTCCACAACACACGAATACACAGTCTTTTACAGTTACTGAAACATAGGTAAGTATTATCATCACAGACCTGATGCAGACAGTTGACCCAAAATGCCCAGATACAAAGGCTGCCTCTAACAGTGTATCCACTTTGAGGTTTCCAAAATGCTAGATCTTGTTGTCTCACCTAATCCAGAGCCTGTGCAAATCTGGTGACTCTTTCAATCTGCTGTGAAAGGAGTCCCCGGACAACACTAAAAATCTACTCGCTAACAGCAAAGGTGTGAAATGTAACACGGTTTCCTAGAGAAACTTGTTCAGTAAAACCAAACTCACTAGTTTCAAATGGCAAGTTAGGTTTGCTCCCAACTTGTAACAACGCCTCATACGCTAAAGCAGGTGGAAGCTAAAGCTATTAGGGTATGAAGCACAATCTGAACTCTTCAGCGTAGTACTCTACTTTCTTAGGACAAAGAGACCAAAATGGAAAAAGTGACCTATCAATGACACCTGTGTAGCTAGTAATCATTGCCAAATGCCTGGTCTATAAGTAAGTATTTCTACCCCAGTTAATAGTACTGGAAAGATTTGAATATCTGAATCTTACTATAGGAAATATTTAAAAATATATTGCCTACTCTCCAAACCATAGATAAGCCTCAAAACCACATTTTCTGTACTTACAGATGTATAAGCAGTTGGCTGAGTTTTTTTGTGAGAGATTGTTGCATCCATATGGGTCAAGCCCAAAAAGTTCAAGCATAATGGTGGAGTAAGACGGCAAAATAACCTGCACAAATGCAAGTGGCAACAACAATTTAAAGAATTTCTTGCACTAAAAATATTAAAAAATCATAACTGGATATATCACAGAATAATCATGTACAGGTCATTAGGATTTATACCCATATGTCTATAAATGGAAGAATATAAATGAAGGTTTCATGGACATTTTCAATTGACTATTTGACAGAAACTCTGCAAAGTATATGCCACATACTCACATGCCACTGAAAAGGAGACTGTATGCATCTGTCTGATGATGTGAAGCTAAGTAATAATAGTTAAATACACGGATCCTGAAGACGGTAGAGTAAACACAAATACTTAGGAAAAAGATGGTAAGAAAACAGGCCATCTAAGGGGGAAAAAAATAAAGTTATTTGAATGCAGAACTCTACTAAAGGTTTTAATCTATTCAAGACATAATTTGTACATCTAACAGGTAGACTGCAGTCTAATTTTTCATTTTGAGATGAGACAACACCACCAGCTCTGAGAAAAGTTTCCAGTTGTTTAAGTTGAGAATGATACTTCTAACATTCTGCACTTCATATAAGCTAACACAACTGACCCTAGGAGTGTTTACTTTTTTTGTTATGTAAATGAAATTGTTGTAATTGTCTTAATTACTGACTGGTTTGACATTTCTTCTCACAAAAAGTGATAGAAATAGTGTTTTCAACTCAACCTAATTTGTTAATATATCAGAAATTTTCAGCTCAGTTCCTTTACTGGTAAGTTTCTGCACGTATACGCTACCCACACCTGTGACTGGATTTCTGGTCAGCAGCAAATTCCCGCTCAGTAAACAGAGGTCACGTACATGGCTGATAAGACACAAAGTCTAAAAAACTAAGCTCCAAGCTAATGTTTCATAAATTACACATCATACTCAGCTCAACTGAGTATCCGCATATTGCAAAGTTGTAAGAAGTGGCAAAAGGCAGACACAGAAACAAAGTTTGGTATTATGTATTTCAGAGACCTTCTGAAAACAGACAGATTATTCAGAGATATATTTTTACATCAATCTGGTCTACTATTATTGTAATAAAAATCTATATGAATATGTTTTTATTGAGCAATTATCTCAAACTTACCTCTATGTATATATAATTATATGTTTTTTCTGCCAGCTGAATGAAAACTGCAAACAGTGATAAAACTGGTTTTGTGCTGAAAAATGTGCACTCTGACCACACAACAATTACAGAAAACGTGGCCAAAACAACTGCAAGCACCCTGTAAAACCATGGTCGTAGAAGACATTCCCAGTACCACTCTGGAAAAAACAAACACACACACACATCCAGAATGGATTAATGAAGATTACACAACCAGAAACAGAACTGCCTCATAAAAAGTGTTATGAATTTCTTGCACACACACCCTTAAAATCAAGGCTGGGTCACACACTTAATTTCAGGGCTATTCCAATAATTATATTGCCCTACCCTGGAAATAACTCATTACTGGTACACAACAAGTTAGAATTTAAAACATGATTAGGAGAAGACACTTTCTAGAAAGAGGCACAAGCAGCTGCATCTCCTCATGTTTGGTACATGACAGATGAAGAGTCCCTTCCTCTTTGATTTACTGGAAGAGTGGTGCCACCTCAAGAATATCCCACAAATGTAGAAGGTAGCCATGATCCGATAGTTTAATTTAATGCTATTTTTCTTCCTTCTTGTAAGGCCTGAAAGTTTGCTATTGCTACTATAACATGTAACTGCTATTAAATTTGTAAAAAAGCTTAAACTTATGGTCAAATGCATAAATCAAAACCTGATGGCTATTCCATTATATAAATGCATTAAAATACATATTTGGTTCCCTCTATTGTAACCGAACATTTTACATAAACCAATTGGGTCTTCTTACAAAACAGCACCACTTGTTCCTTTACATATTCAAAATGTGCATGACAGCACTTACCAACAGTTGGTGTGTAGAAATACTGAATAATTTTATTCTCTGGTTCCTGGGAAAGAAAGGTATGAACAAACTGTCGAGTTGCACTGGTTTCATTTTTTGCCACATCTTCTAGATAAAATGCTTGTTCTAAAAGAATTTGCCACTGGACCTGTGTACGACGATGTCTCTGTACTGAATAGATTACCTATAATAAATTCCAAGATAACACGGTTACACACGGTTATAACATACTTGTTTCAAAAAATGAGACAAAAACCTTGCAAAATCCCTTCCAAATGTCTACATTACAGAGTTACAAAGATGAATCCTGCAGGAACCCACAAACACAGGCAGTTAATTCTCTAAATATATAAATCATAAGAGGACTATATACATGACTGCTGAGTTGCACAGTTCTTTCATCACAATCTATCTGCAGCAATTACTTTTTCCAATATGTCGCTTTTTTTTTTTTAATCTTAGTAAATACCAAACTTCTAATACTATTTCTTTAGAATGCACTGTCTATCAATCAATACAAGGTTTACTCACAGGTAAAACACTGTGAAGATACAACACAACAAGAACACTTTTACAACATCACTTGGGATATTAAATTTCTGTGTTTTCTTTCACTAAGAAAAGTTTATTTTAAGTAGCAATCCCAAACCCCAATATATTCAGCAATTCATGTAAAGTGCATTTAAAAATGTTTGTCTGACTAGCATTTATTCTAATTACACTACCATAAGTGAGGCATCCTCTCATTTATTACTATACCTGCTTGTGAAGTTTGACCAAACTTTTTTCACTTGGGTAATTGTTCTGTCTTTCATCAAAATCTTCATAATCGTCCATGTTCCTAACCATTCTCTCCTGGTACTCAGTAGGACACTAGAAGGAAAAGGGAAAATTAACTGGAAGACAAAGGATCAGAACGTGTTCTTCTTAATTATTTGTAAATATTTGGGGCATTTCATGCAGCTGAAAAGCTCACTCTAAGCATAGGTCTTTCTCTTTCTAAAACATATGTTAAATACATTTCTAAATGTATGTTAAAGTACAGCAGACAACTAGATACAACATAAGAAAGTATTCCACAAAGAATTTGAACCCAAAGTCTGGTCAGAAATTCAGAAGATGCCAATTAGATTTTACATTAAGAGGAAAAGAAAGCAACGTATAAGTATTCAGTAGATACGGAAGTACCCCCTCCCAATTATGGCTGAAGATGAGCAATTTGTTACCTTTTTCAGTATTGTATCAACACATTTTCTCAAAGGGTGGTTATACTTGATACTCTCACTTACTTTACGGACTTCCTGTTGAGGAAAAAAAAACCATATAAGAGCTGTTTCGTTATGTTAAAAAGATTAAAAAACTTAACAGGGTCAGACAAGAGTTGCAGCCCTCCCAATGGAAGAGATAACCATCAGAGCTTAAAAACAATAGAACTTCCTAAAAGCCCCAGCTTTACTAGACAACTAATAATAGATAATTGCAGTATTATTTATAGGGAACATTATACTTTAAAAAAAACAAAACAAAACAAACAACCCCACAGATGTTAGTGTGCAAACATTACTCTGTGAAGATCTGGAGGACTGGTTTCTATGAATGCTGAAATGAAAAATACTTCCTTGTTTTAGTTGTAGGTAAAGAGGAGGAGCTTCCATCTTACCTCATTTAGTTTCACTTTTATTGCTTTAAGCAGCTTGATGAATATCTTCTTACACTACTTCATTTTATATCTTCCTCGCATTTATCTGCACGTAGATCATTTCTGACACCATTTGGCATTTAAATACTAAAAAGATGTTAGGTAACAGCTAGATAAGTTGTGTCAGAACTCACGCTAGCAGTTTATCAGGCTTAGTGAGAACTAGGTTTTATTTTTCATCCTATTGGCAATCCAGAGATCCTTTTGATGCTTTTTTGTTATTGTTACAAAGGGCACTTAGAAAAAACTATGTCAGTTCTAGACTCTGGAGGACAGAAATAATTGTAAAAGCTTAGAAATCTTGTGAAACAGGATGATTAGGTAGACAAAAGAATTGTGTTTGTGTGGTGTGACACAGAAGGCTAACTGGATATAGACAGTCCTTCAACATGTAAAAGGGTGTTCTAATAGAGGAATGCCAGTAATTCTAGATGCCCTCTGAATCTTCTGAAGGAATGATCACAAGAGATCTGTTTAGTCTATGGCAAAGAACTTTTCATTATGTAGTGGGATTATGAAAAACAAACAAGCAAACAAAATTCCACAAGAATGTCTTAAGGGTACCAATCCTAACATAACCAGACCTGTCAAGTAGAGCCTTGTACTGGAAAAAACAACTGGGATGCATCCTCAAGTATTACACTTTCTTGTGTCTTCGGAATCTCTCATAAGGAAAGAAAACAAAAGCCTAAACTAAAGAGGGTGAGAGACAAATGTTGTGACTTATTTGACACAGTAGCCAGTCATAATATTTACAATCAAGTTCTCAGAGTCAGCACAGGCATTCTTACGAATTTTTCAATATTTTCACACATTTCAGTGTTCCTGTGAAGGCTGAAAACAAAATATTGGCCAGAATTTCTAAAGTATAGTGCAACTGTTTCTAGACTGAAAGGAAAAAAAAGTGGATAAATAAACGTGAAGGACCAGTACTGTTCAATATCTTCATCAATGTCATAGATACTGAGATTGAACGCACCTTCGGCAAGTTTGCATATGACACCAAGACTGACACAAAAGTTTGTGAATTGACACTCCTGACGGACAAGATGTCACCCAAAGGGACCTGGAAAAGCTTGAGAAGTGGGCCCATGGGAACCTCATAAGGTTCAACAAGGCCAAGTGCAGCATCCTGCACCTGGCTCAGGACAATCCCTGGTAACAACACAGGCTGGGGGATGAAGGGATTCAGAGCAGCCCTGCGGAGAAGGATTTGGGGGTGCTGGTGGATGAAAGATTGGACACGAGTCAGCAGCGTGCGCTTGCAGCCCAGAAAGCCATTCATATCTTGAGCTGCATCAAAAGCAGCGTGTCCAGCAGGTCGAGGAAGGTGATTCTGCCCCTCTGCTCCGCTCTAGTGAGACCCCACCTGGAGTCCTGTGTCCAACTCTGGAGCCCTCAGCACAGGAAAGACATGGACCTGTTGGAGAGGGGCCTGAGGAGCCACAGAAATGATCAGAGAGCTGGAACAGCTCTGATGTGAGGACAGGCTGAGAGAGCTGGGGTTGTTCAGCCTGGAAAAGAGAAGGCTATGAGGAGACCTTACTGTGGCCGTTCAGTGTTTAACAGGGGCTTATAAGAAAGATCAGACAGACTTTTTAGCAGGACCTTTTAATGACAAGGGGTGATGGTTTTGAAACTAGAGAAGGGGAAATCCAGGGCAGACACAAGGAAGAAATTTTTTTACAATGAGGGTAGTAAAATACTGGAACAGGTTGCCCAGAGAGATGGCAGATGCCTCAACCCTGGAGACATTCCAGGCCAGGCTGGACGGGGCTCTGAGCAACCTGATCTAGTTGAAGATATTTCTAATCATGGCAGGGAGGTTGGACTAGATGAGCTTTGAATGTCCCTTCCAACCCAAACTATTCTATGATGGTTCTATTCTATGGTTGTATGAAGTGCTAAACCTTGAAACAAGGTTTTATCATACATTAACAATATAATGTATTTATGTTGTGTATGATATAATCTCAGAATCTGTCGGTCACCCTACCTGACTTAAAGGACAATCTAGCACAAGACAACAGTCTCGTACAAGACCCTCTTTTCAGGGAAGTTTATTGCCTTCCTGGGACTTAAATTAGGGATGTCACAAGACTAAATAGCTTACTACAACAGGCTGGAGAGTTGGGCAGGGATAAATTTAATGAAATGTCAAAAAGATTTCAGAGTCCTGGGAAGAATGCTAGAAAATCAGGAGCATCAGTTAGTGTTTTCCTCAATCCTCCCAGTAACGTGGGGAGACTTCGGGAGGAACAGGCGAGCACAGGATCTCAATACCTGGCTCCAGAACTGGTGCCTCCACCAAAACTTTGTGTTTTTAAACAACAGAAGAGTGTTCAAGGCACAAGGTATGTTTTGTAGAATAGAACAGATTAGAATAGTTCAGTTGGAAGTGATCTACAATGATCATCTAGTCCAATTGCCTCACCACTTCAGGGCTGACTGAAAACATATGATTTATATTAAGGGCATTGTCCAAATGCCCCTTAAACATTGACAGGCTTGGAGATACCAAATTGCCATGGCTACCAAGTTGCCAAGTTCTTCACACCAGGGACGACTTCTCTTGATTTTTAGACATTGAGTGTCATCAAGTGGCAGACTACGATGATTCTCTTAATTTACTGGTACTTCACAGTAAGATCACAACATTTATGTTTTCTTGCCACAAGTGCCCAACACCAGGAAATTCAGAGATGATTAGCAGCAGCCTTCACTTCATAGTGCAAGCTAGTTACTTACCTCCATAATATCCTCTAAATTCTCCTCTGCATCTGCTTTTTCAGTCATTAGTTTGGCAGCTTTGAAATAGGTCTTCATGAGTAGATAACCCCTCTTGGCTCCATTCCAGTGAGAACGGGGAATTTCCACCAATCCATAACCCAAAAGCAACACAAGAAGAAAGAGACCCCACGTGTTTGCAGCAGCTATCCCAATAGTCTGAAGTTGGTTCCTAAGGAATAAAAACAAGAGCAAAAACAAACAAAACCACCCCAAATAAACAGCATCCTCGTACCACACCTGCAAGAAATCAACCCTGAAGTCTTGCACTTGGGTCACAACAACCCCACGCAATGCTACAGGCTTGGGGAAGAGTGGCTGGAAAGCTGCCTGGTGGAAAAGGATCTGGGGGTGTTGATCGACAGAAGCTGAACATGAGCCAGCAGTGTGCCCAGGTGGCCAAAAAGGCCAACAGCATCCTGGCTTGTCTCAGCAATAGTGTGGCTGGCAGGACTGGGGAAGTGATTGACCTCCTGTACTCAGCACTGGTGAGGCCCCACCTTGAATCTTGTGTTCAGTATTGGGTCCCTCACTACAGGAAAGGTATTGAGGTGTTGGAGAGGGTTCAGAGAAGGGCAACAAAGTTGGTGAGGGGTCTGGAGCACAAGTCTGATGCGGAGCAGCTGAGGGAACTGGGGCTGTTCAGCCTGGAAAAAAGGAGGCTGAGGGGAGACCTTATCACTGTTTGCAACTACCTGAAAGGAGGTTGTAGCATGGAGGGTGTTGGTCTCCCAAGTACTGAGCAACAGGACAAGAGGAAATGGTCTCAAGTTGCACCAGAGAAGGTTTAGATTGGATATTAGGAAAAACTTCTTCACAGAAGGGGTATTTAAGCAGTCAAACAGGCTGTCCAGGGAAGTGGTGGAGTCACCATCCCTGCAAGTGTTTAAAAGATGTATAGATGTGGCACTTAGGGAGATGGTTCAGTGGTGGACTTGGCAGTGTTAGGTTAACAACCGGACTCGATCTTAAAGGTCTTTTGCAACCTAAATGATCCTATGATTCTAAGTATCTATGCAACAATATGGCTTCCATGTTTACAGGAACAGACTTTGTATCATCTGCCACAATCTCATGTTTCTCCCCTTTCTGAAGTGGAGACAAAACTGTTCTCAAAGGAGCATGTTCCTCTAGGAAACAACACGAATTTAGCAAACTTATTGAAAATCAGGTCAAAATACCATACTGCCAGTCACTGTAAGAAAAAGCCTCTGAACACAGGATTTGCATTCAGAAGTGAAAATTGAAAGCAACTAGGCACTACATGACAGTGTTTACTGCTGTATATAGTATGAAAGACTGTTAGCAATGTTCTGAATACCAATTCTTTTAAATCACCTTATGGCCTTTAAATAGCATCTACAGGAGACACAAGCACTAAACAGGAAATACTGACACAGATTTTTGAAAAGATGTTACTTTGAAAACACTGAGAAAGTTTCTACTAACTTTGCAAATGCTTTTGTGGAGATAAAAAACCCAATGCATTGCAAATGTAAGAGGATTCCTCTCCCCTACTTATCAAAATCAGAAAACCAAGAGACAAATTTCTATAAACATTAAAAACATCCCTTTCCATAAAAAAAATTAACAAAAATTTCCAACTGTCTAGAGAAAAATAATTAACTAAAATTGTTTCCATTGTTTTGTTTGTTTGTTTGTTTTAAAAAAAGACCCATTTCATCTACAAAAGAGATCATCTGGGACATTTCTTAAGAACTCATCCAAGTGCTTACATTATTCTTACCATTGTAAATTGAAGTTTGGGTTTACAGCCACATATATTAAAAACGCTCCAAAAATCAGCAAGTAAGTGCCATAATAAATTGCGTTCTCAATCAATGCAGTTTTAATTTTTCCAGTAATGGAGAATCCTCCTGATCTGGCATATGATTGCATGAAAGGTAGCAGAATCCTAGGAGCAAAGCAAACAAAACCAAACCACATCAGCCAAACCAAACAAAACAAAAAATAGTTTAGCAGTGGCAGGATACTGAGATAGGGGTGTTCAAGCTAAAGACTCCCAAGCTTCCAATAAAATTAGCCAGTTACACGGTTTTATTCTTCATCTACTAGTCTGAAGGCAAACATTAAACAAGCTGACTTTAATAAGAAAAATCTTTGTTAACGAAGAACTTGCTATCAACCCTGATATTCTTGACTGAGCTACAAAAATCATTATTTGATGCTAGGTTGATTAGAAACCACACATCAATCTAGCCCAAAAGCATGGGCAATGTGTTTGTTGTAGCTGTATCTATAGCTTTATATAGGATTCCACACAAAATGAAATAATTTAAAGAGTTCTCAAAAATTACCCAATTTTTTTGTGGAATTATTTTGGTGATCTGTTGCCTGAAATCACTTTTCAGATAATCTATCCATAAACAACTCTATGTGTAAATTACTCAGTTTGAACTACAGAAGTTAACCAAGAGTACACGGTTGCCACCTGAAAAGGTGTAAAAAAAAAAAAAAGTATGCTCAATAAAGCACAGTAATTATTAGAGAAATTTCACTAACAAATAATTAGGTAGCTGTGTGGAATAGTTACATATATTCTTAAAGAGTATGCTATGACTGTTCAGATGTTACACTGAAAAAATATATATCTATATTATAGTCTTTGTTACAGGCTTTTGCCTTACTTACCATGTTAAAAACTGCGATGTCCAATATACAACACGCCAGAAAATTGGCATAATTCCATCAGGAATATAACTCCATGGTTTGAAACATTTTTGCTTGCTGCAACAATGTACAGAACTTATTGTTAGTTGTAATGAAAAGAGTATAAAAAATATTTTCTATAAATTCCCCTATCTAGAAAGGTCTTTGAAAATAGCATAGAAGTAATACACTACTATTTGAGTACGTACTCAACCATCAAGCATCTCAGAAGAAAATAAACCAAACCACCCTTTAAAAATATTTATCATTCTCCGCTCTGCAAATAACGTATCTGGACTAGACAGCTTTCTTAGAGAAAAAAACAGTAGCTCAAAGACTCAAGAGAAATAAGCAATTAAGCAATTTAAGGTAACAAGTCTTCTCTTTGGGCAGGATATACTTTTTTCATGCAAATAAAAACATTTCTGTAAACAGAAGACCATTCAACTTGAGTGTAGCAGGTTTTTAAAATATATTTAGGGACTCCATCACCCAGCTCTAATACCCAGAGCATTTAGTGGTAAAAAAAATATACTACTTGTTTCTCCTGTCACCCAGCTGGTTTTAGTCAGGCTTATATGCACTTTCATTTATTGAGCCAAAACTTTTCTGACAGGCAGTGTTTGCTTCAAAAGACCAGAAAAGCTATGAGAGCCTTTTAGTTTAAAGAGACCAAAAGACAAAGTGCTCATCCACACTATGACAGTTCAGGTTTTTTCAACCCACACTTGTCTAGGTAATGAAACAACGGTGAGTCAAGGGGCAATGAAGTCAATTTAATAAGAGTATCTATTGAGAAATAACTGGTGTTTTCCAAGATCAACCTAGTTAAGCTTGAATGGTGAGTTTTTATGTACATCACATAAATATTTTCAAAATTATCAAATTACCATAGCATTACATGTTGAGTGACCAAAGGTTTCAAACAAAGTTTTAAGATCTGAGTAGCACCACCACAGTAACTGCTGGCTTACTACTTAAATTGATATTTTTATTTGATATACTCAAGTCACATATAGCACAACATCCACCAGCATGTTCTGAAACTATAGGTAAACTGAAAGGCTATGGAATAGTTTTCAAATTGTGTATTTACCTAAGATTAGGTAATCAGCTAGAACTACTGTATAAATTACTATCAATAGATGCAGATGCACTTGTCTTCACTTCTTCTCCCTCACCTTCCTGTATGCTTACAATCTTCAACCATCATATCACACAAGAAACACTTGCTTATTAGCCTTAAAAATATATTATACTCCTACCATTTAAAAAAAGAAAATCAGAAATACTTCTTTAGAAACAGGCTAAAGAAGAAAACATATAGCTGATACCTTGGAACAAGAGAACCATCAGAGCCATTACTTTCTGCAGGGCTGGAGTTAACAGCAAGTTTGCACCGATTATAAATAGTCTAAAAGACAATTAATCTTATATCAGTGACCAGAAAAAGGTATAACATTTATTTAAATACCATAAGTCCCATTTTTAAAGACATTTCCTGTATTCCAGGTTAACGTACGGGAGCAATTACACTAATAAACTCTCAAAACAGCATGCAACCTGCAGGACAAGTAAATAAACTTGCAGTGCCTAAGCAGATAAAAAATTGCTATAAACAAATAATGAAATTTTAAAGCATTTGAAACAGATTTTTTTATCTGATAAGATCAACAAAAAATAAAATTAATTGCAAACACAGACACTGTCATGTAAAAAGGTAACAAGTGTTTAGTTCAGTAAAATACTATTCAGAAAAATTATTTCTTGTTTAAGATACTGTCGTAATTATAACTAAAAAAAATACCATACACATTTTACGCAACTAAGCAGAAAATCTTGCAAATTTCTTACCGTACTGACATCCAGAGGCAGTATAAATACAATAAGAAAGCAGAGATACCAAGCCAATAACGTTGCTACAATCACCAGCCTATGCTGTTTCTTGAAGTCTCCATACCGATGAAGTAGGAATAAGGCCAGAAAAAAGACAAATACTATCTCAATGCCCAAAGCTGCACCACTCATTATTGAATGTTCACTCCAGCCACACAGCCCAGCTCACTAAGAACACAGATCCAAACTGTAAGAAAAAAAGACATTTAATCACATTAAAATCTCTGGAAGATATTTATGCAGAAAAGAGTTGTTTAACAGACATTTTTAAACATACTAATATACTTTACTTCACATGACAAGAACTCTGATCAGATGAAGAATGAGATTTTCAGCATGGTGTTTTAAAGTCCTCTGCAGAAGTCAAAATGTTATTTCATTCCAATTTTGCTGTTTCTAGCAACAATTAGGACAATACCTCTTCATCTTCTTGATATACAACAGATCCAGAAACCAAATCTCTGTCATTGAATAAGACTATAAACCAAGCTTGTAAGTCCAGTATAAATTTGAAAAGCAAATCTCTTCTGGTCTTTTCTTTCTTTTAGAATAAATCAACTAATTTAGACACAGGTTATGTGTTTAAATTAAACACATCTGGAAAGCCAATGAGCACTTTTTAAAACGGACCATTCCTCAACTATGCATTTAAATTCTGTGCTCAGTTAACAGAGCATAGAAACACAGCAAAGTGTATGTTAGTCTACCCGTGATGTACGTCTTTTAGGTTTGAAATTTAAAGTAGTAAGTGGGAACATGCTAGCTAATTCATCTTCCTGACCCTCTTCTATTTTTCCTCAGAGAAACAAAGGTCCCAATTAATTTGTGATTAGTCTTGCCACAACACGTTTTTGCTTTGCTCATCCTTCTGGGTTTAGTTTCTCTATGTTATTGTCAGGACTGCTGGAAATGCCTAGAAAGTTCATATGTCTTCATACTGGCATGGTATTATGCAGAGGGCCAGTAAGCTGCACAAATATATTAGAGAAAATTTCACTGACTTGTTACATTGTTAGTTAAATGGCTTCTGGCCTTTTTAATAAGCATTGTTTTACCACAGACATTTCACACATAAAAACCCCAAGTTTATTACTCTGGTCAGGTTAATTTGCTTCTCCAACAAAACTGCCATTTTAGTTGGTTTGATTTAACTGAAATAGCTTTTGCTGTGGCTTCCCCAGTTGTATTTTCAGTGCTTTCACTTTTCACTGGAACTTCAGAGACTTAGAAATGCTACTACTAAAATTTCCCTCAATTTACTTTTAAATCCCTTCAGAATTTGTAAAAGTGCACCGTTTACTTTACTAATCTCTCAGTACATCGCTGAAGCAGATCTGTTATGTATGAGGGCATGAAGCAGTGAAAAGTGTCTTATTTTCATTACCAAATTCCAGAGTTTGTGATGCCAGTATTTCATTGAGGTCACACAGAGAATTATTCTGTGGTTTTGTTCCCTGACACATTGTTTCCTCCATTTTACACCTTTCACATTTAATTTCCAAACAGAGGTAGGAGTCTGTTTACGCCATACTGGCTGTTCTACGCGGAGCATACCATATTCTGAAAATAGGTCAAGTTACCTTCCTGTTTCTTATCAAAGACCACATATGCACTTTTTATCTTCTGCCTTTCATCTAATGCGTTTCTCAAATTATTAGCATTTCTGTTAGGTCAAAGCATCCCCTTACTATGTGCCTGTACATTTTGGCTAGATCATTTATAAATCATGAATGTAGGATATATCTAACCTATTTCTCAATCACTTCTCTATTGTATTGTACCATTCTTGTTTCCTCAGAAAACAGTGCCTTTTATGTTTATAGTACAGCAGCAAATTAAAACAGAAAAAATGAATGGAAAAGAAATATTATTTATCACCTTTGTTAAGGCAGTGCTTTCTGCCATATGTAGCTTTAAGTGCCTATTATAGCCACACCTTATGCTATGTGAACAAAAAAAAAAAATATAATAGGTGTGTATACTGTATATATATATATACAGTAGTCACACCTATACAATTTTTTACTGCAGTCACACCTAAAGAGCTGCTATCAAAACATGAAAATTTTTTGTGCCAGATGCTCCACACCATAAGGGAACTTCCAAAAAGACTATAAAAATGTACTGAGAATGCTAAAATAGAGAAGGAATTTAGTCCTTCCATAACTTAACTAATTTTCAAAACCCAAAGCAACTTTGCAGTTATCAAAGTAAACTCCATTTTTTTGTTCTTCACCTGGTTCCTATTTTAATCTCAAAATAAAGAATGAGATGCCAAATTCTTATAAGACTGATGACAAATAGAGTTATTTTGAAATAAGGTATATACGTTTTCAAAATTATAGTTCAAATATTTTAGACAGAGGCCACTTAAAACTAATTCTCAACACAAAGAGCTTAAGTGGAAATAAAATGACACAGTGAGAAATGCAATGCTTGAGAGGAGCTCTCATTATGAACTAAGTCCTGCCTAACAGGACAGTCATATTTGGGACCCATGCTACTAGAACTACTTGTTATCAGACATTAACATATACTACTGCAGTAAATAAAGACTGCGTCTTCCTGTGGCAAGCAGCATTTGCCTCTGATCCTGGCCGTCAGCTCAAAGAAAGGTAACTTCCTTACCAATTATCCTGTCTCTTCATTTTATTTAGACAGGCTCCTCAAGATTAGCACATGGCTTCCTAGTATCAGCTGGCTGTAATTCCTGAATCCCTAAAGAATGTTATTCTGAGATCAATTAACTATTTCAGAAGACTTCTCTTGTACTGGACAACGTTCAATGGCTTAGAAGATGCTTCTATGAAGCAATGATGAAAAGTAACAAAATTCCTCCTCACTCTGAAGGGAAGAGTATCTATCAGCATACCCTGTTTCTCAAGAATATGGAAGCTACAGATTAAGACAAAGATCATCAAAAGCTGAAACACTGGCAATCGAAAGCACAACTTAACCAAAACAACAAAGACATGCTCTTGTGTAGGCTCACAATTTTCTTGCTTTGTTTCAGACACAGTCAAAATCAGTAAGCTTTTCATTTTGTGAATGGAAGAGTTTGGCAACCCCCATAAGGGCCATACATTTCAAATTTCTGACATGAAAGCCTCTGTAGAATCCAAACTCAGCTAATAACTCTTCGCAAACACTACAAAGAGGTCAGTTCATACTTAATTTTCTTGGAGACACCCTGCTATCAACAGCATTAAATTACCTTGCCAGCCTCAAGACTAACTACATTCATGACAAATCTACATTACAAATGAACTAAACTACTCTGCCTGGCAAAGAAATACTCAAGTTACTAAATGAAACATCAGAGAACAAAACACCACACACTTTCTTAGAGCTTAACATTTAATTTAACATTTGAATATTATATTCTTAAGGAAGAGCTAAAAAGAGTAGTGCGTATCTGTGAAGAAGGAACTTTGGTCTCACTGAAGTGGACTCCAATAGCCCTTTAATCAGAAATCCCAGATGAGACTGTACCACAGTTTTATTATTTTCAGACTTTCCAAGAAAGCATTTTACCAGCAGATTGTTCATTTTGAAGACTAATGTATTAATAATTGGTCCAGTCAGTCTAATAACCCACGCAGTGTCCCAGCCAGTGCCTGAAAAGGCCTAACTGAGGGTAAACATCGCTTCACATGCCTTATGGAAATGTATAAACAGAAGTATAACCTGCATGATGCTCCCTTCATGTGTTCAGCTTATTATGCTCTCTGAATTACTTCCCTCTACAAAACACAATATTGTTCTCTATCCTGTATTTGTGTAGCTGATACTCCTGCTTAAGCACAGCCACACCACTCATTTGTATCCTTTCCCCTTCCACAAGCTTCTGAATCTTCAAGGCATTTTGATTTTCACTACCACCCTCAAAAACATCTGCAATACCTCCTAGCTTTGTGCCTTAAGTTTCAGTAAGTACATTATTTCATTATGGAAACTGCAAAAAATAATCAAGAGTACTTGACAAGTGACTGGCCTCTTAATCACAACAGCAGCTGTTCCCAACTGTTCTTCCCCAGCAAAAACATCGTGAGAAACAGAATCAAAAGTCCTATTAAAGACCAAATACAAGACATCAGCTGATCCTCTTGTATATAGCAGGCCTATCAGTGAAATAAGTTAGATTATTTCAACAGTCTGTCCTTGACAAACCAAAGCTGTCTTTTACTCAGCTATTATATTCTAGATGGTTAGAAATAGCTTTTGTTCCAGACTTCTTTTCAGGAATCTAAAAGCAAGCAGACTAGTCTGCAGGTCTCCCTGTGCTTAAAAACTAGTCATAAAGACAGTCATCATGCTTCTGGCTTTCCTATCTTGGGTACCTCTGTAATTTCTTGAATACTATAGACTTTTGTTGTTCTTCTTCAGGTGTTCTCACATAAAGATAACCAAAACAATTTGGAAAAGTTACATTTCTAGAAATCTTGGATACTTAGGTAAACCACTTGAAGAACCAACCAGCTAGACATTTCCTTGCCTTACTCTGTATTTTCAACATCATAATTACATCTGAAAAAAACTGTCATCAAGAAAGTTACCGAACTATGAAAGAGATATCAAAGACAGTACCGGGCAAAATTGAGTGAGAGCCACAGCATGTTGAAAAAATCATCTGGGCAACAGTATATCCCACCTCAATCTGAATGCACAACTCAGAGGCAAGTATAAACCAAAAGCTGCCATTTCCATCAAAATATTAATGGCCAGTTCAATTATGAACTTTTACCATTCTGTCAGCCTGCTAGTTCCCATTGTTTCTTCCAGTACATTTCACTTAGCAAAACAGTATGCCACAACACCTGTGATAAGTTTGTGAATCATGCCCTCCTCTGCAAAACTATGCTGTTAAGAATCCTGAAGTAAGATTTGACTTTACAGACATGATTAAACTTTTCGGACTGACACAACTGCCCCACAATAAAAGCCCCCGATACTTCCATCTCTAAACAACAAAATGGGCTACATTCATATTTTAGAAATCTTTGAAAAAGAACAAAAATTAAAGCAATAATCTAAATAAATCCTTCAGCCATTTTCATATCCAAGTCTGCTTAGCGTGTTGTTGGGGAGGAATTTCGTTTTGTGTTTTATTTCCTTATTACACACTGACCCTTGCAGCTTGGGGAAAGGTAAGTATTAACAAGTAGACAACAGACAAAGAGCTGCTTAGTCTCAGCACAGTGAGAAAACTATGTTAAGAAAGAAAATAATCATGAACTGCCTGAGAAAACTGACCAGAGAAGTTATCTGATTGCACTATTTGGGAGAAATTATCTCTGAAATGAATCAAGAAAACATAATTTGCATAGGTTTCTTCTTCCAATAAACAACAGTCAGTCTATATACTACTTGATATTTTATTAATACTTGCAATTTCAACTATACTGCAAAGAAGAAAATATTTTAAACTGATTAAACATTTAAATGATTGCATAACAATTTTAGGGAAACAAGTTTTGTATCTGTTAATGACAACCAAAAAATACTAAACTGCTGCCCTAACTCAGCTCATGTGATTATCCACTTAAATAGCCTTTAGACAACTCTTTCATGACTTTAACTAAAGCTAAAGCTGGCAACGCAGACTGAGGTTTTGCCCCGAACTGTGGCTGCTCAGGTCTCTGGCTGCAGGGAGTGCCAGAGCCTGCTGCTGCCGGGGGAGGGAGGCCAGCATTCCACCTGTGTGAGGTGTGAGCAGGTGCAAGATCTGCTCAGCATGGTGCTGAAAATTAAAGAGGAGGTCGAGAGACTGAGGACCATCAGGGAGTGCGAAAGGGAGATCGACTGGTGGAGTAACATCCTGGCATGCCAGTCGGAAAGGCCCCATGGAGGTACCCCCCAAAAGGAGATGGACCTCCTGCCCCCTCAGGCGGAGGGGGAAGTCCCGAAACAGCCCCTTCCCCATCACTGTCGGGCAGAGGTAGGGAACCGAAAAGACGATGAGGGATGGAAGTGTATTCCAGTTTGGTGTCACGGGCAGCCCCCCTCCCCACCTGCTTTGCTTCCCCAGGTGCCCCTACATAACAGGTTTGAGGCCCTGGATCTTGAAGAAGTGGTAGGTGAGGAGGTGGTGCCAGACCTGCCTGCAAGGTCACTTAGGAAGAGGCAGTTGACTCCACAACTCAAGACTGCCTCCAATAAGAAGGAAAGAAGGGTAATTGTAATAGGAAATTCCCTCCTGAGAGGAACAGAGGGCCCAATATGCAGGGTTGACCCTCATTAATAGAGAAGTTTGCAGTCCACCTGGTGCCCAGATCAAGGATATCACTAGAGAGCTCCCCAAACTGGTGCACCCAACAGACTACTACCCACTGCTGGTCTTCCAGACAGATGGGGAGGAAGCTGCTTCCTGTAGTCTGAGGGGAATGAAGAACGATTTCAAGGCCTTGGGAAGGATGGTGCAGGACTCCGGGGCTCAAGTGATCTTCTCTTCACTCCTTCCATCTTCGAATGACGATGTGGGATGGAACAGGAAAATTCAGACTGTAAATGACTGGCTCCAAGGATGGTGCTACAGGCAGGGCTTTGGATTTTTTGATAATGGCTGGATCTATAAGACTCCAGTCCGGACAGTGTCACGCGGGAAAGGTTTATCTCGCAGGGGTAAAAGGAGGCTGGGGCAGGAATTAGCTGGGCTCATTTGGAGAGCTTTAAACTAGGCTCGAAGGGGGATGGGGTTGAAGCTGGGCTTGTCCCAGTGGGGCAGCATTCTAGAACCGATGAGGACCAGGTGGCCTCCTGTATCCCTTATCCCTAGAGAGAAATCGGTGTGCTCGGCATGCTCCCTGAAATGCCAGCACACCAATGCACGCAGCATAGGGAATAAGCAGGAGGAGTTAGAATCCTGTGTTCAATCAGAAGGTTACGATCCAGTGGCAATTACAGAAACATGGTGGGACAGTTCACATGACTGGAATGTGGTCATGGATGGCTATGTCCTTTTCAGGAAAGACAGGCCAGCCAGGCACGGTGGTGGAGGTGCTCTCTCTCTATGTAAGAAAATAATCATGAACTTACAATGTACTAAATTCTGCCCAGAAGCGGATGAGGAGCAAGTTGAGAGTGTATGGGTCAGGATCAAGGGGCAGGCTGGCAGGGGTGATATTGTTGTAGGTGTCTATTACAGGCCACCAGATCAGGCTGAGGAAGTTGACGAGGCCTTCTATGGGCAGCTGAGAGTGGCCTCACAGTCTCAGGCCCTGGTTGTTGTGGGGGATTTTAACTTCCCTGATGTCTGCTGGAAGGACCATTCAGCCAGCCAGCCACAGTCCAGGAGGTTCCTCCAGTGCATTGATGAGAACTTTCTCATGCAAATGGTGGAGGAGCCAACTAGGAGAGGAGCGCTGCTGGATCTCATCCTCACTAACAAGGAGAGTCTGGTCAAAGCAGTAAAGGTTGAGGGCTGCCTGGGTTGTAGTGACCACGAGATGTTGGAGTTCAGCATCTTGTGTGGTAGGACCAGGGCAATAAGTAGAATTGCAACCCTGGACTTTAGCAGGGCTAACTTTGGCCTTTTCAAGCAATTGCTGGGGGAAATCCCATGGGCAAGGCTGCTTGAAGGTAAAGGGGCCCAAGATAGCTGGGTGGCATTCAGGGATTGCCTCTTCCAAGCTCAGGATCAGAGCATCCCCACACGCAGGAAGTCAATGAAGGGAGCCAGGAAACCTGCGTGGTTGAGTAGGGATCTGTTGGGTATGCTCAAGCAGAAGTGGCAAGTTTACAGGTCATGGAAGCACGGAACACAGGTACCAGTAGGGCAGTCAATCACACGATTACAACCCTAATGTAGCATTAAGACAAACTTAAGACTATTCAGTAATCCAGAGCTTTTTAAAAAATAATTGGATTTTATCCCCTTCAGCAAATTCTTCTTTCAATTTCCCATGTATTAACAGAGAAAAGTGAAAATACTGACAAAGAAAACAAAGAGGCTGCAGAACAGGTTAAATATAAGCAGCTTGTTTTTTTAAAACTAAAAATACCACCTTTCTTTCATGTGATTATCCACTTAAATAGCCTTTAGACAACTCTTCCATGACTTTAGCTAAAGCTGGAAACAGTTAACACATTTTTTTAAGATTATATGAATGCTGATTTGAGTCACATCATTGTCCATATGTGACTTAATAGCTGTGTACAATTTGGCCTGCATTCTATTACCATCTAAAATTTTATAGGCAGTTCTCTCCATCATTAAGTTGTAAACAAAGGACAGCATTCACAAGCAACCGGCTGACTAAGAGTGGAGTAGTAGGTGTATTCAGAATTAGTTTTCCATCCCCACCAATTTCAAAACAAGTACTTTGGAGATAAAGCCTGAAGAGCTGCATTACTGAAAGAAAGCCTGGTGTAGGTCTGAAACATGGTACAAACAAACTGCAGACTTTAAACTATCATGCTTAGAGACAGGACCAGAATACAGTGGCAGTCTCTCAATTTCGGGCCTTCACAGTGAAGGCGTTTCAAAAACGCAGGAAAACCTTCGACGGTAAAATGTCACTGTCAGCCGGATTCTGGTCTTCCAAACCAGACACTGCTACTGCACTAAAGCTGGTGAAGCTAACCTCTGCACATCCACTTCCCTGTAAGGGGCTCAGAATCAAGGTCTATGTACGCTTAACCAACACCAACCTGCATGTCCTAAACGTACGTGCTTGGAGTCCCCGAAGGACGGAAAAAAATAGCGGCTATGAGCACAAACATGAAGACGCCGATTCCTGCCGTTCCCCTGGCCTCCCGCAGACCCTGCCCCAGCCCAGCCCTCCTCACCGCCTCCTCAAGAGGGAACCCGGGACGCCCCCGGGGCGCCCCACTCGCGACCCGGGCCATGGCTGCACCCGCCCGGCCAGGCCTGCTCTGGCACAGGCCGCCGCCCTCACCCCGCCGTGACTCGGCGCTGCGGCTCCGCCGCGGCCCAGCCCGGCCTGGCCCTCCCGCCGCAGGGCCCGCGCCCCCGCCCGCCGGTGCGCTGGGCCACCTCGCTCCCTCACCGCAGGCAGAGGCCCCCGCTCAGCAGCCGGTCCCTCGCGGGTCACCGCCGCGCTCCATCCCCGCTGCCGCCGGCCTCCGCACGAGGTCTCAGATCGCCACGCAGGAATCGGCGCCCGCTCCCGCCTCCTTCCGCGTCAGGCCGAGCGGGGCCGCCGCCGGCATCTGCCCCTCGACACCCGCCCGCCAGCCCCCACGGCGCTGACGTCACATGGCCCCGCCCCGGAGGCGGCGCAAGGCACTGTGGGTACGGCCCCGCCGCGCGGGGGCACCCTGGCCCCGGGTTCCGGTGCAAGTTAGAGAACGACGTACTGGAGAGCGGCGTAGGGGAGGGGGAGCTGGGGGCCCTGGTGGGCAGTAGATGACCGTGAGCCAGCACTGTGCCCTTGTGGCCAGGAAGGCCAATGGCATCCTAGGGTGCATTAGAAGGGGGGTGGTTAGTAGATCGAGAGATGTTCTCCTGCCCCTCTACTCTGCCCTGGTGAGACCACACCTGGAATATTGTGTCCAGTTCTGGGCCCCTCAGTTCCAGCAGGACAGGGAACTGCTGGAGAGAGTCCAGTGCAGGGCAACAAAGATGATGAAGGGAGTGGAGCATCTCCCTTACGAGGAAAGGCTGAGGGAGCTGGGTCTCTTTGGCTTGGAGGAGACTGAGGGGTGACCTCATTAGTGTTTATAAATAAGTAAAGGGTGAGTGCCACGAGGATGGAGCCAGGCTCTTCTCGTTGACAACCAATGGTAGGACAAGGGGTAATGGGTTCAAACCGGAACACAAGAGGTTCCACTTAAATTTGAGAAGAAACTTCTCAGTGAGGGTGACAGACACTGGAACAGGCTGCCCAGGGGGGTTGTGGAGTCTCCTACTCTGGAGACATTCAAAACCCGCCTGGACACCTTCCTGTGTAGCCTCCTCCAGGCGTTCCTGCTCCGGCAGGGATGGGGCTACGTGATCTTTGGGGTCCCTCCCAATCCCTGACGTTCTGGGATTCCGTGAACGCGCGCGCGGCGAACTACAACTCCCGGCAGTCTGTGCGGCGGGCGCCGACCGGCTTCCGGCCGGCTGGGGCTGCCCCGCGCGCGCGGCGGGACGGCGCGGAGCTGCAGAGCGCGGGGCCGCACGGAGCCGCCCCCGGGGCATCCGCCGCCATGCACAGGTACGGGGAGACGGGCAGCGCCCGCCGCCCGCAGCGCCATCCTCGCTGCCGGGCCGGGGGAGAACCGCGTGGGGCCCGGGCTGTGCGCGAGCTCTCGCGGAGGCGTGCGCGGTTTCCCCCTCTGCCCGGGGGTGTGCGTGGGAATCCGGTAGCCGGGAGCGCGCACGGGTCCCGGGGAAGCGCGCGTGGGTTCTTGAGGGCCCCCCGGTGTTCGGGGCGGGGGTGCGTGCGTGGATCCCCCGAGGTGCCTGGCAGCGGGGACTTGCGCGCCCAAGGCCGGGCGGGAGGCGCAGCGTGCGCGGGGTCCCGCGGCGGGCGGAGCGGGAACCGGCCCCGGGCCTCCCGCCGGCGGCGGCGCCCCCGCTGCGCGCCCAGGGCCGCCCCGCACCCCCCGCGCCTTCCCGCCGTCCGCCCCTTCCCGCCCCTCTGCGGCGGCTGGTGCCGGGGCCGCGTTCGGATCCCCGGCGCTGCGCGGCCTGCGCCGCCGCAATCGGCTTCTTTGGTCAGCGCCCTGCTCGCCTCGCCGCTCCGTCCTCGGGCGGCTGGTAGCGTGAAGCCGCCCGGCCGGGCGCACGGCTCCGCTGTGCCCGCTCCATGCGCGCCAGGCACCCACGGCTTTAGCTGGAGTTACTGCCCTGCACGGGGACGTGGGTTACCTGTGACTGTGAAATGCTGCAGTACAGGGAGCCCCATCCCGTGGTCGGTGTCAGTCTGGGTACCTTAAGATCTGGTGGGTTTTGATGTGTCCTCAGAAAACACCTCCAGGAGATCCCATCCTCCAGCAGCAATGTTTCCACCAGCTTCACCTGGGACTGGGACTCTAGCAAGACCTCGGAGTTTCTCTCTGGCATGGGAGTGTCTGTCCTTAAGAAGGACAAGCTGGGCAATGAAAACACGCCACAGGACCTGCTGGTGTCACCCTGTCCTCCCCAGAAACGGCAGAAGGTGAAGGAGAAGGAAAGAGACTTTGTCATTGTGCGCCGGCCTCGGCTGCTCCGAGAGCCAGAGTCAGGTACCATCATCCTGGTCCAGGTTTCATTGGCTCTTCAGTAGAGATGGAAAGTGGGCATCACAAGTCATTAGTACTATATTCTTTGCTTTTTTTGCTCTCTCCCAGAAGAATATGACTTCTAAATCTGGTCGCTTTCTGGCTTGGGCCGTTAAGTCCTGTTTTATACAAGCCTTTAAGCAGAGGTGATGTGTCTGGCTCCAGAACTGTGACCCATGTCAGCCATGGTCGTCTCCTGCTGGGCCCTGCCAGCCCGCCTGTGTGTGCCTGGGGATTGTGCTGCATGTCCCTGTGTCAGTCCTTGCTGCTGGGGACTTGTGTGGCACCTTGGTCCAGCATGGCCTTGAGCTGCATCTGTTGTTCTGCTCAGGGGGCCCATTCCAGGAGATGTTTTGCTCACATACCAAGCAGGGCCAGGCTCTTCACAAAATGTGGCTGCAGCTGCCAGATGAATATAGATTATTGGCACTGCCATCCCCAGTACAATCCACCCAGAAATCCCCATGTGAATGGTAACACCTTCTGGAGCCTTTTATCTGCTCATGAGAAGTTGAGATCACACCACGTCCTTTCAGATCAGATAATTCTTGGGGGGTCATATTTAGCATGCGTGTTTTAAGGAAAAAGCTTGGCATATGCTAGACATAAGAAGGCAAAGATTGCCGTAACGTCTTCAGCCTACAATGAAGAACTGAAAGGGGGATGAGTAGTGGGCTAACAGTGTAGCCTTCAGAGACTAGAGGTGTTTTTAGCAACCAAGCCAAACAAGGCATTTGATCAGCTTTAATTAGAACATGTTTCCTCTTTTCTTAAAGGTGTTTCTTGGGATGCACTTCCAGATGAATTGCTTTTGGCAATCTTTGCTTATTTGCCCCTGTATGATTTGTTGAAAGTTTCCCAGATTTGCAAGAGATGGCATCATCTTTCGTAAGTATTCTCATCATTTAGCAATAAGAAAACCTTTGCTTCAATAGACTGATAAATGTTCTGGTTCTCGCCTTGTTTATTCCTATGTAATTCAATCTGTGCTCTATGTGGGTTAAATGTATGTATAATCAAATGCAGCTCGCATTTTAACATTAGAAAGTTCTATTAAATGGCTTCCCTCCTCTCAGTCTTTAGTGACACTGTGGTTGTACTCATAGCGCTGACCCTTAATAACTCACTAACAAGTAAAATTCTGTGCCTTAGGTTTGATGAATCTCTGTGGCAGACTCTTGATCTGACTGGTAGAAATCTGCTGCCAGGAGTGATTGGACGGTTGCTGCCTGCAGGTGTTACTGTGTTCCGTTGCCCAAGATCATGTTTGTGGAATCCGCTGTTTAAAACGAGCAAGTAAGGCTTTTTCTTTGTGTTCTGGATCCTGAAACTACATCTCAAGTATCTCTTGATCTTTGGTTTCAAGGTCTCCACCAGTAGTAGCATTTGTGCTGTCTCTGGAGTGTGGAACAGCTGATCAGTGGTTAGGCAGGTCTTCAAGTAAGAGGAACTGCATTCACCCCTGACAGTTATTTAAAACCAATTTAATGCCATTTTTGAAAATATCAAGAACTATTATCCACTTGCAATTTATATCTCGTAGAACCATGAATTGCCAACATCTCCAGCATTTTAATATGGGAAACTCAACAGAATTCTGTAACTCCAGCAGGATATATTTTCAGCTGTTATGATGAATCTTGAAAATTTCTTGAAGATAGAGGTTGTGCAGTTTTGGCTGGTAGCTTAGCAGTAGGTCCAGTGAGCTTAGTAGTATGTCCAGTGTGCAGCTGAATACAACAGTATAATTTTTTTCTTCAAACTTTGCATTGTTTTAGTGTATTATTTGTGGTATGGGGAATCTGTGGAGTGGGTTTGAATGCAATTTCAGTAACTAGTCTTTCTCCTTTTTTTAGACCTCTCAAAGTTCAACATATGGATTTGTCGAACTGCACAGTGTCTGTTGCAGATCTCCAGAGTATTCTTTGTCGGTGTGAAAGGCTGCAGAACCTCAGCTTGGAGGGACTAGTGCTTTCTGATGACATCATCAAGTGAGTGTCATGTTTGGGAATATTCAGTAAATACCTCTTGTTTGGTGCTATCATTTTGTGCAAGGCTGGCAAACAAATGCAGTTGAGAGTTGCTTATTGTGGTAGGCTTTTGAAATGGCACCCCGCAGAGCTAGCTGGCAGGCTGAGTGAGCGGCCTCTTTCCTCTCTGTCCTCCAAGAGACAAGGAGGAAACACTCCTCTGGAAGAGTGTTTCTTGGTGGCTTTTTTTTAATTCCCCAAAGTAGTGGGAGCCTGAGAACTTGCACATCTCTCTAGGATTTATGTGTCCATTGGCTGTTCTCACAGCAAGCTGTACAGCAGATCTACTTTTATTTTCCATTTTCTGTTCTCCAAAGAGAACTTTGTGTTTGGGTTACAGTTTACTTTTTATTTTAAAGGGTCTCAGCAGCCCTCCCATTAGATGCTTGTTTTGCTTCTGTGTGGTTTCTCACTTCTTTGTTGGACTCCACACTGAGTGTTTGGAAAATTAGATTCTGTCAAGCACATGAACTGTTGTTTGGTTAAACTGGAAAGACACTAACAGGTGTGTGGTCAACCTGCTGTTCAATCACATCAGGTGGTTGTAGACATGCCAGAGACCATAGGTCTCTGCTTTTTACTTCTGGGCTTTCTGATGCCTTCTTCACACCAGAGAAGCCAAAAAAAAGGCACAAATAAAGCAATAGAGTTTGGCTTTTGATACCAGATTAAAAGTATCGGAAAACTTCGTACTAATTAGCAGCAGTGATGGAATTCTGTTGCCTTGTGTACAAATATAGACACCGGGTGTAAGGGTTTTTCCAGGTTGGGCCAACTACATGTCTGCTCTGGTCTTTCAAACAAATGCATTCAGGGGGATGCTATTTGGACATGTGTCTTCACACAATCACACAATGGTTGGGGTTGGAGGGGACCTCTAGAGATCATCTAGTCCAACCTACCTGCTAAAGCAGCTACACCTAGAGTAGATCACACAGGAATGTGTCCAGGTGGTTTTGAATGTCTCCAGAGAAGGAGACTCCACAACCTCTCTGGGCAGCCTGTTCCAGGGCTCTGGCACCCTCAAAGTAAAGAAGTTTCTCCTGATATTCAGATGAAAACTCCTGTGCTTCAATCTGTACCCATTGCCCCTCATGCTATTGTTGGGCACTACTGAAAGGAGTCTGGTCCCATCTTCTTGACAACCACCCTTGAGATATTTTTAAACATTGATAAGATCCCCTCTTAGCTTTCTCTTCTCCAGGCTGAACAGACCCAGCTCTTTCAGTCTCTCCTCATCAGAGAGGTGCTGTAGGCCCCTCGTCATCTTTGTAGACCACTGCTGGACTCCCTCCAGTAATTCCTTGTCCTTCTTAAACTGGGGAGCCCGGAACTGGACACAGAACTCCAGATGCACCATCACCAGGGCAGAGTAGAAGGGGAGGACAACCTTCCTCGACCTGCTGGTCACACTTTTGATAATGCACCCTAGGATACCATTGGCCTTCTTGGCCACAGAGACACATTGTTGACTCACGGTCAACCTGTTGTCCACCATAACTCCCAAGTCCTTCTCTGCAGAGCTGATTTCCAGCAGGTCCACACCTAACCTGTACTGGTGCCTGGGGTTATTCCTCTCCGGGTGCAGGACCCTGCACTTGCTCTTGTTGAACTTCATCAGGTTCTTCCTTGGCCAGTCCTCCAGCCTGTCCAGGTCTCTCTGGATGGCAGCACAGCCTTCTGGTGCGTCAGCCCTTCCTCCCAGCTTGGTGTCATCAGCAATCTTGCTGAGGGTGCACGCAGTTTCTTCATCCAGGTCATTGATGAACACGCTGAACAGGACTGAACCAAGTACTGACCCCTGGGGAACCCCACTAACTACAGGTCTCCAAACAGACCTTGTTCCATTGATCACAACCCTCTGAGCTCGCCATCCAGCCAGTTCATGATCCATCTCACTGTGCACTCATCTAGCCTGAACTTCCTGAGCTTTCCTATGAGGAGGTTGTGAGAGATGGTGTAAAAAGCCTTTCTGAAGTCAAAGTAGGCAATATCCACTGCTCTTCCATTGTGTATCAGCCAGTCATACCATCACAGAAGGCTATCAGATTGGTCAAACATGATTTCTCTTTGATGAATCCATGCTGACTACTCCTGATAATTCTTTTTCTCCACATGCTTGGAGATGATGCCCAGAATGAGCTATTCCATGACCTTTACACTGATGTGACTAGAGTGATGTTGCCTTTCCCCCAGTTCCCAGGCACCTCTCCTGCTCTGCAAGACCTTTCAAAGATGATGGAGTGTGACTTAGCAATAACATCTGCCAACTCTCTCCACACTCTTTGGTGCATCCCATCAGGGCCCATGGGTTTGTGCATGTCCAGTTTGTGTAAATGATCTCTAACCTGCTTCTCCTCAAGCAAGGGAACCTTTTGCCAGACTTCCTCTTGTATCTCTAGGGTCTGGGATTCCTGAGGGTCAGTTTTAGCAGTAAAGATGGAAGCGAAGAAGGCATTCAGTAACTCTGTCTTCTCTGTATTGTCTGTCACCAGGGCACCCTCCTCATTCAGCAGTGGACCTACATTTTCTCTAACCTTCCTTTCGCTGCTGATGTACTTGAAGAAGCCCTTCTTGTTGTCTTTGACATCCCTGGCGAGGTTTAAGTCCAAGTGAAGCTTGGGCTTCATCACTGCATCCCTGCACACTCTAATAGTCTCCTTGTATTCTTTCCAGGTGGTCTGTCCCTTTTTCCACATTCCATAAACATCCTTCTTCCACCTGAGTTTTGACAGGAGCTCCTTACTCATCCATGCTGGCCTCTTACTCTCTTTACTTGATTTCTTGTTCATAGGGATGCATCAGTCTTGAGCTTGAATGAAGTGATGTTTGAATATTAGCCAGCTCTCTCAGACCCCCCTGCCTTCTAGAGCCCAAACCCATAGGATTCTTCTAAGCAGAACCCTGAAGAGGCCAAAGTTTGCCCTGCTGAAGTCCATGGTTTTAGTCCTACTTATTGTCATGCTTCCTCCACACAGGATCCTGAATTTCACCATCTCATGGTCACTGCAGCCAAGGCTGCCCCCAATTTTGACATCTCCAACTAATTATTCTTGGTTTGTTAGAACAAGGTCTAGCAAGATGCTTCTCCTCATCGGCTTCACCACCATCTGTGTCAAAAAGTTGTCGCCAATGATCTGTAGGAGCCTCCTGGACTGTGCGTGCTTAGCTGTGTTACTTCCAGCTGTCTGTAGAAAGCCTCAACAGCTTCCTCCTCCTGATCTGGTGGCGTGTAGTAAACTCCCACAACAGTGTCCCTCTTGTTAGCTTGTCCCTTAATTTTTACCCATAAAGATTCAACTCACTTGTTGTCCCCCTATGCAGGCGGAGTTCAAGACATTCAAGTTGCTCTCTCACATGAAGTGCAACTCCTCCACCTTGCCTGGCTGGCCTGCCTTTCCTGAAAAGTACATAGCCCTCCGTAGCAGCATTCCAGTTGTGAACTGTCCCACCACGTCTCCTTAATAGCAATGAGGTCATGGTCCTGTGAACATGCATAGATCTCAAATTCTTGCTGTTTATTCCCCATGCTACACGTGTTGGTGTACAGACACTTCAGTTAAGTACTCAAGCATGCGGGTTCCTCATCAGGGGTACAGAAAATCTGCAGCTGTGCGTACCCTTGAGGTGGCTGGCCCTCTGGTTCTCATCCTTGGGAGCAGCTAAGGAATGTTTGTCGCTACTCTGATTGGTCTGGCGTGTTCCCTAGTTGGACATGATTGCGTGAGCATCACCACTTTGGACCCCACCCCCCAAGCTTATCAATTTAGAGCCTGATTCACCTCACCCCTCTGTGCTTGCAGTCTCATCCCACAGCATGTTTTGTTCTGGAATAACCTCCATCTTGCAGAAGTGTGACTTTAGAAATGGGGTAATTACTTTATCTTTTGTAGAGTTACAGTCACCTCTAATAAGCCATGGTTCTCCTCATCTACTCCACTCTGGTGAGACCCCACCTGCAATACTGCATTCAGCTCTGGGACTCCCAACATAAGAGGCATGTGGACCTGTTGGAGCATGTCCAGAGGAGGGCTGTGAAAATGATCAGAGGGCTGGAACAGCTCTGCTGTGAGGACAGGCTGAGAGAGTTGGGGTTGTTTGGTCTGGAGAAGGGAAGGCTCCAGAGAGACTTTATATCTGCCTTCCAGCACCTAAAGAGGCCCTACAAGAAAGCTGGAGAGGGACTTTTTACAAGGGCATGTAGTGATAGGTCAAGGGGTAATGGCTTTAAACTGAAAGAGGGGAGATCTAGATTAGATAGAAGGAAGAAATTCTTCATCATGAGGGTGGGGAGGCACTGGCACAGAGAAACTGTGGATGTCCCATCCCTGGAAGTGTTCAAGGTCAGGTTGGATGGGTTTTGAGCAACCTAGTCTAGTGGAAGGTGATCCTGCCCATGGCAGGGCATTTGGAACTAGATAATTTTTAGGGTCCCTTCCAGCCTAAACTATTCTATTATTCTGTGGTATGTGTTTAATGGCATATAATAGGAGAAGATGAAAATAAATTGTTTCCTTTTAAACTTAGTAGTTTATAAATACGCAAACTTTTCAGGAGTGTCAGGTAAGTATCCCTTTCAAAGTTTTACTGTGATGCAGCAAGTACAGAGCTGAGATCCTTAGTGAATCTTAGGCTGGTCACTTTGCTAAAGATGCAGTGGGGCCTGTTTAACAAATAATTATGTGCTGGGGTCTTGGCTCTTAATGACACATCCTAGCAATGCAAGCAATGTTCCAACATTTAAATTTTATCAGACCTTTTTTTTTTTCTTCTCTACAGGAGTATAGCTAAGAATCCCAGTTTGATCCGACTGAATCTCTGTGGGTGCTCAGGGTTTTCTGCAGAAGCACTGGAGCTGATGTTGAGCAGCTGTTCTATGTAAGATAAAAATAGTTTTTGCCATTCCTACTTAGTTCCATTTCTGAGAAAAATGATACTTTTTATTTTTTCCATAGACATCTCAATTGTACTTGTCTTAACTATCATTTTTATTAGCCTGTTTGTGTTCCTAGATGTCTAACAGTTGATTGTTAGCTGAACAGTCAGGTAGTTTCTCCCTATCAAGCTATTTTCTTCTTTAATAGGACAAACGTACTCCAGTAGTTTTTCATGAGTTTCCTTAATCATCCTTAAAGGAAGTCTTGTTAGTGAGTAAATCCCATTTACGTTCCTTTGATTATAATGTAAATTTGATTTTCTTCATGAAAGCAGTATGTAGTCCTCACGAAGTGTAAGTATGGTGGGTTTTTTTGAAACTGAAAAGTGGAATCCCAGAGCTCCTTTTGCAGAGTACAGCATGAATGGCAGAAAACATTGTGCCTTTCCATCCATGATAGAAGAGTCCTTCAGTAACCTTCTATTTCATGAAGCACTGTGTTTAGATTGACAGCTCAAATAATTAAACCATCTGGCAGGAAGTTGCTGAACTGAGCCTCAGTCAATCTGGGATTTATATCCTGATCTTTCTGCTGACTTCCTGTGAGATGCCGGACAATCTATTTAATCTTTACTTCTGCAAAAGCATGTTTTTAATCAAGTTGCAAGTTAATGGACAGAAAAAGCCCTAATCTTTCTCTGCCTCTCATGGGTAGATAACGCTTTCTATTGCTTGGTTTCATTACTTGGATCATGAGCTCTTTAGAGAATGACAATCTGTACAGTGCACAGTGAACAGCAGATGGCAAACCTGATCCTAGGAATGCTAGTGTCAACTTAACTGTTTGTTTTTTCATTTACGCAGAGATTGCCAGCTAAAGACTCTTGTGCTCTTCATTTTGTCTTTGTCCTCTGATTACAACAACTTCACAAAACAGTTTGTCCCAGCCAGGAATGGTGATAGGCTATAGGTAGTCAAGCATATAAAAGAGAGTTAAGGTCACAGAGAGTTAAGGCCAGTGCTTATATGAAACTACGAAGTATTTTATCCTAATTAGGATTAATTGGTCATCTGACCAAGGCTGATAAAGGATAGCCTTTTTTCTGCTCAATGTGAACATCTGTTCAGTAGTAACAGATTCAGGTCACGCACCAGAAGCAAGATGAAAAGACAGTGTCTCCCCTTGGCAGTCCTGAGAGAGAACCATTTCACTTCCTAAGATTTTGTTGAATCATTCCAGTTGGAAGTCACTTGGGAAGTCACTTTAACCCTTTGTTCAGAGCAGGGCCTAAATTCAGGACTGGCCAAGCTGATGAGGATCTTTCTTGTTGGATCCTGAAAACCTGCAAAGACAGATTCCACAGCCTCGCTGGGCAACATGTTCCAGTCCTTAATTGTAGTGAAATTTTTAGGAATGAATACAGGAAGTTGGTAATAGACATGTTAAAAGTTTTTGCCTTAAAAGTATCAACTGTAATAGATAATATTAGAACTCAAACTGTATTTCAGTTATTCTTCCAAACAACTCTTTGTTCATTTGTGTGTAGGTTGGAGGAGTTGAACTTGTCCTGGTGTGACTTCACAGCCACCCATGTCAAAGCAGCAGTCAATCATGTTACTTCAAAAGTAATCCAATTAAATTTAAGTGGATACAGACAGAATCTACAAATGGCAGGTAAATAGCAGCATGGCAAGCTTTTATCCCACTATAGGATAAAACAACAGGCCATAAATTTTCTTCTGGTTGTTGTCTTGGTAGATTTCTACATGAGTATTGTTTGAATTATTCAGTTGTTAAGTTGCTGGTGCATTTGACTTTTATGATCAGTTCTTTGGGCAAAATGGATCTGTTTTGCTGAGGATTAAAAAAGTCCCTGTAATGTATCTTGGTAGGCAGACTGTATTAAATCTTACATGTGTATCTTTTTAACAAAATTGTGGGGGTCCAGTAGAGAAGATATGAACAAATGTATATGGAAGTGAGTATGCTGTATAAAGCATGTTTGTCTTATTACTGAAAGATGGACTGACTCTATGTGACCTCTTTTCAGACGTTAAAACGCTGGTGGAAAGATGTCCTTTCCTCACCCATTTAGATCTAAGGTAAGAAGACTTGTGGAGCTAGTCCTAAATCCCTGTGGTTCAGGGGATTACAAACTCTGTTGCAGTGAAGGAATTACATAGCAGTAATTTATGATTGTGTAGGATTGCACAACCAGAAAACACTTTTTATGCTATGTGGCATGACCTAATCTGGAGCACGTAACTAGCTTGAAGATGTATTTATTACCTTAGCCTAAATATTATGTACATATATATAGGATTTGTTAACTAACAAGTGATTGTAGGCAATAGGTAGAGTGGAATGAAATATTCAGATGCATACAGTTAATGAGCTTAGCATTCTAGAGAGGGTTTAGTTCAGCTCTGATACAAATTTGTTACTTGGTCATAGAACCATTTTAAAAAAAAAAGGTATATTTTGATTTTGACCTAGCCAATTAAAATATTTTGAAATCTCAGTGTGTGAAGTAATTATATTCTCATGGCATGAGAAGTTCATATTCATTAAATTTCTCTGTCTGAATTTTGGAAATAACCAAATTTACTGCTGCTTTGTACTTAAACCTCTATTTCATATGCTTTCATGTACAGCGACAGTGTGATGTTGAAGCCTAAGTGCTTCCAGTATTTTCATCAACTCATCTTTCTAGAACATCTGTGTCTTAGCCGATGTTACCAGATATCACCTGCTGCATTAGTGTAAGTAATCTTTAAATGGCTTTAGTTCGCTGTTCATACAGAAGGTAAGTTAATTTAAGCTTGCTTTATTTTAGGTTTAAAATTGCAAGTACTGTTTTGAAAAACTGACTGGTATGAGGAATTAGGAAGAAGGAACTGAGATAAAATGACTGTTAGTGTGTACCGTTGAGAATCCAGACTGGAACCAAAGGTATCTGAGATAAGGTTTCCATGATGTCAGTCTGTGCCCATGGAACTTGCTGCTCAGTGTGTGCACCGTGTCTTCCTTCAATAGCGTGATACTGCTGGTGCTCATTGCTGAGAGGTGCAGCTGGAGGTTCCAGTCCTGCCAGTGACCAGGGCCGGTATCAACCTTAGGCTTTCAGTTATGCAAGGAAGGTGTAGTCCTTTGAAGAGTTACCAGAGCTGACAGTACTTGCTGACTAGCTAATCTCTTTATATTCCTTTGCTTTTTGTGTGCAGCTGTGTCAGTTATTGTTGCCGCTGAAACACAGCTTAGTTACTTGGTGGGTTTTTCCTGCCTTTTATTAGTATAGCAGCTATCCACCTTAATCCTCTCAGGAAGGATGTCAATCCTAAGTAAATGATCAACCCCAAGGTGTTTTGAGAGGAACAGGACTCTCAAAATGGGAATCTGAAGAACGTTTTCTGTAGCAGTGTGTGCTGTCATAAGCTTGTGTGCCTCTGCCTTTTGATTTTGTCCATTACTTGCTTACAGATTCACAGTTCACATGATGACTGGGAAAACGTGAAGCAATCACGAACCCAGGGCTGGCTGCTTTCCAAAATGTCCCAGCAAACTGGAGACTGATAGTACCTAGGGGCTTGTGTCCTCTGAACAACAGCCTGAAGCTTCATGTGAGGCAGTTCCTTCCACTTGCTATAAATATTTAAGTCCAGGGAAATGGAACGGGAGGAACCAGTTTGTTTTCACTGTGTCTGAGAGAAACAGCAAGAAGCATTTTATTCAGCCAGTTTCCTGAATTACCAGTACGGAGAACTAGTTTCAATTAAATATGTGCTTTTAAGAAGTGGGAAGGGGAATTTAGCTTAAGTAGTTCTCTTCTAAAAAAATAGTAGAAATGCAGTTATGTAGTTTGGTTACAGACTGGAAAAAAAAAGTTCAGGTTAATGATTAGTTTCTTATTTTTCTCCTTCTAGAGAACTTGGTGAAATTCCAACATTAAAGACTCTTCAGGTATTTGGAATAGTGACTGATAGCTCTCTACAGCTTCTCAAGGAAACACTTCCTGACATGAAGATCAATTGTTCACATTTTACAACTATTGCAAGGCCAACTGTTGGCAGTAAAAAGAACCATGAGATTTGGGGTATCAAATGCAGATTGACACTGACAAATCCTAGTGGCTTATGATCATGTACAATGTTCTGGATGCAATGGACACACTGCATGTAGTGAAGCTCCTTACAAAACAGAGTGCTGGAGCACCTTTAATCATAGTACTGTTTTTGTAAAAAGCATTCTAACTTCTTAGTGCCTTAATGTAGTTTCATAAATATTTTTACAGTATTTTTTTACTTAAAGTCTTTAGGTGACCTGATCTGATGATCTATGAGCAATTGCAGAATTTTTCTCTAAGTCATTTTTTTTACAGGAGAGCTTTTTTTAAAAAATAAAATTATGAAACAGTCATGGTAATTAAATAGTGTCAGCCTCTGGCAACTGTTGCAGGTTCTGATGGGGCTTTTGTTGCTCCAAGGTGTTCTTAAAGGTGTTTTTGGTTAACTCTTACCAGCAATGAAACTCCTGAAACAGCTTGTAGAGGTGCTAGATATCTTATTAGGGGTTCTAAAAAAATTGTCTTGGTCTGAGTTTACAGAACGCAAAATTAATCATCATATTAAACCTATTCAAATCCTTAATTGAACAAGATGTACAGTAAGATAAGAAGCTACCTGCTGTTCAGGAGAGGAACAGAGGACTGAGTCTGAATTCACCAAACCTGAAAACAGTAAATTGTGGAAGGGATGTCTACATAAAAGCAGACAAGAGACAACTCAGTACTGTACAAGTTAAGATGTGGTATAAAGGAGCTACACTGAAGTTTAGCAGGTAACATCTACAATCTGAAACAATCTGAAACAATCTGAAAACCTCAGTCAGAACAAGGATCTGTAAAAGTAGATGCTGGCTATCAATTGTTTCATGGTGTGGTGCTAGGTTTTCTGATCAGATATTACAAAACCTCTATGTAGCTTCTGTAGCTTGATAGCAGATAAAACTTTTTAAAAATATTATCTTATTTCCTTTAAAGAGTAATATCTTTAAACTGCAACTGATGAGTTGGCAGAAATACTGCAGGAGGGCTCAAATGCTTCTAGATCTCAGACCAAAAAAAAAAACCTGGGACCACAGTATAAGAGCACTGAAAGGAAGAGATACTTTGGTGCTATTGACATCAATTTCTCTTTTGGAATAGCTTGTTTGTTGTATCATTTAACTTCTTGTACCTGTAACACTGACCACTACTGTTTAATGTTGGTTTGGTTTTTTTTAAAGTCAGATGGAAAGCTGAGTAGTTGTCCAAAACAAAATGAAACCAAGCCAAAATAAACACCAACCAACAATGAAAATAAAACAAAACCAAGCTAAGGAAAGGGATGGGCAATGACTTTAAATAAAACTTTGATCTGGGCCCTAATGCATAAACCCAGAATGTTCCAGCAGGTGTGTTAGTTGATAAGTCCTAGGGCAAAACTTGCACCCTGCATAGCGCATGAGTGTGCAGCTGTTCCCATGGATGGAGTGAGCAAGTGGTGAATTTAATCACAGATGTTTTAGGTTACCCTACAGCTTTACTGTATAGCTGTTGCCTAGTTGTAGTGTTTACCATCACAGTCTGAAGAGTTCGGGAATAAATCCCTGGTTGTACAGATTACTTACTGTGGAAAGCTGTACGAGTATTAGTTTTATATTGAATTCACTTTTCTATAGTGTAGAAAACACAGCACTATCTCATTAATCTGTTCTAAATTGTTTCATTTTTTATTAAACAGAGTGTAAGTAACACTTGAGTTGCTAATGGGCTTTTGCCCCTTAGAGAGGAGTAAATGGACAACATATCTTATGAAAGATGGGAGTGGAGAAGTGATGGGAGGTTTGGGGATACTGGATATTTGATATTCTACTGCTTCACAATTTGCAGCCTTCGGTTTATGCCTTAAATTGCTTCAAGAAAAAAAAAAATCTTTGCAGCACTATTGTAAATGCTTCTTCTCCCTTTGCACAATGTAACACAATACAACTTCTCTTGCATTTAATAAAGATTAAGGAATTGCTATATTGTACAAAGTGACTGATGAATTGGAGAACACTTACTGACTTGGTCCCACTTTTGTGTCATGAGATTAAAAAAAAAAAAAAAAAAAAAGATAGATTTGTCCAAGCAATGTCTGAACAGTGGTGGTTTAGAGGACAGGGTGTTATACATTTAGCATTTAACAGGCTGCTTTGGGATAGTAGTATGGCTTTAGCCATACATTAGTACCAGGTTCAGTTTTGGAAGGGGCTGAACATTTCTGTTGCAGGTCTATTCGTTATGATGGCAGCTGTAGCATAGTGTGAGTTAGCATAATGTAATATAACATAACAATCTAATATAGGATAATAATATATATTATATGCATTATAATATATATGTAATATAATATATAGATAATGTAGTGTAGCATAATGGAAGTCCTCTGGGTAGGGTGTACCACTGACCTTTTCCTAGCTGAAAAAAACATTTGGTAGCTCCAGGCAACTCATACCAAAAACTGCTGCACAGATAAGCTCTGTGTTTTACCTAAAGTATTAAAGTTTAAAAACCACTATTTTAAAAAACGGCACAGTAAGTGAGAAGCTGAGCACTTTAAACACTTCTGAAATAAGGCACAGGACACCTTCATGTATCTATTAAGTTTTTAATTTTTATTACATAATGTATAAACACCACTTTTTTAAAAAAGCCAAGAATGATAGGTCAAGTTTAGCAGAACACAGTGTGGACTGGCAGTTAACGAAAATACTATGGATTGATTCAGCTTATATAAGAGGTGCAGAGTTCACTGTCTGTTCAGGCAGACTAAATCAGTGTTAAACCAGAAAAACAGCCCTGTCATGGAATACTGTCTACCAGGTAAGTTCTCGGTACTGCAATCCCTTGTGATAAAGGATCCTACAATTCTAACTAGCTGTTTACTGTTCATCTATTACAGATCTCTGAATCATCCTAGTTATAAACCAAGCATTCACTAGTAAATGCTTCAACAGAAGTGCAATTAAATACAGATAAAACCAGTAGAGGCCACTCATGAGTAGATCAAGTTTACATTTTGCTAAGCAAGTTAGGAATTTGACTGTGAAATCTCTTACTAAGCCCTAAAGCAGATCATACGTTGGCTCTGTAGGGCCTGAAAACACTGTCTTTTAGTCTCAATGTTTGTAATAAGGAATGACAGGCCTCTTTAAGAGGTATGTACCCTGATCAGACTCATAGGTCTCTGTGAAAGCATGACAGCACACAAATGTCTCCGAGTAGGGGACAGGGTTTCTGCTGTGAATTTGTCTACGCAGGTTTTCAAGGACACTTTCAATACCTAAACTGCTGATCTAACACAGTGGTAAAGTCATAGGAAGTCATAAATTAGTTTTACTGGCATTGGTGGGTTGGGTGGGTTTTTTTTAATCTTAACAGCATCTTGACTAGTGTACTAGACAGAGGCACATAAACCATCCTTAAGTGGTTATAGATGGATTAGGAATAATTAAAACAGCCTGGTCTTTGTGCATCCAACTATCTAAAGAAAGATCACTCTTTTGCATCTCTACCTTTATACCAATTTTGCAGATATTTTAGACACTAAGAGCTGTATTGTGATAGTTCCTGAACGCACATAGTTTTGAAAGAGTATTTGGTTACTTTGATTATCCCCTTCTTGTCTGCAATCCTGATAACTCAAGCAGACAGTGTAAATAACAATCTACAGCACACTTAAAAGGTGAAATGTACACAAACAGTGACAGCTTATTCAAAGAGCTCTACCAGTATCACATTTTCCTAGAATTGAATGGTCTTGTTAAATCTATTTCCTCTAAGTTCTGGTTTATAGTGAGTACAAACACTTCAGTAGCAGAAGGAAAAATGCTTTATCCACTTCCTTCACCTATAAAGATCAGTTTACATTTTTTGATTGGCAATAAATACACTGATTAGCCACACCAGAAAATGTTTCCATTAGACCTGAGAACATCTGTTAAAGAAGTCTCTTCATTCAAGAGCAGTGGGAAGAAAACTCACTTTTGGAAATAATCTGTAGTAGACAGGACAAAACATATTTGTTTCAAGTCATGTAGCAGAAGTGTTCCTGCTGCAGGAACCTTCATTTTGTCAAATTCTGCCCTCTCATCTATGTAATTATCAGCACAGACTGTGAAAGGCAGTCATAGTTCACAGCTTCTCTAAAAAAACCTGTCTGAAAAGTCCCTTCCTCTTCTCCAAGAGCCTTTTTTTCTACTATCAACTTGCTTACCTAACACATGATTACGGGCATGTAAAATTTAACTTGTTGCCAACTAATTATCAGTAGAATTCCGCATAAGATTGGAAATTTAAACTTTGTGGGGAAGTTAAAGACTCATACTTGGAACACTGGGAGACATACAGGTACTAACTTGTGCTCCAACTACCAGCACACTGCATTCTTCAATTACAAAGAAACTTGGAACCTAAAATTCCAAACCATTCAACTTAATAAGGCCAAATATTTTCCTTAATGACAGCCACCTACATACACTATTGTGACTGAACATTGCTAGCTAGCTAACTTATTCAGTGAACGAATATATCTTACTTCAACGTGTCTCCTATACTTTGTATATTCATGTTAAAGGGCTCAAGAACACCCTTGGGTTTCAAGTCCCTTTCTAGCCAAAGGGAAAAGGTAAGAGTCACCTCATTCAAGATATGATTAAACCAGACTTTTCATGAACATCTACAAAGTAGAAAAAATACTGGAAAAGGAAAAAAAAAATTGTCACAAGTTGTATGAAACTACAAAGTTGTAAAATTTTTGAAAAGAATACAAAAGGTTTGTATTTTCATTTCTATTACATCAACATCAGAATTTACCAAAATCTATATATTCTTGCATCAGATCACCAGATTGACAGTCAACTTCTCTACAAAAGTTTTATGTATGAAGGTGTTTAGTTACATCAGTCCCAGACTGTTACTAAAAAACTGTACATCTCAGTATTTAATGCTACTGCCTTGATACCTAACCTATCTACCTGTGTTTAAAAAGAGCTTTTTCTCATGTTTGCCTTACAGGTTAAAATGTCCATTTTCACTGAAGTTAGAGGTAAGACTTCCGATATATTTCTTTTACACCAGATGCAAAAAGAGCTTAAATATCAGGCTAAGATATCCCCAACCCAAAGGAATGAAAAGCTTCCTCCAAATGCTCTTGCATCCAAAAAGGCCAACTTCCAACTTAATGCAGCATTGTGATGTGCTGTCTATCCCCAGGAGTTCCCTTTCTGGATCCAGAATTGTTTCAGCAGAAGACACTAGGCTCCTTCATTCTTCCAGCACAACAGTGCACAGTGCATCCTCTGTATCAATCATTATAGATGCTATCGCCCCATCATTGAACTCAAAAGATGTTCCTCCATCTACAACCATACATGCATCCCAACAACGGGAACGGACACACACTCTGCAAAAATAAGAAAAAGTTTTCAAGAAACAGCTTAAAAAATAAAAGTATTTCACACAAGCACTTATCTGAGCAAGAAGATTGGTTCTTGGACATTCATGTGCGTGGGTCAGTAAATACTTAATCACACAGCAACATTCCTAAGAGAAGAATATTGTACCAAGCGCTATAATCCCCCAACCTAACAGTTGTTCTTATAGACTTAGCAGAGTCCAGACAGAACTAGAGGACTTGCTACTAACCATCTTCCTCTTCATTTACCTTTAAAAGGAAAATGAAATCAAGCACTGGAACTTATTCTTTCACATATGCAGAAAGTAAGAACACTGTTAAATAAATAGTTCTCCAAACTTTTTTCATATTGCTGGATGAGAACTAACAGTTACGCCAGAGCAGCTGTAAGACTGCTCACACATGGATGTGCTTGACAATTTCTGACTTAGTCCCTGGTCTAGACAATGTTCTGATCTCCAAAACTGAATCAGCAATTATCCAGTGATTTTAAATTTTCATGAAGACACATCTTGAAGAAATTTGAAAAGCTTGGGAACACAGCCATCAAAGCTTAACTGGTCAGTGCATCACCAGAACACAGCAAAGTCTGGACGCTGCAGAAGAACATAAAGGCATGTTCCACTCCTCCATTTCTCTCTGGGCAGCTACTATCTCAGAAAAGATAAATAAGATAAATAAGAGCAATGGGAATACATCTAGTATCAAGAGCTAAGAACCTCATCTATGTGCCTTTTAAACCCCTCCAGGGATAGTGACTCAACGACTTCCCTGGGCAACCTGTTCCAATGCCTGACAACATGTACCAGGTAGAAATTTCTCCTAATATCTGATCTAAACCTTCCTTGGCACAAATGCCCTAACTGAATTACCAAATAATTTCGTTTGGAAGGGCATCTAGTCCAACCTTTCACTCAAAGCAGGTCTTACTTTAAAGACAGGTTAGGCTGCCTAGGCCCTTGCTCAGTCAAGTTTTGAGTATCTCCAAGGACAGTGAGAGCAGAATCTCCGGGTAACCTGCTCTACTGCCAGACCGTTCTCATTGTAATTTTATTTTCCTTTTTTAATCAGAATCTTACATCCTATAAAATCATGGCTGTTGTCTCATATTCTGCTCTGAAAAGAGTTGAAGGCAGTCAGCTCTACAACCATCCATTAGTGGCTGAAGACAGCAACTGGGTCCACCCTGCTTCATCTTGCCTCCTCCAGGCTAAACAAGAGCTCCCTTTGAGTCTCTCCTTTATATACCATGTATTTCAACCCCCTAGTCATCTCAGTGGCCCTTTCCTGAATTCACTCCGGTTTGTCAATGCCTGTGTCTCACACCGAGAGAAACGGCACACACCCAAAACTGGGCACAATGACAGTTTTTTATTCTGTAAGATTGTGGATGGCTCAAACATTAAAAAAGCGTAACATAACACAGAAACATTTTCTTCCTGTTGTTCTAAGAACAACACTCAAGCACCTCAAAACACAAACTGGATGCTGGAACACCTCAAGGAAAAGCCCTGGATTATTTATACTTTGACAAACACACAGAATCCCAGAATGGTGGGGTTGGAAGGGACCTCTAGAGATCAACTAGTCCAACCCACTGGCTAAAGCAGGTTCACCCAGAGCAGATCGCACAGGAACGTGTCCAGGTGAATTTTTCATGTCTCCAGAGAAGGAGATTCCAGAATCTCTCTGGGCAGCCTGTTCCAGGGCTCTGGCACCATCAAAGTAAAGAAGTTTCTCCTCATATTCAGATGGACCCTCCTGTGCTTCATTCTGTGCCCACTGCCCCTCATCCTGTCACTGGGCACCACTGAAAGGAGTCTGGTCCCATCCTCTCGACACCCACCCTTGAGGTATTTATAAACATTGATAAGCACAACTCTTCAGTGTCTGCTGCAGCCAAAACTTACTTTGAAGAGAAGCCACGCTGCTGAGTACTTGAGAAAACTCTGTTTACAATAGGTTCTCGAATACTGAAAAACATCTTTGGTTCTTCTGGACTGTAGAGAAGGGACTCATTGTAATCATTTGTTACTGTAAATAGAGAAATCAGCCATTAGTTTTTTGCAGAGAAAATTAGTTATTCTCAGAAATACACATTCCTCCAGGAAACAGCAGCTTCCCTACCAAGAGGGAATACTAAATCTTGCCATAATTTAATTGCCTTCATCCAAAAAAAAAAAAAAAAAAAAAAATTAACTTCACAGACGATTCCTTTCCATTCTATTGCATGATGAAAACTCAACAGGTCTCTTCAGGCAATTAAAGTGTCTCAAATCTCTTGAAGATCTGCACATACAAAAGTCTAAATAAGTGCTTTTATATCAAGTCACACATTTTGCACCAAATGTGCCTAAATAATTTTTGTAAGAATTACTAATATTGCAGGAACACTAAAATACTGATAGCAGTGCCAAATATTAAGAATATAAACAAAAGGAACTGGTCAAAACTAAGATATCTTAAAGAAATCTTGCCTTTTTCACTGACCTTTTTGTACTAGTTCCATGTTCAATGGCATATTCAAACCTCCATGCTTTTTAGCTGTTGAGCCAAGAGAAAGAGCCTCAATTAGATAGGTGTATCTTTATATAAACTTGGCCAGTAATGCCACACTGTTCACTCACCTATCTTAAGGATCTCTTCAACAGCTTGATGTGCTACCTTGTTAATATTATAGGACCTAGACAGAGAAGTAGAAGTCTTGTTTGATAAGCAACACAACTTGGGAGAAAAACAAAACAAAACCAAAACTTGCATTGCATATAGAAGAACAACTATGTCCAACAACAGGAAGAAAGAAAAAATAAAGAATGCTATTAGATGTGAGCAGACATCAGTTTCTTAAAATAAATCCCTTAAAGTTACTCATGGCTTGACCTGTGGCTTTCTGAACTTTAAGAATCCATTAAGTGAAGTCTTCAGGAAAGAAGAGCATGATACACAGGATGTAGTCTCCTTATCAATAATCCTCCTGCCTTAGAACCCAAATAATTGCTGATTTAAGTCTGCATTAGAAAAACTGAACCATAACGATTCTACAGACTGTGTGTGTTCTTATCTCCTCTATCCATCTCCTGCTAATTAATTTCTTCTGCTAGTTCTCATTTATGAAACCAACACTTCTTAACAAATATTCTGCCTCTTTGTCTGTATCCTAAGGTGTGGGCTTGAATCTCACAAGAATCAGTGTATATAGAAAAGAAACAGTTAGATCAGGCACTTTTGCATTTGCCACATTTGCATGCCCAAGTCAAAATAAAACCTCAATCTGAACCAAGTCTAAACTCTGATAAAAGCCTCCCTCCTGCGCCTAAGATCAAAAGAAATTAGTTACTAATCACAGCCTCAGCACACCGGCACCGTGAACATCTCAGCTGCCCAGGTCTCTGTACAGCTTAAAATCCTCACTCCAGCACTTCTGTCATGGCAGTAAAACATCTCAGACTGCCACAGTCATCCACCATACACATAACACACTTCAGAGCTGCTGATGGTGCTTGTCCGAGGCTCCTTCTCTTTCACGTGTTGCCTACCTGCAAGCCTGAGTAGATACCAGCAAGAAACTGAGATGCACAGTTTGAAGTTGTTCTCTCTCAACTATTCTTTCATGCAAGTTTTGGCAGCTGAAGGAACAGCTCGGACATTTAAATGCCTCTCAGGCCAAGGAGGTCTGAAATCCCAGGAGAGTTCCCAGACCACAGGCTAAGGAAGACGACTCTGCTGAGTCTGAGCCTTGGTTTAGAAAAGTTCAGCAGCACACTCTGCTTCCAGCAATGGAGATGGGCAATCCTGGAGTTGGGTCCCTGCTTCTGGGATTGCTCAGTACAGAGTGTATAAGCAAATGAAATGCATAAGAACAGCTTTGAACTAAGACTGTACATTCCCAAGGTACTGAATGCTAGGAAAGTTCCCCTAACAGTCTGCCAATTTCATCCTGGGCAGCCTCCAGGACCAAGTTATGTTGACTGAATGCAAAATCCTGAATTACAATGAAGAGTAAAACCTAGTAACCATGGTTACAGCATGAATATTCATTTTTGAATTTCATTAAAAGCTTGGTTTAGTTCATCTTAGCTTGCCACATAGATCCGAGGCCTATTGTACAACTTTAAACTATAAGCACAACTAGCGAGGCTCTCACTGTACATCTCTTTTGCAACTCAAAACTAAGTTTATTAGACTTGCAGCTTGCTTAAACTGAAGATAATTTATCCCTTTGATTAAGCTAGCACAGCTTCAGTTAGATATGCCTGTCTTTTTCTAGTGGGAATATTTTGGCAAGGAGACCACGCCATTTCAATGAAGTCTGAAAGAAGCAAGAGGCTTGGAAGAAGAATGGACAGTAGGTATGCCAGAAAACATTTAACACTGTTTGCAAGTACAGGTTTTATCATTGTTCTTGGAGCTTAGATTTTTGAAGTTTTCTGAGCTACTTCATCTAAGAAGTTTCATTTTAACCAACAGGAGTAGTTCAGGTCAGGGCAGAATCTCCTCCCCTTGCCACCCCCAACCATTCACCTCCACATGCGGCATGCAACCACTTTCATTAAAAGCTACACCTAAGGTAAACTTCTGTCCCAATGCCTGAGCTCCTCATCCTCTCAGCTTTTCTCTCCATACCTACGAATGAGGGGTGCTCTGCTTTTCTCAGACACCCAAGACAGCTCTGAACCATACCAACTGTGAGAATATTTGGATAAAACTGACATGCACTGTTACCCATAGCCCAAGAGAGTATCAATATGGACAAAATACTTAAGCAAAATTGGTCCATCTCACCTAGCTTATCTGAAGTGACTTTTTGTATCAAAGCAGCAATATGTAGAGCATGTACTCACCATGCTTTTGATCCTGTTCCAGTACACACATTAAGCCCTGAACTCTTCTGTTTTTCCCAAGGACCATCATCAACTGATATCTCATAATAGGATGCCCTATGAAGCGAGAATTTAAAACTGGGTTTGCAGGACTTAAAGTTCTCCCTGAATAAGACAGAACACATAGCCTTATCAGGCACATAAAAATTTAGAGGGGCTACTTTCAAATCTGGATGACAATTTCACACACTTCGCACAGTGTTTCCGATTTGGCAGCCACTTTTGATTCACTGTTTTATAGCAGCTTTTACAATGGATAAAAGTGATTTGCAGCATAAACTTTTAAGCAGTATTTCTGGAGCTACTTTTCAAATTAAATTCTGCACAAAAACCTCTGTGGTTCATCTGGGAATAGCTCTGTACACAAACAGGGTTTGCTGGACTTACAAATGAAACCACGAATACATTACCTTGTTTGCATAATTGTTGAACTACCAAAAAACTGTGTTTATGCTGTGACTGGGTCTCATACAACTACATCAGTGAACACTAAGAAGTTAGGGACTCCAACACCAGTAAGTAATACCATGGCTTCAAGCTGAATTCTTCATCACTTCAGTAATTAAAAATCCACTGTGATTCTTCACAAACAGTTTTAGATTTACAACAGTCAGCAGGCTCACATTTCTCTCCAGGGCAAATTCTTCCTAAAACTCAAATGTAGTAAGTCTTGGGGCACAATCATCATTCTGCATGGTATTATGTATCAGGGGATTCCTAATGCTAGGCCTAGAGAGACCAAATAGTATCTCTCGCTAAGCTTCAGAACATCCCAGTGTATATTTATTAACTGAAGTTGCTCATAGCGCCTAATTCAAACAGTATGACGTGGTCTTCAGATTAATAGGTACCCTCAGAAAAACACCACATTCACTGTGTTCAGCACAACTGAGTTTCACTGTTCTCAGTAAAAGGAGCTTACTGATGTGTTTTAGGTGAAGAATATTTGGTGACAAATAGTTTAGATTCTTGGTAACTAAGAGCATTTTATGTACTTACTCTTGATAAGATGGGAAGATGAAAGAACTGGAAGCAAATTAAGAACACAGGTGCATAGCTTCATTCAGTTTGAGATAATTTTTGCAAGCTACACATAAAAGGTGGTGGTGTTTGGTTTTTTTTCTTTCAGTTTTCTTGTTTTCTTAACTGACATGCAGAATAAGACTTTAGCAGAAGCATCTAGAGTAATTTTGTCTTAATACAGAGCAGATGAGTGTATTTGAACTTTACAGAAGATTCATCTCTGTGACATCATTACTTAGTTTTCAAGTGTAAGGCCCTACTAACAGAAAATCTGTCACGAGAGATTTGTTCCTACGGGCATTGTTTCCCTCAATACTTCTCAGACACATGGGAACAAAAAAGCACAATGTGTTTGTGACACTTAGAAGGAAAGGGCTATTCTAAGGCATTGGAAAGCAGCTTTCTGTTCCTCTATCATGGTAAGTTTAAGAAACTTTTTACAATCTTGACAAAATTAGGTCTGATTTAGTAGAGAGCAAAATTTGTATCTTTTTGAGACTAATTCCTTCTGCCAGTCTGAGGCTGCAGTCCAGACGGAGAATAAAGCACTCATGGAACATTTAATACTGTTTCCAGCAGCAACCCCAGTGTTCCAGGCACTGTACAAACACAAGAATATGTTACTCTCTAAAGTTAAAAAAAAAAAAAAGATACAGAATAAAAAGAAAATACAAGTAAAAACTTGGCCAAGTCCTGACCACAGATCACATTTGAACACCTTTCCCGCAGCCCCAGTCACATTTCCCACATCTTTCTTGTTATCATTTGGCTGGTAAAAATGGATTGATCTTCAGTCAGGACAGAAAGAACAGTCAAAGGTATCCTGGATAACACAGTACCAAGGTTTGATGGAGACTGGTTTCTTACAAGGAAATAAATGGTTTCCTACAGTAACAAAGCCTCTGCCAAAGGCAGGCAGATACCTTTGCCTCTAGTGACAGAGAGGTAGGGAAAGGAGTATTTAGTCATGTCAAAAGTTATTTCTGCTTGGTCATGCTAAAAGCTTATGAAAATATATTTAAGAAGAGATGTAGGAGAAAAGGCAGTTTAAATCTTCAATCCACTGTAAAGACAGTAACTGAAGGTATTTGGGTACGTAACAACTAACTAACAACTAACTAACCAGGAAAGGAGTAAAATGATGAAGAGGAAAGGAAACAGCCAGGAATGATGAAAGAATGGCCAGACAGAGAGCAGAAGACCAGAGATTAACATCGCTGCACCTACGTCTCTGAAAATACTCTTTGTAACCAGCAACAATACAATTAGTGTTATATATTCAAGGACTAGAACTGAAATTTGACAGCAAAGACATCCCATCATTGATTGCCCATTGCAATGTCATAAAAAGAAATTAAGTAAATTGTGCCTTGCTGCAACAACAAACAATCAAACATACCTGGAGGAAAGAGATTCCCCAATGAAGACTTCATTGAGTGCTCTCACTGGTAAAAGATGTGGACCAGAAATGTCAGATCCTGCAGATATTGAATATAACAGTTTTGAATCATGGCTCTAAACCATGGATTTTCAAAACAATTCACAAGTCATTGGAGGACACACTCTGCTGCCTTGGTTTGTTTTCTAGACCTAGTGCTCTACTTTCCTCAAGGACTCAATTTTTCACTGATTAATTAGTCCGTACCCAGTCAATGTCCTTTACTGGAGACTACAAATATTTGAATCAGGGTCAGTAAGGCAAAGGCACTTACGTTCAGACATTGCTTGCCCTGAAAACTCACTGAGCAATCAGACAGACTGAAGTCTTCTCTTCCGTCAGTCCCTCTTACAGCCTAGTCAAATTTACTGACAGTGACTTAACAGACAGTTCTGATGAAGTTCCAAGAATTAGAGTTTGTACCACAGGGTAATTAAGGGAGATTTTGTTAATGTTCATGTTGCCTAAGGACTTCCCAGTGAGGAAATGCAGTGGTAGACACAGATTAAGGATAGAACCATGCATCTTCGAGCCCTCATAAAACAGTCCAAGGTGTCTGATGACCAAAGAACTGCCCAGGGAGAGATTCTCATTTCTCATTTGCTTGCTGGCCGTCTGAGACCAGCTTTTTCAATTCTCAAGTAACCTACCTCAAATTTAGCACAAGTTAAGAGCGCACGTGCACACTGACACACAACTTTTAGTGTGGAGCAGCTAAATGCATGGTAAAATGTTCATGTGGTAACTCGAAGTGTCTGCAGATACCCTAAAACCACAGCATTTTAAAAAAGCTCAGGTGTTTTGCCAGCAGATACTATTTAAAACCATCTCTAAATTAACTGTTAATAATGAAAGCTGGTTCTAAGTGTGCAGTCCAGAATAAATATACCTTAATCTGGGTCTTCAGCTAATTAGAGCTGTCTCTCCGTGTCTCTCAAATACAGCAATCAGGCTTGAAATACTTCAGCTCTTAAAAATCTTTATCTCCTGTTCCAAGTTCTCATCGCAAAGTGATTACATTCTCGTCAGATTTTTAACTTACTTTGATCCTGGAATCTTTCATTTATGTGAGCCCTGCTGTGCTGCTCTTGGCTTAGCTGCTGTTCATGCAGATCTACAGGGGCTGGGTTAATACCAGTTCCTTCAAGATACAGTCGGATTCTTTGCCGCCACTGCCACCTTAGAGGGAAGAAAGAAGCCGGTATCAGTACCTGAAATATTCATTACAAAATTAGATGGGATCAGAGTGTCTTCACTCTCAAAGCAGAGCATCTTAAGATTAAAACTTAAATAAATTCAAAGTCTGTTTCAAGTTTTATAGCTTCCACTATCATTTCTGCATTTAGAATGTTAATCATACTAAAATGTAAATACTTTACACTTACGAATTTGCTACCTAAGTTTTTTTTTGTATATGTGAAATAAGAGGACATTGGCCAAAAGTAGTCTACAAACATTATAGATAACAACTAATCTTTTTAGGCATGGGATCCTAACTTAGGAAATAATGACTGATGCGACGATTTTGAGAACAAAAAGCTCTCAGGAATCTATACAGCAATGTATGTATTTTTACCATTGTTTGTTTGAAAAACAAACCTTTTTATACATAAGGGCTACAAGTATCCTCATACTTTAAGTATCTCTCCTAACGTAAGAACGTTAGGATGTTTAAGATGAATTAAACTGAAGAAAGACAAGGATATAAAAGGCATTCTTCCTTAAGCTGTTACAACATTCAAATTTTTCAATTTTTCCTACAGGAGGTATTGATGGGATTTGTACCCTTATTATACTCCTATTCTGAGATCCTGTTAAACGATTTACCACCAAAAAACAAACATGCACAGTCTGATACAGTTTGTCCTTTATAAATCAATGATGACGTTTGTTTCATGGGACTACAGGGAAGTGCCTAGGCAGACTGCTGCACTGAAGTGTCTGACACTTCAAGGGTAAGGAGAAAAGACAACCCCCCTTTTCCAGTCTCTGGCACCTCACCATCCTTATGGAGCTCTGAGCCACCAGAAGCTCTTCCAGATGGGCTCTTCCAGTTGCCTACCTATTCTGAAGTTTCCTTAGGGCCAAATAAATCTGAGAACTGCCCAGTTAAACACCTGCTCAGGTCCTTGCTTAGGAATATCAGTTCCTATTATTCTGAAAAAATAAGCAGGGAGATCCATTCTGTTTCACTTTGGCAAGCCTTCAGCTCCATCATGAGCAACAAGACAGCAGTGTCAGCAACAAAAATATAATATGGTACCCAAGAAAACACTGGAAGTGCCACATTACCAAGGGAGGTTATCTGCATTAGCCCTACCAGCTTTACCTAAGCAACTTAGCATGATGGAGAGATAAAAGCTTCTGCCTTCTGAGTTTCAGAATATGTGACTTGAAAGTACCTTTACACATAGTAGTACCTATTGAAACTTCTTCAGCTATCTATAATCAATCCAAATGACTGTATTCACCTCATTTTAGAACTTGGAACAAATACAGTTACACTTCAAGCTACAAATCAAATATGCCAGAAGCATCAATAAAATCCAATTGCAATATATTTTCACATGCATGGCTTATTTCTGTTTGAAGGTTTGCCATCATAAACTATCATAAAATTATTCTGGAATGTTAACACACCACAGAACAATGTCTCTTTTTAAACAGTTCTTTAAAAACTCTTCCCTGGTGTTATGGAAGTTTTACGCATAGTCTGTCCTTTAAAATTCAGCTTGCTTCTTTCTTAATTCAAGTAAGATTCTATTTTAAGAATATCTAGTATTAAAAACATCAAGCTATCTTCAGCATAAAACCAGCTTTGCCTTACATTAATCTTTTAACAAAACGGTAGCCACTCCACCTTAATCACCAAAACCCCAGATGCAACACACTGGCCATATATGCTTCATTAGCTTCTATCAGCATGGCACACCGCTCTACTACATACGAATTTGAGTGTTAAAATATGTAAACCAATACAGCCTTTATGACAATGCAGTTCTTAATTTATGCATTTGCTAAGTCAGAAAATAAAATCCATTACTGATGGTCATAACAAGTCCTTTTACTGGAACTGACAGTCAATTTTATACTTCCTATTCCAATCTCATTCCTGACCATAAACTCATTTTTGAACATGGTAAACATCTACATAGAATTCACTATTTGAGGCATTAAGATTTTCACTAAGCATCATCTGTTGCTTAGGAACTGCACATCATTATGTATTTGACAACGATAACAGATTCTGGAAAACCAAAGATCAGTGAATCCTACCTGAACTCACCACAATAAAGCTTCTGTAGTGCTTCAGGGAACGAATGCGTGTATCTCACAGGCAAGCACAAGTGACCCTCTGATCTGGAAGAAAAAAAAGGACAATGAAAAGGACAGTATAACTATTAAGATCTGGCATCTTTAGAACATAAACCAAACCAAACGCCTCTTTCTGTTACATAAAGCAAAGCTAGGTTTTGATCTTTGTGAATCTATACTATTCTTACATAACAGCACATCAGCAACAACACACCTCTTTCAGCTCCTAGGGTGTACGTGTGAAATGTAAGATCTTTCTCCCACATTTTCTCTAAAAACTGGCTGTCCAGACAGTAATCCTGCAGGAATATGTAGGTAACTAATATAGTTCCTGTCAGCATAGTTCTTGGCAAGGAATTCAAGCTTAATAAACCTTGCAAGTTAGAAAGAAAATTTCTTCCACTTACACACAAATTAGTGATACGAGACAGGTAACCAACATGCCTAAGATCAAACGAAACTCATGTCAAAGCCAGAAGACTAAATGCTGTTCCACTTTTATGAGTGATATTTGATAACTTGAAGGCACTTGTTATTTGAACCCTGCTATTCAGGCTTGAGAACATCTATTCACAGCATTTGAAAAGTTTTGGAAGTAACACACAGAAGGAATGAAAACTTCTGGCCAGCACTTTCTTACCTACTAAGATTAAATTAACTGGTAATATCAAAAGCAGAAATCTGTATCTGGGAATCTCAGCAGACACAGCCTTGGTGAATTCTGAGTTTTGCTTGTCATCCTTTTGAAGGTTATACCAACCAGGCAGTACTAAAACACTGTATCCACCTGCCCAAATCAATCTCACAGCTAGGTGGATGCAACTTGTGTGCAGTTTATAATAGGACAACTAAATGCCATTAACCAGCTGAGGAGACTGCGTCCTCCGAGCTATGACATGGTTTACATGAAGAAACCAAAGCAAACTTCATCTGAGGCCCTATCAGATTTCCAATAGGATTCATCTTCATAGAGAAACCAAGTTTCTCTGTGTTCAGGCACCACATTGTTAGTTCCTTTTGTTAAGTCCCTTTTCCTGTCCCTGTTCAATACTGCCATCTCTAGCCTCAAACTTCTGGTCAGTAATATGAGTTAACCAACTCCAAGTGCTGTTACACTGGTGTGTGAAAACAGCTGTAGCAGTTTAACACAGTCATGCTTATCCAATACCCCTTAATGTCCTCTCAGACAAGATAGGATAACTCATTGTGGAAACTTTTCTAATAAAACAACAGGTTCATTTGATAGCTACAATCCACAAAAAAAAAAGACATTTATGCTGCCAAATGCCAGAGGCATGCATAATGGAAATAGATGTATGTTGTGCCTGATATTCAATAAAGCATAGCTTTCCCAGATGTGCTTTTACCTTTCAGGATCAGTATTTACTCCAATAACTGGTTTAAATTTATCAAAGACTTTACTGGCTGCCAACAACATTGTACCATCACCTACAGAAAAAGCAGAACCAAAGTTAGTTTCACTTCATGTTTTGATATCCCAAAAGAAAATAGTTTCACATCTCCTGCAGCATTATCACTACATGTTTTTGTATCAATAATCGGTCACATAAGCTGCACAGAAATAAAATGGGACCACAAAACTACTAACCCCTTTCAAAGTGGTGTAGTGACAACTGAATTCAAGATGACAAATGTGATTGGAAAAAGTACTACTTCTCTAACAGCTACACAGGCCTGGGCAACTGAATTTGGCAGAAGCAAGTCTGAAAAGAGATTTATGGAAATTTCTCTATGTTTATCAGCTGGTAAGAGAAATTCTTTAAGAAAGTAAATGTATAAAGTATTGCTAATCAAAGCCACGGGACACAAGAAACAATACTAAATTCTACTGTGAATCATATGAACACAATTACTTTTGTTCAATTTCCATTTTCATCCTAGAAGGCACAATTTAAAGGTCTTATTTGGCCCCAAATAAGCACACTTGGAAAAGAAGTCTTAGACAAAGATGTTGAAACAGAATTCTTTCAGTGTCATTGGCTTCTTCAGCTACTGATATTATGTCCTGTACGTTAAACAGAAGGACAGCAATAACCTGGATCAGTCTTTGCACCAAGACACAACCTCTGAAACCCCCTGATGATATATCATTTCCCAGCTGCTTGCCTCATAACCATGACAGATGTTGCCACAGTCAAACTAGCACTTTAATCTCCAGCTTGGAGGAGCTCTTTGGAGGAGTTCTACAGGAGTGTATTAGGACGCTTCAAGAAGACAGAGCCTGGTCAACTTGAATTGCCACATATGACTGAGCATTATGTCAGAGCCCAGCAACACTCTGCAGTATTTGCAGCAAATCACAAAAATAACTGAACGAACTACTGCAATCCAATGTTAAAAAGAAACAATCAGGTTAGCTGTAGTTGCTTCTGAGACTGCTCAAAAGACATTTACCTGTACCATCCAACTAGATACTACAGTCACTGGAATTAAGTGCGGAAGCAAGAAAGACAGTTTGAGCAAGGGCAGGAAAAGGTAGTACATTAATCTCCATCTCGCATACAAAAAGCTAAAGAGTATTGTTTAGGGCTATGTATAATCATATGACAGAAAGCATTTTATCCTCTTTATTTGAAAACTATAGTAAATTCCACAGTCTATACTATTTTACACAAAACAATACTGAACATTTCCAAAGTGGCCATGCACTGGGATTCACTTCCCAGTGCTACACTTTTAAATACTAGAGGTAGAGAGGACGGTCACAACCACTTCATTGTGTCATATTTTCTGACAATTAGATGACCAATTTGTTTTCAAAATGTGCATACATTCAAAATGTGCAGATGCTTCATGCACTGCAAATTTTTTTTAAAAAGTACGCATGAAAACATACTGAAACAAATACTTCCCTTCCATAAAGTCGTACCTCCTGCTGATATAATAGCATCTGCCCACCGAACTGTTTCTTCATTATATTCACGACGTTTTACAAGACGAACTTCTATCCCCTCGTTCCTACAAAGTGCAGAAAAAGCCTGAGTGTATCCTATATTGTTTCCTGTCACATCCTTCTGAAAAACTGATATGTAATTAGTGACACTATTTACAGTGCTATTTGGCTTATAAGCATTTGACAGTCACACAAAGCCTTTATATCTTTTTCTTGTGTTTTCAAAGTATAACACGGTGTGTTACTTAACTGAACTGAGCTAGTCCACATTATGATTGTTTCAGGGATGACTGTTGATCTGTATCACCCTGTTTTCTGTATTTGTTTTATTAGAGTTTGTAACACAAAGCTTCCTTCTGTTGATTTACGCAATCAATGGATATTTGCACTTTGTCTGAAAATCTCAACATACATACATTCTTACCGTAAACTCTCTACAACATGCTCCACGTTTTTTGTATGAATGCGATGCCGCTCCAGCAGGCCAGCATAGTTAGATCCCTTCAAGGCAAGCTGCAAGACATAAATTGATTTTGTTGAAGTTAATCGCTACAGCAAATGCTCTTGAGTAACACAAATTGAAGCTATAAAAAAGCCATGTATCTTATCTCAGTAGAGACACATGCTTTTATAAGAATTCCATTAGTTACACCTCTATACATACCAGTCAGCTCACACTGACTGGTTCATTAAATGAGTTACATGGCCACAGCAGCCAACAAATCACAGACCTTTCAAGGTCTCTACAAAAATATGCAAACAAGTATGCTACACTGTCTTCTGTGCCACTTCAGACACTCTGTGTTCCCTGAATCTGTTAAGTAATTTAACCCTAGGTAAATCTACATAAAATAGTTATAGTAACTACACTCCTATCATGTGCTAAAAGCACATAGACAAACAGCTAATTACCTGAAGAGTTAAAAACACTGTGCTACAGAGGACAACAGAAAATGCAACAGGAACAATAATTAAGAAAACATGTATCTTTGAAATACCTAGAGAAATAACCTTCTAATTGTATTTAAGCTGAAATGGCAGACTGCCAAGTGGTGACAAAGGTGACACATCCCCTGTGTCAAAAAAAAGCGTAAGGACATTCTACCTACTACCTTTGACACAGTCCCCTGGACTATAAACCAGATTGTTCAAACAAATTCATAGCAATAACAACATAAACAGTATTTAGCAGTTCTATTTTAGCATCATTCTTCTTCAAAGTCAGAGAATTTAAATCTTCACACACCTTTTAGACCATATGAATGTTTTGCAGTTCATATAGACAGACTCTTATGAGCAGGCAGATCAGACTGCTGGCTGAAGACTGGATTTTTTTGAAACAGGTTTCTGTGCAAGTAATTCAGTCACCATCTGTATGCACTCATTCTTCACCTCACTTATCATGTGCTCATGTGGGGCTGGTACTGCCCGATACAAGTTTGCATGGAGATTAAGCAAGTAGAAGAGCATGGAAGGGATGTTAAGCAAAATGAGTTTATAAATACATTCTCATAATAATAGTGATCCTGCTTTCAGCAGCAGGCTAGACTAGATGAACTCCTGAGGCTCCTTCTAGCATGAGTTATTCTCCAATTATACTGCCATTGCTTCCTTTGCCCTGACCAGTTAAAACCAGAACTTCTCCTAGCATTTGTGTAGAGAAATTAATCTGTGCCAGATACCTTGAACAAGCACTTCCAACAACTTACTCAAGTGCCTTTACTCACTGTTGCACATCCTTCCAAGAGAAAATGGTGCCAGAGAGCCACATCTAATTCCATTTCCACAAAGACTCACACACCACAGAACTCCACAGCAAAGCGGGGAGGACTGGCAAGATATGACAATTACAGTTAACTGCAATCCAATGCCCAACAAATGCAATCTTTCTCCACCCAAAACTGTTGATGTCAAGTAATCCAACCATGAGCTAAGCAAAAAGAAAGATTCAGTGCTGAAGGAATTGCAGAAAAGAATGGAACTGGTTGCTCTGGAACTGCATCATAGTCCTGTTAACAGTGTTTACAATCAGCAGCTGACCTGCAAGAACAAAATCTTTAGGTGGTCTTACAGCTGGGATCAGGAAACTGCCTCCAGCAGAGCGGCTCCTGGACTTTGCGGGGATGCCACCAACACCCAACAGGCAGAAATGGAAGTGGCTTCCAGCCGTGATTAGTCCCACACACAGATAAGCACGTGAGTGATCAGAAAATAACCAGAGAAAACCTGTTGATACTGATTTACTGTGGTACAGGGTGTTATGTGCCATCACTTTGCCTCACAGACCTACACTCCTTGTTTCTACTCCCCACTACCATGGTTGCACAAATCTCGCTCCTCCAGCGCCCATGGTGTTGCACAGGGAACCTGAACGGTGCTCCTGTCCTGCTGTGGGGAGGGAAACAGTATGCAGGGCTATGGCCAGTTACAGCTCTGCCCATTGCAGGGTCTGCTGTCAGCCTCTCATGATCCATTTGGGGCAGAAAAAAGTAAGTGGAAAGGAGAAAAGAAAGTATTTGCCTCCTACAGGCAACATCTGAGCACCATAGGTCTAATTTGCTAGAAGAGGGATTTTCAATTATATATTTGAAGCACAAATTTACCTTGCTTTACTATCAGAAAGAACAAGAAATCCACAGCAAATAACCTCAAAAAAATCAACTGTACTGCTAAAATCAGGGTTCCCATTCATGCCTCCTCTAGAAATATCTGCCATGAATGAAAGACGAGCACCTGAAAAGCAGATTGCTGCTGCAGCATACGTTTTTCAGGCTGCTATTTCCACACACAACAGGTACCAAAAACTCCTTCTTGCCATTTTATGTACCTCATTTATTTGGCTAACTTGTCAGCATGCTATCTTTCAACTTGGTCAAAGAGCTTCACTCTCAAAACAAAGAGAGTGTAATGAATCTCTGTATGATCATGTTCAGGCCCTTGAGTCACCAATATCAGTGGCGAGCCTACAGATAACGTTTCACGGGCAAGGACAGGTACAGGTAGTGTCACTAGTGCGGAACAGTGTCTATTCTGTAACTTACATTTCCCTTAGGTGTGTTAAAGTATTTCAACAACGTCTTCACAAGGCAGAAGAAGATGCTTAGCAAATAAACTGTCTGTATCCTCATGACTGGCTGAAGAATTTCGAGGGATACTTCCACTCTTGCTAAGAGCAGCACCACAGAGCATCATATGGGTAGAGGTCTCCTCTTTGAATTTATCTCTAGAACAGGCAAGCAGGTATCACTAAGCAACAAAATAGGGCCTTGAGTTTAAATGGTGAAGATACATCTACGGAGTTAATGAATCGTCCTAATTTGCAAAAGGCTCCAGAGATTAAAAACATGCTGCTCATCTCTAGCCTCATCCCTCTAGTTCAGAGATAAATAACTCACCAGTCCATTCATCTAAGCACCCACAAAGTGAGAGCCTGCCGGAGCCTAACCACAGTCAAGTATATCGAACAGGAATGCTGATCATCAGCTGCTTTTCGTGTAACTGCTCCAAAGAAGCAGAGAAGTGCCTACGGCCCTTGTTGCCAGAGGCCACAGACCCACAGAGTGGCTAAGGTGGGAAGGTACCTCTGGATATCATTTGGTCCAAGCCCCCTGCTCAGGCAGGGCCACCTGGAACCACTTGCCTAGGACCCTGTCTTTAAGCTTCAGACCTTCATAGACAGAGCCTCCACCACGTCTGGGGGCAACCTGTCCCTGTGCTCAGCCACCCTCACAGTGAAAAAGTGTCTCCCAATGTTCAAACAGACCCTCCTCTGTTTCAGTGTGAGCCTACTGCCTCTGATCCTGCCTCACAGCCAGGACCTGAACACGGAAATGACAACAAATACTCCTTAAAAGAGCTCTGCACCAAGGATAAAGAACAAGATAAATCACAGACCACCACCTCCTTTTTGGTCTAAAAGAGCTGAAGGCAAAGATCAGATGGTTGAGCTGCTGTGTACATGATCACCTCCCCAAAGAGCCTGGGAGGAACTTGTGATGTACAAAAAACCCCAGATTGCAGGAGAGTCTGGCTCCTGAGCCCACTCATCGGACAGGCCTGTGAACCCAGGCCTGGGTCTTACCAACCCACCCCTCAAAAAGGCCCATTGGTTTTAGCTTCTGCATGAAGACAACATGCAAATACTTCTTTCTTCAGAGGAAGCTCTGATTTACAATTGTCATGGTCATCCTTCCAAAAGGAAAGGGTCTGACAGGCCAGCCTCCACTTTAAACATTCAAAAGCAAGTCCAAAAGTCTTACAGAGCAGGTGTCTTTGTAACAAGTATTGCCATTCTTGGCTAAAATGTGAAGAAACAGCTATTGCGACACACACATATTGAGTTTATTTGGCATTTGAAACTGCATGGAGTAACAATTTGATCTGAGCACCAAGTCTACCTGAAGAAAAACAGAGATACCAAACGTCAGGTAACACCTATGTAAGCAGCTTTCTATAAGGTAGTTTCTTTGGGTTTTGTTTTTTAAAATCCTCATTAAGACTTAAATGAAGTGAAACAACAGAGCTCTGACATTTCACAGCAAAAAGTTCTCATCCAAAATAATCCTTCTACTTAATTTCACCACTAGCCTTTTTATTAAAAGTCACTTCCTTCCATGGAATAAGAGGATATGTTTGGCCTATGAAACTGAAGAAAACCTCATAAAATGGAAAAAAATCCTTAATAAAGTGTCATGGTGTAGTACTATACACTTCTGCAAAACTTACTTTAGTAACACAGAGAACTTAAAAAATAACAAAGAATGGGAAGAAGCCTGTCAGGTCAGTAAAAGGAGTATACTACAAAATACCAACATTTCAACTTAGCAATATTCTTCCAGAAACTGCAGAATGACCCTCTAGACATCGGTGAGAAAATAAAAACACTATTCCTACAGAGCTCAGGACCTTCAAACTGCAGAATACTTGGCATTTCTTGGTGTGGAAGCTGTAAAAGCCTACGTGAGGGGCCACACACAAGTCTGGAGCCCCGCACTGCAGGTTGAGTAATTCCCTCCAGCAGTTATCTGCAAAGATCAGTAAGAGCAAAGGAAAAGTACCGATGAACAGAAGTTATCAGCTCTAGGTCTGCAAACACACAGGAAGCATGCTGTTTGCCAAGTCCCACTTGCTGAGGCTCCTGGAACAGGAGAAAAATAAGGCTAAAATGTGCAGGAAATGTCACATAAGAGCACAAGGGTAGTCAGCTACAGGTGGCGTTAGTGGAAGTTCTCAAAAGCAGAAGTATTCACGAAGAGTGGGAAGAAACAAGAGCAACTGTAGGCCTATTAATCTGACCTCAACAGCCCACAAGAATGTAAAATAAAATGTATTAATATTTACAAGAGAACTATTGTAGCTATAAGTACATTAGCATAAGAAAACAGGGACAAACTGGCCAAAAATATATTCAGGCACAGTCCCAGCATTCTTAAACCTCACAGCAGAGATGTGATGCAAAGCAGGCTTCCAGAAGAGCTTGCACTTGAAAACACACTCAGATGAGCAGAATGTGCCCTATAATGGAGCTATTTTTCCTTAGGAGAATGAAGGACAAAAGGTCTAGACTGAATGCCTAAAAAAGTTCTGGTATCTTCTGGCCAGATCCTTTTTTGATAAAAGGATAATTTTTCACAGAGCTCCTTCCTCCTGGAGCCTTATGTCTCACTTCTGGCAAGCCTCACCCCAGTGGGTTTGGACGCTGGGTCTACTGTCCTTTGGTAATGCTGGCCCTCCAGGAGCCATGCTGCACAAAGAGGACATGGTTTGTAGCCACAAATATGGAAAAAAAAAAACAAAAACAGGAAGCCAAATAACACCCAAATACCCACTGCTGTCCACATATTTGGATTATGATCCTTGAGTTAGCAAATGGGAAAAAGAAAAGCTACAGCCAATTCTCACTGGCATTGCTAACCCAGGCGTTAGGATAGAACAGCATGCTCTCTCAAAAGAGTAATGTGAATGTTGTCCAGAATGCAAATGTGAATCCACCACTTTCTACATCTCATCTTAGTACACCAAGATTAACAAGAACCTTCCCAATCTATTTTGCCTATATATGCATATGCATATATGAAACATATATTCATATTATTTTTATTATGCTAATCCTGGATTGACAGCACTAACCTTCATCTTGCCTTAAAGTGCCACTGCATCAGGTGGAATTAATGCCTCAGTGTACCAATCAGTTGCTTGTTAAATATCTGACTAGAAAAAAAAAAAAACAACAGAAAAACCCCACAAACAAACGTAAACAAACAAAAAACCACACAGATCTAGAAATTATTGCTCTCTTAATTTTCCACAATGAACTTGCCCGCCCACGCACGCACCCCAGCAGGGAAACAAGAACAGATTACAGCTTGCCAATCTGGCTAATTTTTACAGAAAGAACCACCAAACAAATGGATTTAGAAAGCAACAGCTGAACACAGGAGTTTAACATGAAGATGAAAATACTATGACATTGACAAAAACATCTAATAATTTCTCGGCAGAGTACAGCACTATCAAAGAAATTGCCCCCCTTCCTAGGTATAGACAAAGTTAGTTCTCTCAGTTTTAAAAGAAAAAAGCATTTTTTTTGACAGGAAAATGGAAAAATAAAAAATTCCAAAAGCATTAGGTTTTGAACTTACACTAGAAAAGCTCTGAATATAGCACAAGCCTCAAATAATACACTCCTCAGCTTCCCTGACAAATAAGAAACACTGACTCAATATTTGCTTAAGTGCCAAAGACTGGCACCTATAGTTGCATGCAAGTAAATTTCTTATATTCTAGTGTTAACCACTAGGTAAGTTAAATCTTCATCTGTCACGTTAAAAAAATCCAGTTTTCTTCACAGGTCAGACAAACACTGAACTTTCTAAGAGCTCAAATCACTTACTAAGCTTTCCTATTTGTAATGTAACCCACATACAAACAAATAGGATTAAAGCATGACTTAGCTTCTGAATCTTAAAATGCAGAAGACAAAAGAGATAAAGATAAACTGAGCAGTTAGCCATGGCAGAACCTGCCAAGTGGAAATCTGCACTTCAGAGACACATTTCAAGTGCTCCACAGAAGAGGATTTCCTTGATGCACCACCACAGCAATCCTGAACATTCAGTGGGTTTGTCAGCATCAGCTGAAACTGACTGGGGAGTTGAATTTGGTGGCTGAATACAACACATGTCCAGGTTTGGGTATCACACCAACTTTCACTTCAAGTATAGGACCGCATGCCACCTGTAATTCCTTCTAACTAGAGGAGAATTACCATGACAATTATCACTTAGGAGCTTCAGCTGCTGTATTTATACATATGACAGCAAATCTGCAGATGACACCAAGCTGAGTGGTGCAATTGACACACCTGAGGGACAGGATGCCATCCAGAGGGACCTGGACAAGCTTGAAAAGCAGGTCCATGTGGACCTCATGATGTTCAACAAGGCCAAGTGCAAGGTCCTGCACCTGGATCAGGGCAACCCCTGGTATCAATACAGGCGGGGGGATGAAGGGATTGAGAGCAGCCCTGCCAAGATGGACTTGGGGGTGCTGGCGGATGAAAGATGGGACATGAGATGGCAATACATACTTCCAACCCAGAAGGCCAATAGTATCTTGAGCTGCATCAAAAGCAGCATGTTCAGCAGGCCAAGAAAGGTGATTCTGCCCCTCTGCTCTGCTCTGGTGAGACCCCACCTGGAGTCCTGTGTCCAGCTCTGGAGCCCTCAGCACAGGAAAGACATGGACCTGTTGGAGAGGGGCCAGAGGAGCCACAGAAATGATCAGAGGCTGGAACAGCTCTGCTGTGAGGACAGGCTGAGTGTTCAAGGTGAGGTTGCATGGGGCTTAAGCAACCTGGTCTAGTGCAAAGTGACCCTGCCAAGACATAGGTGTTGGAACCATATGATCTTTAAGGTCTCTTCCAACCCAAACTATTCTACGATTCTGTGATTCTGCTTTCACAGAAGTTTCTTGAATTAACCTTCTCAGAAGGGGAAGTGTGCTCTCCTACTTGCTTTCACATGAAGTCTGATATTGCATGGTGTTGCTAGAGGAAAAAAAGAGACATGGTAGGGTCACCACATTTGGGAAAAAAAACACCAGTTGAATTTTAGTTTTTGTTGAAAAATTCCATCCTCCTTAACCTTGGTTAACCAAGGTCCTTAAACCTTGACGTCAGTGAATTCATGCTTTATTTGATAAGCCTCCGGCTCAACTTCTTCGCTAACAACAGGGCAGGTTTAAGCAAAATCACGTTTGCAGTACTAGCAGATTTACTCATTTTGGGACATCCAGTTATTTCAGAGACCTTTGGTCCAGGTAATTGAGACTAGCAGGAGTGCTCTGAAGCCCTCTCAAAGTGAACCTGAGAATCAGTTTCACTGAGCACCTGCAGATCCCAAATGGACTTAAAATGATTGGTTTCAGATAACAGTTAGAAAAATGCAATCCACAAGCACTGTTTACAGGATGGCTTTAATAATAATCATTTACCTTAGCTAAAGCAGTAGCAAAACATGCAGCTTCCCAAAACAAAGTCCTACGGATAATCAGCCCTACTTAGGCTCAGGTTTACGTTCTCTACAAAGCTTTAAACATTAATCAAGTCTTCAGTTACAAACCACTGCTGCACCACAAGCTGCAGACTCTCAGCCCAGTTCTGCCTCCCTTCCCAGCCTGGGTTATTAGACATTACACAGGCCATTAATGGCTTGTTTATAAAAAACTGTGGTAGGTTAACCTATGCAGTAGGTCAATACCTACCACAAAGGCAAGGCAGTAGGCTGGTCCTATCTGACCAACACTCCTGCCTGTCTGCTGTTACCTCATTTACTAACCAGCTGTTGATTGCTCAGAATTGTTTCCAATATTGCTCCTGCCCTTTTGCTCATTTTCTACCAGTTTTCTGTGTCATCTCTCGTGCTGTAGAAGCCCAGCGTGCCACTTGAGCTAGGAAATTTTTTTGCTTACACTTTCCTCACTGTTTTCTTCAGCAATTTAGACCCCTAGCTTTCAATAGACAGCCATGGCAGCCTTTCAAATGCTGCCTCTATATCTGCTGTAGAGTAACGAATATCAAGGGGATTGTATATTGTAGCATTTCGTATGACATCACTTCTGTAGCAGCTGACTTGAATAATTTCTTCACGTGGAGTGTGAAACTAGCAATGCTATGTTCCTGAAGCTTTACAGAAATGCTGCTTTGGGGCAAGAGTTTGATCTGTACATAAACAAAAGTAAAAATGCCACAAACTGTTTTCTAATTCTTCATCTACCACATCTAAGTATATTGTCTTTTTAACCACAACTGAGGAATGCACATAGTGGTTTTAATTCAACGGCTAATGCAGAGCAAATTGTTGTGTTAACTATAAACAGAGCTGTAACTACTTTCTTGCACTGGTAAGTTTCTAGAAATTCAGTGCAATCCAGGCAATTCAATCACTCAGTTCTCACTAATTCAGCAGGATACCAACATATCATGAATTGCAACTAGATAACTACTTTAAAACAATTATTAACATCACTTCCAAAAAGTGCTCTTTTTCAGCTGTATATACTATCAGGTGCTTGGTGAGAGAGTCCAGGAATTTTAATTCAGGTACACTGGAACACCATACTTTTGCATCTATTTGCTATATATGACTGAGTGTACTAGAATAGCTTGCTGGAAAAAACAAATCTTGTGGAAAAATGAATTAGTACATCCCATTTGTTTCCATCATTTTCCAGACTCCTCTTACGACAGAATGACAACCTAGGAGGAACTTTTTTAAAAAACAGATGGAACTGAAGTTACTTAACATTGATTCAAGTATACCCAATTTCAAATGTAAAGATGAACAACTGTACACAGATTGTGTAACCTGAAAAACATTTACATCCAAGTTTTCAGTGGATTAGCTCAAAAATTTTATTTCTGAAAGAAGTGTCTTTACCTTTATATAACCTTGGTGCACTATAACCTCTGTCCTGAATGCTTCAAATTCAGTAGATTGAGATGACGCCTTTTCAGGGTGAGGTACAGCTAACAACAGTCCTAACAGTTTTTAAGCACTGTTATGTGCTCCCTGGAACATCTACTGAAATAATTCACATTAAAACATAAGCAGAGATGGGTAGTCTGAATTCATCAGAAGGATAAAAAGCTTCACAGTGCCACTTCACTCATTAAATAAGTTTCTATTTAAAGATATTACCTTCAAATGTACCACTGTACATTTGGATCCACAAGAGAACGTGGAGTAAATACCCTAGTACTTACTGCTTTTTAGAATAGCTCAACTGTGGTTTTTTTTAAGAAAACAAAACACAATTTTTGAAGACACTGCTGAATTATCTGATTTAATTTTAAAATTAGAATTCTGCTGAACTTTGAAGTTTGCATAATACTTTTTCCTTCTGCTACCTTCCCTGTATCTGTAAAAATCCTGGTGTTTTGAAAATACTTGGGTAACATTTTGTAATTAGAGTTCTAGTGGATCACACACACCTGGGTTGAAGCACAGCTCTCTAAAACAGGAAACTCAGAATGAAATACCTGGCTAGTTTCCAAGACCCCACCTTGGGGTGGTACTGTGAAATTCCCAAATGTGAAAAACTAGTATTTAGGAAAGGTAATTCAAAAGCAATACTAAAAATGTATCTTTCACCCTTTCATGTCAAAGGTAGTTAAGAATATTTTTTTTTGGTAATTAAAAAAAAAAAAAAAAAATCACCTATCACATTACAGGTAAAATAGTACATTTATCCCAATAGAGAATTTCCTAACAAACACGACAACTTTAACGTGCAGATCAGTAACAGCTGGTGCTAAAAACACTTAAATTAGGAACTGGGGGGGAAGGCAGGGGAAAGGTGTTCCACACTCCATACAGCCCCCCTTCCCCATCCTCCACAGTTCTGTGGGATTGCTTTGGTGCACCAGGCGGCAGGAGCTCCAGCTGAAGCTCTCCTCCCCCTGGACCAGCCCTGCTCAGGACATCGAAGTTCATGTTCTGCATCTTTTAGAGGAGGCAACATCCTGCTGACAGGTTACCTCTTCTCTATGCACATACCAGTTTTCAAGAAAGCTGCATGAACTTCACACTTCCGAGATGACCATCCCTACCAACTTGTTGCAGTGGTCCAAAAGAGCCAAAACTTGTCCCAAACTCCAACTCCTTCTCCCTCTCCACTCCAAATAAAGGCACATTAACCAGCCACAACAGAATATCAGCTGTGGTCCACACTGAATAATTTTCCCTGTTCAAGACCAAAACAAACAACTTTTCATCTGACAAGACATTTTCAAAGGTAATTAAAACCACGTATGAAGTGTGTTTGGACAGCTAAATCATTGATCTTCCCTAGACACCTTCCAGCACTGAGAAGTCACCAGCTGTATCTCAATTGCGCTATCAAGGAAAAACAGGACTCAGGAAATTAGCTTTATCTATTAATGCTACTGGCATATTCAGCTCTCTTAGCTTACGTAAGGACAACAGCAATGCTTGCTCTGCATGGGTTTGCTGAGAGTTAAATGAAGAGTCAGGACATACAGCAGCCTTGTTAGTTGACTGGATCTTTCGTTTTCATAACCAGCTGTATTTAGACACCAATCCAAATAACCAGGTCAGACGAAACTCAAATTGCTGTCATTTGTGGTAAGCAAACTGTTTGTAGGGACTTAAGAAAATGACTTATATTTTTATTTAACTTTAAGCTGGTAACTGTGTTAGAAATCCCACAGTCTCGTTACATCTCATGAAGGAAAACAAAACTATTTCTTGTGTGATTTGATGCACAGAATTTAGTGATGCAACACTTCTTTTTAAAGTGCTGGGTCATTTGGGGGCATTTCCTTTCCTGGTATTAGAAGAGAAATCTCTCATTTTTATAGGTCTCTAATCTCCCTTCTGAACTAAAGACTCTAAAATCCTCCCCTAGACAACAGCATTCAGAGCACTCAATTACAATTTTCAAAATAGTTCAGAATTAGAATACTAATTACAATAGTCAGATGTGATTAGGTACAGCTATAAAGAGGTTTAGAAGACCTGTGTGTAAGCATCTGCCATAAGATATATAAAAACAACCACCTGGAGCAAGCATGTATAACATCTGCATAGAGATGCAATGAAAGATTTAATCATTCACAGATCTATCACTCTTCATTTGAAGAGTGTTCACCCTTGCTCTCCATCTCTTCCCCAACTGCTCTGTTCTTCTGCTGCCCACACTGCTTCTTCGCCACCCTGGTATCTGTTTGCACAGAGAAAGAATTTGTGAATTGTGACCTTGCAGCTTTGACTCTGCAACATTTAGTAGCATTTGTACAGTACAAGTCACTTGGTGTGCCCAAAAGCAAGGCCACAGAAGTATTTAGGCCACAGCTGCTCAGGGCCACTGTTGCCATTAGAAGCACCAGCCAGCCAACTTTGATACTCAGATATTCTGATTCTTTAAGTATGCTGTGATTTATAGAATATATCATATATACGATACATGCTATGATCTGTATCATATTTCAATATCTATTGCTGCATACCAATGATTCATCTTCAGCCTTCTTAAATATGGAACAAATTTCATTTAATGAGGATGAGTGCCCAAAGGCACACATGCAGTGTCACTTCTGCATTGAGTGACTTTCTGCATTTTCTGTCTTATTACACGAACACATTGACTGCAACAGCTATGTTCAGGTCTGCTCTCCTGTTTCGGTCACCAGGCACAACTGCTTAAGCCCATGATGATCATTGTTTATGTTATACTAAAATTTGAAGCTTCCAAATAGAGACATCAGTCATCTTCTAGGAACTTGCAAACATCTCTTCTAACTGCAAGCAATAGGCAAACAAGCCCAGGTACAGCTTCTCAAATATAAGCCTCTAACATTGCCTTGAAACTGAACTTCTGTATTTCAGATAGTTAGCATCTGGACACCTGAAGATCTGTGGTATGGGCCCCCTCACATCTCCATGCTGTCACACCACCAGCCAGCTCCAGGGTCACCAGAGCTTGAGCACCTGCAATGTAACACACCCACCCACCAACCCATCCTCTGGGTTAGCTAACAGCATCAGGCAACCCAAACCTCTCCCATGCGCTTTTGCTTTCACTCTTTGCCACTGCCCCGACAGCATACTGTCCTGGAAGCCTGGACACCCACCCTGCCCTCTGCACAGCTGTTTGGCCACCGAGCCCCCATGTGTCCCCATGCACGGCAGCTGCAATTCATAACCTGTAGGATAAACCCAGCATCACCCTGGGCGGCGGCAGCAGCAGGGACTTGCTGCAGGTCCAAGGGCAGCTTCTGGCCCCATTTCTCCGGGATCAGCAGCCTTGGGAGCAGCATCTGAAGCTTCCCCAGGAGAAGCAGGGGCACAGGGAGCACAGAGCACACCCAGCCTCAGGAAGCAAAAGGCACTGCATTTCCCAAGCTGCCTGCAAAGTACAGCACAGAGGGCCAGGCACACTTTGCAACAATCACTCCGCTAAGAAGTGATCTCTGCCCACAGCAGAGAGGGTGAGAGTTTCCTGAACCTTCACCCAACCTATTTACTGAGGCTGCCATTAGCTCACACAGTTTGAGGTGGGGGCGGGGGGAAGAGATCAGAGTCACAATAGAATGTAAAAATGTAAACAGAGAAACTTTTACAGGTCAGCTAAAAAATTTCAGAAATGGGCCGTAAGGAAAATTCCTTCACTCTCTTATTTCACAATTCAAAAGATAACATTCTGGAAGAGCTTTTCAGTGTGTTCTTGAGCAAATCTTCGTACTCCCACTGACATGGTAAGAGCCAAACTTGATATTGCTACACAGACAAGCAAGTTAGGCTACCTGGCAACATCATGAGTTTTATTGCTGCAAGCCCTCACGCAGAGGTATTTCCACAGGAAAGCTAGATTTTAAAAACCACCAGTCCTAGAATAAAAATTCTAGCATTCTCCTATATATGGAAAATTATCTTATACCTGCAAGTTCCTCCAAAAGGACAAGCTCTAAGGTTTTTCTGCACCTATTGCAGTCAGACAATGTGCGTTCACTTTTTTGAAAATGCACCTTCAGACAGACACAGGTTACCAAAAATGCAAAACTTGCATTCCTGTGAGAAGAGGAACTGCAACTATTGTTACACTCAGTCAGAAGCACCTTCAGGACTCTGCAATGCTGAGGACACTGCTTGCTTAGTAATTCACTGTCCCATTCCTGCCTGTACAGATGCGGTTAGGGAAAGGTGACCAAACATTCTGTTTTTCCTGGTTTTAGTTGTGCACTAAGGACAACCTGGTTCTCTACACTTAAGAGCAAGAAAAGCTTCTTCAAAAGCAGCTTAAAAAAGTCAAAAACCAGTCTTAGAGATTAGCTGTGAAATACGTTGCTTTTCCACAGCTACCGTATGAAAGGAAGCACCATGTCAGCAACAGGAACCTACATGTAGCTGAGAATAAGAACAGGCGTTGATGTTTACATGTTAAATTTGGTGCCATACAAAATTTGACTAGAGCTTTACAAAAGAAGTAAAAATGTTTGGACAGTAATACCACAGGAGATGGATGACCAAAGTACGCTGAAAAATTTAAGAACAATCTTGCTTTAGATACTGTACTTTTTATCCTAGCGCTTTGCAAAGCAAAGCTATGCAATGACAGCATTTGTCCCTGCTATGTATGTTACACACACTTTCAAGTTTAACCCAAGCACTGCAAACACGTAGAGGTCTACAACATTTCCAGTTGTAAGAGACCAAAGACCAGACAGACACAAATTAATGGGTCTTATTCAGGATAAAGACAAGAATATGAGCTCATGACCTGGACTGCTGGCAACCAAAGTATCTCCGTAAGGTACCAGGCTTTATTTCCACCAGCAGCAGATGAGCACCGGAAGGAGACAGTCACAGGGATGTGGAGAACAGGATGGGGTCACTAAGCTTGGTGGAGATGAAGACACTAGTCACTGGGTGTGTACACCAGCACTCAGAGATACCTCCTTTCCTTAGCACACCTTCACTGATGGAACAGCTACCTGTTTTTGTGCTGAATGTTTCTTAAAGACCAAATAAATGGGCTTTTCTAAAAACTGGAGCAAGACGGATGTGAATAACAGATCTGGCTGCTCAGCTGGAGGAGTTTTTAGAAAAATACCTGGAGAATGAAGTAAGGCAAGGTGACAGAGCAAAGGGGCGGGAGAAATGGGAATGAGTCCCTTCTAAGTCTCAGAGGTAATTTTCACAACGAAGTGCTTTTCTCAGCATGCACTTCTCTAAACACATTTTATATTACACGCTGCAAGAGAAAAAACCCTGTAACTTACTGAAGGCTGCTGGAATCACTCCGAGGATAAAACCCAAACGCGCTTACTACACAAATCCCTCGGTAATTTGCAACAGATGAAGGGAGAATGGGTAAGGGGCGCCGCTAGGAGCGCCCCTCCCGGGCTACCGCGGCGGCAGTGCCACTCGCCAGCCCAGAGTCGAGCTCTGGGGCCCGGTGAGGCGGCGGGACGGGCAGAGCCCCCCGGCAGCGGCCGCGCCCGCGGTGCCGCCCCGCGCATCGAGGCGAGGGGAAGCCCCAGGCCCACTCTGGGCGCCCCGGCCCGGTGAGCAGCGCACGCACCGCCCCGGGAACGCCTCAAGCTCCTCTGCTCCCGGACCCACCGCCACACCGGCGGCTGCGCCCGCGGAGGCTGGGACCGCCGCCCCCTCCCGCCGCTCACCAGCTGCTTGAGATCCTCCTCGGAGAGCCCGGCGTAGCGGTACCGCTGCTGCTCGAACTCGTACCGCGTCGTCTTCACCACCACCGCCACCCGCGACGGCCGGAACCCGCCACCCGCCGCCCCCAGTCCGCTGCTGTCCCGCCGCCGCGGCGCGCACGGCCTGGGCCCCGCCGCCCCACGCCCTGCCGCCACCCAGCGGGCGGCGGGACTCAGCCCGCGGAGGGCGAGGAGGCACCGGCGGGTACCGCCGAGCAGCGGCAGCCCGGGCACAGCGGAGGAGGTCCCCACCGCCCTCTGGCAGAGCAGCAGGGCACGGTGGGTGGCCGCGCGGCTGGCGAGGCAGAAGTAGCCGTAGAGGAAGCCTCGCACGGAGCACATGGCCCGGGCTCGCTCCCCGCCCGGGGCAGGGGCCTGCGGGCGGGAGAGCGCAGCGCTGCCCGGCGGCCGCTGCCCCCGCTGTGAGGCGGACTCCGCGCCCGGGCAGCGCTCGGCACACATGGCACCGCCGCGCCGCGGGCCCCGCCCCTCCTCGCGCGCAGGCGCCGCCTCCACCAATAGGGAAGAGCGTCGTTAGACACCCGCCCTTTGCAGGGGCGGGGCAGGAGAGGCGCGGAGCGCTCCCGAGACGGGCCCGGAGCCGCGTGCGCATGCGCTCTGCTCGACCAACCGCGCTTGACCCGAGGACGGGGAGGTGGGGGGAGCGCGTGGCGAGTGCTCGCTGTCCCGCGCATCGGGAGTAGGAACTGCGCATGCGCCGGGCGCGCGGCACCTTTCTCCCGACACCCCTCTGCGGCGCCGGCGCTCGGACGGGGCGCGAGGCCCGTAGGCTGGCGCGCTGCGCGAGGTGCCCGGTCCGCAGCTGCCGGGTGCGCCCCCGGGTCGCCGCTCAGCCCCCGCCTGCGGTAACACTGCGCGGAGTGAAGGCGGCTGTGTGTGTGTGTGTGTGTGTGTGTGTGTGTGTGTGTGTGTGTGTGTGTGTGTGAGCTGGCGGCGCCAGGAATCGGTACTGCCAGACTGTGGAAATCCTGAGGGGGACCTCGGTGAGGCTCCTCAGTTCCAGAAGGACAGGGAACTGCTGGAGAGAGTCCAGTGTAGGGCAACAAAGATGATGAAGGGAGGAAAGGCTGAGGGAGCTGGGTCTCTTTAGTTTGGAGAAGAGGAGACGGCGGGGTGACCTCATTAATGTTTATAAATATGTAAAGGGTGAGTGCCACAAGGATGGAGCCAGGCTCTTCTTGGTGACAACCAATGATAGGACATGGGTTCAAACTGGAACACAAGAGGTTCTACTTAAATTTGAGAAGAAACTTCTCAGTGAGGGTGGCAGACACTGGAACAGGCTGCTAAGGGAGGCTTGTGGAGTCTTCTACTCTGGAGACATTCAAAACCCACCTGGACACCTTCCTGTGTAGCCTCATCCAGGTGTTCCTGCTCTGGCAGGGGATTGGATTAGATGATATTTGGAGGTCTTTTCCAATCTCTGACATTCTGTGATTGAGGCGCCTGGCTGGGAAGCTGGCTGGCTTCGTTGTTAAAACTTCTCTGAGGAAAAGGACTTCAAAAGTTAGAAAGACACAACAGGTTGGTTGTTCTAAAATTACTACATACCACATTTTGTGAGTATCTGATAAGAAATGTAGTTTGAGAAGTCTGTCTCGTATCATGACTGTTCTGGTCTTTATTACATCGGTAACAATGGACGAGGAAGTGCAGAACAGGTAGCAGCAGCAGGTTTGGGAAAAGACCTGTGCAGCAGTGCTGTGAATGCATGTGAGTCTGTTTTGTAAGTCCACGTAAAAAAAAAAAATAAATAATTGATCATTTTTTGATAGTGTAAGCAAGATATCTAGAAATACTGTGGGGTTTTTAACTGCCTTTTCAGGTAGGGGCTTTCAGAGACAGTACTTCTGCACTAAATGCCTCATTTATGCACACTTTACTCACCTTGTGTGTGTTTTTTCCCTGGGGGATGTCATGGCCTCTGGCTGGAGAGAGATTGAAGCAGCAGCTTTTACCTGACAGTGCAGCCCTTCTACAGTTCTTTGCTAAGACAGTCACAGGACAGGAGAGCAGCTAAAGCTGTTCAGCTCTTCCCTCCTCTTGTGTAACAATACAAAAGCTCCATCCAGTCTTTACTGATGGGTAGGAGGATTTTCTCTCTGCTAATTAGCTTAGCCTTCAATGAAGCTACCACAAACTAGATTACCAGGAGAGTAATTAAATATACCTAATTCCTCTGCTAACCTGGAGATGCCTCATTTTGTGTAACTATTAACTTTTCGATTGTACAAAGCAGTAGTTAAAATGAGATCCTGGAGACCAAAAGTATATAAGTAATGCCCATTTTAGACACCAAGGAGTGATAATACATGACTTAAACTTCAAGACACAAATCCATAGAAAACCAGGCATCCTTTGCTCTACGTTCTTCAAGTTACATAGTGGACTTTTTGAAAAAGCTTATATAACAAAATAGTCAGTTCTGTTTTACAAAATAATGTAACGGGAAAAATTCCTATGTAAACACTAAATTATTACTAAGTCATTATACTAGCTGCAAAACTGTCAATGCACAATTGTACCAACAGTTTTACATAAGTTGGCATCCAAATGTAGCCTTTTTTTCATCCAAAAGAATTCACATATTGCTTCTACTCCTGTTACAATCTAGGACAACTGTTCATTTCTACTCCTTGTTGAAGTCTGTGAGTAATGCCTTCTTGTGATCATTTAATTAATAACCAGAAATATAATTAACTAATCCAATCATTTAGGCTTTTTTTATATGTCCCTAAGTGCTACTGATACCTGAAAATGATAGTGCTATCTTTGTGTTGAAAATGATAATGCTATCAGTGCCGGTTGCATTCTCAGAGGAGGAGGTAAACAGACCATCATGGTAACATTTCACAAAACTGAGTCCTCAGATTTTAAGCCCAGCTGACCACAGCTGTTAATTCTGATTATGCAGAGGAAAACTCCAGACTAATGCTTAGAGAACATATCACTTGTGTGACATGTCAGAATCTTACAAATCAGGCAGATTAACACATTAGCAGTTGTAGTCGAATTGAATTTCTGATCCCAGGTTCTATCCATGTGTGCTTGCATTTTGATTGCAACGTATGTACCCTCATCAATGATTACATAGTTGGGTTGTATAATTTGCTTCATAAATAAAAAATAGAGGATGATGCTTCAGAAGAAAGAAGAATAAATGTAGTTATTCTTGTGAATTCAAATTATTGAAACAAAACTAATGACAAGGGGCAAGGTTTCTTGTCCACGCTTCTATCAGAATGTTTTATTTAACAGAAATTTACTTTTCTTCCCAGTCTTTGCTTATGCAAACTCCCTCCCTGAAGTAGACTGACACAGCTGACTTCTACATTTCAGAAGCAATTTGAATATACTCGAAGAGCTGCAGACACATTGTTTTGTAAGAATAACTTCAGTGTTTGTGAAAGGCAACTCAGAAATCCAAACTCCACTTTTTAGACAGACAGCTGCTGTAGAACAGGCAGTGTATGCTTCTTTCTAGATTTTCTTGCCAGCATGCCTCACTGGTCAGTACTCTAAAACCCAGCTAGGGAAAAGAGGATGCTCTTTCTCTCCCTGTATGTGTTGTACAGGCTGTCAGTCGCACTGAAAGCAATATCAAATGTGCTAAATGTTTCCCCTGTATTCCTTTATTCAATGGAGACATTACCAAACACTACATACAGTTCACGAAAACTAATTCAGAGGTCACTAAAGAGGATTACATGAAAACCTGAGTGGAAAGATTTAGGAAGAGATGCAAACATCTCCAGGACATAAAATAAGCCATTTAGGCTAACCCATCCATGTAGATTTTGCCAGAAACTCATAATCTTAGCAGCAGATGCATGTGTATCCTTATATGAGGAATTGTTTTCCTTCCTTTTAAAAATTATTACTGCAGTAATACATAAGAGCTTTCAGCTCTGCTTTCCTTATGTATATAAATCCATCACTGGGAATTGTTATAAATAAATAAATAACAGTCATGTGGGAGGGGGGGAAAAAAAAAAGGACAGGTTGCTCCACAAACAGCAAAATTAGTGATGTCTAGTTTCATAGGGATTTGGGTCATAGCCCTATACTCCTCTTCAGGCCACAGTAATTAGAGCTATCAGTCCTTCCATGGTTTACCTTTCTCCTTCCCCCCCAAAAATGCTGCACCTTGGAATGCACCACTCAACCCCACAAACCTCACAGAAAATACCAAGCTTATCCTGAAACTTTTTCCTCAAAGGATACTTTACTCTGAGTTCTGTCACTCAACAACTGCCAGTTTTCCTTAAGCACTTAAATTGTCTTTGAGCTTTCTACCTCCCATCCAGTTTTTCTGAAACTGAACAGACTGACAGGTAGATGGACCGAGTACACAACTGTTTAATTCTTGTTTTCTTAGGAAAGCAGGCTTGAAATTCTGCAGCACGGAAGGAACTGTCTGTAGGAAACATTAACTGGGACACAAAATAAGACAACTAGTTAGATGGAAATTACAGCTGTAAGAAAATTGTTTATTTTTTCAGGCATAGAAATTGTTGCTCTGGCTGTCATAAAGTGACAAATTTTACATTTTTAAAACCAAGTTATTATATTACATGTTAACATGCCTTCAGTCTTGAGAAACAATGCATTTTAGTGCAATGAGACTAAATAAAATAAAGTATTATGATCTCAAGAGTAAAAGTTCATACTATAAATAGGTCTGCACATACATGCATTTACATGTTCTCTATTACCACAGTATCCAAACTCTTCTAAGTAATTAAACATCTCTTTTCGTCCTCAGCTTTTAGAAAATGCTGCTTCATGTTTGAGAGTGTGTGCATGGTCATGTGGTTTTGTGTGTATACTTGTGTATACAGGTAACGATTTTGGGAAGAGGCAGATCAAAGGTTGGTTTATTTTTTAATGATCATAAGCCTTGCTACTTATGCGTGGGAGCAAATGACAAAGTTTAAGTCCTGTGTCTGCAAAAGTTCTGTTGTGCCTGCTCTGGAGCTCTCCTTCATTTGCCAAGGATTTTACAGGTATAGTAGAATTTAGAGGGATATCACGACACTCAAGTACTTAATTCATGTTTCAGAGAAGGCTTTGATTATCAGGACAGACTTTGAAATCAAACTCTGCATTTAGTGCAAAGCCAGCTGAACTCCAGGGCAAAGTTATCACCATGACCTGTTGCTAAATACATAGGGCTGATGTGGTTTACAACTGCTGAAGTTTTTATAGCATGGAGCTTTGTCCCTGAGTATCAGTTGCAGCAATGAAATATGAAGGTTCATGAGGCACATATTATTGTGGTCAGGAATGAGGCTGATAGAAAAGGACACAATGTATAGCTACTTATGGGAAGAACATTTTTGTTATCAGCATACTAAAGAGTTAAACAGAATTGCAGTGCTCCAATATTTGATACTGGTGCTCTGTTGTGAAGCACTCTCCTTTTCCTGAAGGCAAAAATCCAGTCCCACTTAAGCTTACTGTCATGCAGATGCTAAATCAACGTCAGACAAGTGCTAATTTTGGCAGGCTGTTTAGGACTCAGCATGATCCAGATGCTAGTTCAGCTTCATCTGGATGTTAAATCTTGGCAGGGCTCTGAGAATTCAGGAAGAAGCTGCTTTTTTTCCAACTTCATACATGTGTTCAGATGGGAAAACTAAATTGTATTTTGACTCTTCAGGTGTGATGCAGTTTCAAGACTGAGAATTTGTTAAAATTCCCTTAATTAAGGGGACTTAAGATATTTCAGAACATTTCTTCAGCTATGAGGATGACAAAGAAATAATACTTGGTAACCAACAACACACAGGCAGCAGAGACTTGCAGCAGAATTATTACAGACTGTTTTCTTTATCTTTTGACAGAATGAATAGAAAACACAGCATAAATGATGTCTGTACTCATGAGAATGGTTAGGTAGAAGGCAGTAGTTTGTGGAATCACTTTTACAGAGTATCTTGGGCACTGTTTGGATTATTGCACATATTAGGATGTGTAATGTTCATCTCTCTCAAGGAATTATGCTGTTTAGAGATAGCTACAGTTTAGGCAGAAGTAATCATAGATAATCTCCCACATTTAAGATAAATTTTTATGCAGATATCCAATTATAATGTGCATGCATTTATCTGTGTATGTCAAGTGGACCATTAACAGTGCAAGTGCTTGTTTTGTGGAACTGAAAAGGTGTTAATGAGTGCAAGATGATACAGTTTTAGATATTGAAGCTCATATGCCCTCTAGAACTGGCTTGCAGTTCTTCATGGTGAATTCTCCTGGTGCTGTGGCTGTAAAGGCAGATCATGGTTCTTTGCACTTTAACAAAATTCTATAACTTATATACAACTCCAGATATTTTCAAAACAAACAACAAAACCCCCCTTTTTTATGAAGGCTGGTTTCTATAAGCCTTGGTTATGCTAAACTGCCACTCCCAATTCTGCTTGTATGTATTTACAAACAGGATGCTGAACATTACCACAGTTTTAAATAAATGTTTTCAATGAAGTCCGATTTAACTCTTTCCAAATCTATCTTTTAAATAACAGATGAAACATAAGAAATATTTTTTCACTTATATTATTAGTTCATGGTTATGTGGTTTTATCCATCAATATGATGAATAAGCATTTATTCATTATAAAATTCCTTACTTTAATAATGCATCTACATATATTTAGTTCTAAAATCTGAAGCCTTTGTAACACTTCTTGAATGTTGGAAGCCATTATGTCAGTCCCATCTCAGTGCAATGCAGACCAACAGGAATCCTCAAAACTGCATTGTAAGTTCTTTCTCAATGCTTTAAATTTAAGCTGTCCCTAAAGTTAATCTTTGGTTAAAAGTCATAAAGCAAAATGCACCTGATTTCTTCCTGCCAGCAGCCTGAGTCAGCTTAGGTATTTTGGGAAGATGAGTTCCCAGCCATGCTGTTGTAACCTCTGGTAGGCGTCATGAGCAGACTACAGATTGCCCGCGGTTCCATCTAGAATGATCTGAAAAGGAATTTTTACAAAATCTTGTGAGTGTATTCATGTTTTGAAACAACTTGGCATTTCATAATACCAAAGCAATAGGTTAAAGTTTGGATATGATCAGTTTGTGGTTTAGGTAAAATCTAACTAGATAACACAGGATTACTGACAAATATTTGAGCATGTGAATAGTGAATGAAGACTGTGACCCCCCCCGTGTCAATAAAGACAAGCACATAAGCACTAAGGACTCAGATGTCTAGAGAGGGCAATGTATCTCACTGTGTACAGGGAACACTGTCTTAACACTTCACAACAGATGCTCAATAAACTGTGAGAAATCCAGTGTATCTTCAAATAACTCATTTATCATTATGAAGTAACCAGAGGTGGTTTGGGGTTATAATATCTACAACTTTGATCATTTGCAGAAAGTAGATTTAACTGACTAACGTCAAGACACCTTAATATCACTATCTCAGTATCTGCTTAAAACTTGCTGCTACCATCTGTCCTGTGCTATATTCTCACAAAAAAGTTTTAAACCTCTTAGAGGTGAAATGAAAGGCCTTGCATTTGTCAGAATATTAAATCTGTTTTCCCCCTCTCTGTCCTGTATGTCAGAATTCAAAGAAAATCAGAAGTTGTCTTTTCTTCTCTGCTTTAGACATTACTGATATCTGATAGAAACAATACAGAAACTTGGACTCCAACAAAGAAGTTAATTCTTAACTTTTAATCGGTTTTAATCACTATCAGCTATGTGTGTGTCTCTGTGTGTGTGTGTGTGTGTGTGTTAGATTTGTGAATTAGAATCCTTAACAATTGTCAAGAATTTAAATTAAATTGACAAGAAATGTCAAACACAGATGGCAGTTTTTCAGGAGTTCCTATGGTATTGCTCAACAGTAGTTCCTTTAAGAACTTCAAAAGTATTTTACTTAAAACCAGAAAAAGCTCTTGTAACATTTTTAATCTTGACAAACACTGGCAGATGAGAGTCCTAATAAGGCCAACATGGGAGGTGTTATGTATAGTAGACTAGAAAATGTATCTAAAATAAAACAAAGGTTGCACACCTGTGAAATGATACTGTCTGGCTCTCAGTTCCTGTAGTCTCCAAAATCTATGCAATTCTTTGTGGACCCGTATGGGACACACTATGTCTTTGCACACTATGGTTTTCTCTTAAGTTCTATGGCTATGTATGGAGACACTTCTTGGGACTTACCTAGTTCTAAACTCCAGCATCTTTGAATTCACCCTAACAGCTTCTAAAATAAAATTCCATGCCAGGGAAGAGAGGGCACCTCAGGCAAAGAGAGGATCTCTCAATCAGGATGAACTTAGGAGAAGGTTTGAGAAAGTTGTTAGTGAGGTGCAGCATAAGATATTGTGCACAGAACATTTCTTTGCCTAGTGACACTGTCATCCTTGTCCCTCTCATGTACTTTCCCAGGTTCTGTGTACCCGCTCAGGGATAAAAATAAAAAAAAATCATGCAAAATGAGTAAAGGGAAAAGGATGGAAATCATAGGAACCACCCTGCCTATTGCTATTCCACCCCTGCAACTGACATTTCTTACTCCCCTGTGAAAGAAATGCCCTGTGTCTCTCAAGGAATAATTGTTCTTTCTAAATACTTAATGGGGTTACAACACTTTTAAGGACCTTCCACTATTTCTGATGACCGTGATGGAAACAGCACTTATTTCTAAATGTAAACAAAACACATTATTTTGGAGCAAGGACAGAATCTCCTTATGGCTATGAAGAAAACATGGAAAAATCTCTTAGAAGTGTCAAATCCAAGGAATAACATTTTCAGAGACATCTTAGTCACTTATGGGCCTAAGCAGATCACCTGCTACCAATGGCAAGCTTAGGTGTTGAGGCGATAACAGACCCATGATCTGGCAGCATGACTCTCTGTTTGTTCTTGCTGCTAATGGAAAGATATGAGTACCCTGCAAGAGTTGAACAGTGTCTACATCAGAGAACTGCCTATCCAGTAACTACATATGGAATTTATGCATATTAGCAGTGCCACTCAGTACTCCCACATGCCGAATTTGTAACTGCCTGTAGTCAAGGTGCTTAGAAAACAAGACCAGAAGAGTTTGTCTGCACAGATACCTGATACAGGTCTTCCAACAGACAGGAAAGCCCCAAACATACAGTTGAGATCTGTTAGCAAAGGAAGAGATAGTAGTGGCAACAGTTTGACATTGTTCCTCCTTGCAGAATGCGCGCCAGACACAGACCTGGTGCAATTCCTTGTCTACCAGGAAGGAGAGCATACTTCCTTACCAGACTATTCTATATGCCTGACTAAGGGGAAGTCTCTGCTCTGTTGAAGCAGATCTACCACACAGGAAAGGATTTAAGGTTTACAAGTCCAAGGAGAGCAAAAATGGGAGAGTCATGCAAGTGTCTGAGGCCAGTGGCACTTCCCTCAAGAGAGAGCACTCTTGGTCCAGTCATTCCCAAATTGTCATATTAGCGTTTTTCACTGTTTTATTCGTTAAATTATTTAGGGTGAAAATTTTTCACGTGTGTAATAAAGAATTCCGCTGATCTTTTCTCAGCTAGACAAAGCCAAATGGAGGCAAACAGTTACAATACATAGCAGTGAAATGAATTAGCAATGAAAGAAACAGAAGAGGAGATTTGCTTGACTTTGGTCAGCTTTGAAGTTGGCTGTCTAGTCTAAATTCATCTCCTCAGCTCACTTTGTAGTCAGTGGGAAAAGATAAATACTTCACAGAGAGTTATTGATCCTATCTACTCTCAAAATCTGTTTAAAGATGCATTGTTCTGTTTTTCTCCATTTAGATTTACAGAGCCATTTGTTGGTAAAAATATCCAAGCCATAACTGGTGAAATATGATCTGATAAAATATCAGGTACAGCAACTTATTGTTTGTGGACTTTATGAAATTAACATCACTACTTGAAAGTAAAGCAATTTGATTAAGAATTTTAAAAATATTGGAATAAATGTCTGTACTGACTTTGTAAAATGGTACAAATATATCTACTACCTTATACACTGTCCTTAATCAGCATTAACATTCTGTAGATGTGAAGAATTCTGTGTAAAAAATTCTTGCAAAAATGTCTTGCAAACATATAGAATCACTTCAATGTTCATAATGCTTCACTTATAGTGTATAACATATTTGCTTTATTCTTCAGTCTCTGGCACTAAAGATAGTTCTAGTCTATTTTTCATGCCCTTTACAGTGTCATGAAATATGTAGCATAATCTAGGGAACTGTGTTAGTTGAGTTTAATGAGAAAGAAATTGTCTACATTAAGAAAAGAAAGAACTGTCATTGGGGTTTTTGAGATAGAACAGGTAGAATGGAATGAAACAAAATCTAAGCATACTTTCTAATTCTATTTATTATAATAAAACAATTGCTGAGAACTTATGCTTCTTAACCTTTATGTAGTCTTAAGGAGAGGCAATCTCTGAAACTGAGTTACATCAAAAAAATAAGAAGTTATTTACACACATCTGTTAATAAAAATGAAAGCATAAGAATGAAAGATTTAAACAAATGTGCTTAAATATGCAGGATCTGATCTGTTGCAGCCAAATTGACATTTTTATGTTGATATTTATAACTGACCTCACCTTTTCCAAAACCATCAGGTATATTTTTCTTCCTGTTTTGGAAATGGGAGTTCCAGGGAGAGGCATGTATAAGATAAGAATGGCTGCAAGTGATGTGGGACTTAGATATCAGTATCTGAAATCTATACAAAATTAAAATCTCATGGCTCTGAGAATAATAGAAGTGATTAAGATAAGAAGGAAATCCTAGAAGTCACTGCAAATCCCTTGAAAGGGATTACTAGAACTGCTGCCAGTAACTGGACAGGAATGAAAGACACTAACTGAAAGGTCAAGAAAAAACATCACCTGACACTCATCTCAGAATCTGTTCACTGGCTGCCATCCGAATATTTGTATTAGAAGTCTCTGCAAATCAACATAAATCTTTAACTTGCTAATATGTGCTCCTACACTGCTTTGATATTCCCTCCCCTGCTCACCGCCCCCCCCCCCCCCCCCCCCCTCTTTTTTTTACCCTAAAAGAACAAAGAGTTTTTATCATGAGTAGTCCTGGAACGGAATCAAGCTCCATCCAGAGCATTCAAGTTACCAGAAACTCTTTTTAAAGTCAAAAGAGACTATTTAGGAATTACAGAGAGAATATTTGATTATCTGGGAGCAATCCAGGGATTTCTCAGAGCTAAGAATTTTCCCATTTCCTAAACAGAAAAAAGGTATTTGCAAGAAAATGTTTTATAAGAGCATCATGTTTTGTTTAGACCACTGAATGCTACTGAAATGTAGTCAAATCACAACTAATAACAAGAATAAACACTGCAAGCTGCAATCTGTTTTCCTCAAGAGGAAAAAGACTTGGTTCCTTAAGAAAACAGTCACTCATAGCTGTTACTCATACATGATTTGATTCTTACTGAATAGTTTTTAAATGGAAGAGTTTATAATTTAAGGACAGTATGTTACTAAGTTGCAGAGGGAAACTAACGCTATGAGCAACAACTCAAACAAGACTTCTGTAGTCCTGTTAGAAAATTGAACATAATTCACAGCTTCTGTATCCAATGTTATAGTTCAGCACAGACTTTACCCCATAAATGTGACTTGCCTTTAGCTAAGACAGAAAAGCTTTTAAGCCTGACAGCTCTTTCTGCCTTGCTTTCTGCAAATGTGACCTCAGCCTCGAGAGCTGTATTTACCACTTCTTGGGTAGGATTAAGTCAGCAGCTTGCCCTTAATTATCTTTTTTTAGTTGCATTCTTCCCTTTGAGGAGCCTACATTTTTCTTATGTTGAAGAAAGCTGGCAAAACTGCTGTGTAAATCTTGACTTGCAAATTTCCTAGTGAGGCAGTTGTTACAGCTGGTCAAGAATCAGTGTTCTAAATCAAGTTAACCACTGCATAATAAATATCTTAGCAAACACATTATGGTGGAAGCCATTAGTAACTAAGCACTGATGTGAGTGGACTCAGCTTGCACTTGCCCAAGTAACAACTAGTATCTCAATACCCATAGTTATTTCTACTGAAATATACTGAAGAAACCTTTAGGTAAAGCTTGATAATATTAAAATTTCTTAACCCTCAACCTTTTGTCAAAAGAGTATTTCACTGCTATAAAGATGTGTAAATACATGATATGGCAAAACCTGGCATTTTAACAGTAGTAAGTTAAAATACTAAAAGGAATTACCCTCTTATACCTGAACAGGCATAACAGATAAAAGTTGCACGCAACATGGGGAAAAAAAAGTGTACAATTTTCATTGCTTACAAGAAAATACCCTGAAAGGATTACAGCATTCCCAGGAAAATTTCTGCTTACCAGATCCACTGCTGCTCACTTGAGTTACTTCCTCATCATCTTCATCATCACTATCACAGTTTAATGGCTGAAAAGCTATTTCTGATTCTGTGTCTAGTTGATTACCATCTGTCTCTTGCTCAGAAGAGCTTCGCAGTGCCACAAGGCGGTGATGTATTGCTGCATACAGGCATCCAGTGTCTTTTGAGCTTGCCTGCAGAATATAAAATGCATACAGTCCAAACTCACTGAGAAGAATCTCTATTTTCCACAGAAAATGTGACTTAGAAGTTTTCAAAAGAGCTGTATTTCGTCCTTTTAAATAAAAGAATACATTTAAGATTTACATTTAATAATTCATTTCAGAAATAAATACAAATACTGTAAGGTTTCTTTAAGTGGTCTGAGTTTTATATTGTAGCTGTAGATTATTTTCTCTGTAGTTACAACAAACATAAGCTTAAAAATTATTATTTTTCCTGAAGAATGCCTCAGTATGTACTGAGTATTTGATACTCTAGAGTCTAGACAATTCCTGAATATTATTCCAGAAGTAATAAAATACTGAAATGTTAATATATGTCTTTCATTTTGGTTTACAGAATAAATAAGAATTTTTAGACCTAACTACAAAAAATATATGTGATTACAAAGTTTAAAGATACCATGGATTCTGCTGCTACTGTTGAACAGATAGGCATCATCGAGAAGGGTACTGAGTAGACAAGGCAGCATTTTGTCAGTGCATAACACTTTCTAACAGCCATGTCCCGAGTACTATGTTCAATTCTGGTCAACAGTAGAATTAAATAACGTAAAAACAAGTGCACCAAAAGTCAGCAAGGGTGTGATGCAGCACCTTACGAAGAATTCAGAGAATAGTTTGGGTTGGAAGGGACCTTTATAGGTCCCTGCAATGACCAGGGACATCTTCAACTAGATCAGGTTGCTCAGAGCCCTGTCCAGCCTGGCCTGGAATGTTTCCAGAGATGGGGCATCTACCACCTCTCTGTGCAACCTGTTCCTGTACATTACCACCCTCATTGTAAGAAATTTCTTCCTCATGTCTAGCCTGAATCTCCCCTCTTTTAGTTTAAAACCATAATCCTTTGTACTGTCGCAACACACCCTTCTAAAAAGTCTGTTCCCATCTTTCTTATAGGCTTCTTTTAAGTACTGAAAGGCTGCAATAAGGTCTCCCTGAAGCCTTCCCCAGGCTGAACAACCCCAACTCTCTCAGCCTGTACTCACAGCAGAGCTGTTCCAGCTCTCTGATCATTTCTGTGGCTTCTCTGGCCCCTCTCCAACAGGTCCATGTCTTTCCTGTGCTGAGGGCTCCAGAGCTGGACACAGGACTCCAGATGGGATCTCACCAGGGCAGAGCAGAGCAGAAGGACAGAATCACCTCCCTTGACCTGCTGGCCAAGCTCTTTTGTTGCAGCCCAAGATACTATTGGTCTTCTGGGCTGCAAGTGCACATTGCTGACTCATGTCCAATCTTTAAGCCACTGATACCCCCAAATGCTTCTCCACAGGGCTGCTCTCAATCCCTTCATTCCCCAGCCTGGATTGATACCAGGGGTGCCCTGATCCAGGTACAGGACCTTACACTTGGCCTTGCTGAACATCATGAGGTTTATATGGGCCCACTTCTCAAGCTTGTCCAAGTCCCTTTGGATGGCATCCTGTCCCTCAGGAGTGTCAACTGCACCACTCAGCTTGGTGTCATCCACAAATTGCTGAAGGTTCACTAGATCCCACTGTCTCATTGATGAAGTTATTGAACAGTACTGGTCCCAGTTTGGACCCCTGAGGGACACCACTTGTTACTGGTATCCATCCAGACATCATGCCATTGACCACTACTCTCTGGGTGTGACCAGCCAGCCAGTTCTTCATCCACTGAACAGTCCACTCGTCAAATCCACACCTCTCCAAAGTCTTCAGTTTGAAGAGAAGGATGAGGAGGGTTTTCAAAAGTATAAAAGTGGTGGATAAACTGAATATGGTATAACTGTTCATCAGATCACACAATAAATGCACTAGGGTACACTCCTAGAATTTGCTCTCTTAAGAGCAAGTAGGGACAGACAATATAACCTAAAAACAACAGGCCAAAAATATAGTAATAAAAATTTAAAAAAAAAAATTAGAAAAGTCAGGGACAATTATTTCATAAAGCAGATATATAAGAAACAAGTAGGAACTCTCATGTGCCTTATACAATGCTTTTGGATGCTGAGGGCCAATGAAGTGAACAGACCATACAAAGAAAACCAGAATTCCCAAGACTATTGTCTTGCAAAAGGTGACATCGCAAAATCTGTATTTTCCTCAATTGAGAAAGGGAGGTCCTACACTGAATGGATTATTGCAAGCACTGTGTTGAAAACCATGGCAGAAAGCTGCTGCTTGTACCAAAGTAGCTTATGAATATGTAACTGCCCGTGTAGAAATGCTTACAGTGTTGCTTCTCTAAGAAAGAGTAAGTGCTGCATATGACTGGAATGTGAAAGAAATATCTGTCCTAAGGCCATATCCCATCTTCATATGTATTTTTTTTAAATACCAAGGGACAGCACTTTTAGTTTATTTAATAATAAAAACCATAAGCTAAGCACAGCCTGTCAGAGCATAAAAGGCCATTTGCTAAAGCCAAAGTCTCAGCACGTCTTTAAAATCCTAGATGAAATGGTGATTTGGGTGGGGATTTAATCTCTTGCTTACCTGAATAAGAAATACTTGAACCGAGTGGTCCTCTTGGTCTGTTGCAGTGAAGCAAAGGCTCTTTCTGTTTGCTCTTTTTATAACCATTTGATCCCAGAGTCGAGTGTTGAGAATCAGTCTTAAATTGCCTTGATTTCGCATAACTAAAATAAGAAGGTTTATATGATAAGTCATTGGAACCATCTTTATTTATACTTCAGCAGTTTTCTCTAGCACATGTATACAACTACTATTTTAATTAGTTATACTTTTCAGTTTGGTTTAAAACTTGACACAGTGAGATTTTTTTAAATTATTGTTCTTTTAAATACCAAAATATATTAGTTTCTTTCAATACATTTGCCACAGAAAGCAAATAATCTGCTGAAACTGTGCAATACAGTACAAAAATTGACAGCAGAGTAAAAACAGCATTCCAGAAGTGACTTGAAACAGTGCTTTTAGAAAAGCAGAATAAAAAAAGAGTGAACTGTCAGACTGGTGACTGAGCTAGAAATACATTGCTGTAGAAATACACAGAACATAACAACATACACAAGTGTGGGTGTACAAACTGAGTGAAAAATGCCCAGTGCCTCAATCCATACCACAGCTAACTTTATCAGGCAATGTTAAAAAGACTCTCAGAAACTTGGGTTCAGTAAAGCTAGGTACTTGGTTTAAAATGTTCTGGAATAAACAGGCCAACCGTGTCCTGGGTGCATCCAGCACAGCATTGCCAGCTGCGCAGGGAGGTGATTGTCCCGCTCTGCTCTGCACTGGTGCGGCCTCACCTGGAGCACTGTGTGCAGGTCTGGGCGCCACGGGGTAAAAAGGATATAAAACTAAGGGAGAGTGTCCAGAAGAGGGCTATGAAGTTGGTGAAGGGTTTGCAGGGGAAGCTATATGAGGAGCGGCTAAAGTTACTTGGTTTGTTCAGCCTGGAAGAGACTGAGGGGAGATCTCACCACAGCTACAGCTTCCTCACAAGGGGAGGAAGATGGACAGGTGCTTATCTCTTCTCTTTAGTGACCAATGACAGAACCCGAGAGAATGTCAGGAAGATGTGCCAGGGGAGGCTTAAGTTGGACATTAGGAAAAGGTTCTTCCCCCAGAGGGTGGTGGAGCACTGGAACAGGCTCCCCAGGGAGGTGTCACAGCCCCAAACCTGACAGTGTTCAAGAAAAGACTGGACGATGTCCTCAGACACATGGTGTGAACTGTGGGGTTGTCATGTGCAGGGACAGGAGTTGGACTCTCATCCTTGTGGGTCCCTTCCAACTCGGAGCATCCTGTGATTCTGTGATTTTTCTGGTCAGCAATAGTACAAGTCATTTAGTGTTTTGCAGATGTGTTACTTTGTTCTTAATTCTTACTTAGCCTTGACTGCAACATTCCATGTTTATTGCTAGAAGTGTCATTAAGCCTCAGGGATCCTCTGCCTCTTTCAGTCCAGGTTAAGGAAAGCTTATTAAATACAAAGAGCTTGCAGTTGATCTGAAAGAGAAATACAGGATGGAAATTGCCAGCCAATGTTAATTGTATCAGTTCTAATGCTTTATGTTTTTAAACCTTTTGATACTGCTTTCCATACACCTGTATGCATGTACAGAAAGACAGTTATAGAGCTATGTCACCATTATAACTTAAAATCAAAATGGCCCCCAGATCTGTTCTAAACTTTCTGCTCCTCATGGAAAACATTCATCATGAATCCCAGTTTACTTTTTCAATTATTTCATCTTCATTAACTCTTCATCTGTGATATCCACTAACACAGGAGCATTTGTTGCAAGTGTTCTACAATCTTACTCCCTCACACATTAGAAAAAGGATGCAGCCCAGAATATCCGTACCACTACTAGGAGAGTAGTACTTCAAAGAGAATAAAACTTTCATGTTCTGACAAGGCAGAAGATTTAATCAATGATAAAATAATGTAACTTCAATGCTAAGATTTTTAAAATCATGTACATCACTGCTATTTTCTGAGACTATAACAGTTTGAAGAATAGCAAGACTCTGGCCTGCTGGGCCAGAAAGATAATGAATATTTAAGATGAATTATACAACTAATTACTTTGAAAACACATTGCTTTTTTTCCCAAAAAAGATGTTGTCATTAAATAAAATCCTAAAGCACTTCCAGTTTTGAAGTTTTATTTACTGGTGGTATACTGTGTACATACTTATAAAATATAGCTGTAGAATGGAGTTCTGAAGCAGTCACTTACTGAAAGGGACTATAAAATTAATAAATATCATATGAAAAATAAAATATTTGAGCCTACAGAAAAATGGGTTAGCAGAAGCATATCTTAAAAAAAGTGAAAACTTTAAATGTCAATAGGTTATTTTCAGATTGCTGCAATCTGTAATAGATCTTTTCAACAACAAAACTGCTCACTATCAAGGCTTTATGAAATACACACCTGTAATACATTGTGTTCTGCTTCTTCTCCAGTTATAACTTCAACTTTATCTAACAGAATTTTCTCCATTGGCTTGGAAATAAAAGCAGCTGCTGATTCAGTAACTGTTGCATTCCTCAACAAAGCTGTACGAAAACAAAAACAACACAAAACTAGAACATAAAAACCAAACCAAGGCCACACACACAAAACCACCACCACAACAACAAAAACACTACACACAGGAAATCCCTTCTGTGCAGCATGTATTTTCGGGACAACAAAACTAGCACAGAGGATGGCCTGTGACTTCAGTAATTCCTGTGGTGTCTGATATTATTTAGTGTTATTAGTAAGTTTTTGACCAAAGCAGCAAATAGAACACAAAAAGAAAAAGGCTGGAATACTGCAAAATGTCTCACCTGTTTAGGCACATTTTGAATTGAACAGGATTCTCTGCAGTTGCAGGGGTTTGCCCCAAGGTACAACTTGCAGAAACAAGCCCTGAATAATTAGAAGTTGATTTTCTAGATGAGACCGGTCTGTCACATTGCTGTGCAGATTAATAAATAACGAAAACCACATGTCTCAACATTCAGAATAGTAATATATATACAACAAGTATTTGAAAGTCACATGAAAGGACAGGATTTGAGAGGAACAAAATTGCTAAAGAATTGTGTATATTTGCACAATCCATATAAATTTTCCACAGGCTTTTATTTGTGTTTTTTTTACTCGTAAGAATGTTCATATAACCTAAGAGGATACAATACATGCACTACTAAAAGGAGGTGCAAAATTTGGCAAGAGGGCTCAAGATATGGGCCAATTTGGGATTCCCTCACAGCCTAGGTTTACGTGGCTTTCCTAATAGAAAAGCTGGCACTCAAGTCACAAACAATCCCTGAAATCTGCCTGTATAGAAGTTGCAATCCTACAATTAGGATGAAAGTGTGGCAAAGTAATTTACATGTGCAATAACAAAATACAAGCAGCAGACATCTTACAATTGTTCAAAAATATTGTCCAAAAGGCATTCACAAAGTTCACTGCATTTTTTTTCAAATAATAAATAATAATAATCTGTAATAAATACTAATAATCTGTAAAACTGTCATTTCCTGAGTAACTTAGGTAATTCATTCTCAAGTTAGTCCAATTCAAATTTCATATATCAAGCTGTAGCTGCCACCGGAACACAGACTTTGGTACACACTGCAAGTGTGCTATTGACTGGATAACTTAAGAATAGATGAAAACTATTGACCACCACTCATTTGACATCCTCCAAGACACAGTGAAACACAATAATAAAGCTGTACTTGTTTGCCAACTATGCTTACTTGTTTGTGGACTGACATAAAAAGATTCTATGTGCATGGATGTTACTTCTCCTTTGTATAAATCAACTTCATTACATGGCTTGGGATGCTTTTCAGGACTCTAGAGAAAAACAGGGGAAATAAAAATTCCTATTTAAATAAAATGGTAATGTTACTTCCTAGCCAACAGAACACTCAATCATTTAATGCATGCTAGGCTGAAGATTAGCAATTGTAATATCATCAGTGTAAAAATTGACCCTGATGATACAATTTCAGTCTCTAGCGGAAGTAATTTTATTGTCCTAAAACGGGTACATCATTGTTCCACAAGAAGAATGGCCTCTTTGTATGGATCCTGGACTAGGACTTAAATCCACTGAAGGACTTAGATGTTTAACTACCATCTAATTTCCAGTTTAAGCACTTAAGCCCCAGAAAAATAGTTTAAAACTCCCAGAGACCACAAACTTAACCTCAGAGGAACTAAAAATTCCCATGACCTTCAGTTTTTTGCAGATAAAGTTTCTTAGGCATGTCTATTAATAAATAAATGCTTCTGGCTCCTGACAATGCTCAGCGGTTCAATGCTACCTTATAACTAAATCCTGGTCAGAAGTCATAACCCTGACCTACATTTGCCAAACTTTTACACTTTAAGATATGCATACTATTTTCTTTCTACTTCTACTAGAAACTGCATTTCAATTCCATTTTAAATGGTGTAGTCTTTAGCTTGGGAACCACATTTTTGTCTGATTTTCCTTCAGGACTTGATCCACTACGCTGTCTCACAGCTTGCACAATGTAGTTTAACATGGAGAGCATCCAGGATGGGTGTTCAGCTTTCACCTCATACTGATTTCTCCAGTCTCTTAACAGTTATGATGGAAACCATTAGAGTGGTGGGAACCACATTCTTTTATCTCATTTTGTGACTGTCATACTTTACATAGAATATATAAACAATCCTTTTTCAGGTCAAAAAATGAGCAAAAGTAAAGAAGTGAATAGTGGTATAAGTTAGTAATTAGAGTACTTATCTAGAATAGGGAAGATAGGGATGCCTACCCCTCCTACAGTAAATATTTAGTTATTTTCTCATCAACAGTCCTTGGAATCCTATTTACTCACATCTTTAAAAGAACAGGAGGAGCTAAAAAGAATCAGTCTCTGAAAACAATTATATTTATAAGGACATTAACCTTGGTAAAATGTCTGCCAGCATTCACGAATCTTACCAAAACTCTCTCAACCATGTTTTCTCCAAACACAAAATCAGAATTGCTGCTGTTTTGTACACTTCTGTCCACCAGCAACTGACTTCTGTGGGAACAAAATAACATAAGAATGTGGTTTAGAACTATTTAGAACTTTGTAAAGAATACAAATAAGTTCATGCATTTACCCTACCACATCTTACATTAAAGAAAAACAAAAATGACCACTTAAGCAATCAGACAAATTGTTCAAGAGAATTTGAAAGTATTCTCTGCATAATATTTCACAAAAGGAACAGAGATTAGAGTATCATATTATGTTTCATTAGTACTATCAAGGACATTCCTTAAAAGCAAAGAACAAGAAGCAAAACAACATGCCTCCTGCTTCTAAGGGAAGTGTCTTACTCCAGAAACTTTAATGAATTACCTTTGTTTGCCTGTTTCTTTATGCTCCACCAAAAGACTACCAACAATTAACAATTATCCCTTCATGTTCATGCAGCACTGGTACTCTCCAGTGCCTTACAAGGCCTCCTTGCTCATCCACCTAGCATCTTAGAAAGGCTCATACTTTCAATTTACATAAATACTGCAAAAATGTAAAGGTATGATAGCAGCTGGTGTATGATGAGCTATAACTAAAACAGGAAAGAAAGATCTTCTTTCTGGTTTTCAATTACCTGTTCCATAGCTACCTTTAAAATAAGAAGTGAAGAAAACTCAATACTTGGAAGCCTTTTGTGTTGGCCAACTATAGTTCAGGGATACAAATTTGGGAGAAAATTTTGTACAGCAGATAAATAATTTTATGTTTAGGATCTTGAGTTCCTTGAGTGTGACTGGTTTTGGCAAAAGCTACATTAAAACAACAATAGTGTTTCTTCTCTTCTGTCCCTTTTTTCTTCATAGTGTCTCAGGTTTTCCAGATAAAACACTTTTTTTGCATTTCCACCCTGAGTTTAACTACTGTCAGTTAGGCTCTTACTTCTCAAGAAGATTTAAGAAAACGTGGTGGATGCAATTTACAACTTGTAAAAAATATAAGACTTGTGGATTGCATTCAAGAATATTCTGATATGAGTTGTGACTTGACCTGCTAAATACATAGCTACTTTTTTTTTTTTTTTTTTTTTAAATAAAAGTTGCTAGAAAAGTCCTTGTAAACCTCTCAGTGTGGAAGTTGTTCTTGCTGCTGGGTTTTAGGGTTATTTTGACAAACGGCGTATAGGTTTTTCATACGTTCTGTAGAGCTTAATCACTGCATCTCTTGCTGGCAACAGCAAAACTATCCAAATTCTTGTCTCTTTCAGTTCCAGAAGGATGACTTGGCAGGAAAATTATCTGATGCTGTATCACAAACTGCATACTTCAGCAAATTATCTGCTCTTCCCGATCAACTTAGTTTCTGTGTTCACAACTAGAGTGTGCTTGAAATCTCACATAGGATGAAGGAATTTCAAGTATAAGCTGTCTCCATTTTACACTTAACAAAAAATATCCTTGACATTCTTATGCCTGATGTATTGCTAAGACTAAGAATAAATAAGAAAGAGAAATCAGAAAACCTGTCTCTTTTCAGCCTTGTAGCCTTCCATATGTGTTTTGGGCCATGAAGAGGGAATCTGAAGCGTGTTTAAAAGAGTTTCTTATCGTTAAGAAAAGTCCTCACTAAAATTCACTGAACTGTGATCAATTTCCATTCTGAAATTTCATCTGCTACTTCTAGACTGCACCAATAGCAAATCGGTAAGGATAGCACTCCTGAGGAGCTAAAAACCAAAACCTAAAGCCTTGTTTCAAAGAAATAATGTGGGAAACAGGTTTTGATTATTTTCAGAAATGTAAGGAAAAACTAATCAGTGCACGAACTTTCTTCTTCCAGACAGTTAACTGAAGGTGCCAGCCTTAAAGTCTTATTAAAAACTCAATACTCTTCTGTCACTGCAAGGCAAGAACAAAGTGTGCCACGGATGATATTGCCATGGAGATGCAAAATGGAGGCACTGAATTCAGGAAATCACTTCTAACAAGGAAGAATGGGAGAAGCAGAAATGTCGTTAAGATACTGGAAAGGAACTACAGAAAGGGAGTAGATTCAGTACTGTCCTCCTCCGTGTCCAGAAGGGTCTGGTTAGCTGCCAGTTCCAGTGCTGGCCTTGAACCCTTCCAGTTTTCCAAGCAAATACTTGTGCAAAGCTGAATGAATGACCAGCTGCCTGTGTTTTCCCAGCATTACATTTCTGTCACTTAGAATACAATCTCATTTCCAAGCTTTTAATCAGACTCAAGAAATTGCAAGTTTCTACTTTTCAGTTCATTATTACAGACAGTTCAGGAAATGGAACTGTTGGTGTTTTCCTGGCACATGGACAGCTGCAGCAACTGAAGGGGGCTAAAAACCATTGTCATTCATCTCTATATAGAACCATATCACATAGAAAATAAGAGGTGGAAGAGGAGGGAAAGTAAAAGGGATGTTCGCAGGCAGGAGCAATTGCTGCTGTTTAGGCTTTCTGCATTTTATTTTGTAAATAAATGTCAATAGTTACACCTTGATTGATGATTAAAAACAAATCTAGAAAATTGTTTTCTTAGTAGTGATCAGTTCTGGCTGCAGTGTTTGGTATTGTTTAGCAAGCATATGGAATTTAATAGCTGTTTGTTTGAATACTTGTCAAGTTATGTATGAGCAAATAGCTATGCCAAAAAGACTTTACTGAAGTACTTTAGAACGTCAGACACTTAATATGGACAAGTAGAATAGCACTTATGCCCCCCTGCTATCTCAGAAGAGAAGTAAGCACCTAGTAGTCTTTAAATTAATTTTCAGCTTATCAAATAAACCAACATTTACCACAATTGTAATATACAGAATTAATAAGGCACAAATACCCCAAGCAGATTGGCAATTTCTCTTTAAAAAAAGAAAGGGATAAGAAATACCATAAACGCTTTTAAGTCTTGTAATTTGTCAGCACTGAAACACTGCATTGCATTTCATTATCTATCTACTTCAGAAGAGAAAGCCAGTAACCTATCTTTTCCTAGATATTGTGCAGGTGACAGAAGTAAATAGACTATGAATATCAATACCAACTGATTTTTAAGTCATTGGTATCCTCCTTTTAGCTTTTCCATCATGTGCATTACCATCATTCCAAATCTGCTAAAATTCCAGCATGCTGTGTGGCTCCATGTTGTCCTCACAGGTCATAATCATAGCATTAATTGTGATAGAAAAGGACAGACTGTCTCTTCCAAAATCACAGTGAATGCCTGTCCTCTAGTGATACTCTTGTTGATAAGGATTAAGAATCTAAGTTGTCTGTACATCTAAAAATCCCAAATCTCCTCAGAACCTGGCACGGTGCATCCCAAATATTGTGTGCAGGAACCTTTATCTGTGGCCCATACAGCTGTGAAGAAGACTGGAATAGACTCCTTCACAATTAAGACGTTCTCTGGACTCTTTGAGTGGGAGAGGTAAAGGAGTCAACATCATAAATATGCCATCTGTGACTTCAACAATTTTGCCATTCTTTCACCTTAACTGATACCAGGTATATTCCTGTTGCTCACAACTTCCAGGTAAAAAGCCCCTCCTCAACCACCAGCAAGCAGTATTAATACCCACAAGATAACCTGCCAGCTAGCCACAGACCGAACATTCTAATTAGCCAGCCTGCAGAGAGAGGCAATAGCTTCCTTTTGGACCAGGATGAGATCTTCCAGTCATTTACAGAGGCAAGAGCATGGAACAATGTGGGAGTCCAAGGAAGTCAGCTTCCTCATGCAGAAATTCTGAGGTCCGTGCTGGTCAGCCCATGTCTGCACAAAGATGCCACCCTATAGCAGTCATCACAGCTAGCTGTGAAATTCTGGCGTGTGCGTGGAAGTAGAGCATCAGTTGCAGCATTCACCTTGTTTTCCAAATCAGTCCTGTACAGTTTTCTTCATGTCTTCTGTGTCCAAAATGCTGGTAATTCCAGCATATTTTGGTAATTCCTGAGTTTCTCTGTATTCGCTTATGAGACACAGCAGCTACGCAATCAGAAAAGAGTTCTCCAAAGCAACTCAAGAATAACTGTAAACTTTGAAAACCAGGGTGTATTTTGAACTGCCGAAGCTGCAGGAGATGGCAAATAGTTTCTGGCTTGAGCATTGCTAATGAGAAACAAACTGTCCCACAAAGATTAATTCCCAGAAGCTGTCTACTTCTTATGGTGTATGGAGCTCATGTTAGCACCCACAAATCCTGCCACCACCCAAAAACATCGGTGAACACTGTGTGGGTGTAGCTAGGATTGGCTTGGTACCATGTTAGACGTGTATGACAAAAGGGCATGCCATAGGCCCAGTGACAAAATGTTCTAGAAATATAATAAACAAAAAACTTACCGCGTTATTTTAGAGCTAGAAAGATCCATGCTAGTAGATGACTTCACTGCTCTTTCAGTACTTTCTGAATTCTCAGCTGAGGAATAATAGCTGTCTTCAGATAGCTAGGAATAATAAAACCAGACAAATTAGTTAGACCAAACGTATTTTCTGCAATAAACATCTGCTACAAGTCCAGAGTCACTGGGGTGTGTGTGTGTACTTGGCAGAGCTTGCTCTAGCTGTGTACTAAGCCAGTGACCTTAATCAAAATGCTAAAATGTTACTTTGTAAATATACAAAATCTAAAAGACCCCTCAAAGCTGATTTGTCCACAGAAGACATGTCTTTCCAAACACAGTCAGCTTGAGCTTGACAGTTCACACCATGTCTGTGATCCATTGATTCCACCGAAACTGGTACAGGAACTGTCTTGAAAATCAAGCAGTGGAATAAATAACTGATTTAAAACAATAATGTTTTGTTTTGTTTTAATTTGAGCTCTAAACATACATTAGCCAGTAAAATTATGATATTTTTTTTTTTACCTGAACATGTGTTTCTTTCTTAGTCACTAGAGATAGTACAGGATTTTCAGAACAGGTCAGGGCTTGTGGGGGCTGTAAAATGGCAGGTCTAATGACATTCCGCAACTGACTTTGTGACAAGGATCCTTGCAAAATACAAAGACAAAATATTTAAACATAGTCTTTTTCTTCACATTTATTTCATACCTATGTGTCTAGCCTCTTTAACTGAAAGCTTCATAGCATATTGAAATAATGCTTGTTGTTGTTTACTATCTACATATTCTGAAAAAATCCCTTCCAAAATACACAACTCTGCAGTGACACCAGCCCCTGTTATGCTATCAGAATAAAAACGTTATGCATTATGTACATACATATTTATATTTATAAAGTATATTTGTATTTAAGTATTTAAATATATCTTTATATTTATTGCTTTGTGTTAGACCTGTCTTCTGATATTTCAAATTTAATCTTCTTCTTGCAGACACCAAGAAGGTTCTTCATTGCCTTGTTCAGGAGCAGTTATTCAGTCATAAATGTGGAATTTCACTATTCAAGGTTATATACAGTCCACTGAGGAATTAAGTAGTTAGAACAGAGGCTCAGAACAGAACTCACAGGATATTTACAGTGTCTTAAAAAGAACTTATGAACCTCACAAATATATTTACCCTATCACTCAGCATAGAGAAGAGTTGTCATTTTTGTGTCTTCTGTGTCCGTTAAGAACATCTTTGTGGAACTACAGTAAACAAATATTGCAATGACAGTTACCTTCATTTGTACTTTTGATCAAGTCAGGGTTTCTTTGAAGAAGAGCTGAGGTCATGAATATGTTATTCTTGTTTACTACAGAACAAGGAATTCAAACTTTAATAATGAGTAACAGCAAAGTTTAATTATGTATAAACTTTACATTCATGTTTCTGTAACCCCTTTCTAATTTGGTAGTACCTTAGCAATATTCCAACCTATCCATCTAAACAAGATCTTCAAGGTAACTGTCACTGTCTCCATTTTACAGGTGGGTGGACTTAGGCACAGAAATAACCATGGGTTTTCTGGCTATGTCAAACAGATATCTTTTGGATATTAATGGATCTTTTAAAGTCATAAAATCTTTCATCAGCTTTGAAAACCAGGTGCTGCTTGTTTGCAAAAGCTATTGAAATGGCAATGTTATCTGATCCAGTATTAGGCACTTTTAAGCTGAGTAAATTAGGACCAAGAACATGGGAATAAATAAATGTACCCCGCTCTGTTCTGGTGAAGAGGCTTTCATAAGTAACTGTAATGATGGCAGTGCACTAACTGATGCTTTCACTGTTTTAATAAAGATGCCAAACATGAGCCATAAAGTGATAGTGACCATGTACCACATCCCATAAAATGACACAACTGATACTCTACACACAATCACTATTTGTCATTGCAGATGGAGTGTGATTTGTTGCTGTAACAATGTGAGTGTTCGTAAGACTGTTTAGAAATCCTCTATGCCAATATCTGTCAAGGACCTGTCTCTGGTAAGAGACATCAACCAGGATTCAACACCACTCTTTTGTTCCCATTGTTAATAAGTGGGAAAATACTCTGAGGGACACTGCTTAGGCTCCCAGGCTAGAAAATGATATTCCTATAGGAACCATCACCATTAAATTGCAAGTATTCATGTAGTAACTCGAACTCCATTCTGTTTTTTATAGTATAATTTGTACCACACTGTGTAAACACTTATTTGCAAATCATTCAAAGCTTTCTCCCCAGCACTGCAGGACTCCCTAACACCAAATGCAAAAAAGTTTCACTCTACTGAACTGACAGTCTTCCTCCTAAGATATTGCTTTCTTCTGTCCAGATGCCAGCCTAGTGCAATGCACTCCAGCTCTGTCCTGCAGAAAGAGCATTTCTGTACATCTCTTTATTTTAGCTAATACCGACTTTTATACATAAATGTTTATTTGGTTTGTTGGTTGGTTGGTTGGTTTTTAAATTACCTGGCTGGAACGGAGGGAAGGTAGGAAGGATGGAAAAGGAAGATGATCTCCCTCTTTTCTGAATAAGAGTTGTATCTGAAAGGATAAGAGACTGAAATTACTGTTTGTTTGGACAAAAAAAGAAAAAAAGATTAATTTTCAGGTTAGCCAATTTGATGTCATGCCTTCATTGGCAGTAGAATAAATTATTATCTCTTAGTTACCCGCTTTCTGAAGTAGACTGTTAGGTTATGCCCATGCTGGAGAATTGAAGAGGTCTCTGAGGCCAAGGGGCACAGCCTGGCTCAGGCACACTGCTTATGGCTAGTCCACTCTGTAACAGTTCTGTCTTGGAGACCATCAGTTGGAGAGACTCAAAATAGAACCAGGGAGTGAGCTGTCAGTTAAGCAGTGTGGATGATCAAGATGTCAGTCACTCAAGCTTCCATCTGCGTGCTACTTTATTTTTTGGTATAGGAATACCCTAAAATTTCTACCATATCTATGATTTTTTGTGCATGATCTCAGTATAATTTTCAGAGTAAACCAAACTTAGCTTATCTTAAACCCTCTTAGCTACATTCATGTGTGTCACATAACAAGATAAAATGAAATATAGTGTATGCATATTAATGCCTAAATTCAGAAGTAATTCTCTGGCCCCATGTATATGTCAAATAAACACTGTAAGAAACAGATCAGCCCTTCTGCACAGTAGCCTCAGTGACTTGTGTTCATTTCCTATGGAAGCAATACACAGTCCCTAAAGGGCCTTACAGGTCAGCTGTTGGTCGGCTGGAAGGAGAAGCCCTTCTGGAAACTGCTGGAATTGACCAGGAAACACTGATCTCTTCCACAAACCAGGGAATCTAATTTCTTTCCAGCCCTCCTCCTCCCTTGACTGTGTGAGCAATTCAAGGAAATGATATGAAATATACAGATTTTTTACTACTTTACGCAATATTATGTAAGTATGTAAAATTAAGATATTTTTACTTAAAAAAATAGAGTACTTAAAACATGACTGGAGCTAAACAGCATACCTGTGTTAGACTGAGAGTCAGGCTTCTGGAAAGTAAAAGATGATGATCTTGCACGCTTTCTGGAACAACTAAGGAAATCTAGAGAAAAGTAAATATAATGTTCTGCAGGCACAGACTGGCAGGAGCTCTCAACACAATGTTATGATACAGAACTAAGCCATAAACACAATAAATTCTAGGAATGACTTACAGAACAGCTTTAAGGCAGTACCTAAGGGTAAGAAGGCTTTTCAACACCTGGCACAAAGCCCAAAGAATCTTCTTTATTTCTGCTAATGTCAGGGAACCTAAATCAACCATGTAGAATCAGTTAATAGCCCATAGGCTTGGAAGACTTTAAGAATGAGAAGTTGCGTTATAGTGTAGCCTAAACAAATAGAAAAGGGCAGATACGAACTCATACAGGTGAAGAAAATACCTGGCCACTTTTCAGGACTTATGGAGTTTGGCTTTCTGGTAAATATGAGAGGTAAGAAAGATGGAAGAATTCTCAAGGTAACACAGGGACATATATATTAGGACATAGTAGGTGGCTCTACAAGCCACATAGTCTTAATCTACCAACAGGGGTTTGTCCCTGCTTATACAAAGTAAGGGTCTAAATACTATTTTCACAGGCAACAGTCAGAGCTGTGAATAACCCAGTGTATTTTTATACTGTTTCAACAAAGTGTTTATTACCATTTTCAGCTTCGCAAACTGGGTCTTCTGCTGGCCGCTGGGAAAAAAAAAAAAAAAAAAAGAAGTGTGGAAAGTTCAGAGAGAATAGCACAGCCGTCTTCTAGGCCAGGACACAAAGTATATCAATCCAGCATATATGCATCAAAAGCAGTCTTGTTTCTAGTTTCTACTCTTCCTTGTTCTATTTTGGGACCATTTATTACAAGTTTTAACTTGGGTGAAAATATTTTATTACTTTTATGATCATTGTCTACAGAATTCTCATTTCTAAGCATTTTTTATCAATTATGGAAAAAAAAAAAAGGCTTTTTACCTTCAAAGGACAGACCTTCTTTTCAAAAACAAATTTTGGCTGGGAAATCACTGATCTTTCTGGAAAAGAGAAAATATAATTTTTAATAACAATTTTGTAATAGCACTTCTGAACTACAGTTCTCAAAGTGCTGTGCAATAACAAGCAGGACTTTATCCTTTTATTATTACACAAAGGAAGAAAATATAGAGCTGCAGTCATGTACAGCACAGTGCATAAAATTAAAAAAAAATGCTAAAGTCATCAAATCCTAGAGTGAGTTTTGCATAACTAGATGCTGCATGGTTTGGCATCATTTTTTTACACTTCTTTTAGTTAAAAAAGAAAAAATAAATGCTTTTAGCCTTTACAAATATCTGCCATACTTTAAGAACAAGGGTGAACTGCAGCTTTGGTTCTCAGAAAAGTGCAAGGATGTGAAATGCAAAGTGATTCCAAAAGGAAAGCAAGAAAATGTATTGCACTTGGCCTCTCACACTGCCCGTTATTTAGGCTTCAGGTAAGTGAATGCCTAGTGTCAGTTTCAATGCATGATATATAAGCATATGAAGTTCTGTATAGCAAATTCTACTCTGAAGCATACGTCTGCATTTTTTAGGTATGACTGAAAACAAATTTGGATCTGTGTTCTTTTGTTTTGTGTGTGGTGTTCTTTATTTGTTTGGGTTTTTGTTTTGTTTTGTTTTGTTTTTTAATGAAACATATTTCAGCTGCCTCACATCAATTTTTTTCTTAATTTAGGTTTCACTTCTATGTCTTACCTGACTTCTTTGGGCTACTTACTTTGCTAAGAATGAGACCTTCACTGCCTGTGCAGCTCTAATGACATAATTTTGGTTGTCAGTGTAAAAAAATAAGCTGTTTTCACCAGTACCATCAATTAATGACACCTTTATTTCGCCAATAGATGTCAAAATTAAAGAGCAAGAAGCAGACACATAAATTTTTTTAGACTATCGCATACAGGATTCACCTCATGCTAGCTTGAGATGTTTGTAATGTGCAGTCAATAGACACAATCAGCTTCTGAACATGAATGTATTTTAGTTCTGTACATTAGGAGATTAATAGAGACTTAAATGCATGTATTTCTCTCCATGGATGATAAAGACAGACCACAGTAACTGCCAAGCTCCATGACTGGTTTTTGGCCAGAGAAATCCCACACTTGGTATCTTGTAAATTGACATTTGATGGAATATTTATCATGTACACACCATTTTTATAATGCTGGCTTCCTCTGTTACCTGTTCAACAAAAATGTCCACATGAGAATATATTTTTATCTTGGCTTGCACACCTGTCATTGACCAAACCACTCTAGCATTGTTATCAATTACTTAATGTTTTAATAAAGCAAACGTCAACCTATCATGCAGGAGTTAAAATTACTAAATTAAAATAAAAACTGCCTGTATGTAAACAGGGGCAAGAAGCATTAAACTATTACTGAAACCCAGTGATATACAGACACAGCAGTAATAACTAATACCATTTTGCTGTTGTTGAAGTTAATTTTATATTTACTTGGGCATTATGTGTGTCCAAAGGACTGAATTTAGCAAATTTGGTATGCTTTGCAATGAAGGTCTGGTTTGTCCTTGATAGAAAAAGCAGAAAAATAATCACATTGTTCAGCTCCAAAAAAGGTAACTCTCTGTCACTGAAAGCTGAAGAAAATTTCCATAGTCTAGTTGCAGCTGTGGGTCCATGGCATGGCATGAAATGGAGCAATTCCACTTCTATTCACTAGAGGGGAGTGGCACACATAGACAATAGTAGTTCACTGAAATATGATTTATTCAATATAATAGGCTTTTTTCTTGTCTCCTTTAAAAATATACTTCTTATTGAATTAAGGAAAAAAAAATTAAAGCATGGTTACAGATGCCTTCATATTCTCTACAGTACCTCTCAGGCCTCAGTAGTTAGCAATATTTTTAAAGGTATATTTACTACTTTAAAGCATGGAATTAATTAGCTAAGAGTGAATTGCTGTGAAAAAGGAACTGACTTTCTATCACAGAGTTAACTTTTGCTGGAGCTAAAACGCTGTAGGGAGTTTGAAGGAATTAGGAAAATTCACTACAATTTAAACGACAAAATTCCAGCAATACTTTAAAACCCAGAAGTTCCTGAAGAAAATTTTGTAACTAGTTGATTACTAACAGAAATATGTGAAGCTAGGCTACCATGGTACCTCTTAAAGATAAATACCCATATTTTGATATTGCAGTAAATATGAAAGATATATCCCATGAACTGCTTTTGAGCTAAAGGGAAATCTTACTTGTCATCTGTAGATTTACTCAGCTGCTGTTGATGCTGCCATGGTTATTTATAATTTTTACAGTTCTTTATTGCTTCTACCCAAATCAAGAAAACCTTTTGTAATTCCTGAAAAGTATTCAGTGTAGCTCATCAGTAAGATGTTCACTACTCAAAAAGAGCATTCATAACAGTTTAAAAAATATGATGTGTTAATGTGTATCCTCTGCATCAATTTCCAATTACATTTAAAACTTCTCAGATATTCAAGCATGAATCCCCACAGAAAAAGTAATGCAGAATTACTTGTGGATGTAACACGAGGTCATCAAGGAGTTACCATAATTGTGTCAATGTGATAATTTTAACACTGGTGAGCAACTTTGCATTTTTGTCTGTCATTCTCTGCCCTAAGGCTGTGTCTGCCAGGGTAGGTGGCTGTGTGCTGGGAGAAGAAGCCCTTCTGCACCCTTGTCTCCTAGCAGCAGTGGGGGACATGCAGCCAGGCAGTGCCTGACTGTCCCAGGGAAGCAGCAGTAGCAGCAGCCAAGGCTGGCAGGACGGAAAAAGGGTGGGCTGGAGCTGCTCCTCCTCCTCACCAACGGGACACAGACACGGCTGGCTAGTGCCAGTTTGCGACTGGGCCACTCCAGTCCTCAGCAGTCTGGTACTTGTGGATAAAATAGGCTGTTGAAGGAATTACCAGAAGAACCTGCCAAATGGTCTGCCTCTGGCTGCAGAGACTGGAATAATCCACCAGCCTCAGCCAAGAGTCCAGACAGAACCTGTCTGCCTGCCTGTGAATAATCACCAAAAATTGGACCCTCTGTTCCTCCCCACAGTTCCCTTCAAGCTGCTGAATTAGAAAGGGCTTGGCCTAATGTTTGCTGCATTTGGAGTTCAAAATAAGCGCCTCCCCAGAAGACACATTAGAAACGTGCAGTTCCTTTGTTTGAGATCTTATCTGCAGGGCCACCTGGCTCCAGCCTCCTGGCCTGCACAGAAGCACAATCAAACGTGCTCCAACCTGAGCTCCCTGACACGGAACACACACGGGTCTCAGGCCTGGTGCCCGGTGTGTTCTGCTCTACAGCATGGACATCCTGGCTTCAGCACTCTGCTCAGCGCTCTGCCCAGCACTGTTCAAGTGGGCAACTGGCAAATGACAGTTGTTCAATGCCCAGATGAAGGCTAAATTTATAGGGTTCCATTCAAAATAAAATCCAGGGATGGAAAAATAATTGTTGGCTGCTGCCTAAGCCAAGAAAGCACTAGTCAGAAAGATGTGCAAGAAATAATGTAAAATTGCTTTCATCAACTTCATTTGTATTCCAAAAGCCAGCATTATCTGTGAGGAATGTATGGGTCCTACAGAGTTTGCTGTGACATTCCAGTCTTCACTTCTATAGCTATTGCTTTTCCTGAAGTTGTAGAAACTTCACAAAATTTACAGATTAGAAAATAAACAGGACACTGATGGTTTTGAAAATTTTAGAGTTGTTATTACCCCTGTTCCATCCTGCCTAGAGAACAGATTGACGATCCTTAAGCTTTGAGAGCTAAGGACACAGTGGAGAGAATATGACCTCAAATCTCTCTCCAGTGTTCATGCGGTCATATGCCTGAAGTCATAGGTTAAAAGTGGCTGACAGTCATTCCAAAGCAAAGCAAAAAACCCTCAAATCTTTAAGAGGATAACATAGGAATCTATTATTTCAGCAAAAGCTGACTTTTAAACAGTTAATTTTTACATTTTTGGATTAAAAAGAAAATAAATTCCGTTGCATATTCATCTCTACCAAACTTCGCAGAAGTCTTAAAACATTTTAATTCATATTCATACCAAATACTTTTACATTTTTGTAACTAAAGTTAAGAACCTACATCTATAAGAAATAGCAGTAGAATGTTCCATATGACTCAGGATGGCTGACTCCAGTTAAAGTTGTGAGCATCCATCAAATCTAAAAATCAAACTGATTTTATACATGCATTAAAGTATTAAAAAGCAGGCATCAGAGTATGACAGCACAGTTCTTACATGTGAATAATATTGTTCTCCTCAAGCCTTAGCACTATTGTAGAAAGGACATACAGAAACTGATTTTTCTCATTCAAATTTGTGTTCTGATCAAATCTATTTCATTGGGAAGTGATCCCCTTTAGCTAATTACAAAACTGATTTCTGTCATATCAGAGTTACGCAACACATCAGGCACGTTTTTTAATTCCAGCTTAGTGACTAAACAACATCTTCTTCAGGGACTAGCTAGTCAGTGTTGAATAAAGCTCTAATTACTTTAGTAAATTAACCTAGTGCCTAATAAAATGTAAGGTTAGACACGTTACATAGTGTTCCTCTTTGTATTAGATTTTAAAATTAGGCCTAGCTGAAAGCCATATGAAAAACTGTACTTAAAATATTCCACCACAGAGCTGGCAATAAGCATTTTTTATTCTAATTGTCAATTGAGTACCATTGACCAGTTAAGAGGCAGGATTCTCATGTCTCTCTTGTTTCTTTCAACAGCTTCATACAGAGAATTTCTTTAAAGACCTAATGCCAATCCAGTGGATTTTGACTGAGGTTCTACTATCTCCACAACTTTATGTATAATTTATACAACTCTTTACAAATAACTACCAATCATCCAAACAGATATTTCAGATTGGTTTAGCTACAAAATTAAATCCTTCACAAAAATCTGAAAAAAACCCACCCAGTAGTTCATAGCTGCCAGCAAAGATGTAACACTGATAACAAAAGCTGACTTGTAAAAAATAACATTTTTCTCATAATTTCTTAAATTAAAATAACAACTTGTACCTCGTTGGTTTTTGTAGCAATCTGATTGCACTTCATAGGAATACTTTTACTTCTAAAACAGAAACTACAATTTTTACTTTACGTGGTAAAAAGAAACCCAACCAACCAAATACTTCTTAATCAAACATTATTTTCCCAAACAGAATAAGATTCTGGAAGATTGTACAATCTCCAAATAATATCATTGAATTACAAAACTTAACTGCATCCAGTTTTCCCTCACAACCTCCTTGTAAGCATTACACAACACAGAAAAACTACTACATGGAAATTTATAACCAGGTTATAATTTTATCCTGTCAAGAGATAAAGCTATGATGCAATATTAGCAAGCTTCTGTGCTCTGAGATATGCTATACTGTGAATTTCACTAGCTTTGTATATTACTGCTATAAATTGCAAAAATCAAATCAGAAACACTTCTAAATTCTGTTGTTACAGCCTATATTGCTGGTTCCCAAGTCACAGAAATCAAACCAAATAAAGTAAAGCAATAAAACCAATTTCTTGCATATAACACTGCCATTTTGTTTATTTCGCAGACAAATTAGCTCAATGGGATCATGTCATTGGGACAGATGTTGAGAAGAAAACACTTTTTTACATCCACAGAGATAGTTTTACATTACTAAAATATTAAGGGGGAAAAAAAAATAAAAAAGCAAGGGAGAGCTTTGCCTCTTCCATTTATGAATATATGCTGTTTACAGCCATTACTTGAAAAAAAACACTGAAATAAAATATTGTGCCTGGTATTTTGTGGCAATATACATGAAGAAAAAGAAAGTAACAATGGACTAGCATGTAAGTAGAAGGCATAGATCCAGAAATTAGTATAGTTCCATAAAAAAGAAAATAATTATTTTGACTAGGCTAGCTGATCATCTCTCCATTAACACGTTGCCTCAAGGACCATCAGAATTAAACTGTGTACTAATATGATGGACTTTTGCTCAATATGCTGTGAAAGCACAGAAAACTACCTATACTTAGATAATAGAACTGCAATAGCACGCAGAAGAGAAAAACATATAATGGAAATATGGAGTAGGATAACATAACAAAATACTTTGCTATCCAATTTCGGACTCATGTTTAAATATTATTTCTGTTCTTTCCTACCAAAAGACATCTGTCAGTATTTCCAGAGATGGATCATTTTAATCTAAAAAGAGGTGAAAGAATAGTGTCATAAAAATCTTCTGTCTAAGAACAGGATTTGCCAAACCTACAGAAGAATCATGGCTTTTGTTTTATAAATACTCACCGAACTCCACAACATAAAAATAGAGTCAGTTCACAGCCAAGCGAGAGTGCAACAAGGCTGCCAGCAAACATCTTAGGTCCCTCAGTGACCTCACTACATACGCCAGGCCTTCCTCTGCCAAAACTTAAATTAGGAAGATGACACAAGCCAAAATGGGGATGTCCTAAACCAGTACTTTAGACACCCAACTTAATCAAACTGACCAATTTTAAGACATACAGGAAAAGCTTTCAAGAATATTGCATTGCTGATCCTAACAGGTCTGTTTGTGGAAGCACTGGGCAGTTGAGAGCACCGGTGGAATTCACGCGCACAGCTGGCTGCTCAGCATCTTTAAAAAAATCAGGTCACTGATTTAAGGCTCTAAATATGGACCTGGAAACCTGCTTTCTGGTTCATGTTTATTACCCTTCACTCTTTTGATTTTTGCTTATGACGTATAATCTCTACTTTCTAGGACAACTCACTTAAAAATCGAGATCGGTTTTAATGCCAGGACAGCAGGATTTTCCAAGCAAATTTACTTTTCTTTTTTTTTTTTCTTTTTGCTAAGACATTGTGAGACAGATTGATTAAATTGTTTGCATCGAAATCCATTATACCTACATGGTGGGTTTTTTTTAACTGGTAAATAAAAACAAATGGGAAAATACATCAGGGTCATAAATCATATGAAAGTCTAATATGGTCAAATCTCTTATGCTTATCAGAAGAGTTTTCCATATGCAGAGGTACCAGAGATGCATGTTGCTATACAGGCAACAAATTTTCAAGTTCAGTACCTTAATCATAGTTCCAGACTTGTAAGCTAATTGAATTTTTTCTTTTACAATATTCCTCTGTTGAAAAGTGTCAGTGAATCAATAAGTTTGCAGCAAGTTCTCATGAATAATGATTTTCCAAAAATCTTCAATAGGAATTGTTCTAAATAATGGGTCCAAAATCATGCTGAAGTGTTTTATGAGAAGAAATAATTTCAGCATTATTAAAGTACTTTAAACATATTGAGAGGAAATTTTGGACAAAGCCTTTCAATTTTTGAAAAACAACATTCTTGAGAATTTTATTTCTAGAGAACTTAAACATATACAACAGATGTTTGGCCGCATGGCTGTGCTTGCTACAGAAGTGAAGGTCCTTCGGTGACTCATGAAGAGACTGCTGAACACAGCATTGCATGCTCTTTAAACACTGTATAAAATATGAAGTGTATGTTTCCTATCTTGGGTTCAGATAGCATCCTGTAAATGGAGTTTGGGGCAGTGATGAATAACTTCACACATCCCTCTTTGGATCAACAGAGAGTGCATGGTCAAAGAACTGAGTTTCCATTCACTGTACTCAGGAAAGGAAATATTTAATCCAACTGACTATTGCAAAATAAAACTTATGGAAGAATTTGTCCTAGACAGCTTTACTGTACTGCTAGATGCCAATGTTGTACATTCTTTGTCATATAAATAGTTCATAATCCACACCAATAATTTCACTGTCATCAGTGAGGCCAGTTATGAGAACCAGGCTTCTTGATCCAGGCACAGTTGTGCAGAATCAGGCTCTAATTTTTTGAAGCATGTTCACCCTCTCTTCAGTCACTGTTCTTAGTGCCAGACATTCTAAATAACAGATTTCTTGATCATTGTGGAAAGGGTTCTTTTACCCAAACAATTCCATTTACTACTCTCAGCTTCCGTGATGTATTTATATAACAGCATATAGGATTTACAAATTATCATACTTATCGTTATCCATGGAGAAACAACCAAAAAAAGAACAAGCTGACAGCCTGCAGAAGTGTTTATAAATACAGCGTATGTCCCGCCCATTCATCTCTGTAGAGCATAGCCTCATCTTTATGTGGCAACACATAAACAGGCATTAAAACAACAGAAAAATCTCTGTCCCGGCAATACTTTAACATCATTTCTGAGAGAAATGAAACCCAGTTGGCTCTATTTCAAACATTAGAGTGAAGAAAATATTTTGGGAGTCTCATCACTACAATGTAATTCTAGCAGTGATGCAATTCCAGAAGTAACTGTGTCACTAGATCACCAGTACTATGCTGAAATAGGGAATCAAAAATTGTTTTATTAACACTAGAGACTTCCAACATTCCAGTGCTCAGCATTTTTAGTCTATCGTAAAAGCCTGTAAAATGCTCAATGCAAGTGCAATAAAATTCGTAGGGCATTGTACAGATATTACATTTCATAAATCTCTATGAAGTAGCATAGAAGAAACACTTCAGTTTTTTGTGCAGAAATGGAACTGTACAAGTGATCAGACTGTGATCCAACAACACTCATATATCCTTGAATTTTAGCCATGGAAGTAAATTAGACTATATGTGCTCAACACTAAGCACAAATTGAAAGGCTGGTTGACCAATAAATTAACTTTGGGCACTCCAAACTATATCTGTCACAGCGTCAGGTTTAGACCTTGAAAGTGCATGCTTCCTCTTGCTGTTCTGGGTTCGCTCATCACCCTGCATGGCAAGAAGTGGTTGATGGCATCATCTGCAAAATGTCCTTAATATTAGCACTTGTTTCTTTACGCATGCTCTTAAAAAACATTACTATTACAATCTCATGTAAATAATTCGCAGTTGTTAGCCCTTCTCGCTACCCAGATGATAAAGGATTTTGCTGCCCACCCCTGTAGTCAGGCATCTCTCTGAGGAGCTAGACTGAGCCAGTTTTGCACTCAGTGCCAGCTGCGCGGGGCAGGGCAGGAATGGACGGGAACACACGCGTTGTCTCTGCCTGCTGTCAGGCCACACATTTTGGAAACCTGCAGAAAGTTTAAATGACAGGGAAGTCAACAGGCTAATAAACACAGAGAGACCACTTTGGGATGCTCTACAACTAAACCCCCAAATATACATTATCTGGTAATGTCTTTTCTTCAGCTAAAATACAAATTGGAGATTCCTGACACATTGCTACTAAAAGCCTGCAATAAGAAACTACAGCCAGCCAAGCTCTTGTTCTGCATCACCCCCAATGCTGTTACCAACTGTGTGCATTCTTTGTGTTCATCCCATTTCCCCAGACACTTCCTTGCAGGGGCAACAGAGGAGACATGCAAAATATATTAGCCAACAAAACCTACCTGTACAGCATTCCTTCTTGGGATTTAACTTGCCATTGCAAGGCCCGTGGGCATTCCGTTCTTGGAGGCGAGCAGCTCGGTGTAGAGCCCAGGGGTCACTGGGCCAGGCTCTTCTTTCAGGAAGGTCAGGCTTAGCCTTCGCACCGTGCCCAGCTTTGACTGAGAAGTCATCACCTGCATAGGAATGCTGTATACCTGTATACCCTTCGCAAGCGGGAATTGGCTGGTTTCTCATTATGAGGCCCTCAGATGTACATATATGTATGTATAATATCCGTAGTTGGGTCTCAAACTTGAGATATAGCCTTATCAGCTGCTCCCTAGGCCATCCCCCCGCCTTCAAAACGGGGCAGGCGAGGCCCGGGAACGAGCAGCCCTCGCGGCTGCCCCCGAACGGTAACGGCCGCGCCGTAACCGCCGCCAACGGCCGGGGCCGCCGCGGGACAGCGCCCGGCGGGCCGCGCTGCAGCGGGGACTGAGAGCGCCCGGCGCTGCGCTAACAGCCCGGGGAAGGCTCTTGGCGGGGCCGGCCGTTGGGAGGGGATATGTAAAGCCCGGGAGATTAACATAAGAGGGCGGTCGGAGAAGCGGTCGGAGTGGCTTGCGTGGTATTCACCGGCAAGGGCAGACAGAACACGGGGGGTTCACTCGCGAGTGGGCGCAGCGCCGTGTGCCGGGCGGGGAGGGGTGGGCCCGCCCGCGAACCCCTCTGTGGGTCGGGGCGTGAGGGTCCGCGGGGGCAGGCTGGCTGCTGCCGCGGCTGGCGGGGGCGTTAGTGCCGGCCGGCGCCTGAGGCAGCGGGCAGGGCGGGGCTGGCGGCCGTGGCGGCGCAGGGAAAGCACGGCCCGGGCTGGCTCGGCTGCTCGCCGCCGACGGTGTCTGGCTGCTCCCTGCCGCTCCTCAGGCCGCCGGGGTCCCACCCGCCGCCCGGTGGCACTGAGGGAACGGACCCTTCGAGGCTTTCGGCAGGTTGTGAGGGCAAGGCCGGCTGAGGGCCGCCAGCTGCCTCCGGTGCTGGTGGCGGCGCGGGCCGGAGCCGGGCCCGGGGCACAGCGGCCTGCGGGAACCGAGCAGCAGGTGCGACCGCCGCGTTGCCCTTCAACGCGTCTCTGTGCCAGCCCCACCACCTGCGCCTTTGTCCGGCCGCCCGACACGCGGCACGGCATAGAAGTGCACTCAGTAAAGCCGACGCCTTTGAAAGCCCCGGTGCTGCTGCCCTAATCGGTGATTTCATCATGAAGGACCTATGTTCTCCCCTCTAAAGGAACTGTAGGTTTTGCCTAGCACCATTTATACTGCACTTGGTATTGATTTTTATTTTCAAATAGAAGACGAAACATCAAGCAAAGCAGGCGGACATGAACAAAATGTAGTGTCACCAAGAAAAAGATGTTATGGCCCTCTCCTTCCACATGCACTGCGTAGCAAGTGCAGTGCGCAACAAACCAGGCCTGTGTCTCCTGTTGTTCACTCAAATGATAACAGTCCGAAATTCTTCAGTTCACGTGCGAGCGATTTTAGGCCATTATATTGCAAGCCTGTTGTTGAACTGCCTCTAATCCTATTAGTTCAAACCAAAAAGGTAGTAATTTGGTAAAAGTTCATGAGAACCATACATCCAGTCTAATCTAGTTTCACCACAGCCAGTGACAGATTTTGCACATAAAAAGCTTCAAGAAGTCCAAGAGCAGGCAGATGTTGAGTAATTTTCCCTCAGTCTGTGTAGGCATAAATGCTGAAGTGTGCTGTTTTATCTCTACTGCAGTAGAATCACAGAATCATTTAGATTGGAAAATAACTTCAAGACTATCAAGTCAAACCGTTACCACTGTCAAGTCCACCACTAAACCATGTCCCTAAGGACCTCATCTATGCATCTTTTAAACACCTCCAGGGACTCCACCACTTTCCTGAGCATCCTGTTCCAATGCCTGACAACCCTTTCTGTTAACTTTTTTTTTCCAGATATCCAATCTAAACCTTCCCTGGCACAACATGAGGCCATTTCCTCTTGTCCTATCACTTGCTACCTGGGAGAAGAGACCAACACCCTCCATACTACAACCTTCTCTCAGGTAGTTGTAGACAGTGATAAGGTCTCCCCTCAGCCTCCTTTTCTCCAGGCTGAACAGCCCCAGTTCCCTCAGCTGCTCCTCATCAGACTTGTGCTACAGACCCCTCACCAGCTTCATTGCCCTTCTCTGAACTCTCTCCATCACCTCAATGTCTTTCCTGTGGTGAGGGGCCCAAAAGTGAACACAGGATTCAAGGTGGGGCCTCACCAGTGCTGAGTACAGGGGGAAGATCACTGCCCTGGTCCTGCTGACCACGCCAGTTCTGATACAAACGAGGATGCTGTTGGCTTTTTTTGCCACCTGGGCACACTTCTGGCTCATGTTCAGCCACTGTCAATCAACACCCCCAGGTCCTTTTCCTCCAGGCAGCTTTCCAGCCACTCTTCCCTGAGCCTGTAGTGCTGCCTGGGGTTGTTGTGACCTCAGTGCAGGACTTGGCACTTGGCTTTGTTGAAACTCATACAATTGGCCTCAGCCCAGATCCCTCTGTAGACCCTTCCTACCATCAAGCAGATCAGCACTCCCACCTGACTTGGTGTTGTCTGCAAACTTACTGAGGGCACACTCGATCCTCTCATATAGATCATTGATAAAGAGATTAAACAGAACTGGCCACAATACTGAGCCCTGGGCAACACCACTCGTGACCAGCTGCCAGCTGGATTTGACTTCATTCACTACAACTCTCTGGGCCCATCCATCTGGCCAGTTCTTTATCCATCCAGGCCGTGAGCTGCTAGTTTTTGCAGATGGATGCTGTGGGAAACAGTGTCAAAGGCCTTACTGGAGGCTAGGTACACAACATCCACAGTCTTTCTCTCATCCATTAAGTGGGTTACCTTGTCAGAGAAGGAGGTTGGGTTGGTCAAACAGGACCTGCCTATCATAAACCCATGCTGACTGGGCCTGATCACCTGGTTGTCCTGTATGTGCAATGTGACAGCACTTGGGATGATCTCCTTCATAACCCTCCCCAGCACCAAGGTCAGACTGACAGGCCTGTAGTTCCCCAGATGATTCTTCTGGCCCTTCTTGTAGATGGGTGTCACATTTGCCAACTTCCAGTCTAACTGGGGCTTCCTTGGTTAGCCAGGACTGCTGGTAAATGTTGGAAAGTGCCTTGGTGTGCACTTACACCAGCTCCCTAGGCACCCTTGGATGGATCCTATCTGGCTCCATAGACTTGTGGGTGTGCAAGTGGTGTAGCAGCCCATGGGGGCTTCATTTTTCTACATGTCCCATTCTCTCAGCTCAGGGGGCTGAGTACACATAACACAACTCATCTGACTATTAAAGACTGAGGCAAAGAAGGCAGTAAGTACCTCAGCCTTTTCAGTACCCTTTTGCGAGCAGTGGAGGAACAAGCTAGGTTGACTTAGTGTGAGTGATAATGCATTGTTCAACTTTATTGCTGTCAACGACACATATTTATACAGGTTACAGTAATTATGCATACTTGTCACCTGCTGATTGGCTTAGACCTGAAAGTTACATTTGCACGACCCTCCTACCTAACACGCTAGCTAGCCGCGCGTGTTTTGCGCCTCCTCAGCTCCCACCTCCCCAAAGTTGTTTACAATACTTGTCAAGGTCACTGTGCCCTTGCTGTTCCTCCTAATGACCAGCATTTTCCACTGAGGCCTATTGAGGCGTTGAGGCCTAGTTATGCTAAGCTCCTAAATCATGACAAACCACTAACTTATCAGAGCAGAACTCTTATTAGAACAAACATTAGGACAAAACTCTTATTAGGACAAACTCTGGTCGTGCAACTGCTCCATGGATTCATGTCCTTTATCTTTAAGCCACTCCCTAACAATTCCCCCTCTTTCTTTTTGTACGAGAAGAGTTTGTCCTAATGCGCGCGCGCGCTCAAACATTCTCTTAATACAAGATAAGGCACAACTTAGACACAAAAGCCCAATAACTATAACAATCAGAATAACTAACAAACCTTGCAAGAGGCCTTTGATCCATCCTCCCAGTCCCAGCCACTTTGTGAGGCCTTCCAGGCCAAACAGCCCTACGTCTTCTTTGATTTTCTGCGAGTGATCTATTAACTGCTTAATTTCTTTGTGAATTGATCCTGACTTATCTTCTAGATCCATACAGCACATACCGTCAAAGTCCTCACATCCATGGCCATGGGCTAGGAGCAAAAAATCAATGGCCATCCGATTTTGTAACACGGCATGTTGCACACTACTCATGCTCTCTGCTAAATCTGAAAGCACTCTACTGGTAAGGTTGTCTTGTTTCACTACCCAACAAGATAACGTCTCTAAGTTTCTATGTGCTCGGGCGGCAGCGACGCCTGGGGTAAAGAAGGACGCAAATATCACTTCCCATTTATTCCAGAGTTGTACGTTATCATCACAGGTGTTATCAAGGGTCTGTGCAAGCTCTCTTTTCCATCTCACTGCGTTCGATTTGTTTGGGTGATGATGTGGTAAAGCAAGACTAAGTCGACCAATCGTGCATGGACCTCCCATCATTTGGGCTGGTATACCATTCCAGGCACGGTTGCCACAAATAAGAAACCACCCCACAAGTAGACGTTTAGGGAAATGGGAGACACCAACTGCGTGACTCTTATTATGTAGGACCTTTTGACACCACCAGTTCTCCAATTGTGTCTCATTACCTATTGGGGAGACTGGAGTCACGGTAAGATTGCAGTGCCAACTTCCTACTGCACAGATGGTTTTCGAGCTGTTAAAGAATATGAAGTAGAAAGCATTTAAGGAGTCTACCAATTCAATTTCTTGTGGATCAGGACCATAAGGAAGCTTCTGCCAGTCTACAGGTTGGTCGAGAAAGTCTTGGAGCCCATTCTTTTTTAGGGGGGGGCGTTTGTATTCCTGCTGATGCTCAGAGAGCGATTGATCGAAGAGGCCATAGGAACTGTCATTCAATGGTACACCAACTAAGCAAGTAATAAAAGGCGCACTTGGCGTTGCCAAGCTTGCACAGAAGGTAGTGTTATTTGCGGCTCTCCCAAGGGTTACCCAAACATTTTCCCAAGGGTCAAACGAGGACCTACTCACAAACCCGGTAACTATATACAAATTTAACATTACAAACAGAGGTCGCCACATCTTTCTCTGACGGACTGTGCGGATTCTTCGCCCTCAGATGTTTTCGGTAGTTGACTGTTCAAAACTGCCTTAGTGCATCTAGCCCACACATATAACCTTTGCCAATAAATTGTACTTCAGCAGGCCCTTCCCATTTCCCTGTTGACAAATCTCGATAGTAGACCTTCATGTCGTGTGGTTTACCGGTGCTAGGGACCCCAGAGTGGCACTTCGCAGGCACTACCTCAGAGTCCCCAAATATACACAGGTAGTTCATTACAAACAAGGTCTTAGAGACTCTTTCCTGTATGTCTCTAACGTCGCGAAATTTCTGCAAATACCTCTTTATAGTCTGATTAGACCTCTCTACAATAGTTTGACCCGTCGGAGAGTAAGGAATACCAGTGATATGTGAAACCCCCCACATTTGACAGAATTTCCTCATTTTTCGCTGGTATATGCTGGACCATTGTCTGTTTTCAATTTTTGAGGCACTCCCATTACTGCAAAACAGCTCGTCAAGTGTCAGATTACATGTATTGCTTTCTCTCCGGTCTGAGGAATTGCCCATACAAAATGACTATATGTATCTACAGTGACATGCAGGTACTTAGGTTGACCAAACTCTGGCATGTGAGTGACATCCATTTGCCAGAGCTCGCATGGGCCTAGACCGCGAGGATTCACCCCAATGCCTAGACCTGGTCCATGATGACTACATTCAGGACATGCTCTCACAATCCCTTTTGCTTCATCCATAGTGATATTAAACTGTTTTCTCAGTCCCTTAGCATTCTGGTGAAAGGCATTATGGGCTTCTTGAGCCTTGACAAAATCACTTACGGGTATGGTGAGCGTCACTAGTTGGTCTGCTCTCTGGTTTCCTTCACCCAGACCCTGAGACCACATGTGACTCCTTATGTGGATGACTGCATATGGTTTCTGACGTTGTTGGAGGGCAGATTGAAGTTGACGAAAGAGCTCATTCAAGCGAAGATTTTTGGAATCTTTAATTATAGCATCTTCTATCCTGTATAGCACTCCAGCAACATACAATGAGTCTGTTACTACATTAAGACTCTGATCATGCCATCGGAGGACAGCCCAGACGACCGCGGCTACCTCCAGTGTTTGTAATGAGTCTCCCGGCACGGCCGACAAAATATGGTGGTGCCATACTCCATCCTCCATCCAGGTAACTGCTGCACGCTTTGATTTCTTTCTGGCGTCTGTGAAGGCTGTAACTGCGTCCAGTAAGGGTGTCTCACTTCTTTTTGGTGGCATGATCCACTCATTTTGACTGATCCATTTTAACACTGGTGATTTCACTGAGTCCACTGCAATCTCTTGCGCAGTAGAGAGCAAACTAATTTGTAAGTCCTCGGATTTTTGAATACACCATTCTAGCATGTCCTTTTTTATAGGTAATCGGATAATTCCTGGTTCAGCTCCTGTGATTTGTAAAATACGTGTCCTGGCTTTTCTAATCAGTTCCGCTAAATTTTCTAGTTTCTGCTGGATTGACTTCTGTGGCTGCAGTTTTGTGTACAGCCATTCTAGGACACGGACGCTCTCCCCCTTTTTCTTTTTGCATTGTGTCAATGCACCAATGAGCTGAGAAGGTCCATTGAGGATAGTTAAGTCCACTGGTAACTTAGGGTTTTGACAATCGACCCAACACTGAGTAATTTGGTTAGCAATTTGCTGCAGAGTAAGCAGCTGTTCAGTTGATAAATGCACGGGCTTAGCTGGATCTACACCATGGAGCAGAGGTCGAAGGATTTCGAGATCATCATTCGAAATCCCCACCACTGGGCGTAGCCATTGTAAATCACCCATAAGTTTTTGAGCGTCATGTAATGTCCGGATATCAGTTTTTATTTCCAATTTTTGTGGTCGAACCTGAGATTCAGAGATTCGCCACCCAAGATACGTCCACGGGGCTGATGATTGGATTTTTTCGGGCGCAATGACTAGTCCTTCTCTTTGTAATGCGTGGGACAAGAACAGATGTTGCTGATTTGTAAAAGGATGCTCTTGGGCTATCAATATATCATCCATATAATGGTAAATGATTGCTTCGGGCCAAGCAAACCGCACGGGGCGCAGAGCATTATCAACAAAAAGCTGGCATAGCGTTGGACTGTTTTTCATTCCTTGCGGGAGAACCACCCATTCAAATCGTTGCGCAGGTGCTTCTCTGTTTATAGATGGCAACGTGAATGTGAAACGCTGGCTATCATTTGGATGCAAGCTGATTGTGAAAAAACAGTCCTTGAGGTCCACAATCAGAAGATGCCAATGTTCAGGTAGCATGGCTGGGTTGGGCAAACCGGGTTGCAATGCTCCCATAGCTTGCATTTGGGTGTTTACAGCACGGAGATCATGTAATAGACGAAATTTTCCAGACTTTTTCCGGATAACAAATATGGGTGTGTTCCAGGGGCTAGTAGATAACTGGAGATGTCCTTGCGTTAGCTGTTCTTTTATGAGCTGATGTGCTGCTTCAAGGCTTTCCTTCTTCAACAGCCACTGCTTGACCTAGACTGGTTTATCAGTTAACCAACAAAGTGGGATCGGGAAAGCCCATGTTGCAGTGGCCGCTGCTAAAAAGGTCGATTGGTGGTGAGAATGACACCTAACTGGTCTAGCACGTCATGACCAATCAGTCCGTTGACTCCCTGAGGCAGAGCCATCACTGTAATATAAGTAGACGCGGTCCTTCCCTCAATAACAACTTGTACGTGGTCTTTACTGCGCAAAACCGAAGAATGACCGCCAACTCCTTCAATCCCCCTGGCCATAGGTAACAATGGCCAGTGATGAGGCCAGCAGTTGTTATCGATAATGGCAAGATCGGCCGCAGTGTCCAGTAATACCTCCAAACTAATTTGTTCGCCTCCCACACACAGGGTGGCTGTAGTCACTGGTCGGCGATTCATAGCCATGGTCAGCATAATGAGATCTCCTGTAGACCCAAATCCAGCTGTTCCTCTATCTGCAGTTGACAAAGCCTCCATGTCCTCGGTCAGGTGAGGAAGAGGAAATAGCTGGGCAATCTTGCTCCACATTGGGATATGCACCGGTGGAAGTAGTGTTTGAACAACTATAGATATTGTCCCTTTAAAGTCCGCATCAATTATCGTGGGTAGAACAAAAAGTCCCTTTATTCCACTGGATGAACATCCAATTAGCAGTGCGCCTTGTGGTTTTCCATTAATTAATACTGGTCCCAGAGTGCACGTTTGGATCTTTTGCGAGCGCTGATCTATTAATGTCACATCTACTGCTGTTGCCAGGTCTAGGCTGAGGCTCCCTTTTGTGGCTGGGCGCAAGGTGCTGGCAGGAATGGGTTGGACCTGGGAGCTGGTGCTTGGCATTGCTGCGGAGTTGAGGGCATGGTCCCATCCAGCTGAACGGGAGCCGCCACTGTTGTCGTCACGCGGCAGCTCGTCGCACTCGCTTGTACGTTTCCTGACCACCCGCAGGCTATGGTGTTATGATTGTTCATTCTGCAGTTCTCACACCAAACTTGTCGAACACGGCACTCTTTACGAATATGTCCTTCTTGTCCACAACGAAAGCATTTGTTCCCTCGGCGCAAGGGAGATCGGGGTTGCCTCTCAGTCTGATGTAAAGGGGCTAGGGCTGCAAAGGCCTGCTGCTGGGCCTGTATTAGATCTTTCCCTAGTTCCCTCACTGCCTCCACTAGCATCGCTTGTGGCCCCACCGGCACCCTACTCATACGATCTAGCATCTGTTCTCCTGGCAATGTTAGTATTATGGCTTTTGTGGCTTGATTGGTATTCTCTAAAACACACTGCCTTAATAATGCTGGTTTCATCCGTTCCTGTATGTCTGCCTGATCTATGGCTGCAGTTATGTGGTCAATAAACTGCGCAAATGGCTCCTCTCTGCCCTGCTTTATAGCCATGTATGATGGCGATGCGGGGGAGGTCTTTACTGCACCTATTGCTAATTGAGCCGTTCGCATGGCTTCAAGACAAATGTCTGGCCCTAACTGAAGTTGGGTGTCAATAGTAACAAACCGCCCCCCCGTCCCAGTTAATTGTTCAGCAGTTACTCCATAAAGGGGATCATTTGGATTTCTCGGGTGGTGCGCTGATATTTCACAATAGCACTGCCAATGCGCTTGCCAGAGCAGTAATTGAGACTGGGTCATGACCATCCTCATGATGACCTTAATATCTTCCTGACATAGGAGGGTTCCCCCCCAGATATAGTTTAGTAATTGTTTTGTGGGTTCCCCGTGCAACCCAGACTCATTCACTGTGCTACGCAGTTGAGACAACAACTTCCAGCTCAATGGGCTATAAGAACCCTGAAGCGTGTCATCATCAACTGTTTCAAACTGAACAGGAAAAGCTAGAGCGCTAGTTAGGTCCCCAATGATATCATACTGTTCGTTTTCGGCTGCTTGTTTCATTATTTCTCTCCAATTAATCAGTTTTACTCTGGCCCGCCTTTGCAGCTCCGACGGCTTCATTATGGCGCCTGTAGGCTCACTTGCCTCCTCCCCTTCCGGTGGCGGAGGAGCTGGGGGGGTGCATGGCTGCGGAGGGATTGGGGGGAGGCTTCCAGAACCAGCAACTTCGGCTTTTACTTTTTTAGTTACGGTAACTGGCATACCTCTAGGGGGTATTGGGACGCGGTCATTCCCAAACAACATATCATTAGCTGGTGTTGCCCCTGTCAGTATGCCTCCTTCTCCCCCAAGTCGCTCCGTTGCGACTGCGGCTAAACTCTTTTCTAACTGATAGCGCTTTATATTGTTCGCAACTTACCGCCATGGTTTCATTAATTTCTGCACTGCTTTATCATCATCTATAACCATATCCCATAACACATCCCCTAGTTTTCGCCATTCACTAACATCAAAAAGAGAATCCGGATTCTGAAAACAACCATTAACTTTACCTTACTTAACTTTACCTTACTTTACTGATCCTGCTAAATGCTTGATACAGCCTACTCCCCGCTTTTCTAAAAAGCGCTGTAATAAATGTGGGGCTACCTCGAGATCCATATCGCCAGCACTTATACACTATTTACATATATATGCGTCATGAAATATACTCTTACCCTATAATTATCGCTGATGCCTCCCTGATTCTGGCACCAGTTGCTCATGCCTCCCTTATTCTGGCACCAGTTGCAGCCCTTTGTTGTAGCCACTGCAGACGGTGAACCCCTTTCGGATGGCTCAGGTCTTCGGAACGACACGCCGTGTGACCAGCGTTCAGTCGCTCTTGACCCCCCGGTTGCTGCGATTACCGGTGCTTCTCTGCATCTGCTGCTCTTGTAATCATAATAGTCCCTTTTTGTCGAGGGTCCCTGTTCGGGCACCAGTTGCAAGCGGCGGAGGAACAAGCTAGGTCGACTCAGTGTGAGTGATAATGCATTGTTCAACTTTTTTGCCGTCAACGACACATATTTATACAGGTTACAGTAATTATGCATACTTGTCACCTGCTGATTGGCTTAGACCTGAAAGTTACATTTGCACAACCCTCCTACCAGCGGCTAGCTAGCCGCGCGTGTTTCACGCCTCCTCAGCTCCCACCTCGCCAGAGTTGTTTCCAATACTTGTCAAGGTCACTGTGCCCTTGCCATTTCTCCTAATGACCAGCAGTTTCCACTGAGGCCTATTGAGGCATTGAGGCCTAGTTATGCTAAGCTCCTAAATCATAACAAACCGCTAACTTATCAGAACAGAACTCTTATTAGAACAAATATTAGGACAAAACTCTTATTAGAACAAACTCTGGTCGTGCAACTGCTCCATGGATTCATGTCCTTTATCTTTAAGCCACTCCCTAACACCCTTTGTCGTTGTGTTGCTCCCTGCATCCAATAAACGATGGAAATTCTCCATAGCCTTCCTCTTGTTGCTGATGTATTTACAGAAGCAGAGTTTTTTCTCTTTTAGAGCAGTAGCCAGGCTCAACTTTAGTCAGGCTTTGGTCCCTCTTATTTTCTCCCTCAATAACCTTCTGACGTTCTTGTAGTCCTCCTGAGTTCCCCGCTTCTTCTTCCAAAGGTCATAAACTCTCTTTTTTTCTTGAGTTCCAGCTGAAGCTCTCTATTCAGACAGGCCAGTCTTCTTCCCTGCCAGCTTATCTTTTGGCACATGGGGACAGACTGCTCCTACACCTTAAATGTTTCCTTCTTGAAGAATGTCCAGTCTTCCTGGACTCCTTTGCCCTTCCTCCCAAGGGACTCGGTCAACCCAGCCTCTAAACAGGCCAAATACTGCCATCCAGAAGTCCAAGGTAGCAGTTCTACTAAGGCCCCTCCTGACTACTTCAAGAATAGAAAACTCTATCAGTTTAATGATGGCTGTGCCCAAGATGGCCTCCAACCATCACATCACTCACAAGTCCTTCACAGGTCTATGGGTCACCTCCCCTCATTGGCTCTGTCACCAACTGTATCAGGAAGTTCTTTTCCACACACTCCAGAAACTTCTTGGCCTTTTCCTCTCCACTGTGTTGTATTTCCAACAGACCTCTGGTTAGCTGAAGTCCCCCACAAGAACAAGGGCTAGTGCTTGTGACACTTCTCCCAGCTGCCTGTAGAATGTTTAATCTGCCTCTGCATCCTGGTTGGGTGGTCTATAACAGACTGCCACCATGATATCTGCCTTGTTGGCCTTTCCGCTGATTCGTACCAACAAACACTCAACCCTTTTCTCATCATTAAGCTCCAGACAGTCAAAACACTCCATGTGATATATTGTATAGAATTCTTTTGGGATCATTAGATGTTCCTAACTACAGCTGCTGGAGAAGGAGTGGATATTCTGAGGAAGCATCACATTGGCTTGTCCTGTTCTCAGCTTCAGCATCCATTGCTGGACACTACTGGAGACAGGATGCTGTGGTCCAATCCGGCATCACCATTCTCACATCCTCGTGTTAATCCCATATTCATTTTCCTTGCAGAACTCCTTCAAATAATAAAATCTTTAATACACTGTGACAGCCAAGCGAGTGCAAAACATCATTTGAAACTGTAAACTAAAAGTAAAAAAAAGTCAAAATAATTTGTTTGGAAATGAAAAAGCACACATATTTCACTCATGAAAATGTAAATTAACCAACAGTTAGCTTCTCCATAAGTAGTTTTTCATCATATCCTTGTGAAATTAATTTTGGACTGAGAGAAAAGTAAAAAGCAGAGAAGTTAGCTGTGCCATAGTCTTAGCTAGGTCACAAGATAAATTCCTTATTTCTTCAAGCTTCTACGAGGTTCTTTTATACACAAAGTAACTATGAACTCTAGACCAAAGACATTAGAATCTAATTTTGAGTCTAACATTTTTGTGAATGCTCGGTTATAACAAACAAAACCAAATGTTTGCAATTAGTGTTCAGTTAAAGCCCTGAAAATGCCTGCATGTGTCCTGCTGTCATTGGCAGCGCTGGCACTCTCCCTTGTAGATCTGTTCCTTTCTCCAAGGATAGCACAGATTTTGTTAATGTCAGCATGATGCACTCACATGACTCCTACTTATCCAAATATAATCTCAGATAATTCCTTACTTAACATGAATAAAGCAAGCACAATACAGTCATTTTACATTTTCAGGTATATTAATCACTTGACCAAAAGGCACCTATCCTGTGCTCAAAGCACCCTCCATTTATTAAATTTTTAGGAGATGATATCATTCATAAGATATCTGTCACCTTGCTCCCCACCCTCCTGAACAAATACAGTCTATAATGGCACCCTGCAGCTGCGACATTTCTGTTCTTCACATCTAAACAACAAAAGAATGAACATGAGATTTTTATAACAGCCGACAACTAGTTTCAATGAATAAATACTTTACAAAGCAGCTTTCTTAGTGCTTTTGTCATTGCCCTTTACTGATTTCCCATAATGCAGTTCACATTGCTCAGTTTGGCCTAGTGCAGTGGCACATTTTACTGATTTTTAACCCCTTCCCACATTTCTTTTCTCAGATCGCTTCCAGTGATGCATTTGAGAGGGGTCTGCGTGTCAGAACTTTTGGCCTGCCTGCTTGCAGTTGTGTGGCAGAACAGCCAAACAGCTGGGAGCTCAGTGAGGTAACTGAGTGTGTGCCAGTTACGTTGTGAGTACTCATGGCATGTTGTCCTTCCACGTGTCCCAACGACAAAGGCAGCGAGAGCTGGGGCTGCAAAACACACGGTCTTTGAATTGTGAAGGAGGCACAAAGGTGGTGAGAGGGCGTGAGTTGCTGCGAGCTCTAGTTGCTGCTTACGCAGACGGGGAGAACTAGTGCTTGGATGTTTACGGCAGCCTCAGGGCTGGTAAGTGAGATCTAGCTCCTAACTTGGGCACAGTTACACAGAAGGAAAAGGAAAAAGCTTTGAGCCCTGCTGGGTCACCCAGCATGGCTGCCTGACACCGAATTAGGAGGAGGTGCAAAGCTTGGTGAAGACTGTTGAAACTTAGAGAGGGATGTATTTGGCACGAAGTTGCTACTTACGTTTCCACTATGGTATTTCAGAACAAACATGCAGCGCAAAACAAAAGTATTTTTAACAGTTTGAGGCCATGTGGTGTTCTGCTAACCAACAGCTCAGGAAAATGAACTGACTTCTGAGGCATGTTGCTCATTCATGACATATGCATCTATTTTTTATGCCCAGAGCTGCCAAATCAAACTTATTAAAAACTAAGAGACAACAGGCAGTTCAGAATTAACTCTATGTTTGTTATATCATCCTCCAAGGACTTTTAAGTCCAAAAATGAAAGACATTATAAAAATAAAGTCCGTTCTTACTAGTAGTACTATGTAAGATTTGGGAGAATGCACTCTATTAAAAGAGCACATTTTCCAAAGATGTATGTCTGTGTGAATGTGCATGTGCAGTGCTTCTTGTGTACTTACTTGTGAAAGGAATATATGCCCTTCTGAATCTATTTGTAATACATATTTTGCACTAAAGAACTGAAACTATATTTATTTTTTGGTATTCTTCGTCTACTACCTCATCCAATTAATTTCTGTTATGTTAACAGCATCATGACATTACAAAGTATAAAATCAGATCGTGGACACTGTGCTGCAATGTTGCTATTAAAATACTGTACGTTCAGCTCTAGGTCACATGGCAGAATTAGCTCCATTCAATGCCCTGGCAACTTTCCAGTGTTTCTGTAATAGATATTCTAGTACAGTGTTAACATTACTTAATGCTATGTACAACAGACTTGGATTTAATTAACCTGCCTCCAGTAATTGTTGAAACAAAACTGAAGGATAAATGGAAGAAAAAACTCCTGCTGTGCTAAGTGGGACAGGATGAGGGCAGGGGCTGTCTTGTTTGCTCTTCCAGAGAAGAACTTGAAGCAGTCCTCTGTCTTCTCCATTGCCTGACCTCAAGACATGTCAACAGCCACCTCAAAGGCTTCTGTAGGAGCTAGTTCAGAGATGGAACTAGAAGAATGAAAAGCAATCAGGAAGAAACATCTGGGAAACCAAGAGAAAACTGATTAGAACACAAATTAAATGAATATTTAATAAATCCAGTAATGAACAGAAGTCTTTGAAACTGATTATAAAATACTGTGCTTTTAGTTAGTAATATCTGGTTTGTGCCTTGCTGTTAACAAGTATTCTGTTCTCTGTTGGTATCTGAGTCTGCTTAATACACTCCTCTTTCACTGAGTTTTCATTCTCTTCTCTGTTTGTATTGCACTCTCTTTCCTCCTGGAATAGGAAATGAGCTCATTACCATCAGACCTCTAATCAAATACAGATGCACAATGAGCTACAAGACCCACATGTAAGTCTCATGTTGTAGTTTGTGTAATATTTGAGATCTCCATGAAGTTTTGAATTTTATGTCAAGTTGTTTTTGAGTAGCAGAAACTTCACAAATTTAACAGGCCACTTACGTTTAATAACAAATATTATGAAGAATGTGTCTTAAAGTGAAAACACTGTTTGCAGTAGGTTTGTGCCTTCTCACCCAGATAATACTTCTGAAGGCTTTCTCAGATGATTTTCAAATGGAACACTAATACTAAAGGCCAGGGATGAAGTCTTTGGACAAGCTATGCTATTTAAAAAAAAATGAATTGAAACAAAATTTTCCCTATGAAAAGCAAATCAGTTATGTCCCCTTACTCTAGTCTGGAAAATCTGAACCACTCCAGAGTGAAAAATCCTGTAACTCCTCCTTCAGTGATCTTAGTACAGAACAGACACTTTCACACATAATTTGAACTGTTTAAATACTATCATTATTAACCACATAATTTCAAACTCTTTTACTTAGGCAACCTTTAACTTCAAAATGGTGTAGAACGTAGAAGCCATTTAGCCTTAAGGCTGTGAAGTTTATGTTAGAAAAACAACAACATCTATGCTTCATCAGTAAGTAAAAGTGGCTATATTAACTGGGTTTTGGAATTTATTAAACAAGGTGTACAAAGGTAGTAATCTATATATTTCACCAGGGAAACAGGAACAGAAAGTAAAGATCAGTTGTAGTAGTGGTGGTGTTAGAAAGACCATATTTTCTTTTCCTGGATTCTGTGATATGAACTCTGCAACCTTTATCTTGAGTGATTGTGGTATTTTTTTGTTTATCAACTTAACTGCAAAAATGCTTTTACTCTAAAATGTTTGTGTCCTAGAACATCCCTGGAACACTTAAGCTGTTAATCACCACTCCTCAGTTCGCATACCCTATCAAGATTCAATAAGACATTTCCAAAGCTGAGTGAAGTGAATATAAGTTCTACTAGCTGATCGATGATAGTGGTAAGTCTAATAAAAATTAATACTTTGAAAATGAGATGACAAACAAAGCACACTTTTTGTTATTAAACCGCTTCTATTTTCAGATGTGTCTTTTTCAACTACGTACATTTCTAAAGCCAAAACCAGCCAAAATGTGTTCTGAAATAAAGCATTCATTCCAGGTTATCCACCTTCCTTAGGCATCCTGGAAATCAGAAATGAGTGGCTCAGCAAATTAACTTTTAGTTTTATTAACAGTGGCACTTTCCATCTTCAAAGAATCGTAGAATAATAGAACAGTTTGGGTTGGAGGGGACCTTCAAAGGTCACCTAGTCCAACTCCCCTGCAATGAGCAGGGACATCTTCAACTAGATCAGGTTGCTCAGAGCCCCATCCAGCCTGACCTTGAATGTCTCCAGAGATGGGGCATCTACCACCTCTCTGGGCAACCTGGGCCAGTGTTTCACCACCCTCATTATAAAAAATTTCTTCCTCATGTCCAGCCTGAATCTCTCCTCTTTTAGTTTAAAACCATAACCCCTTGTCCTATTGCTACAGGCTCTACTAAAATAAAAAGTCTGTCTCCATCTTTCTTAGAGGCCCCTTTTAAGTACTGCAAGGCTGCAATAAGGTCTCCCTGGAGCCTTCTCTTCTCCAGGCTGAACAACCCCAACTCTCTCAGCCTGTACTCACAGCAGAGCTGTCCCAACCCTCTGATCATTTCTGTGGCTCCTCTGGCCCCTCTCCAACAGGTCCATGTCTTTCCTGTGCTGAGGGCTCCAGAGCTGGACACAGGACTCCAGGTGGGGTCTCATCAGAGTGGAGCAGAGGGACAGAATCACTTCCCTCGACCTGCTGGACACGCTGCTTTTGATGCAGGCCAAGATACGATCGGCATCCTGGGCTGCAAGCCAATCCCTTATCCACCAAACGGTCCACCCGTCAAATCCATATCTCTCCAGTTTAGAGAGATGTATATTGTGGGGGACCGTGTAAGAAGCATATGAGTCATATATTTCGCTGCTAATGGAAAGTTTCACAGATAATCCTTATCTTCAGATACTGCTTCTGAAAATCAATTATAAATGTACTGTTTCATTTTTAATGAAACGCAATGTCTGTCCTAAGGTTTGCTTATCTAAAGAACACAGGCAGATCATGTGTTCTGCAGAGGTTTTAATACTGGTGAGGGGTATTACATGCATTGTATTCTGTAGCATAGTGCAAAACAACAGAATGAGCCCTTAATAACTGAGGTGTAGGGAAGTTTTACAGTTGCAGGAATACGTATTTCTGCATAGATTAATATATTTCACTCCTCTACAGGTTAAAGCTTCCTCAGGTATTTTTGCACACTTCGCACAACTGGGAAATGCCTTCTTAAAGCTTCAGTGAGTGTTTCTGTTTCTACTTATATAACCTACTGCTAGAAAATAATTGTTTCCTGAGCTGACTGAAAGAATTCAAGAGGAAAGAGAAAGGCAGCTGCATGCCTGAGTTAGATGAGTGTCTTAGAATTATACATACCCGTTTGAGTAAATGCTAAGGGTCAACAAGGTTTCATTTAGCTTCAAATAAAATAATGCTGATTAATAGTGAGTGTGGCTATCCTACTAATATAATTATGCCTTGAAAATAAATCTTAAGGACAAGAATATGCAGAGTACAAGCCCTCACTTATCTGTCAGGACAAGATCAAATGGATGAATTTGACAGAAAAAAATATATTTCACCACTTCGTTATGTCAGAGGAGCAATTCCCGAAGAGAACCACAGTGATCAATATAAAGACCATTGCACCCTTCGTATATTTTGGAACAAGGATAGAATAGTGCCCTCTGTGGTCCTGTGAGGGTTTCCATACAACTTGGCTGCCAAGAGCCGTCAGCAGATCATCATGCAGTAGAACAGAGACTTTTGATGATTACTTCAGACTTCAGGCAAAACTAGCATTTATTATCAATTGTTTTCTGATTCTTTGCACATTAAATGACTGAACTATAAGAATAATTCAATTGTTTTGTAGTGTCATAGTACCGCATTTTTATTTGATTTTTTTTTTGGTGCTTTGCAAATACAAAGCGACTTCCTGAATCACAGGGCAAGAATAAGTTAAATTCTTTCCCTGTGCTATGCAAGAGATCATGAAATGTTCAGGATGACCCCTTTTAGCAATATAACCTATTATTCTGTAAGTCAATGAATAGCAAAAGCTGCTCCAGCTGTCAGGGCTCCTTAGTTTTTAGCAGATGCAGAACAATCTCTTCTCACTTCTTTTGCTTCTTAAAACATTCAGAGGAAATTCCTTAGTCCTCTTCTGAGTACAAGAGTTGTATTACTTCAGTTATTCAAATATGCTATAGGTAGTACTGCTCCCATGATAAGTAGGCAGATGTATTCTTCAACTCAGTCCTCATTTACTCATGTAGTGGAAAAGGAATAAGCCATAAGGTCCCTTTGTAACGGTGCAATTAAGTCAAGCTTGAATACGATCAAGCCAAAAATATATAGTGCCCTTGACCAAATCTAATTCCACGTTTCAAAATCTGGGTATTAAAAAAAAAGTCTCAATTTCAGAAAACTACAAAACAGCCAAGTAAATGAAACAGTATTTTTCCAAGAGTGGTGGCAAAACACTTCTCCACTTCAAAGGTGATTCCTTAGTAATTTTTTAAAAGCACTAGATTCGTTTGTTGTTAATATAATACATGAAATCAACTAGCTAGCCATGGTCAACTGCTGATGCTCCACAGAAATAGAAATTTGGGTCTGAGGCATCTAAGAGCCAGAACCATATAAGTTCTATTAAAGCTGGAGAAATACTTTTGATTTCAACAAGAACCAGTTCAAAACCTTATTAAATTCTCTTAAATTTATTAAACTCTACTTCCTTGCAGCAGGTAACCAGGCTGCTTTGTGATGTGAAACATGAGATGTTATTTATTTCCTTTTTTACCTTGCTTAAATAGAGTTTATTTACCTAGTCCTTTAAAAATAAAACGTATATACACAATCCAGACACTGTTTTTTGATGACTCCCTGCAGCATTAAATTCCCCAGGCTTATCCTGTGGACTAGATTTCCTAATATGGAATTCATATTTCCATATTTTTAGAGTCTGAACCCTTTGGAGTTCATATGAAGCTGATACTCAAAGTAAAATGTGGTCTGTTTAAGCCTAAGTCAAGTGAAATTCTGAAAACAGCGTGGACAAGCCCTGTGGAATGGAAGTGTAGTATTTCACACATAGTAACTGATAAATAATTATATCCCTCCATTTCCTTCCCTTTTGGGGGTAATTTCAAGAGTGCGTTTGTCAGAGAGGCACCCCAAAAGTCAATTTAGGCAAAAAACAAGTTCCAAACCAGACTTTATTCTAGTCAGAAAAGTATAGCAAATAAACCGGCTAGAAATGGGGTTTATACAAATTCTTTAGTGCTCAACAACAGTTGAGCACAGATTCAGAGACCAGTTGAGGAGATTATTGGGGTATGACCACATAAAAATAATGAGGCTCCTCAGTGTGCACGGATTCACTCACAAGCAACAAAACCAGAGGCTTCTCACTCGAGGGTACACAGAAGAAATAATCCCTCACCTGGGTTAGGTGAGGGCTCGCTCAAGGATATAACCAGCAGAGAAAGACAACCACTCAGCAAACAAGGAGGTGAGGTGCACTCAATCCCAGGAAGTCTCCTTAGACGGTGTCCCAGTCTAAGGGGCGGGCTCCAGTTCACAGACCCGCTGCTCCGAGAAGACCACTCCAAGTGGTTCTTCAGTGGGGACCCCATTTTATAGCCTGGTCAGGTCTGGCTGTGGTCATTATAAATTGTCCAGAAGCTTTTCAGCCACTCTTGGCACCTCCTTTGTTGAGGGCCCTGTCAATTGACTCAGGGTCCGGTTGAGGGCCCTGTCAATCAACCGAGGGTCCCATCCCCCTTGCCCCTCAGCTGGTGGAGGTGAAGTCACCCTGCCCCGGTGCAGGGGAGGATGTGACTGACAGCACCTTGGTACCACCCTCTGACGGTGTATGTGGGGACAGGCACAGTGGGGCAGAGAAGGTGCTAAAGAGCCATCAACTGCCCCTTTGAAGGCTCCAGATCCCACCAGAGGACATGCAACAGCCACACAGCATTGTATGCTATGGCAGTGTGTACAGTGAACAAACAGGCAGGTCCCAGAAAGGGGAAACTGAATTTCAGTCAGTGCTGTACCACATCAGCAGGCACTAAACACAAGAGGTCTTCCCTCCTTTGCAGACCCCAACATGCAAATGCCAGGGCTACCACAGGAGTGGCAACTTTTAAGTCCAGCTGCTCTGCCTGTCTCTGAAGGGTTTCTTAATGTTCAGCACAAAGGAGAGAAAGGTCACTGTCCACATCCTGCAGTGGCTGGTGGACTTTGCCGACACAGAGAGGTCACAAGTCTGATTTTGCTGCTCTGGATAAACTTTTACTGAGCAGAGAAACATCATCAAGTCCCACAATAGCTACTGTGCTGATATAATCTCCCCATCAATGAGTAATTTATTTTTGTTTTGGTTTTAGTGTCAACATCTTTATATTACTTTGTTCATAGTTGACCAAGTAGCTAACAACTCACAGTTGGCAGTTCATAGTGTTTTAGAGTAAACAAGACCCTAAATGAAGTAGCTCTGCATGAATATATTTTTATGTGGTAGTTTGTCATACAGTATATTAAAATTACTGTAATTAACATTGCTACAGTGGAATCTGTGAACTTATCAGGTGAGTTTTTCATCATTAGAAAAACACAAACAGGAACTAAGTTGCAAATGGTGGCTTTTTGTTATCCTTTATTCCAGGAAAATCAGAGAGCCAAGGAGGATAATACACAAAGCGAGGGCTGGAAGCAAAAGCTGCTGTTCAAGGTTAGAGAGAATACAAATTCTGGAAGCCTGAAGTGAGTCACTGGGACTGATGGCAAATGTGGGGATTGAGAGTTTGTTTGGGATTTTGTGTAACATATCAGCAAGTGAAAAGAAAATCAGGGAGAAAGAGAGAAGCATTTATATTCTTTTCAGAGGAAATGAAGCAGAACAAGTTCAGCATGGAAAGGCAAGTAGTTTTGTCTCTTCTCATCCCAGATGTTTTATCCATTTCCTTTTTTGGTTAAACTGAGATAATAATAAGAATAGTGGATATTGTCAGATTTCACTATAGTCCAGAACAGTTTAATTCATTAAGAGTCATTGCAGAGTTCCTCAGTATGGCTGGAGATAAGTTGCCAGAGAAATGCAAATAATAAAAAACACAGTTACTGAGGATAAATAAAAAGACAGCATTGTAAAACATGTAACTGTGGTTCCCACCCCCTCCCTCCCTGCCCCTTTGCTTCCCTGTAACTGCACTTAACTTCATTGAAAACAATGATGGAGTTCATTTGCTTGTGTAAAACTAGTGAGAAATGAGAACTGGCCAGTGTTATACCCTATTGTGCAACTGGCAGTTCAGCCAGTCAATTGACTATTCAACCAAATGGGAAAAGGTCCTGAGTCAAAAGAATACCTACCTCTCTGTATAATAGAGAGCTGAGTGTTCCGGCAGGAAGCTCAGCTCAGGTAACAGCAGCTAATCCTGAAACTGAACAAATAAAAAACTTAAAACTGAGCAAAAATGTTCATTCCAGGGTGGACTAACAGCACTCTCTGCCACAAGACATATTTTTAGCAATATAGTAATAAGAGTGTAGAAGATACTATATACAGGAATAATACATTATATAAACTGATAAATAAATAAGGGATACATTCTATGACCCAAGCATAAATCACATGTGCATTTACAAGAGGCAGGAACAAATTCCGCATTGAGGTATTATGGGGTAGCACCTGCCTCTTATACTTTCATGGACAGAATAACAAACCATTTATCTTATATATGTCTAAAAATAACAGCCTTGAAACAGGATCTGGTTTCTATAAAGTCCTAGATTTAGACTTGTGTGAAGCATTTTATGAAATATTGGACTTCTTTTAATTTGGGAAGCTGTGTAACTTCCCTACAGGATGTCAAGAATAGTAACATGCTAGTAAAAAAATGTCTTTCCTCGTAAAGAAACTATTTCTGCTTCAAATCAAAACATGGATCCTCTGATACTATGATTTTGTAACTATTTATTTCCTGACTTCATTTATAAGGTGAATTCCACTAAAGACCTGAGCATACCCTGATAATAATTAGGTAAAAGGGTAAAACAACAAGGTGGATTGGGAAGAGGTAAGGGAGACAAAACAACTGATGAAACCACCTGCACAAACATTCCTCCTCGAAAGTGATTCACCTATAGGGAAAGGAACAACAAGAGGGTGCTGAAATAAAGAAAGGATTTGGAGAAAAACAATTCAAGACATGACGAATGAAAACTACAGGTTTACAAGCAAAGGAGACAGGTCAAGGACAGGGATTGAAATCCAACTACTAAGCACTACTGCTTCAGTCTACTTTCAATCCAACGGAGAACAAAGTCACATAATCTAAAAGCCCTGAATTCGTACTCCATCAAGTGGCAAGGGTTCCAAAGAAATAAATAGGATTTAGGATTCCCAAAGGTTTATCACGCATAACTTTTTGAAAATAATGCATGCAGAACCCCGTTAAGAACACAAGCAGGTACTTTCTGCATCTCCCTGGTTGAAATAAATTGTACCCTTTCACTACGTCTCTTTAGGTGTGCATACCACTCCTCTTTTGTGGCTAACAGCTTCGGTTCCTCGATGAGAGCAGAATATGAGCTTTTCCTTGCCTGGTTCATCCTCTGTGCTTTTTCACCTCTCCTCTGAGGCAGAAGTGCATCTGTACTCAGAACTCAAAGGCTTACTTCTTCAAAGGAAGTAAGCTGGACTAATCGATGTCACATCTGGACACAACATTGCAAACCCAAATTAAAGAAAGAGCTCCATCTAGGAGTGTGCACCTGCTGTAAATATGTGCTCTCTGTTCACAGCTACGTTACGGAAAAGTCACAACTGTTAGTCAGGAAGACCATACAGAACAAATACCACATGTTATGCAGCAGTGAGTTGTACAAGGGTGAGCCTGTGGATATATTTATCATCAGAAGACTAAAGTAAGCAGTGTAACGAATGGTAAGAAAAACAGGGATTTGGTATCTCACAATCTGTCATAGTATTAGTTGAAAGCTCAACTGTTGAGCTTTCCTCAAGGCAAAGGAAATGCTAACCAAAGACATCATAAGCAGAGTCACAAGTATTGAAGCAGAGCTAGCTCTATGATGGGAAGTACTATGGCTTCTAATACTTTCAGACATGGAATCATCTAAGCCACCTTATTAAAAGCCTAAATTATATTAACTTTCCAGTTTTCTATTAAACACTTGTATTCCAAAGGTATCCTTTTATCCTTTGTACCGTTCTTCATACCACATTTAAATGAATGCTTTCACAGCTATAGGAGAATCTCCTATTTTTTTTTTTCCTTTCCCCATCTCTGCTGACTACCTTTCCAACATCATAGTTTGTAGTTAGGATTTCTTAAATAGAAAAAAAGAAACTGTTGTTACTGTTCTATGAATCTTCATTACCCTCTGACAGTCAGTGCAACATTCAACTTCTTCAAGAGTAACAGCCAACCCCTGGCCTTGTGAACCTGTTCTGAGTGTCCACATGGAATGTCATGGTGCCTTGCCAGTATATTACAGTGAGGTGGCAACAACAGCAAAGATCTGTGCTATGGCTAAGCTGTTTTAATTACATGAATTTGCTTGTTTAGAATTTTCTTTAGTGCCTTTAGAGTATGGTAGTTCACACAGATAAACCTGTATCTGTATTTCCTTTCATAGCTGTATTTCCTTTCCAATCAATGTTAATGATCTGAAACATTTCCATAGCAAGAGAAGCATTTCTTTTCAAATGCATTCTCATCCAAAATTACTTTCTTCATCTATGCTGTAATCTCATCAACTGTTATCTTCTTCCCATTGAAAGGGGATTGCCTATAAATACAAATGATACTGGGTTTGCCCTAACACAGATAACCTGGACAGTCAAGACCACAAGAAAAAGCAAAAAAGAATTAGCAGCTTCCCAGACAGACAATAAACTACCACAGCCTGCACCTTCCTTCCAATTGGTGTGAGCAAGGGAAGTCCAACTAGTATTGCTAGCTCCCACTGCCTAAAAGAAAAAAACAGGGAGTAACTGTTCAAATATTCCGAGATTTTAAAAAGTATCTTCAGTATCTTCTCCCCTTAACATTTGATTTTTAGCTTTAAAGACAATTGCATGCCTCTGTAGGTCAAAAGTGAAAGGAGAAGAGTAAATCTGGAAAGGTGGCCTTGACTCGTGGTGTGATGGAAGTGTATCGCAGCCTCCCAGAAGGGCACAGAGCCTTTTCAGGAGAACGTGCAGCACTGCACAACAGCACAGTGGTTTTCACAGGAAACAAGACGTTCTGCCGCACAACTGAGACAGAGCAGAATCACAGAATCACAGAATCACAGAATTGACTGGGTTGGAAAAGACCTCAGAGATCATCGAGTTCAACCCTTGGTCCAACTCTAGTCTGTTTACTAGATCATGGCACTAAGTGCCATGTCCAATCTCAGTTTAAAAATCTCCAGGGACGGTGAGTCCACCACCTCCCTGGGCAGGCTGTTCCAATGCCTGACCACTCTCTCTGTAAAGAATTTCTTTCTAATATCCAGCCTAAATTTCCCCTGGCAGAGTTTAAGCCTGTGCCCCCTTGTTCTATTGCTGACTGCCTGGGAGAAGAGACCAATCCCCACCTGGCTATAACTTCCCTTCAGGTAGTTACAGAGAGTGATGAGGTCACCTCTGAGCCTCCTCTTCTCCAGACTAAACAACCCCAGCTCCCTCAGCCTCTCCCCATAGGTCTTATGTTCAAGTCCCTTCACCAGTCGTGTTGCTCTTCTCTGGACCCGCTCCAGCACTTCAATGTCTTTCCTGAACTGAGGGGCCCAGAACTGAACACAATACTCCAGGTGTGGCCTCACCAATGCAGAGTACAGGGGAAGGATCACTTCCCTTGTCCTGCTGACCACGCTATTTTTGATACAGGACAGGATACCGTTGGCCTTCTTGGCCACCTGGGCACACTGATTGCTCATGTTGAGCTTCCTGTCAATTAGTACCCCCAGGTCCCTTTCTGTCTGACTGCTCTCCAGCCACTCTGCGCCCAGCCTGTAGCGCTGCAGGGGGTTGTTGTGACCGAAGTGCAGCACCTGGCATTTGGCCTTATTGAACTTCATCCCATTGGAATCAGCCCATTTTTCCAGTCTATCCAGATCCCTCTGCAGAGCCCTCCTGCCTTCCAGCAGGTTGACACTCCCTCTCAACTTGGTGTCATCAGCAAATTTGCTGCTGATGGTCTCAATCCCCTCATCTAAATGGTCAATAAAGATGTTAAACAGGACTGGACCCAACACTGACCCCTGGGGAACACCACTAGTGACTGGCTGCCAGCTGGATGCAGCCCCATTCACCAGCACTCTCTGGGCCCGGCCCTCCAGCCAGTTCTTAACCCAGCGTAGAGTGCACTTGTCCAAGCCACGGGCTACCAGCTTTTGCAGGAGTATATGATGGGAGACAGTGTCAAAGGCCTTCTTTTCCTCCTTACTGAACTGTTGTGTAGTCAATGGTATCATTTAACCCAGTATTTTTTTTTCCTGTTTGGAAGTTGGCAAGGTGAACAGCTTTACATGAAAGATACCCATGGGTATGGAGGGGCAAGAAAAGATGCAAACTCAAAGAGACATAAAGGAGGGATATTTTTATTTGTTCGCTCACTCCTGTGGAGTGAGATTTCTGTAGAGAATTAAACAATTTTATGTTCTGCTCCTCTCTGACGTTTCTTCTTGGCCTTCACTGATGAATCAGCTTCCTGTCTCAGTATCCCACATATGAAGTGGAAAGAATGTTCAGTTGTCTCCATAATCACATTAAGTAGTAACTGCGAAGTGGTTTGATATTAGTAAAATCATTAATCATTAGGAAAAGAAGTATTATAGAACACCTGCTCTAAGTATATGTTATAACATCTGCTAAGCAGTGTTTCATTCATATTAAAAGATTGTTACCACACTCATCCCTTTATGCTCTGCCATTCATTAATACACACCATCCATTTTATTTGTCAGTTTTAACTTTTAGGGAATGGTCCAAGTCTCTCAGGTATCACTGAAGAAATCCCCTCTGACATCAACAGGCACCAAAATTGATCAGTTAATTGTGAAGTACAACTATTTATGTTCTCTGACAAAGCTCTACAACCTAGGTTTACACACGTTTAGAAAACCTCATTCATTAAAGAATTCCCTCCTTTTGCTATTTTTAATGTGATTTCATATGCACCTCTCCTACTGTTACTATTTCACTAGTTTTACATTTGTGCTACTTTCACTGTACTATTTTTTTTCCTATTCATTTAATCATTCCTCTGTCATTCACATTTAATCAAATTTATTGGGTTCTAAATGCTACCTATAAACTCAGGTTCCTCTAAAGAGAATCAGTGTTACCTGTGAGTATTGCCCAAGTTTAACTAAAAAGCTGAATGTACTTAATAAATGTGAATGATATATATTCCTTGATAATATCAGTAGTTCCAGTGTCTTTGTTTATTCCAGAGAATGTCAGTGATAAAGAGAGCCAAGGTAACATCTTCAATGTTTTCCTGTTTCCTTCTAGCCTACTGATTATTTTTCAAATATAAATATTTGAACAACAGGAAGAAACTGATGCCAAATTTACATGCTTCTGCTACTCATAAGTCTTGCTTGAATTCAGGATCATTCACTGTTTCACAATAAGATTATTGCATAACTTTGGGTACATGACCTCCATATAAATTTAACTCCAAAAAGTGTATTTTTCAATAACGTTCTTTTACTACTTTATATTGCTGAGAACCGGGAATTTGCAACCTCAGTTCTCCTTCTAGCTGCTACTGGCTTAATGTATTGATTTGTGGCCTTCTACTGCCCAGGGTCCCGGGTATCTATAACACCATGTTTTTCTGTAATTGTGTTCTCCAGTGAAAGATAGAGAAACAAAGAAATACAAGACTGTTGATACAGCTGTATTGTGGTAGAATATACATTACTAGAAACAATGTTTTATTTGTGCTGCCTCAAATAGTGAAAAATCTTGATTCGTGTGGTTAAATATAAGAAGGCACAACATCAATCACATAGAGTGAGCTCATTCAAAGTAAAAGCCCTGTGACGGTTTTTCCTGTTCAAGCACATACACAAATGTAACAAATGTTAGTTTGTAATACACTGTGGGATTGTCTTTTCATAACTGAAGGGATTCCCTACTTAACCTACCTGTTTTGGGGCTCAAATCTGTGAAGACAGGGAGATATCTCCTTCCAGTCAGAAAAGTTTACATATATTTTGAAGCATATTGACACTTTGCAGATCAAAGGAGCAATAAACAATTTTAATTGATTGGCTGATTACTTGTCTTCCTGACTATGGAGGTCAGAAGATGCCACATAGTGACTTATTCAAGCTTATTGTTGAAGTCAGTGTATATATCAAATGACTAGTACATGTTATTGCAGGATCTAAATAGATATTGAACTTAAAGAATTTGCAGCTGAGAATTAGGAATTCTAATACCTACTTAATATTATTCCTAGATCAACTGTTGAAGTTTAAGTAACTACACTTCTTTTATCTGACCTGATCTATTTTTTATGCCATTCTGTTTTGTACCCTTAAACTGACAAAGCATTTCTCTCTTTTTCTATGTGACTTCTGTATCACTGCTTGTTATATAGGACATCTCTGTGGGTTATGCCCGAGAAACTTAGGAAAGTATTTCTTCTCTGATTGATAATAGAATCTACTGCATAACACACATCAGAAAAAGAGAAAGATGCAAAGCCTGTCTCGTGCTCATTTATTTACACTCTGCCATTAACTAACTAAATAGTCATACCAATCAGTAAGACTAAATTTACTGAGGTGATGGGAATCACAGAATGTCAGGGCTTGGAAGGGACCTCCAAAGATCATCGAGTCCAATCCCCCAGCCGGAGCAGGAACACTCAGGTGAGGTTACACAGGAAGGTGTCCAGGCACGTTTTGAATGTCTCCAGAGAAGGAGACTCCACAACCTCCCTGGGCAGCCTGTTCCAGTGTCTGTCACCCTCACTGAGAAGAAGTTTCTTCTCAAATTTAAGTGGAACCTCTTGTGTTCCAGTTTGAACCCATTACCCCTTGTCCTACCATTGGTTGTCACCAAGAAGAGCCTGTCTTCATCTTTGTGACACTCACTCTTTATATATTTATAAACATTAATGAGGTCACCCCCCAGTCTCCTCTTCTCCAAACTAAAGAAACCCAGCTCCCTCAGCCTTTCCTCATAAAGGAGATGCTGTGAAGGAAGGAAATGTGATCTGATAAATCGCTTAGAAATGGCTAACAGCAAACAGCAAACAGCAACTTCTGGTAATAAGTCAGGCTTACTGATGGTTCTTTTTTTTTTTTTTTTTTTTTTGGTGTGTGTCATTGTTGTTTTGTTTTTCATGTTTGTTTTTGTTGTTGTTGTTTTCGCTTTTATTTTTCCTATAACACACTACTTAACATACAATGGGATGGGTTTACCTGGAAAGCACCTGATCAGTACCACTTTAATTACTTTGCTTTTCCAAAGGCTGTAACCTAACTGTACCCATGTGTATGTAAAACTTGAAATGCCTGAAGAATAAATCTTGGCAGTTCTTTAGCTCTTATATTGTCTTCAGGACAGCAATCAAGCCTGCAAATTCATGCAGCTAATAGGAGCCATATTTTGAAAAGATCAGTCCCTGTGTCTGTCTTGTTAAGGGTGATTAAAAGAGTGAGATTATCTTGTCATGTTAACTTGCCTACCTTGGGCCTCAAACCAATGAATAAAGAAAGCTGACAAAGTTATCTCCATCTTTGTTTTGGCCCATTCCTGCTATGAAGGTGGCTGAACTGTTCATGAAACAGCTGTTCCATAGAACAGCTGACTCATGTCACTACAGTGCTCTACCAAAAGCTGAAATCAGTTGCGGTTTTACTCTAAGTATGCTGGAGGAAGCTGCAAAGGGGTTTACCAGCTGTGGCTAACACCCCACTGTAGCTGCCCAGGCTGTGCAGGAATTCTCCAATTGGTATTTGAACACAGCAACCACAGTCCAGAGTTCATGCGTTAATGCAAACTTGAGTCAGTGACTGTGTTAATACAGTGGCCTATGGACTAATGCAGCTAAGAAAAAAATAAAACAGTTCTATTCAGCAACCAACAACAGTCCTGCTACTGAGGCAGTGATTTCTGGTGGCCCGGCAGAGCAGAAGACTGATGGATGGCTCCAATTACTTCAGCTGAGTTTGGCTGTGACTTGGAAGCATTGAGCTGCTCTGTTTGTGCTGCTGCTACCTTCCTTTGCATAGAAGTTTCCCTTCTGGAAAGAAATCCCCACGTTCTTGGCACTGCAGGTAACCAAACCATTCGACACAATCCTTCCTAGTGAACCACTGAAGATCTCATGCCCTTACTGGTAGAAGGCCTAGCAATGGAAATTGAAATGATCCACTAACTGTTCCACAGAACAACTGTGTCAGCTGCTGGTGAGATGTGCTGGTTTCAGCTCTCAGCCAGTTCACCCTGAGCTGAAAGAAGAGTTAAGATTTCTGAGTGAATGGAGAGGGATGTGCCTTATGATTCTAATGAACTCCACAGTGAAGATAAACCCAGTGAAGTAAAATGTCTCTCAAGAAAATACATATTGGGATTTAATTCCAGAAATAATGGAGACCATGATGATAAGAGAAATTTTGCCTCAAGGTATCCCCTTTTGTTCAATATCATATCTATTTTAGTAGAGCACAGAGACTAAAAGACATGAAGTATCTCACCAGGTGGAAACTACACATTTGGAAACATGAGGAAGGTGCCTGTATGACATATAGAGCAACAAAACAGGGAAGGGACTGTAATGCTGGGGTAGGGTGGTGAAATGGGCGCTGCTTGGAGTCTCGCTCCTTGGCTTCAGTGTAGCATTGCATCGCTTTCTGCTCTCTGGGATTAAGGCAACCACCTGAGCCTCAGAACATGAGAGGAGCATGGACCTCCATCTAAATGAGCCAATGCATTAACAAGATGGGTCTTCTAAGTATTTATACTACATGGTCACAGTAATGTGCCACAGAGATCAGTCATGCCCTGACCTTACTCAGTGATGCTTGTCCAAAAGCTTTTCTTTGTGTCTCAGCTGTTTCAGAGGGACCAAATACTACATCACAGAGGGGAGTGAAAGGTGCATGTACAGTAACCTCATTGTTTCCCTCCTTGCACAAAAATTAACAATATCTTGTTTGTTGAGGGCTACGAGGTAGTTATGCTGCAGTTCTGAGCTTTTATGAAAAAAAAAAAAAAAACCCAAACCCACATTTCTAATCTTCTATTTCATGTTTTTCTGATCCTTTTCCACACTTGAATTCTGTAACCGGGGGCTGGAGTACCTGGAAAGCTGGTGCTGGTTACAGGCACACATGGTGATAGGTAAATGATTACTTTTTCTCTATCCCCTCCTCCAAGCTGGGGATTTTCCACTACTGTGTCTTTGCTTAGGGAAAATTTTAAAATGGCAGCAGAGTCTTAAGCTGTCTGATTTTAGTGCTGATAGAATGGTACTTGATTTGCTTGACTAAGGAAGCTGCTGGCAAAAAAATTTACATTTGGCAATTTACTTGTCTCTATGCCTGTTTCAGCTCCGTATCAACTTCCTTAAGGTTTTTTCCAGACAAGGGAAGAATAATCAGCACATCTGCCATACAACCAAATGTATAATTGATGAAAATATTATATTTATTTAGTCTAACTCAAAAAGGTAGTATGATATGTTATAAATGTCAATTCTAATACTGCTAACTAAAGCTATGATTTCATTGTGGAATAAAAATATTTTTCTCATTTACTGGGACTGTATTTTTTTTGTTTTTTAATCCAGGTTTAGGGTTTGTAAGATCAGAAACCTTTCTTACACAATTAATACTAAACACAGGACATCTAGTAGGAGCAAATATTAGAGGCTTACTTCCCTTCTCACTCTCAAATATATAACTTTACATTATCTACTAACATTATAAAAAGCCATAGCTCTGAAAAAGTTTTGTCAATGCCCCTATACATACCTTCTGAACACAGATCACAAAAATGAAAGATGGAAGTAGTCTGTGCTATAAATTACTGCAGTTCAGGTGCCAAATATTTACACATAGTCATCTTTTTTTTCTAATAAAGTAAAAAAAGATATTACTCTGTATGAAACAGGTTGATGTTACATATCATTTTGCATAGGTTGTGCAGAGTTTTTTGAAAGTCATAGAATGCATGTGGATAAATACACAGCAGTCTTACACCATAAAAAATATTTCTAGCCCAGTCAGACTTTTTATTTTTCATCTCAAATGTGTAAAATAAATAAAACAGAAAATCTACTATTCAGTGCAATTAAAGACTGTTATTGCTAGCAGACTACTAGAAAAATCAACCCATCCTAAAAATAATTTGTAAAATGTAAGTCAGAAAAAATATAATTTAAATGAAATCTTGGAAACCATTAGAGAATAATGATGATTTAGTTCTAATTCAACATGTCATCCTAATTTGACAAAGTTTTAAAATCGATGTGCATCTATATATACAGCATAACCTCATGCTTAAATCTCCTTTATGTGAAGAAGACCTAAGCATACGCTAAAGTTGTTTGCTGAATTACAGCCCTAATATAACTGCTTGTAAAGCCAAAATCTGGGATGATATAAAGTGACTGACACTGTAACTTCAGCTTTCCTCATCAATTTGAACTTCCAAATTTTGTATTTAAAAATGGCTCGGGAATCTTGAATTTTCTGCTGACATTCATGACCATGTTGTAATAGGGTTTACTAGTTGAGAATTTTAAATCAAAGTTTATCTGGAGTTCTTATTTTCTTCTACAATGTGCAAGACAGGCAGTAATAGTTTGCAGGTTTGTTTTTTTTTTTTTTAATTCAGCTAACTATTCCAATTTTCATACCTTACATACGCTGTATGTTGGTAGGAAAATTTCCCTGGGAATTAATGAAGTCATACCCATTTATCCCTCTAAAAATTGAGCTTTATTATAATACTCAGATAAACTCAAATATGTAGAAAGGTCAAAGGTAATAATACACCTGCATACTTATTTTCTAATTATCTTCTTTATGTGCAACTGTTAAGTGCTTTTTTTCTGCTTTGAGTTTTCAGGATTGTGGTTTTACCTCAACACTTTTTTAAGGCTTTTTATTTTATTTCATTGCTTTAATTCACCCAAGTTCTTTCATGAGAGGATCTGAAAGTAAAGGGTACAAAGAAGCAAAACCCATTACATCTACTTAAAAAGGGGAGAATCCAAAATAGAAGAAAATTTACATCACCACATTCACACAGAAAATTTAAGAAAATATTCTACAAAAAATTACTTACTAAAAATCTGCTGTCACAATGTGACAGCATTTTGATCTTCTAGATTTTGATCTTCTAGAGCGTGTTGTATTTGATATTTAAAATTCCAAAGTGAAATTGTATTTGTTAGCTTGGATATTTCCTGTCTGCTCTTCATTTAGATAATTTTAAAATGGAATTTTAAAAAATCACATGAATATTCACACTGCCCCTGTGAAGTATTCATACTTGAAGTCAGTGTTTGCACCAGAAGTATGCTGGTTCCTGCCTTCTCTTATAGGTATTGTAGCTAGCTATATACATGTAACCATTAAAATGTATCAGCTTTAGAGTCTCCAACAGTTTTGAGATTCAGTGTAACTCTTTTCTTGTGATTCATGGACACTTTTAACAATTTTTTTTCATTTTCTTGACTCTGTTTGAAGTACATTTCGTGTCTAATTTTTTGAGGTCAAAACGTGCAAGTTACACCACAAAGCAAAATCAGTTATCAAAAGTACTACAACTCTATATTAATAAGCTTCAGCACACATGAATAAAGTTTAACTGCCTAGGTTTTAATTGTTAGTCCATTGTTTCTTGTAAAATATTCATAAAAGGCATCTAGATAAGCAGATGTCTTCAATCTTTAAGTTCCTAAATAGGTTTCAGCTCATGACTAACACTGCCAGCTGTCAGAAATAAGTATGTTCAGTTTTTGTTTTGTACGGTTTATCCTTTGCACAAATTTGAAAACACAATATTGGCTCCAACAATAGTTGGGGACTAATTTTCTTTGTCTACACAATTTAAAATAACAGCTCTATATTTAGTTGGTTTTAAGTATTTGACCAAAAGTCCCACTCAGACTGAAATAATGTTTGAAGAGTTTGAACAGTTTGATCTCTGCTTAGATGGAAGACCATTTCTTATTTCCTAACTCTGCATGAAGAATACTCAGCTTAACTGCTTGTGTTGTTGCCACCTGTACTTACCCACATACACAAATGAGCAGAAAGACAACTTTGAGTTTAAAAACCAGCTTGAATCAGCTGAAGTGATATGGAAAACAAACCATCCACTGATATCAGGAAAAGAGAAAGGGACTTGAACACTGTAGCTGGAGGAAAGGGTAGTTTTGGATAGACTGAAGAAGTGGAAAGGAGAAGGGAAGGTTAAGAACACTTGGACAGCCATCACAACATAGATAAATAAAGAAAGAGAGGACAATGGCAATATAACCCAGAGCCCTTGACTGCAAGAAGTCCAAGGTCACTGAGCAGGAGAGAGATTTACAATAATGAGGAAACAGAAGACTTCAGGATGCAGTAGTAGTTGCTAGAATGACCCCTGAACAATGCATAGATACAATGAGAGGGTGCAACTGAGCGCAGAACCAAGGCGGACAACAGATCTAAATGAGAGATGATGCCAGAAGCAAGAATGTGATGAAGATCAACTGCACATTTATGGAGAAGGGAGGCAAGAGCCTTTATAAAGTAATTATTATAAACACAGAAATCTCAATGCGGCTCTGTAAAAAACTTCCTTCTTCACTGCCTTTGTCCTTTAGAGCTCAGAAAGGAGAAAATCAGATAATATATGGCCACTATTCACAAGACAACTATCATTTGATATCTATAAGGACAATTTGTAAAAAGTGTAAAGTAAGAAGTAACACGAATAAAGAATGAAGTCACATCTACATCAGAATCACAGAATCACCTCCTGACTGAGCACCTCCAGATGAAGCCATACCTCTTGCAAATTGGCACATTGAATATTGTGCCATTTTACAGGCCTTTCACCTGAAAATTCTGTAAATATAACAAGAAGTTTAGGATTATTTATAAATTACTCCTATGTTTCTGTCACTTTTGTAGTATTTTGTCCCACTGAGAGACAAAATCTATCGATATGATGTAATGAATTATATACAATTAAAATATGTACATCTAAATACAGTGACATCCACCTCTAATTAGAAATTTGTTTTAAAAAGACTTAAAAATTATAAAGTTTGAGAACAAGTGTAGACCACTTCCTTTATAAAACACTTAAAACATTAAAAAATTAGGCTCTCCTGTAATTGTTTCAGGATTGGTAACAGCATTTGTACTTACAATCATTTACTCCATCTGGTTTTCCTTGTCATCTGACCATAATCTTCCCCCTTGAAATTTGAAAATATTTTTAAAAATCAAATAACAAGCTACTAGACAGCTGTGAACGTCTCTTTTTACAGGAAGATTGGTTTTCACAGTATTCTTCTGATCAAGTGTTTTTCCAACTTCCACATATATCTTTTAAAATTTATAAAGTCCAGATTAGTTAGAGAATGTAAACTGGGCAGGAAAATAAAGAATGAAGTGAGGAACTGACTTGATTTTTAACTGTTCAATGTCAGAAACTGGTTTGCTTTAATGTTAACATTTTCCAGAAAGGACAAAATACTTCTGGGCTTCACTGAAATGTTCTGTCATACATATTTTACTTGACATTAAGAAGTAGATGCTCTTGTATGAAAAACATCCTGGCTTTCCCTTTCGGTTTTCCTTCAGGAAGTTAAGAATGCAGTGGTTTATAAATGGAACACTGTTTTAATCTCTAATTTATGAACATTTTACTAATTTATGTGAACATTTTTAAACAATTTATCTGCTGGACCTCAAGGGACATTTTGCTACTACATCACCACACTTTTCTAATTAGCCTTAACAAAAATCTAGTTGCAAAGCCCCCCACGCCCCACACCCAGCATCCAGAGACCTCCAACCTGAAAAAAAGGCATCACAGTCATGATGGAACTGCTGCTTAAATTTTGACTGTGACACCAACCAGAGCAGGTAGGGTAGGTATTCTGTATTGCTCTCACACCTGTTGCTAGAAGGTAATAATGATTATTCTGACATTTTGAAACACATAGCTTTTTCAAGGCTCTGGTTTACTGAACCTAAAGAAGCCTGACTCGTGATAATGTGTTTTAGTGTGTGTACAAGGAAGCTGTATGCAATATACACCTCCAGATTTCCATATTGTTTCATCACTAGCAGATGTGAATTTGTATCTGAGAATACAAGAAAGTACATGACAAGGAGCCATTTATTGCTCTAAGAACTGACAAAAAGCTTCAATTAATTTTGTCTCTCTTTGGATACTGCTATATTTTTTACCTCATTTACAAACTATATATTTTCATTCCATCTGTCTTGCATGAATGAGCTTGAGAAGATTTATTCTATTGTCTCAGCGATTGCTGAATTTAGTGATCTTACATGCACCACACTTACTGTAATAAATGAAACTCCTTGAACTGAAATCTAAAGACACATCTTTCAACTTCACCTCTTCACCAATTCAAAGCTGTTGTACTGAGAAGTTAAAGGAAGCTGCTATTTCCTTCTCTATTCTTTTGCACGGCCAGATGAATTCAGTCTTCCCAGGGTTTAATACTATGTTTCCTGCAGATCAAACTCAGACCTGCTATGAGACGGAAGAGTCTCCACATGAGCATGGTGGTGGAGTCACAATTTTCAAAGTAAAAGGCCACAATATTTTAAGAGCTGTCAAATTATCTAAATTAATACCATTCAATAGGATTCATCCACTTTTCCTGCTGCTTACATCCATGAAAGGGAAAACAATTCTAAACTTTCTGAAAAACCTGGACCAAAGTGTGAATAATTTTTATGCCAATATCAGATTTTTAGTGAAAGTCATCAAAAATATTTGCTTTGAGGTTTCTATCAAAAACATAATACTTTAAGCTGAGTTTCCTCTTACATTTTTCTTTGAATTCTCGGTGTATGCAAACCTTATGCAAACTGCAGCCAGAGCAAAGTCAGAACTCTTGCCAACAAAAACTGCTGAGTTTCACACAGCTTTAAATATTTTACAAGGTCTGAAGCTTTATTTGCTCTCATTTGAAAGAACTGTTAGGATACTGCTCAGAGTTTGCCTGACCTCAGCCTGTAATTTGGAAGGTTTACTCAGGCATACCTGTAACTTTCCACTTCACGCTCAGTCTCAACTATTTAGGAAGAATCAAGGGGGCAAAGAAACGGAAGGGGAGTCTCAGTCTTTGTAAAAAATGGTATTACTTGTTTCCAAGTCACTGAGAAGCTAAAAACAACAACAACAACAACAAAGTTATTGAATGCTTACAAATCAATGTCCTAAAGGATAAACGAAGCAATATACAGTGTGGGGGTTAATAAATATCAATCACACTAGTGAGCACGGTGATCACCATTTTAAGAACCGGTTCATAATGTGTAGGCTAGAAAGCTGTATTATCACAGGGGCACTGCGTCTGAGAAACATATGAATAACATAATGAAGTTTAAATGCAGGGAATGGACTACAACCACTCCTAGTGAGAACAAAATGTATCCATGTTTATTCTTCCAACTTTTCAATTTCAAAGTACCACTAATGAAATAGAAATATTGATAATAATTATTAGTAAAACAATATTTTTTTTTTTTTAATTCTAAAGACACTGCACAGATAAGGAAGAACTGGACATTGAAAGAAAACGTAGCACTAGTTAAGCCACAAGAAACTCTAATTTGAGATTTTCATAGGTGAACAGAAGGATACTGAAGCTACTAATATAAGTACATGTATTTATATATCTGTCAGCATTTTAAAGGCTAATTTTATGTTGCTAAAATCAGTGAATCAGCTGCCCAGGAGAAAAATGTGAATGGCAGTAGAAAACATTTTAGGGTCATCAATAAATATTTGAAAACAAAGCCATTTTCAGAGAAATGTGACAACAGCAAAGATCTGTCTGTATGTCTATATCTCTAAAAAATGCATACACAAATGGAAGAAGCTAGCAACTGTTAGCAATAAAAATAAACTGAAATTGTAAACTTTAAAAAAATAGTACAGAAACCAACTACACTAAGGAGAAATCTATGGTCTGTAGGGATATGGACAATAAGAAGATTTTCCATACATTAGGAAAAATAGGTTCCTAATATTCCATATAGACCATGGCCACACAGATACAGTACAATGTTAGTAAAAGGCATCATATGGTTATTATTTCTGGTCTGTATCTGCAGAGGAAAAACTGAGATGATTTAGGTATTCCAGGAAGATAACTGCACAACTTTCATGCAAAACCTAAGCAAGGATATAATAGAAATACCAGGAAAAGAAAAAAAGAAAAAAAAAGACAGAAAGCCCACAACATTTTTTTAAAAGTCAGTAGGCCAATATAATTCACATTTAAAAGTTTTAAAGAACTAGAGAGTTCAGAGTTATCTGAACCATAACTGTTGATTTTCAGTGACTGTTGGAACACTGGAAAAGTTTCAGAAAACTGGAAACAGAGCTAATGTTGAACATGTACTTAAAAGGTGAGCAGTCCAGATAATCACATATTTATCAACTTGAAATTGATTCTAACACAATTAATCACTGATACATTTTAATTAATACAGAATTTAAAAAATGTACTAAAAATATTGTCTGTCAATAGAAACATGACAAAAATAGAACCTGCTAACTCACTGTTGCTTTTGCTAAGACTCCAAGATTGGAGTACTCTTTCTGACACTTCTGTACAACAGCTGACTCTGTATCGTGCAGCATTTTGACTAGCACAAAACTGGAAGTATTGCAGAGGTTAAGAAACAATTAATTTGAACTATAACATGTGATGTTTAATATTAGTAAGTTTTTTTTGCTTTCTCTAATTACTGTTTACTGTTATTATTGGTTATCTGGGAGAAAAGGTAAAATTATCATGGCTACAGCCTGTAGATGACACAGTTTTGAGGACTGGGAAGCACTGATAAAGATGGGTCACTGGTACAGAATGGGGTCACCTGGTAAAATGGATATACTTGATCAGTATGCAAATTCAGACAGACAATTGTGAAGCTCTGTATCAAACTACATTACCACAGTGGGCACTTTCTCATCCTACTACCTATAAATTAAACAATCCAGTGAAAAATGTCCTTTCAGCTGTGGGGCATGGGAATGCTAATCCCCATAACTTGGATTCCAGCCACAGCTCAGTCCAATTTTGATATCGCACAGTGGGAGACATAATTATAAAGCTGCAAATACTAACACAGACTTGCAACTCTATTGCAACCTGATCTAGTAACACAATACATAGATAGCCCACTTATCCTCAGTTTCCCCAAAAAGGACAGTAACAATCTGATTAGGTTCAGAGTCTTTGCAAGATTTGAGAGGCAAATACACCGGTTGTGTAATGCTTTGTGCCTGAAGTCTAATGAGATGGCAGATGGCAAGTTTGCAAAGATGGAAAGACCAGAGTCAAACAGAGGGACAGGAAAATGGCTTTCAATGACAGCATTTTTAAAGTAACAGCTCAAGTAAAAGGTGTTGCAGCAGGTAATGCACAGTGTAACTGGGGCTTGCTCTGGAGATATACAGCTGAGACTGGTAAGAAAAAAGGATGCTAAAGAAGTAGAAGCAACAATGAATTACTTAAATATGGGAGATGAGGAAGAAGAAATATAAATCTCCCAATTTGCACAAAACCAAATAAGTTGAAGTGTAGAAGGTTTACAAAGGTCAATCAAAATTGAGATCATATTTCCATCAAAACACAGATGTTTTCAAATACTAAGCACTGAATGCATAACACTGGGCAGAGGCATAATACTATCACTAGTGTTCAGATAAAAGGAAAACAAATTTGTTACATCTGAGGAGCATGCTTACAAATCTGTGTTAAGTCTTCATACCTTAGATCTGAACTAAATTAATCCTGCTACCAAAGACTCCCAGAGAAAGAGGCTCATCAGGGAATAGCAAGAAACTGCACTACCACCCTTGCCACCGTTTTCTTTCTCCCTTGCTGTGTTTTGTGTTGATGCAGCACAGTAGAGGAGGGCAGCATGAGAAGCTGCAGTGCAGACACAGTTAAGACCACCACAGAAAGGGCTGGGAGGTGGGCTTAGCTGGACCATGAGTTTTCTTAACAAAATAACGGGGAAAAAAAGAACTCCAAACCAAACAAAGCTGAATTAATCATGGGAAGTTTTATCGTCTGTCCTTTGTACCTCAAAACCAAGTACTTATTGCTTTTCCCTTGTCTCATCATTCCAAGATATATATCACTATTTATTCTTACTTAGCAACTCAAGGACACCCTTATTTCTAGATTTATATTCTCTTCTTTCTCAAAATCATGCCTTAAAACTCTTTTTCTTACAAATCCTTTCTGCACTTTTCCTGATTATTTCTTCTTATCTCTTTTGTGTCTATCTGTTATATTCTTTTAATTCTGTCTACTTTAAATAATCATGCTTTTAGTGTAAGAAAATTATCATATTCAGTGGTTCATAAATGCACATTTAGGCATATGGGCATGCATTTAGGTGACTTTACTGAGCTTCACAGACTTAAAAAGCTCAGGCTATCAAATGCAGCAATGGAGCTGGTTTCTGTTCACAAAGCACCTTGCTGAACAGCGTGCTCAGAATGTAGATGCTTACTGTGAACAAAGCAAACAATTTATTACATATTAACAACTATTAAATATTTAAAACTAAAAATACTCATATTTTCCATAGATGTAACTAGTGAATTTATCTGTAAAAATGTTGACCTACATAAAATTATTTCAATTTAAAATAAATATTTATTATTTGGTTAGATGGCTGCTTATTATTCAAATTATGATATCTACATATTTCTCATTAGAACTGTAAAAAAGCACCTTTTTTTTTGATTAAACAAGAAAGATTAGATTAGATTTTTAAAACCAGATTAGTTATCTTTAGTAAGGCAAAGGTTATACATTTCAACTACCATAAAGGATTGCAAAACTTCAGTGTGTGTAGGGTTAAAGAGTGGAAATGTGCTGTAACTTGCAGTGGAAATTTCCACTGCGTGCTTTATTGGTAGAGGAATGAGCCATACCCATGGTAAGGGGGGGTTGTGTGTGTAGTCTCTTCACAAACACATTGGAATGCTGTGTCACATTATTTTTCCTTCCAGCCTCCTGGCCAGTTTTTGGGTTTGGTCTTCCTGAGTTTTCTGGAGTCACAATGAATACAGATCCTCTAAAACCTGTGGGCTGTTTGCCTAAGAACAAACTATGCATTCATATTTTAGCCTGCTCTGCTGTTATCTCATACTGACACATTGTACTGTCTGTGGTATTCTCCAGTCTTTGTCACCCACCCAGTTAGTCATCCTTTTTTATTACTGAGTGCAACTGTTTGCCTCTTTTTAAGTCTCTATAGCCAACACTTATGGATACAGGCAAGCTGTGATGTTTTGGGGACAAGAACTGTTCTTTTGTCTGTAAACGAGGAGTTCCTGTGCTTTTCATCTAGTAATTGGTTACAAGATACAAGAGGAAAGATAGGAATACGTGGAGAGAAACTATCTGGAAAGTAACAAGAGCTCAGAACAGGAATTAATTTGTCAATGATTTAGAAAAGAGTTTGCACAGTGCAGCAACAAACTGAACAGCATTGTTATTAATAAGAGTCAAGAATAAAGGTGGCTGCAAAGGAACTGCAAAAATACACACTCGGGTGATAAAAGGACAACCACAAGAAATGAAAGAGTTAACAGAAAAATAATCACTAAGCATATGTACAACATGGCCTTTATTGAGCTTTTCACACTCAGGGAATAAAATCTTAGCCAATATGGGTATTTTTCTGAAAGTATTAATTCAGTTGGGAAACAGAGCATTACACAGTGCTCTGCATTATTAGGAAAGGAATAAAGAAAACATTGATGGTTATGCCTCTTTGTAAATACCTTTTGTTAATGAATCCTTAATGCTGCAAACAGTTCTTCCCAACTGCTAAAGAGAATATGCTGGAAACAGAAAAGGTATAAAGAAATGAGGGACAAAGACAGTGAAATGTATAGCTTCCATATGAACATAGCCTGAGCGGAGTAGGACTTCTCATCTGAAAAAAGAAATATCTCAAAGATGATAAAAAAATTATGATTTAACTGAAAGTAAATAGAAGATAGAGTACAGAATCATAGCGTAATAGAATCATAGAATGGTTTCGGTTGGAAGGGACCTCTAAAGGTGATCTAGTCCAATCCCCCTGCAATACACAGGGACATCTTCAACCAGATCAGGTTGCTCAGAGCCCTGTCCAGCCTGGCCTGGAATGTCTCCAGGAATGTGGCATCTACCACCTCTCTGGGCAACCTGGGCCAGTGGTTCACCACCATCATCATCTAACCCAAATCTCCCCTTCTCCAGTGTAAAAACCATTACCCTTGTCCTGTCACAACAGGCTCTACTAAAAAGTCGATCCCTGTCTTTCTTATAGGCCTCTTTTATGCTGCAATAAGGCCTCCCTGGAGCCTTCTCTTCTCCGGTTCTTCTCCACAGGGCTACTCTCAATCCCTTCATCTCCCTTCATCTCCCAGCCTGTACTGGCACTGGGGGTTGCCCTGATCCAGGTGCAGGACCTTGCACTTGGCCTTTTTGAACCTCATGAGGTTCACATGGGCCCATTTTAAAACTTGTCCAGGTCCCTCTGGATGGTATTCCTGTCCTTCAGACATGTCAGTTGCACCATCCAGCTTGGTGTCATCTGTAAATCTGCTGAGGGTGCACCTGACCACACCCTCTATGTCATTTATGAAAATAATAAACAGTACTGGTTCCAATACAGAACCCTGAGGGACACCACTTGTCACCGGTGTCCATCCAGACACTGAGCTTTTGACAATTACCCTCTGTGTGTGATCATCCAAAACAATTCCTCATCCACAGAACAGTCAAATACATCTCTCTCAAATGTAGAGATGTTGTGGAGGATCTTGTTAAAGGCCTTACATAAATCCAGACAGATGACTTCTGTAGCACTTCCCTTGGCCACTAATGTAGTAACTCCAACATGGAAGACGACTAGGTCACTAAGACACGACATGACGTTGGTGAAGCCATGCTACATCTCATAAATAACCTTCACCATGTGCCTTGCCATTGCTTATGGGAGGATGTGTTCCATCATATTTCCAGGCACAGAGGGGAGGCTGACAGGTCCATAGTTCCCAGGGTCCTCTCTTCTCCCTTCACACTGAAAACTCCAGGACAAAAGGGTGACTTCCATCTTGCACTCGGTGCGGGCGGACGACGACTATGAGGAGCGGGTCATGCCACCACCCGTACCACTGGTCGTCGTCCCATTGACCGGAGGGGCTCCCGGACAGCCAGCCGCCCACGGCCTCCATCAGCCTGCAGCGGCGCGGCCACCGGCCGCGGGGCCGCTGCCCAGGGCTCCAGTAAAGGCAGTAGTAAAGAAGACGTACTGGAGCAGCAGTCTCCTGAGAGATGTTCTGGCTGTCGCAGTCCCTGTAGTACCCACTCTTATGTGGGCTTTCAGTACCCAGCGAGGAGGAACCCATCCCATTTACAGTATTGGAGCACTGCGGGGAGGCTGCACACGCCCACCAGTTCCTGCAGTGATTGGACTTTCTCCGTGCTTAGGGCTTTGGCCTTGTTTTTTTGATTTTGTTTTTTTGTCCCTTCGTCCCGAGAGCAAGTGGCACCGGTTGCCAAGGCTGTCTGCCTTCCCCCACCTGCCCAGAACGAGAAGATCTGCATGGGTCGGCAGAGAAGCTGGGAGCAGGAAGAAGGGCTAGCAGTGACAAGAGACAAGAGCCAAAGGCCTGACGATGCCGTCTGTTATTGCAGGCCCACGGGCTCCCGTGGTTTGAGTGGCGCCTGGCAGGGCTGTGGGGACCCCAAGTCCCTGCGTTTGACCAAGCGCTCTCCAAAGTGCCCCAAAGAAGCGTCCAGGAGGATGTCACGGTGCCTTCCCGCACCACGTCCTGCTCAGGAGAGAGCCTGACGCAGCCTCTGTGGGGGACAGGAGAGTCCCTCTCAGGGCACTGAGCCGCCCGGGTCCTGGCGGGGACTCGAGAGACACGACATCTCTGGGTGCCACTGACGGTCCTGGGCAGGGAGATGGCCTTGGAGCCGTGCCGCTGGGCGGCAGATGCGGTGGGGCTTGTGCCTGTCCTGACACCCCGCGGGGAAATGCCCGGCCAGGCCCCGCAAGCGCAGTGGCCGTGGATGGGGAGGCGGGATGCTGCCGGCACGGCACGTGGCCGTCTTCTTCGTGGTCCCCGAGCTGCACTGCCAGCAGTTCCCACCCGTGAGCGCCCAGACCGAGCCGAGGTTTGACTCGGAACAGGCTCCCGCTTCTTCCCAAAGCTGCTCCAATGGCTCGCGGCAGGCACAGTCGCTGGGGTGCTTGGTGCTGTGTCCCCCATCACCCTGCAGCCTCCAGACCCAGCCCGGCCCAAGGGGCATCGGGAACTGAACACAAAGACCCTTCTAAAGAAGGGACCATGTCCTGTGAAGTCTCCACAGGGTGCGTGCAGTGCAACCACCTTTGGCAAGGGGACAGCCAGGGCTCGGGGCTGGAGGCAGCCGTGGGCTTCGATTCGATCCCCCCTGGGTAGAACAGGATCCCTGAGAGTCAGTCAGGTGCTGCCTGTGACCCTCTGTGGGGGGAAGAAGGGGAGCGCAGAGGGATGGCCAGCAGTGCTGGGGTGCGGGGAAAGCCCGTGGGACTTTGTGCTGCAGCCTCCCAGGGAGGCAGGAGGCGCTATTGAAGTGAACCCTCTTGTCGCGTGTGCTTGGAGACGTCAGACACGGCCACAGTGACCTGACGGGACCGTGGGGAGATGCGGCTGACGGGTCGGTAACCGGAGTGAAACACCGATGCTGAGCTGAAGGCAAGAGATGGGGCATGGAATGGACAGTGGCGCTGCAGTGACACCACATATGTGTTGGAGCACTGTGGGAGAGGATCGCCCGTGGTGACTTCGCCAAGGGAAAGACGGTGATGTCGCTGAGCGATGGACGGTGACATCACCGAGAGATGGATTGTGACCACGCATCCCTGGCTGCTTGTATCCGGGTGCCGAGCCTGACCCCGTCGGTTTTTGCCCGCACGCCAGCTGAGCGAGGACGCGAGGTTGGAGTGTTCTGCGAGGCGGTTCCTGGTGCTGAGGTCGAGTTCGGGGAGTTCTTCAGTGCAACTCTCAGTGCGCGACCCCAGAGTCATCAGAGGTTTTTGCCCGGCCCTGGCTCGTTCAGGCAGCCAGGACACCCAGGCGGAGCGTTCGCAGCAGCAGAGGTGAGCTGGGAGGGGAAAGCTCCCCCTGGGGAGCCGGGAGGCTCTCCTTCTTGAGGGGCCTGGGCGTTGCTCCCAGCCCTGTCCGGACCAGCGATGGACTGTGGCCTCTCTTCCTTTTCTAGCGTGACACCCGCTGCTGCAGCGCCAGCGAGAGGGAGCAGCGTGACATCCCCAGCTCCCCACAGCCCACCGCCGCACGTGGAGAGCATGGCCGCGGAGCTGGACACCCGCTGTCCAATCTGCCTGGACAGCTGGGAGGAGGCCAGCTACGTCCTGCCGTGCCTCCACCAGTTCTGCTACACCTGCATCGTGCGGTGGGCTGAGACCAAGCCCGAGTGCCCCCTCTGCAAGAGGAGGGTGACTTCCATCTTGCACTCAGTGCGGGCGGACGACGACTATGAGGAGCGGGTCATCCCACCACCCGTACCACTGGTCGTCGTCCCATTGACCGGAGGGGCTCCCGGACAGCCAGCCGCCCACGGCCTCCATCAGCCTGCAGCGGCGCAGCCACCGGCCGCGGGGCCGCTGCCCAGGGCTCCCGTGGGCGGCTTCCATGCCTCCACCTGGGCATCCATCTTCCGCGTCCACCCCGCTGTCCTCCAGCCCCTGCTGCCCTGGCTGCGCCAGGAGCTGGGGCAGCTCTTGGAGGATGCCCAGGAGGCAGCAGCAGCACAGAGGCTCATCATCTCCAGCCTGCGCCGCTTCGGCCTCATCGAAGACTCTCTGGTGCGGGTGCTGCAGATGTCCCTGGGCGGGCGCACGAGGAGCTTTGTCCAGCAGCTCATCGACACCGTCGTGCGCCGGTGCAGCGGGGAGGTCCGACGTCAGCTGGGCCTGGAGGACACCCCTGCTGCTGGGGAGTGGGAGAGCAGCTCTGATCCTGCTCCAGAGCCTCCTGCCCCCAGCCCAGGTCTTCAGGGGGGTCCCAGCAGCACCCCCAACGCTCCCCATTTCACCCACGGGGAGCGAGAAGAACTGCAGGAGGACGCCGAGGAGGCTGTGCCCGGGCTCCCCACTTCCAGCCGGGGCAGCCAACGCTCCCGTGGGAGGCCCCGGCGAGCCCCGAAGAGGAGGGCCGGCAGCTCTGAGGAGCCCTCCCAGCCCCGCAAGAAGCCACCCCACCAGCAGTGACGCTGGGAGGGTCCCTCAGGGCCTACCATACCACGGCTGGACTGGCAGCTGGGTCTTCAGGCTGGTCCCCAAGAGACCCCAGCCCCCTAGGCCTCCTTATTACACAATAAAACAATAGCAGGAAAAATGCAGAAATGGTCCTAGCATTACTAAAAATGCAGGTGGTGTTGCTGTCCACACCCGTCTTGCTTTCTCTGAAATTCAGAGTCCTGACTTTGCTCTTCACCCGTCCCACTCCCCTCACACTGCAAACTCCACAAGCGCCTGATCAGTGCAGCCCTGCCTGCCTCCAATCTTGACGTCGCCAAGTAGCTCACTTGTGTTGGTGACCATCAGGTCCAGTATCACATCTCTCCTGGTCGGGCTGTCTATCACCCGCCTGCGGAAGTCACCCCCAATGCACTGCAGGAGTCCCCCAGATTGCCCACAGCTCCGCCGTGCTACTTTTCCAGCAGATGTCGGGACGGTTGAAGCCCCCCAGCAGGACAAGAGCCTGCGCGTGCGGTGTCTCCTGTAGCTGGAGTAAGAAGGCTTAGTCAATAGACTCCCCCTCCTTGGGCAGCCCGTAGTAGACACCAGTTGCCTTTGTTGCCCTGGTCTCCGACTGTTACCCATAAGCTTTCAACCTGCTCATGGCTGTTCTTCAGAGACAGCTCTTCACACCCTATCCATCTCTTGATGGAGAGGGCAACCCCTCCACCCTTCCATCCTTCTCTGTCCCTTCTGAACAGCCTGTAGCCACGCATCGTCACACTCCAGTCATGGGATCTGTTGCACCAAATTTCGGTACTGGTCACTAGGTCGGAGCCTTCTAGCAGCATGGTGGCTTGCAGCTCCTCCTGTTTGTTGCCTATGCTGCGAGCATGGGTGTAGAGGGACTTCAGCTGGGCTGTTGGCCACATGGCCTTCCTGGAGGAACAGCCCGTAATTCCTTTGAAGTATTTCACCGGTGTTTTTCTGTTGGCCTCCGTTACCTCAGGAGTCCCTGGCTCATCTCCATCAGACTTCAAGCGTGCTCCAGTGAGGCCAGAACATCTCAAGGCCAGAGGCTGAGGGTCCTCGCTAGCACCCCAGCCCTCTCTGTCCTTGGCTTCTCATCCCACAGCTTGTCACGGGCGAGCCTCATATCATCCCCCTTCCCCATCCTGTCTAGTTCAAATCTCTGTCGATGAGCCCTGCTTGCTCACGTGCAAAGACCCTCTTCCCTCTTTGAGAAAGGTGAACTCCATCCAATGCCAGCAAACCCGGTGCCACGTAGGTCATCCCATTATCAAAAAACCCAAAATTGTGGTGGTGACACCAGCCCCGCAGCCATGTATTAACAGGCTGCGTCCGCCTGTTTCTTCTCATGTCACTGCCTGCAACTGGAAGGAGAGACGGGAAAATGACCTGTGCTCCCGATTCCCTTACCAATTGTCCCAAGGCCCTGAAGTGTCTTTTCATGGCACTTGGACTACAGGTCGCAACCTTGTTGCCAGCCACGTGGAAGACCGGTAATGCGTGGTAGTCCGAGGACCGTACCAGTCTAGCAAGTTTCCTACTGATGTCCTTAACCCCGGCCCCTGGAAGGCAGCAGACGTCTCTTAGAGGAGGGTCTGTCCAGTCTGTACCCCTCAGAATAGAATCACCTACAACTACAATCCTTCTTTTCTTCCTCGTGGGGGTGGTCGCAGTACGGTGGGTAGGCCTTTCTGACCCTGTCAACGCCTGTTGCGTAGATGAGCCTGCCTATAGATGAGCCGTCCGTGTCCATATTACCTACGCTTCCGAGCACCAGATTGGTCCAGAGAGTTCCTTCACTTCTCGCCATCCTCTTTGAATTTGTGACTTAACGCTACGGGTGTGGCCGACACTGACCCCATGGGCAGTGCTTCAACAGGGATGCTACCAGGGCTCCTTCTGTCGTCATCGGCCCGTAAGGACACCTTGGCGGATGCTCCTCAGGGCTTGCAGTGCACCATCTCCAGGCACCATGACACCCCCTTCTCCAGCCCCCTCGCACAGGGCTCCAGGAGGGAAGAGCCCCAGCGCTGTGCTGCCTGATGACCAACAAGCCCTCCTGGGCCTGCAAAGCACCGATCGTGCATTTGAGGAGACGAAAGCGGGCTGCGCGGAGGCTGCACACGCCCACCAGTTCCTGCAGTGATTGGACTTTCTCCGTGCTTAGGGCTTTGGCCTTGTTTTTTTGATTTTGTTTATTTGTCCCTTTGTCCCGAGAGCAAGTGGCACCGGTTGCCAAGGCTGTCTGCCTTCCCCCACCCGCTCAGAACAAGAAGATCTGCATGGGTGGGCAGAGAAGCTGGGAGCAGGAAGAAGGGCTAGCAGTGACAAGAGACGAGAGCCAAAGGCCTGACGATGCCGTCTGTTATTGCAGGCCCACGGGCTCCCATGGTTCGAGTGGCGCCTGGCAGGGGCTGTGGGGACCCCAAGTCCCTGCATTTGACCAAGCGCTCTCCAAAGTGCCCCAAAGAAGCGTCCAGGAGGATGTCACGGCGCCTTCCCACACCACGTCCTGCTCAGGAGAGAGCCTGACGCAGCCTCTGTGGGGGACAGGCGAGTCCCTCTCAGGGCACTGCGCCGCCCGGGTCCTGGCGGGGACTCGAGAGACACGACATCTCTGGGTGCCACTGACGGTCCTGGGCAGGGAGATGGCCTTGGAGCCGTGCCGCTGGGCGGCAGATGCGGTGGGGCTTGTGCCTGTCCTGACACCCCGCGGGGAAATGCCCGGCCAGGCCCCGCAAGCGCAGTGGCCGTGGATGGGGAGGCGGGATGCTGCCGGCACGGCACGTGGCCGTCTTCTTCGTGGTCCCCGAGCTGCACTGCCAGCAGTTCCCACCCGTGAGCGCCCAGACCGAGCCGAGGTTTGACTCGGAACAGGCTCCCGCTTCTTCCCAAAGCTGCTCCAATGGCTCGCGGCAGGCACAGTCGCTGGGGTGCTTGGTGCTGTGTCCCCCATCACCCTGCAGCCTCCAGACCCAGCCCGGCCCAAGGGGCATCGGGAACTGAACACAAAGACCCTTCTAAAGAAGGGACCATGTCCTGTGAAGTCTCCACAGGGTGCGTGCAGTGCAACCACCTTTGGCAAGGGGACAGCCAGGGCTCGGGGCTGGAGGCAGCCGTGGGCTTCATTCCCCCCTGGGTAGAACGGGATCCCTGAGAGTCAGCCAGGTGCTGCCTGTGACCCTCTGTGGGGGGAAGAAGGGGAGCGCAGAGGGATGGCCAGCAGTGCTGGGGTGCGGGGAAAGCCCGTGGGACTTTGTGCTGCAGCCTCCCAGGGAGGCAGGAGGCGCTATTGAAGTGAACCCTCTTGTCGCGTGTGCTTGGAGACGTCAGACACGGCCACAGTGACCTGACGGGACCGTGGGGAGATGCGGCCGACGGGTCGGTGACCGGAGTGAAACACCGATGCTGAGCTGAAGGCAAGAGATGGGGCATGGAATGGACAGTGGCGCTGCAGTGACACCACATATGTGTTGGAGCACTGTGGGAGAGGATGGCCCGTGGTGACTTCACCAAGGGAAGGACAGCGATGTCGCTGAGCGATGGACGGAGACATCACCGAGAGATGGATTGTGACCACGCATCCCTGGCTGCTTGTATCCAGGCGCCGAGCCTGACCCCGTCGGTTTTTGCCCGCACGCCAGCTGAGCGAGGACGCGAGGTTGGAGTGTTCTGCGAGGCGGTTCCTGGTGCTGAGGTCGAGTTCGGGGAGTTCTTCAGTGCAACTCTCAGTGCGCGACCCCAGAGCCATCGGAGGTTTTTGCCCGGTCCTGGCTCGTTCGGGCAGCCAGGACACCCAGGCGGAGCGTTCGCAGCAGCAGAGGTGAGCTGGGAGGGGAAAGCTCCCCCTGGGGAGCCGGGAGGCTCTCCTTCTTGAGGGGCCTGGGCGTTGCTCCCAGCCCTGTCCGGACCAGCGATGGACTGTGGCCTCTCTTCCTTTTCTAGCGTGACACTCGCTGCTGCAGCGCCAGCGAGAGGGAGCAGCGTGACATCCCCAGCTCCCCACAGCCCACCGCCGCACGTGGAGAGCATGGCCGCGGAGCTGGACACCCGCTGTCCAATCTGCCTGGACAGCTGGGAGGAGGCCAGCTACGTCCTGCCGTGCCTCCACCAGTTCTGCTACACCTGCATCGTGCGGTGGGCTGAGACCAAGCCCGAGTGCCCCCTCTGCAAGAGGAGGGTGACTTCCATCTTGCACTCAGTGCGGGCGGACGACGACTATGAGGAGCGGGTCATCCCACCACCCGTACCACTGGTCGTCGTCCCATTGACCGGAGGGGCTCCCGGACAGCCAGCCGCCCACGGCCTCCATCAGCCTGCAGCGGCGCGGCCACCGGCCGCGGGGCCGCTGCCCAGGGCTCCCGTGGGCGGCTTCCATGCCTCCACCTGGGCGTCCATCTTCCGCATCCACCCCGCTGTCCTCCAGCCCCTGCTGCCCTGGCTGCGCCAGGAGCTGGGGCAGCTCTTGGAGGATGCCCAGGAGGCAGCAGCAGTGCAGAGGCTCATCATCTCCAGCCTGCGCCGCTTCGGCCTCATCGAAGACTCTCTGGTGCGGGTGCTGCAGATGTCCCTGGGCGGGCGCACGAGGAGCTTTGTCCAGCAGCTCATCGACACCATCGTGCGCCAGTGCAGCGGGGAGGTCCGACGTCAGCTGGGCCTGGAGGACACCCCTGCTGCTGGGGAGCGGGAGAGCAGCCCTGATCCTGCTCCGGAGCCTCCTGCCCCCAGCCCAGGTCTTCAGGGGGGTCCCAGCAGCACCCCCAACGCTCCCCATTCCACCCACGGGGAGCAAGAAGAACTGCAGGAGGATGCCGAGGAGGCTGTGCCTGGGCCCTCCACTTCCAGCCGGGGCAGCCAACGCTCCCGTGGGAGGCCCCGGCGAGCCCCAAAGAGGAGGGCCGGCAGCTCTGAGGAGCCCTCCCAGCCCCGCAAGAAGCCACCCCACCAGCAGTGACGCTGGGAGGGTCCCTCAGGGCCTACCATACCACGGCCGGACTGGCAGCTGGGTCTTCAGGCTGGTCCCCAAGAGACCCCAGCCCCCTAGGCCTCCTTATTACACAATAAAACAATAGCAGGAAAAATGCAGAAATGGTCCTAGCATTACTAACAATGCAGGTGGTGTTGCTGTCCACACCCGTCTTGCTTTCTCTGAAATTCAAAGTCCTGACTTTGCTCTTCACCCGTCCCACTCCCCTCACACTGCAATCTCCACAAGCACCTGATCAGTGCAGCCCTGCCTGCCTCCAATCTTGACGTCGCCAAGTAGCTCACTTGTGTTGGTGACCATCAGGTCCAGTATCACATCTCTCCTGGTCGGGCTGTCTATCACCAGCCTGCGGAAGTCACCCCCAATGCACTGCAGGAGTCCCCCAGATTGCCCACAGCTCCGCCGTGCTACTTTTCCAGCTGATGTTGGGGCGGTTGAAGCCCCCCAGCAGGACAAGAGCCTGGGCTCGGGGCTGGAGGCAGCCATGGGCTTCGATCCCCCCTGGGTAGAATGGAATCCCTGAGAGTCAGCTAGGTGCTGCCTGTGAAGCCAAGCAGCTGCTCTGGAGCCACTGTAGGAGGCAGACTCTGATAAGACTAATCCGTGGTTTGTTCTAGCATGACAAATGAATGATATTGACACTGAGCATGCAACACCAAGGTTAAGGGTAACCTGATATCAACATCTGAAAACTGTGAAACCAAGACATTTGCAACATAAGTAGCTGAAGGGCTAGGCTCAAAGGGCTGTAGTGAATGGGGCTACATCTGGCTGGCGACTAGTCACCATTCATGTTCTTTGGGGCTCAGTTTTAAGGCCAGTGATGTTCAATATTTTTATCAATTATCTGGATGAAGAAATTGATGGAACAGTTAGCAAGTTTGCTGATAGTACCCAACCAGGACCTGCTGTTGAGCTGCTTGAGGGACAAGAGGGTTCTAGGTGGATTGGAGCATTAGGGACTTGTTAATGGCATCAAATTTAACAAGAACAAATGCTGGATTCTGCACCTGCAATGGCATAATGTCAGGCATCATTAACACTGTGAGAGGGGTGGCTAGAGAGCAGCCGTGTAGAAAGGGACCTGGGGGTGCTGGTAGACAGCAGCTCAACATGATCAGCAACATGTGCCCTGGCAGCCAGGAGGGAAACCCGATCCTTGGGAGCACCAAACATGGCATAACCAGTGGTCAGAAGAGGGGTTTGTCCTGCTGGATTCAGCGTTGGTGCAGCTTGCGCACCGTGTGCAGCTCTGGGCCCCACCATTTAATGAGCATGTGAAGGTCCTTTAATGTGTCCAGAGGAGAGAAAGAAAGCCAGTGAAAAGGCTGAAGGAATGTCCTGTGAGGAGCGGCTGAAGAACTTGGGCTTGTCTAGTTTGGAGAAAAGGAGGCTGAGGGGGGACCTCATTGCTCTCTACAGCTTCCTGAGGAGGGAACATGGAGAGGGAGGTGCTGAGCTCTTCTCCCTGGGATCCAATGACAGGACACATGGGAAATGTTTAAAGCTACATCAGGAGGTTCAGACTGGACATGAGGCAGCATTTCTTTACCAAGAGGGTGGTCAAACACTGGAACAGGCTTCCTGGAGAGGTGGTCGATGCCCCAAGCCTGTCAGTGCTTAAGGGGCATTTGGAAAAGGCCCTTAACAACCTGCTGTAACTTCTGCTCAGCCCTGTAGTTGTCAGGCTGTCAGACTACATGATGATTGTAGATGCCTTCCAACTGAAATATTCTTTTCTATTCTATTATTCTAGTCTAGTCTAGTCTAGTCTAGTCTATTCCTCACATACAGAGAATTCCCAAATAAATGCTAATAGTGTAAAACATGCAAAAGGAAAGATATAAAAAAAAAAATCAGTATTAATCTACCTTTATTCATCTTGCAACAAAAGGATTTTACCAATGGTATCAATAAGAACACAGTTAAATGAATGCTGAATGACTGATTTTAAAACTCACATCTGAGCTGTCTGTATCACTTTCTGGTTAGTAATGGTTCCCTTTGTTGGTTTCTATGTCTAATCAGATGTACAGGAGTGTATAAAGAACCACCTTCACATATTCTGAAAGGAAACATGAATGAAAGTATCATTACATACCAAGGAGTGTAAATGATAAAGTAGGCTCAGACTACATATAAGCTAAATGTAATACACTTTAAAAAAAAAAAAAAAGTTTTGTTTTTTTCTCTTTACAATATTTCATTCATATAATTTTTAGGGACTTCGATTTAATGAAATTAGTTTACAGGACTGAGGATCCAACAAATTGCTCTGTCTAGGTCATAGTCAGACCATGTGGCTTGTAACTCAACAGTTCAACTAGTGCTGTAGATTGTTTCTTGTTACTGGTTCTAAGCTTTCAAAAGCTCTTTGACAATCAACCTTTTGCGCCTATGAAAAAAAAATATCAACCAACCAACCAAACAAAGAAAGAACAGTATTATACTGATTTTGTGTCAAAGCTGAAGTATCAAAGGGACAGCTTGTGTAAGAAAATTGTGTGATTTGTAAGTATGGTAACCATTATGCAAATTGACATTCTTGTTCCTCTACCTTCACAATAACTTAATAGATATAGACAATTTGGGTGCATTCAACACAGATGATGAGACAGCTACCACAGAACTGGAGATTAAATAGGTGATAAAACTTGGAAAACAAACAAACAAACTTGGAAAAATAAGGGGGTATGGTTAAGGGCTATGAAATTATGAATAGTGTGTGGAAGGCAAATATGGAATGGCTGCTCAAGATTTCTTCTATTAAAAAAAAATTGTGAGGGATCAAATTGTCAGGCAGAACTCTTTACACAGACAAAATTTTCCATACAGTGAATAATTAAATGATGGGATTGACTGCCACAGGATTCTCTGAACATAAACATTATAAACGAAATTTTAGAAGCAAGTAGACTAAATAATGGAAGAAAAAAAAATCAAGTAAAAACCACTAAACACAAAGATACATTTATAAATTCCATTCACAAGTTATGTATTGCCTAGAAGGGCATATCAAAGGAAACATCACTATATTCCCATCTTGCTTGCAAACTCTTCCCCTACACAGGTGCTTTTGGCCATTGGCATGAATAGGATTCTGGGCTAGATGGACTTTTGGACAGGTATAGTACAATATAAATATATTTATTTCAGATTTTTATAAGATATTTGGTCACACAATTTATAGAATGAACATTAACTCAGTATGAGTAAGCTCATTTCTCAAGACAAAAGAGGAAAATCGAAAGTGGTTAACCACACATAAATCTCTAATTAGGTGTCAGGATGTATATTAACACATTTCAATAATTTTAGGCAAAAGAAATTACAAAATATAAGAAGGCAACATGGCTTACCTTAATAAAAAAAACTATGTTTGATTTTTTTTCTTATGAAACTTTTTAATATTCTTTAAATGTGGGACTTAATGTGTGCCAATGAAAACTTGGTTTTTGCTTCTTTAGGGGAAAAGTCAACCAAATGAAGTAATCCATGCAATATTTCCTTGATATTTCTTCTCCAATGTCAGAATTTCTTGAATGTTTTATAACTCATAATAAATAACCAGTGGCTCCAACTTAAGAATTACTACTTTTTTTTTTTTTTTTCTCATATCGTGGGATATATTTTGAATAAGATATTTTCTAAAATTAAAGAAGGCATTTAGATGTATTTGCTGGCATTCTGTGGTAAGCCTGTTGTGAATTAATCTCCATCTGTTCCAAAGAGAGTTCTTCTTTCCTTAGGAATTATCACCAATCCCTATTACTGCCTCTTGTAATTTGAAAATCCATTTGTTATCAGTGATTTACGAAGCTCATGTGTCACAGTCATCCTTCAGAAAGCAAAAAGGTGGCTGATGTGCCCTGCTTTAGTCTGGAGATCTCTATTGAAACTTGGAGGATTTACAATAATTTGCAGCTCTAAGGAACGGTGGTATGAACTTGTTGTTACTGTAAAATTTACTATGCAGTATGTGAATTACTCATTCCCTTTTATGATGACCAATATTTTCAGGTGAAGATACAAAGAGAAAGGAAAGTTTGGTTACTATCTGTTTCAGCCAGTTCCTACCTTGATTTGTTTTGCTGTTTTGTGAACTCTTCAACTTTACAGAATAAAGAAGTCATTTAGCGGAAGCCACGCGGAGCTCAGAAACTCTGTTTCACAGCAAACTCTGCATTTGGTCCAAACATATTGTAACTATTTCTACATCTATAAAAAGTTAATTTTGAAAAAACGTTCTGAGCAGAGATTGTCAAAACCAATATTCACTCTGTAACTTTGAACATAGCTGAAAGAATTGCCAAACTTGTCAAATTAATTCTGCAAATTACCAGAAAGCAGTTCAAGGATACCAGACCTTTCAAACACATTTCTAATGGAAAAATGAAATACAGCTGTCACCACACTTCACAATAGCTGGTATCCTTAGAATGGTGTCTTGAGACACGATTCACGGATTTCAAATCTATTTTGCCACAGAGCTTTCGTCCTCTGGCACAACCCTTCCACCTGGGCTATAGGGAGGTGTGTAACAAAGGCCCAATCATTACTACTGTTGTAGAACTAGTGTGAATCTATTATTCTGCAAAAATATAGAGAGGCAAATTCTACAACTAGGTGGTACCTCTTGAAAGATGTCTGGTTTTGTCATAGAAGCAGCATGGACTGTGATAGCTAAAGCAATAACTCAGGATGTGAAGTAATATCAGTGGATAAGGCTTTAAGTATGTGTTTGAGAGGGAGATGTCACTTCTGTGGAATTATGTTTATAGGCATCAATAATTTCCTATGTTACATAAAGAAGCCTAGTATGTTAAAAGGAACTACAAATCTAATTTATTTGGGGATTTAAAAATCTAATGTAATGGCAAGAAATGTTTTATGCTATCTTTCTGTCAGTAGCAACAGATTATGAAGTCTTGATCAACATGCTAAAATTATAAGCCAATCCAAACAGAAATGCCCAGACCGGTGTTAGAAGAATCAGCTTCTTGGAGCAAGGCAGGAATAGGATTGATTGGAAGGCTCTTCAAAGGGTCAGGCACAGATTTTAAACAAATATTCTTAAGAAGAAATTACAACAGCAAAACAGCAGAGATATTTTTGCTAGATACCCTATATCCTGCATCTAACAAAAAGCCCCTGGAATTGCTTTTCAATAATTTGTACTAATTTCAATCCAAATAACTTTCAGCAGCATTTAAGCAGATGTATTGAAGCTATTGACAGCTGCTGAAAACAGTGTTAAAATAATAAATAAACTACTCATTAATGATGAAGAGTCAGATTCTTATCTATCCTTAGTATTATTAAATCAAAGGCAGCGCTAGTGAAACCTGGTTTGTTACCTTTCATTTTAAATGAAGGCTAAGAAATTGAAAGCTTACTATAATCAAAGCAGATTTCAAAAGTATACAAAGTCCCTACACAATACTGGATCGTGAAGCTGCCATCACTGAATGAACAACAGATCATGCTTCTGGGGCAGAGATTGAAATGGTCACAAAGAGTGCTATTCCTTGTGTGGTCTCAGGTGTCCCTGACATAACTTGTCATCACAATGACCTACATCTATATGTGAAGAAGAGCAAAGTAAGACTCAGGATGCCTATAGTTTGACCTGGAAGAAATAACATGCTACAGTCACACCCAAGGTACACAATCAGACCATAAACAGACCAAATGAGCTCTCTGCTGCAATGAAACTTCAAAGGAAATTGGCTAGATGACTATCTAACTTGAAAAATATACAAATCATCTGCTTAGCTTTAGTTCTGTTAAAAGGAGAGGAGGGAGCGTATTTCCATTCTCGAACAGAATTGGTAATAACTTGTTTATCCACATGTTAAGGAATGAATTGCCATAATGCAGAAGTAAAGCAGCAGGTAAGAGGGAGGCTCTGAGTTCTGGGTCATGGCTCAGGCAAGTCTGTTCCCTTGGAAGTGCTTCATCATGTGGTGCCACACTACATGCTTTTGCAAACAGAACTATCCAGGCACAGCAAGGTTTTTGCTGACAGAGAGCAATGCCACAGTCAGATTTCTTAAGAAAACTGTGTACCTGCGGCTCATCACAGATTCAGTAAACATTTCTCAAAATAACACGTTAAGCCTTCTGCTTCTACTAATGAGGTTTCAGCCCTTCTTCAGGTCACTTATAATTCAGTTATGTCAAGAAAAATAAGGCAGAAATGTTGCAAGAAATAACAAATATGTTTTAATGATGAATGCTACTGCTAAACCATAAAAACTTTTCTAAACCTATGAAAACAGAGGTCAGAAGACAACATTGGATTTCATATCATATTTCTTATGTCAGAAGAAGAGACTGTAATTATTTTGAAAAGTAACATTGTTGATATAGTCACTTAATATTTACCTAAAACTGACACTTCAGTATTTTGGAAGTTGAGACAAGAACAAAGAATTTCCTTTTAGTTGATGGTGTTTGGAAGTTTTAGACCCATTTCACCTTTCATCTTGAATGTCAATGTGAGGCTTTCAGTCACTATGTTTTTTTGATCTGGTAAGATTTTTTAAAAACAGTTCCCACTATAATAAATATAGCTAAGATCATTATACTTTTAAGGACAGATGCAATTAACAATCAGAAAAAGAAGGCCCTCTCAGAAACAATGCTTTAATTTGATTGTAAAAAAACCAGATCTCAACAGATATGCAGTAAGACTTTCTAGTTCATGTTGACCTTTTTATCCAAAGGCCAGAGGCAGGCAGGGTATGTGAAACTAGGGCACATTTGAAGCTACACCACATGTGGTAAGGAGGAAAAGTAGTATCCAGTGGATACAGCTGGAGATGAAAAATTTGGATTATATTTTTTGAATTTTTTGGGGACTTAAAATAAGTTATTACAAAAATGCCTTAAATGGTTGCAACTGAAACTCACTCTTTTTAAAAGCATACAACTATATGATTTACTCAAAACAATCACAAAAGGTGTTTAAATATTTTGTAATATAATCCTCTCCTCGCTGTAGTGATTGTTCAAGGTTTGTATCAGTAGCACTGATGTTCTTCATTTCTGATCCTCAAATCAAACATGTTCTAACCCTTCTTGTAAAAGAAAGCAGACACTATCACCTATTTGTTAATTCAATATCAGCTGTGACTATAACCATCTCTCACATGTTACTCATTTTGCATGTTTTATTGTTTGCTGCACAACTGGGGGGCTTGGTGGATGAGGGGAGAGCAGTGGGTGCTGTTTATTTCCATTTCAGTAAGGCTTTTGACACTGTCTCCCAAAACATCCTCATAGACAAACTGATGAAGTACAGACTCAATAAGCAGAAAGAGACATGGTCAGAAAATTGGCTGAACTGTCAGGCTCAAATGAATGTCATAAGAGACACAAGTCCAGCCGGCAGACAGTCACTTGACCTTAGGGGTCAGTACCGGGGAGAGTCCACTGAGGGTCCACAAAAATGTTTCAGGAATTGGAGTGTCTGAATATAAGGAGAGGCTAAGAGAGTTGGGACTGTTCACCCTGGAGAAGAGAAAGCTCAGGGGTGTGTTACAGATGTGTATACATACCTGGGGGTGGGATGACAGACCAATGGAGTCACGCTGCCTTAGTGGTGTCCAATGGTAGGACAAGAGGCAAAGGGAAGAAACTGAGATACAGGAAATACCATTTAAACAGAAAAAAGAAATGTTCTTAATGTCAGGGTGACTGAGCATTAAATGAGGTTGCCCAAAGACGTGGTAGAGTCTCCATCCTTGGCAATATTCAAAACTCAAACTGACCCAGAGCTGGGCACCCTGCCCTAGCTAACTCACTCTGAGCAGTGAGGTCAGACTAAACAATCTCTAGAGCTCCCTTCCAACCTCAACTATTCAATGATTTTATCATTTAATTCACATAATAAATTCCTCTAAACAGGCTTCTTACTGTCTTCTATATTAAATAAAGCATATTGTGATGATCTACAGAAATCCCCAGTGACAGATTCAGTTACGCTCTGAACTGATCTAGAGGCTGTCATGTTTCCCTAGCAGGACACTTGCAAAAGGAGGGTCTTCTACTTTCTCTGACATGTTTTTTTTTTCAAAGACTGAAGAATTATTACCACCTGCAAAACATTAACTGAATAAGCAACACCAAATAATTTAAAGCATCTGCTTTTTGTGAGCAAATCTGAAAAAACAAACTGGAAGCTTTCTAATAAAAATGCTGTCTATCAGTATAATGAAGTAGTCTGACAAGTTGCCCAATCCTTTCATGGCTGGTGCCTTTTAAAACTACTCCCTGATGTGCAGCTGTTTGCTGAAGTTTCTGAAGTCTGTTTTGTCTTGCCAGCATTACTACCCTCTCTCACAGTTCAAAGACATGCCATGCAAAGCACGGTATTTTTATGACATTAACAATTTTCATTGTTTATTATTTTATCTTTCCCTGAGAGTGCCAGATATTTCTCAGAAGAAATATCAGAGAAACACATGGGCTTGCTTTCATCTCATTGATAGTCTTCATGCCTAATACAGCACATTTCCTTCCATGGTACAGAAAAAGCAGCTTCTTGTGGTCAATAATTCACTTCCCTTATCATCTATAAAACTCAGGACCAGTGCAGCCTTCTCTCATATGCAGTTGCCACCTGCACACAGAGCTATAGGCTGAAACAACATAATGAACAGTTATTTTGCCCTTCCCTGGGATGAAAGAAGAAAAGAGATTGAAAAGCCCGTTCATTCCTCCCCTTCTAGCCCCTTGCTGATGGCAAGTTCAGCACATCTGGATTACTATGTAACCTGGGCATTGGCTTGGACACAGACTTTGTTCAAGAAGGTTCCAGTCTTACACTGAGGTTATGCTTGATTGCCACTGGTTTTTCTTTTTGTTTTGAGAAGTAGAGATCCCTGTTCATTTGCATAGCAAAACCCTGAAAGCTTTTTTGTCACATTTCTATTAGGGCTTTTCTTCCTTTGACTATGTTTTCCTGTTTATATGCATGAAGAACAAAATACTTTTCAACTTGTTATTTTGGCCCTGACACAATCTTCTGGGCAGTTTTTCACCAACACTTTTTTCCTTTTCTCTAGTAAATAGAAGCCATTGTCCTTTTCCCCATCTCTATGGCTCTTTTGGGCCCACAACTCTATCTACTATTTTCCATTTTTACTGAGATATTGAATTCAGTATTCCATCAACTACATTCTCCTGAAATATCTCTGGTGCTTATAAGCAGCACTCAAAACCAGTCTTCACTAGACTGCCTAGAAAAGCATGATAATTCAGTTTGTAGTTTACTTATCATACTGACCCACAGTATCTCAATCCCCCCTTGTGCTTGTCTCATGGTAACTAACATCACTAGGTTTATATTGTTAGATTTTTGACAAAAAAATCACACAGTGGACTCCTGGTCCATGAATCAGGCTTGTTCTCATTAAAGTAATGCTATTATTACTCTTTGAGATAATGTGAGTAATGAGGTAATAATAGTTGCCACAACTATTATCATCATCATCATCATCATCATTTCTTAATATTAATTCTTTAAGCTATTTATCTTGCTACGGTGTGAAACTGCCAATATCACAGAGTAATAAGCTCAAATACAGACTTTCAGGAATAAAGAGAGCGCCTCTAGTCCTACAATCACTAAGCTTTTACCAGCAGGTGGTGCTCATGTGCCGCTAAATAAAATGACTACACAGTCCTCCAATTTCAGGCATGTTTCCCACATAGCAGAACAAAACCCAGTAATTTACGAAATCTCTCATTCGTCTTGAAGAGATTGTCAAGATAAGGAACAAATATCTTTCTTCCACAGGAGATGGCTTTTCCAAGATTTTTAAATTAGGTATTTGTCTCATTCTACATGCAGACTGACAGTGAAATAGGTTTTCAGAGCCGTCCAGTATTCGTCTGGGCACAAAATAGTGAGAAATAATTTCTATTTTTTTACAAGAAGAGAATATGTAAGGTGGTATAAGTATGGAATATTTAAATGTGTATTACTAAACACCTGATAAGAAGCTGCAGTTTTGATAACTGATTTTTACTATTCTGGATTAAGAAAATGTTTTTTAAAGACAAAAGGTGAAGATAACAACATATTATCAAAAACTAGCTCAAAAGGGGTTCCTTTAAATTAAACTGTGAGGTGTCTGTGTAACAAGAATCTATAAAGAAAAATTATTTTAAAACCCAACACTTTTATTTTTGCACTATCTTTCATCCCATGGGAACACAGAAATTATTTTACAGGTTTTGGTATGTAATATTCAGAATTTCAGAAGTTCTATTTGGAAAGCTGATTTGGAATGGTGAAAATCACATCCTCTCCATTTGTCATCATTTGCTTCTAAGTTCTTGAAAACTACATCTTGGTCTGAAAATTTGTTTAGTCTGCCTTAAAAAAATGGTCTCATTCATTGATTTTGAATGTGGGGCTGAACCACAAGAGATCAGAAGATGCTCTTCTGTTATGTCTGTGCATCCATGGATTCACTGCTAGCCCAGAGCACAGCATCTCCAGAGATATTCAAACTATTCTGGCATCCAAAAAGGCACAATGCAATGGCAGTGCTATGGTCACCACAGTTTTTCCTTGCTGTATGGCCCTGTAAACATGTAGCCTTCCCTGCAGACCTCTTTGTCTTGCTCAAGTTACCTACTGGGTAAAAGCATTTAGTTGCATTTACAGATTAGATGAACCAGGCGGACACCTCCCCAGTCTGGGTAGCATAGTGCCTGCCTGTATCTTTTGCTGCAGGGTGTGACCATTATTCTGTCAACCTGAATTAATATTAAGATGAATTAATCTTAAGCTTTATTAAAAACAAAGAAACAAACAAAACCAGCCAAACAATCAAAAAAAACACCACACACACAACCAAAAAAACCAAAACAAACAAATCAAACAAAACAAACAACCAAAAAACCAAAACAAACCAAACAAACAAAACAAACAACCAAAAAAACCAAAACACACACACACAAACCCACAAAAACAAACCACCAAATGAACAAAACCTAAACCAAACCACCGAACAACAACAGAACTACAACTAAAGAGAAATAGGCAATCTAGTGTGGCTGAATAATTTCAGTATTCAAATCTAGATGTTCATTACACTAACTATCTGCTCTCTTGACAGAGCCTATCATCTTCACACCACTACTTATTGCCATACTACTGGGTTGAAAAGTTTAGCCAAAATCCAGGGCCTTGTTGGTTTCCTTCCATTAGGATCAGGAATGGGGATTCTGAGTTCAGGTAGTCTCCGCACATATTTACATAAAAATGCAGTTGAGGCTCTCTTTTCGTAAAGATACTAAAACCCAGCAATAGGCAGATTCTTCAGTTAGAAACAGCGCAATCCATTGTCCTGGCAAGTTCTCTGTTCAGGAACCTCTATCCCCCTTTAAGTACATTTTATGACTATTCTAAAAGTTCTGCTATTAGAAGCTATTTTAACTTGCTGCTGAAGGTGACTGATAGCACAATAGTAAACTCTCCCCTAGGCCCAGGGAAAGCAGGAGATCACCTCCATTTCCTTTACATGTACATACAGTGACTGTGGATACAGTACTTTCACCCAGGGTGCTGGCAGCTGGATCACATTTGGTCCTTTACAGGAAAAACCAAGAAAGGAAAAACATCCTCAGGCAACTCAAACGTGCTATCTCAGTCTGTGGTAAGGCAGCAGAAAGCTATAGAGACATATAGCACTGTTTTGCTTCTAATCACCTTTGCTTGGTTACCAACTAAGCAGGTATTGATTGCATTGAGAGAAATTGGGCATTGTGTGGCAGTGGACTCAGATCTCTGAACTACAAAAGGAATGAGCATCTGCAAAATAAACACCATTTCCACTTCTGTATTATTTGTTCTTTATGCATGAGCAATGAAGGAAGTTATTTTCAAATCTGGTTTAGCAGAAGGCCAAGGAACAAAAGGAATATGCCTCATGAGGAAGAAAAAGTACATCTGCCAGAGTTGTCCTCACTTTGGTTTGTTTCCTGGAACTAACCCTGCCTCCTGGAATACTGTGTCCAGTTCTGGGCCCCTCAGTTCCAGAAGGACAGGGAACTGCTGGAGAGGGTCCACCGTAGGGCAACAAGGATGATTAAGGGAGTGGAGCATCTCCCTTATGAGGAAAGGCTGAGGAAGCTGGGTCTCTTTAGCTTGGAGAAGAGGAGACTGAGGGGTGACCTCATTAATGTTTACAGATATATAAAGGGTGAGTGTCACGAGAATGGAGCCAGGCTCTTCTCAGTGACAACCAATGGTAGGACAAGGGGTAATGGGTGCAAACTGGAACACAAAAGGTTTCACTTAAATTTGAGAAGAAACTTCTTCTCAGTGAGGGTGACAGACACTGGAACAGGCTGCCCAGGGAGGTTGTGGAGTCTCCTACTCTGGAGACATTCGAGACCTGCCTGGACATGTTCCTGTGTCACCTCATCTGGGTGTTCCTGCTCCGGCAGGGGGATTGGACTAGATGATCTTTCGAGGTCCATTCCAATCCCTGACATTCTGTGATTCTGTGATTCCTTTAGTAGAGCTTAAATGACTTTAAGTCTGAATTACATCTTCCTAGACCTTGCCCATTCCTCATTAGGAGGTTCTTTTCTTTCTCTTTCACCTCTTCTCTAAGGAGCTCAGAAATACGGTAACTTGCACAGTTGCAACTGTGCAGTGTTTGTTCCCCTCAAAAGAACAACATGAGGCTCCCTATAGAAGGAACCAGACTCAACAGCTGCTCCAGTTTTTTTGTCTGTATTTATTTAGGAAACAAGGCTCACAAGAGATCGCACTCATTACACACGTCTCTGTAAACTAAGCATTCTCCTCTGTTTAGGTTCTCAGGTATCTTGCACAATACAAATTTCAATTAAACCTTTTCCCACAGCACACATTCCTAGTATTTTTCTTTCATTTTCTGAAGTTCGATAAGGGCTGAGCCAAAAGCACAACCTCAGCATCATTCAGTTAAAGAATTACTCAACCAGCACATACGAGAACTCAAGCTTCACCAGGTCCAGCACTCATTGAAATATTTCTTGTTCTGTGGAGTCACACCAGTATCTCTGGAAAGGATGTTACACTGCCTCTCATCCCACACTTCCACCTGGTGCCTGAAAGCCCTTCAGTAACAGACTGTAGGCATTTCTTTCCCAGAGTTTCTCAGAAAGCATGGACTGCATAGTCACTGTCGTTTCCTCACAGCTAGTCAATCTACCAAAGTAATGAGATTGTAGCATTTTTTCCTTTTTATAGACTTGGACTGTCAGAAATCCACTTTTTGTTCAGGGTTTCTAAGGGTAGCTTCTGCTCAGACACATCTCAGTCAGCAGACCTGAAACCTCTGACCGGCAGGTTAGTATAAGCTTTGGAGGACTGTTATTGCAGAATTGTTAAACACAAATAGAGCAAAGATATGTCTACACTGGATGTGGAGTTACTCAGCCCACACAGAACTGAGGACTTGCCGCCTCACATGTGGAGTCATATTGGCACCTTTTCTATGGAAAGATCTGAACCACAGATCGATTTTTGCAAGTGTACACACAGACTGATGTCTAAACCAAAAGGACAACCTCCCCCTTAAATAAAATGCTGTATTTTACAAAAATGGCTTTTTCATTCTTACGTACCCTCAGTAGACAAAACATATTAATACATTACTATATATGCTGTTGTCTCATTAACTGTATATCTTCTGCAGTATTCTTTCATCAATAGTTCTGAGAGGCTAGATAGTGCTACACATCCAAGCAGCAGCAGCATGAAGGTTACAAGACTACCCTGTGTTGGACAGTTCTGGATCCCAGTTTGACTGACACCTACTTCATGTGTTTACATGGTGTTTTATACATTTTATACTGACTTGTAACTTCTAGTAGCACTACATTTGCCTAGTATGCTTACAGTTCTTTTTCACCTGCAAGAACTCTGCATACGTTAACTAACATAATCCTTTTAATCTTCTAAATTAATCTCTTCAGTATATATTGTTATTTCTTCCCCTTCACACCAAAATAGTAAGGACCAAGTTCAAGAGTTGCTGCTACAGCATTAACTCCATATCTTAAAGACATCAGCACACACCTCACCAACATCCACATGAAACACAGAATTCTACTGCAGAAACATTTCAAGTTTTGCTTGAAAGCAGTAGAAACTTACCGTACACTGAAAATAAATTGGATAAGACTTTCTTACTGCATACAAGATAATGAAAAGAGTTTTTGAGAAAATGTTTTTATAAAGGAGCTATCAGAATTACAAAAAGAAGTCTAAGAAAAAGCCTAATACTTACAAAATACTGGTGGCATATGCACACATGTAATAAACTATTCCTTTTAAAAGATCACTGTAGCATGTGTGTCATCTTTTACACAATAATTCAGTATTAAAAAAGCATTGCATAAGGCAGAAATAGGTTCATTCTCTAACCTAATACATAGGATGTGTTCTTCAGAGGTAACAAAGATGAATGTGGAATTAAAAGAGAGAAAGGATTGGTTAATCAGGACAGGTAGTTTTAGTGAAATCATAACTTGACTTCAGACAAAATGGATTAACCTTTTAAAAATAAACAGAAGGTTTGATGCAGGTCACTTCTTTGAGGAGAAAAGGATTTACGGAGATGTCATGTGCTTCAGTAGGAAATGAAACAAATCTAGTTCTAAGAAGAATTTGAAAGCTGAGAAAAGAAAACCTGCCTGTTCTAATAATGTTAAGTGCTGCCAGTGGAAACGTTAATTTTCTTTTGGTTATAAAATTTGGATCAGACTGGAAAATGAAGTGCTTGAATGTTAAGGACTGAGGACAATCTTTCTCTAATTATGCTCTCCCTGTAATTCTTTCTTGAACTTTATCCTGAGTAATCTTCACATGCATGCATTGCATTCTGAGTCATTAAGAGTTTTTTTCCACCTTGTTTTGAATGGACCAAGGACCTGCTCCAATAGAGCGACTGCTGTACTCTAAATCAGTAGTTCTCAAACTATTGTTTGCAGTCATCCACAGAAAGCTGGCTTGTCACATGATGCTGGCTGTAACCTTGTGAACAGAAATAAAAGACACTAGAAAGATGTATTAAATACTTTCCCATGACATGGTCTCCGCAAATAAACCTGAATTGACCATGCAGTACTCTAAGAGAATTGGTAGTGTTCTTTGACAAATCTTGGATACTGGATGTGATTTCGTACACGTCTAAACATTCAGAGGCTTTCCACTGCTTCCCTGGAGGATCAGAACTACTTACCGCAGAGAAATCTGTATGAGAACAACAGTAAAGAGCCGCAAAACCAAAGAGAGGAAGGCAAAATAAAACCAATAAACTTCAGGAAGGTAGATTCCAGTAAACTCAGGGAAACATTTGTTAAGAATTTGTGGCAGACAAGTTCATGGGGAAAAGGAGTTAAAGAGACCTGGCAATTCCTCAAAGAAATGGTATTGAGGCACAAGTACAAACTGGTCCAATGCAGAGGAAGGATGGAAAATGTAGAAAGAGACCAATCTGGCTAAGTCATGAGCTTGTTATTAGCCCCAAACACAGGAAGAGAGCACAGAGAAAGTGGAAATTAGGTTAGCCTGCTAGGGACAAGTGTTTTTCAGAAGACACAAAACTCAGGCCAAGGTATAAACAGCTGCAATTAGCAAAGAAGACCAAGAGTGAAAGGAGATAAATACATAAGTAATAATTACATTATGAACCATAAGAAAACAAGAATGATAGAGCTTTGCTCCACAGGAGAGATGAAAAGTTACAGAGCTTCAGAGTTCACTAAAGAGATCATTTATAAATGGGTAGCTAAAACACTTAGTTGAGTGATAAAACATAAGCCTTTAAATTAAAATAAGGAAGGAATAAGCTAGGCAATTTTTAAATACGTTATAAATGAAAGTAGCTTAAAATAATTTTCACATCAGCTTGACCCACTATCAATATTTACTTAGCAAAATTCCTGATAAAGCTTCAGAGCATAAGTAGTCCTCTAAGCACCTGTGAAATGAAAAACAAACAAACAAACCCACTAAGATGAGTAGGCTCTACAGAGCGAAAATGCAATACACAACTTGAATGGGGAAGAAGGAGATTAAAAAAAACAAAAACAAAAACAAAAACAAAACATCACCAAAAAGTTTAATTACAGAAAAAAATCCTCTAACAAATAAACAACTTGCAAACATTGTCAAGAATAATGTTTTAGGTAGCTCTGCAAGGAGCCCAGAGTTGGACTTGATAATCCTTGTGGGTCCCTTCCAACTTGAAATATTCTATGACTATATGAAATCATGTCAAGTCTTTTATTATAAACTAACAGGGCTTGCAACTGAGGATGCAGCAGATGATGCCATGTTTCCAGACACTAGTAAGGCTTTTGACAAGTGTCCAATATAACATTCTCATGAGCAGCTCAGGAAAGGTTTTTGTTGATTCTCCTAACATAAAGTGGGTGAATAATTTGTTGGAAAATCATATCTAGAACGTGCTTATTTATGTTTACATGTCAAAAAGTAAGGAAGCATAGAGTGGTGCCATGATTTTAATGAACCCTAGCAAGCATGCACAGAAGTATTATATGAAAGCAAGAGTAATCAACCAATTGTACAAATCCTGTACATGAGACAACTGGCTAAGGAGGAACTAAGTATAAATCACAAACTGAACATGAGCCAGGATTGGCTTACTGCTACAGAAGAGGCAGGGCTCAGACTAGGTTACATAAGCAGAATATGTACCACAAAACAAATGAAGTAATCTGTCTAGTCTGATCAGCATCGATAAAACCACATGGTATACAGAGTAGGGTATCCATTTTGGGGAAATGCACTTCAAGAAAGACTCAGATCCACTGGGCAGGCTGTAACAGAGAGAAACAGGATTTTCAGACATGTAGAAAACATTACCCACATGAAACATAACCAAAAGAAGCCTGAAGAGGAATGTGATAAGTCAGGAATATAAACATAATCGTAAAGAGAAAGATAATGTTTATAGGTGCAGTAACTGCCATCAACTGATGGACCTATTTTTCTATGTATGTAAGGACTAAAATTCCGAAATCTTAGGCACATTCCCATTGTTCCCATCAGGCATTAAAAAGTATTGTAGAAGACAAATTGAAGTTGTGTTTATCCTTTCATTACTGTAATGAAAATATACTACATACCACTCATAATTTCATAGTCAGCTCCAACTCAGAACTGCTGTGTTCCTAAGCTGATGCAAAGTGTAATACATATACAAACTTTACTCCCAAATCCTTCATATTTATTTAATGCTTCTTCACTTTCCTTTTAAGGCAACACATCACCCAAAACTTAGTAATGCTCTTCTTTACAGCTTCCTTTCATGTTCTTCTCCCCTTCACAGTAGCCACCAAAAATGCCATCTAGGTACCTTTAATAATCTGTCTTGCACACACTCAGAAAGCCCTCTTGAAACATCTCTGAGAAAATAAGACTACTCGTTTTCTGATCATTCTGCAACATCCACTTTCACAATTAAGCCTGTGCAACTAAAACACAAGTGAAAAATGGGGAAAATTCACAGCAGACCAATTATGAAAATTCTCATGCTTAAATTTAACCTTTGAATGTGACTGATTGTGACAATGGAAAATTTGTGGCTATCTCAATTTATAGTGTTTTGAAATCAGGTTTATCCACTGGCCAAAGGTACTGAACATTCAAGTTTCATGCAAATATACAGTACAAGATGAGCTGCTTCTACAACACACTTTTCCTCAGTTTTTCTCAAGGTATTTTAGAAGACATTAAAGTAATTAGAAAAAAAATACCCAGTCAAGTAGCTCACCTGTGCAAAACAAAATACATCTTAAAGATGAAGGTTAACCACTCTCTTGCATCTCAGTATGCAAATCCCGTTGAATCTATTCTTAGGAATAATTCTTAGTGTTGGTTTCTGGTTTTATTTTATTTTACCTTATTTTTTTAAAGATATTTTTCCTTTTGTTGTTTGGTTTTTGTTTCCCACCGCCCCCCCGCAACCTCCACCCCACCAAGTGAATGAGAGAGAAATCCAGATCTGAGAGATATCCTTCTTGGAACCATGACAGCTGAATCAATTTCCAGAACAGCTAGACTGACAAAGACACAGCCATTGATATGTTACACAGAGAATGCACAGAAAGTATTCTTGAAAGAAAATGAGATTCATTACTCCTTCAAAATGTTATGGTAAGAAATGATTAATTCATAAGTCAGCAAATGAATTAATACAGAATAACTCATACTGTGTTTTGCACACTCAGGCTAAAATCTTCCCTCCTTAAAATGCTGGTCCCAGAATCTGAAATGTATTCGGAAACTCTTTAGAAGACTTATTTTTTTTAAAACTGTTACTCAGTTGTTGTCTTGACAAGAAACTGAAATTCTCAAATCTCTGATACTGCATTTTGAAGGGTTATTTAACAGGTACTCAAACAGGTGCTACAGAAGAATGTTTGAGATTTCAAACATTATATAAACTGCTACTTTTCTATGCTGTCACCAGTAGATAGTAAAAATTCAGCCTCTCACACTATATAAGTGCAAGAGGACATGTAAGGGCAGGTACATGGGTGCAATCACATAGGTAGAAGAGCATGATAGAGCCACGTGTATTGCATGACTGAATATTGCTATGTTCTTGAGGATAAGGGGCTTTAAATACTTGCAGACAATACCTAAACAACAAGCTGATGTGTTAGATGCAGTGATTCCATATTTAGGTAATAGCTATGAAAATTTGATTAACATTTCAAAAATCAACCACTGAAGAATAAGGAAATCCCATCTGCAATCTTAGCTTTTACAAGTTTACAGTAATTTCACACTGAGTATCCTTGCAGATATCCTGCTCCAACAAATGGTATGTTCCTAATCCAAAAAGTTTTTGAGTTTTTGTAATACGATGTGAGGAAAAGATAGCTTCTTCTGCCATCATTTTGGCAACAGCTAAGCTCCTGCAAGAAATTCCAGCCCAAGACAGTTGAAGTTGGGAAAAATTCAGAGCACTGGAAAAGAAGATTTCATAAAGCTTTAACAGAAAAATGATATAAATTTATTAGTAACAATCCTGTAACGTGCACACAGCTGCCGACACAGACAGACACGCATAACTTTTCCAGACTGGCAAAAACGGTAGTGTAACTTTGTGCCATTCTGGCAGTTACAACAGTAGTAAAATAGGCAAAGGTATCATTAGTATCCCTAACACAAACTTGTTTAGTAAGTAACACCGAGGCAACCTGATTTTTTGTTGTGACACTTGAATTCTGACTGGATATGTTATAATCTGGTTTTATTTGTTTGTTTGTTTGTGGGTTGTTGGTTTGTTCATTTGTTTGTTTCAGTTTAGACCAGTGGTACTTTTATCATGCAGTGATCAGAGTTATGCAGTGTTCACGTTTTTTTGTAAGGGATGGTACTGTCTCCTTCAGACATGAGAACAAGCTGTAGCCATTTCCAGTCAGCAGTAACTGAAGAGAATAGTACCACTCATTTGAAGTTTAATCCAGGAGGATCACAGCACTAGTTCCAGTGTGCTGGTTGTGTTTCTGTCCTCAGAGTGACCTTAGAGGTCTCCTGTTCTCTGTCTCAGCATCAATGCAGGAGGTCCCCTGAGAACAGATATTCTCTAATACACCTTCAGGAGGCTAGAGGAATTAAATAATAGATGTAAGATTTATTTACAGGTAACTGGGATGCTGCAGTGTTACATTTCTGTGCCACATGGTTCAAAACATTTTACAAAACACCAGATGATTGCAGGCTGGCAATGAAAGGAAGCAATTTAAGTAATGTATCTAAAGAGCAAGGAATGGGTTTTTTTGAGGTCGAATCACAGTTCCTGCAAAATCAATTGATTCAATGAGACCAGCTGTTCATACTGGTAAGGTAACTTTAGTTGTTTGTAAAGGTAGATCTAGTGTTAATTTATAAATTGCATAAATACAATTGAAGTTCATACTCTATTATTTAGAATTTCCTCCTTTATTTAGACTACAAGACTTACTTTACCCACTAATCATATTTTTGAGGAAAAGAAACACCTCGTTTTATCAATAGAGTTCTTATATACAAATATTTCTCTTCAACTGTACTTACAATGCCACAACAGACACAGCAATTCTTTGAGCTGAGAAGAACTAAGTGATGGTAGAGAAGACATTTGCCTGCTCTATCTCGAGTCTTGATTTTCATTTATGACCACTGCTGGAGAAGCGAGTTTGATTAACACTTTCAGTGTGGCACAGAATGACCATTCTCATATTCTGATGTGGAGATTCTTCCTGTTCAGGAGCAAAAAATGATTGACGTGATTAAGTGCAGTTTAGCAGATGGAAACTGCATTATAATATGCTAATCTCTGTTTCAGCTCAGATGTTTGATAAACATGAGTTTATTTCTGTCTATACAACTCAGAAGTAAAAAAATCTGTACTACACAGAGGAGTGTTGATTTATCACATCTGCTCCTCGCAGTGTCGTTTTAGCAACTTATTTTTACTGCACAACTGAGCAAAAGGTAGAAAAATAGCTATAATTAAAGAAGGAAGAATTATGTATTAATAATAAATAAAAATATCTGAAAAATTACTAAACACATGGCTTACATACACATCTTTTTCTAAAGAGACTTCTGAGATATTTGCTCGATTCATCTACATAGTCCCTGGAATAAGGTTAGGGTGCATCTGTAGACACACAAAGTTGTCTGAAAAAACATATTAAACTGTCTGAAACAGAGATGTTTAACAAAAGTAAATTAAAGAGCGTGACACTGGAAACAGAAGACTATTGGAAGCTTTAGAAAGGTAAGTATTGTGAAAAGAATACAGTCACAATGGCCAGATTGCCAGTGGGTTTAAGAAAATATTTTCCAGTGCAAAAGGAGCATAGCATTCCATCCCCTGACTAGAATGCCTAAAACTTCCAGCCCACAAGCAATAAGAGGAAACATCTAAACAGTCCCACTGTAGCATAGATCCTCAGTCTTTGTCTTGCATCACTAATATGAGACTTTACCATTTGTTTGAATGATGTGTTTGAATTGGTTTTATTGCAAGCATGTGCTGCCCCCAAGAGTCGACAGCTCAGTTCCCATGGTGCTGTGTATTTTCTTTAAAAATGTTTCGTACGTACAGTATCACGTGTTTCTGTGGTTGCTATGGTAATGGAAATCCTTGTCTTTTACAAAATTGCAGAGTGAAAAGCAAGGATAAAAAAAACCATGAACACTAAACAGCAGAGTTTTAAGTTAATTTCTATGGAGATTTTAGCTATTTTGGTAATATAATTAAAATAACCCCTTTATCTAGACAACATAATTCCTGCCTCTTTAATTTATGCATTATTTGCACAAATGCATACTTGAATTTGTACATTTGTTAAAAATATGTCAATAACTGATCAGAAAATAAGTATCTCATTTTTTTTCCTGTATTTTCCTGTACAATATACTCATCATATTACTTCTAATGCCTATCTTCGTTGATGTTTTTACTGAACAATGGCAATGTGGCTGTTTGTGTCCAAAGCCAGACCAAAAAGTAATTTCTGCACTATAAAGCTAATATTTTGAAGCTTAAATGCCCCACACACACACACTCATGTAAACAGGAAAGCTTACTCAAGTAAGCTGACATTAAGCAAAATAGGAATATCTACACTCTGTACAGTTTTGCTGTAACCATGCTTGTAATACTGAATTTGCCATATATGTCTGAGTAGCACATTAAATCCTTCTTCATCTATTGAAAACAGCTTTTTCTAACTGCTAAACTCTTAGTAATGTTTTCAATGATCTAGAAGTACGTTACTTTACACTTCATACTATCACATTTCTACTACTTCAGTATCAAGGCCATTCAAATCTTCCTGTACAACCTTAATTAACATCAGGTGCCTCCCAATTGCAGCACATACAGGCATTAAAGAGATTCTTGGCTTGACTTTATGGTCTGCAATTATTACGTAAAGAGAAAAGAAATTACATGAGAAACTAGATGAAAACTAAGGCCACTGAACCTATGTGAGTTAACTATAGTGCCATGTCTGTAACTAAGCCAAGACATGATCTCAGATCACCAGGATTTCAGGTTGATGCCTAAATTGCAAAACAGTGTTTTGTGGGTGGGAATAATGCTAGGCCAACCAGACCCTAAAACCATCAGTAACACAACAAACTTTTTTTCCTTCCTCTTAATGATGACAATTGTAACAATTTTATTTGCAATAAACATTTGTCACATGTAAGTATTTTCTTGCATTTTTTACATATGACAAATATTTTTCTGCTTGCTCATATAATAATGGGAATGTTGCTCAGCAGTAGTTCTAGAAATTATTTGGCACATACTACTAAAATAATGTCTGACAACAAGAAATAGTACTTTCCTTGTGTTTTTTCTCCAGCATGTATTAATATCATATCTGAGTTGTTCATTCTTGTCAATTTAACTTTTAGGACACTCAGGTGAAATTAAGGTGGGATGTATCACTTTACAGGTACAAGAAAGCAGCTGAGTGGATACATAGTAATTCTAGGTAACTACTCTGAGGCGTGCATTATTTCCTAGGCTTTCCCTGAAAGCAAATCACCAAAAAAACCACAGCAATCGACAAAAAAAACCTCTCAAGTTTCACCACGGGGGTTTTTTTGGGTTTGTTGTTGTTGTTGTTGTTGTTGTGGTTTTTTTTTTTTTCTTCCAAGACCAAGAGAACCAAGAGAACATGAAGTTTAGATGAAGTTTAGGCTTATGGCACAGCAACTGTGCTGAAGGAGTAACTCGTATCGTTCCTATCTTTAATAAGGTCCTGAGAGGTACCAAGACAAAATACCAGATGGCCAGATGCATAGGTACTTCTTGAGAGAGGAGCAGTGAAATACAGAAAACCTGAACATGAATGTTCTTTAATAAACGCTTTTTCACATCTTATGCTATTCTCTCCATACTGAATTATGCTAAAGTGTGCTAAGTGAATGCTGTGTCATGTACTCACTCTCACAGATATTTCAAAAATTGTTAATCAGTCTATATTACATCCACCCTTTGAAGTGAAATAGTTCTAAAGACACACTGATAACTTCTTAATTTCACTCCCATACCCCTTGCCAAATCAGTCAACCACAAACTGAATGGCATTGTCTTTTGTCTTCTCCTTTTCATTTTCTCCATGTTTTGATTTATTGTCCCCAAGCATACAGTGATAAAAAGGAAGTAAACTGACTATCTTGGTTTACCATTCACTTTAGCATTACCAGCAAAATTCGTTAGTATCAATGAAATCCCATCACCTTTTAAAACCTTATCACTCGTCTTTTTGTTCCAGACAAACCCATCATGCTTCTAAACATCAGACTTCTCCCTCTTGACCTGCAGCCCATGCCCCCACCAGTAACCAGATCAGCCATTTTTAGACATCCATCAATTCACTCCGTGAATTCAGTTCCATAAAACAGACTGAACAAACTGTCACAAAAGGAGAGACTTTCTCAATGACTGCCCTTTATTTTTCTCCCCTCTGGGCTATGGGCTACATCCTCCTTCCACTTAATTCATGTTGGAATTGGCATTTGTTGGATCCCTTGAATGGTCACTTTAGCCTCCTAATGCTAAGACAAACTGAGTAGAAAAAGCTGGGTTGGTTTCTGCTGAACATTTTGCATTTAAGACAGCTAAGGGTAGCATTATCAGCGTTAAGGCACGGAATCAGATCGTGCACGCATAGGAGAAAGGCAAAGGGAAGGAGTAGAAAGGGAGTGCAGATTAAGGGAAGTGATACAGATGATTTCCATCTTGGTTCACACACTCTCACAAGAAACTGCAGCCTAAATCTCATTTGTGTCTGTCTATCAGCATTTTCCAGCCTCATTTCTTATCAGTTCCCTGTCTATAATGCTGTGCCGTATATGTGTCCAAACCCCAGCCCCCAATTCAGTGCTCCATTCCCCTTGCCCATCTGGCCCTTCCTTGCAAGTCAATGCTCAGCTCCCCATAGTGACCCTGATTCAAGTCTTGTCTCCACTGCACTCCTGTCAAGTGTCTCCTGCCCCTGTGCTGTCTGCATAATGGAGTATAGGAGGGACCCCACTGTTCTCAGCGTTTATCTCAAAATGGGCTGGCCCACAAACAGCTGGGAGTAACTACGCTGGGAAAGGTTTTGTGTCTTGGCTACTAGACAGCAAACACAGCTGTGCTTTTGGAGTGACATGTACAGGCTCGCCAGGGTCGAGAACTGAGAGAGGTCACCTCCATCCATCTTCAGATTAAGGTGCTGAGGAAGTCTTGGAGTACATTCCAACTGAGATAATTCAAAGCATAACCTGGCTATGTGAGGGTGGAGCTCCACAGAAGCACCTATAAGCACACTGCCAAACTGCAAATACCATAGTAAAGAGGTGGCTTTTCAAATAAAAGGTTGAGAGATATCTTTCTTTTTTTTTTTTTTCTTTTCTTTTCTTTTTTTTTTTTTAATTTAAAAGAGGAAAGGCTAGTTCCATCTGAATCGAAGCATTTAATGCAAAAACATTCCTCCAAATATTCAGCTGATGACACATTTAGTCTGAAATGTGACTAAAAGCTTGAAAAAGCTATAAGCAACCAAAGGTAGATGCTTAATAGATATGTCGGTCAGCTTTCATAAAAGAAAATGCTACCAGACTTACCTGTAATTGCTGTTGTATATGTTACAGCTATAGGGCTGCATGTTTTCCTACAAGTTTATACAAGTTACAGCATATTTCCTACAAGTTCAAGGAAGGGAGCCTCACAGAATTATCTGAAAATAATTCCATGGGAATTAGTTTAGGCAGTACGTTCACAAAAAAAAAAAACCTGTCACCACATACCAAAAATAAGAACAAAGACAAACACACACACATAAACAAAACCACATACAAAAAACCCCACCCAAAACTAAAAAATGACCACGATATTTTCCTAAGAAACAGTCAAACTCACAGTAGAAGTCAAGATGATCAGAATTTGTAATAAGACAATATGATATGTCTGTGCAGACAAACAGGGAGTTTTCCTAATTATGAAATTATGAAGGACCTGAAATGCAAGGACAAGGACTGTAAATGATGGGCAAAAGTTGGCTAATGATGTTATTCCAAGAGGTAATTAATGTGGTCAGGCAGTGAACTAGAAAAATTACATTAATTGCTTTGAATGTTGTAAAGGGTTATAGTGTATGCACTCAAAAGGCTTGTTTTACTGCTAAAGAAATCTAGCTTAAAGCAGCTTACATAGCATACTAAGACAGCAAGAATTTTACATTTAGACGTCTTTAAATTCAGACCTTCCTCTGATTGTTAATACCTGACCTTCATTCTGATCTGGAAAACCAGCCTAGCTGTGTGAAAGGTTACCTCTTTTTTGGCCTTGTTGCTAATAAATCCTGTTCATCCTTATAGATGGAGTTTATAGACTCTAGACACCAATGACAATGTTTTTGTATAGGCATAAATGAAGGGAGGTTTCCACCAATGGATCTCTAAACCCTTGTACGACACAAGTGGAAGCAAAGTCAGGCAAGGCCAGTATTGATTGATTTTGAAAACCTTTGCCAAATTGTTTTCACTCCTGGAATTTTTTTTCCTTTATCAATGTGGCAGAGCTTTACACCAACATGGCATAAAGTCGATCTGTGGAACTGAGCGAATAACTGATCCTTTGGTTCACTGGACAAACAGAAGAGGCCATTTTGGATGGACCAACATGATTTATTGGCTAAAGTAAAATGCCACCTCGTATTTTCAGGTGGTTCAACTTTTTATTCAATTAAATGTAGAAAAGTCAGGCATTTCAAAAAAATAACAAAAATACAAAATACACTTATAAAAATCTATATTTTGTTTCCAAAATCCCTGAAATGACTTGCTGAGTTAAATGAGTTTCACCTGAGATTACTTTTTCAGATGACACTTTACGTTCTAATTTTTGCCCACCTCAATCCATTTGTTTTGTTATGTTTTACATCTTGGTTACACGAATTGATTGTGATTCGAAAATTTAGAGACTTAAATTAATTCTATTCAGAAAAACATTAAGCAATAATTTATTTTGCAGCTTTAAGAATTTTATTCACCTACAAGCAGTGATAAATGCAGTAGATGCAGTCCAAAACAGCAAAAGACAACAAGAAAATCCCCAAATATACCAATTACTGTTGAATCCTTTGTTGTATTGATTACTTTGGTTCTGTGTACCTCTAAAGAAACACATGATGAATGAAGAAAGCTAACAAAGATGGATAATAGTAGGCATTTGCTCTGAAAAGCAGCCAGCACTATATGACTGAACTAGATTTTTTTGGTGACAAAACCAAAAGCTGTGTTCTTGTAGTGCTGCTGGTCATCAACTTCATCAACAAAAAAAGTTATCTAAGCTAGTTCAGTCTTGCTCCTGTGAAACTGACAGAAGTATTCATGTGCACTACACTCCATTAAAAAAGAAAATACTATCATTGTAGTGGCCAGAGTTTAAACACTGCCCTATCAAAAAAAAAGAAAAAAAAAGAAAAAAATGATGGAATTAGATGCTTCTAATGTTGCTGTTTTGTTTCGTTGTTGTTTTGTTTTGTTTTTTAAACACAATTTATAAGAAGTCTCATTTTCTTGAATGTGGTAAGATCAAACTACATCAAGTAATTCTTTGCTCACAAGTCCAAATCTCCTATGTTCTCTGCTTGCTTGCATGTGTATATTTCCAACATCTCTCTGCTCTTCAGATATTTTTAATACATACACACACCTTCATCCATGCCTTCCATTTCATAGGTATTGTACAAGATACAGCAAGTACCCAAAATCTCAGTGAACTACAGATAATCTTAGTGATCTCAGTGATCTCCCTTTACATAGTAAAAGGGAGCTCAGTCATCATCCGTCATTTGCCTGTTGTCCCAAAAACAGTGTTCTTTACAAAGTATGCACACAACTAAGTCAAATTTAGCACACAGAGATAAGATCTTGCTTACAGAGTTGCACAAGCCTGGATGCTGGAATAAAGACAGTATGCCAGAAAGAAAATGAAAGCCGTTATATACAAAATCCTATAGAAATCTTATATGAAATCTTACACAAAATGCAGGGCAGTCCCAAAGAGTCAATTAGTTATACATATGCATACTGTATTACATGATTGTTTTGACATATAATGAGCCATGCTCAGCTAAATGACACTTTATCCAACAGTCTTGAGATATGCATTAAAGCAAGACTCAACTAATGGTGTGGGCTTCAAACTGTCTAAAGCTGCAAGGTCAGTCTCTCTGATTATGTGCTTCACAAATAACCCTTATCTTTGTCAGACTGACCTAAAACTAGAAGGATTTATGCATCTTTAGGTTAGCAATTGCAGACAGGATTCATTCTTTTAGGTGAAAGTGACAAAAATAAATGGAATCATAGAATCATTTTCATTGGAAGAGACCCTCAAGATCACAGAGTTCAACCATTAACCTAACTCTGGCACTAAATCATGTCCCTAAGAACCTTGTCTATACATTTCTTAAACACCCCCAAAGATAATGACATAACCACTTCCCTGGGCAGCCTGTTCCAGTGCTTGACAACCCTTTCTAAACCTCCCCTGGCCTAGCTTAGGACTATTTCTTCTCATGCTATAACTTCCTACTTGGGAGAAGAGACCAACACCCTCCATGCTACAACCTCCTTTCAGGTAGTTGTAGACAGTGATAAGGTCTCCCCTCAGCCTCCTTTCCTTCAGGCTGAACAGCCCCAGTTCCCTCAGCTGCTCCTCATCAGACTTGTGCTCCAGACCCCTCACCAGCTTTGTTGCCCTTCTCTGAACTCTCCAGCACCTCGATGTCTTTCCTGTAGTGAGGGGCCCAAAATTGAACACAGAATTTAAGATAGGGCCTCACCAATGTCAAGTACAAGGGGACAATCACTTCCTTGGTCGTGCTGGCCACACTATTCCTGAGGCATGCCAGAATGCTGTTGGCCATTTTGGCCAGCTGGCAACACTACTGGCTCATATTCAGCCAGCTGTCAAACAACACCCCCAGGTCCTTTGCTGCCAGGCAGCTTTCCAGCCACTCTTCTCAAAGCCTTCAGCATGTTTGACCCAAGTGCAGGACCCAGCGTTTAATCTTTTTGAGATTCATACGACTGGCCTTAGCCCATCAATCCAGCTGGTCCAGATCCCTCTGTAGAGCCTTATTACCCTCCAGTAGATCAACACTCAGACCAAATTTGGTGCACTCAATCCCCGCATCCAGTTCATCAATAAAGATATTAAACAGAACTGGCCATCAACTGCATTTAACTCCATTGACCACAACTCTTTGGGCCTGGCCATCCAGTCATTTTTTTAACTCACATAGCAAAGCTTAGCATCAGTGAGAAACAGCAAGGGAAGATGGAGTTGTATCATATATTAACAACATTTTTGTTTCAAAAATTTTTTTAAAACTATTCTTTCCTATTTGGGGAAACCAGAGTAGCTTTGTTCACAGATGAATCCAAATTATTTCCCACATTTTGTATGTGGATAATGTCTCTCACTCTGCTTTAGCCATCGATCAAAAAGAGTAGATGTACTTGTTTCAACATTTTGACTGAGCAGGCAGCAGCTAGCATACCTACCAGCTGGAGTGAAGTCTGAAACTTCCCTAGACCAAAGATACACTTACCAGCCATCATTCAGTATCTAGCATAACATATAATGTCTTTTCACTAATGAGCTGCAGGCAAAATTCCATCTGCATATATGACTGTGTTGGAAAATATAAAAGCCTGAGGAAATACATGACAGAAATGCAGATTCAAGCTCATCTAAGTAACTAAATTGCTTGGTGAAAAGAAGTTGCTACAAGACAGGGACCCACAGAGGGACACAGAACAGCTGAGGAAAGCAGGAATGACTACTGACAAAGAAGCACTGCTCTGTTCATGTCAGTTTGAGACTGAACTGACATTGTGGAGACTACATGGACTCAGATACCACAGCACATTCAGCCAGAGACATGTTGTTGAATATTAGCAAGTGCCACAACTTGCCTGTTGTGCAGCAGCCATGGCACAGGCCAGAAGAGAAGATGGGCTGTCAGCGTAACGGTTTCTCACGCGATCACCCTGCCCTTCAGGAGAGCACCGTGTCATCCAGAAGAAAAGACCAGGCACAGTGGTCCCATCTGGCCATGCACATGAAGCAGACGGGGCTGCGGTGTCCCCAGCCACCATCAGCCCTCCAGGTGCTCTGGGACCTTCTCAGCAGTCTGTTGACTCCATCCTGGAACCACAGAAGAATGCCTGGTTCTGATGGGCTCTAATTCCTGCATCACTTGCTGATTGGTTGTTACCATGATCCCAGGTTGGCCTTCTGAAAGATTCTTCACATATTGTCAAGGTCCTGGTGCTAGGCAGGCTACCTAGAGGGAGTCATTTGAGTGATTGCAGGGGCACCAGGGCTTGTACCGTTTTGCTCACAGGCTTCATGTGTGACACAGAGGGTACAGTCAGGGATTTGGGTCACCTTAGCAAATTAACTGCCTGTTGTCTGACCCATGGTAACTGACCTCTAAGCTCTGAGATGTTTTATAATTGGTTTAGTAACTTTTACCATGAGTTTAAAAACAGAATAACTGCATTAAGGTGCACACTGCTTTATGGACAAGGTGGCCTGAAATCCATGTGTACATTTCTGTATTTGAGTCCTATTCAATAATGCTTTTACATTTTTTAAAGATAATATTCAGCCTTGATTTCAGCTGTAGAAAACACAACATACCAACAGTGCCTCAACTGTATTCATGCTTTTTGATCGCTGTATTACTGTGTAACATATGGAAGTCTTTCGAAGTAAGCTACAAAATAGTGGGTAATAAATTGCAATTCCTGCATAGGAAAATGAACAGAAAGCTCTCAGACCAAGACCCAAAGCCAGACACTGTACTTCCTGTCTTTTAGGTCTTCTAACATGTAAATTGACCGTTACAAAGAGGATTAACTACTAGAAGTGTATGACTGAAGCCCAACATTCAGCCCTGTTCTTTATTTGCTGCCAGAGCAGGCCAGGTGTCCAGAATCCTAATGCTCAGCTCTGCAGTTAGGGTTTATATGATCTGCATACTAAGCACAAGTCACCATTGTTTTCTGGCTCTAATTTATTGGTGGCCTTAACAACTGGCTATTTTGCTGCTAATTGTACTTTAAATTGCTAGTAGAAAATCAAACGGCAGTTGGGACTCTAAACAAGCACTTTCATGGAGTACAGTTATTTTTTAAAACAGTTTATTTTATTGGAGAATTAGATTTATGCTCAGAACCCTCAAACTTTCTCACAGAAAATTACCTTGTGGTATTTTAGTTATGTTCATGGCTTAAGCTTGTCATTATTTTCTAAGGAGAGCTTTATATTATGTACTAGCAATGGGATGATGGTGTAAGAAAGCATTTTCAAAAGTTGCAATAATTGAATCATAGGCTTATCTGTGTCATTGCAAAATGAAGCCACAGGCATTTGAGAATCTCCCCTCTTAGTACTCTTGCAAAAACAGGCCCAAGTAGTCTGGCAAATTCCTATCTGGAAAATGTGTCATATTTACTTACTTACCACATGGCTTCAGTGTGTAACTGAAAGTATATCTTGTCTTGCTGACCATGAGACAGAGATGAGGGCTGGCAGGGAACATGGAGTCCACCATGCCTGACCACAGATCTGGATGTTATTCTAATACAGTCTAGTCCATGTCTTCTAAGAAGTGATTTCCACTTGAGGAAGTTAATTTAAACTACATGGCTTGCTAAATATTTTGGGATTTGTCTGCTGAAAGACACGGCAAAATAATGATAGCTAGCTTCTTTCCCTGGACCTCAGAGTATTTTACATATTTAGAAAGGTATGTCTTTGATTAGCCCATTTTTGTAGATGAAAAATCCCTCACATTTAAAGATTGTGAGTAACTTATCCTGGGTCACACTAAGCACTCCTTGCAAAGCTGGGGACAGCCGCTCAATCTCTCATTTCTATCCTGTGCTCAAATAATAAGATTATAATCTTTCAATAAAAACTGGGGGTTGTCTTGACCTACAAAATACACAGGGTTTGACACATAACTCAGAAATAAGATCCCCTTTAAGAGTGCAAAACTACATGCCCGCTCTTCCAGGGCCTGGCTTCTTTTCTCCACTTCAAAATACTGCCCATGCAAAGTTGCCAGACCTTTTGTATTTCTCTATATTTACCATATGTGCAGATGGGACTGCAAGGTTAGAAAAAATCGATGAGAAATATGGGAGCCATGTAATCAGTTCTTGGTTATGTGTGTGTTTAGCTATTTGGGTTGCTCTCTACTCAACCTTACCAAGCAAGCTTGAGTCCTTCTGCTATCAGAATGTAAAACAGTTGCATCTCCATCCAATGAAATATGGTCCTCATGTTGCCAGCCATGGAATGGCCTGTGATGTTTCTAACAGCAATGAAATGGTTTAAAGTTCTTGGAATAAAAGAATGAACAAAATGAAAAAAATATGAAAAATCAATTGTTTCTCAAACTTACATCACAAAAATAAAATCCTGGTTGCAAGTCGCACTTGTACAATTATAAATTCATTATGAAATCCTTTAGAAGGATGTTTTAACAAAATTCTTAAAAACATTAAATCTGGGTTGAAACCTGTAAACATTTGATAGTGCTTAATCTGTCATAAGCAGCAGATTTAAAAACCTCTGGGCAATATATAAGCTCAAGCATATTCTGCTTCTCATCTCCCAGAGCTGAAATCCTCTGCAAATGCATTGTAATGTCTGTACTTGATTTGAGTGAACTCACCCACTGCTGAAATGCAGATGTCCCCCCATAGACCCTGTCCTGTGAAGAGGCAAGTGGTAGCTATTCATGCCATGCAAACTCTCAGCAAAGAGTGGGAAAAAATTGTAGAGCTACTTCAACAGATAGTAACCAGGCTGGATTTTCTTTTTTTTTTTTTTTCCTTTTAACCTTGGCAAAGATGCAAAGGTAAATAACTTTGCTTTTATGAATAGTGCTGCAAATTTTTTTACTATTCAGATGAGGGCAAAGGCTTGGTTTCATACTTCATTCAAGTGGTACCAGCAGCTATTGTATTATGACATTGCTGAGACGGTATGTAGGACAATACCTAGCACAGAGAAACTACTATGAGCTGAAATGCTAACATGGGAGAAACAGGAGCAACACTTTTTCCAAGCTATAACACACAACTATTGAAGCTATCAGAATAATTTGAGAGATCTGTTTTGATTACAGACCAACACAGGATTTGGCTAGCTTATGTAACACCTAGAGCATTTTCTCCGATGAGAAGCGGTTGATGAGCTGCAAGGTGACACTTTGACATGTTATTGGAATATCAGCATTAGGCTTGACAAAATTTATTGATCATTCCTGTTCCTACTCCATTTTCAAAGCAAGAAGAATTAAACCACCATTGTTTATAAAGCATGACAAATATAAACAGAGTACTGAAACTTTATGGATCTTTAAGTTTTTGAGATTCTTGGTTATTTGTCTTCATAAATTTGATATTGTCATGTGACAGAGGCTTGGCAGAGCTCTACTTTGTGCACTGTTATTCTTCTGTTGCTATCTAGAACTGAATTAAGTTGTATACACCAACCTATGATTCTTTCGCATACGTTTACATTGTATTGTGTGTAAATAGAAATTAGGAAAAGCTTAGATTAAAAGATACATTTGTTTTATGAGTGCTTAATATTAAATGTTAAATCCACATATATCTGCACATCAAATGTGAAGAATTGTACCCTTTGTCATTATGTTCTACAGATTTGGGAAAAAAAGGTTAGATTGTCACTCTGGCAGATATGTACATATTTATATTTTGGAAGTGGTGTCATGTTTCCTGTTCTGTGTTCCTTACTTTCATTCTGAAAACCTTAGAGGAAACTCATGTAGTGTTTGGATTACTTGCTACTAATTTATTTGTCCAAGTTATGTGGACAAGATTTCTGTCTTTATAACCCAGAGTAATACACGCTGATGTGACACTACCTACTGGAATAGAACTAAGTGCTTTTCAAATAATTGTGGGCTGAGGCAAGGAAGACTTGTCACTTTTATTTTGTTTAGGGCATAGAAAGAGTGTATTTTGAAAATTTTCCCAATAACTATGAATGGTTCATTTTTCAGATAGTTCACTTGAAATATTTATAGTGAGAATCTGATGCTGATCCTCTATCTCATTGCTTTGTTTGAAGACCAAAAATCCAGCAATCTCAGATGGTCTATAAAAATACTGGACATTTTTGAAAATGTTGAGCTACATCATATCTCCAAAAATACACAGGAGTTCTGTGAAATATTCAGGATCAGAACATAACTCTTTTGAGTATGATTCCAGCCCCAGAATTCTTCTACACTGTATGTTAACTGCTCTCAAAGAGCTTTAAAATTTGCCCTGTGATGGTCAGCAAAAGGTCCAACGCACTTGACGGATGTAACCCAGCTGCTTTAGCAGAAGGAGTCACTCCTTTCCATTATGACTTTGGCATTTTACTGCTGAACAGAGTGAGTGAAGGGGCTTTTCATGAAATGCTATTTATTTTATGAAGTCAAACCAAAGAACAAAAAGTATATTTTTCTGAATCTACAAGCCCACTTTTGAAGTTGTAGTTCTTACCAGTCATCAACTAAAGGATAATCTTTCACATCTCGATTTTCAAGCCTAGTGATAAAGGCAAGTCTATGGATATGGTAAGATTAATAGCACATTTGAAAGTAGTCTGAATTAACTTTAACAGGAAACCATCTGGCTCCTCTTTATGTGAGGAAGACCCATATGCACACAGCTTAGGTCAAAATATGCCTCAGTTGATTTATATGGTTGGGGTTGGTCCATAGCTCATAGAAAGAAATAAAAATATTCTCACTGAGTAAGAGAATTCACAATGGAATTTTTACTCTCTAGCTTTTCAGTGGAAATCATGCATCATCCACATATGGAAGAGGAAGAAACAGAGAAGAAAGCCCAGAAACATAAAACATGAACTCTATCTGTCCCTGAGTATTTAAGTATAAAGAATTACATTACATACTGGTCGTCTAAACAGAACACTACACTAAGGAATAACTATAAACAAATGAGAAACAAAATTAAGACTGCAGAGATTAATTCTAAGTTTATTACGGCCCTGTTGGATCCCAAGCTATATACTTATTTGTATTATAGCTATAGCTTCTATTTCAGAACAAACTAAGCTCCTTATAGACATTCGAGAATGTTATAGTTTAAAAGCTATGAGATACTCAGTTTCTCCTATTTAATAGCCTGTGCCTCATCACTAGAACTCTGAAATTCTATAGTAGTGCCTTTACTCAGGGGGAACAAGAGAAGAAAATTCATTCAAAAAAGTCCATTAGAATCTGTGTTACAACAGCTTAGGTGCTAAAAATGCCACAGATATCTAGTCCCTTCTGTATCTGGGTGGTTCTTTGGTTATTCTGTTTAAATGTCTGCACCTAAAGCAAACCATCTTAAATTTAAAAACAAACAAACAAACAAACAACAAACGTCCTTAGACCACATTTTCAAAATCATTGCTGTCATGGAATTTAACTTCAGATATTAACAGTCCAGAGATCCTTAAAGTGTTTTCAGTGTTTCCAGTTTACAAGAAAATAAAAAGGGAGCTTGGATCTCTAGAGATCTCTATTTCAGCCCCATTCAGTACCTTATCCATACATCTAACCTTTTTCTCAATTTAGCACCTAAGTTAGCTTACCAGCATTGTAAGTGTAGAGCTCCTGCTATTCTGTGTTTACTGAAGTCATAATTTTAAATGGGGAATGACTCATTTCCATCATACTTCTCTCTGTGTAAATACTTCTCTCTATGTAAATACTATTTGTGATAGGTTAACCACTATGTTGAAACTTGTTCTTTCATTTACACAACAAAACCTGTCTTTGTGACATAAAGTAAATGAAGGCATGCTAATAAATGAAGAAACGCTAAGAAAAAAATCAGCTCCAAGTCCTTTCTCCTTCCTTCAGTATGGTTTCTCCTGCTGTAAAATGAGTAAAAGACACTGAGTTACTTTGTGAAATGCTTTCAAATCTGTATATGGTAAGCACTACTTGAGAAATAGGTATTATTGTTTATTATAACTAAAGTTACCAATATTGAGTAAAATCTACCTGTTGGGACACTAGCTTAGATGCGAAAATCTTTCTAGTTTAGACACCCTAGAGAGATGCAGGTAAATGTAAATACACATTTACTTTAATATCTCCTTTCACATCACAACCTGGCCAAACAGCTTTGCAGTAAGCGAGTATTTGCCAAATTGAGCTTACAGCAGCCTTCTTTCAAACTCTAATAGGAGACAGGATTCTGGATGTATGATGAAAGACATTAGACAGCTTGCAAAGACATTCCTGAAAACATTTACAATAATCTGTATAATACATGCAATATGCATATACTTTTTCAATGTACACTTGTCCCCTGACATTACTGACATTACTATTTACCTTAAGAACTGAAAATGAAGGCCTAACAAAAGTTTCCAGATTTCCACAAATAATGCTGCCTTCCAGAAGACATGGGTTTAGCTGTACTTACAACATGCCAGGAAACCTCTTTTTATGTCTGTTTCCTTTAGTCCAACCTATCTTTCACTAGAAGCAATTTGTGTTTTCATGTCTGATCTGCAGAATAGAATACATGCTATAGCAGTGAAATAAGTAATACTGACCTACAGCAGAATATAGGACAAAATTGTAGCATCTCTTCATACAAATGTTAATTTATGAATAATAATTAATTTAAAAATATTGCCATTCTTCAGCAATTTAACATCTTCCATAATATATTTTCTTAGGTTTTGTTTGTTTGTTTTGGTGTTTTGTTTGGGGGTTGTGCTTGTGGGGGTTGGGGGGGGGGGAGGGGCAGTATTTGCTTATTTGTGTTCTGGTTTGGTTTATGGTTTTGTTGTTGTGGTGGTGGTGGTGGTATTGTTTTGCTTTGATGTCTTGCTTTTACATACTTGGACCAAAGAAAGTTAGCAATCACTTGAGTAATAAGTAATTTGCAGTTCACTTTCTTGCCTAAGTCTTTCCACTGCACAAAAGAAAATGTAGCCTATCAGGTTATTGAATAAACCAGAAAAAAACTGTGCCCTTTACTGGAACTGGAAGCTATAAATTCTGTGAAGGCTCAACTGTGACTTTGTTACAAGTTTCAAGTATTTGGGTATTGTGCAGGTATGCTGCCTAAGGATCACATCTGAAACCAAAATATAAATCAAAGTGTTGTAATTAAATCACTAGAATTCCTCCATTCCATCTCTTTATAGAGGTTAAAACCGTGACATTTGCCTTAAGCATTTTTTGTACCATTATATAAATTTGCTGAACATACTTTTGTCTGAATGCACTTAAACTGTTCTCTTTAAATTAAATGGTAAATATAAGTAGCATACACCTGGTCCCAAATTCAGGTTTAATTGCAATTAGATTTATTTAACCAAATGCTTTTGATTAATATAACAGTTCATGGTTTGTTCTTTCTGAAGATCAGGAAGGTATTTTTCCATTCAAGTAGGCAGTATTTCTGACTAGCTAGGTGAATGAACCTTTAGCAAAAACCACAATGCAATTCAAATATTTCCTGCTAAGAATTATATGTGAATAATAGATATTGACACATTTGTTTGTTGCTTCTGATATTAACTGCTTGGTTATTCATAAAACTACAGATTTCAAACTGATTTTCCATATGCTTCTAATGTTTCTTCATTAGAACCAGTTTTATTATTGGCTTGTACTGAAACACACAATGAATCATTTCTGGATAGATATCTATTCCACAGAAATGCTTTTAGCAAACTTCACAAATATTTTAGGACATATACTGGGGAAAAAATCAACTGACAGGAACTCTCTTCATTACTGCCTTTTCTTTTTCCAGAATTTTTCTGATGAACAAAGCAAAAATACATCTCATATGCCTGTCCAGGAAAAGAGTACTTCATGACAGATATCAAAAACTACCTGCAATATATTATCTGTTGCATATTTTGTGATTATTGCTTCAAGCTAGTCTTCATAAAAATGTAGCACTTCCCTGCCATCTAGTTTACTGGTGAACAGTACTAGTAAAGGATGGAAACAAACCTAAACAGAGCACAGCAACACATTGTCTGAAGCTGCCCTATGGCAGACCAACACATATTATGTAAAATTACTGTAGGAATTCAGCCAATGAAGCTGGGTTGCCTGCAGCTTTTTAACATGACTGAAAACCCATAAAAAGTAGGCAGAACTAAAGAGGAAAATGAGACAGGCAGGTAACTTCCTTATGCCCTCTGAAGTACAGCAAATACCAACGAAAGGGTGGGGATGTCCTCCAGTAAACTTTGCTGCACTAACATTTTAGTAAATGAACAATAATGATAAGTATTAGAAGAATTTGTGTCCTCCAGTGATACAAAATCAGGAATTTACATTTGCTGCCTATTAGTTAACCAAATTGTGAGAGATTACATTTTTGTGTATTATATTAAGTGTACACAAGTCATAGGTGTGGGTTTTGGATACCTGTCTGATAGAAAAGTTTTACAGGATTTTATATACTGGTAGAAAGCCTTGAAACCATGGATATAAATGCATGCAAAAATGGGCAAGCAAGGTATATAGGAAGAAATTGGTCTTCATTAGGCCAAGTGATGAAGTTGGAAAAAAACAGAGAAATGTTATCATTTGTTTCTTTATGTTTAGTTATTTTGAAATTATTTATATAGAACTATAACTGTTTCACCCTGTTAGATTTTATGATTTTCCTCTTGCAGTTTCTCTTTAAAATAACTGGGCTTTTTCTGTGATCTTGGTTTCAAAATTAAATTAATTAAGGTTCCATAAGTCTCTCGGACAGAATAACAAATGTGGAAAGTTGTGCCCATATTTGAATACTCCAGATTTCTCTTTATAAAACCAGTAGTACTAGCAAGTCAGAGCATGTCTCCTTTTATATCCTGAATTTTTCAATTGTAATTGTGGTATTTTTCAATGCGGAATTCTGCAAATTCCCCCACAATGTCAGCCTTATGATTGATTTCTTTAATAATTTTGTAGGATTTTCATTTCAGTATCAGGGAAAAAACTGGGACAGAACCAGTCTCCATAGGCAGCACTAGCACTTGAGTTTAATATTCAGATTGTTGGAAAATATAGGGTCAGTTTCCTTTTTTTGATGGAGTTTAATTCTGATAGCAATAGCTCGTGTTCCTGGCATACTATAATGACTTGCTGTTTCCTTTAAAATACGATTCCATGAAAACTTGTCTGCATTTTTCTGGCAAAGCAAGCATGAGAATCCACAAAGAGGAATTAAGGTGCCTGTTTCAGACATCTCTTCCATTCCACAGAGACTATCCAAACCAAACCGCTACATTGCTCTCTTCCAGCCCCAGAAGGTCAGGAAGCCGAGGGAGGATGTGTTGTATTTGAATGTTTTCAGGTGCAGTTGTGATCCTTTGTAGTTTGGGTTTGTTTTTTTCAGATTGAGTTGAACACTGATTGTTTCAGTGGAGAGGAGAAGGAGAAGAGAAGGAGAAGGAGGAGAAGGAGAGGGAGGAGGAGAGGGAGAGGAAGGAGTGGGAGAGGGAGAGGGAGAGGGGAGAAGAAAGGGAAGGGAAGGGAAGGTGCGGGAAGGGAAGGGAAGGGAAGGTGCGGGAAGGGAAGGGAAGGTGCGGGAAGGGAACGGAAGGGAAGGGAAGGTGCGGGAAGGGAAGGAAGGGAAGGTGCGGGAAGGTGCGGGAAGGGAAGGTGCGGAAGGGAAGGGAAGGTGCGGGAAGGGAAGGGAAGGTGCGAGAAGGGAAGGTGCGGGAAGGTGCGGGAAGGGAAGGTGCGGGAAGGGAAGGTGCGGGAAGGTGCGGGAAGGTGCGGGAAGGGAAGGGAAGGGAAGGGAAGGTGCGGGAAGGTGCGGGAAGGGAAGGTGCGGGAAGGTGCGGGAAGGGAAGGTGCGGGAAGGGAAGGTGCGGGAAGGGAAGGTGCGGGAAGGGAAGGGAAGGTGCGGGAAGGGAAGGTGCGGGAAGGTGCGGGAAGGGAAGGTGCGGGAAGGGAAGGTGCGGGAAGGTGCGGGAAGGTGCGGGAAGGTGCGGGAAGGGAAGGTGCGGGAAGGGAAGGTGCGGAAGGGAAGGTGCGGGAAGGGAAGGGAAGGGAAGGGAAGGGAAGGGAAGGGAAGGGAAGGGAAGGGAAGGGAAGGGAAGGGAAGGGAAGGGAAGGGAAGGGAAGGGAAGGGAAGGGAAGGGAAGGTGCGGGAAGGGAAGGGAAGGTGCGGGAAGGTGCGGGAAGGGAAGGGAAGGTGCGGGAAGGGAAGGGAAGGTGCGGGAAGGGAAGGGAAGGGAAGGGAAGGGAAGGGAAGGGAAGGGAAGGGAAGGGAAGGGAAGGGAAGGGAAGGGAAGGGAAGGGAAGGGAAGGGAAGGGAAGGGAAGGGAAGGGAAGGTGCGGGAAGGGAAGGGAAGGGAAAGTGCGGGAAGGGAAGGGAAGGTGCGGGAGGTGCGGGAAGGGAAGGGAAGGGAAGGTGCGGGAAGGGAAGGGAAGGTGCGGGAAGGGAAGGGAAGGGAAGGGAAGGGAAGGGAAGGGAAGGTGCGGGAAGGGAAGGGAAGGTGCGGGAAGGGAAGGGAAGGGAAGGTGCGGGAAGGGAAGGTGCGGGAAGGGAAGGGAAGGGAAGGTGCGGGAAGGGAAGGGAAGGTGCGGAAGGGAAGGTGCGGGAAGGGAAGGGAAGGGAAGGTGCGGGAAGGGAAGGGAAGGTGCGGGAAGGGAAGGGAAGGTGCGAGAAGGGAAGGTGCGAGAAGCGAAGGTGCGGGAAGGGAAGGTGCGGGAAGGTGCAGGAAGGGAAGGTGCGGGAAGGGAAGGGAAGGTGCGGGAAGGGAAGGTGCGGAAGGGAAGGTGCGGGAAGGGAAGGGAAGGTGCGGGAAGGGAAGGGAAGGGAAGGTGCGGGAAGGGAAGGTGCGGGAAGGGAAGGGAAGGTGCGGGAAGGGAAGGGAAGGGAAGGGAAGGTGCGGGAAGGGAAGGGAAGGGAAGGAAGGTGCGGGAAGGGAAGGGAAGGGAAGGGAAGGGAAGGGAAGGGAAGGGAAGGGAAGGGAAGGGAAGGGAAGGGAAGGGAAGGGAAGGTGCGGGAAGGGAAGGGAAGGGAAGGGAAGGTGCGGGAAGGGAAGGGAAGGTGCGGGAAGGGAAGGGAAGGGAAGGGAAGGTGCGGGAAGGGAAGGGAAGGTGCGGGAAGGTGCGGGAAGGGAAGGGAAGGGAAGGGAAGGGAAGGGAAGGGAAGGGAAGGTGCGGGAAGGGAAGGGAAGGGAAGGGAAGGTGCGGGAAGGGAAGGGAAGGTGCGGGAAGGGAAGGGAAGGGAAGGAAGGGAAGGGAAGGGAAGGGAAGGGAAGGGAAGGGAAGGGAGGGAAGGGAAGGGAAGGGAAGGGAAGGGAAGGGAAGGGAAGGGAAGGTGCGGGAAGGGAAGGGAAGGGAAGGGAAGGGAAGGGAAGGGAAGGGAAGGGAAGGGAAGGGAAGGGAAGGGAAGGGAAGGGAAGGGAAGGAAGGTGCGGGAAGGGAAGGGAAGGTGCGGGAAGGGAAGGGAAGGGAAAGGAAGGTGCGGGAAGAGAAGGGAAGGGAAGGTGCGGGAAGGGAAGGTGCGGGAAGGGAAGGAAGGTGCGGGAAGGTGCGGGAAGGGAAGGGAAGGGAAGGTGCGGGAAGGTGCGGGAAGGGAAGGTGCGGGAAGGTGCGGGAAGGGAAGGTGCGGGAAGGGAAGGGAAGGGAAGGTGCGGGAAGGGAAGGTGCGGGAAGGGAAGGGAAGGGAAGGGAAGGGAAGGGAAGGGAAGGTGCGGGAAGGAAGGGAAGGTGCGGGAAGGGAAGGGAAGGGAAGGTGCGGGAAGGGAAGAGAAGGTGCGGGAAGGTGCGGGAAGGTGCGGGAAGGGAAGGTGCGGGAAGGGAAGGTGCGGGAAGGGAAGGGAAGGGAAGGTGCGGGAAGGTGCGGGAAGGGAAGGTGCGGGAAGGGAAGGTGCGGGAAGGGAAGGGAAGGTGCGGGAAGGTGCGGGAAGGGAAGGTGCGGGAAGGTGCGGGAAGGGAAGGTGCGGGAAGGAAAGGTGCGGGAAGGGAAGGGAAGGTGCGGGAAGGGAAGGGAAGGTGCGGGAAGGGAAGGGAAGGTGCGGGAAGGGAAGGGAAGGGAAGGGAAGGGAAGGGAAGGGAAGGGAAGGAAAGGAAAGGAAAGGAAAGGAAAGGAAAGGAAAGGAAAGGAAAGGAAAGGAAAGGAAAGGAAAGGAAAGGAAAGGAAAGGAAAGGAAAGGAAAGGAAAGGAAAGGGAAGGAAAGGGAAGGAAAGGGAAGGTGCGGGAAGGGAAGGTGCGGGAAGGTGCGGGAAGGGAAGGGAAGGAAAGGGAAGGTGCGGGAAGGGAAGGGAAGGTGCGGGAAGGGAAGGTGCGGGAAGGGAAGGTGCGGAAAGGGAAGGTGCGGGAAGGTGCGGGAAGGTGCGGGAAGGTGCGGGAAGGTGCGGGAAGGGAAGGGAAGGTGCGGGAAGGGAAGGGAAGGGAAGGGAAGGGAAGGGAAGGTGCGGGAAGGTGCGGGAAGGTGCGGGAAGGGAAGGGAAGGGAAGGGAAGGTGCGGGGAAGGGAAGGGAAGGTGCGGGAAGGTGCGGGAAGGGAAGGGAAGGGAAGGGAAGGGAAGGGAAGGGAAGGGAAGGGAAGGGAAGGGAAGGGAAGGAAGGGAAGGGAAGGGAAGGGAAGGGAAGGGAAGGGAAGGGAAGGGAAGGTGCGGGAAGGGAAGGGAAGGTGCGGGAAGGTGCGGGAAGGGAAGGTGCGGGAAGGGAAGGTGCAGGAAGGGAAGGGAAGGGAAGGGAAGGTGCGGGAAGGGAAGGGAAGGTGCGGGAAGGGAAGGGAAGGTGCGGGAAGGGAAGGGAAGGGAAGGTGTGAGAAGGGAAGGGAAGGTGCGGGAAGGGAAGGGAAGGTACGGGAAGGGAAGGTACAGGAAGGGAAGGGAAGGGAAGGTGCGGGAAGGGAAGGGAAGGGAAGGTGCGGGAAGGGAAGGGAAGGTGCGGGAAGGGAAGGGAAGGGAAGGGAAGGGGAAGGGAAGGGAAGGAAGGGAAGGGAAGGGAAGGGAAGGGAAGGGAAGGGAAGGGAAGGGAAGGGAAGGTGCGGGAAGGGAAGGGAAGGTGCGGGAAGGTGCGGGAAGGTGCGGGAGGTGCGGGAAGGGAAGGGAAGGGAAGGTGCGGGAAGGGAAGGGAAGGGAAGGGAAGGTGCGGGAAGGGAAGGTGCGGGAAGGGAAGGGAAGGGAAGGTGCGGGAAGGGAAGGGAAGGTGCGGGAAGGGAAGGTGCGGGAAGGGAAGGGAAGGTGCGGGAAGGGAAGGGAAGGTGCGGGAAGGGAAGGGAAGGTGCGGGAAGGTGCGGGAAGGTGCGGGAAGGGAAGGGAAGGGAAGGGAAGGGAAGGGAAGGGAAGGGAAGGGAAGGTGCGGGAAGGGAAGGGAAGGTGCGGAAGGAAGGGAAGGTGCGGGAAGGGAAGGGAAGGTGCGGGAAGGGAAGGGAAGGGAAGGGAAGGGAAGGGAAGGGAAGGGAAGGGAAGGGAAGGGAAGGGAAGGGAAGGGAAGGAAAGGAAAGGAAAGGAAAGGAAAGGAAAGGAAAGGAAAGGAAAGGAAAGGAAAGGAAAGGAAAGGAAAGGAAAGGAAAGGAAAGGAAAGGAAAGGAAAGGAAAGGAAAGGAAAGGAAAGGAAAGGAAAGGAAAGGAAAGGAAAGGAAAGAGGAAACGAAAGGAAAAGACATCTTATGCTAGACTGCAGGAAGAGAAACCGTTTTTCTCTTCACCTTGACTTGTTGCAGGACCAGATTCCATTCCCCTTTCTCATTCAGTGAATTAACACATAGAGCTGATTATGGGGAGAAAAATAGCTAGCAGAAACATAGTGAAACATAGAGGGTTCCACTTAAATATGACAAGAAACTTCTTTACTTTGAGGGTGCCAGAACACTGGAACAGGCTGCCCAGGGGAACTGTGGAGTCTCCTTCTCTGGAGACATTCAAAACCCACCTGGACACATTTCTGTGTAACCTCATCTAAGCGTTCTTGTTCTGGCAAGGGGATTGACTAGATGATCTTTCAAGCTCCCTTTCAGTCCTTGACATTCTGTGATTCTCTCTGTGATTCTGTGACAAAGAATGAAAATTTCTAAATTTATCCTGTAAGCTTAAGTTTCTCACTTCCACAGAGCTCAGTGCTGACTGAAAAGAAAAAAAAAACAACTTCTTTTAACAAGACCTTAGTTTAAAATCAGTTATTATCACTTTTTTTTTTACAAGTTACATAGTTCGTACAAGGTTATAAGTACCAGACAATTTGTAATGTATTTAGTTTCACAAAACTCCTGTGCAGACACTCCAATGAACTGGAAAAGCATTCTGCGGAGGGAAGATTGAGATACAGAAAAAGTACCAGATACTTGGCTGAGTGCATATAGCCTAATGGATTGCAGTCAATAGCAAAGGCTCAGTACTACTTCATGCATGTTCCTGGCCACAGCGAACATGAATAAATGCATTACCTTATAGTTGAGAAATGTAACATAAGACACATCATGTTATCTTAAAACTTAAGTTAAAAGTCATGAGAAAAAAAGCCAAATTTATAACAGGAACACTTCATCACTACTGTTCTGTCTGATAAAGCTTCAGACAAACTGTGTATCTGTTTATGTTATTTTTATTCATATAAAAAACAGTAACCAGCGCAGTCAGATTTATAGATGTTCAAAGTTTCAATCTAAACTTTAAGTTTCAAATTAAACTCCAGTTCACAAGGTGGAAAAGACTATTCTGCTCAATTAAAAAAAAAAAAAAAAAAAAAAATAAAAGGAAAAGGAAAAGAGAAAGAAAAAGAAAAAGGGTAGTTCTTAACAGGTTATGTCAAAGACTTTTCAATCAAAGCTGGCCCTGCTGGTTTTAGGGGTTTTATACATTATGTAGAAGTAGTAAAGTCTTCCCAAAAGGGTCAACTTCCTTATGTTCACAGAAATCCTTACTGAAGAAGAGAAGGGTGCAGATTAAGTCTGAGTAACAAGGAAGTTTGAGGAGAGGGCATCACATTCTAAAGAGCTTTGAAAATTGGAAGGCAGGATCCTTCTCAGTGGAAATATTAAGGGTTTCCAGGAGGTAACAGAATACTTCAACTACCTGCATGGGCAAGTCTGGAGGCTGTAATAAGTGAAAGGGAGATCTTTACCTGAGTAGACTAGATGTTCTTTGACATCAGTGTGACAGCAGGGAAAGTACCTAAACTCTGAAAGTCTCTTCCAGAGAGTTTGCAGTGTATGATCTCACTCAGATACAAAAAGCAGTGTCAAACAGAAAAGCAAGAAAGCACAACTTTTTTCCTTCTCATAGCCATTTTCAATAAATCTGTATCTGGCTTGCAGAATAATCAGCACAGGAGTATCACACAAAGCTATTTATAGAAGTACTGTATGCTACTATTAAGAATACCTGTTTCGCTAGTATATTATTTAGTAGGTCTCAATCATCAGTCTTGGAAAGAAGACACAATGATAAGCTAAAGAAATAATAGAATGTTACATCTCACAACCACACTTAACAGTAGTTAGCAATAGAATTATAAAATACGAGGAGTCACAGTATTGCTTGCTAATGAATTACTATGAGTTCTCCAGTATTAATCCAGGCTGTCAAACTGCACTGCCCAAACAGACATTTTCTTAATGATTTATTTTATGCAGAGGAGCTAATGTTGCCAGAAAAAAGATACCATACAGAAGTCTAAATAGAAGTTTTCTTACAGTAGCATTTTCAATCCCTGAATATAGATTGTTATTACACATGAATCATGTAAATCTAAACCTGTATGACCATGAACCGATCTACTCAGTGCTCAAAGCTATTGGAATCTAGTTAGACAAGATCAACAGAGGAATAAAGATGTCCATGTGAGAGCTGGGATGAAATTAACAGCCTAATATATGATGGTTAAGTAACAACTAGAGGGAGATATAGGAGAGATTTAAGACACAGCATTATGAAGGAGAGAGACATTATCTTATGGTCATGAAAGGATGTTATAGTGAGAAAGCTTTGTGAAAGTTATTTTGCTATGGTCACAGTCTCTTGCAGAAAACATTTGAAAGTAGCTGAAAGAAAATACTAGGTAATATACTGTAGGAGACTGAGCTAGATTCTTCCCTCTGCCTGCTCAGTGCATGTGAAAAAGCAGAAAAAGGGCATAATTTTTAAAAAGGTCAATTAATCAAATCCACATTATCACTTTCCATCTAGTAGAGAACTTCTAAAGCTGTGAAAATGGGATTCCTTCACAGAGCAAACCTATCAGTCAGAATGACTCCTGTCGTGCTCTCTGGAACTCAACCAAAGTTGTGGTGGGCAGAGTCATGCAATTTTGATTGAGCCTTCTGACTGTCGTTGGATATCTCCCGTGTTTGAGGAACAAGCACTGTTCTCAGTTTTGTCTACTAGGGAGCACCCCTCTCCTCTGGTCCCAAAAGAAGGATGGTTCACCTATACACGGCCTTGCCCAGACTGTCATATTCTGCCACCTTCTTTTAAAAGGGGATAATTTAGATAAAAAGTCTCTCTCCTGCATCTTATATTTTAGAGTTATTTTTACCTGTTTTCCCCAGCTTGCATATTGTGTCTCATTCATAGCTAAGTCCTGTTAAATTCCTTAAATGCTTTATGTTCATCACTTTTTTAAACAAAAATATACTACTTGCACATATCCTAGCTGCATTAGTCGGATAACTACCTCCACTAACTTACACACTCCAACATTCTCAAAGGAAAGCTTCTGTCTTTCCAGCATAATACCAGGTATTTTCTGCCTTTCTGAAGCTTTTGTAAAATAAAAGAACATATTGTTGGGTAATAATTGACATTTACCCCAGGAAGACAACACATCAGAGGGCAAAACAATAACTGAAATTGGGAAAGTACCTGTGGCAGAATTGATTGCGCCTGCAGCCCAGAAGGCTGATTTTATCCTGGGCTGCATCAAAAGGAGCGTGTCCAGCAGGCTGAGGGAGGTGATTCTGCCCCTCTGCTCCACTCTGGTGAGACCCCACCTGGAGTCCTGTGTCCAGCTCTGGAGCCCTCAGCACAGGAAAGACATGGACCTGTTGGAGAGGGGCCAGAGGAGCCACAGAAATGATCAGAGGGGTGGAACAGCTCTGCTGTGAGGACAGGCTGAGAGAGTTAGGTTGTTGAGCCTGGAGAAGAGAAGGCTCTTTAAACTAAAAGAGAGGAGATTCAGGCTGGACATGAGGAAGAAATTTTTTACAATGAAGATGGTAACGTGTGGTAACAGGTTGCCCAGAAACGTGGTCAATGCCCCATCCCTGAAAACATTCAAGACCATGCTGGACAGGGCTCTGAGCAACCTGATGGAGTTGAAGGTGTCCCTGCTCATTGCAGGTGGGTTGGACTAGATGACCTTTGAAGGTCCCTTCCAACCCAAACTATTCTGTGATTCCAAGACAGTGTGAGATGTAGACAGAGAAGACAGTTGTTAGTGTGCATCTTTTGACTTTGAATAACAGTTATGCCCATAGCATTTCATATCAATGAAACTATCAGTGGCAAATACAGTAACAAATCTTTCATCTTCCCATCAAAAAGAGAGGTACCAGGGGTACTGTTATGAGAGGGAAAATACAGCTCTTTTTACCCAAGTTTTCAGAATTCTTACTTTACATACAATGCGCATTAAATTAACATTTTTTTAAGAGCATTATGATTTCATATACATTTATAACATGTACAACACTTACAACCAACCAACCAACCAACCAACCACAACCTAGCTGAGAAAGTAATATATTCAGTAAGGAAAATCAGATTATGTTATAGTTTTTATATATTATATATAGTTCCTGTATTATATCATATGATGCCACATACTGGTATCAGTATTGTTTCAAACCATGGGCTTATATCAAGAAACATTCTCTGACAAATATCTTTAAGCGATGTCAAATCTGAGCTGACATCATACAAGTTACCTGAACTTCTTTACAGACAAATGTAATAATACACCCATATTTCATTCCTTTTCTCCACACTCCTCCTCCCAATTAAATGAGTCACTAAAGCTTTGGATAGCTTTCCATGATCTTTCCTGAGCTGTCCTCAAATCTTATTCATTGGGTGATATCCAAAAAATTAGTTTGGTATTGAGATGCTTAATGCTTCAGTGCCTAAAAGTTAAATCCAAGTTGCAGACAAATTCCTTATATAGTGACGGTGAGTTACATATCTTGACAGCAGCCAGTGTAAGGAGCAGGCAATTCCTAATCCAGGCACCAGGAAATGCTAAGAAAAAAAAAAATGGGTCTGGAATGCTGCCACTTGCCTGTCTGAAAGCTGCAGATGTGAAAATTCAGTTCAGAGCTCAGAGCCCTTGAACACGTTACCCCTGGCACTTATGTGTTTGACTGGAGAACCACTTCCAAATGAAGGAAGTGACTGAGCTGAAAATTTGCAAATTTGTTATTGATGCCACAAAATTAATTCTCAGTGAGGTCAGTCCCCCAGACTGGCCAAATACTTAGCTTTGCTAGAATTAATTCTGTCAAATAAGACTTTGGGCAGCAGTTTTAGCAAAGGCTTAAAGAAATCAGGAAACTGCAGCTTGAGGATATGGTATAATGGTACAGGTAAGTGTGTCTTGTAGCTGAATACTGCTAACAGGCAGAACAGGTCTTCCGTTTGTCCCTGCTGGAATATTTCTACTCCTTCCCTTGCATTAGCAGTGGTGTTTCTTTGAGACTTCAGTGATCTGGGTCAGGAAGCTAAACTGACTTAAATTAATATTACGGGGGGGGAAAGTGGCATTCCCATCTCACCACTGTCTCAACATCCATTTGGATACTATGCAAAACACTGAGGAGTGTGGTGGAGGTCAGAGAGATGAGATGAGATGAGATGAGAGCAGGACACACAGTGAACAAAATTGAGACAGGCTGGACTAACTGCTAGAGCAGTCAGAGCTGTTTGATATAGATGTTAGATCACTTCAGCTGTTAACAGCAAAAAGCAGACATGCATTTGAGCACTGGGACACTGATCATTGTTTTCTTCTAACAATATAAAAGAATGTAAGTAGAGACAGGTAATCTTACCTTTAGCATGGCAGTCTAGTGATCCGAACATTTCTCTTGTCATCAGAAAATGTTGGTTGTGTTCAGTCTCCACCTCTAAGATTTTCAGTGATTGTGTGGTTTTTTTGTTGTATTTTGGTCTTACATCACACATGATAGACAATTGTTAAACAAGACACATAAAACGTTTATTTTTGAATATTATGGTCCTTATACTATCAGTAAACATATCAGAATAAAGCATTCCACTATTCAACAACTGGTAGATGAGGTAACTACAGAATCATATGGAAACCAGAAATGAGATTTTTTTAAAAGCACATGCAATTAATTCTGTAAAGATCGAAGCTCCCTCTATAGAATTAATTCACTTTGCATTGTACTTTCTATAATGTTTTACTGTTTGTTCTGTCTAGAAGTATGGTCTGCCCCAATACAAGAACAGATAAATTTAAACAGATCTTTTTTGGATTCTGTCCATTCCATGCAGTACAGCTATGACCTTATTTTCCTGCTCTTTGGGCTCTTGCTTTAGTTTGGACACATAAGTCCCTGAATCATGAGTACAAAATACTGTCTCTTTTTTCACTTCCCATCAGTTTTGCAGCTTACTATGCTTTGTTAGTTAGCTCTAAAAACACTTCTCCAGGTTTTAAGGCATTCAGCCCATTGCCTACTTATTGTTGGGAGTCTTTGTAGACATCCAAGTGCTAACAAATGCAAAATAAAAGAACCTGTTTTTCATGTTGCCAAAGGAAGACTTCAGGCAAAGGAAAAGATAAAGAAATATTTGTTCAAGATTCTCTAAACTTCATTGAGAACGTGAGTTCTAACAATGGCATTTCCTGCGTTTTCACACGCATCCCTCAACAGAAACAATTTATGTGTAAGTAAAATTATAGTGGGTAGTCATCGCTAATGATATAACCATGTAATGCAGGTATCAAAGTCACAGCTTCTATGATCTCTCATTTTACCCTTTCATAAGAAGTAGTAGAGTAGGAATACATTTCAAACATTAATCAAAGAAACCTGGTGTCTAAGTTTGGTTGCAGGAATAGAACTGTAGCCTTAATAATGTTGAGGAGGGCTAGCAAAACATATTTAAACCTCATCCCTTCTTAGTCCCAATCTTTGGTAAAATCAAAAGTAGAAATAGGCACTCAAAGTGTAATTTGTGCAGAATTTAAAAGCGTATGCTTGTGAGAAGCAACATCTGCACTATCAAATGTTTTAAGCCGAAATTTTTAACCTGTCTAAACTTGATATACCCTGCATTCCAGATGCACTGTCAGCTATCCAGGTATTACCTCAGGCCACCTGGATCCCACCACAAGACACCCCTCTGTCTATGTCCTCAGAAAGAAAGGGGGTAAAAAATGAAAAGAAAAAAAAAATGCTCTGCAGTACAGAGAATGAAGCCCGTATTTGTATTTGCCCTGAGATGGAAATTCTGAGTGAAGGGAAGAATTTGTCCTGAGGGTTTATGCAGTGCAGAAGTAGGTGCAAATTATCTCATTCTTATCTTCTCCAAAGTTGCCCCTGTAATTTGAATTCCTTCTAGACCACTGAATTAGGGTATCTTAGCACTAAATTATTCCTATAGCTGGCAGGACCAGTTTCCTACCCTTGTTTATTCACAAGATCAGATTTTCCTATGTTGTTCCATGACAAAATATGAGTTTACAAAAGCACAAGGGCAGAAGAGAACACTTTCTCTAATTCCATCTTCTAAAGACTAATGTTCTCCAGGAACCTTAAAGAAAATACAGTGACAAAAATTTTCAATTTAAACCCTGTTGAAACTTGATGTGTTCAGAGCATCTATTCTGTATATATTTAGATCTGCCTCTGTACAAATTTTTAACTTTAATTTTTTATAAATTATGCAAGCCCAATTCTGATGTTTATTAATTACATGTAGTACTCCAAACCTTCATGCACAAATGGCTGAAAACAACCCAGCCAATTAACACAATGAAAGGGATTGCCAGCCAACCAAAGAAGTTGCTAGCATTTATTAACTCTGGTCCAACAGATATGTCTAGTACAGAAAATCAAAACAAAGAATGAGGATGTTCATAGTAGCTTGGAAAACTGAGTTTGAGAACAGAAGTGAAGATGCTACCTGAAAAAATTAGACTGCTGTATCAGTTGGCAGTGAAAGGAAATACACACACACACACACACACAAACAGAAACAAACAAACAAACAAAAACCCCAAACAAACAAACAAATAAATAAAAACCCAAACAAACAAACAAAACCAAAACAACAACCAAAAAAACCCCACCCACACTATAATCTAGGGAAGAAATTGGTGAAGTCTTTGTGAACATTAAACACTGAATAGACATTTTCCCAAATCCCAACATTGGTAAGGAAAAAGATATCACACATACTACATAGTTTCATTTGTCTTTCACAAGGCAGCTGAAACCACCACCACCCAGCCCTTAATTCTAATTCATTGTTAGAATATAACAATGGCTGCACTGGGTCAGACTGTAGCACAATATTTTGTTTCTAGTAGTGGCCAAAAAGAGGATCCTTAGGGAAGCATATAAAGAAGAACAAAGATCAAAGAGCAGAGCAAGCATACCGTGATTTCTTGATATACTCATCTGGTGAGCGTTATACTTGCTCCAAGTATGTCTTAGAAGTTTATACTAAAACCAGAATACCCTAAAGCTGCACTAGGAGCAGGCTTTGTTTTTTAAGCAACCCAGGGAATTTTCAAGGTGGTCAATCCTACATGGTGAAGTGGTGAAATGTAGGACTCTCAAGGCAGTATCATACAGAGAATCTATCCTTACATTATAAGGCAAGTAACCAGAAATACCATTCCAGTCCTTGGTCATCTATGTGGAGGGGTTTTGATAGATAAAGATTTGTTGTTGAATTAGTCAGGCTCAAAGGAATCTCAAGGCCACTTCGAGAAGCTGAGAACAGAATCTACTGTGAGAAAGAGGGGCGTTTCTTCATTAGCGGGGCCCCAACATGACGTGAGTCATCGGACCTATCATCAGTGAGACTCCAGCGTGTGGACAGCCTGAGATACTCATTTAGCAAATCCATGCTTGGAGCATGGACGCGTGATTAGAGAATAGTTGCATATATAAGGAGGCTTGTTTCTGTAATAAGTGGCTTTGTGTGATTCACATTGAATAGGAATGCTGAGTCCTTTATCGTTCCAACACATCTAGACCAAGAAACTGTGTGCATTTCCTCCCCAAAGGAGCATTCAGCCCATATTCTAGTAGGAACCAAGAAACTGGTAATACCCCTTGAGCTTTCCACGTCCTAGGCTTAGTCACACGCCTGCCTTAAGGGGATGAAATCTTACACGGGTGCTTGGCCAAAATTGTTGTACAGCTTGAAACTGAACAGGTAACCTGTTGAATATGAATTCTGCTAAACTACATCTAGCTCCACAGTTTCACATAACTCATGAAAAGTTGGGAGAGTGTATATTTTATATCTGCACAGAACTTAGTGTACAAACAGCTAGCAGAAGTCCATGGCAGATTCTATAGGAGAAAAGTAGCCAGCACACCCCCACACTCCAGGCTCTGCAAAATCTTGCATAAACTGCCAACAGAAGTATAGAAACAGAATCTGATTTGCTGTAAAGTGGCAGACCCAGTGAAGGCCAATGTTATCTAAATGCTCTACTCATTGACTCACTACTTGGACCAGTGGGTTTAAACTAAAAGAGAGGAGATTCAGGCTAGACATGAGGAAGAAATTTTATATTGTGAGGGTGATAAAACACAGGAACATGTTGTTCAGAGGGTTGGTAGATGCCCCATCCCTGGAGACGTTCCAGGCCAGGCTGGACAGGACTCTGAGCAACCTGATCCAGTTGGAGACGTCCCTGCTCATCACAGGTGCATTGAACTAGATGAGCTTTGAAGGTCCCTTTCACCCGAAACTATTCTATGGTTTTGTAAAAGGCCCTGCTAAAATGTCTGTCCCATCTTTCTTATAAGCCTCTTTAAATACCGAAATGCCACAATAAGGTCTCTCTGGAGCCTTCTCTTCTCCAGGCTCAACAACCCCAACTCTCTCAGCCTGTCCTCATAGCAGAGCTGTCCCAGCCCTCTGATCATTTCTGTGGCTCCTCTGGCCCCTCTCCAACAGGCCCATGTCTTTCCTGTGCTGAGGGCTCCAGAGCTGGACACAGGACTCCAGGTGGGGTCTCACCAGAGTGGAGCAGAGGGGCAGAATCACCTTCCTCAACCTGCTGGACACGCTGCTTTTGATGCAGCCCAGGATATGGCTGCCTTTCTGGACTGCAAGTGCACATTGCCAGGTCATGTTGAGCTTTTTTTGTACATGTGATGCTCTCCTAATATTCTCTACAAGTAAACAGAGAGAAAACTCTAAAACGACGCACTTCAATTCTCACCTTGTACTTCAGTTTAATTTTGTAGAAGCTTTCCTCGAGAAAAGCCTTTCCATGTCAGTTTAAATCTATGCAACTATGATGATCACTTAAGGCAGGTTTCACTGGATATATTGTATCTCTGCTATTAAATCTCTTTTCAGAACCAAACTGACTCACTGTTCTTCTTTGTTAAATACTTGTATTGGTTGAAGTTTATTGGCACTGTGAATAGATACTGTTATAATGACTTAGATACACTCATATTGCTAGAGAAATGAACATCTGGAATGTAAGAAGAAAAATGCCAGTGCCCTGTAAGATCTAAGCTTTTTTTTTCCCTGTATGAATAATGAAGACTTTGCTTTTTGTATTCCTGGTATGTCACTCTTTATATTTTCTAAAAGGACTGTGTGGTAGTGTGAGAAATTGACTTCCAGCACAAATACATCCCCTGTGGGCTACACACAGCTCACCCTGCTGGAATTCAACAGCAAAAGAATAGAAGGAGACTTTTAGTCTGTTTTATGGCAATGCACATCTCAGACTAAGTTTAAATAACATTATATTCACTACTGCAATAAATAAATTCCATAACTCAAGACACTTTTGATCCCTGTTACTCATCTGAGCTTGTAGTGTGCTGTTGCCCAAATTACATCCTACTATGTCTTTGAGGGTAATGCCCTCAAGAGACAATGACTCTGTGCGAAGTCAACAGTATATCAACAGAATGAGAGATTTGTGCAATTTAAGGCTCACGGCCTTGTCCAGCCACGTTTTAAACCTCTCCACTGATGGAAAGTCCACAACTTTTCTGGTCCCCTGTTCTGAAGTCTGTTACCTTTGCGGTGTGTATTAAAAGAGGGGTAATTAGTAGGTCAGAAGAGGTTCTCCTTTCCCTCTACTCTACCCTGGTGAGACCACACCTGGAATATTGTGCCCGGTTCTGGACCCCTCAGTTCAAGAAGGACACAGAACTGCTGGAGAGGGTCCAGTGTAGGGCAACAAGGATGATTAAGGGAGTGGAGCACCTCCCTTATGAGGAAAGGCTGAGGGAGCTGGGTCTCTTTAGCTTGGAGAAGAGGAGACTGAGGGGTGACCTTACTAATGTTTACAAATATGTAAAGGGTGAGTGTCACGAGGATGGAGCCAGGCTCTTCTCAGTGACAACCAATGGTAGGACAAGGGGTAATGAGTTCAAACTGGAACACAAGAGGTTCCACTTAAATATGAGAAGAAATTTCTTCTCAGTGAGGGCAACAGAACACCGGAACAGGCTGCCCAGGGGAGCTGTGGAGTCTCCTACTCTGGAGACATTCAAAACCTGCCTGGACACATTTCCCTGTAACCTCATCTAGGTGTCCCTGATCCAGCAGGGGGATTGGACTAGATGATCTTTTGAGGTCCCTTCCAATCCCTGACATTCTGTGATTCTGTGAATACTATCATATGAAGTCAGGATTTTCTTTTTTCCAAGTTATGCCCGTTGCCCTCTTGCCCTTCCACTGTGCACCTCTGAGAAGAGTCTGAATCCATCTTCTCTATACCATTCTATAATTGAAGTATCTCAAGACAGCAGTAAGATATACCCTCTTTTGTCTTCTCTTTTAGAGGCAGAACAATCCTAGTTCTCTCCTCATAGGTCATATGCTTCAACCTCATGACCAACTTCATAGCTCTCTGCTGGACTCACTCTAGCATGTCGATGTCTTTTTCATACTGGGGAGCCCAAGATTTGATGCAGTAGCCTGAATGATGTATCACTGCTGCCAAATAGAGGGGGAAAATAAGTTTTCTTGACCAACCAGCTACACTCTAAAAGTCATCTTGTTAATGTAGCTGGCATTCTGCAAGGACGCAGTTACATATTTGTGAAAATATGTTACTGCTAACAGAGATGAAGATACATATGCAGTGACACTGAGTTATAAGGCCAGGAAAAACAAAGGTTCTGTTTTGATAGTACACTTAAAATTATCGTCAGGCCTTTCTTATTCAAATTTCAAACAAAACAATTATGCATAGCTTATACTTTACTGTCCAGCTTAGGAGACATTCTTCGTTCAAGATAGCAACTTACTCATTAACACATAGGAGAGTAATAATACAAATGATATTTGATCCCAATGACTAAAGAGTGCAATAGGAAGCAATGGTTTGAGGGAGAGATGTAATGAGAAGCAGCAAGGAGGAGTAATGGCATGGAAAGAAACCAAGAGGGAACAATGAAAGGGAAAAATGAGAAAAGGTATGGGAAAGGAAAAGAGAATTATTCTAGAGTAAAAGGTAGGGAAGAAACAGTCTTCACTCTTCATAAGCAACTGGAAAGTCTGGCAACACTAGCAAAAGCCTCTTCTCAACCTCTAGAGCCTCCTGCAAAAACAGATCCTGCTGACCTCTTCTTTCAAACCCTTTTGAAGTTCTAAATGCTATAAAATCTATCCTAGTGTTTCAAATAAACTCAGTGACTGCTTGCAGTGCGTGAATCCTTGATCAGTCGTTTGGCTCGGCATAATCAACTTTCCTCAGAACACTGAGACTCTGGCATTCCTTCTCAGCAGCCAGCGCCAGCAGCAACCTGAGTTTCAACCATTCAAAAGTTTAAAGAATTGAGGATTTAAATTGAAATCTAGTGACTTGCTTGGTCCAAAGGGACATATCATACTTCAATTTTATTTTTTAACAAAAACACTCAACAAGTCTACCAGTTGTCCCTAAACTAGCTGATTTTCTGTTAATTTCACTTTTTGTCTTTCAAACTTTGTGTTTAAACTACCAATCCTATTTTTTAGCCATTTTCCCCAACAGGATCAAGCAGGGCATTTTTGTGTAATGAACTCCTTTCTCCATGACCACAGCTTTCACTGTGGACTGCAAGAATGTTGCAAAATAAGGCTTTATTTATTTATTGTATTTGTTATATAACACCCTTCCCCATGTATCTGGCTGCCCTACAAAAGTTAAAGACAAGAATAAATAAAATAAGTCTATACCCACTGGCCAGAGAGAAGCAGCTGTTCTGCCAAGAGAAGAGCCAAGAAAAAACAACTCAGAGAAAAAGAGCTGCTGAGAAAATCAAGATAAAATTATCAAAGACACACTGTCCAGAATGAACAGCAGAGTTTATTATGAAGGCTTTTGCATGCCCTGTTTGCTTGATTGCTGTATATAGCCATTTTACATTCAGCCCTGGAGTCTTACGCAGGTGGAGATGCCGTGCAAACCTATTAGTGGAACAAAAAAAATGCACTGTAGCTGTCCAAAGGTCACAGCAGTGAGAAAAAGGAAAGAATCATCACCCTCAACCGATTAACCGATTAACAAAGATGAAGACAGTTTACATTCGTTTGTTAGAGTCACCACCATAAACAGTCATGTAAAAGTTACTGTGATTGCATAGAAGAAACCAAACAAAAGGAAATTAAATTATCTTTACTACTACAAATAAAAGTCAATATCAAAAGGATTGTAGAAAAGTTTTCCATAACACAAAAAACCCCACAAAATTCTAGACAATTCCAAAAATGTATTAGCACTCAATTTATCTGCAACCCTGTTGAGTTTCTTATACAGATATTAATAAACTGTATTTGAAATATGTCTCACCACAACATAGTGGGTGGTGTTCATTATTCTATTTGTTTAACGTGGCAGAATCTAGAAAACAGATTAATTGTGAACTCCAGCAGTACAGCCACATGATGTTAATTCTTGGACAGTATAAACGCCAAACAGATCCTCACTCCCAGCTTTAAAGTCAGTAAGGCTATGAAGATGTTGAGCTCTGCCTGGAAGATGCACAGACAAGATCAGTTCACATCTCAGCCAAATGATTTCATTTGTACTACTGGGCAGGCAATGAAACTGTTCTGCTTTTATGCTGTTGCTTCTTCATCACATTCCCTGCTGACCTGGCACGTTCCACTGGAGGTACCTACTTGCACAGCAGCAGAATACTAATATTTTAAGGCACACATATGATGTGTGTCCTTTCTGGCTGCTACAACTCTTACATTCATCCCTTGCTACTCACTGGTACAGCCCTTGCAGTGTTTACCACAGTTTCTGTCCTGCCAGCAGAGCTTCTTTGCATGAAAGCACCTCCTAAAACATTTCTGTCAAACTGAGTCAAATTCTCAGGATTCAGTCAGAATCTTACACGTATGTCTAGTTCCTAAATAAATCCTGACAGTTAAAAGCAGCATGAGTGCAGGCTAATTTAATAAAATACACAAAGTTGTGATAGCGTGCGTATTACCTGTTGTTATTAGAACTTTACACTCTCTTCCTTTCCCTTTCATCACCGAATCCTAAGCACAATTAAAATTCCTTCTATGATAATACTGTGTTTTGGAAAACCTTCTTCTCAAAATTCCAATAAATAATTGGAAGTTACTTTATTTCTACCAAATCCCTCCATAAGGCCTCAAGCTCCTGGTAAATTTCCAGCTATAAAGATTTTGCGTTTGTTTCCCATCTCCATATTCCTTTTAATGCTCCTTCCTTCCCAGCCTCCAGACTCAACAGAAAAACAAAAGAAACAGAGTGCATGCCATACAACTCTGACAGCAGGGCCAATTCCCCAACAAACTGACTTGTTTGGTACAACCTACCCTCATTCTGTGTCTCCAGACTGAAAGCCCTCCAGGGCACTGTCTGTCTCTTTTTTGTAATTAAAGGACACAAAAGGCCCAACCCTCTCTGGGAACCTGGACAATACCTGGATTCTAACAGATGCTTTGATCTTCTTCCATTATCAGGCTATCCCTACAAGATATTGGGCTAAAACTGCAGAGGCTCTTCTACATTTGTCATCAGACATTAAAGTCATATACAAATGAACATACATTTCTCCTTCTTTTAAAAAACTCCTAGCCTTTATTCTTCCTGTGTGTTGGCCTTAGCACCATGAATCCATCCCTTACAATATCTGAACCTGTGCTGCTCACAATTTACAGCACAAAGGAGCCTGTAGCTGTATGCAGCCTAATATTAGTTGGTCTGATAGTCAGAAACAAAACCTCCCAATATACACATTCAAGTATGGATTTTGGAACACGCAAAGATTGCAGTTACAGTAGTCATAGTGGGAAGTCCATGGAACACAAATTCCTGTGAGCGTTTTGACTCCACTGTCCATATGGAGTTATGAAATTACCTTGCAAATTAAAAAAAGAAGGTGTTTTCTAAACTGCTCATCATGCTAGGCCCAAACCAAATAAGCATAGAGACTGAATTACCTCTTGTCCATGAAGAAAATATTGCTTTTGATCACAGGGTTGAGGTTTTTGGCAGGGTACCAGGGCGCTCCCAGTGTGTCTGCCTGTATCACACAGAACTGTATATGGCTAGAGGGCAAACATAAGATTCCCGCTATGCAATATATCAACCTTGGTAAACACAAAGATGGAATAAAAAATAAGAGGCAGCAATACTATATTATGCCTGTGGTAAATGCCATATTTATTATTCTAGTACATATGTTCTCAATAAAAAGATCTTTGCAGGGGGTCCACTGCTATTCTCCTTCAAAATTAGGCATTTCTAAATGCGCAACAGCTGATGGGAATACTTTTCAAGTTGTAAAAAGTCATATATGGAAAAATGTAGGTTAAGAATGTCTGATTTTTTCTTACAGCCTTTTCAGTTTTTGTTTTCTCACTATGGTGTATCTCAAATCACTGTCAGTTAATGACCTGTATACAAACAGTACCCTTGCAATGCAGTGTTTAAAGAAAAGAGTGCTCTCTGTCTCTTCAGTTACTATATTCCTGCTGTTGAGGGGATTACAGAGAAGGTCCATACTGTTATAATAGAATTTCTCATAAAACATCTGTGACAAAAGAAATTTCAATCATTTGGATTGTCTGTTTTCATAGTTGTAATTTAATTGGAACTTTAAAGTTTGAAAAATAGCTGAGTAAAATAAATAGTTTCATAAAGTTTCTTTTACTGTTCCGTTCTTAAATTTTGATAGAATGTATCATAATGATGGGAAACAATGGTATAACTCTTTCAATCCAGTTTCACTCTTTCCGCTAACTTACATCTAAGTTTTAGATTAAATTTCTTCACAGTAGCCCTGGGAAGGAATTCATAGCTCTTATTTTAAGCTGTGTGGAATGTAATTTTTTTCTCTGAGTTTACCCAGAGACTGCATATTTTTCTGAAAAAAACCCAGCAAATTTATATACTTCATCTGAATTACAACTCTCACATTCTCATGTGATTGGAAACTGTCCTTTTTACTATTCATTCACAAAGAATCCACAGGCAGCACCGGAACAAAAGCTGTGCCAGGCAGCTTCAAGATCAAAGTGCAGATTTATGAAGAAAACAATGAAGAATAGGGAAACAAAACCGCTTTAACTATGCAAAGTCATTGCACATTCATATCAGGAAGATTTCATTCGTTACCATATTTGTGAATAAAAGGGAGAGGCAGACATAAAGAGCAAAGGCAGGATGATGTTAATGAGGTTGCAAAAAATGTAGCTGAGAGATTTGTCTCTGAAGTAAGTTTCATATGTGTGTAACATAATCAGCGATGGATTAACATGCTGGAAGTGAGAGGTTTGGAAGATATTCTGAACCCAGAAGAGTGTCTGGTTTAAAAGTAGTGGTGTAGCTACTTGGAAAAGACTCCCCAGAAATTTTCTGAGACAACATATGGCAAAATTATTGCAATACTAAACTCTTCTAACAGTTTTTTTTTTTTTTTTTTAATCTTGGTAAAACTTATGATGAGAAAATTCAAGAGTACCTACAGGGAGAAGGAAGCTGATGTTTTAACGTCTGCAAGACTCTTGTTCAAATATACTGATGGCCCAAAATAGTGTAAAAAAACATTTTAAAACCATATGATCAAGTCAGTTTAACAGAATAAGCTGCAGTGGCAGTAAAAGAGAACAAATAGCACATGAAGGTGATCTCAAGGTGCTTATCCTTTGAGAATCCCTTTTAATACTTTTCTGTCATAAATCCATCAGTCCAGAAGTTTTATGCTTGCATACTTGCTGATCAGTTGTGTTGTTTACTCAGAATTTCTGTGGTTCAAAATCAGTACAAGCACTGACTTTCACATATAGGAGTACAGAAAAAAAACCAGGAAATTATTTCACATATATAGGTAGAAATGGAGAAAGCATCATTGAAAAAGGGGAGGCTCTTTTTTCTTGTTCGTTTAGGAAAGGCCAGGCTATTTGTGATCAAATTCAGGGAGAGAAAGATATTATTAAGATAGCAAGGTATAGGCAGGAGGTAGACTACTAGGGTCTGGCTGCTCTCATTAATTCCAAGTAAAACTGTGTCTGCTTTCTCTGCCCTGTGGTAGAACTAACATTCCTGTCCAAGGAGTGAAAGCTTCAAAGCTCTTAGCATGACAAGAGTAGTTTTTAGATTAACACATTCAGCTTACTTAAATATCAAAGCCTAGGTTTAGAATCACAACATTCATACTCTATGGCAGCATCCAGATTTCACTGAGTATTTCTCTCACTCAAGAGCTATTCAATCTTGGTAATGGTAAAGAGGGACAAGTAAAGATGTAGAACCCTCAGCATTTAGCCAGTTTCAGGAGCAGAAGCAGATTTTTGACAAGAAAAATGATAGCCACTTTTATTTTTATTTTCAAAATCATATGCAAGATCCTGTTTCACTAAGTATTAAGCATATAAACTGAAAGGTCATGTCCATGTTCAGAAAAGTATACTTTTCTAGTGACAACAATTTTCCAAAGAATCTGTGACTGTCAGCTGCCTAATAAGATTGTGTTCACCTCTGCTTTTTGCACTCCTGCTTGTTCTCTGCTTCTGACAAACACACACATCAACAACCACAGCCTGTCAATCCTGGTTTATAGCACACCAGCCCGTTTGATGTAGCTTTTCATTGGGTCTTCCACCTCAGCTGTCTCTTTGGAATGCAGTTCCTGTTGGATCATAAAGGAGAATCTGCCCATTCCTTCATTTACCACCTTTTTAAAAAATGAAATCTATGTCATTAAAATGTTCTACTATTATCATAGCAAACACTGACATTATCTTGTCTGTAACAAAATAAAAACCACAAACAAACAAAAAAAATCACTTGCCATTTACAGACATTGTAGTATATTAAATAATGAATAAACAGAACTATACATATTATCAACTGTTCACAGGTTTCTGAAAGATACATTGAATTTGTTTTATGCATGACACCAAAGCTGGTTTTGAAATTAAGTTTGTCCAAAAGGTATTTCAAAAATTAAATTAATGACATCTGAGAACTATTAGGACTAAGACTTTGACATGAAAACATTTAGTGTTGTAGTCAGGGACTGATACACAAATAAGCAATGTTAAAACAGCAGAAAAATAGTGCTGTGAGTGTCAGTACACACAATATACGCTTGAGCATGGTCCCTTGTTTCCCTGGCAATATTTGCTTATCTTATGCTAGTGAGACCATCAAAGACCAGACCTCTTCTGAAGAGTCATGTTCCCTCAACTCTGCTCACATTTCTACTCCCAGCTGCACACTATTTTAGCCTTACCTGGCTTTGATGCTTGTTGAATCCTGTTGTGATTTGGTTCAAGTTACAAAGCAATAAGGAGTTTTGAAATAGGAAAGTTCCTAAACAATTTGTAGATTACTTTGTAGACCAGGTTACATTCAAGTAATCTCACTTGCTGGTCAAGGATTCATTCAAAAGCTATAAGTACAATATTACAAATTTTGCAGGCTCATAAAAGGCAAATATAGATGTCAGAAAATTCTTCTCTTCTGTGGACTGTTACTAGCAAGTAATGTGATCAGATAGCCACCTACAGAATATTCATGAGGGTAATGGTCTTTTTTGAAGATCTTTTTTTAAGAAAAATCAGTAGCTATCGGTGGATAGCTTAACATGCCATCTCAGATTGAAGAAGATCTTCTGAACAAGATAAAAATCAGCTACTAAACAGAATTTTCACAAGATTGTCCACAGTAACACCTTTTCAAAATATCTAGCTTTCAACAGAGTCAAAGATACTGACTTATACTCATGCCAACTAAAATCGTAAGCTTTTATCCACAAGGGATCTTAAACATTACAGTGTAGGAAGAGGTTGATTCATCTATACTAGGAAGAACGGACAGTTTCCTCTGTTTTTCATGATGCATAAAAATTACCTCAAAACCTTTAAACTCTTATGGTTAATTTAGCATCTGGTGGAAGTCACTAGAATAATTTCTCTAATTTTACACTTTAAAAGGAAAAGCTCATACAATGTAAATAATATATATATAAATAGTTTAAATAGTTTCAGTAGTTAGCCCCCCTGGTTGAATGTGTCTCACGTCTTCTTGTTCAGAAACTTGTCAATATAGTGGCAAATATGAACAACTTACACTGAATTTTCAGACTGAGCATGATTATTTGGACAGAATTACACTTACGTGGTTGGTTCATACAACATTTTCACTGTAAAGAACAAAAGTTGCATCATATCTAGAATACCACTGCAAATATTCTGCAGTAAGTTGAGACTGCATTTTACTATTTGATTTTAACCAATTTATGAAGAAATTTGATGCTGCTTCTCTTTTCCAGAAGTTACTCTAAAGTCATTATTTTATTATAGCAGCTGTTCTAGAAGTCACTGTTTTATTAAAGTCAATCTGCTATAACCTGCTACAGGTTTTAAGGTTCAAACCTGAAAAAAACAAAACAAAACAAAACAAAATAAACAAACAACAACAAAACAAACAAACAAAAACCTCAAACAAACAACGAAAAAAACCAACCAAGAAACACACATTTCACTATGATTTTAATAGCACTTTCACAATTCTATTTCACAAAATATCAACTGAAGCAGAACTCGTTTTGCCATGTTGGGCCCTTTTTGTGGCAATAATATTTAATTACATATGTTACGTGACCTAAAACCTAACGGATGTAACTCTGTTTTCAAGAATGATGTACTATGTCAAAATCTACCTTTCTGTTTTACAGACAACTTTACTAGGCTAGCTAAGAAGTTTAAATGTTGTTCTTCTGAGTGAAAGATTCTGAAGTGCTACAAGTGGCTATTTCATTTTTTTCAAATTTAAAAATAACTTAATAAAACATTACTGCTGTTGCTTATAATGTCTGTAGTGAATAAAATCAAAAAATATGAAAAAAAACCTGATAATTTGTGTTCATTTTGCTATTCTCTTATGTACCAAAATACGCTATAACATTTATAGTTACAAATAGTATCTTCAAAATAACAGCTGGGGTTCTATTTTACAGATATACTGTACACATTTGTACTCTTACTTACAAACTAGTTTTATGTATGCATGTATGTTTATTTTCAAAGACCATGAGCATGTCAAGGAAACCAAAGAAATATAACATGCTATAAAACCAGTTTTCTCTATAGACCCATAAGAACGAAAGTGTACATCTTAAAAACCAAACCAAACCAAACCAAACTAAACCAAACCGAACTGAACCGAACCAAACCAAACCGAACCGAACCGAACCGAACCAAACCAAACCAAACCAAACCAAACCAAACCAAACCAAACCAAACCAAAACAAAACAAAACAAAACAAAACAAAGCAAAACAAAACAGACAGACAGACTGTAATAAAAAGTAACCTGCAGCCTGAAGATTGCTATGCATCCTGGTTTCTGAGACCGCAGCTAGAAGTGATGTATGAGGGGCTTGGACTAAAAATCTACATTTTTAATGTAATCCAAGAGAAGTTCTCTGGTAGGCAGAGAACTGCACTTTCTGGATCACTACTCCCACATCTTAGAGAGCAGTGAGTTATATGTGGAAGATGGGACTCATTCTTACAGATGGTTCCTGGAGTTTCTGGCAATGCAAATGAAATAGATTCAGGGTTATGCTTCATATCTATTTAAATTATATTTAAATTACAATTTTGTAGTATGTTATGTCTTATCAAAATGTTTACAGAGAAAGCATTAAATACACACAACCTACATAAGCAATCACACCAGTGAAACTAGCAGAAAGTGAAATTAGTAGAATTTCACACTTTTTTGAACTATATTTAGTGTACCCTTAGGTATCAGAAGAAAAAAGGAATTAAGCTGTTCAAACATGGCTAATAAATGGGAGAAATGAAAAAAAAAAAAAAAATCTGTGGCAAACATATTTGATTTTCATGGTATTCATATAGGTCCATCAAAGTAAAATATTATTCCTTTGGTTCAAACAAGTTTTCAACTGTTCTACCTACATTGTGTTTTGAATCACCAAATCACTGGAATTCTCTCTTAAAATAACTTACCAGGAACCTGATCAAAGAATTACATGCTTTCATATTCCTAGGCTTAGAGGAAGTCAAGAATAGCAAATACTTTTCAAGTAGTATTCAGAAAATACTACATTAGGGATACTTCAACGGAGATGATACGTTCTCATAGTTGATGTGCTTTTAACATTTAGGTTAAACTGAAATTCCTGGCTAATTCTACAAAGAATTTGATGGTAATTTTACAAAATCAATGAATCATCAGGAAATTAATATCAAAGCACAGCTGACTGGGTTTCTATTCAGGACTTCTGAATCACTGCTCATTGAGCAAAGCAATCATTGGACAATGGGGGTTTTGCCTGAGCAAAATGTGAGTCAGGAGACCTGGACTCCCATTGTCTTCACTGGGAGTTTTGCCTGCATATGGAGTGATCTGGGACTTCTGGTGAATGGGAGCCATTCATGGAGTGGCTAAGTAAAGCACCCAATACATCACCATTTTGAAGTTAACACTAGGTGGTAGACATAACTGGAAGAAATACAGACATTTTTGGAGCCATGTGAAAGACTTGTATAAAGCGGCATTTCAAATGTATTGTCTCTTATTTCCCCCTATTTGGCCTGAACGTGTTTTGTTTTGAAAGGTATCTGGCGATTCACTCCAACATTCCCTTTGGTTTAACAAATTAATTAAATTAATTTCCTTTCTACATGAGTCTGTAGGCGGAAGAGACAACCCACTTTGCAGGGGAAGAGCTGACATCCTTGCAACTGAAAACAGAAATCCGTTCCACTGTCCATACCCTCTATCATTGTTTATTTGGAGGAGGAAGGGATTTCTAACTAACCAGTTCTCAGTGTGCTGCTGTCTACACACACATCCACTGATCTATAGAGGCATTCCAGTTGTATGTTCGTGATACACTCCTCCATGCACATGCCACTAACCTAAAGGTGAAAAAGGAGTTAAAGTTGAGTAAATAAAAAGAACAAAATAGCAGGGCAAGAAAGGCTGCAGGGCAAGAAAGGCTACAGGGCATAAAGAACATGAGACAACAAAGAGAAAAGGAGTATTACAGACTACACACAGAAGAAGCATAATATGAGGGATGGTTTGGAATAGGTGTCTAAGAGAAAAAGAGGGCCAAGCTCTAAGCTTCCCTCAGAATTTAGATTCACTGATACAAATGAAAACTAAACCTGTCCTTAATAATTTGACTCTAAGGAAAGTAGTGATGGGCTAAGGAGTAGAAAGGGAGATAGATTTAACGGAAGTAAAGAAGGAAGGAGAGTAATGAATCTGCAAAAACATGGGGAGTAATTATTCTACTAAGGAAAAGAGGACAAGAGTGTGAGGTAGCTCTCTCTTGGGATAGAAATTCAGAAGGGAGACGAAGATATGGAGCAAATAAGTGCATGAAAAAGCAAACCTGATATGTATTGTATAGTGAATCTATAAATGTAGGATAGGATACTATACTATGGCTGAAATATGTAATTTACATCTTTCTTTTAACAATTTCTGGTCTGAATGAAAAAACTGCTGTATGTGTTATTTCTACGAGTGCATTTATAATGTATGTCAGAAGAGCTTTCACTGTATTCCAAATAAGTCTACATAAAAACAATGTACAGTGTATCAATCATTTGTGTTGCTACAGAAAAGACAGTTTTAAAATGTGTACTCGACATATTTTTGTTAATATTTCTGAATTTTTAAATTTCTGAATTTCTTTTGTACAACAGTAATATTCATATCCTCTCAAACACTGAGTGAAGAACCTAGTCCTTCTGAACAGAACAAATTAACCTAATATATCACACAAGTGATATGTCATCTTTTTTTTTTGAAATTTACTTGTTCACCCTCCTATCTATCAATTTTTCTATAGATCTGAGGACAGGCATTTGGTCACTTTTCAAGTAGAACAGTGAGTAATAAATATTAATAGGCTCTTTCTAGCGTCTTTTAAGTAAAGTGTAGATTACCAATGAGCTCTGTGGGCCCTGGATCCCAACAGAGAATGGAATTTCAGAATTAAAAACATAGTGAGAAAATAAATGCTGACCATCATACAGGCTGAGTGTCTAGATGCCAGGGATACTATGAAATAGTATTTGAGATGTTCCATAATATATTAGGCAGAGGTCATCCAGAAGAACCTAATGACTTTAAATCATCTCAGCCTATGGGGACTGGAATGATAGAAGCAAAGAAGACTTTCTGCCATTCTGTTTTCCAAACCTGATGCTGCTTTTTCGCTTGCTGAAAATTTGCATGTTTTCTCAGAGCCTGTTTCTTTCTCACAATAAACAATGCAAAGCCCTCCTGCCAAAAAAATGTCCAAATGCTAAACTGTTGCTATTATAGTCATTATTATAAAAGCAACTTTGAGCTGTGGGTTTTTAAATTATAATTATTTTTACAAAAGATTTTTATGTGTCTTGATTGCAGTAATTATGATTCCATAGTATTAAATGTGTATTTAAAACGTCATGTTAGTTTACTGGTCCAAATAAATGAGTTTCCTTAAATGAACTTCATACAAAGGAGTGGTTTTCTTTATATTTGTCTTATTTGCTATGCTAGCAACACACTATGATACATTAAACAGCTGATAAACCATTGTTTCTTTACAAAAATAACTACAGACAAAGATGTCAAAAGAAGCACAATGTTTTATTTGAAAAGTCTTTCATGCAGATAATACCAGATTCTAATTTGGAAATGCACATTTCTCCTTGGTGTTCATTCTCACCTATCTGCCCTTGCTTTGTTTAAGGAGATCATGTCAAAAAAATAAAGCAATGAAAAAGCAAAAAGGAATCTGAAACCATGTCTGTTTTACAGGCTACCACATTAGTAGTGATAAGCCTGTGCCCTGTATAAAGAACATCCAGTATAAAGAGCATCACAGAATCCAAGAAATGGGCTTCTTCAACAACCGGTCTGATAGGGAATAAAGACAGAAAACAGTTCAGCCAGTGGGACACCCACCAATGGTCCCAAAACAGTACCTATGTGAAATTATTACTCTATTGCTACTGTGACCAGCACGAACTGGAGGTCACGATCTAAAGCACCCATGACAACCAGAACTTCCCCAGGAGACTCTCAGTAGCTCAGCAGATTCACAAGTTACTGAAGTTTACAACTGATCAGAAAAAAAGGTTTTTTTGTTGTTTTTTTTTATTAGTTGGTGGTTTTGTGGGGGTTTTTTGTGGTGGTGGTGGTGGTGGTGGTGGTGGTTTTGTGATTGTTTTGTTTTGCTTGGCTTTGTTTTGTTTTGTTTTGTTTTGTTTTTTTAAAAAAGGATCAGGAACAGGAAACAGAGGGGGACCTGAGAGAAAAGGAGTAGCAAGTTTCTGGCTCCAATGCCACACTCTTTTGTAACTAGCCACAATGCTGTATTAACTTTTCAAACGAGCCTGTCTGACCCTCGGCGCCCATTTAACTGGTTGCCACTAGCTAGGGGAAAGCCAGTGAGGCTGCACTATGCAGCAGTTTGGATATGAAATGCTATCAGCTATCAATGCCATCCGAGTAGATTTCTTACAACGACACAACCCCATCCAATCTCCCATCCTTCCCAGACAACCTTGCCTATTCTTCGGTGAGAATTGCTCCATTGTACATACAGACATTCACATTCTTGATAAGACAGTCAGGGGAAAAGTTCATGAGGCACATCCTCTGCTGGTATAACTTCAGTTCCCTTCCCCCTTCTCCCAGGAGTGAGTGGGTGATCTGACTCCCTGTGTTGAAAGGAAACAAGGTTGTCTATTCAGCTGCAGTCAGACATACTGTATGTGTTAAGGCCCAGACAGCCTATGATGCTGAATGGAGATACTAGAGGTTCATGTTTCTCTGCTGGGAATTTTCACAGAGAAGAAAAGGAATGCCTCGTTTTTGTTGTACAACTTCCGACTGACAACTGACAGAGCTCAAAAGCATAGAATCGCAATTATTCTCATGGCACAAGACCTCAAAATGCAGGGAAAAAAAAAGACCAAGAGGATTTGTTGGCTGTTTTGAGTGAGCAGTGTTAAGACTGTAATGGGACACTAAATAGATATGCAGAAATAGATCACTGAAAATCTGAGTCCTTCGGATTAGCTTGGCCATTACTATTAATAATTTTGCCTAATCTCAGGCAAAAGACTTAGCTTTTGGGGTTTTTTTTTAATAGAATAGTAGCATTCTATAATAATCTAGAATAATCTTTTAGAATATAATTTTTATTCATAACTGAGCCAATTATTTGCAAGGCATAAATGATAAACTCAATTTCAGCACAACCAGTTGGGAAATTTCCTGTTAAAAGTGACCAAATGCAACATGCTTTGATGCATGTAAGAAGATTTTTTTTAGGGGACACAAAACCAGATCATACAGTCAAAGCAAAAATGGGCGTTTGGGCCAAAACCAAGTTAAAAACTAATCCAAAATAATACTCCTGCAGTGCTTACACCACAAATGTCACATCCTCAGTACCAACTATGGACCTACAGATCTTTTCCTGCAGGTCTTCATATTTGCTAACAGAACATAGCTTATGTCTTTTTCGATGAGTGTAGAACACATATAAGTGTATAAATTGCAGTACAGTGTCTCCTCCCACTGTCTTCAATAAAACATTGTCTTAATTTCCATTGTATCAGACCTTAATAAAAAATAAAGTATATTTTTCATATTTGGCTGTCCCAAACTGAGGTATTTGTCAAATGGCACTGTGATAAAAAGAGCTGAAAATAAACAAACACCAAGCCTCAACTTCTTATACTCATTTTATCATGTTCAAGAAAGCAACCACCAATCTCAAGGAAAAAAAAAGCCACATTCACTAACTTGTGTGGACTAAATTTGGCCTTTTAGAGACTCAGTTTCCTCATTGGTGGAGCAAGGTACAATGGTAATTAACAGTTCTACGCTGGATTTGGCCTTGCAAGGGGATAATACATATTCTTATTTTGTCCAAATTAATTGAAGACGGGGGACATACTGTCATACTGCTTACCATGAATAAACATATTCTTTCACAACAATTATATTCCAATTTTGCCATTGTGGTTTCAACAGTACTTCACTGAGATTCCACCTAGAACCCCAAAACTTCAAAGATTCAGCCAGTATTATTTTATAGTGCTGATTCATTAACGTGAAGATGGGCTTACTTTAAATGTTAAAACACTTATTTCAGCTGACATCCATGCACTCCCATGCTAGATTTATTACTATCTGGAAAATGAAATGGTTGTACAATTTCTTGCTTAATTTCCACTTGTTACATTTGCTACAACTGACCTCCCTGTGTTTTCATTTGATAGCTCTAGTCAGCTGAAAATAACAATACTTTGTGTTTGAACAGCAGCTTCCACTCTAATACCTTTGCTTATTTTACAAAGGCCCTCAGATACTTTGCGGACATGCAAAGTACATTTAGTGACTGACTTTGTTACCCACAACCAAACAGGGCTTGAGTTTACCATGATGTGTGATTTCAGGTGGCTGAACCTATAATGCCTGTGAGGATGAGGTTCAAGTTAAAACCAGTCCTTACCTTACACTTTCATTTCCCTGCTTTTCAAGCCACCTCGTCAAAGTAGGGCTGAAAATGAAACTCAAAGCACAAATTAGAGTGCTGAGCACAGTGAGCACAGACAGGCTCGTCAAGGTCTTAGGTCATTGCTTGTTGATTTAATATCAAAACAAAACAAAACACAACCCTGAAGCAGGTGGAAATTATTTTGTCAATGTAAAATCAGTGGTAACAGTAATGACTGCTGCTCTATGCTACTCTTTCAAACATAAGAATGCTTTTGTGTATTCTTAGTGTTGGCTGATAGAATCTAAAGCCTACAATATTTCTAGTAACCTTCAAGTTGCTCTTCCTTGAAACCAACAATAATACTGAAAATTATGGATAGAGGCATTTTAGAAGCATTTTTAATTTATCCTAGTCCTAGTATTAAATACTTAATACTAAATCTGTTAAAACTGTTGTATATTTTAAAGGAAAGTTCAGTGCATTGTAATTTCAAGTGTTGTATGGTGACACTGTAGTATGAACAGTGACTCATTTATTGCTATCCAGGCACATCTAAAATACACGTTTATTATAACATAAAGGATAATACTCTTTATATAATATAGTTACCTTATATCACAATCAAAGTCAAAATCAGTAAAAGAAAGGGGTATTAGGAGAGAAAGGAGGGAGTAAAAAAGATAGAAAGAAAATTTTGAACAAGAACATATAATCAAAAAGCTCTTAATACTCAGTTTTTCTAAGCACCGTGTAATAATGCCTGTTGTCCACTGAAAGCTAAAACAGAAGTATGACTGCTAAGTTGTACAACTGCTCATTGTCTATTTTGTCTCACCAAACAGCTAATACTCTCACAAGATTATCCTCGTTTCTTGTATACTCCATTATTAATGAAAGTGTTAAATGATGATATACTTTTGGATCACCTCATTTGGGGCCTGACCGCTCTCCCATTAAGACAACTGGAAGATTACTATTCACAATAAAAGAGGGCAGAAAAGTCCTTATCTGGGAGGTTTCACAGAAAGCATGCCGTACTCCAAAAAGAAAGATCAAACAAGCAGATCACTAAAGGCCAAAGGTCACTTAAGAGGTCAGTTCCCATTTCCAGGAAAAATAGTGAAAGTATTTTAAAACTGCACCATGAAAAATAAGAATGAGATAGACTTTTGTTCAGGTATGAGAAAATACAGCATGTGTTTCTATCATTGCAACACAAGTTGTCAACATTTCTTCTTGCTTTTTAAAGCAAGTTAATAACTTGATTTAGATGCTTACTCTCTTTCTTATGTTAGATAACTAAGATCAAGATTCCACAGTACACAGTTCCATCTCTAACCTACATTAATTATGAGTAAGTTTGCATTATACTGAAAGATAATTTTTCTCTAAATTATCCATCATTATCTGAAGCACATTTAAAGTAGAAAACACTTAAGCAAAATCATTACTGTGACTGTGCGGAGGTAACACAACTCATAATTTTATTTCGTGTCTATTTTTTGTGTGTCTAAGACATAAGATTATTTCTGTACACTTCAAATAGCTTTCCAGGGGAAAAAAAAAATATAGAAGCCATATAATCTATAAACCAACTTCTTAAATTATATGTTTAGGATGAATTTATATAACTTTCCATTTACAGTATGTGTTTATCTTGTAAGAAAATACAGTTTAAAATCTCATTAAAGATGCACTGAAATATAATTATTAAATATTTTAAGCAGACTTTACCAATATTTCAAGTGAAAGTCTTTCTCTAAAAAGCGAAACAAGGTCTTTGTGAATTCCCCTGCCTCTACTCTGCAAACATCTTTTCAATAGTACAAACTTTTAAAAGCTAAAAAAAACTGAAGGCCACTTATTTCCCAAAAGTGGATGTTTCATGCTTTTCCCTTCATCATTCATTCCATGCTATTGAAACAGGCTGAATGGGGCTTAGTACCAGTGAACTTAAATTGCTAAACAAGAGGCAAGTCTCATCATGTGTTTTGAATATCTACAAGAAACATGCAAAGAATTACAGCTCATTATGTTTTTCTCTATTCTTGATAATGCTCCAGTTGCTTCTGAAAGATATGTGTGGTTCCCCACCCTGGGAAGAGTAGATCATGAGTAACTGTCTTTAAGAAACAGAAAATAAGTGATGACTTCACACTCTCTTGTTAGAAGAAACTAACATGGTTTACATATTTTACCACATATTTTTAAAAGCACATGGATGTTGTGCAATATTATGCAATTATGTTTAGGCTTTTCAGATTTCCAGTCTGGACAATGTAATGAAGAGGTGCCCCAGCCTCCCCTGCTCTGTGTGTGTGTGTGTGTGTGTGTGTGTGTGTGTGTGTATCTTTAAATTCTGCCTGAGTTCTGATTTTGCATTTCTAACGAAGCTGAACTGACAGAGCGTGAAAGTGGTCTAAAAGGAAAAACAAAGAAAGTGACCCAGCTTTCACTGTGCCAAGACTAGTCAATATTCCAGCAGCTCAGCTTTCCCCTCTCTTCTGATGTGTTTCTGTTTTTTTCAGAGCGGGGCTGACAGTCTCCTCCCCTTTCCTTAAGTTACTGCCATAGTAAGTTGCTGTATTCCGGAGCACATGCGGATTGTCAGTTTTCTTTCTCCCGCTCGCTCATCTTTGCAGTTCTGTTTTATTAGCTGGGAAAACCCCCACCTGATCTACCACCACCGTGTTCTTAGGGCACTGAAGATCTGAAAAGGTGAGCCGATCGTTTCGTTTGGTGGGTTTTGAGTAAGAAGTCTGAATTTTTCACTCTCTGCCTTTGTATGTTACTTAATGCAATGATCCTTTTAGCTGTATCCTTGTCTTTTCTTGATCTTAATGTAAGTCATAACGGCCAGATTAGCTGCACTAATCATTTTGGCAAGAAAAAACACTGTGAACGGTGGGTTTTTTTTCTTTTTTTCAAAATTAGTTGTTCTGAAAAAAATCCTGCATGCACACAGTAATCATGTCCAAGCTAAAATACTTACTAATCTAAATATCTAGCTCAGTCTCAGAATGTTTCCATTTTGTAAAGAAGCAAAGCAAATAGCATTCTGTTAGAATTGTGAGAGAATATTGCACTGGAGTGTCAATCTTGAAACATGGTAGAAGCAGCGATCAAATCCCATCAAAAGAAATTTGTTACAACATGCTATCTCCTCTGAAACATGCTGTTTGAAAATCCTGTGAATTTATATTCTAAGTGCTTTCTTTAAAAAGGTATCTAGGAACTAGATTTATTGAAAGTAAGGTATTAGAGTTGGACTGTAAATGTGTGTAGATGAAGAGAGATTTCAGTTGAAGCAACTAACTGTCCATTTATTAATTTCTCATTTCTTCATAAAAACATGCCTGTGTATTAACTAAGTCTTCAGAAAACTGGATTTTCAGAGAATACCCTTGCGCAGGCTCCATTATCAAATAAATGAATACCAAGCAGCCACCAAAAAAAAAAAAATCATCTTAAAAGGAAAAATGTTGACTTAATGAAGGATTTTTAATATTAAGACATTTTGAGTTTGAGTCAGTGTGTGATTTCTTAAAATCAGATTATATCCCCATAATTGCTGCCAGGCCAAGCTAAGCGTTATTTTGCAATGTGAACTTGTATTACAGTCTGAAGTGACAAGCTAAGTGGGATATAACTTCTGATGTTTTACAGATGTGCTCTGAATAGTTTATACACTTCAAAGATGAATGTTATCAACATAAAACTGTCAAAGGCATATCTTCTAAATATCAGTTGGGGGATAAATAAACTATTCCTGCTGTGGTTTGCCATGTGAAAAAGAGTATTTCATCCAATGCATTGAACCATTTAAAAAGATCTGAAATGCAGAACATTTCAAATGTACCAGTTCAAGCAAAATATTTCTCTCCAGTGGGAAATGTGAAGGTGAGCTAGAATTCTTTTCAGATAATATGGGCCTGCTAAACAGATAAAAATGAAGCCTGACAGTTTTAAACATTATAGCACCTTAGGCTTCCACAATTTTTCCTGATTTTACACTAGTATATCTCTAGCAACTGGAAAAAAAAAAAAAAAATTATTCATGGGTTTTACAGCATGACAGCAACTCAGATTAATTTCTGCAGACACATGACACGTATCTGATCGGTTGATATAATCCTCACCTCAAATAATTCTTTAGCAGTCATTGATGTGATGTATCAAAAACTGCAGTTAACAACTTAGATCCTACAAATAATACAAGTTTTACTGAAACATGAAGAATATTTGCTTCCATGTAAACATATGGCTAGTCATTTCTTTAAAATCTTATTGCGATATTTGAAATTTCTTGTCTTGCAGGTTTCACCAGCACCTCCCACGGCAAAGAGCCTTCCGCTTTTCAGAGGGGATATTGACAGAAGTTAATTGTAAAAGAAAACCTCCTGTAAAATAGATGACTAAAGGTAACGGAGAAGATCCAAAAACTGGAAGTAGGATGGAACGCATTCAACAAGGAGTCCGGAAACGTACACTTTTGGCAAAAAAAAAAGTGCAGAGCATAACAAAGGATGATGTTAAAAGTTATTTATTGAGGAATGCCTTTGTGCTCTTCACCGTTGTTGCTGTGATTCTTGGTGAGTAATTTGTTCAATAGGATCTCCAGTGCATTTGACAATGACAATTTGCCTGGGCAATTTGCATTACAAATGAGATCCCAAATTCTTCTGCAGTGATAAGAATGTTCTGGCTTGGAGATTTTTGGCTTTGACAGCTGCATGTTGAAGTTTAGGGAAGACACATTTACATTATTCTAGTAGTGTGAAGGATCATTTTAATGAAGAAATTCAACTGTTTTATGGTTTCGCCTCTTAAAGAATTAGATAAAAAACTGAATTGAACGCTTTCAATGAAAACTTTGTCTACCAAAGCCAGTTGCAGCAAAATGTTCAGGATGTAACTTTTATTTACCTAATCTATATATACACACATCTTAAAAACAAATAAACAAACAAAAACCAAATAAAATCCCACCTTGCAATGACAATCAGAAGTCCACAATGAATGAAGTGAAATTTCTAGGCAAAGGTATATATTAGAGCCTCAGTCTTTTCAGTTTTCCCTTGATAAATGCAAAACAATCAAACTTAAGTACAAGCTTACGCTCTCTCAGTCACTCACAATCTTCCACATGCATCTTTCAGATGGAATTGGGGCAACAATAGCAATGTTACTTATTCAAATGACCACAAGATAACACCTGACTAAATGCCTTTTTAGAGTATATGGAGAGGAATCCAGAACATCAAACAGCATTTAGATTTGGAATGCACCAAAATGCAAATTTGAAATACTGCTACACATTTTGAATTTACATTAGAAAGCGAATCTTCTGAGAAAAACATCCAATTTTTAAAATAAATTTGCCTTTATATGTTTAAGTGTTCACTTTTGGTAATTTTCCTTTAACTACAGCTTTTCTAAATGACACCATATGTTTCATGAAATACCATTCTTTAGAGCCTGAGCAGGAACAGTATGTCTTTACTGAACTACTTTAATTTTTATTTTCTAATTAATTTAAAATATGAAACTGCAAATCTGCTCATTAAAATCCAAATGTTAACACTTAAAAATAAGGGTGCATATCCTACACCTATGTAGGCCCTAATGTCCTTGATAATGCTGTTCCATATAAATCGTCATGCTATTTTTCTACAGCTTTTTTAGGAATTCGTATTTTAGGGCTTTACCATTATTGTTGCTTGATACAATATCTGCAGGGTTATTTTACATTAATTTCAGGTTTGATGGTCTTTTTCTGGGAGAAAATTAGACAATTATATTAATGCACATATTGTTTAAAATAATACTTTGTTGCTATAACAGAAATACCAGCCTCTCATGTTTATCAACAGTATTTGATCACAAGTACTTTTAATTCCTAAATATGTATATGTTCAATGCAAAAAGCCCATTAATATCAGCGATAAAAAACTAAGGGGTTTTACCTACAATGGTCAGGAAAGGCAGAACAAATTAAGCAAGTCTTGAAACACTATCCAGCCTCGAAGGAATGCAATTCTTAGATTGTCTCCTGTCTATACTGCACAAGACCTGTGTGCTCTTGCAATTTTTTCACTGTCATCTACCTCCACTGTGACTCCTATAAATTTGGCAATGTGAGAACAGACATGCGGGTTGGACAAGTGTTTTTACGGTTTTGCATGTTCCAATTAGCTTTAGATGACTGGGGACAAATGTCTGCCCACAGCTCCACTACCACCTACAGCAACCAGTAAGGCTGGAACACAAGTTGGAGAACTAATGAAAATGTGCAGCTGCCAGCTGCTCCAATTCCATGTATGAACCTATAGACATATCTGGCCTAACACATGGAAAAAAGTCTTCACATTACAATGATGGAATACTCCAAAGTTTTCTCAGATTCCTTATTTGTGGTGTAACTGTACAGTACATATGTATGATTAGAACAGTGAGGTCCCAGCTCATAAAAGGTAAGACACTGTGTTTTTGAGAGTTTTGTGCTGTTGTGGGGAAATTCAGAAGGAGGAAACAGTTGGTTAGAGTTTGGAAAAAAGTCACTGGTTGAACTCCATCTGTCTAGTTTGGCAAAGACTAAATTGTTATAATCTCTCAGTTGTTTTGTGATCTGTGGAAAATCAGATGGTGGGCTTAATCCCTTTTCTAGCAGACAGTAATCAACATTGTGAAATTAACCCACTAATTAGCACTGCTGGCTGTCTCATCAGAGATGCTTGGATGTGAGTGTAGGGGGAAACCAAACTATACTCAGGTCAGGGTTGAATCATTTACAAGAACTGAGTCTTCATGGTCTCTGTAATCTAGACAGATGACAATAGTTTTTAAGGCTGACACTACAGCAATTTTCATAAAGAGTAAATTCAGGAAACACAAAATTTTAGCTTTAAAGAGAGCAACATTTCTTCAGAAACATTTGTTTCAGGCCTCTTTTGTTAAGGGACTGACATGAAAAATCCTATTTAATAGAGCATTTCAATTTTCCTTGCTGAGCAGGATGGGTGCTGCTAGAGGTTAAGTGGATAGGATCATATGTCTTAATCCAGTCTCAGGACTGTAGTTTATAAAAGACACTTGAGTTTATGTCTGTCTAAACATGCATTTTGTTTTGCAGTGAATAGCTGCAACATGCATTTGTTTGCGTTGCATACTGATACTTTGCAGAGTAGAGATTTTCTGGCATTCATATAACAAGGAGAAATACAGACACCATAACTTCTGCTGTTGCTCTGATTCTGAACTGAATTCTAACCTGAATTCACTAGCTGCTATAATACAAGTTCAATTGATCATTAAAAACCTAATGATGAAGTTATAATTCATGTTGAGAATTACTTAGTACTGTTCTCTATTTCCCAAAAACCTCTTGAAACATCCTTCTGACTTCACATTCTGCATAGGTAGTATCTGTCTAGCACATCATCATTATCATTCTTGTTGCTGTTTTTAGCAAAATTTTAACTGCTGTTAAGCCCTCTGACAAACTTTGAGAAAAGCGTGGTCAGTGAGTTATGATGCAGTTTTTCAGATTCTTCTAGTATACCAAGAAACGTTAAACAAGTTCTCAGCATTGGATCTTGGCAGAGCCAATGAATGAGAACAATTATGTGAGGTGAATTTGAAAAGCTGACCACTGCTAAATTCAGAGTGTCATGATGACCAGGAGCAATTTAAGGTAGGCTAGAGGTCATGGTGGCTCATGCAAAATCTGCAGGAAGTCTTAAGAACTTTGAAGTGCTAGCCAAATTACTGGCAAAATCTCAGGCAGTGCCCTCTCTCCCACGCTACTTAGCTCCATCATCCTGCCCTCAAAATGCCTTCCTTTCAGATACTCTTCCTTCAGTAGACTGTCTTGATTCTCTGCTACTTACCTCCCATTTTCCAAAAATGCCACAGAAGCCCAGACTTTACTCTGGCAGGGCTTCTAAATGCCAAGGAATCTCCTGTGGATTCTCAACTTGTACAGAAGGAAAGACTGAGACACACAGAGCTGCTCAGCAGACATCCTGAGAAGCTGTTCACAGAGAAATATTGTTTTAATTGGGGGAGTTAGTGAAGTAGAGGAAGGTTGTGGAGCAAGTACTATGAAAATAAGTTTCTGCATATATATGAAACCTTTATAGCTGCAAATCATTAGCTAAAATCCCCTTTACAGTGCTGAAGCTACATGCTGCAGTTATCCCCTGGGACATTAAAGCAGGACGGAGATGGATCCAGTTCTGATTTCTGTCTACCTGACCACCGAAGGGCACATAAGACTGGTTGTGTCATGAAACCAAATCTTCTGTAATTGCAGGCAATAGATGTGAAACGTAGACAGGCCCATACAACATCTGTTTTACAACAGCACGCATCATATATAAGATCCCAAAACTTTCCAACATCTTTATAAAAAAACTTGTTAAAAGTACAGAAAGAAGACAGGAGATATGAAGGTATTGCCAATGTCCCTACATCCCCAAAAAAAGCAAAGAGTCGAATAAAGCCTGCAGATGATCCTTCATTATAAGGAACATAAAAACCACACAAAACCCAAAAAATATTCAAACAGTGCAAAGCTGTGCAGAGTAGCAGATTCTCTTATTTCAACACACTTCTGCTCTGAACATTAGTTTAAAAGGAGTCCTAAGAGGCACAAGTCTGTAATATACAGGTAGAGAGAATCTTGGATAACATCTACTCTTGTGTGTTGAAGTGACACCTTTTCTGCTACTGGCAGGCCCTTCGTATCCACAGAAGGCTGAGGCTGACATACCCAGGGAAGGGTGTTTGACCCCATCACACGCTGACAATGAACACGATGACAGTGCCTAAGGCAGCCTTGGTAAAATTTGCATGAGAACAAAGCAAGGACCTATCGATAACTACAGGACAAACAGTTGTAAGAGATGAGTCCTAGGTGAGGGAATACGTTAAAGAGAGAAATGTGACACCAGACAAAAGATTAAGATATATACCAGAAAACCAGGGTATTTTGTGAACAGCTGAGGAAAAGTTAATTCTACTTATGCTGAACTCAGAGGCTTCCTCTGTCCCAATGCTCTCTTAAAGAACCTGCCCAGCACAATTGCTTTCTCACTGAGTGACAAAACCTTCCTAAGTAATATGCTGAAAAAATTAATGAGCAGAACCTTTATTCTTTTGAAGTTAATAAATAGTTATTATTTTGGAAAGAAAACAAACAAACAAAACAAAACAAAAACACAAGAAACCAAACAAACAAAACATAAACAGGCATTACAAGATCCAGAGCAACACTAACTTAAACACTCAAAAGAGATGATCCTTTTCAAAAGGGAGAAAAACTATAGAAATACAAAGAAATTTAATTCTGCTATTGAGTAGCCAGTAATAGAAGTCATATTATGAAATACAAACAGTATGCTCTTTTAGCTGTTACTTCAAAAATAAAATGTTGTTAATCTATTATCACAAACTTAATTTCTTACTGTGCACTCTGGTGTTACTGAAATGAAATGGCACTGGTTGTTGGACTGCCATACATGGCACAGAGTAAGAACAATAAACTTGTCTACTTTGCAAATCACAATTGTGCATTCTAGAGACAGCAGCTGTGTACACATGCACAGTAAAGGTAAAAAATGTGCTATATATAGGCTTATTACCTTCCTATTTCCTCTAAATTGTCAAATCAGTGGAATTGCAAAGTGGTACTCAAAAGTAGTATGCCTGAGTGGTCATAAAACAATCCAGAGAAACATGCATTCACTAAACTCTTCACACAGCTTGTAAAAAGGAAGATGAGATTCTCAAAAGTCTCTCTAGAAATTGAATTTCAATTCATTTATGTAATACCACTTCTTACAAAGCAGATTTCAAGGCTGTCCTGGGTGGAATGCAGGACAGTAACTGAGACATGTAGGATGTTTATATGGTTTCTCAGAGACTTTACAAGAAAATTGTCTGAATGCTAGTATGCTATTGCAATGATGCTATCAAGAGATATGTAACAGAAGAGTTAGTGGATATCTCAAAGGCTGTCAAAGAAAATTTTGTGTTGAGCATCAAAGGGAATTAAAAAGACATTTCAGCAGTAAATGAACTAGTATTAGTGCTTGCCAGTCCTTTACACTTGTTGGTAGGCATGTACTGTAGTCACTAAGGTGACTGCAAAGCAGTACAAAGTCATAAGCTAGGTGCCAATGATTCATATGCTGAGTAAATGTTTAACATTGTTGGATTCTTACTAGCACACCCTAGCTATTGTACAGCTAGAATGAGCTGTCACCTGCACCAGAATGCTTTTTAGTTGGCCACAATGAAGAAATAGCTGAAGACGACATGTTCAGTTGTTTATGAATTCCTGAAACTTTCATTCATGTGGCTTAAATTTCTCACACAGATTCTTGAAATAACCAGGCATCTGAAAGTTTCCAGGGATTTTATGGTACTGAAGAAAAAAATATTTTTATAAAATATTTATATTTTTATGTAAATCAAGATAAAGTGCATTTGTAAAAGTATACCAAAAAATCCAATATTTAAAAGAGGTAAATAAAGAGACTAGATTGTCTGGATGTTAATAAAACTGGCAAAAAAAATGTAACATATAAATGCAGGCATTGTGACAATTTTTAATATAGCAACAATTTCTATATCAGCATCTGAAAGATATTGATTTTTTAATTTTTTCATGCCTTATTAAAAAAAGTATATATTCTCGAACCACCAACTGCATAACACAATCCATGCAGCCACATTAGTTTTATGGTTCTTTAAGACAGCATTGAGATAGAGACAGCCTCTGAATTCAGCATAAATACAATTATTTTCTCCTCAGCTGTCCCCCAAACTGTCTCGATTTTCTTGTATATATCCATACAAAGGAAATCTATTTTGATGATAGATTTTTAAGGCATTTTTTAACAACAGGGGGAAATAATTGGCCCGGTGACCTGTACAACAGTGAAAAGAAAAGCAGTTAAAAAAGGAAAAGAGTAAAAGAAAACCAGAAGGGTAACAGGAGAATCAGGAGGACAACAAAATGTTACTGATACTCATATTTTGTGGTTGTTCTCCCATGTCCTTTCTCTTAGCAGCAGTTAAGTTTACCATTTGAATTCTTATTCAGTTATGAACTTTGAAGAAATGCATTTTCTTCCTTGAAACTTGATGTGTGTGTGAATTTCGTACTGGCATGGATAGAAGATCATAAATGGAAATCAGCCTTAAAGTTACAAAGTGTGTGCATGCTTTTCATCAGGTACTGTAACAAAACTGAAAAATAATTTATTCAAAAAAGTCTATAAAAGATGGGTCTTAAGTGTTAAACATTATTTACACTGAAATACAAGTTGGTCCTTTAAACTGACTCTAGTAAATGCTCTGGTTTTACTATTCACAAGTACTAAATTAAAAAAAAAAAAAAAAAAAAAAAAAAAGAAAAAAAGAAGAAGAAAATTACCTTTGTGTGAGTATATCAGGACCATTAATCAGGGAACTCCTGGGAGTACTAACCAAAAGCAATTGATAGATAAGGCTACTGCATGTATTTTCATGGGTTTTTTTAAATAGTTTTTACTTGGGACACACATGGATGTGCGATCTAGTCCTTCAAAGCCTAAAACATAAGCAAAGGAAGCTGCATGTGGAATCCACATCTCAGAGCTGGTGTCTTTTTAATGCATGAGCAGCAGCTAGGAGACTTGAAAGAGTAAACCCACATGTCCACAAGCTAAGCATATAACTGCCCAAAACTTGCCAGAAGAAAAACAAACAGGTTTGCATTCCTACTCCCACTCTTTTCTGAGTGAGTCAGGACTACACCAGGTATTTTCACCCAGTCAAGAAGCACAAGAGCCCTCACCTTGGGAATTGTTTCAGCAGCACTGGAGGACCTGGCTTGCTCCTTTTACTTTCAAAAGGCAAGTTACAGGAGGATGTAATTCCACCTTTCCTTTCAAAGTTGTGTCATCAAGCAGGAGGAAATGCAAGATTTCTAAAGACAAATATATATGCCAAGAGAACAAAAGGAGGCATGATGTTTTAACCTAATGGCTGAAATACTCATCTACAACAGGGAGCCCCAGGCTGTGAAGTAATTCTTTGGGTAAGAACAGCAACACAGGGCATCCCAAATCCAGGTGATTCTCTGCATGCACTTGTGAGTCATGTTGAGTTTCTAGATTCCCAGGACTCAGCCTGGAATTAGGCAAATAGATGTTTAGGTCATGGCAATTCTGAGGGAAAAAAAAAAAAAAAAAGAACAGCGAGAAGTGAGGGGTCTTCCAAAACAAACAGAGAGGTGCCCATTAACTTTATAGAGTTTCAGAGCTAAGCTTTTTTATCTAGAAGGCCTTTGAAGGTCACAGTTTGGTCTCAAGTACTTACTATGTAACTAAGTACTGTTCCAGGTGCCAAGTTCCCTTCGCCATTTTTGTGACCTTTAAGACAGGGAAATTCTACCATTCTGAATAACACCTAACAGTGAGAAGAGAGGTATCATAACCTATATGGAGGTTACATCTAAATTAATCCTCTATCCTTCAGATGAGTTAACTCACACGAAGTTATGCATGAGGCCTCTTTTTAATCATCTGAAATAAGATGTTTTTGGAAATTCATGTGTTGAGAGAGGCCATTGACCAGCAAAATAAATAGATGGAAGGTTCTAGTTATTAATATTTTCATAATCATATTAAAGTTTTAGGGATGAAGTCACCCAACTAACAAAGCATCCTAACTATCTTTTTAAGAAGATGGCACCATGATTCCATGAATTTCAGCCTGATTTCCTTATCAAAATAATTCACTGAATGCAAAATGCAGCATAAATAAAGGGTTCCAGTAATGCTTACAGCTGATATGGCAAAAGTCCTACATTCTACAACAGGAAATTCAGTATGTCCAGATTGTTTGCATGTGTCACTAAAATATTGGATAAAAAGATTCTTTAAAATCTTTTAACAAAGTCTGCCACGTGAGTTATGTTCCATGACCCAAACTGTTCTGGCATAGGCATATCTTGATTCAACAAAATACTTAAACCTCAGCAGCAAGCATCTTGTTTACACATTTAGGCTATCAGTAATAAGCTAAATTAACAGGTAGTTTTGTAGGAATGAAAAGTTGGGCTAGCTCCGTAGAGATATGAATGCATAATTTGAACATCCCACAAACGATGGAGTAAAACTGCATATCAAGGAAGCCAAGCTTACAATGAACTGTTTTGTAGTGTATTTCTAAGGTGGAATCAAAAACAAAACAAAATAAAACAAAACCAAAACTAAACAAAACAAACAAACAAAAAAACCAAACCAAAACAAAACAAAACAAAGACAACTATCAAGGTCTAACCTTCTAACCTCAGGCTTTCTGTTAAAATACATTGGAAGTTCTTCAGAGAACTCTGTTTTCAGAACATATTTGCACAAATTTCTTGGCACTGGAGGATCTCAGTCTCATTGACTGCAGTTCCTTATTGCTTCTATACTATGGAAAAGACAAAATAATATGGATAAGCAGTTGAAACAGTATTAGAGAAACACAGAATCCAGTGCTGTTATGGACTATGTCAGCTTCCAGTGGAGAAAAAACAGGAAAGAAAGAAATGTGAAGTCAAGAAAGGAACAATGTAAACTTTAAGAGAGCAGTTTTCTTATGTGTTGGGAACTATTCTTTATGGGAGTAAAAACTTAACACCGGTCAAAAAGGTGAAGGAGCAAAGTAAACCCAGGCATGAAACAATCAGTTACTAGGGTAACTTTGTAAAGCACTGAGTAGTACAATAATTCTAAATAATACTTCACAAAACGAAATCTGTCACATATTGTGAGTGTCTGATCTTCTTTATATGTATAGTAAGAGAGATTTCCTGAATTTTGATGTAATTATTTGGGGTTTTTTTTTTTGCATAAAAAGTATTTTTTCTATAGCTCAGAGACTAATAAGAGTACATAAACTAGGAATAGTTTGTCTTTCAGTAAAGTCTTTTGTCTGAGGGTGAAATCAGGAATAATGTCCCCATTCCATAAAGAACAGTCTGCTTCAGTGCGAGCAATGAAAACTCTTTTTCATTCCAAATCCTCTATAAATGCCCTGCTATTTCTTGTCTTATAAATAATAACAAAATAGAAATAGAATATGAGAAATAAATACAGAAACAGAAAAGGAAAATAGGAGAAAAATGAGAAAAAAAGAAAAAAATGAAGGCAGAGAAGCTTTAGTTGGATGAAAAGAGAACAATCTTTTGGACATGTTCTCAAAGGAAGAAAATTACCTCCTAATTGGGGACGAAGGGCAAATGAACCAAATAACAACAGACAGAAGGGAAAAAAATAGTCTAGGGGTGTAACATTGGAGCCAAGAAGTAGCAAAGGACAGACTTCAGAGATTTTTTTAGAAACTTTTTTAGTAGTACTCAGATGCTGTTATATCCTCAGATTTGATATAAGAAGCATCCAGGTTTAGGAAGTACCTCATAAAATTGGGATTTTACTCATTCCTTAGTTACATCAGTTCTTCCCTACAGCCTCAGACTCTCCATTCCAATCCAAGAAGGAGGAGCTGCATCTGCAAGTAAAGACAATGTGCAAGTGCCCAGCCATAGCTGTAAAGGTGTTTCAGGAGTTCAGACACCTCCAGAGTTAGGCAGTAGCAGGCAGAGGTTTTGAGTGTCTTAATTTCGAGCTGCAAACTATGTGCCTATGTATCTACGTTAATCGAGCTCTAAATGTCCGTAAAATACATAAATATCATAAAATGCCTCTGGATCTTTGCAAATTGTAACTTAACAGTGATGTTAACAGTCTGGTCTGGGATTTTTGGAAGGTAATAGCTCTCATTGGATAAAGCACATCTTCAGGTTCAAGAGACAGGTATTCCTGGTGCACAGTGTAGTTCTGTGTCTCTTTAGTACAGCTGAGAGCACCCTGGCACTCCCGTGTCATCTAAGCAAAGGCAATACACTGATTTCTCTTCTGACACAGGCAACAATTCTTTGACATCAATGTAACTACTACTTCACTATACATTTTCTTTCCTCTGAATACATCTCTTTTTATAGCCTTAGAATTCTGTCTAGGTGGACTTGGAGGCTTTTTTGCTGGTATTTTCTGATCTTTCACAGCTTAATTGGGGTAGAAGTTTCAGTTAAATTGCTCGATGTCTGGAAGACTTGGGGAGCCCTAGGGTGCATGTATGCATGCACAATATACTCTGCATTATGTGGGTAATGACTTTAGCACTACAAGAATGTGTCAGGCCTGCCACAAATCAGTATATACTATCCACAACTACCATGGGTAGTCCACTTGTACACAATAAGTATTGTGCATCATGACTAAAGTAAATATGTGTTTTATATACAGACAAACCAGATAGTTTGTTTTTCACCAGAGAATTGTCAATAAGTTGTAAGATACTACTTTGCTTCTAGAATCATCCCATACAACAAAAAAATCTTTGAGATCATTGAGATCTTCTGGATCCCAATCAAATCTAGGATATCTAGTTCTTCTGTGGTACTTCTCCCATGATTCCCCTCATGTTATCTCTCAAGAAAAGGAGAGATAACTATTTGTGTCCAAATTAACCCATATCGCACTTCGATATAGCCACCTACAAGAGCTACTTGCAGCACAGGTCCTTAAGCTCTCTACAGCACTGGCACCATCCAGTTGAAAGGGAAGGAACATATCACACAAAAACATATACACCTATACAGGTGAGATTCACTGCTGGGTCTCTCTCAGGTGAGAGCTGTAGAGGAATAATAACTCGTGTATTAAGCCAACTGATACTTCGCCTTTTTCAGACCTGAAATAGAGAAGCAAGTTCATGTGGACAACTTTAGCTCTAAACTCAGCCTTAGAAAAAGACAATTAAAGGAATTTTAAGCTACCTATTAGCTCCAATTCTGCATTGCCATAGGAAGAGTAATTGATAAGGTTTCTTAAGGGTATGATTCTGTGATTGACTAAGCCAGTCCTACTTCTGTCCCTGGCTGCACATTTCCACCCTCAAAGGCTTGCTTTCTTCCTTTGCCATCACAGCAGCACCATCATCACCTAGCACACCAGTAAGCCTGTGCGGGGAACTAGTCTGGCAGAAAAGTGACCCAATGAAAATAGTTTCTCCCTGGTTTAGCTCCCATATGAGCTCATCTCAGTATCTCACAAGTACAAGCAAGGAATTTGGTTTTGTCTAGTTTAGAGAAAAGGAGTCTGAGGGGGGACCTAATTTCTCTCTACAGCTTCCTGAAGTGAGAATGTGGAGAGGGAAGTGCTGAGCTCTTCTCCTTGGGGATCCAGTGACAGGACACATGGGAAAGGTTCAAAGCTACATCAGGCCGGGTTCAGACTGGGCATGAGGCAGCATTTCTTTACAGAGGGGGTGGTCAAACACTGGAACAGGCTTCCTGGAGGGGTAGTTGATGCTCCGAGCCTGACAGAGCTTAAAGGGCATTTGGACAAGGTTCTTAATAACATACTTCAACATTTAGTCCGCCCTGAAGCCATTGACTTGATGACAGTTGTAGGTCCCTTCCAACTATTCTGTATTCTATTCTACTCTGTTCTATTCTAGTCCATTCCATTTTATTCTATAAAAAAGAACAGCTTAAACTGTAGTCTCTTCCTGGCTACAGCGATTTGGTGCTCTTCTCAGTACTATTCCCCTCAGTTTGAGCCCATGTGTGCCCTTCCTCACCTTAGTTATTTGCCTATCACAGGACATGGACAAAACAGCCTTCAACTCTTTGTCCTGAACCAAGGGCATTTCTTGCATATTTTTGGAATGGAGACTCATAAAGTGTTCTTTAGGTTTTCCATCAAATATACTTTGTGTGAAGGACCTTTAAATAGGGTCATAATTTTACACCTTTAGTATAAAAAGGTCAAAGAGAGGTGACTACAAAGGCAGTACTGATGACCACAGAATACAAGAAGTAGTTCTCTAATTCTTAAAAGTAGCAACTCTGCTGCAGCCCTAAATTAAATGGAGTAAAAAGAAAAAAAAAATAAGTAGTTAGCTACTAAAAAATAATTAGCATAATATGAGATGATTTTAAACATAAAATTAGTAAAAGTAACAAACAAACAAACAAAAGGCACCAAAAAAAAGTCTGCCACAGTATGTAGGTATTGAATATTTAGGTCAGACAAAATGGTTTCAAAGGGAGCATACTGCCTTACCTGCATAAGTAAAACCAGAAAGTAAGGAATGAGTGGGTGATACACAAGGTGGGCGAGGGTGTGAGGAAAGTTCAATATGAAATTACAGGAAGAAAAAGATGAAAATCAAAAGCATGCAAGCAAATTGGTGAGTCTGTGGTTCTTGTGGCAAGCAAAAAAAAAGTGTTTGTGATTTTGTTGGCAACTTGAAGTATTTCTTATCACTAGAGGAGTTATTTACCTGTTTGTCCCAAGTAAATACAGTTGCGGCCTTATCTGAAACTGGTTCTTGGAAATAAAGGTGTCAGAACAAAATTTTAAATCAAGCAGAAGTGAATGACCCAAAGAACAATACCATTCATTCCAGAGCTCTGCAGGAACATAAGAGTGAAATGGCTGTGCAGCTAGCAAAAATATACAATGTTCTATTAAACTGGTAGGAGCCTGCTTCTCTTACTGGCTCTAGTCCAACTTCTGTTACAGAACAAAATGTTATTTGCTTGCTGGTTACAACGTTTTCTGAGAGAGCGCTATTATCAGCTGTTACTTTAGCACACCACTCTACCTCATTTAAAGTATTCTTTTCCAGTTACTATGAAGTTTTCTATTTCCTGGTGGAAAAGAAGAAATCTGTACCTCATCTATTAAAGAAAAGGATATTGATACAGACCGTGTTTAACAGTATTTTAAGATTTACTAGTAAAAAGCAGATGTGTATGTAAACCTTATTGTTGTGTTCTGTTTGAACTGGCAAGCACTAACATGGAAAAGGCAGCTCTTGGACTGTCTTTAATATACCACCTAGTAATTTCCCCTTCAAATATGCTTGAGTGATTTTTTTATCAATTTAAAAGTAAAACTGCTAGTTTTTTTACTTTCTGCATGATAACAGAAAGCATGGATATTGTAAAAAATATTACTTCCAAATAATGGAGTAGCCTTAATTCCTGTGTTTCTGAAATAAGACATAGGCCAGAAGCTCATATGGATTCATTTTAAAAAACTGAGACATCACTGATTTAACAAAATTGCTGCTATTGTTCACTTAAAAACATCATGCCAATTAGGAGATTCCAGATTCCTTATTTTCTTTATTATCTTAAGATTATGAATTATTTGAAGTAGCGAAAAAAACAATCCTATTTCTTTATTAAATTTTTATATCTATTTATTCGGAGTAGGCCAACGAGGAGGATAGACTTAAGCTTCCCTAACATTCTTGTATGAACATTTACATCTTGGTAAAGCATCTGTCATCTTCTAACAGTTAAGGGCTTTTTGGTTGGTTGTTTTTTTTTACTGATATGGTGTTTTAAACCTGTGTGTAGGTGTGTAGGGACTGCTCTCTTGTTATCATGATTATCTGCAAATCAGATTTTCCATAAATTTGACTATATCACTGACAATAACACCTCAAAAATATTTTTATAGGTCTAATCTCATTGATTTCTTCATTATGAACTACATAAGTTATTCAGCAATATGGCTCTGTCATACAACTATACAAATATATAGAATTCAGCTCCTTAGCTTAAACAAGCACTAGCGATTTTTGGCCACAAAAAGCCAAAAAAATTCTGTCAAGAAATCTACTCTTCCCTGCAGTGCGGGAATGGTACACCATTTACCATTTGAGAAGTCAGGCTCTGATAGCGTTGATTATAGTTGTTCTTTTCTGTTACAAAGGGTAGACAGAAACCTGCACAACAGGTTGTGGGAGCTTGTTTCACACAAGGCTTTGTTTCATTACAATTTTCAGAATTAATCAGAAACTTGAAACTTTTTCTGAGAAAGGCCACCTACAGTCTTGATCATGGAGGGTGCTAAGCACTACAACTCTTACCACACACAAGATGGATGTTAAAATACTGCACACCTTCCAAAGGTTTAGTACCTCCTACCAGGACTTACTTCCCAATTTTATTTTGATACTTCATCATTGTATCTATCTTTACATGATCACTGTATGCTGTTATCTCACTCTTTAAAACCCATTAATGTTGTTTCTGAGAAGTGAATTTGAAGAAGTCAAAACCACCTTGCCAAGTTTCATTTTCCTGTTTCAGGTTCATAATTTTTGTTGGTAAAAGTTTGTTGGACAGGATCTAATGCCCCATATCTAGGTGTTTAAGCTCAGAGCCAAAAATAAAGCTTCCTCTCTATATATACTAAAATCAAGAGAGATTGGTAAAATCATGCTCTTCTGCTTTCATTATCACTCACTACAATGAGGAGATAATTTGCTTAAATTCCTATTGTGTTGCCAAGATCACTGTGTGAACACAACTAATTTTCTGACTCATCTGTGAAACAACAACTCCTATACCTATTTTACAAGTAGGGAAACTGACTCAGAGAAAGGTTCTTATGGCTCAGGCATGACTGCATATAGATGTATAGAGGTACTAAGATTAAGACTGAAGAATTAGTAGCTATTGGGTGTTGACACAGTTCACCAGAATACACTATCGGGGCACATATTTTCCGCATCACAGAAATTCTTTTTGTAAACTGCAATGCTGGGTAACCCTGTAATTATGCACGGAACACTTTAGGGAAAAAAAAAAGAGGGGGTGGGGGGCGGGAAGAAAGGCACAATAATTTTTGGCTCAATAGGTTTACAAGGAATGTCAGAAGAAACTTACTGTCACTACCAACAGTACTCACTCAAACAGCCTTCTCAAGCCCTGATTCTCTCTTAGCTCATTTAGTGCTGCTTGGACAGTAGTGGGCCAGATAATCAAGCCGTTATAGTATAGCATAAGGACTAGTTCTTATAGCAGCCTCAGAAACCCTTCCTAACTTCAGTGAGGCTTTGTACTAGTGCAGAGATTAATTCATGCGAAACTAATTGGAGGACTGTGGCCTAAGTAAGAAGCTGGTCTAGCTCTATTTGCTTGTTCTCCAGTTGTCTAAATGTAGTGCTCATTAAGTGAAGAAACAAAGGGTCCAGATGGATTCTTTATATCTGAGAAATGTGTTTCCCATATAAAAAGAAAATAATGAGTAACACTGTGGTGGAATTTAAAACCTTATTGAAAATAAGTGAAACTCTAAAGCACTTTTTAAAATCAAGAATCATTCAGAGGTTATTCCTCTATGCACTCTATGATCTACTTTTACCTAGAAAAATGAGTTATGCAAAATGCACTTTGACTACCTGAGTCTATAGAACAGGAATGCAACTAAAACAAATGCTTTCTAGTCACAACACTCTCCTCCATAGTGTGAACTCCTTACTTGGATCTAACTGTGCTCTAATTGCTTTTCTCCAATCCTATGACAATGAGATTTTCTGTCCTCCACAAGTAATTTCTCCACTTCCCTAACTTAACCAACCTGCTGAAGTCCCAAATAGCATGATCAGACAGACAGGGGTCACTAACATACAGCAGGTGGCAATAAGCTAGTGTGGGAGGCATAACAGCTTATTTTAGCTAGTAAAATTTGGCATGAAGATATTATCTGCTGTATGGATGTGCCAGTCTAAAATCTGATTTTAAAAAAGCAAATCCACAAAGTGATTAAGAATTGGAACTAGCAGTTTCCAGAAGTGTTCAATGTTACAGCATTTTCAGGATATAACCAAGTTCCAACATGATCTAGAAGTGAGTTTCAATGCTTTGCTTCCTAACGTCACTGAGGATGCACTTTCATGAAAAGTTTTAGGAAACCTAAGTATGCCTATTTGCCAAAAAGGGTAGTCTCACTCCCCTCAAAGGCACAACTGTGCCTATTCTCTTGTGAAGGTATCAACACTTCTGCAGCCATGCAAACAAACTACCTCAGGCAATTGACCTGGATCAAAATTAACATAGAAAAATAAATACTTTTTGCAGCAGGATCAGCTCCCTGATCCAACTTTCTATACAGCCACTAGTGTCAGCAGTAGAAAGTGGGGAAGAACATGGAGCCAGGAATGGGAAGGAGGGATAGCTGAGTTTCACCATCTGTATGGGTAAGGTTTTTCCAGATAAAGCCAAGTGTTGCCTGGCTGGATAGGGAAGACTTATATTAGACAGGCACCAAACCATTTAACTTTCAATAAATTGTAAATAATTATGTCAATTAACCAAAAGAAGCAAATAAAACAGTTGGCACCAAGTACGAGAAAAAATCTACAGAGTTCTAGCTGAGAAGTTTAGGTTGCCACATGTCAGCCAGTCCACAGCTTCCATTTGTAAATATATGTCAAAGACCATTTATCTGTTCCCAGCACAGTAAATGGATCCAGACACTCCCTTACTCCACTCCCTCACTCCACTCCCTGAGGCTCTAAAACCCACCACTTAATCATTCAGTAAGACCTTCCAACTCCGATTAGCTCCTCCTTTGCAAGTGCTTGTGTTTCTGAAGGCAGGCATGTGTAAAGCTACTTACCTCCTGATGCTGTTTTACTGCATGAAGACCAAACCACAAGGGGATTCTCAAATAAATCTATCCTGGTTATGTCATCCAATCTGAAGAGAATCAACAGGATCAGGCCCCACAGAGTAAACAGGCATGGACAAGACTCTGAAGGCTGGTAGCTAGTATGTATATGCATTCATATATGATTATGCTCAAAATCCCAGAATTCAAAGCACTTGGCTGCCATAGCAGGGACTGTTTCCTTTTCATTAAGACTCCAGATGTGCCTTTTACATTAATCTAGATTTTTTAAAATAGCAGAACAAATGATCTTCTGAATCTGTGACAGTGAAAAATAATTTGATGGCTTCAGTAGGACTACTCATAATTGTAGTTGCTATTTGAGAGAGCAGATCAGAAATACAGTCTGGGGCATAATAAAAACTGCATGTTGCCATCAGATACATCAAGTAAGTACTCTACAAATATTCACATTCAGATGTTACTACTACTTTAGAAGACTAAGTTATTATATCTTTTCTGTCTCTTCAGGTGTAATCCTTGGATTTTCTCTCCGATCATATAAGATGAGCTATCGGGAAGTCAAGTACTTTTCATTTCCAGGAGAACTACTCATGAGAATGCTGCAAATGCTGGTCCTGCCACTAATTGTATCCAGTTTAGTCACAGGTAAAAAAAGGAACAGTTTTGGTTTAGTTTTGTTGGTTTTGTATTCTTTCTCTTTCAAGTAATTTGGTAAAGATGCATACACCAAATCATTCAAAAAGAAACATTCTGTGTCCTAGAACTGTTATAAACTGCAGAAAGAGATACATTTGCTATTGCTGTTTTAGAGACAATGTAACAAGAGATTTGACTCACATACAAAGAAACTAGAGGATACTTTTCCTGATTCCAAGACTATATAACTGTACAGGTTACCATATAGAGCTGCTACAAAGCTGACTCTGTGCTCCTCTTTCTTTTCTGACTTTCTGAATAGATATTTCCTTCACAAGGTCCTATTGTTATCAAACATAATGTATCTCAGAAAAACAATTTCAAGACTCAAGAAAATTTAAGCTATTTATTGTGGGCAATAACCTATGCCTGTAAACCCAGAGCTGTAAAACATCTGTCTATCTCCTCATCTTTTAGAAATAGATTAGAAAAAATAAGTGATGGATGGGATAGATTGGATAGTTTGGAAGGAACTTCATTCCATCCATTCTGGTGTCATGTCTTCTCATTAGCAACTCTATTAAGCTTCACACCCTCTTTACTAAACTGTTCCTTGAGCTAGGGATATAATAAGTAATTTATTACTATGATGTATGTCTTGCCATTCCACCTGTTTCATGGAAGAGCTCTCAGATTTTTAATGAAAGTTCAGGATATACCTGTGGTGCATTTATGCTATTAATTGCCAGAAAAAAAAAAAAAAAAAAAAAGCAAAAAAAAAAGCAGGGACTTCAGTATATTGGCAAATCAGTGGTACAGCTTGGAGAACTTAACCAAAACTGCCCACTGTGCAGTCTTAGGATCTAAATACCTAATACACTACCTTACTTTTCAGAGGACCCAGAAACTATAAGCTGTTCTCTATTTCATTGACTTTCAAATACTTTAATATTAAAACCTCTCACAAATGCAAAGAAGCATAGAGTCCACCTTCATGAATACCAAAGATATCATGCATGTATGTAAGCTCTTAATGCAGCGCCAGAAAAGCAGGTTATTGACAAAATAATTTGTCTTTCCTTGTCCAAGGAAAAAGCAAAGCTTGCTTCGATACACACATATTGTATGAATACTGACAGCTTAATGAACACTGAAAATTAGAGAGAAATGTATAAATCTTGTACGGAAAACAATGACAGGTTTTATCACAACCAGTGTGTAATTCCGTTACATGCCATATGCCCTTGTCCCATGTATCTGAAGAACTTCCCAGGCTGGCAGGACACTGATAGAGCCATTAAAAATAGAAAAGGAGAGACATTTACTTTTTTTCAGTGTCAGTTGAGAACAGCACTGCTGCTCCATTTTGTAGGATGAGTTATTGCAGGAGAATTTACCACCTCAGTTCCTTGTATCTGCATCCATATTGGTTCTCTAGAAGAACTCAATGTAAAACAAACATTGCGGTAGATCATCCTATACAAATATTTGAATTCATTTGCAAAATTATAAGTATCTGTAAGATTTGTGTTATTGCGTACAAATGCCTGATAATATTAAGTGGATTATTCTTAGAGTTTCCCTTTGAAGTAGAGATGGTAATATTCAATAAACTTTAGTCAGGCAAGGAACAGCCAAAGAAAACTCAACACAATTCACAAATGACAGATCTCATTTTAAAGATGCTCTGAAATACTTGCTGCAGAACTCTCATACTCAAATAAATATATGGGTATTATTGCATATCTAAATAAAAATGAACTATAACCTTTACAGGTGTAATACTATGCATTTTTATACATGCTATTGGTTTCCTTTTTACACACAATAGGATACTTAATTTGATAAAAATCATATGCTTTTCAACTCAATCCTAAGATCAGTCTTGTCAACCATCATCCAAATCTCTTATTTCATGTATTTTGTTTGGCAAAGCCAAGTGGATACCTCTTAACTAACCTCAAAAATATTCCTCCGGGGTCTTGTATGCTGATAACAGAATTTCTTCTTCCAACTATAAATTATTTGAATAAATATTTTTGTTGTTTTCAGGCATGGCAGTGTCTCCCAGATATGATATTCTGGGTTTCCATTTGTATTTATGTAAGTGTGCTCAATGTAACCAGTTATGACACTATCAAAACATATGGTCTTGGAGGTATTAGAAGTAGGCTGGGGGTGATTACATTCCTCCATAATTTTTATGAATGTCGAAGAAATTAGAACAACTAAAACAAAGTAATAATTATAGAAGCTACGGGCTGTTATGTAAGTGAAAAATAAATTGAGAAACTGGAGACTTTTGCTATACAGGTAAATATTTCTGATGATTGTTCACAGACACTTGGGAAATAAATGATAACATGTAAAGTCAACCCAGTCACATTTCCCTATAGTCTGGTTTGGTGCTTTCATTAAAGAAACAATGCAGAATCGCATTCAGAGGCTTTTTATTCATGTTTGTGTTATGCCTTACCATTATTGCACGTGGCTCAAGCAGGTACATAGTTTAGTCCATTCTGTCTTCTGATATGTATGTTACCAGGCATGTACTAACATCTGCTTGGGAGAAAATAGAGGTTATTTGCATACCTTTCACCATCTTTTGCTGTTTATAGGAAAATAAGATTATACAAATATATTTATTTTTTGTCTTTTGTGGTTTAGACACAAATCCAAATGCATACTCTATGCTAGTCTTTATTCTCTACAGTCTTTTAAATGCAACAGCTCTTAAGTCAGCATTCCCAATCACTATGTCTTATAAAGTCGAAGGCAAAATTAAAGCACAGTATAGGGGAAGCAGCATAAATAACCAAAGAAATAGATGACATTCCCACTTGGATTATTTTATGGCCAAATCTGACCCAAATTCTTATACAAACAGAGGGCTGACAATTTTTTTCCATTACTGTTTTGGATTTGCTGTAGTTATAGGAGTTCAAAATATTTTATACCTTCTTATTTCATTATAACATGAAGCATTTGGCACAAACAAATCGCTTTACATAATTATTTTAAAATATGCATTGTCCCTAAAAGGTATATGAAATAAATATATATGCATATGATAACAATTCAGCTGCAAGATTTGCACCAGAATTAAGAGCCCTATGCATTAGCATTCTATGAGCTGTTACAGCAAGATCACAATGAAATTGAAATTCCAGGCCTTAAAACTGACCCACAAGTAAAGTAGGATTAAATTGTGTGCATTTCTTTCAAATTTCTTTGTCTGGTAGAGTACACCAAAGCATAAAAAGCCCAATCAAGATCCGAGACTAATTTTTGCTGCACATTGCAGAAACTGTAAGAAAATAGTTTATTTACTAACAAAATTCAAACTGAAGGAAGATAAAGGGAATTTAGAAATAGTGAAGTCCACTGGCTCCACGAGGATTATACAGCAAGTCAGCAATAATAGAATCAAACAAATATCCCAGTCATGAATACCAGTACAGTGCATTGTGCACTAGATGATAATGCCTGTCCCAACTGTCAATGGGAATAATGCTAATAACGTACAAATGAATTTTAATCACACACCAGGACTTTGTGTGCAAAATCTATTCTATACAAAAACAAAGACTATGAATCTTCTTACACACACAAAATAAAAGAGGTTGTGTAGTAAAACAGTTTACCTGAAAGAAGAAATACATCTTAGCATGTGGTTTGTAATATGCCTTTGTTTGCATTCCCTCCCCTTTCTAATCTAAGTAATTACATGACTGTCTTTCCCCTTCCTAATTCAAATAATAACTGTCTTTCGTGGATTCTGGAAGATACAGAAACTTCCCTACCTCTGATGCAGCCTTTCAATAACAGACTACAACATTGACAACTGCAAGAGACACAAGTGACTCTCCTTTGGGCAGACTCAGAGATGCAAGGTTTTGTCCCCATCCTTTTTCAACATTTTTACAGTATTCACCACTTCAAAAACTATAGAAAGTGTAGACTAAGTATACAAACTGGAATTTCTATGTGTTGATGCCTCTTAACTAACTAGATGTATGTATGACGGTTTTGATTTCATCTGTCAAAGAGTGCAATGAATGATGCAAAGAGTGCAATGAATGATGAGATTTAAAAAAAAAAAAACTTGAAATAGTCTCCAAGCCACTCCTTTACATAAGTCAGGAAAAATGCAGCATCTGGATATGAACAGATTCAACTCCTAAAAAGCCAGACTTCATGCAAAACAATGTATGCATATAGAATGTGGAAAAGTAATGCTGTGGTGTGTTGCATGACCTTAGGCAAATCATGTTTCCCTCATCTATCTCTGCTTTCTTTCTCCTTACAGATGTAGTGCTGGTGAAGCTTTTTATAGCTACCAGGCAGGAAAGAAGGTGACTGTATATAATGGGAATTTTAATGGACATACGTAGATTAAGTTGTCACAGATCAGCAGATGCAAAGTATATAGCTGTCTTAGTTATATCATTGTAGAGATGGACATAAACTTCCACAAATAATTTCAGTAAGAATGGTATATGGGGCCAACACTAAGACAGTTGCTGTAGAAATATTACATCGAAAGTCACCTAGTGACTGCAGCTAGCTATGATGGTGTCACCAATAATCAGATATGCATAAATGGAACATATTTTTTCACTAGATACAAGTACTTAACAGGAATATGTCAGCCATGAAGTTAAAAAAAACAAAACAAAACAAAACAAAACAAAACAACCAACAAACCACAAAAATCTCCTAAAGTCAACATATGGTGTGATGGACCTACACTGCATTGTACGAGAAGGAACTCTTCATACAATGGCACAGCCTCCCCCATACAGACAGCAGCTGTAGCCAGTCTTTTGTAAAGACTTAATTCTAGATAAAACTACAGTCTCACGTTATTAAATTTAGAAAATTAGCTTTTATATTTGCCTTTCTAGTATTTGGAATGAGACAGTAAATGACCCATCAAGTGTAACTCAATGCAAATGCTATTAAATACTATCAAAATACGTATCCTCTTGTAAATTATTAGTATTTTTCATTTTTACAATTTTAATATTCTTTATTAACATACAAAATTAATAGCAGTAAACATAAAAGGCCAGAATTTTGAATTGGCTCGTCCTGACCCCTCACAACAAAGTACACAATAGGAAGGTCTCATAGATACCTGTGCATCACCTCTTCAAAAAAGAGGCTGAGAATTCATCCTATGTGTAGTTTTGCAGAAGCAGAAGCCATACTGCTTGAAGTCTCTGTGTAGTTTCAGTGTTCTTCTGTCTACTTGCTGTCAGGTCTACTACAGAAAAAAGGCTAGCACTTACTAAGAGGTCCCAGGTGCTGACTCACATTCATCAACAAATGTTTATGTTAATTTCACTGAATCACACAGAATCACAGAATCACAGAATCAACTGGGTTGGAAAAGACCTCAGAGATCATCGAGTTCAACCCTTGGTCCAACTCTAGTCTGTTTACTAGATCATGGCACTAAGTGCCATGTCCAATCTCAGTTTAAAAACCTCCAGGGACGGCGAGTCCACCACCTCCCTGGGCAGGCCGTTCCAATGCCTGACCACTCTCTCTGTAAAGAATTTCTTTCTAATATCCAGCCTAAATTTCCCCTGGCAGAGTTTAAGCCCATGCCCCCTTGTTCTATTGCTGACTGCCTGGGAGAAGAGACCAGTCCCCACCTGTCTATAACTTCCCTTCAGGTAGTTACAGAGAGTGATGAGCTCACCTCTAAGCCTCCTCTTCTCCAGACTAAACAATCCCAGCTCCCTCAGCCTCTCCCCATAGGTCTTATGTTCAAGTCCCTTCACCAGTCGTGTTGCTCTTCTCTGGACCCACTCCAGTACTTCAATGTCTTTGATGAACTGAGGGGCCCAGAACTGAACACAGTACTCCAGGTGTGGCCTCACCAATGCAGAGTACAGGGGAAGGATCACTTCCCTTGTCCTGCTGACCACGCTATTTTTGATACAGGACAGGATACCGTTGGCCTTCTTGGCCACCTGAGCACACTGTTGGCTCATGTTGAGCTTCCTGTCAATTAGTACCCCCAGGTCCCTTTCTGCCTGACTGCTCTCCAGCCACTCTGCGCCCCGCCTGTAGCGCTGCAGGGGGTTGTTGTGACCGAAGTGCAGCACCCGGCACTTGGCCTTATTGAACTTCATCCCATTGGAATCAGCCCTATTCAGCAGGATTCCAGAGAGGGGAACAAACACTTTGGAGCCAGTGTTATCCTTCTCCAGAAAGAAAAAGGAGGGGCCTAGCAGTAATTCCCTTTAATTCATTCTGACAGAGCAGAACCATAACCAGTGCTTGTGAAAGAAACATGTTGGGTACTCACAGCAAAGCTGCAAGCCAAAAATATTAACAGAAGTCAGTTTTACTCTTCCGTGTTTCTATATTAAGAAATACATCATTCCTCATTCCTCACTCAATTCATGTAGTAATACATAAAGATTGAGAATCAGTTATGCTCAATTTAGCTGGTCACCAGAGCAACAAACCCATTTTCCAAATTCTAAAAGTTTGAATTTTTCTGATTTTCCAAAAATACTCTCATCTTTTGATGTCCTGAATAAATTATTTTAGATGTCAAAATATCTGAATAATTCCTGCATGTAATGACACTTGGTATAAAATAAAATTTGATTATACCTTAGAAAGAAAGAAAACCTAAGCGTGATACATAGCATCCAAAATCAGAAGGTACACAGCAGCATAGTTTTTGAACTTGTAGTCTCTGCAAGCAGTAATGTTCAAACAGCAAAGGTATTCAAGAACAAGGTCTGCAATGATTAAAGACAGCAAAACTAAAAAAACCCAAACCCTCTAAAATCACTCAAATTTACTAGATGCTCTTAATTAAAGGCTGATTTAAATTTCATTACAAAATATGGGGGTTTTTTAGTGGACTGCTACTTTTGTTTGTTTCACAAAGTAGTGAATAAAAGATTGTTACACACTTTTATTCAGTTTGCATTCTGCATGAGATTCCAACTGAGCTGATAACAAGTAACAACCTCTCATCTATACAGACTTAGCTTTGCTTTTTAAAATTGCTCAAATGCATAACATCAAAACTTTGCTTACTGACAGTCATGTCACTAGCAAAACAAAAAGCCAAAAATTTTTGGAAGAACACATAAGAGTTAAAGCATCTCTCCTGAGCACTGATGAACCATTGTAAATCCACATTGTCTCTTAGCATTTCTATTTCAATAGAAGGCAGAAGGACTAAAAATACCTCAGGGACAAGTCAAAACAGTGTTTTTAGTTAAATACAAATAACTACAAATTTATTAAAGAAAACCAGCACACCTGAAAATTAAAAACCTCAAAAATATTATTAAATGTAAAATCAGCTGCATTAGATTGTAAAAAGAAAATACTTGGTTTTGTATTTTGTACACCAAAATGTCCAAAATGTAAAACTAAGTCTCCTCAGCATTTTGGGAATTAGGATGCCAAGAACAAGCATTTTATTCAGGATATTGAAGATTGAAACTGTAAAGAACAATATTTTCAATAATGAACGATGCTGTGACAACATAATCAATGACCTAGAATAGTGCCAAGTGCAAAGTAACACATCTAGGAAAGGGGAACATGCTACACCTGTACCACACCTAATCACAAGCTCTCAGATGGCCACAGGCAGGAGTTCTCAGACTCATAGTGAACAGCTCAGAGAAGGTGACAGGGTGTATTGCTGGAATGGAGTTCTAGTGAAGTGCAAGGAGGGATTAAACAGACTACAACTTTTTGGCTTGAAAAAGATACCACTGCAGAACACCACCACAGAAATTATGAAACATTTGTATGGGCTTCGATGGAGTAACTAGTATTATTATATCTCATAATTATTTTTCATAATAAAGTAAATACAGGGTGTCCAATTAAATAACTAGGGAGTACATGTGCAATAAAGAAAATTAGTGACTTTTTCACACAGTACATAATTGTGTTGTACATTGCCACAAGCCAGAACTTAATAGTTTAAAAATGCAACTAGAGAGTTCACAGATACAGCCATCATTGACTATTAACTTTGGGGAACTAGAGTGGGGAACAACGGAGATTCTAAATAGGAAGCTCCTAGTTCCCACTGGAAGCTATATGCCGGGAGGAGCAAGCAAGGGCTGTGAACACCATCTTTTTCAGTTTCTCATAGTCTTTCAGTAAGAATCTGTTGTTAAGTAGAGCTGAGGACAAAGAAATGGATTGGCTGACCATCAAACTAATTTCCCACAAGTTTATGTTATTGTCACACTCCATAGAATTTTATATTACATTGAAGGGGTCACCTGTTAAGATTTCACTTGCTGTAAGGCAATGACTACTGTCAACAGAGATGGTTAGGTACACAAGAGGTTTTATTCAGGATATAACAGCATTCACTTTCCCACTCCTTTCACCTCTTTACATCTAGCCTAAATGCCATGATCTGCATCCCCATTTCCTACAAGTGAATGTATCACAACTCCATTGTGTTGGTTTCCTTGCTCATGAAAACTAGTAAATCTAGTCAAGAAAGTTCCTGAAGCTGTAATTTGGGAATGTCAGGAACAATACTGGGAGTACTTGTACAGCAGGAGATCAATGCTGTAAAATCGGATAGGCACAAAGTACCTCCTGAGTCACTGCATCGGCTACACACATTACTGCAGAAGGACCAACTGTAGATCAAGTCACATGTCATCTTTCCGAAATAGGAGAGTGTAATGCTCTTGTTAGGTCCTCTACCCTTATTTTCACCCCTGATTTTTTTCCATGTTTTGATAATGGGCAGTTGTTGACCTCTAATATATTATTTCCATTTAATCCTCAAAATTAATTGCTGGATCTCCTACATGGTATCCTTCACCCATGTATTTGGATGATAAACTTCTGTAAGGCAGATCCATCATTATCATCATTACTGGAAGCAAAGACAGTGAATACTTGTCTCTTGATAGTATTGCTGGGTGTATCACTTGCCTTCTGAACAACAGAGAGTGAGGGAAGTCACTGTGCACCACAAGAGATACAAGACTCAACACTTGAGTCTGGGTTCCAGTAAGATGTTGGGTTGTCTGGAAGAGGAGGAAGGCTGCCCAGACAGCTATCCATCCTGGTAGCCAGCCACATGACACAGCTCTCACTGGTGATGGAGGATAAGAATGAGAAAACTCAGGACATAAATCTCCAATGATTTGTTGAGACTGCAGATATAACTAAGGATCAGCAACATCTGGAATTTCAGTTACATCAGCTACAACTCCTTTCATCCAGACATTCCTTTAATGCCTATTTTTTCTTTACTTTTTATTCCAGGCAGTTACTGAATATGGTCTGTATCCTCAAGTTCAGACCTTGAGAAATAAATGCAACAAAACATAAACAACGTTGTATATGGCATGAAGACCCTCTCAAAAGATATCACTGCAAATATTTAAGAGCTTGCCTGGTTGCTAGGAATTGCTTTCCAGTTGTGTCAAGTTCCTTTTTGTAATTGAAAACTTTTTGCTGCTATGTGGCTGGCACATGCTAAAATACCTTTTCCTTATTCATTTGTTGCAATCTTGCCTCCAGATGAGTGTCTGAGGCAGTCATGAACATAACAAAATGTTTACCTAAACCTTGAATCTCTGGAGAAATTGCCAGCCTTTTCTAATTGAGTGGAAAGTCTCTCCATGTGAACTTTTTCAGGCTCACACAGTCAGATCTGGTTTTCTTCATGTGAATGAGTTCAGGGTGCTGTTATACTGCTAAGTTAAATACAAAACTCTTGTAACTTAGCACCAGTTCCAGAAATAACTGGTTTTTGTGATGATGGCTTATTCTGGATAGCATCAGTCATGGCTAGGTCTGGGCATACTCTGCCACTTCTACCCACTGCTTCAGAAATTTCACTTTGGCCAGCCTTATCACACTTTTCCCCATTTACACAAAGCCTTTTTCTTTTGATTCTCTCTAGGACTTGATCTTAACAGGTTTGACTGAATGGTATCACTGACACATATCACAGCAAAGTTAATTCAGTTTAACTAAAAGCCCATCTATATGTCTCTGGAAGGTAGCAAGTGCCATCTGAATTCCAGAAAAGGGGAAAAAGACATTCCTACAGGTTCCTACCTGTTCCCAATGTTGGCTTTTCTTGAGTTGTCTGTCTCAAAGTTTATCAGATCAACAATTTAGCATTTTTTATCTTGGTCAAGTGTTCATCATTGTAAAGCACAGTATTTCCATCTGAAAGAGGGGCAGTGAATTCAGTGCACACACAGATTCCTCAGAGATATGTACGCTTATCATAGAATCATGGCATCATATAATGGTTTGGGTTGGAAGGAACCTTCAAGGTCATCTAGTCCAATTCCAACGTAGCAAAACAGGGCAGTTGAGTACACCACAAACTTTCCATTCCTGCTACTGTGAATACAGTTATATCTAGTAAAATGACAATAAAAGCACCTGGGATGGCAAGCTTAAAAATTTTGGTTCCTCATCTCTACCAGATAAAAAAAGTTCCATGTATTTCTTCTGTTGACAGTATCTTGAAAGGATCTTTTTCTCTGCAAGTCTATCAAAACCAGTTATACCAATGTTGATCTACAGAGGAAAGCAGAAACTATTAGGATATAGAAAGACTTGTCTGGTTATTTATAAGGCCATGTCATGTGGGAATTAAAAGAAATCATTCTTCACAGTTTCACACATCTGAATAGCAATTAAGTTCTAATATTGAGTAAGAAACGTGCAAATAAAGAAAACAGTTGAGCACAGGACTTTCATGCCAACAGAAGCTTTCAGATACTAATGTTATTCTTAAAGACCTATCATCTCTAGAAGTCAAGTATCGAAGCAAATTAAATTCCTGGCCCCTAGTTGTGATGAAAAGGTCAAAAATAGATCCAAACTATATTCTAAAAACTCAAGAGTCACACAACAAAGAGCACTTATTTGAAAAAATGTTGGAGTTTAGGATATTCCAGTATTAGGAGAGCATGACTTGCAGTTCCTGAGTAGCAGGAGTTATCAGATCTGTTGTTAATCTGTACTAAAGAGTCTGAAGGCCTTCTAGTGTATCACAAGTTATGAAGAGTTTTTGAACTAAGTACATTAACACAAACATTTCTTTAGGTGCCTCAGTTAATTTTTTCAGGATAAGGCTTCAATTTGTAATAATGACAGGCTTAAATTAATGTTTTTTCAGATGATTACACCTTTTTGTCCTCAGACAACTATACCACTAGCTCATTACTGCTTGTAGATAAGAAAAAGAAAAGTACAGCACAGTACTAGAAGTACAGTATTTGCACTAGAATTAACATACTGATGCTGTTTCTTTCCTCCATAAACAGCTCTCTTATTTTCTCTCTGCTCATATGCAAAGCTGAACACTTATTCTGGCATTTCACCACCCACTTCTAACTTAGATGCGAATATTTAGATATTATCAGAGGTTCTGCAGTGAATATAGTTTCTTTTCAGAGCTAGAGGAAAAAATAGGTTTTGGTCAAGAGTTCACCTAATGAATGACTGTTTCATTAATGAATACATTCTTGCACTGCAAATCAGCTTTGTCCAATATTTATGATTGCAGTACGTCTTAACTCCCCAAACCCTGAAAGCAAAGTTAGAGAACATTACCTTACTATGCCTGGCTAATATCTGTCTCAAGGCTAATGAAGCTGTGCGAAGGGCTCAAATCCATAAAGAAAACAAAGCTTTCAAATTCAAGGTAGGATGTTTAATAGTTTGTTAAAAAGTAAACAGGCTTCTTTTCTATTCTGCAGAAGAGTCCTATAGTAACAGTGATCTAAAAAACCCCTCTTTCATCCTTCTAGTTTTAAATCAGCTGATGTTTTCTTTTCTTTGGTACCTCAGACCTCTCATGTTCTCAATCCTACCTGCAAGCAGATGATGCCCAGAAGGCAACTGTATTACAGTTGAATTGTGGAAGCCAAAACCTATTTTTCAGCTGTACTTAGCACTGTAACATCCTGGAAAAGAGCTGAATAATATTATTTAAAAACACTGATTACTACTGTGAGGAATTCCAGAGGAAGCCCTAACCTCTTTCCATTGCCTCCTACAAGTCTATAAGGTATAAAAAGACAAAGTAAAAAATGTATGGCTTTGATGTTGCAAGACTGTAACTGAATCAGTGACCCAAGGTTCAAGAGGTCACTGAAACAAAGAAGAGAAAAGAAGGAAAACAAAAGCCTCTTCACATGAAACTCCAATTCCACACTTTCATAATGAGTTCTCAGAACAGCCTTAACATCATTACCGAATTGTGAAAAAGAAGCAAATTATAACGACAATTTAAACTGTAATAGACTAATTGCAGCTAAAGTAATGCCTCCTTAGTATTCATATGGCATATTACCAGAGGACCTCAAATTCACAAATATGAAGCATTTATTTTTCCTGAAGTTGATTTGATTGTTACCCACTAAATTCTTGGGGGAGATTTAGGGTATAATTAAATTATCATTTACTCTTATTGTCCATGAAAAAAATGGAAAAATGCTTATGATGTTATGCATTAGAATGTTCTTATTTATTATTAAAATATTAACTTATAGGTTATAAATGATGCTATAAAACATATATATTATAAAAGATGCTGCTAGGTCACAAATTTTAAAATACCTACAAAAACTTTTTCAAATTATGTCTGCATCAGATCCATGCTCTTTAAACAGACTTTGGTCTACTTGATAAAGGAAGTCTCATATTGTTTCTAGATTCTTTATTAATACAAGATATTTTTTTTAATGCCATATAAAAATTTATGTGCAGAATTTTTCTTATCAGATCCACGTTAATGTGATTTTTTGAAAAATTACAATCTAAAAGTACTCTCTATTGTCAAATCAGTTACTGTTCTGCAATTTCTCATACAAATAATGGCTTAGAGACATGAAAGAGTTCCATGCATTTCCGTTTGATATTCATAGATAACACTACAGAGTGATGCATCTTATTTGTACCTGGACTACCAGAGGGATTGAGGCCCCACTACACTAGGTACTGCAGCGAAGTCAATATAGCATTCAGGGTAATGTCTTTCAGGATCAGTTTCATCAAATTGAGAAAATGTTCTGTTGTCATTGCTTACTTCACTATCGTAGATAGATAACCAAGCTAATTTTACATCAGTATGGGGAGCAGGATGGCAAAAACAGCATGGAGCTCCATTCAAAGTGATTTATGTCGCTTCATGTGAATACACACGGCACTACAACTTGACAGAAAATAAAATTAGACTTGATGTGTGAGAGGAGAAAAGTCAGTTAACAAAGTGTGAATCCATCAAGTACAGCCCATGAAAGCATACATACTGTTGTAAAATAGTACAAACTGAAAAAATGTGTAGCACATGGGAACGGATGTAATAAAATAGAAGACTTACAAGAACACATAAATATCAGCAGGTTGTGTGCAACATCGACAAAGAGGAAAGCATCAGATTAATGAGCAGCTCAGATAAATTCTCTGGAAGCAAAATGAATATTAATCACTTTTAAGTTGTACATATATGCACCAATCAGTGTTGTGTCACAGACAAGTTTTCTAAAAAAAAAGATAGAGCAATTAGCAAACCTGTTCCAAGCATAGATAGTAGCTTCTGCAAGAAAAAATAATGCAGGATTTTTTTAGTGAGCTGGCAGTCACTAGAGTAACTTCAGATTACTCAAAAAAACAAGTCTTATTGAGCATAGCTGAAGGTAATGTCGTACTATTCTTTTCCACATTACGTTAATATTGCTGAATTAACAAAGAAAGATAATCTCAGGAATTTTTTTAAATGTGCTAAAATTATAATTCCAAGCAGAAATCTAAAGGCCAGGTTGTTACCAGATGCATTAGTAACTTGCTGCCATTAGTTCAAATCTTAGTTGAGCCACATCCAGCTGGGCAAAGCTTCTTTCCAGATAATAGCTGCTGAATGAACTCTATAAAATTAACTTAACTAGTGTCAGATCCTAGTGGACAATCATCCAAATAAAAGACACTATCACTGCAATAGAGTCTATTATTGGAAGTTTTAGTGAAGAAGCCAAGAACCGGCTGGCCAGCAATATTGGACACATTTTGAGTGAGAAGGTGATACCTCCAGCACAGAGCTGTAACAAGTTACAGATCACTACAATCCCATACCCCAAACCCTGTGTCAGTTCACACACAGATGGAGATATGTCTCTATCCTTTTATAGACAGGCAACCTTAGTTTTTCATTTTTTAAATCTTGCACCTCTCTGTCTAGATTTATGTTCACTTCATTTTCCCAGCAGTTCAGCAGAAGTGTCTCTTCAGACATCTGTTACATACCAGATATAAAAGCAAATGCAGTTTTACATTATACTATATTACTAGCTACGGTTCCTTTATGGATACCTCTAATTTCACATCTGTATTAAGTATTTCATATTATTTTTCAGCAGCAGCTAGAGTAGATCAGGAGTGATCCAGCATAGCAAATAGTTTACAGCTTCATCACACAGTATACAGCCAGTCAGATAACAGAAACACTATACATTTGTGGAATGTTTAATAAGTGCTGCACGTACAAAAATGTCTGTAAAGGACTCCAGGCATGGTCTGCCAAAACTCAGACCAGCATTTTAGCAGATTAAAAGCTTAAACATGTATTTTAAGAAATTTCATTGTGGATTTTTATGGAGCACCAAGTAATGTGCTTAACACCATCAAGAAGACAAACATATCTTTATCAGTAGAATCTAGCCAGGATGTGGTGAGGTTCACTTTTAAAGTAGATGTTTTCAACAATATGCTCACAATAAGTGAAAATTAACATTTTCATCCTTGGGAATAGGGTAGAAGTCTTACAACTACTAGCATATTTACTTCGGTCTTATAACAACAGATTCTATAGGATTCAAACTAACTCAATGTGCTTTGGCTTATCAGCTACCACGATTAACTTTTTTCCTAATTAAACTGAAATCATTTACCATACTACATTATGCCTTTTTTAAGCAAATGTGCTCATTTTTTTCACTCCTGATACAGAAAATAAGCAGCTTTATGCCCAACAGAAGAATCCCGTTTTCAGGAAAGCTTAGTCCAAATGTCTGGACATAAAAGGATGTCTTTTTAGAATTGCACTGTGCAGGTAGCAGCCGTGTTTTGTTACCAAAAAAACTGTGAGCTGCTATTTTCTGTGTTCCTGGGTCTCTGATTCTTGGCTTGAAGACAGTCAGTCCTTTGTACTCTGTTATTACAATGAGGTAACCAAAGAAAGAGGGCCTTGGTTTGAGACTGTCAGCTGTTACTAATCACTGCTCCATGGCTTGCTGTGAATCCCTGCTTGCCTCTCCCTCCTGCTCTGCTTAGCACACATAAAGAAGATAAATTACTCCCTAGTTTCCCTTCAAAAAGCATATTGTTTGGTACATTCCAATACTGTGAGTAAAAGATAGAATAATGCGAAGAGTTAAATGGGTATCTAAACAGCCCCGCAGCAGGGTCCTTCTCAGGCAGATGTGAGTTTCAGGAAATCTATTTTCTTCCTAGTTTTCCTGTTATATTGCAAACCTAAAAAGTAAATCAGCTATACTTCTCAGAACACTAGAGTATATTCTTGCAAGAGATTTCTTATAGCACCATAAATATCACTGACTCTCAATAAATGCAGCATCTAAGCATACCATAATTATGCATTTAATTTTTACTGAGAGGTGTACTACTTTGATGCCTATAAATTATTTAGCAAAACCGAGCACAGTTTGGGGAAGTTTATGGAATTCTTCCCTGCCCCCACTGATAAACACTGTCCTGACACAGAGAAGAATTTTAAAGGAAGAGTCATACATTGTTATGGTTGGAAGGGACCTTCAAAGCTCCTCTAGTCCAACCCCTTGACGATGAACAGGGACATCTTCAACCAGATCAGGTTGCCCAGAGCCCTGTCCATCCTGGTCTGGAATGTCTCCAGGGATGGGGCATCTACCACCTCCCTGGGCAACCTGGGCCAGTGTTTTACCACCCTCATCATAAAAATGTGTCCACCCTGAATCTCCCCTCCTTTAGTTTAAAACTATAACTCCTGGTCCTCTCGTAACAGGCTCTACTAAAAAGTTGATCCTCATTTTTCTTATAGGCCACTTTTAAGTACTGAAAGGTTGCCAACAAGGTCTCTCTGTAGCCTTCTCTTCTCCAGGTTGAACAACCTCAAGTCTCTCAGCCTGTCCTCACAGCAGAGCTGCTCCACCCCTCTGAAAATTTTTGTGGCCTCCTCTGGAGCCCCTCCAACAAGTCCATGATTTTCCTGTGCCGAGGGCTCCAGAGCTGGACACAGGACTCCAGTTGGGGTCTCACTAGAGTGAAGCAAAGGGGCAGAATCACCTCCCTTGACCTGCTGGACAATGCTGCTTTTGGTGCAGCCCAAGACACAATTTGCTCTCTGGGCTGCAAACACACATTGCCAGCTCATGTCCAACCTTTCATCCACCGGTGCACATAAGTTCTTCTCTGCAGGGCTGCTCTCAATCCTTTCATCCTGTATTGATACTGAGGGTTGCCCTGATCCAGGTGCAGGACATTGCACTTTGCCCTGCTGAACCTCATGAGATTCACATGGTCCCACGAGCTTACCTAGGTCCTTCTGGATGGCATCCTGTCCCTCAGATGTGTCAGCTGCACCACTCAGCTTGCTGTCGTTTGCAAACGTGCTGAGGGTGCACTTGATCCTACTGTATCATTGATGAAGATATTAAATAGTACTGGTCCCAGTACAGACCCCTGAGAGATACAACTTGTCACTGATCTCCATCTGGACACTGAGCTGTTAACCAATCTAGTTATTTGTGCATGGAAAAAGCAAAGTAAGATGTGAACAAAACTGTGGAATACCTTACAGTGAAAACAATAAGGGTGAAAGTAGCAAATTATTTGAACCTCAAGCTCAATATATTTCCAACCTCAAGCTCAATATATTTGCCTGCTGTATCAGAATGCCATACTTGATGGCCTAGGAAGTACTTACTGGCACGTATTACTGCCATATTTCTTCATAAGTTAACAACTACTCTTGATGCACTGAAACCGAGCAGTGTTTCATAAAGTCAAGTTTTTCCACTGAAAGAGCAGTATCAGTGATGAATGACAACCAATGGTCTTTCATTATTCATAGTTAACTGAAAGGCAGAAATCACAGTAAATCCATGAGATGTTATTTGCGTCTCTACCATTTACACCAGTCAGTGATGTTCTGTCATTATCTTACCATGGTTTCACAAATGTTTTCCTTCTAATTTATGAACTGTGACTAGAAGAGCATGTTTTTGCAGCCAAGAGAATGAAGAGTCAAAAAACATGGTCAGTAACAAAATCTTTTCCCTTAACGAGAGTTAGAAGGGGATGGAGGAAACATATTTGCGGCTGGCACATATTGCATCTATTTGCTAACATATTTTTATGCTGTTTCCGTCAAGAAGTATGAGATCAACAGAAAGAGTACAATGTTCAGTTTGCATTACTTCTGCACATGCAAAAGCTTTCAGTATCACCGAGAGGTATCCAGCATCCACATTCAGGTATTTTTCAAGTGTTCTATGAATATCAGAAATAAGTACACATACCAAGGTTAGGTTAGCATCCTCTAGAAAAGTTCTTATCATATACAACCTTTCTCCTCACTGTGGTACTGGAGAATTCACAAAGAAAGGTACACATCTTTATTTAAGTGCTTATGTGGACTCTTCTACATGTTGTTAAGTCCAACGTGTCTGTGATTTCTCTAATTCACATATGGAGTGAGATTTTTTCTTACATATAACAGGAACATGTCTGTATCTTCATAAGGGTATATTTTTATGCCGATTTTTTCTTGTTGAAGGCAGTGCTGGTTTGAGTAGCAGTGGCCCTCCAGACCTCTCCTGAACCCAGGTGCTCTTTCACACACCCTTGTTCTCTTCTTGTCATCAAATGGTGAATGGTCTTTGCTCAGGTGCTTGGTGAGAACAGCTTAAAGATAAGAAGGCATAAGTTAGGAACACTTAACTTGTTTTAGCAGTGCTGCCACCAAAGAGCAAAGGCTGCAATGCAACAATAGGGCCGACTTAAAGTAATGGGAAACTGCTGCCAAAATTGTAGTTTTCTGCCCCCAGATGTGTTCTCCTTTTGTTTCCCTTGTAAAAGTCCTGGTGTTCACATGACATGATTCTGAGATGATTCAGGATGACAAACAAAAACTAACCCTACAAAATCCATGGTTAATGGTTTTCTGGTGGCAAGGGATGCGACAGGACTACAAATCTGTGAGGCAGGTCTAGTCCTTCAGGAGCCACTCTTAGCCATTTAATCGGCTCATTGAATTGCATTACTTTATCTCAGTTTGGCTTAATCACAATCACATAATTTGGTTCAAATACAACTGATAACTTTCCTGTGAGATATTTGCCCCGTGTTCTTAATGGACCTGGAAAAATTAATAAAATATCTGATTTCTTTAAATTTCCATATTCAAATAAGGATAAGTTAAACTGAGAGTTGGGAGCAGCTTGTCCCATCAGTTCATGTAAAAAGGCCTACAGAGCTATATTTCAGACATGTATTTATGTAGCTTCAGGAAGTCATTAGCTGTATTGATTTAATATTAATTAACTTCAACAATGCATATAGTTATTTGAAAATGTTATTTGGCATTCTTCTTTGCAATTTTATTCTTTTACTGCTACTGCTATTTAATAATCTAGAGTTTGGGCTAATTTTGAACTTGATCTTGTGAAGGAATCAATTGTCAATATGTTAGATGTTGGTTAACTTTTGTTTTCTGGGAATGCTCAGCACCACTTAGGATGTGCTCAGCAGCTATTAGAATAAGGCTGTAGAACCTAATCATGTTAATTAAACTTGGGTGATACTTCCACTGTCTTTACCTAACCATTGCTTTTCCTTACAATTTTTTTCTCAGCATATTTTACTGTGACCTTGCACAGCGTTACTCACTTCCGCAAATCCTCACAAATACACAAAAATGGTTGTTCTCATGGTTGCACACTGAGAGTTTACTCATCACACAGTGCTCAATGGCTGCAGGAGGTTGGGAGTAGCCCATTTAAGACTGCTTCATTAGGAGAGTGAAAGACAACCTCAAAGAAACAAAATTAGGACAACACTCCTGAGTCAACAGTTGCTATTATTGCTGTTCCACCATAGGAGTCCTTAACAACCAATTGCAATTTCCTAATGAAGAGACCACAAGAAATAAACAACAAAATAACTAGCAATAAAAAGTTGCTCTGTACATGATGTTATGTTTTTAAAGACTGATCCCAAAACGTCTGAAGGAAATGTATTTAAAAATTTACATTAGCAAGGAAGTGCCATCAATTAGGTTCTAATGTGTTGAATAGGGAAACAATTCATCTTAATCATAGAAATCCTCTTTTTTATTTTCAGTAGTCAATACATATGAGGACCAGAATGTACAGCTTGTTCCACACACTCATTCAGAAATGGTTAACATATTGGCAACAACATATCACTATGTCTCCACAGGATTTTGGCTTAGAGGCACGCAGTCATACACCCACAGATGGAGCCTCACACCAGTGGCTCCTCAGTCAAGTGCCCGGAGCGGGGCCCTGAACTTGCAGTTCCTTTTGTACTGAGCAGGAGTACTATTGTCCTGTGTGGAGCAGCTGGGGATTTTGGGTTTGTCTAGTTTGGAGAAAAGGAGGCTGAGGGAGGACCTCATTGCTCTCTACGGCTTTCTGAGGAGGGGACGTGGAGAGGGAGGTGCTGAGCTCTTCTCCCTGGGATTCAGTGACAGGACACGTGGGAAATGTTCAAAGCTGCATCAGGGCGGGTTCAGACTTGACATGAGGCAGCATTTCTTTACCAAGAGAGTGGTCGAACACTGGAACAGGCTTCCTGGAGAGGTGGTCGATGCCCCGAGCCTGTCAGTGCTTAAGGAGCATTTAAACAAGGCCCTTAACAGCCTGCTGTAACTTCTGGTCAGCCCTGAAGTGGTCACGCCGTTGGACTAGATGACTGTTGTAGGCCCCTTCCAACTGACCTATTCCATATTTAAAATTTTCATCATTGTGCATCAAAAATAATTTTAAAGAAATTAGAATTTAAAAATATTGTGGACAAAATGTTACATTATCTTGTTACAAACACAAGAGTTTTAGTATAGGAGAGCAAAGAGATAAACTTAATTTTTCCAGAAGTTTTTCAAGGGCAGCATAAAGATTTCAGGAACTTTCATCATGAGAAGCAGTAGCTGAGCATTTCAACTATTTTCAAACTGAAATTATACACATGCATATATGTATATACTCACATGCACTTCTCCTTCCCTCAGTGACAAAGATTCTTGCTTGTTCTGACAAATGATAAAATCACTGAAGGTACTAGGATCAGTCCTAAGAAGTGACTTTTTTTTAGGAAAATGAAAAGAAAATAAATCTTGCTACTTGCCCAGTTCTTCAGCGGCATACTACTTACTGTTGAGTATAAAGAAAAAGATATCATTTAAAAACTTCTAGTTATGGTCCCTGATTCAGCAAACTACATCTTGATTAACATTAAAGACAAATTTAAGTCCAAGAATGCTTTGTTGACTTGGACTTTGCACACAGAAATAGGGCCTCAGTCATACCAGCTGCCAACCAGTTATCATAGGCAGAAACTCTTAGATAACGTAACAGGAAAATTAGGACGTGCTAAAGCTCAAATCTCAGGCTTGACTTGAGGACAACTGCACTGTTCTGCAAAAAAAATAAGCTGATATACTTAGCTAATTAAAGGGAGACAGTGTTCTAAAGTTGTAGTACTTTTTAGCATAGGCTCTGGGTTTTGGCTTGGAATTTTTTTTCAAACAAGCAGATCCAAAGCTATTATTGACTTAAATGCTAACTAAGGAAAACACACTTACTGTATTGTACTTTTAATCTGACTGAAGACTACTATACCATCCCTCTTCATTAGTGTGCCCTAATATAATTGAGGATTAAGCATAGATTCTGTACAGTATGCTTTTGATATCAAGAAAATTAAAAACAACAAGCGCAACTCTGGATTTGTAAATTCTAGAATTCTGTATAATCTAGAATCATAAGTACGATATAGAATTAAATAATTAACATAAACCCAGTAATAGTATAGCAGCTATTAAAAAAATTACTGCATCATTAGTTCATGTTAATTTGCAGAACCATGATCAAGTCTGATGAACAATCAGAACTATCAGATTAACAATTCAAGATTTTTAACAAGTTGTCTTAACTAGACATTTTCTCCTTTTCCCTACTTCCTTTTTCTCTTTTGCCTTCTCTTGCAATTACATGATTATTTACTTGCTGCCTTTCCTACATCATAAAAATATTCCTACTTCTTCTCTAACACCTTTGTTAAAGGACAACATAGTGCTTTGCTTTTTGCCCTGACATTCTGGAGAACTCCTTGTCATGTCTTTACTTCACCTACACTGTGACTGATTTCCCCATACTTCTCAAGAGGAGGAAAGAGTAGGTGAAGGAAGAGGACAAGGGTAAGGGCTTGGGTTTGTTTGCAGTTTTACAGCCTGCCCTCTTCTTTCTTCTCTTCCTTTCCTCCTCCCCTGCCTCCCTCCCTCCCCATCAATACTTTAAAAATCATTCCTATTCTTGTTGTGTACTTGCACACGCTGGGAGAAATTGCAGGCGCTCTGCTACAGGTTGCCGTGACAACTTCAAGGCATCCCTGTGCCTGGGGACTGGTGGCACAGCAAAGTTTCCCAGGCCCTCTGGGGAAAGGGAGGGGAGGAGGCAGAGGTGCTGAAGCCAGCATCCGTGTGGAGGAGAGAGCAGCGAGCAGGATGAAAGGGACACATACATCTCCCACGGGACAAAGGGGATTCTGCTGGCTGGCTGTGAAAGGACACACAGAGGATACAATGGTCTGTGACACATGAAAGCTTTGGAGCAAACTTTATTGCTTCTCCATTAAGGACCCTTCCAGAGTTTCATTCAGTTCTAAGAAATTATGTAAATATCTTAAAATTTAAAGAGAACAAACCCTTTCATTTTATCATGCTTTAAAAACAGATTTTAAATATTTTTTTACATAATTCTTGTTCTTGGTATGGTGGAAGCTTTTGCAGTTTCAGCTCTGAACAGTACTGAGTGTCCTTCTTGTGAGTTTCCTGAGTTCCCACTAACATCAGTGTGAGGGTAGGCAGCCCAGCAGCACCCCAGTAAGGGCTCTTTGAGGTGAGGCCTTGCTTCTCCTCATACAGCTTTTGTTCATACTTAGGCCTGTCATCCCTCTGCTTTGAATGCTTGCTGCTACACACACCACAAGTGGTTAGAACTCAAGAAGGGAGGAATTGCTGTTCCCTACTGTCAAGCTGAGAAGCCATTTATATGTTGGCAAGATCAGGAATGATACTGAGCAATCTAAAATAAGAGGCCATGTAGTCACAGCCAGTGTCCATTATAGGAAGTCAAGCTGGAAAGCAGCTTATAAAGAAACGAGCATGACGACTCTTGTTCCCTGACATATCACTTGCATATGGTTCATCACTCAGTCCCAGAATCAGTCCAAGAAAAAAATGGAATCACAAGCTTTAATCCTTCAACACAGCAATCTTTAGTTCTAAGATATGCCCTACACTGACTCCTGGTGAATTTTAGACTGTAGGAGACTCAACCTAGTATCAAGTGTGAAGTACAAAGAAAGATCAGGCTTGGTTAAAGCAGTAAGTGTGTCTGCCTGTGAACCACCTAGACTGACAGTGCTCAGCATCTGGTCCTTAATCTATAAGCTGGCAAGGGTAGGATTCTGGGAACTGACTGATTTAACATCTGTGGATTTCCAAACCATCCTAGCATCCTATAATTTGTCTTTTCATGTTGAGGATGTAAAACAAGCTTAAAGCTGATCTTAGCTAAAATGAAAAAAAAAAACATAGCCCATTCCTGCTACTTTAGAAATAGCAAGAACATGAAACAGTAACTTAAATATATGAAGATAAAGTTGGGTGGACTAGCATTAATTTTTCACTTCTTAAATTATACTTGATTTTAAGTTACACACTGACACTTTAAAAATAAAAATTGTAACAAATTCTGTCTGATATAAACATTGTGAAACTCAGTAGCAGATGGAAAATTCTAAAAAAATTATTGACTTTATTTTTATTCATTGGTTAATTATATTTGCATCATTTTGCATTTGCATTGTTTTGAGGAGTGCAAAAAAACCTAATCAATCCTACATCCACTGATAAGAGGCTACAGTACTTCTTGTTTGCAAAGATAAGAAAACTATTCATTACTTGGTAGTATTTACCATTTTTGTCACAGAATTTTGAAACATAAATGTAAACTTACCACAAGCACTATAATCCAGTTTTATAGATGGAAAAGCTGAGCAGAAAAATGAACAATCAAGTGCTTCGAATGTTGTATTTCCATTTCCAGTTTCTTACTGTGTCAGTAACAGTTTTCTCTTCCAATGCAAAGGTACATGTATATCAAGCAATTCAGGTTGCAAATCTAGTGATCTCCCTTTGCAACTCGTTTTGTGGGTACAAATCTTACTGTCTCTACTTGCTTCTGCTGAAAGGACAGGCAAACACTAGCTGAAATGAGAGAGTAAGTATGAAGCATGTGATTGGTTTTATACTCTGAAGATTTGATCAGACCCTGGAACACAGCCTTGATCTCAGTTACATCAGTGACTAACATACTTTCACTGTAACTCCAGTAGCATGTGTTTTCTCCCTTAGAAGACAGACAGAAGTACAATATATTCAAGAAAACATTTAGTTTTGCCAGGTCATGATTCTCGCTTTATGTTTCCATATTATTTATATTCATGCAGTCCTGTTGCCTCATTTCAAATGCTTTCTCCTCTGAGACAAGTACCCAGAGTTGAACGTGGTCAACTTTCATCATATTTCGTATGTTCAAAGATGGCACCTAGATAAATTTGTGGGTAGTCCAGAGAAGTCTGAGTTAGACAGTGCCATATAGGAGTCCATAGGAGAAGATGATAAAGCAAAGAGAACCTTTCCTGACCTTTTTTTTTTTTCATTTTGTGCTTTGAAAGATTGATTCCAACAAGAAGCATGAGCACTGTTTTGAGACAAATGGTGTACCTGTCCAGATGAAGTATGGGGAAGTTATTGACTACTTGAAATTCTAAGGAGAAGGAGTAAAGGGGCATTTTAAGGAGAAGAACACTAATGGCACCTGCTTGGAAAGAGAAAGAACATTTCCATTTCTGACAGTCTTCATGAGACACTCCTTCTCAGAGATTCAAAGCTTTTTCCCTGGCAGAACTAAATCTTCATTTAAAAACCACAGTGCAGCCCTGTTGGTGTAATCTGATGAACAAACACTTCAGCAGATGCCATAGGGAGCACCCTACTATTCACATTAGGTCAGAAGCATTAAGATGAGCCAAGAATTAGGATTAATGTCGTAAGTTTTGCAAAGCTTATAAAAGACTCTAAATGTTTATTCATACAATAGTAAGGGTTTTCTGAAACAAGCTAACAGCATTTAATCTGTTTAAAACTCCCATGGTTTGGGACAGAGGTAAACTGAGGTCATTTCACTAGGGACTGAAGAAAACTCTTCATGCACATTAGTCATAGCAAACATTATCAACATTACTTAAAGGTACTCTGTTTTCTATCTTACTATGACAAATTAGGTGCAGCATATTTTTAAGCCACATTTTTCAGACTATGGTAACTATGCTAACCAAAAAACATGAATTGGCTCCCTGGAATACAGGAAATGCCACACTGCATAAGACCAATAAACTTCACATTTAACAAAGTGTTAACAAAGCACAGAAAGCTGTAACTCTTGTAACAGAAAATTATGTAATAACAAGCATAAGGGGTGGGATGGGAAGGCAGTGACAGTCTGAGTGGCAAAGAGGGCCAACTTACCTTGGGTAGCTTTAAATGTACTGGTCATCAAAACTCTTCTCACTAAACCATTTTTATCATGCTGAGATTATACTCTTTACTCACAACTGTATGAGGTGAATGTCCTTCTGCTTAAATTTACTAGGAATTGCTGCCCTGGATAGTAAAGCATCAGGAAAGATGGGAGTTCGAGCCGTAGTCTACTACATGAGTACTACGATCATTGCTGTACTGATTGGTATAATCATTGTGGTCATCATCCACCCTGGGAAAGGTACTAAAGAAAATATGCACAGAGAAGGCAAAATTGTGCAAGTGACAGCAGCAGATGCCTTTCTTGATTTAATCAGGTATGGCTTTGATATTGCACATTTTCTGTACCAATAGCAATGACAGTAATATTTAGATTCACATGAGAACAAAAATAGAGATTTTTAGACAGTGACTGCATAAACTAGGCAAGTTTCTTCCAACCATGCAATACCAATGTCTCTAACTGCTACAACACTACAAAAGAATACATGGATTTATTCTAAAATCAGGCTGTTACAGGGGAAGAAACTGCTTTTACTATTCAAAGAAATATTCTTCTTTCATGCACAAAAGAAAGACTTCTGTTCTGCTATCTGCATGGGTCTTTTCCCCTCCTTCCATAGCACAATCCTTATTACCAAATTCCTTTGCTTTCCTTTACTTCCAACTTTCAATGGTTTTCTCACTTGAATCCCTGATTTAGCTATTCATCTTAATTTTGAATCATAGCTGCTGATCTGGGTGCATCTACTCAGCTTGTTAAGTTATATGGATGGGAAAAAAAATCCAGAAGCAGGCAAGTAAAATGCTTGAAATAGAGGGGCACAGATATGAAATCTTGTTTTCTCCTTGCTCAGAGACTCTGCAATGCCTCTTTTATAGAGCTAATATGTCACAGATGTATTCCTGGGAGTAGGGAAGCTGAGGTTTTGAACTCGGGAGCTTTTCCACAGGTAAAGCCACCAAAATTTTCTGTTCCACTAACCCATTTGGAGAAGCCAGAGACATGGAGAAAGGCCTCCAAGAGTCATGCTGCCAGGAAGGGGGACTTCAGAAAGACCCATGAAGAGGTTTGCACTCAGATTCCTCAAGATTTATTCAGTTAGGCTGCTTCTAATTCCTTCACAAATGTCACTCACTATTACGGAAAGCAGAGAAATAAACCCCTATATGTAGCAAGTATACAAACACATATATAATTATATGTGTATGTGTTATTAAAGAATACCCAAAGTTCAGAAAAATTTATTTCTTAATCACAACAAGACTCTGAATCAAGTGATGTCTTGAGGTACTAGGCTCTACATGACTGCAAAAACTGAGAAGCAGTAATGTGTTAAATATTAACTTATTTATTAATCTGGAATCAGAAAACATTAATAAATACAAAATTAAAAGTCAGTACTGACCCACAGAGCTTTGTTCACTTGGTAATTCAGCTAATATTCTGCACCATAACCAGATCTGTTATACAATATTGGATACAGACATTGATATTGCCAGAATCTATCCAACCTTACTACATTTTGTCCTGATAAAGCTAACCAGGCCAATGCAATATGCAAAGCTCTATCACTGTACACAAAATTACATATTTGTCTTAGGATTAATTTGAAAAATAATAATTTGAAAATTAGCTGGTCAATTCTTTTGTTAGCTGTGCCTCTACTTAAGGTATTATTAGAGTCTTGTTATTTCTCATGTTATTTTTTTTTTCTTTTCCACAGAAATATGTTCCCTCCAAATCTGGTGGAAGCTTGCTTTAAACAGGTAAAAAATACTTTGTTATTTTCAACTAAGATATAATAAAGTAAGAAATTGACATGTAATAGTATTTTCTTTAGGAATATCATGTAATTGTACTTACAGCAGAAACAAATCTTACGTGTGCTGCCAGCTGTCAAAAAAACCCCACACACTAAACCAACCAAATCTGTGCTTTGTTTTCAAGCTTGTTGTCTCAGTATTTGCTATGAGAAGTGAAGAAAACACACTTGGCATGGCAAATCATTTTTTTTTTCAAGTATCAAATTCATAAGTCTACAGCAAGCTCCATTAAATTCAGTACAGAATTTACTTTATGTTAAATTGTGAGATACTGAGATATGCACCATCTGTACGAAGACTGGAAGAATTTCAAGAATGCCGTGTGAGAAATGTGCATAGGTTCAAAACAGGGGAAAGAATTCTGTGAACATCAATAACAAAATCAAACCAGGGGACTTCCCATCACCTATGATAGGAATGCATAGAAATGGGCTTTCTGTGTTGCTTCTCAAATTCCTTTATCATTATTCTGGTCTTAACCTTATCTGTTCTATGGAGAAAATAAGAGTAACTAGTTGCATTCCTTTTTTTTTTTTTTTTTTTTTTTTTTAAAGGAGGACCTTACATAGTCAGTAAAACCTGTAATTTGCATTTCTAAAATCTAGTCACTTCATACTGACCCCAAAGACAACCTCAAACTGATACTATTTACCATTTATTGCTGTAGCAATATAAAAAATTTGAAATGTGAAGGTCAAAAAGCAAGAGGATAAAGTAGGAATTTTTCAAAGTCCAGCTGAGTTACTTCTTGCAGAAGAATTGAAAAGAAACAGTAACATTTTCTTCAGTTATAAAAACAAAGACCAATAAAAAGCAGTGACTTTCTAGATTAAAGATTTGGTCAAGATTAAACATAAACTAGGCCTAGGTCCAAAACCAACAAATGCTATGCCACTGTTTTTAGTAAGGATGAGGATGAAATCAGGACAGTTATACAGAAGAGCAGTATGGAAATACAAAAGTCTCTATCTAAACTGGAAACAAAATTCAAAGAATTTAATGCAATAAAGTCAGGGAATGATAACATCTTTATCTCAAAATAATGAAAGAATTAGGGCATAAAATTACAGACATAGCAGCAAGTATTTTTAATAAATCTCTCAAGTTGGGAAGTTATTATCTATAGCTGGTGGAAGAGATCAAAGTGTCTTTCAAATTGCAATTTCAAAAATATTTAGAAATTTATTTAAGCAGTTATTAACCTATTAGCCTGATCTTGTTTGGTGCTTTTTTGTTGGTGTTTTTTTTTTTCTTTTTTTGGCTGGTTGGGGTTTGGTTGGTTGGTTGTGGTTTGGTTGGTTGGTTGCGGTTTGGTTGACTGGTTGATGTTTGGTGATGGTGGTGGCTTGGTTTGGGGTTTGGATTTTGTTTTTGTTGTTTTATGTCTTGGGGTTTTTTGGTCCAGAGAAATGCAATAGATTAATCTCTTTGGATTTCCATAAAACAGAGGTTTTTATACGAGGGAAGTGAAATAGTTGAGTGTGGGATAAGTTTATTATAAGAATTGTAAAATTTGTGGACATAGCATGGAATGTGCATGGAATGTCCCCATGGAAAGATGGGGAATACCTCACTTGATATTTTTATGAATAATATTGCCATAAAATGCACACAAAATTTACAGATGACAACAAAGTCCCAGCACTTTGTACTGAGATATCTAACAAATGCTAAAGAAGGTGTTATGTCCCTGGAACACTGTAATATTATAAACAACAAATAAAACAAAAAAGTGAATTGGCTTTTGCAGATATTGGCATTATTGGTTATCTCCTTGTAGCTCTTCATCACATGTGAAATAAACCTTTAGAAATCAACAGTAATTTCTGCATTAAGATAGGAAGTCATCATCATCAGAAAACCAAACCAAAACAAAAAAATTAAAACCCCTCTAATTCAGCTCTAAGATATATCAGGTAACTTAACTCCAAGACAGGAAATAAAAGCCAGAGAAATGTGACTGTCTGGAATACTGAGTATATTTGGGTCATTACATTCATAGGAAGATTCATGCAAAACAAACACAATGGAGAGGGGAGCTGATGAGATTATCAAACACAGTGTATAAAGCAAAAAGAAGCTTGATTTTTAAAGTACCCAAGTACAAAAGACGAAGTGGGAACAGAGCTGTAGACACTAAAGTAAAATGTTTATACAAGAAGAAATGGAAATCATTATGACTAAATTTAAAGGGGGAATTAGTAAATTTTATAACCTTCATTACCAAAAAAGTGAGGTCATGGAAAAATCTTCAATTAGGAGCCAAGGGAACAAACTACCTCACCAATTTTAAGATACAGCTTGAAAAACCATTTTGATAAAACATCTTACTGCCACCGGAAACCTGCTTACGTTAAGTATATTACATTTCTCATGTGCTTTACAGCTTAAAGGGATTTCTGAAAAATGGTTCAAAAACCAGGAAATGTTTAATGAAAGTTTTCTTCTGACTTTTCAGCAGCAGCTGTGCTTACTGAAGTATCAGAATTTTAAATCTGTCATATTGATACTATTTGAATCAGATATCAAAACCTAGATTTTTAGGTACAAGTTATTTTGTTGTACCAGATTTGTTAAAAAAAAAAAAAAAAAAAAAAAAAAACCCAAACAAACAAAACAACAACAACAACAACAAAAAAGCCAAAAAAACCCACACATTTTACAGGAGAATCAAGTATCCACAGGTATCCAGATGACTTTGTACATCCAACCCCATAACTTTGTTTTCAAAAGTTTACATCAGGTTTTTCATATGTTTTTCAGAAGATTTATGAAGCAGGATGATCCATCTGGTACTAATCCGGTTCTTTAACACTGTGCTGGCCCAAACACAAACCAGACTATTACTCATAGTCATCTGATACTGATCCACAGCTTTGCACACCTGGAAACCATCACTGGCATCACATATTTTGATATATAAGGTGCTCATATTCTGTCGTAGAGCATCCTTAGTCAGATTTGTTTCCTGACAGAGACCTGCATTTGAACCCACTGGAAGGTTTTTTGTTCTTTCTCACCATGACCAGCACACAGGTCCTCTAATGACTGTGTTAGTACTCAGAGCAAGTTTTTAATCTTTTACTTTCCCCATTGATAGAAAGCCCTTTACAGAGCAGCTTCACTAACATAAAGGACCAATTATCATTTCCAAATTTTATAACCTCAGAAGATCACCTATTACTCAAATTTTGTAACATCAAGACATGGAAAACTGGACTTTCCTTTGCATAATTAATTTTAGCAGAGTAAGGTTAATTTTCTGGATGTGAAATTGCTCTCCTGCAAAATGAAATGGAGCTGTGTGGAGAGGGTAACCAAGATGGAGCGGGATTCTAGATGAAATTGGGAAATCTTTTATAGAATTGCTGCTGGGAGAAGAGTCCTGAAGGAAGACTGGGAACTTAGGACTTATTCAGGAAAGATCTTCCTAAATTTTCTGCCATTCTGCATTCAGTCTTTCGGATCTTTGGATTCCCTTTCTTGTTCTTCTTTCCCATCAAGTCTGTGAGGCAAACAAAGCTGCCTCCCCTTGCTTCTTCTCTTCCTCCTCCTACTTCTTTGCACATTTTCTTCCACAGAAACAGGAAGACTGGTGAAATAAAATCCCCCTTGCCCTCCAGAAAGGATGCCCTATTGTGGACCCTGTAAGCCGGGGGAAGTCTCTGTCGGAGAGAAAGAAAGCCCACAGGAAAGCGAAGGAAATCCTTTCTTTCATACCTTTCAGTCCAGAATAGGAAGTACCATTTCAGGCTTAGCTGGTGGCATTCAGCCCCATGACTCAGGAAAGTCTACAGGAACAAAGAGCACCTTTGCCTATGAGGTCAAGTTAAGAAGAATAATCTGGAAAATATTTGGCTTTAGCTTCACTCTGTTCTTCACTAGTTACACCTTCTCTCCCCTGTGAAAGATCAAAGTCCTGGTGGCACCCTATCTCTATCAGGACCTCTTCCAATTAAATCAGTGGCAGATTGGCATCACTGGAAACAGCAGATTGTAAATCCAAACAGTATACTTTCTCTTGCTGATTATTTCCATATGACATACATTGCAACCTTCACTGTGCACTGATCATCTGGAGGCTTTTGTGATTTTTAACAGTAACAGGAGAATCTGAAAATACTGACTGCAGATGGATATTCCACACTTACCTAAAATTAGATTACTTCGTTCAAAATTTTCTCTGTACCACTATATTCACCCCCAGTTTAGGGGTATCTAATGAAATCTTTTGATTTATCTTTCAGATCTGGTCATTAGCTCTTCATTTCTCTTTCTTTGATAAATTCAAAAATGCTATCTAGTCTGGAGATAAGCAGCTGTAAGCAGTCTGCTTGTTAAGCACATACTGCTTTTTCACTGGTTGTTCTTTGTGCTGTGCCCAGGGAATAAAACAAAAGACAAAAGAAACACAAGTGAACTTGGGACATAAACACAATCAGTCTAACAATTTGAGGAGGATAATTCTGTTGTGAATAGGTGGAATTTGATGCCACCTGAAGCTTAAAAACTGAAAAGGTGCATTTGATAACCACATTTCTTCTGAGCTATTTTTAATTAAATATTCTTTCCTAAACTCATCCTTATCAAGGGGATCAGAAGTGTTAATCACACAGCCAGACATGAATACTAACTAATATATGTTGTCTGTTCATCATGACAATTTTAACTACTTAAGATATATTTTAACCTGTGTCATCAGCTCTTCTGCAGACAATTTAAAATGCTTTCACACCTGTCTGTGTGGAAAGGAAAGAAAATATTAATTAGGAAGATGGGATATCACTGTCTTATTTTTATTTATTTAGGCTTGTATTTAAGCAAACTTGCTGTTTTTAAATGCATCATTCACTAGAAAACACGTCATCATACAGACTTTGCACAGACAGTGCTAATTATACTGTCTCAGAATACTGACAATAAATTACGAGTTTTCAGAGTGGTTACCCATGCATTACCTTGTCTGCAAGTCAACCACTGAAATGTACTACATGTTATAATGTTGCTTCTTAAAGAGTCATGCAATATATTCAAGGCAAATGACTGTGTGTGCCTTGTACCACTAATGAAAACAAAATAACCATAAAAGTGTGAACAATGAATTCATTATATTATGCAATACAATAATTATATTTTCTATTTCATAATGAGGTAATTTAATTAGAATTCATTTTAAAGTTGTTCATTAGCACAGTGTCTTGTAAAAAAGTCCAGAAATGCCATTAATTTCATATTTTACTTGCAGATAAGGTTGTTCATAGAAAGATATGAGTATTCATATGTTCCAAATAATATTTACCTCATTCCTAATTTGTTCTTGATACATGAACTTATGGAAAAATTAAGAGTATTTCGCATCTAAAATCTTACCAGGCAAAAATACCTCTGCCTGGAGACAAAATGCACCAAACATCCTCAGAAATAACAGGATTTAAGTGATGTTCTCTAGCCCATCACAGATTGTTAGTGTAGGTGTTGGGACTTCTAGTAAAGCATAACTGGCTCTGTCAAGACTCCTAAGCCTACAATCTATTGTATGAGCAGATTTTTCTTTGTCTAATTTTTTCCATTCCTGAATGTTGCAAAAACACAAGGATCTGCAGAATGACAGTGTTTTATTAAAATGCCAATCTGAGCTACATGAACAGTTAATAACTCTGATTCCCACCAGGACGGAGATCTGCCTGAAGGTAGGAATCTCATAAAAGATCATTAAATGATCTCTTAGCAGAGTTTGTCTGCAGAGCAGTAATAGTCAGCTCCGCTGTTACCTCATATATTCAATAAACTTTGACATTTTCTATCACCCTGAAGACGGTCTTTCATCCTGTAACTTCCTATAAACAATTGGCTTTTTCACCACTCCACAGAAATAAAATTTGTTTTTTGGTGGTCAAGCAATCTTGTATTTTGCCTTTAGTGTTATCTGAAAGAAAAAACACTAACAAGAATAACGCCCAACCTACGCTTTTTGCTTAATAGATATCTGCTTTGAATTTCCTGTATTTGTTCTTCCTTAATTTCTTTTGCTTCACCAGGAGCCTTCTCATTACTTTTGATAGACAACTTTGGGCATAAGAAGACAAACACATCCACAGAGTAATCCTTAATCTCACTTAGCAGTAATAAAAGAAAGGATAGCTCAAGTGACTGTCCCAAAGCAAATAAAGTTGCTCTGATTCCTCTTGCTCAAATTTCCATTTTGAATCTCAGCCTAAATAAACCGTTTCTCCACCACTCTGTAAGGGGTCCTACAAGGACTATTCTCCCTAGTAATATTTCTGAATACCTAAGTCTGACCAACAGGGTGAGTCAGCAGATAAAATCTGCATCTCTGTGAACCAGTCCAGTAGCTGAAATGGAAACAGCCTTCCCTGAGATCCTAAAATCCATATTATACCTCTAAAGATACTTAACTAATAAAGAATCAAAAGCATCTTCTTGCTGGGACGGAATTCCACAATCAGCACAAAAAAAAATGAAGGAATATGCTTATTGCAGCCTAAAATGAGTTCTAATTGGGTTTTTTAAAGGTAAGAAACTTTATGTGACTGTACTTTTTGCCCTGTAGCAGCCCAAATTCTTCTCAGTCCCCTGTCATAATTTTTGAGCTCAATAGCGAATTCCAACCTAATTTGACAAGGTGGGTGGGGAGAGCAATTCTTAGACAAATCAAGACTTTGCTGCCACTGAAAGAAAAGCAGTTTATGACTGAGCTCATGGCCTGTTCCAACAGGCAGCAGCCAACCAGCCAGGCAGCATGATCTAACACTGTCTAACAGCTGCATCACATGTCGCTTTTGACCTAGTCAAATAAGTAGGAATGAGAGAAGGACCTGAGTGTAATGGAGGAGAAGCAGGACAAAGTCAGTTATGATGTGTCTAGGGAAAGTAGGAAATGAATAGGAAATTTACTAGGAAATTAGGCTTTAATTCCAGGCCTCATTAAGCAGCTTGCTCTTTTTTTGTGTTTGTCTAATCTGTATGCTCACAAGTCCAGCATAATTACACCCTTCAGATATTTGCATTAAGGAATTTTTACCTAAGTTTGTTTTTTTTTCCCTACTGAAAAACAGTAACAAAAATATACAGATAATCCAATTATCATACCTGTATACATAAAAAAAAAAGTGTGTGGTATACAATGTTAGGCAATATTTTAACATTCCTGCCAAGACTGAATTAAAACCCTTTAGTGAGAACTTCTAGAAAATTTCCATTTTGATTCTAATACCTCTCTGTCACTTAAAGGGGCAATCCCATCCCTCCTTCTCAGCTGTGTAGTTTCAGTGTTTTGCTCTCTTAGGTATTCTTCAGTCAGTGAACTGATTCACTTACACAACCTTTACCAAAAAATAACCGCTTTCTTTGTTAGGTAAGCTTTTTGCCAATTTAAAAAATAGAATTGGCTCATTGAGAGATAAAACTAGAATTCATACAGAGGAGAAATTGTAACAGGTTGGATGTAAGCGGGTGAGAGACTGGAACTGGGCTTTTCTATGTCAGTCAAGAGTTTGAACAGCTCAGCTGTCTCCTCTAACTTCAACCCAAATATTAAAATATTTTAGCAAATTTCATTTAAAATTCAAGAATATCTGACCTCCATGGAGATTTATTCTGCTACATTTTATTCAGACACTTTCCATAAATCTCCTGTAAGCAAGTTTTATTTGAAACTCCGAAAGACACAAAGCCTTCAGAGGGACACAACAAATACCTGGATGGGGTGCATGAAACTATTCAGGTGTGGAAAATAACAGAAAATTAGGTCAGTGTTGACAGACCCTGATATTCAGGTTTCTTGCATTAGTCATAAGTGCTCCATTTCACTGAAATACTTTTGGAGTGAGCAACAGTCTCCAGATATTAGTAATAATACTACAGCTCCTGGATGTGATATTTGTCTTTTGTTGGCACATCCCAAGGTATAAAAATCCAAAGTTGCTGAATAACCTTGACACCTGCATCCCATTGCCTTAATAGGGTATTTAGCATCGTGAGGCATATTAGAAACATTTTACTAGTGATATTCAGTATTCTTTGTGTTCAACAGAATTTAATCAGGGCAGGGCTGAAGCGTGTTTTGAGCCCAGACAGAAATATTCAGGATGCATGTTTCTCTTTGGAAAAGCATTATGTGGGAAAGACTAGATTTCAAAGCAGATGTTTAAGAGCATATTGAGATTTTGAAATTGATTTGCACATCCCATAATGGAACCATATAAGATAGAACACTTTTCTTAATTAAGAAAAGTGCTGATTCGGTAGTGCAAAGCACAGAAAACTGACAGCTTTTCCATAGCAAAGGAAAAAAGAGGTCTGTTATATTTATGTTATTTCCAGTCTGTTTTTTCTAATTCAGAATGATGAAGAAGTAAGAAGACTCCAGAGCACATGAAAATATTTTACTAGCCAAAAAGACCTATTTATTTAACGGTTGGCAATATATTACTGGAAAAAACAGCAATTTAAGAAAATGCAAACTAAGAATCAATAGTTTTGTCACAAAACTCATGAACATGGCAAATCTGCATCTTTGATTGTGATATATTTATGAGAAAATGAGTTCTGGAAGCTAAACATGAATATCTAGCTCTTCAAGTTAACGTGAATATTTGTTGCTTTCAGGAAAGCAAGATTCTCATAACAGTGCATTTTACCAACAAATATTACAGAAAGAAGTCTAATGCCCTGCAATAGTAATTAATAATTTAATGTGTTATTTTTATCTTTGCTTGCTATAATTCACATGATTTCTGTGTTTCTTTTATTTTTGTTTTAACAGTTCAAAACTAACTATGAAAAGAAAATATTTAAAGTAGATATTCCATCCAACGACACATCCACAGTGGCTTCCATAATAAGCAATGTGTCAGAAGCAATGGAAACCCTCACCCGAGTGAAAGAGGAAATAGTTCCTGTTCCAGGTTCTGTAAATGGAGTGAATGCCCTTGGCTTGGTGGTTTTCTCAATAAGCTTTGGCCTGGTGATTGGAAGCATGAAGGAGCAAGGTCGGGCATTAAAAGACTTCTTTGATAGCCTTAATGAGGCTATCATGAGATTGGTAGCTCTAATCATGTGGTAAGTGCGTCTTCGATAAATTCCATTTTAAGTTACTAACAGTATTTTTTCACCACAGTCAGGCACTGGATAACAAGTCTGTTTGACATGAAGTCAGACAGTAAGATCTAAACTGCTTTGTAACTTTTTTTCATAAATAAACACCAGAACTGTAATTCTGTATGTCAATAATTTGACCAAACATACCTACTCTTTCGGTATGTTTAGCTTCTTACGTGAGAAAAATCGGGGTCTATGGCAGAACTTACCAAGCTTATACAGAGCCATTTTATGTCTTCATAAAGACAGTGATCACAATAGTATGCTATCGAAGTTTCCTTATATCCTAATCTGACTTCAGTAAAGGAAAAGGACAAACCTCTCTCATAATCTTATTTCTACACAGCAAGACCTTCTTATCACTAGTTTCCAATGCAACTGGTTCCTGCAGTTCTGTGATATATATGTATGTCCTTGCATTGTAGCTACACTACTTACACATACACATAATTTTCCTACTTTCTTTGTTGTGTTTAATAGGTATTTAAAACCAATACCTCTTCCCTCAGACATTAGGTATGAAGTCTTGTCAATAAAGAAGATTCGTTATTTGTCATGTAGAAGGTTAATTATGAAAATGAATTATGACTTTTTGCTTTCTTTACTACAGAAAACAAACAAAAGCCTACCCAAGAGCATACACACATACGTTGCAGTACTAGATACTAAAATAAAAATAAATACATTTTTTTCCAGTAACTAAAATTCTATTTTGCCAGGAAACATCTATACGAAACAAAAATCTTTTATCCTTCTCTACAAGCACACTTAGGATGACAAAGCAGTGGATGAGAATTGTTACTTCTGAGAAATTTCTATATGGATTTAATGGCTTAAAGTACAATTGAAATATGCTGGATAAATTTTGTTCTGTGGTAACTTCATGTGAAAAGACAAATGGACATTTATAGAAATAAGGCTGTACCAAAAGTCCCTATGCAGCAGAATTATGCTGAGTTTTGTGCTCAGCACTAGCTTTTTCTTCATCTGTTAACTATGTTTACCAATAAGAAAAAACAGATCATACCACCTTTGTTCCTGCCTACAATGCAGACAACCTCTGTCATACTTCATGCTTCATGCTAAAGTATTTATCCAGTGCCACACTTAATAAAATGAGGCATGGCCAGAAACAGCTTGAAATCATTGGAAGTTATCAGCCTTCTGTGTGGGTTCTTTCCCCAACAACCTGGGAAATAGCACTGATGAGATAATAAAACTGGCCACTTGACAGTCTACAACTATGTCAGCTGAGCCTTTGTTCATACAGACAGAACTGTAACAGAAATCCCTGAACTAGCTTTTAAATGACACTTGAATAGAAGTTCATCTCCCTACAAGTCTGAAAGGCATGCTACATATCTTGAAATACTTACCCAGATGCTGAATTCAATAGACCTTATAGGAAACATTCACTGCTCTGGTTTAATCTAGGTTGAATAGTTAAGAGTTTAAGTATTAAACTCTTGAACTGCTTATGAATAATTACGGTCATCCCAACAGTGAAATCCTACATTCATGAGTGCATGTAAACAGAAAAACGATGGATGAGGGAGTGAATTTCTACTTTGTTCAGTACAATACTTATTTGGTTCCTCTTTTGCAGGTATGCTCCCCTTGGAATCCTCTTCTTGATTGCTGGAAAAATTGTTGAGATGGAAGACATGGGTGTCATCGGTGGTCAGCTTGCCATGTATACTGTAACAGTCATCATCGGTTTGCTAATTCATGCTGTTATTGTCCTACCTCTTCTCTACTTCCTGATCACTCGTAAGAACCCCTGGGTATTTATCGGAGGCTTAATCCAGGCGTTAGTCACAGCTTTGGGAACATCTTCCAGGTATAACGCAATATTTTAAGGCCATATTGTTTTATAGTATTATTGGTTTGAAAAAAAAAGTATTGTCTGATGTAACTGGTTAACTCTCTATTCAAGTATCCACTTCAGCACTTAATTTCAGTTCTACTGCCCTCTGGTAGAGATAATTATTATAATTATATTGACTTAAACTCTATTTTCTACAAGAAACCCTAAACAGAGATGAAATTAATCTGTTTGGTGATGCAGACTGTATGGATGGAACCCTTGTGACTTTGATTAGCCTTGGTGTTAGAGATTTTTAAGTAGTTTGTAATGGCTTGCTGGTAAAGGATGCAGCTGGCAAACGATATGCATGGCGAAATGAAGGAGCAAAACAGGAAGTTCAGAAGAGATTCTGGGAGAGCTTGAGAGCCCTTATTAGCCACTGATGTTCTGTGCTCAAAAAGCTCATAGCCAGTAATGGATATACAACCTGCAACAGAAATGTTACTTTTCCTCTTTGTTAATGAAGTCATAGGTACATCAAACTAATAAAAAAATGGTTAGCATCTATGATGAAAGGAAAGAGTATTGTAATCAAATACATATCTCTAGACCATATCGTAGGATCATAGAATCATTTAATCTGGATAACACATTCAAGATCATTGAGTCCACCCATTAACCTAACACTGCCAAGTCAACCAATAAACCATGTCCTTGAGCACCACATCTACATGTCTTTAAAATACTTCCAGGGATGGTAACTCCATCACTTCCCTGAGAAAGCCTGTTCCAATGCCTGACAACCCTTTCTGTGGATAAATTTTTTCAAATATCCAATCTAAACCTCTCCTGGCACAACCTGCAGCCATTTCACTTGTCTTATCACCTGTTAGGTTGGAGAAGAGACTGATACCCACCTTGCCACAACCCTCCATGCTACGACCTTGTAGAAGGTGATAAGGTCTCCCCTCAGCCTCCTTTTCTCCAGGCTAAACAGCACCAGTTCCCTCAGCTGTTCTTCAACAGACATGTGCTTCAGACCCTTCACCAGCTTTGTTGCCATTCTCTGAACTCGCTCCAGCACCTCAATGTCTTTCCTGTAGTGAGGGGCCCAAAACTGAACACAGGATTCAAGGTGCAACCTCACCAGTGCAGAGTACAGGGGGGATGATCACTTTGTCCATCCTGCTGGCCACACTAGTTCTGAAATGAGCCAGGATGCTGTTGGCCTTCTTGGCCACCTGGGAACACTGCTGGCTCGTATTCAGCTGTCTGTCAATCAACATCCCCAGGTCTTTTTCTGCTTGGCAAGTTTCCAGCCACATATGCTGCATGCATTCATACAGATGCACTTCAGCTGGGCTATTGATCTCACCACCTTTTTGGGAGAGAAGCCCTAATTCCTACATCACCATTCTGAGGCGCTTCTGTGGTTTCTAACACAACAATAACTCTGATGTCTTTGCTGCTGCATGGCTCTCTAACCTCTACCTCCACTGAAATGCCAGACCAAATGACCTCACTAGCACAACATCACTCAAACACTGATGTGCCGCTTCAAGGCATATCTCTAGCAAGCCTTTTTTTAACCCTTTCTCCTTCAGATCTACTTTAAAACATTTTCAATGAGCCCTGCTAACTCCCGTGCAAAGATTTCCCTCTTTGGGACAGGTATACTCCATCTGTTGCAGCAAGCCTGGTGTTGTGTAAACTGACCTGTGATCAAAAAAACCCAAAACTCTGCTGATGACACCAGGCTCGGAGTCAGGTATAGATTGCTGGCTCTTACTATTTCTTCCCTCATCATTCCTTGCAACTGGGGGGGACAGAGAAGAACACTGTTGTTACTCCTGATCCCTTCACTAGTTGTCCCCAGGTCCTGAAGTCTCTTCTGGTTGCCCTCAGACTTCTTGTTGCAACTTCATCAAAGATGGAAAATAATCTGAGGGCCATACTAGAGTAGGAAGCTTACTCTTCACACTTTAAACCCAACAGAACCTTTCATTTTAATAGATTTTAATAGTGTCTCCTAAAGACAGGTGCTTTAAGTGAGACATTCTGTATTACTAAATTCAAGTCCCTGGTGTTTGGGATTGTTTTGAAGACGTGGGATGAAAAGCTATTGTGACCACTAATGTAGAAACTGATGTGTTGTATCACTGAAAAACATCTTGAAGACTTAAAACAATTATTACAACATATTAATGGGCAGAGAGGGACAATTACTTATTTCACATTTGATGTTTTGATGTCAATCCTGTAAGACATTCCACTAGATGTTGCTCAAGATTCTCAATGAGAACCAAAGTGATGCAAGAGAGCATACTATACTGTGAGTTGATTTAAAAGCTGTTTAAAATCCAACTATAAGTTGACTGTCCTCAAAGAGACTTTTCTAGCGTAATCTTTCACAACCCTTCTTTACATTTTATCAGTATTTTATTTTATCTTATCAATATTGATAAAGTTTTCAAAGACATGAAACTCTGCTAAGTAGTTAACAATTAAGAGGCCACTGAGACAGAGTAAACTGAATTGCTGGGTCTTGAAAAACCTCTTGACTTTCTTATCATCAGATGTAAAGATGCATCTTTAAGAACAAAGAGCTCAGGCAGCTCTTAAGAAACGGCCAGTTTACGCCCCTTTCTGAGGCGGTATTTCTGAAAAGGAGCTTTGTGTCTAATGGGATAAATGACACTCCTTAGCATATGAAGGCAAAATGTTTGGTTGGGTTGGTCTTCAAATGAAATTATCATTTATATTATGTTTGGATGCGAACATGATTAAGTGGTGTACAGGGCCTGGCTGGAACAGAGTTAAGATTAAATCATCCCTAAACATAGTTGACGTACATGACACAAAAAATGAAAAGTGGGAAATTTTAAATAGATTCCTCTGCCCAGCAGAAGAATCTTGTGACCCAGTACTGAAGTTAGACACGTTCAGACTAGGGACTACATAGACAGTGATATTAATTAACCATTGGATAATGTTTCCAATAATATCAGAAAAACCTCCATAATTACAAGTGTTTAAACTCAGCCTTTGCATTAAAAAAAAAAAAAAAGAAAGAAAGAAAAAAAAAGAAAATCTGGTAGATCACATAATTAGGACAGAACAATCTCTCTTGTCATCACACTATACTACCTTCTTTCCTTCTTTCTTTTTGTTTCAGTTCTGCAACACTACCTGTTACATTTAAGTGTCTGGAAGAAATAAATGGAGTGGACAAACGAGTTACAAGATTTGTACTGCCTGTTGGTGCTACAATTAATATGGATGGAACTGCTTTATATGAGGCTTTGGCTGCAATTTTCATTGCACAAGTTAACAACTTTGAACTGAACTTTGGCCAGATTATCACTATCAGGTACAGAGGTCATTATTACATACATCTAATAAAAGCACCTTTGTGGTGACTTCTCCTTGCTGTTATATGTGGGATTAAACAAAAGCATCTAGAGCTAAAAACAAAAACTGCTGCAGTAGCTGAATAACTGTAATGATTTACACCTTCTGCAAGGAAAAGGTCTCCCAGCACATATTCTCCATTAAACCTTTAAGAAAATGTATCACTGAACTTAGTAGAGTCAACAAGAGCAGTTTTTAATGACTTTTAAATTTTCTTTCTTAAGAACTCAGGCAGCTCTTGGGAGCCACAGACTTATAACCAAGCAGTTTATTATACATGTACAAAGCAGTAGCATAAAAGCATCACAGTGCTAATGCTAGGAGAGGTAGTGCTTTCCTAGTCCTGATGATCTCAGAACACAAGCAGAGCAAGATTTGGAAGGAGCAGTGATACCTTTTGTTATACCAGCTGATAGAGGTGCAGAAGACAGGTATGGTTTCAAGCACACAAGCCTTCAAGTTTGAAATAGAACAGAAAGCAACCCAATAAGTAGCACTCGATGATAACTAATCTGCATTAATTCCATTATGTTCCTCAAACAGTCCAAGAGAAAAGGTTGTTTGGTACATGTGCAGAAGAAATAAATATCAGAAGGGGAGAGAGGGACACTGTAGGACAGAGAGACATGTATTTATCCCTGAGGAACACTGAAAAGTGAGACATGGTGAACTGGGAGTGTAGAAGATTTTCAAACAGAAGTGCTTCTCTCCATAAAAAAGACCAGCTCAAATAAATATTCATCAACAGAAGGCAAAACTCTGCCTTTACACTTCGAGGCAATAGTTCCACATTCATTAGTACTAGAGCTGCTCCCTGCCAAATCACCTGACAAAACAAATTATTCCTAAAACAGATCTGAACAAGCATATTTCTATCAAGTAACTAGGCTATGATTCAAGGTTTCTTGCAGCTTTCTGTTTTCTGATGGCAGAACACCAACTGCTGGAGGACAGATACTTCACCTGGCAGGAAGTTATATTGAGATGGACAGAGAATAAAAGCTCTTACATGAGATCTGCCAGCACAGAATTTTCTCCTCAGCTTTTCTTTTAACATGTTTGAGTGTGTGGTACGAATTTGTTCAATGGGTGTGGGCATGTAGCTATAACATTTTTCTGGCTCTCAGCATTTGGTAGGGTATTTACTGCCTAAAAAAATCATGTTTCAAGGGTTCTGGAATAAGGTTTAGTGTAAACATTTTGGTTTAAGATCCACAATCCCCTGCAGCTATGCAGTGTTCAGATAAGGAACTGGGCTCATCTTTCTATTTACTACTAGGCAAATGCCTTCTTACTTCATATCTGTTTTTAATGCTTGCCAGATGATACGGAAAGTTTATTGCGGAAGTCAATTAATTGCTTTTGCCATCTCTTTGCACAGCATCACAGCTACAGCTGCCAGTATTGGGGCTGCAGGCATTCCTCAAGCTGGACTGGTCACCATGGTCATTGTGCTCACATCAGTAGGTTTGCCCACAGATGACATCACTCTTATCATTGCAGTGGACTGGTTCTTGTAAGTATCTTTATGGAGTCACTAAGGGCTTAGATCATATTTGGAAGTGCAATAGATAGGGACATTCTGGCAATACTGCAGTGGCATACTTCTGCTGTGGAAGGCAGTTGGGAAGAAGCATTAAAAGAATCTCAATTTCTTGTGATTATGGAATTTTCTTAGGGCAGATGGTGAGGGGTGTTACTTAATGATGATTCTTCTTCCATGCAAGAGGGTTACTTAGAAATCTAGATCCTTAGGGTACTAAGAAAACTTTCAGATACACTGTAATTACATTAGAAAAAAATGCTTTAGTTTTCTATTTTTTGTAGGATGGCAATGAAAACCTTCCCATCAATCAGGCTCAGAGCTGGCTCAGATCTGATCCAGTTCTTTGTAGCCCTGCTGACTATCTAATCTAGGAAAGGTTCATATGTCTACCGCAGGGACACAGAAATGAAAAAAAGTCATGTAACTCTCTTATCCACCCACCACAATGTATAGTTCCTCAGGTTTTCCATTCTTCTGTCTGTAGAAGACTATCTGACACCTACAGGTATGTGGGGAAATCCCTAAAGTCCAGGAACAAAATCAGAAGCAGAAGTTTTCCTCCAATCTCTATTTTGTCTAATGCCTTTTAGGCATATTTTCCAGACACTTTTACCCTTCAGTCTTCTCAAGTGATCCCTGTAAAAAGTTGCCCATGTTGTAATCAGAAGATAATGAATTCAAATCATTATCTAGCCACATGCCCACAGGCTCATGTAGGTGGATGCTTATTGAGTAACAGTGCCAGTCACTCCTTGTCAGTCCTCATCCTACATCATCTGGGAAGAGCCCTCTAAAAAGGCTGAATTGTTGTAGTTTAATTTGAACTATTTCAGCATAATTCCACCCTAAATTACTGACCATAGTTTATGGTCAGGAGAGAAATGACCCTAACAAGTTAGATTCTCATTGACTTACATGTTCACAGGATACAAACCCTAACAACCAGCCTATTGAAATTCCCCTAAGAATCATCTGCCATATGCTCTTTTTTTTTGTCCTCACCACACAGCTCTTTCTTGCTGTCAAGCTGCCAGGAGTATTAGGATATTTCGTAACGCCAAATCCTAGTATATTTGTTAATTTCTGTAGAAGAAATCATGGTATTAACAGTCCGGATAAATTAATATATATAAAATAGCTGAAGCACCTAGCAACTACTTAAGGGCCATTTTAACGACTAGTCTGCATGTTTACCTGTACAAGTGGTGAAATCAAGCTTAAGTTGCTGTTTCTTCTTAGGGATCGTCTCCGTACCACTACCAATGTCTTGGGAGACTCCATCGGAGCAGGAATTGTTGAACATTTATCACGGCATGAGCTGAAGAACAGGGATGCTGAAATGGGTAATTCTGTGATAGAGGAGAATGAAATGAAGAAACCATACCAATTGATCTCACAAGAAAATGAGAGTGAGAAACCACTAGACAGTGAAACCAAGATGTAGGGTAAAGAAATCACAAGTCCAACACTACAAGTGTGGAAAAAACACACATTTTCCAGCCATTTTGAATTCACAAAATTCACTTATTCCTTGATATCTCCCTTTGTGCTAGCACTGGAAAGAATTAATGAAAATACATTCCAAATTAGCAATCATTACAGTACATGTCAGCTTCCCACTTTAAAAAAATTAACAGGCAATAGCACTGGTCCGGCTAGACATGTGTTAAATGGGGATAATAAAAAGAGAGATTGTCAAGCAAATAAAAACAAAAATCAGAGTATATGTTACTCTGTTCTGTGAAGCTATTATTTTCTTCTTCTTTTTTTTTTTTTTTTTTTTTTTAAATGAACTGGAAAGTAAAAACAGATAACAGAGCCTGAAAATGGTTTTATTTTTTTAAATATCTGTTGCAAAATTCCTAACATCTATAAACACACAATCAGTACTTCTAACTTGATAACTGCATCCAGCTAAGTAAATTAACAGGATTTTTGCTTTTTTATCTGATTTTTTTTTCTCTAGTGGTATATTGTTCAAATACTAGCAGGATTAAAAAGAAGGACATTAATTGAATGGATAAAAAGGGGGATGATGTATAAACAAAGAAACAAAAAAATACCCCAAACCAGCACTTTTATCAGCTGAGTGGAAATATTTCTGGAAAAGTTATTTTATCTAGACTTAGTTTTTTGCATTAGCCTCAGCTGACCTTGACAAAAATTTAGCCTAGTCAGCTCCCACTGACTTGCAGACATTTATGTGTGTATGAACCTCCAATCTGGGTTTTCCCCCTTAATTTCAATATTACAACCCAGTGGAACAACCTATGTGTGTAAGTGTTTGCAGGAGCAAATCCTGGGCTGTATTGAGTCTGGGACAGAAAATGTGTCTTCACCTCTGTTTGGAAAAAAACACAGCATGCTCTGGGTACACCATTTACCTACCTAATAAGCAACAATAGCAATAGAAGTCAGTGCCAGCCTTCTGCAGAATGTGCAGAAGCATGAGATGCTCAGATCCTAAAGGAACTGAATTCTAAGCCGGCAACCCAGAGAGCAACAGGAGGTTTTCTGGTTGGAAACCTCCCAACTGCTTAGTCATCCCACTGATTAGTTGCAGAGCTATTAGCTGGATATATATGTTTGCATCTGGAGAAGAAGGCTCCCTATCTTAATGTGAATTTTCAAAATCCTTGTGGATTTATCAGTAGCATCTCAAAAAGAAAACATAACCATTTAGAAAGTAAAATTAATGGGGGCTTTTTTACTAGGAAAAATGTATAAATTACAAAATAGTAAATACTGTAATAAATGTTGACATTTTAATTAGAAAAGGTTTTAAAGCGCAATATTCTAGGTTTCTTCCATGGGATAACAAAAGAATGAAAAGGGGGAGACAATGCATGTGTAATCCTGTGGCTTTTTTTCTTCATTTCAAGATTATTCCTTGATGAAGCCCTTTCCCAGAAATATAGATTATGTTGGTTTTTTTTTTTTCTTTTTGCCTTGTATTATTATAGAGGTTAAACTGGAAAGTTTTATAAAGCAGTAACTGTTGGGGGGATGAAAAAAATAGTAACTGACAGGCACAATAGTATTAAGTGATCTTTTTTATTAAAACTTTCAGTTTTCTTCTTCTCTCCCCCTACTGAAAAATTCTGCTGATAGAAATGAAGGATTGCCTTGCAATGTCCCAGTTGCCACCCAAAAAACACTCAATATGTTGCTTCTGTCACTGAAACAACATAAATACAGAGTACAAGTAACTGTAGTGAAAGTGTCAGCATGCTGGTTGAAGGCAAATCTTTTCCCAGGCAAGACTGGTTTTTTTAGGACCATCTTCTCCAGTTGAGTAATCCAGACAATACTGGCAGGAACTCCTGTGAATGAATTGAGTAGGGTTTAAGACAGAGTATTGAGCAGTTAAACCAGTAAAGCTCTAAACGAATCTCTGGCGGAAAGAAAACAAACATGGGGTTATTTTTTGCTAACAATGCAAATCTAGGATACAGACAGGCATTTTCTGATATCTAATTAGAGATATTTTTATATAGATACTGTATTCATAATGTGTGTCTAAACATTAACTGTAGAATTTATGGCATAACAATTTAATCTTTTGTTAAGATTTTGCTTGGAAATACATTGCAAAGACAATGTAAATGGCTGTCTTTCTATGACATCAGCTGAGAAAAATGAATTGTGTCACAAAGAATGTGATCTTTTTATATACTAACTTTGTTTCTTATGGAAATCAGGTATTATAGAAAGATTCCCTTTCCCATCCCTCCCTGGTTCTGCATTGTTATGCATCCAGAGTGGATTGAGAAACATTACTTTGTAGATGTGTTTTCAATAAAAATAGTTTTACATCACTGCTTTTTTGTGGTTTAGAATTTATTTCAAAGGCTCTGTAATGGGAGCTTTACACAAACTCAGAGCTGACAAACTCATAATATGAGACTTCAGGAATTCCAGGCCATTTTATACAGCCAGGCTATGATATAGCAAGGCTTTCTCACTTCAAATACCTGCTTACATTTTCATGATCAAAAATAAATAAGTAAAGTGACGGAGGGAGGAACATTAAAAATTAAAATAACCAATCTTCATCCTACCTAAGTTTATTTAAATTCAAGTATATAAATTCATGTTATCTGCAAAAATTAAAAAAAAAAAAAAAAAAAGAAAAAGAAGCAAAACCCACACAAAACCAAAACCAAAACAACAACAAAAAATATTCATTGATTCAGCTACTGCAAATCTGCCAATTCATTTTGGATGTAAAATTAGATGACCCAAAACCCTCACTAACTGGAGTATTCCAGTGTTGTAATATTACAGTCATCCCAGACAATCCACTGTTTTTCTCAGTGAAGTAGTTTGGGATCATGTCAGGGCTCATTCGGTAACGACTTCAGCTAAGAATTATCGTCTAATGGAAGTGAACGTTGTCAGAAGAATTGGGAAGGTGTAAAAGGCACAAGCTGAGCCACTTGTGTTTGGAAAGTTGTGTTAGTTAGAGCAAATGGAGGCAGCAGAAAGATGTCCTGCCTTTCTGAACATACCCCAACAAACCACTGGAGAATGACCTCCATGAATTTGTCTGTGGTATTTTGAGTGAAAATAATACATAATGCTGGAACTGGTTTTGAGGAAAAAAAAAAAAAAAAACACCACAGAGAAAACATGGTGTTCTGAAGTGCATGGGTATAAGTTTTCCCAATTTTTAAATAGTTATCTACACATTCATTAACTTAACCCAGGTAAGTATCTTTGTTTTTCTAGAATTAGTGTTGTGATGGGAAATGCTAAAGAAAGAGGGTTAGTGTATCACTTGGAGATATTACTGTCACAGCAGCCTTGCTTACTCTTCTGCTCCCATGCAGAATAAAGATCTCTGGTATTTCATAATTTTTCAGCAGTGTTTTCATTGGGAAGTTGGGCTACAAAACAGCCATGCCATTCTTAGGCAAGAATTTATGTCTCTGAAACAGTGTGTGGCCAGTATAAAGCAAAGTGACCATGCATGTGGAAAATCAACTATTGGCACAGGACAGTACGTCTGTCTTCTCTTCTGAAGGACTGAATTTGCACAAGTGGCATTTGTGTTCCAATGTGGGCACAACTGATAAGAAATTTAGGGCATTTTTTTTTTTCAACTATCCCTGTAATACATGCTTGGTTTAATAAAGTTACACTGGAAATGATACAGGAGATTGTATCTTTCCTCTAGAGTGATCAAACATTTCGCAGAACCAGATGAAAAATCTGAGATGAACTGATAGATCACTCCCTGTCTGGATTTCTGTGTCATCATTCTAAAGAAATCAGCTTACCCTGGAAGCAAAAGTAAGATGGGGAAAGACTTGTACACTTCTGTGCCAAACTGAAAACCCAGACTTGCAACATCAGTGAGGCAGCAAGATTCCTTCTGATAAGAGAGCTGTAGTCAGATGATGTAATACTTCATGGTCAGCCCTTTCCTTTTCCCTCTTCCCCTGTCTGGCTCCTTAGATGTCTCCAAGATATCCAGAGGTATCTAAAACTCCAACATTTTAATACAGGAGCATTTGCACCTCTAGCCAAAGTTTTCCTTCAACATGCCTCATTACACAACTAGGGCTGCATAAATAATTGATTTTTCACTTCAGTGAGAGAACTGAAAAACTGGGGAGAAAAATTCTTCCATGGCATCATGAAAGATCCTTTTATTGCCAAAAAAAAAAAAAAAAAAAAAAAAGAAGTCTTTTTCAGGTATAATGAAATGTTTCATCCTCCACTTCTTGAAACATCCTATCTCACTTCTGATTGCTTTCAGTCTATTTTAAATTAGAACTCAGCTGTAGAATGAACTGTAACTTGGAAATTAAGCATTGAAACATTTTGCTAGGCGAATGTCAAAACGAAATATTTTAACTTTTCTATGATATCTTCTCACTTTAAAGCAAATTGTTTACAGAAGTTGGCACCACTTCAGAAGAACTTGCAACAAAACTGCATTTTTCAGCAGCACACTTTTATACTAATGCTTTTCCTTTGCTCTTTCCAACTTCCTTTTTCCAGACAGTTCACATTTCTCTGCTTTCCCTGATTGCTTAGACTTTTTTTTTTTTATTCCACTATTGGCTTTTTAAGGGCTTTTAAAAACTTCTGATATATGATAAAAATTATAAAAAACAATTCCAGATATTTTTCCACTATTGTTACTATTAGTTTTGCTCCTAAACTAGTGTTCATTTCCTACATCATGGTTTTTTTTGCAATGCCTTAGCCAGTTTCCCTTTTTCTGCAGTACCATATTCCTCTGTCCATCTATCCCACTTTCTCTCTTGGCTTTACTCTTCAATTTTACAGCTTCTCCTCCAAGAAGTCCACTGCAGCAGGCCTTTGTAAACTCAGATTCAGTTCTTCATAGTATTTCCATCATAAACCTAGACATGACTCAGCCTTTCTGTGCTTTGGTTCCTGATCAGTAAAATGGGGACTGTAGTGTTGCCCCAGCACCAGTACTGTTTCCAGAGAAATCAATATTATGGAGAGCCTGTACGAGGAAGCTGACACACACACCTGGGTCATGTCTTGTGCACCATCCAAACTTTGAGGATTTGCCCCTAGCGCATAGTACTTTTGTACTATTATCTCCTGTGCTGTAGCTACTTAAGATGTATTTAAGAATTTATACTACCTTCCCTTCAAAACAAAACTTCAACAAATTTGTTACTCGTAATTGTATATAAAAACAGGCCAAATCCTGTGGTGCTTGCTGGCTCCTTTCACTGGCAAAACTCCCATGAATAGTAATAGCGAGAAGGATAAAATAGAAGTCTGACTCAGATTTCACATAGAGAGAATAAACTACAGTGCAAATATATTCAGAATAAAATTAGTACTGATGAGAGATGGTGACTGTCGTTTCATCTCAGCAGGTGCTCTACAAATCTCCCTTCACAGATCTTCACCTTGCTTGTGACCTGCTGTTCCCCTCATACTTGAATCCCACTCCTCTCCCAGGCAGCAGCTGCTGGCCATGCCAAATTGCCTGGTGGTTTTGTGATATGCACAAATGGGGACTGGGATGAGACCACCCAACTTGCTTTCATTTACAGGCTAAACCAGGATGTAAGGCCCAGTCTCCAGAAGAAAAAGACTATGGTACTAACCCACTGTGCCACTTAGCCTCCACAGTGCAAAAGAGCTATTCAGATGCTGCCAACACTTCATTTTCAGAGGTACTGTGGCTCTGTAACAATCAGCCTCCTAAAAACTGCAAATTGTTTCCCAGCAATGACAGCCAAAATTTTTGTCTCATTGGATTATGCTGCCATCGTGTGGCAAATGTTTTTTGAGAGTAACATTTTCCCTCCAATTAAAAAAATTAAATTAAATCTGCTGATAAACAGCTGAGCACAACACTTAACATTTGCTTCAGCTGCAGAATGCTATTATTATTATAATCTAATTTATTCATATAAAGAATATACTCATTCATCTTGACCTCTGTTCAGCACAGTCTTAAAAAGGTGCAGCTGTGACCACCTTCATTCTTACACTGATCCTTTCTTGTGTGTGTTCATTTGTTTGTGCTTTATCTGAGCATCTCTCAGGCAAGTTTAAGGTGTCTTGGGAAAAAATATGTGCCATAGTTCCCGAAACATTCATTTAGGTACTGCGGGAATGCTGATGTGCAGGCTAATTTGCTAACACTAATTGCTAACATAGTGGAGTTTCACACAGTTACTAATTTCTTTTCCAGTCTCAACTGTTCCTCTTTATAGTGGCTTTCTCTTGGTAACCTGGTGTTTCCCAAGGTGCTACAAAAATGCTAGATTTGCACACTTTGAATCTATACTGGTCTGTAACCATCGCTATTGAGGCATATAGACAATAAATTGACATAATGCATTTTGAAGGGACTTGAGAGTCAGGCCAGGTGTTAGTCTTTTTACAAGAACACTTGATTAACATCTAACTGAAAAAGTATCACTCAGGCTGTCAGCTGTGGCCAAGAGCATTTGATATATCTGACGAAGAAAAGAACATACAGAACTTTTTAAGTTTCCTTTCTCCCAGGACAGAGCCTGGCCCAGACCAGCTCCCTGACTCAACTGCTCTAACCTGCCAACAAGTGACAGAGCCCCTCAGAGCACAAAGCGTGAGCACTGCACTTTTCTTCCTTTTTTTTTTTCCCAGTTGGGCTGACAATTTGCTTCAACATCTCTGAATTACTTCAGAACTCGGATGAGTCAGGTGAGATCTTCCAGGGCGACATCAACACCTATGCAGTTGCTGTCTGCTCGCATGAAGGCCCAAGCTTTTCCTTTGCAAACCAGCACTGTTATGAACTAAAAATTTTATTTCAAACTATTAGAGTCAGGATTAGAAGAGTTTTACCTACACTGTCTTAAATCTCCAGCCCTCATTGCTGTCTAAAAACATGATGTGACATAAAGGACCAGAAAGCAAAGAAAAAGAGGTCCAGACTATTATTTTTAAGGCTGTCTTAAAAGGGTTCATCTCATTATTTTGAACATTTGACGTCTGTAAAACTGAATCCTACATCTGCAATACTGAATCCTACTAAAATAACATCCCTCAAAAGCTACTCCAGCAAATATTGACCTTCCTTTCCATCAATGTCTTTGCTGAAGTGCCCCAGGACTTTCACAGTTTAGCAACAATCAAACCACCCTGAAATTCCACCACTATCAAAAAGTGCATAATCTGCTAAAAATACAGTGATAAGTTTTTTTCATTGTGAAAATAATTCCAGAATCATAAGCAGGACTTTGTATACTGACAACCCAAAGTGGGTCTTCTATTTCAGATCCATAATCAATAAACTACAGAGCCAAGCTTTGCTTGTTCCTTCTTTCCTTTCAATTCATGACTTACCACAGCATACTTTGGTGGATAAAGCACTCTCCAGATATAAGCTCAGCTGTGAACACAAGAGAGACAGTACTGGAAGGGTAAAAGGGTGCTGAGGGATATACTGGTAACTGCGGAGCAGCAATTCTGACTTCCTACCTTGGTGAGGTAATAGCATAAACCCACTCAGCACATGGACAAACACAGGTGACTGCAAGGGAGCTGACATAGTTTCTGCAAAGGGAAAACCTGTTCGGATAGACTTGCTGAACTTCTGTAAGTGCGCTAATAGGGAAACCCGTGGACGCAACATATCTGGATTTTCAAACAGCCATTGACATCATCCTACACCAAAGGTTAATCCAGAAAATAAGTTGCCAGGGACTGGAGAATAGATCCCTTATGGATTGAAAGCTTGTTAAAAGATAAAAAAGTGGTATGGCTTAACTAACGTTTCTCAGACTGATGAAGTGTCCAAAATGAGTCTTCCCAGAAATTGATGCTGGGACCAGTATTACTGAACACCTTTATTAGTCTCCTGGAGAAGGAAGTTTGCAGTGAAACCTCTTTAAGTGTGCAAATGACATTATGCTCTTTCAAGTAGTTAAATTCATTGACAATGACACCAAATTACAAAAGAAGTTCACAGAACTGAATGGGTGAAAACCCACCAGGTAAGCTCCGCTTTAGACAAATAAAACCTATGGGGAAAAAAACAAAAACAAAAACAAAAAAAACACCAAACAACAACAACAACAACAACAAAACAAAACAAAACAAAAAAACCCCACAACTAACTCAGGTCTACATGGTGCTGAACTCAAAACTAGCAGCTATGAGCCAAGAAAATTATCTTAGAGCTCTTGCTGACAGTTTCCTGAAATTCTTGGATCAATGCACTGGCCAAAAAAGGCAGCAAGATGCTGGTTGTCATCAGCAAAGATAGACGGAACAAGAAGAACAGAGGACATAATTTTGCTGCTACATAAAGGCCTTGGTGCAACCACACCTCAAGTCCTGTAGATGGTCTAGGTTTGTGTATTTCAAGGAGAATGTACAGGAATTAAGAGAGGTACAGCAAAATTAACATGAAATAAAACAGCTGCCTTATGAGGTGATACAAAAAGGCTGGAACTCCTCACTTTAAGAGGTTGTATGATCAAGAATATCAAAATCAAGAAGACAATGGATAAGGTAAATGTAGAAATATTATTCACCATATCCAACACCACCAGAGACAGGGGTAACTTTTTGACACTACTGGGAGAGTATTTTAAAATAGAGGGTTCAAACTAGTCAAAAGACAGTACAATTCTACAAAGTGAATAGTGAACTTTGGAACTTGACTGTCACAGAACATGCAGGTGGACAGTGTCACAGTGGAGGCATCAGTATCAACAGGTTCAAAAAGTGATTATGTATATTCACAAACAGGCCTAAAAGCAGACACCAAAAGGAATAGGAAGGGCAAATCCTTCAGCATCCTTACTACAATAACACTGAAAGTTAAGGAAGTCACCCATAGAAGTGATCAGCTACAGGCTTCTACTAAATAGTGTCTCCATTGCAGGGCAGTGAGCAAATACTGGGTTAACAGGATACTGGTTTGATGTAGCAAGACATTTCTAATGTGTTTACTTTTTTTCCACCTATCTCACAACAGCAGGCATTTGAGCAACACAATGTGGCCCACTCTGTTATCTGCTGCTAAGTATCCCATGGTACCAGTAATTCCTTCTGTGGCTTTCTACTTAATGCCTTGAAGTTCTGCATCTTACCTAAATCAGTCACCCTGGAGCTGCAGAAAGGTGGTTGATATCTTTCAGGAAGACCTGTTTTCTGCTTCCATACTTGTAATGCTGTATGTTCATGTATATGATGTGGTATCTTCCTTTGTAGCACATTGCAAAGTTCACTTGTTAAACCTTTTACAAAACCTGCATGATGCACAGGCCTCTCTTCTAGACCTAGAGCAGCATGACCCTCTTCCTAGAGCTCACAGTAAGTACTATTTTGCAGTTTGGGCAATGCAAGAAAGACTGGGTGAAATAGTGAACAAAATGTCACATCTCCTATTTATCTATTCCTTAACCAATTTCAGCAAATCCCACCTCCCTTCGGAGTAGCCTGGTAAGTGTCGATACAAAGCTGTACAGCCATGCTCTGCTGTTTTCCAGCCAGTCCACTCATACAGAGGAAGCTCAAAGTCTGAAGCACAGAGACTTCAGCTCTAATACAAATACTTCAGCTTTAATTCACATTATTTTTATTTAAATAAATTAAATAATTGTTAATTTGTTAATACAAATTACTATTTTAAATGTTCTTGTTCAAATGCTTTATGGATTTTCATCTTTGGTTAGCAAATCTATGAAAGTATTTTATTAAAAGCATGTCACTTAGAAAACCCAGCATAAGGATATTTAGAAATGGCGTACTATCAAGTTGCTAAGTTTTCTCTCTTTCCTGCAAGGTACAGAGCATTAGAAGTTTTTATTGTGCTGGAAAGCAGTTCTGAAAAAAGAAGAATGCAAAAAGTTTGTTCCATATGGAAAAGCAGTTTTATGAATTGATTTTGCCCTCCTCTAATAAATTCATTTGGGAGAATTCATGATAGACAAATATATCATTCATATTAAAATAACAGGGGCTCCAGATAACATGATGTCTCTATTCTAACTAGCATGCCAAGCATGAGGGAATACAAAACTCATAATTTCCTCCCCTTAACATATCGGGGCTGTAAATAGTTATAGCCCAATCATAGGGTCATCATTCATTGGCCCAATTAGCTACTTTTTTTTTTTTTTTTTTGTACATTGCCTGTAATGCAGGAGAGTTCCTTTAAGTCCCTTTGGAGACTGGGCAGTGGCCATCTATCCTCATGTCAAGAGACTGGTTGAGACAAGAAGCAGCACAAAATTCATTAGGTCCTACACACTAGAAATTTTGCACCTAAAAGCTGCATTAAATCGGTGAGATTTAAAGACTTTTCTGCAGAGTGTTTTTGTCGAGAAGGCATACTGTTCCTATATCTAATTTCACCCTTCATAAGGATGAAGTCCATCATATAGAGACGTGGAGAGGCAGGTTGAGCAACGGATGAGACATATAGTCCTTCAGAGGGAAGCCTGTCCAAGGACTGTGAGCTTGTTTCCTCCTCACGCCCTCCAGTGGATTCATAGGCTTTGCAGTGAACCCTTAGACCAGGCTGAAATTCACCACTAATCAAGCAGGGTGAATTATTTGTTCTGCCTGACATCTAGTGGTCATACACAAAAACATTTTCAGGATCTCTGAACAACTTTCCCCTCAAGTTTCCCATTTGGATAGTAGACAGCCTTAATATCATGTTAAACTTCACTATTTAAGATGCAGAGCTTATGGCCTTTACTAGAATTTTTGCCTAAAAATGATTTAAATCAGCATTTTAATCTGAAGTCTGCTTACCTTCCAACTGAGGCAAAATACTTAAATAAAAGTACAGAGATGTCACAGTATCACAGTATCACAGTATGTTTGGGATTGGAAGGGACCTCAAAAGATCATCTAGTCCAATCTCCCTGCTGCAACTCCTCCTGCTTATTCCCCATGCTGCGCGCATTGGTGTACAGGCATTTCAGGGAGCGAGCAGAGCACACCCATTTCTCCCTAGGGGCATAGGAGGCCACCCGGCCCTCATCAGTTTTAGAATGCTGCCCCACTGGGACAAGCCCAGCTACAACCCCATCCCCCTTCGAGCCTAGTTTAAAGCTCTCCAAATGAGCCCAGCTAATTCCTGCCCCAGCCTCCTTTTGCCCCTACGAGATAAACCTTTTCCGCGTGACACTGTCTGGACTGGTGTCTTATAAATCCAGCCATTACCAAAAAATCCAAAGTCCTGCCTGTAGCACCACTCTTGGAGCCAGCCATTTAGAGACTGAATTTTCCTATTCCATCCCACATTGTCACTTGAAGATGGAAGGAGTGTCAATCAATACTCAAGCGAATCGCTTGCTGTGGTCCTCCTAATGTGCACAAGCATGTTGTGGAAGAACAACAGCTCTGATACATGACCGGTAGAATAACTGTACCATGCTACACGATGATCCTGGATTTTACTATAGTCAAAATATGGCTTTTCCAGAATAACCACGTTACCTTTACACCTGGCACTCATTACAAGTGATACGTTGAAATTGATCTTGGATTTTATGTACCTTACTTGTCATTGATCATTATTCTGATTTAGGGATTGTATGTCTCTTTCAACTGCAATTTTTTAAAAAAGAAACTCAAGAACTACTGATAGGAAATGCAGTATCAAAAAAGTCCATATCCAGAAAGGGTGGATAAAAGCAGAAAACAGTTGTAGTTTTTTGTTCATTTGTTTCTAATGGGCTGAATAGTAACACCTCCCTGTTCATTTTTGGCCACATCATTTAAAAAACTAGGCAAGAGCAAAAAGGAATTCCAAGAAAGACAAGAAAAATTATATTGGAAGAATAGTAAACTTCCCAGCTGAAAGGAGCATAGAAGGGGTAGAACTAGTTGGGGTGCTGTTAAAGAGTACATTAAGCGGCCAAGATCTCCATTAGGTGTAAAGAAGGTGTGACATTTATGGTTTCTTCCAGCAAAGAAGCCAAGTGGCTGTCCACAAAATGAAAAGCTGAAATTCGATATATTACAGTTAGTTACTTCAAATTATACACAGGTGAAGGTTCCAGCAGAATCTGGAAGAGTTTCCATGTTTATAAAGACAATAAGAACATCCCTACTCACATTAGATAAATTCATGTGCAAACTTTTAAAAGGGACAGAAATTCTCATGCCTCAGACAGCCACCAGTCTCTGTGTACAGAGGAGGAAAATCCTCCGGAGTCGTGCTAGATCACGTGCCTTCTTTAGCAGCTTTGCACTTTCTCTGAAGCTTTGGCTTGCTGTTGTTGCCAAAATCAAATTATTAAATGAAATGAACTGGAGGTCTGATCCAGGATGGCGGTTTTTATGTCCCCAATTACCACAGCAGCATGTGAAAGCAAGAGATGTATGTTTATTAGTGGAAGACAGGAAAGCAAGAATGTAAGCGCTTGTGAAGCAGATGCCCTCTTCTCATTCTCAAATCATATATCTCCTGTCATGAATTTAACAAGCTCCATTTTAAAAACAATTAGGATTTGGTTTTTTATCTCTATCATTATAACTAGGAAGCTGTTTATTAACCTATCCAATGGTTAGGAATTTCCTTTTAATTTCACATTTTATAAAATTGTTGTGTATGCATTTGTTCTTATTCCAGATAGATACTTTCTAGTATGTAAGTAGCTTGTCTCACTCCCCATGTTGACTTACAGTTGCTCTCAGCCTTCTTTTGGCCTGACTAAGAGTAAATTTTTTCAAGTCTATTCCCATGTACCTCTGACCCCGGTTGTGCTAGCACTCCTCTTCTACACTTGAACCCCTACCCTTCTTGCATGTAAGTGAATAGAATTGCTAACCTTAACTCGGATGAAGTTACGGATGCACAGAAACATTAATTCTTCCTGATAGCTACCAAATACTTCACTGGTACATCTCAAGATCTCATTTATTGCTTTACTATAATCTCATTCTCTCCACATGCAGTCATCCTTTAAATACTTTCAACTAATTATCTCACAGTTTATAGCAAAAATTCTTGTTGTTAGCCCCAAAGTGTAATGACTTCGCACTTTGCACAAATGAATTTCACTGTATTCAGTCAGTACTTGACTTCTTTTTATATCAAAGTCATTAACAGAATTATTAAGACTTGTGTCAAGTGGGGAACTTTACTAGTAGCCCCACCTTCAATCTCATGCTGCTTTTTTTCTTTTTTAACTGACGTCCCAAACTCCTGAGCAGTTCTATACAGACCAATCTTCTTCAATTCAGTTAATAATTTTCTTCAAAACATCACACAAAACACTATGTTGAATACCAAATAAATGAGATCCAGTAAATTATTTTTGTCAAGAAAATTAGTTGTGTTTAGAAATAAAATGTTCTGGCAAGGTTGGCTTGATCTTGTGGATCTGCACTGCATTTAAACCTGTTTCATTTAGTCCCCATATCTCATGTCCTTTTGATTTTTGACAAATCTTTACATTGTACTAAGCTCAGGCTAGACTGGTATCACAGCAGTGACGGCTTCAGAGAGAAATGAGCAGTCTAAGTGCCTGTGTAGAGGCAAGATCAGGTGCAACCAAAACTGTCTTTGACAGATGTTTGTCTAAACTACTCCCAAAAAGTAACATGGCTGTGAAAATCTTCAGTTACATTCCAGTTAGAAGTGTCTCCTACTCTTCACTTCAGGTCCTCTCTGCAATAAAAGATGATGGTTTTTTCTTGTTCTTTTCTCAGCCAGAACAGAAAATTATCACCTTTTTATAACAGCCTTGCTATATGGATGAACTGTGTCTGCTTTGCAGTCTTCTTTCTTGCAGTTTAAACAAACTTTGTTCTCTCAGCCTCTCTTAATAGCATGTTTCTACATTTGTTCGTGTTCTCTCTGGGACTCACTCCAGTTTATTTCATAGTATTTAGACTATTATATATTCTAACCTATTCATTATAATTTACAGTATAATTTCCTTGCAATCCTGTAATTCCTGTTTCAAGTATGAATGGAACTTGGTAACCAGTATGGTGAGTATTTGTTGTGTAACATGTACACAGTGACACAAGTCCCTGTACATACAAATATACACAAGATCTGACTGAGCCTGGTGATCAGTGGAGCAAATGTTTCACTGTGTATCAGTCAAATAAATGCACCTACTGTCTGTTTCAAGTATTTTATTTTTTCCAGTCCGCTACATACCTGAAGCCCTGACACTACTGGCCTAAAACCAAAAGTCACTTCAGTCACTCTACGGAGTTCATGCCTATTGTTTTTGCTTACTACTTATTAACACATACAAATCTACATTTTGTATATAGTACATAAGACAGCTAATAGACTCATTATACCTATGAACTGCACAAAGTTTCTACAGTATTCAAAACTATTCAAAAAACATTCAGATGAAACCTGAGTCAGTATCTAACTTTCCACTTCTAGTCTTCCTGCAAGGACTCATCGCAGAGTAACCCAGCAGTGACTGCCTGCCTGGTCACAAAGTGCGCTGTTCTCTCTGGAAGACACAGATCTTTGAAAAATGGCTACTGCTCCGCCACACTCAGAAGAACCAGCCCTGCAAATAGCTCTCAGGATGGGGACAGATGGGAACAGTGTGGTCTCTTCCTTTTCTTAAAGTTGTACCACTACCTGCAAAAGAATAAGACGCAGAGTTAGAAATATCATTATTCTGTTGTTTGGTGATTTGGATATGCCACTGTGCTCTGGCCTCTAATGCACACTTAAATATTTATATTAAACAGCCAATTAATTCAAGCACTTGAACACAGCTTGAAGCAGGAACTGAGATCTATAGATTTACTCTCTTAAGTAGATGAATAGCCATGTAACATTGCCCACCCATAAATTCAACAAATTCAATTTAAAAGAAGGAAGGTATTTTAATCCCATGGTTCCATGGGCAATAGTCAAAAGAGATGTTCAGGAGACCAACCATATAAATGCAGACACACAAAATCACTAGAACACAAGCTCGTGGAGACTTATCTTGGAAACCTGAGCCTTGCCGTGCTCCAGTATCTCCCATCCTGTGCTGCAAGGGACTCCTAAGGCTTTCCCATGGAGCCTTTCCTCACATAGAAGCCTTAGTAAAGTACTAGCACTTTCTAGGTTTTTTTCTTTTTTTAAGGACCAACTTATCATTTTGACAGGAGATATAATTTCATCTGTCTCAAACTTTCTTCCTGCAGCACTGATTTATTTTCAAGCTCCTCCTTTGTGTTCTAATCCAGAGACTAAACTATATGTTTAGAAGTTTTTCTTTCACCACTTTTCATCACAAAGGTAATAATTCCTTGTTCAGTTCTGCAACCGCTGTTGCATCAATTTACAGGCTTGAATTGCAGTCTTGCTGTCAGAACAACCATGACAGAAGTGCTTGAATCTCTGATGTGAGAGCGCAGTCCCCAAGTGGCAGCTGTACCTTATGAACCACATCTTAACATGAAACCCTCTCTTTACTTTTCTCAGAGAATGATGCAATCCCACCACAGTCTCCTCTGCTGCTCACTATGCATATTTTGGCAGTAGGACTTGCACTGACTTGCTCTCAAAATTCATAGAGTAGTTTGGGTTGGAAGGGACCTTCAAAGGTCATGTAATCCAACTCCCCTACAATAGGCAGGGACATCTTCAATTAGATCAGGTTGCTCAGAGCCCCGTCCAGTCTGGCCTTGAATGTCTCCAGGGATGGGGCATCTGCCACCCCTCTGAGCAACCTGGGCCAGTATTTCACCACCCTCATAAAAAATTTCTTCTTTATATCTAGTCTGAATCTCCCCTCTTTTAGTGTAAAACCATAACCCCTTCTCCTGTTGCAACAGGGTCTACTAAAAAGTCAGTTCCCAACTTTCTCGTAGGCCCCTTTTATGTACTAAAAGGTCACAATAAGGTCTCCCTGGAGCCTTTTCTTCTCCAGGCTGAACAAGTCCAACTCTCTCAGCCTGTCCTCACAGCAGAGCAGTTCCAGCCTTCTGAACACTTTTTTGGCCTTGTCTGGCCCCTCTCCAACAGGTCCATGTCTTTCCTGTGCTGAGGGCTCCAGAGCTGGACACAGGACCCCAGGTAAGGTCTCACCAGAGCAGAGCAGAGGGACAGAATCACTTCCCTTGACCTGCTGGCCACGCTGTTTTTGATGCAGCTCAAGATACCATTGGCCTTCTGGGCTGCAAGCACACATTGCCAGCTCATGCCCCATCTTTCATCCACCAATACCAAGTCCTTCTCTGCAGGGCTGCTCTCAATTTCTTCATCCCGCAGCCTGTGTTGATACTGGGGATTGCCCTGACCCAGGTGCAGAACCTCACACTTGGCCTTGTTGAACCTCATGAGGTTCTCTTTCTGCTGCCCAGAGCTTAAATGAAATCAGCTAGAAACGATGTCATTCTGCAACAATCACAGATTTTATAATGAGGGAGTAGGTCCAGTTCCAGGTAGCCTTCCCTTCGCAGAAGGAACAGGAGTGCTGGATGCAGATCAGAAAGGTGTGCTGTGGGGGAGCAAGCCATACTGTAGGAGCCAGGTCTAGTCTTTCTTTTTCAGCAGCAACCATAGGGAGTGCAGTATGTTTTCCTGTTGGAGCCTTGTACTCTCATATCCCAGTGTTGATGCTATAAGCCTCTCCTTCTTTGCAAAGGAAAATAAGAAAATGGACCTGAAATGCCCTTTAAGGATATGTCTTCAGGGAAGGAGATTACTGTCTCTGATAAAAAACACTACATTGACAACAGTCACTTGAGTTACTTTATTTTTTGTTACCTAAAATGAGGGTCAAAACTTTTAGCATAAACACTCCACTTATCTGCCTTCCCTGTGAGTCCTTCACTAAGTATCTCCTTATTTATTCTTGTTCATGCTTTATTCAGAAAGTAAGGTTGATGTCTTCCCTTCCAGAAAGGAAGCAGTTAAAATTCAATTTGAAATAACAGTTCCCAGAAGTTTCATTTACCTTAGTAATTACTGCTTAGAGAGAGAAAAAAAAATAAAATCCCTAAATCCCCATAGTTTGCTGGCAGTTCCTCTTTGCAGATGACATTGTATTTACTGATATATTTTAATTCAAGCATGAAAAATTAGTCAAATACCAATAACTTTGTTATTCAGAGTGCTGACAAAAGAAATAATGGAGTAATTAAATGACACATTGGAACAGGCTCATTAAACAAATATAGCCACCGTTTTACTGGCAGCAGCATCTTCATTAAAACTGGGTTCAGTATTAGGCAGAGGGAGAAGAAGAAAAGGGAAGGAGTCTGGGAAAGTGAGAAGGGGAATGCCATAATATTTTGCATGACATTTTCCAGCATGGGAAAGAACAAGGTACAAAATTATGTGTGTTTATCTTCTGTCAGAGAGTCAGTGCCAGCAGTGGACTATGTTGAATTCCACTCACATGATCAAGTACTTTCTCAGTTAACATCTCAGTAACTTTATAAGGGAAATAAATCATCTCGATTCAGCAGCAGAGTAACTCCTATAAAGTACTGAGTGGACCATAGGATACCATGCTCCAACCTACAAAGGATTATAGATGTTCCTGCAGGATCTACCTGTAAATTTCCAAAGGAAGTAGTCAACTGCTCTCTGTCAAGCATTTACTTCAGCACGTCAGCAAACTGGAAAGAAATGTGGCCAGACATAGCCCCTGTGCCAAAGGCACCAGCATCCTTTCTTAAGCTAGTACAGTGAGTTCAGTTTTCTGCATGGATCCAAGGATTTTCAATGAAGTATTTATTGTGCTCTTGAGCACTAACTAGCTATTTGAACAGGTTGTTTGCTCACTTCACAGCTCTTCTGTTTTCCTGCTTGAAGTAAGTGGCATTCATAACAGGAGAGATCAGGTGAAGAGTTCTCTAAGCTAAGAAAATCCCCTGTCTGAACCTGCAAGCAAATGTCTTGAAATTACCAGATTCTCCTGGGGAATCTACTTGTGCCAGAAACAGCAAATCTGTCTCACTCTGAGCCTTTCATGCTTACTCAAGTAAGTGTCTCACTGTCTTCATAGGTCATAGTGCGCAAGTCATGTTTGCAGGCGGTTTCCCCACAGTGGAGATCTTCTGCTGCATCTCTGGCCAGTCTGTGAAAATGCAGTTCCTGGCACCAACCTATTAATTTCATATCATCTGATGTGGGAACTGGATGCCAAAAAGCAACCCCACCCCTCCCTTTCCAGGATTCATATATGCAAGCGGCAATGTTAATTTGAAGTAAGAAATCTCTGCCTTACGCAGGTTGGAATCATTTCAATTTCTCAGAGTAATTATTCAGCCAGATGTAAAAAGGAATGGCAGGGTAAGCAGGCCCAGAAGGGCAGCAGCACCTTGCATGGCCACCTGGGAGAGCCCAGTGCTGGTGAGAGCACCCTCAGAACAGGCAAGTGCTGATTGCGTCATGCTTGACAGTTTTACAATGGCAATAGCAGTCATGTGTTGACATCTTTGAAATGCTTTCTGAACATTAAGAATTAATTCAGGCTTTTCTGTTCCTTCCTCTGGGAACTCTGAAAATGCGCAAAGCAAAACAGAAATAGGGCAACAAAACCAAAATATGAGGCAGACACAGGGAGTTACTGCAGTATAACTCTTCTCATCACCACGAAAAGTTGCTCTGGGATTACCTTGGCACTTCCAGGGCCAGCAGGATATATGGAGGTCTTATGAGTAAAGGGAGCAGAGACATAACTTTGGCAAACTTCCCTGTAGCCCTGGGGAGGTTTATGGTTCCAACAGCACTGCCTCTTACCCTAGTGGGGCAGGAAACATATCATTGGCTTCAGAATTAAATGCTAAGAAACTATAGACAATGCAACCATGGGAATCAACCTTCCCCAAGCATTCAACTGTTTTGCATCCTACAGATCTCTAGCTGGGAGATCCTATCAATCTTCTCTACTCCAAATTATGCAACAAGCCTAGTAAAACTCAGCTGATGCCTTCAAAATTCACCAAGGTGCAGACCAAATGGGGTTTTTAGGTCAAGTGGAAAAACAAGACAACAATGGGCTGGCGCAATCACTTCTACTTGGAGCAAAAAAAGTACTTGCTGTGGGAAAGGATAGGGATGACCATAGAACAGAACTGCTGTACAGTTGTTGATATCCACACTACCTGTTAGGATCATTCTCAGTTGGATGGAGCTGTCTCCGATTCAGGCTCAGAAACAAGCCCTGGAAGCAGAGTAAAAGCAGTCTCCAACTACGCTGCTCAGTGAGAGGTTAAACAGCAGGGAGGTGGTAATGTTAACGGCTGAAAACACGTGGAGCAGCAATGGCTTGGGAACAAAGATGAAGATGTTTAGGCAAGAGAGTGTGAACAATTGATTTCATAAGAGAACAAGGAGAGAAATGAGAAGATGAAAGGAGCATGGATCAGAAGGACTCAGGTTGGTTTGTGATCTATTGATACAAAGATAGAATCTGAAGACATCAGCTGAGATCACAAAAAGGTGAAGTAATGAAGCTAAGAACATCATGTTAGTTAAGAGAATAGAATGTTGCAAACATAAAGCACCAAGTGTGTCTGAAGTCTAGCTCATTTCCAGCCTCTATTGATTTTCTTGGAATTGCAGTATATATTCTGCCCTGAGAGATGTTTGATCAGTTCTTTTGTTCAAATAATGATTTAAGCATTATTCTGTCCCTACTCATCAACCTCTACACAGGATTGATTCTGTAGTATGCTTCACATCAGAGAGAATCTTGGGGATGCAAACTATACAGACAATCATCTTGGGGGTCTGACTTTCTTATTAAAAAATATTAACAACAAAACTAAAATCCTTGCTGAAGCAAGTATGAATCTGTAGTTATTGTTGTGCAGCTCTGTGCTTAGCTTCTCAGTTATGGGTCTGACCTCCCAGAAAGATCCTTGGCCCAGACTTTGTGCAAGAGAACAGAACTCATATTTTGCATCTAGATCAACATTACAGTAACATTGTTCCTGTGGGAAAAGGCAAACAGGTTTTTGCACACTGGGTAAGCTGCAGGAAATAACTGTCAGAGTCCTCTGGGTTTATAGCACTTGTAAGGCAAAGTGACTTAGTCTCTCTTTCACTGCAGACTGCGTTTATACAGGTGTTATGAAGTTCATATACTGGAAAAGCAAGGTTTATGATGTTCACAACCTGAACGAATATGAAAGAGGACTGCTAAACCAGTGTTAATACAAAGACATGCCCATAGAGCAAAAAAGTTGTTTTAAAAAACTTATCTCTTATCATGTTACAAAACAGAGTAATGGTTCCTTGAAGTGATTAAGAGAAGATGCTGCCCCTCACAATCCTGGTTCAACATAGCAGATAATAAGGTGTTTGGCAGCAGCTGGAAATTGCAAACTTGAAATTTGCTTTGCACAAACCGGTAAACTCCACAATACTTCAGCTTCTCTGTATAGGTCACTGAACACTTTCTTCCAAACCAAAGACTTCTAATGGGACCAAAAAGTACACTGGGAATGGTGCAAAGCCACACCAGGAGAGGTCTAGACTGGACATTAGGCAGCATTTCTTTACTGAGAGGGTGGTCAAGCACTGGCACAGGCTTCCTGGAGAGGTGGTTGATGCCCCAAGCAGGTCACTGCTTAAAAGACATTTAGACAATGTGCTTTCCAACATGCTGTAACTTTTGGTGAGCCCTGAAGTGATTGGGCAGTTGGACTAGATGATCAATGTAAGTCCCTTACAACTGAATTCTAGTCTATTCTAGCCTGGTCTAGTCTATTGGCCAACCTTATCTCCTTCTATGACAAGGTGACCCGCTTAGTGGAATGAGGGAAAGGCTGTGGATGTTGTGTATTTGGACTTCAGTGAAGCCTTTGACACTGTATCCCACAGCATTCTCCTAGAGAAACTGACAGCTCATGACCCGGATGGCCATAGTCTTTGCTGAGTAAAGAACTGGCTGGATGGCTGGGCCCAAAGAGTTGTGGTGAATGGAGTCAAATCGAGTTGGCAGCTGGTCACAAGTGGTGTTAACCACAGCTCAGTACTGGATCCAGTTCTGTTTAATCCCTTTATCAATGATCTGGATGAGGGGATTGAGTGTACTCTTAGTAAGTCTGCAGATGATGCCAAGTTGAGTGGGAGTGTTGATCTGCTGGAGGGTAGGAAGGCTCTAGAGATGGATCTGGATAAGCTGGATCAATGAGCTGAGGCCAATTGCATGAGTTTCAACAAGGCCAAGTGCCATATCCTGCACTTCGGTCACAACAACCCCATGCAACCCTACACTCTTGGAGAAGAGTGGCTGGAAAGCAGCCTAGTGGAAAAGGATCTCGTGCTGTTGATAGACAGCCAGCTGAACATGAGCCAGCAGTGTGCCCATGTACCCAAGAAGGCCAAGAGCACCCTGGCTTGTATAAGAACTAGTGTAGCCAGCAGGATTAGGGGATTAATTGTCACCTTGTACTCATTTCTGGTGAGGCCCCACCTTGAATCCTGTGTTCAGTTTTGGGGCCCCCACTACAGAAAAATCACTGAGGTTCTGGAGAGAGTTCAGGGGAGGGCAACAAAGCTGGTGAGGGGTCTGGAGCACAAGTCTGATGTGGAGGTGCTGAGGGAACTGAGGCTGTTTAGCCTGGAGAAAAGGACGGTAAGGGGAGACCTTACCTCTGTCTACAACTGCCTGAAAGGAGGTTGTAGCATGGAGGATGTTGGTCTCTTCTCCCAAGTAGCAAGTGATAAGATGAGAAGAAATGGCCTCAATTTGGGCCAGGGGAGATTTAGATTGGATATTTGGAAAAATTTATCCACAGAAAGGGTTATCAGGCATTGGAACAGGCTGCCAAAAGAAGTCGTGGAGTCACCATCTCTGGAGAGGTTTAAAAGACATTTAGATGAGGTTCTTAGGGACATGGTTTAGTGCCAGAGTTAGGTTATGGTTGGACTCGATGACCTTAAGGGTGTCTTCCACCCAAAATGATTCTATTCTATTCTATTCTATTCTATTCTATTCTATTCTATTCTATTCTATTCTATTCTATTCTATTCTATTCTATTCTATTCTCTATTCTAATCATTGATTTCATAGCCACAGACACAACAAAAAGCACTGTTGCTTGGCAGTCTGAAAAAAGCATGTAAAATCACTTTGATGTACAATGTGCTCTTTCTACAGATTTCTTTCCAACTCCTCATATTCTTCCCACGAAAAACACACCAAAGACAAGCCTGTGAAGTCAGGGACAATGCTACAGTGAGTCTGGCTTCCAGTGGGCATGGAAAGATATTTATGAAATATTTGAGTACAATCTTGTACAACACAATGATTTTCAGATTCATAACCGTGAGTTTTAGCTTCTCCACTAAGGATAAATAGTAGCCACACAACATACCCAGAGTAAAGATGTTTGTATAAGTTAGAAAACACCAGATTCTTGCCTGTAAGCATTTGTACTACCCAATCAGATTAAGTCTGCATGTGTCCTTTAGATGAGACTAAAGGATTTATATGTGTCATATTTCATTCCTTCTGCTGTCGGTTCATGCTGTTCTAACTCAACCCTGAGAATTTTAGTCCCACAGAGTAAAGGCTGTTTGCATTGTGCAGGAGATCGTCCACTGGGGTTGGGGTCCTCTTTATTTCCAGGAGGAAGCTCAGGACACTGAGCACGCACAGTTCATACTGGCTAAGGAGAAATGGGCAAGCATCTGTGAAACTCACTGCATCAGTGGTGACTTTTGAGGAAAAGCCCACATGGTTATTTCCTTGTATACCAGCTGAAGAATATAAATCACCTTCCTTGATACCAAAATGTGGTGTTTGGACTGAATGTCAGTAGGTAAAGCTTTCCTTACCCAAATCAAGGGTAAGACGCAAGACGCACACAAAAAAAAGACTATAAGAAAACCAGCAAACCAGTTTCATTGGTCTCTCCTAATCTCACATATCACTATACCTACAGCCTCACTGCATGCAGGCAAGATTAATGTCATACTGTGGTAAATCCTGGGACACGAGGGCTGGGACAAGACATCAGGTAATATGTTCATTCTGCAGGGGTCAGAATAAGGTCAGCTGGCATTAGCAGCTTTTGGGGAATTGCTGTCTCTCAGGCTAGAGCTGGGTCAGGCTCCACTGCTCTGCATTTAGTGAAGCTTTGACCATTCAGCAGGCCAAGCAAAACTTATTAAAAATAAGTAAGACTTGGGGGAGGAGAGTGGAGAAATAGGAGGGTAAGTGAGAAGAACATGGACAACTGGTGCAATGGAAATCTCCTGCTGGCTTTAAGTCCAACAGCAGCCATGGTCCTAATGTTCAGGAGAGGAAATGGGACAGAGGTAGCAGGATATTAAGAGAAAGGAATGGCTGTCACTAAGAGAATTGTTTATTTTGGTCTAGCTGTTGTAGTTATTACTTCAAATAAATAATCCTTGATCTTTTTGTGTAATGATGTAAGCCAGTGGTTGGTCTCTTTCCAACATGAGTTTAGAAGCTTCCTGCTTGTAAGGTGCTGGAGGATCAGAGCCAGATCTTCAGACTTGATCCAAATGAATCTAGCAATCTTAAGATAGTTTTCCAAAGAGCTTAGCTTTATGGCAAATGCTAAAATAACTCTTTTTTTTCCAGTTGTATCTGATGCAACACTGCTAAGGTCCTCTGTCTACCTAGATATACACTGGAATTACAAATAAAAACAGGTAGAAAGGAATTACTTTGCAAGACTAAAGCAATTACGAGGAAAGTAAACAGACTTGACCTTCTCTCTCCCAAAAACATATGACATCTTTGTGTTTTTTTCAATTGTCTTCAGATTTTCAGCCTTTAAAGACATCACTGGAAGTACTCTAGAAAGCACAAGGGCCTCTGCTGACTTCGCATGTTACAGTCCCTGAGGCTGCTCATGGCAAAGGAGAGCCATGAGCTGGCCAGAAGCCCTGTGCTGGTGCTCATGTCCTCCATCAGTAGATGGAAGCATTTTCTTCTCCACCCACCACGAGGCTCCACTGACAGTATCTCCACTGCAAAGGCTTGTGGTGACTGAACTAGTGAGAAACACAAGAGAAGGACAAAACCCCAAAATATCACTTGATTCCCTTCTTCTCCATCCTCCCAGTCTGACTGCAGGTACAAGCATCCTGTGAGCTTCACCTTGTTTTCTGTAATTTAAAAGTAAGAATTGAAATATATTTTCATAAACGCCAGTGAAAGAGAAAAATCTCTAAAAAGTCTCAAAACCCACTTTTTTACTTTACACTTCACTGGCTTCAAGAGGAATGATAAATAATCCAATGAGATTTCTACTAGATGACACATTAGTTTTCATTTCATATTTAGGAAAAACAAACTCACTTGCTGGGTTCTGTACACAATATCTGAAGTATGTACAAACTGGCTGTGTCATCTTTTTGATCAGAGTTAAGATTTAGTGTCAGCCTTGTTTGAGTGCCTTGATGGTTTCACTTTCATTCCCAGGTGGACTTTTTGGGGATTATTTTAGGAGCAAAATGTTTTGAAACTATTCTGTGCTCAGATATGTTTAAACCCTACCATTTGTGGTTCTTCTTTCCAGAGAAAAAGAATAAACCACTGCTTGGAGCAAATGAACATCTTAAAATGCTAAAGAAATGCCAAGAGCAATAAGAAAGACTGGCAACATATTGCTTTATGTTTTAACACAATGCATTTCTAAAAAAAAAAAAAAAAAATCAGTTGAGGATGTAGCTTAATTGACATTTATGTAAACTTTTAGTTCCCTGTGACCTAAGACTCCATGCCAAGAACAATCCTAAGGCTGATATTAGTTATTCCTGTCTATGACTTGTCTTCTCAAGTCTGCTGTTATCTAGCTGGTATAGCCAGTGGTCAAGTCACTTTTCTTCTCTATTGGTGACATATTGCTTGTAGCAATAACACGTGGAGATCTTGTAGAACACAACACTGGCATGCCAAGCTCACAGACCAGGCCACAGAATGTCACGGTATGGATACAGCCTTGCCTGATCTGAATCAAAGCACAGGGGTGTGGTGGAAAAGGAGGAAGCAGGGCTCCTACCTGCACCCTGCCCATCCCCTGCATTAGACACCGCAGGTCTACAGCTCACACACAGCCCTGACAGAAGCGGGAGGGGAGGGAAACACGGTGCCACACGGTAGCTGTGCAAGAGGTGGGTAACACAGCAGGAGGAGAGGTGGGAGCTACAAAATTGCATCTCTATATGGAAAGCAGGAGGTTGACAGGCTCATCTGCCTCGCCTGGGAGAATCCCTGGCACAGCAGTTGATGACAACTTTCTCCTTTCATAGCATAAACAAGAAACAACATGTGTCAAAATATGGCCTACTACTGCTAGGTATCTGTATGGATTAAAAAGCAGAATGACCACAGTCACACATAATCATGGTCTGCATATGGAGGCTCTCAGTCACCCGAACATGTGTGATGAGAAATCAGGCCTTCACTGGATGCTTTGTCGGTACACCATGAAATACCTTCTTTTGCAAGGGGGAGAGAGATAGAGAAAAGAAATTTTCATTTCACCTACAGGCTATTGGCATGCTATGCCAGAAAAGAAAATAAAGTGGGAAACCACCTGAAAATGGTGTATAGATGCAAATACAGAACCAGTAACACTGAAAGTAAACTCATGCCAAGTAATTTGAACACAACTACAAGACAAATATTTACAGATTGAATAATTAGCAGAAAATTGCACTTTGTTTTCTCACAGAAAGTAACGTAGGTAATTTGCTTGAGGTGGGGATGCATATTCCTAGGTATTTGTGCAGAACTTCATGACATGATAAGAAACTGCAGTTTGATGAGGATTGCAGCATTTTATAGTCGGTTGTTTATTATTTATTTCTGTTTATACATTTTAGAAAGGTACACATTGACAAAAAGGGTTCTGGATAAAATAAAACAACTTAAAATACTGACCTTGTAGCAATAGTCCACAGTGAGTTCCACATGAGAATGGAAATCTGTCTGCAACAGATAGATTACCACAGTTTCTAGCTCTTTATACCAGCAGCACAAAACTCTTCTCATTGTATCTATTCATGCTTTATTGCAAGCTTGTGGTTTGTGCTTATCAGAAATGATGACTATTCTTGCTATCTTGTTCTTTAAATTCTCTCTTGTAAAGCATCATATTGGAAAACATTTAGATCAAATGATTATATTGGAAGTTTTTAGGACAGTAAAATGACTACAGCTTATTTCAAACTTATTTTTGCAATTGCTCCAACTGAACCAATTTCTATCAGTTGTATTTATCAGATGATGTACTCAACCAAAGCAGCAAATGCTGTTTAATTTCACGCTGATATTGAACTGTAATATCATTCCTGCATTAACTGAATTGTCTCTGTTTAATTCCTCCAGGCAGGGTTTCCCTCACGATTGTAGTAGGCAATGTAGTAGGATTGATTTTACAAGGTACGTGAGGAAGAAACAGTGGGGTCTAAGTTAAACTGGCTTGTATATTAAAAACTTTTTACAAAACTCTAAATACTCTATCTTATTTATTCAACATTTTTGTCATTCTGTTTTTCATAGAAAACAAATTGCACATCAATATGCCGAAGAAAAAATTCCAAGGAGTGACTAGAATGTGTGAAGGATATTTTAGAGAAAATGAGAAAAAAAGCATCAGTAATATTCCTGTTGTTCTGACTCACTGAACTTGTACTCTGAGGTGGTGTGGGATGCTGGGGCTCTAGGAAAAAAGAGCTATGGTCTTTCAATACATTTTCAGGCAGAGAAACGCGTTTGACTAACTGTTGTAAGGGCAAGATTCAGTTAATTTTTAACATCTTTTTATGTGAAACCATCAGGTATAACAACACATGATGCCTTTACCACTGCTGGCAAGAAATTTAAATACAGAAACTATTCCAATCATGTACATACAAATACTGCCTTGCAGAAGAAACTCAAAACTGTATTTATTGTAGATGTGACTATTCACTAAGGAAGCTGATTTGTAACTGACTGAATTACTGATCAAAATGCAGGGAGAGAACTACAGGGCAATTGATAGCTAAAAAAGAGTAGACAATTTCAAAGATTATGTTGATTCTCACAAAACTGAGACTGGAATCTTCATTTCGTGTCATTTGCTTGCAGAGTAATTGGCTTTCCACTTTAGGTTTTAAACAAAACTCAGACTCGAGTTACAATTAAATGAGAGGATGCTTCTAAGAAAGACAGAATAGCCATCATCCAGAAAATTAACTTTTATGCAGAACCTGTATCTAGACAGTCTTGACATTGATCTAAGATCATCCAGGTTGAATGAGGAAAGGTAGATATTTACCTTAAGACCCATGACACCAGAAGCTCTAGGCTTGTAAGACTGAAACCACAGGGATACCAGTCTATGAACAAAAGCCCCACTTAGAGTTCTTCAAAGTTTGAGACTGTTTAGTTCCAAAAGGAAATGAATATTTTCCGACATATGAAAACTGTTACAGAAATTAAATTCTCCCTGGTTTCAATACGGTAACATTTATGCTAATAAAACTAAGAAGGCCCAAAGACCTGGCTGGGATCCATCACTGAAACTTAAGAAAACGTAACCTGTGGGTAGGCAGTAAAAAATGAACAATACAATATACAGGAAAAGTATGTTATCAGTGAGGATGGAAGGCACATTCCATTTGTGGGGTTGCACTGTTCCCAGAGCCTGTAAAATCAGCTTCATTTTGTAAACATCAGATACAGTAAGCACTTATTTTGTACAGACAGACAGGAGTTTCTAGAAAATGGCTTGTCAATCAAAAGAAAGACAGGTAGATAATGAAAATGACTGCAAGCTTTGTGCAGTGGAAGTATCTCATCAGAGACAATCAGAAGAGAAATTGGTCAGAATGCAATAGAATTGCAGCAGTGCTGGTGCTTTGCTTTGAGATGTTATCTTCCATCTAAGGAAAGCATTTTCCAAAAGGTGGGAGAACATCTGAGAAAATGAAGCGGTAGGATCTGATTTAGCCAAGGCCACATCATTAATCAAAGATTTAGGAGCAGAGATCCACATCTACAACCACCTGATCCACTTCCCAGATAATGTTTACTACATGTCTTGTTAAAAGCACTGTTTTTACATGACACTCTTATTTTTCTGTCACTAAGAGAGGCTAATTCTGCTCAAACCAGAGTATACCAGACTGTCAGTTATACTGAGAGGTGAGTGTTTTCCATACTGTTCTGCTTATATTTACTGTGTTGCATTCTGTGATGTAAAACTGTCTTTGTGCAAGCAGAATTCACATCCATCAGGAGTTTCTGCTTAGTCATTAGTTGTAGTATGTGCACATTCTATATTCCAGTCATTTGTGGGGGCCGCACAGGTGCATTTAGCTGCTGGAGGGGTCATTTGACACTCAGGATCTGCCTAGGCTTTAGCAGATTTGAACAAAGCTTGCACACACTAATACCATATTCAATGCAAGGCTTGCAAGTGATCTGCAGTGCCATGACTGGAAAAACTCATGTGTTACTGAATGGCTAAGCCCAGCACAGCAAGCAAAACTTGCTGCAACTCCAAGATGAACCTGACCTATATTCTGGGATCCTGGCTTCTTTCAGATTTCAGTTCAATTTAGCAGAATTCAATGGCTATGAAAGAGTACATGATCAGGACAGGAGAAAATAGGAAAGCCATTTAGAAACATGGGGTCTAGCTGGAATTCCACCTCAGGCCAGGGTCAAAATAGAGCCAAGATGCATCTTCGGGACACACTGCAATGAAAAACTGCTGACACCTTCAACTGCTTTCTCATTTCTAATCATCAGGCACCAGTTAGTGATGGTTTCACTGGGAATGCAGTGGCACCTGCAGCAGGTAAGTCCTTTATCTTGGACAAAGCATGTTACTTAGAGTAATTCTCAAATGCAAACACAAGAAATTCAATGGCAATACACAGAGTGATTATGAAAGGTCAGAATTGCCCTAGATGGTGCTTAAAATGAGCATTAAAGGTCAAAAAGGCACTGAAACACTATGCTTTTTTTTCTTTCATGTTAGAAAGCTGGCAATGCTCTCTTACCTCTGGGGTGCAGTATTGGACGGTTAAAGTAGATTGGAATCCTCTCACAACATAATAGAGCACAATAGATGCCACTTCCAAGTGTTACTAAGTTTGCATTAGTCATGTTTGACAGGATCTACTTTTTATTATTTTTAAAGTCTGTTTGGACAAGAAAACTGTAATACTGTTTAGAGTTTCTTAACTTGAAGCACTCAATTTTCCTGAAGTATGTACTAGGTTTACTATAGCCTGAGCACCTAGGGCTAAGTAAAGATACACACAGTAGACCATTAATTCATAAAAGGTGTCTGGACCCTAAATTATTATCTGTTTTTCCGTATGAGCAGTCCACCTGAATAGAAAACTTAATCAGAAAGGTACAGGACTTACTAGCTATAAATACAGACAAAATTCTGCCACATGAAAGAACACTTCTTCCCAAAAGTCAGGCTTGCAGTAGTTTGAGTCACGTCACCAGCAGGAATCGAGGCAAGTGCCACCAAGACAGATCACATGTTAGTAACAGAAAGATTGTGAGGATAGCAGGAAAGGAAAATTAGCAAACACTTAGAGCCCTATACAAATCTTGCATATTTATGGCTGCAAGTTTAGGAATTTCCCAGGCACTAAATCAACTGTTACCTAAACGGTGCTGGACTGAGGTAAGCTGTGCACAGCAGTTAGTACAACTGCTCAGGTGGCTCAAACTTGAGTTTATGTACCTCTCTGGACTATACTTCAAACTAGAAAACTACTTAGAAAAGTGACAATGAATAAACCAGGAGTACAAACACAGGGCCAGGTATAAAAAAGATCTCTGCTGCTTTTTCACTTAGGAACCTGGTTCTTAAAAACACATCTAATTTTGAAATCCTGTTCTTATAATAAATAATGCCTAAACTAGGAGACATTTCAGCTTCTTGTTTCAAAAGGGGTATTTTAAATCCAGAAAAATACTCTACTTGTAGCCCTAAAGATGAGTTAACTCACGTTTGAACTCCTTTGCTTGAAGGACCAGTTGGTGTTTAAGTCCCTTAGTATTGGTACCCCTCCCAATCTTTTCTTGTAATCTTGGTAGAATAGCCACATGTCCAAGGGGACTGCCTCTAAAGGCTATTTGAGTAAGAGTTTAAGAACTGCACTTTTAAGACTTTCCCATGTTGTCAGTTTAGCTTAATTAAACTTGGACAACCTGACTGTACCCATTCCTTCTTCTCAAATCTCTCCCCCAGTTTTAGCCTTAGAAGTTAATGATGCAGAATTGTGTCATCGTAACCTTGAATGACTTGACTGAAAAGGGAACTACAAAGACATGATGACATTTAGGCAAAGATATCTTTGTGTGGGATATGTCACATAGGTCTGCTCTACAGACATCTCTGTTCAGAACTTTACACAAAGAAAAGAGTGGAGGAATAGAAAAATTATCCACTGTTCTTTCTAAATCTATGCATTTTCTAGTAGCAGCTCTCTGACATAATATCTTTGAACTCTGCAGTGTGATGGCATATCTATCTGTTACTTTTCATCTGCATGTAACAGCAGCAAGCCTCCATGCTTGTGATTTCAGGTAGCGCTGCTCTCCACATGCCTGCAAGCCCAGAAGCTTTTATTATAAATGTTACGAGCACATTTACATTGATGCTATAAAGAACAAACAATCAGATTCCTCTGCTCTCAAGTAGTTTTGCAAACCTGTATTATTTAATATTTTAATGAGAAATTGTTGAGCTAAACTGAATCCCAGATTATGAGTTTTATAGAACTTAATATCTCAAAATCCAGCAGAGTGTTTCAAATATATTTTTTATTCCAAATGGAATAACAGTTTTTTAAAGAAGACATACAATCCCTGAAGGGTTTGCAACCCATGCACTGGATTTCTTTTTAAGTAAATATTTTCTCAGGAGTTAGGCTATATCCAAAACAGAACTAGCATCATACAGAAACTTCTTTCAGTTTTGATTTTCTAAGTAACATAGTCAAAGGATTATTCTGGTTTTAAAATTTAACCTGTGACTAAAATAGCTCTGAAGAGTCAACCACCAGCAACAAAGGTGAAAACCAGGGGAGTAGATGTAGCCAACATAACAGATCCTTTTGCTGGTCTGGAACACAGGGGAAAGTATGTGTGGTGCTCCTAACCAGCTTTCTTGCTTCCTTCTCCTTCTGCTATCTCAGTCTTTTCTCAGCTTAGCCCTTAAATAGTCCTTAGACAAACTCATCTTGAATACGGGCCTCAGGCTGTGACACAAACACAGTAATGAGCTTTTTGGTAAAGTCTCTACAGGGGGAACAAGACTCTCTAGCTTCCTCTCATAGACAGGTGATAGAAAAACTTCTTTGGTACCACAGCAAAGAGGTTTTTTTTGACAACTGAATTCTGAATATCCGAACTCTGCCTCTGAGCTATATGAACTTCTAGGCTACCTGAGCAGAAAGCAAGGCCACTACCTTGGAGAACTGCTGGACTCCTGCTACAAAACTGCTTTCATTGTTGAGCACTATAGAACAACCTGTTAATATCCATGAACCATTTGATTTATTTTACTTACCATTGAAATGCACACTCTAGTGGCCCCTTTAAGGTTTAAACATTCAGGTCAGCATCCTAAGAACCACTATAAAAACTTCCTAGCAACACCTCCTGTCGCTATAGTAATGTGTTTCGGGAACACTGAATGGGGGCCTGCCACTAAATAACAGGACAGCACTTTTTAGTAGTTGCAAGAGATTTCCTCTTCATAGCACAAAGGAAACACGTAGCTCTAACTTGGGAAAAAAAGAAAAAAAAAAAAAACAACTTCTGTAAAATGTAATAGAAAATTATATATAGTGTATAGGAGAATGAGAGCAAGGGAGAAAGCATGGAAGGGATTTGCCTGAGGCCCCAGAATTTCTAAGGTCAATGCTGCTTGAAGACTCATGTGATGTGTGGTAGCCCATGGCTGTTTTTTTAATAGATTTTGGATTTAGAACTCAGAAGAAAGAGAGGTTGATCTTGAATCAGGTTCAGCCACATGGCCAAGTGTGCTTACAGCATATGCTGATTTCAATGCTTGGATTTCTTACAGGCAGTTTCTCATTCAGAGTAATAAGATTTTGAAGCTACTACAAAGATGTTGCAAATGCTCCAGCTGCCCAACCTGTATATTTTCTCCCAGTTTTTGTATTGTACACTTAAGAACATTTTAATGACTGTTTTTCTACAGTGCCAACAAGAGCCATATGCCTTTTTAGTTACAAATGACAGTCTTAGTTTTCACCTGTGCTTGCTTAAATCCTACTGTGAAGAGGAAAGGTTGGAAGGAGAATGGAAATATGCTAAGTAACAAAAATTGACAATTAGATGTAGATTACAGTTAACACTCAGATGTTTTGACAACATCTACTGCACAAACAAAATTATGTGCTGGACTCCACAAGTTAACAGAGCTGAGAAGCAGCCTAAATACCAAACAGTATGAATTTGCATTTGAAGTTCAAAGTGTAGCCACAAAGACCCTTACTACACAAAGAAAGGCAGATAAATTCCAGCAATTTTACCTTTTTTTTTTTTTTCTCAGCAGATAAGTCAGAGAGATGTTATATAGGAGATCTCAGTCTTTCTTTGTTGGGTTTTTGTCATGAACAGATAGATCTCAGATAATGAACATGATGTCCAGTACTCTGAATAGCAATATTATATTAAAATTATGCAATGTTAAACACAGACAGTAGACACATATTTGCATTATTCCTTCCCATCAGTGTCATCCTGGGATGTCCTGTCTTACCATAATTTGTTTGTGCCATTGATCAGTCATTCGTAATGGAAATAATTCTGGTTTTCTAGTATACTGGAAAGTAACTGAAGTCTTATGCACATTTAAACAGGTTCTTTTAGACAATATGAGTGCCTAAATAAGTTATTCTAGATACTGTGAGTTCACATGATCCTAGTATGTTTTAAGACACAAGGAAAGTCTTATAAAAGTCCAGATATTGAACTTATAAATATCACAATGAATGATGCATTAGATTCATTCTCCCGGCACTGAGGTCCCTATTTGCACGACTGAAGCAGGAACTTCTCTACAGTTGGAAATATATCAAGCCTGGGTTTCACCACAGTGAAGGGACCAGAATAACACACTATTTCCAAAAGTTCCAGCAAAGAAGCACTTCAGCATATATCTTCTAGGCAGTAACCAAGTTCTACCTGCTCCCTGCCAGGGCACAGCTTTTGGCTATGTAATGTAATTGGAACTACCCACCCTTCACTGTTTAAATGGCACCTCTCCCTTAGCAAAGGATGTTCTCTCACTGGTGTTTTATTCCTTCCCTGACTGAAAAGACCCTGGTTACCCAGATTCCCTAATGCATTTTGATCCTGGCAGGTCTGTTAACTTCCCCACCTTCTCTGTCACTGATATGCAGTCCTGCTTTTCTTCCCTCCCAAATCTTTAGATGATAAGGCTGCCATGATACTGAACTATACTGATGACCCAGCACAGCTACTAAAGAATGTTGCTCTGTTTCATCAAGTGCAAACCAACTAAGAAAAGGCAGAGGCTGGAGAAATCAGAGCTTGTTATAAAAACACACTATCAAAGTTTAAAAAAAAAAAAAAAAAATCAACAGAAGAAATCTTATTTAGAGGAATGTAGCTAGTTCTCCAGGGTATAGATGTGAATTCACTTGGCTGGACTAGTATTTTAAACTAATTATCTAGTTATTTAGCAACATTGAAGCAAATATGCATTTACTGGTTGTAAGAGCAAGACCTTCAGAATTAGATTAGAATGAATTGGAAATAAGCCTCAGGAAAAAATGCCAGTGTCTTGCATTTCCTACTCCTACAGAAGAATCCTCAGAAAATGATGGCTTTGCACATTTTTTGACCAGCATTAGAGAGAAATAATTAGCTTTAGTTCTTTTGTAAACATATTGTTTACTTTTGTTCTCAACTCAAATTGTGCTTGCTGCTCTTACAACCATTTACACGCATAAAGACGTTAACTATAGAAATATTCTTCACAGTACATGCAGATAATAGAATCACAGAATCATTTTGGTTGGAAGAGACCCTCAAGATCAAGTCCAACCATCAATCTAACTCTGGCACTAAACCATGTCCCTAAGAAACTCATCTACTCATCTTTTAAACACCTCCAGGGATGGTGACTCCACCACTTCTCCGGGCAGACTGTTCCAATGTCTGACAAACATGCATTCATATTGTACAGATCAAATAGTGTGCATTTTTAAAGATTTAGTGACAGTATTGGGTTAGCAGTTGGACTTGATGATCTTGAGGGTCTTTTCCAACCTAAATGATTCTCTTGTTCTATGGGCAACAGCAAAATCATGATTCAGCTGTCATTGACTGGATAGCTTGTTACAGTTCAGAGGGCTTTTGTAAGTGATCCAATCATCTTCAGTACAACAGAAAAAACGTCTCCTGCTTAATTCTTATAGTGTGTCGGTAAACAACACTTCTATTGATTCACTGACTGCAATGGCTTCTGAGTAGTTCATGGCTTTCCAAGTTATTGATCTGCAAACAAAATGTCATCAAAGTGGACTTTGACAAAACTGACTGTAGCAAGTGCTGTTTATCAGCTTCAGAGTTATTAGTTTGCTAAGCAGGAGATTTTCTGGTTTTGCATATGTCACTCAGAGACCCTAATCATGCCATTAACTTTTGTTAGATTAGTTGATTTCTGTTTAAATTCTGCAAGAGCTTGAGAGGGTGGTCAATGCAGAAACAGGAGACGTGTTATCTCTTTTCTGCTTTACTGAATCTCACTCCGCTGACTCATCTCCATCCTCTGTACCTTCATTTGTGAACTAAGAACAAATATCTCAAGATTTTTAAGGCTAAAAGGATCATAACATTAAGCCCAGTGATTTGTGTTTGACTAAGCATATCTTCCACATAGCTAATTATGTAAGATAATTTTATTAATCATTTTCTAAGATCTATGGATTAAAAAAGCTATATAAGCGCTATTGTGATTACAGAAAAATCATAGAAAGAAACTGAAAGTCCTTACTGGTGTCATCTCTCTTAACTCACTAAATTTTTAGTTCCTCCAGAGTAAATTGTATATAGGTATAAAGTATATAGGATTTGGGTACTGAATGAGGTCTATGGCCAACACAGTAAAGCAAATATTAAAGAACTATGTTTATAATAAATTGAATTATTACAAACTGAATAGCAGATAGTAATTTTTCAGATATTCTCATCCTGCTCCATCAGATTCTCCAGAAAATTTGAAGATATTTTTCAAATAGCTAGTTTACTGTTAGTCTAGTATTAGTAAAAAACAAGATGTTTATTTTCACAGTTTCCTATTCTCAAATCTTTAATGAAAAAATGGTCCCCATTTTCTTCTAGAAGGTCTAAAGGTCAGTTTTATACCCAATTATATCGCATAGTGTATGAAGACAGGTCCATTTCCAAGCTTTGCTTCTGAAACTTTCTCCTGTGTGATTAATTTTACAGCGATAAATGTTGCATATAGCTATAATCCTAGCGAATTAGTTGCTGTTTATTTTCTTTTATGATGTGCTTTGAAAAAAGTTGATGGAATAGTCGTGCTCTAATAGGTTGTTTAGCATCTCTATGACATCTTTGAGATTAATTCATTTCATCATGTCTTTTGTTCAAAACTCGTTAAGATGCAGATTCTTCCACCCTTTATCATGAATGCTACTGAAGTCACATATCATAATAAAACAATGTTTAGTTGGAAGCGAACTAGAGGAACAGAAAGTTCATTCAAAGATTTTTCAGCTTGTATTGTAACTTCAGTAGTTTTTAATTGAGATGCCTGCATTTCTACAACAATTTTTTTTCAATCATTTTTTCTGCAGCAGGGAGAAAGAAAAAGAAAAACAAAACATTGAATTTAAAGCTATGTGTGTCTTTTATCTCCCAATTTTTTATACTTCAGATGTAACAAGCAAACTTACAGTTTGGCAGGATTTAAAGCATCTGTATCAGCTTCTAATGTTTTATGAGGATGTCTTCAGACTCTATCATAGGTGATAAATTTTCTTTCTACTATTTAAAATTTGAAGGTTTACAGCTAATCAGGTTACAGAATCATTTAGTAAACTCAAAATACATTAAAACCTAGAAATTAATCCTAGCAAGTACATTATATTACTGTTTATCTAACTTATGAAAAAGAAGAAAGAGAGAAAGAGAGAGAGAAAGAGAGAGAGAGAAAGAGAGAGAGAGAAAGAGAGAAAGAGAGACAGAGAGAAAGAGAGAAAGAGAGAAAGAAAGAAAGAAAGAGAGAGAGAAAGAGAGAGAAAGAAAGAAAGAAAGAAAGAAAGAAAGAAAGAAAGAAAGAAAGAAAGAAAGAAAGGAAGAAAGAAAGAAAGCTATTGAAATATATAAATAAAAGCTGATAAGCTTAAGCCGCTCCTCACAGCTTAATTATCTCAAGCTGAGACTGATGAAAGAGGATCTGAAAAATTCCAAAAAACAGCTCAAGCAATAAACACTGTGGAACACTTTGTAAATGATTCAAACAAACACTTAGTCAGTCCTGATCTCTGACTGCCTGTGCCTTCAGGGGCTGGATGGAATGTGTAGGTTCACTGTTTACCACCTGGAGGGGGGAGGAAATGTTGTATATCACTCATCAAAAGCGAACACTTCAAACAACCAAGCAACACTGCCAGACTCTTTGGCATTATCTATATACAGCAGCCAAGGCCTTCGTATAGTGTCACTGATTTCGGTGGAACTAAGCCAATTTACACTGAGGATTTGGTCTGATATGGCTAGAAAAGAAAAAAATGAGAAGTTCCCACTAGCCAGCCCTAGTTTATCTTCCCTGATCAGTATGGAAGAAAGGAATACATATTTATTTCCAATCTGTTTTTGTAACAGTATTGCCAAACAATCTGCAGAAGATGCTAGCAATCTGTGCATTTTGGTAAAATAATCTCATTCTAGCTACAGTGAAAGAGGTCAACACTGGTAGGAAAACCTAACAATTGTTGTTGTCTCCTGTCAGGTTTGAGAATATTTAGTTTGCACTGCAGCTCAGTGTGCCAAGGGTGTGTATTATTAGAAATGGCTCATTAGTTCTGTATTCCCACCTGTGAATCTCTGGTGGGCATTCCCAATCACAGTATTGTCCTCATTTAGTATGAGACCTTCAGCACCAAAGTGTTGTTTTCAGTAAATAATCATCAGAACCTGAGATTACTCCTACCCTTTACATCTGTGTCCATTTTCCCTAAGGGTATCAGATCTCTTATGCATGAAACATCTCCACCCTGAATACTCAAAAATGTTTGTAAAGCTAGCAGGCATGGCAAGCTCTCAATTGATCACTGATGAGATTGTTATCCCAAATCAAGTGTTAGGAATGAGGTTTCACAATGAAATAAAAATGTCTACATATCTCTTTAACTGTATTGTTTTCTTTTATGTTATACCTGCTGCTTTGTTTTGGTCCTTTTACCTTTGTGCTATAGACACTCTCTCTAGACCTCAACTCAGAAATTAAAAATACACGGTAGAAGCAGCCTAATCAATTTATTTTATACTACAGGTCAAGATAATTTATTTGCATTCATTTTTTCAGTGTTACTGAAGTGTTGTTCCAGCCTCTTTTCAGAGTTTCCTTTGTCTACTTTGAAATTCAGTGATTGCTCTCATATTGCCCCAAGTGCTTGGAAAAATCTCACTTCCCGTGTGGAAAAATTCTCCTCCTCTCTTTCAAAATACACATTAAATCTTACTTCTCTTTTCCTCAGAGTGGTAGGAAAAGAACCATTTCTATTCTGCTTTGCAAAAGGCAACTAGCTTTTAGGAGATAAGAAACTGTAATTATTTCCATACAAACCTGAGTCGTCAGAAGAACTGTATTGTTCTTAGTTTCACACCTGGTAGTTAGAAGGAGTCATAGTAAGGATATTAGAATGGGTGAAAATATTTCTTTGCTGTCCTACATATGTCTTAATCTTTAAGTCTTCCTCCGCATAGCCTGTGGAAGTGCAGAGTATCTCCAGTCACAAAAGTAAACACACACTGGTGCCTCTTTGAAAGTCTACAGTTTCTGTTATTATTCTTCTCTTCACCCAGGCATACCTCTTTGTTTCAAGTCTGCAGGAAACATAACACTTAACCTAATGAAAGGATTCTGTATTGCATCTCCTGTTTCAAAGTGGAAGGCTACAGTGGTGCTTTAGTTTCAGGACCCACAGCTAGTTTCTCTCAGGCAGGCTAACAGCATTCTTTCCATCTGGAGCCTTCGAAGTTTAATAATTTCTAAATCTCATATAATTTCCAGTAGGCCTCGATGTATCTCAATGCATATTTTTTACTCCTCTGTTTACAATACAAATACACACAAAGTTTCAGTAAATGTATTAGTAAGATGTTAAATAGGAAGAAAAAAGGCGAAGCAAAGTAAGAAGGAACAGAGTAGAAGAAAATAAGAGGAGAAAACTCTTTAGTTATGAATGTAAGACAAAAGCAGTAAACATCTATAATTAAGTTATTCTTCCATTAATTTGTAGTCTATACAATGTTTTGTCATATAAAGTAGTTTCACTTAATGTTGTGATCTCTTCTTCCAGGCTTTTTTCTCATTTTCAGTATTTTAATATTTTCCACTCATAATGCTGATAGCTATCCATGCTGGATAGCGACATGACATCAATTACACTGGTTCTAAATGTAAAACAACCTCCCTTTTTCTTCTCGAGCCCTCACTTCATTCTTCAATTTCTTGCTGCAGGAATCTCTTGATCTCTTTTCTAACAACGTAAGAGTCTTCACAGAATCTCCCTTCTGACTGCTCTGTTTATAACACAGGCCTTAATCCAGCACAGTGAAAATAAATACAGTCTATCATGAATAAGTCAAAGCACATGGAGTCAAATATGTACGCTGGTTTTCACTGAATCAGCCCTCGCAGTATTGTCTCAATATCCAGACATCATTGCAGAGATGTTTATATTCTTCTTCAAAATTCAAATACAAAAACTGCACATGACTGTTGTTGTGAAAATCTGACCCTAATTTCACAGGCATATTTCAAAGTTCAGTTTATCAGATTTCCATTAAAAGATGTGATACTTACTACTAGTAGTGTCATTTTGCAAGTATTTTGTTTCTCCAAAATTTCTAGTTCTCAATTCTTCACTGAGGTAATAAAAGAGAGGAGTTAAAATACGAAAATTACTTTCATTTTTAGAACTCACAAAAATTAGCAGATTGAAAGAACTAACAGATTTTTCCTGTTGCTCCTAAATATTTTCTTTTCAACTATATAGTCTAATTACATGTCTGACAGATGCATTCAATGATCTAAAGTCCATATTCTCCTGTTCAGGCTTCAATCAAATAAGGAGATCTTTCTTATGCTAGTAATGAATTAAGAATTATGCTGACAAACAATGTCAGTTCTACACATTTACTAATTCTTTGTTAGCATAGTTCAAATGTTGAGATAGTCCCAATACAACACTGAGAGTTAATCTGTTAAACATAATTTACAGTGCAGTGGAGATCTGTATCATTCCACTGGAAAGAGCAGGAATGCCAAGGAGCCCTTTCCACCTCCATCTGTTAAAAGGCTGCAATTCTACTTGGCACCTTCATGAGCAACCCAAGGCAAGGAGAACTCCTGAGCCATTCCTTCCCATTCTCGTGTGTAAAAGAGAACATAATTCCAAGGAAGAACCTGAAGATTTGTTCCATAAGAAAGATAATTTGCCTTTATTACAACTAGAAGAAAGAAACAACTTTCAGTTGGTTTTGACTCTCAATAAAATTATTAACTAGATCAAAATTTAAAATAATATCAATTTTGTATTTGCAATTAAATAACAAATAGAATAAAATGTTAGAAATTCCTTTAAAAAAATCTTATCTTTTCCTAAAACCATATGTAGTTTTGCTCTGATAATCAGAAGAAAAAGATATATATATATACCGTCTGGAAAAAAGCATGTCACCTAAGACCCAAGAGAAGCTTGAAACTGTACAGAGGAAGCTTTATCTATGAATACTGAGTATTAATCTTAGATCTAATCCTACAGAATAGCCCATTAGTATCAAGCAGAATGTTTAAATACTTTCCAATTTCCCTCTTACAAGGATTATCTATCAAGATAACATTTTATCTCTTTCATTATTCACTCTGGTGATGATGCTGCCTTCCTCTCCTATCACAAATGACCTGCAAATATCCGCGCTGGTCAGTGGTGATCAACAGTATGTCATATCATTGTGTGCAGATGGCAGCAGTGTCTGAAAGCAGAAATTTCATTGCAAAATCTCCTGAGAACAGCATATTAAAAAGTTGCCTTTGTGGAGGGCTGATGTGGATGTTGTAGGCCACTTACCATTTAAATAAATGTTGACATACTTAGAGGTCCAGTTCTGGGCCCCTCAGTTCAAGAAGGACAGGGAACTGCTGGAGAGAGTCCAGCGTAGGGCAACAAAGATGATGGTGGAGGGTGGAGCATCTCCCTTATGAGGAAAGGCTGAGGGAGCTGGGTCTCTTTAGTTTGGAGGAGACTGAGGGATGACCAAGTTAATGTTTACAAATACATAAAGGGTGAGTGTCACGAGGATGGAGCCAGGCTCTTCTCAGTGACAACCAATGATAGGACAAGGGGTAATGGGTTCAAATTGGAACACAAGAGGTTCCACTTAAATTTGAGAAGAAACTTCTTCTCAATGAGGGTGACAGACACTGGAACAGGCTGCCCAGGGAGGTTGTGGAGTCTCCTTCTCTGGAGACATTCAAAACATTGGGTTTGCCTCTGCTGTGCCTGGTTTTCTCCCCTTCTGCATTAAAATCAGGTTTAAAGCCCTCCAATGATCCATGCTAACTCCTGCTCAAGGATCCCTTTCCCCCTTTAAAACAAGTGCATCCCATTTGTCACCAGCAGGCCAGGTGTCATGGAAACCAATTCATGATCAAAAAACTCAAAATTCTGCTGGCAACCCCAGTCCTGCAGCCAGGTATTTCATATGTAACAATCAATTATATAATGGAATTATCATTTTCTGAAACGTAGATGGTGCCTTACACAAATGTAATGGGACTCCTAATGGCCACAGATCCAAGAAGCCACTTGAAAATCTAACAACTGTCAGTTTTCCTGTTTCAGCTATTTTTTTCCATTTTACACAGTGCTCTGCAAACATAAACAATTAGACAATGTTACAAAAAGAACTTCCATTCTGCATATGATTACATAGATTAAGATTATAGGATGAGTTTCAAAATAGATTCAGAGTACACTGCTGATGTTAATTTTTAAAACAGCATTTCTTCCAGTGTTCATCTTCCTCACCTCATTCATCTCTACCTGTAAAGCCTGTCCAAGGAATTTTGAGGGGAACTCTTATTTTAGCAAATAAAGGATGAATTAACTGAAAGAAGTTAATAGGTATTGTGAAACTTTTATAATCTCTCATTTTTCACATATACAATGCATTTCATCTTTCTCCTGTGCCTTTGTTACTCAGCATGTCTCAGGCTAACCACAATCAGTCCTGTCTGGCATTTGCTCCTCTTCATTGATAAGTTATTTTCTTTCACACCTAGCAGAGCATTACACAGCCCACAATTGTCATCAGGTTCACCACATATCAAGAACTCACTGATATTTATTTTCACCCTGAAAGACCCAGACAACTGTGCCTTGCTGTTCAGGCAATGCTAAAGGAAAGTCACATAAACGGAAAGACAGCAAAGAGAAGTGCAGTCTTTGTGTGGTTTGTGGGGATGGGGAGGGGAAGGCTGTTGTTGTTTTTTGTTTGATTGGTTTTGGTTTGGTTTGGTTTTGTTGTATTTATTTGTTGTTGCTGCTGTTTTTTCAATACATCTGATGCTGCCAAAACTTTTTGCTTGCATGCATAGCTGAATATCTCTCCCTGAGCAAATTTCATAATGTAATACAGATATTTAAGGACCTTACTTCAGCCTATCATAATTCTGAGCTTATCTGGCTTTATCATAATGATTGTCCAGTAACCTACCAGCGTATTTTTTTAATAGCAAGTTCACTATCTTGGGAAACATGGAAGTGTTTTCATTTCTTGCTGCTGCACGAAACTCAAGTAATTCATTTCTTAGTGCTATGTAAAAGTCATGTAATTCATAATTCTTTCTATATCCTATTGGAATCCTTACCAATAGAAGATATCATGTATAATGTATCCTGGTTTAGTAAATTCATCCAGTCCTTAAAGCTTATTTTTTTGCATCCTGTACAGGGCAACTAGTCAAGTTCTACATCTGTTGGATAATACTGGGATAATACTGTATGCTTCAACTTACTGTCCAAGCTTTTCTACTCAAAGGTGTGGTATTACTGCACAGAAGTAAATTCAAATCCCTTTGAGATGCAGGTGTCTTTGTGTAACTGTTTAAAACAACCCTTTTCATCCTGGGCAACTGTAATCTTCTCCCCTCCACTAATATTTTGTGGTTGGGCACCTGTCTAGAAATGCAGCCTAATACTTTATGTATGTCTTGATCACCTTCTCATTGTTCCCACCTCTGCAACATTTTCTTTGTCGTGGCACAAGTGCTTTCCCAGTCACAAAGCAAAGCAGCTGGCGAAACTAGCACAACCAAAAGGCAATTTCAGTTCACAGGCTGATGGGGTTACCTGACTGCGCAAACACCTGTGCTAGGATGGACAAAGGGCTGATAGCAGCAGTGAACCACTCTGTTTTGGCAATGCTAGTTTATACTAATTAATCTACTTCAGTTTCAATTAGTTTATTTCTGGAGTCACAAATGACTTTTCAGTCAAACTTTGCACATCTATCAAGAAATCCAACCAAGACTTTGATGCTGTAGGCTTATCACAGATTTGTCCTATTGCTCAGTAAAAGTGATTCTGTAGTTCTTGAAAAACTGTGGAGAAAAGTAGGCAATTTTATGTATTTGTTCCTTTTATTAAAAGAAGGACTGGACAACCCTCTTGACTGACAGCACTAATTTGTGTTTTCATCTCTTTATTTCTTAATGAAAAATGTTGGTTCCTGTATCCAATCATCTTTCTTTCATTTTCTATTATAATTAGATTTACTCCTCATTTTTATAGCTTCCAGAATTTTACTTGTGAAACAGAATTTTTACTATCCTTGCAAGTACTTTGTTTCCAAATTCATGTCCATATTTCCCATACATTATATTTTTACATAAATACTTAAGTCTCACAGCAGACTTCATTCAATTTATAAGATTTCATCCTCTTCAGCATTTCAGAAAGACAGTTTTCAATTCATTCTGTCCATATGCTTTTCTATTTTCAGAAACTTTTTTCTTTCAAAACTCTTAAGGGTTTTATAATATCAAGTAATTTAATTATTGTAAGAGAGGTCAACAGCTACCTTCTCTCTGAGGCTATTGCTACTCATGTTTGTTTCTACCATTTCACTGAGAATCATGAGCAGCTAACACCCCTGAGTACAGGGAAGCTTTTGTCCACTGTAGCACATCACGTATGAGGGCACCTTAGGCATGTCCAGGTTTGACAATAAATATTGTTAATTCCAACAACCATATTGAAATATTGTGTCAAGTTCTGGGCCCCTCAGTTCAAGAAGGACAGGGAACTGCTGGAGAGAGTCCAGCGTAGGGCAACAAAGATGATTAAGGGAGTGGAGCACCTCCCTTATGAGGAAAGGCTGAGGGAGCTGGGTCTCTTTAGCTTGGAGAAGAGGAGACTGAGGGATGACCAAGTTAATGTTTACAAATACATAAAGGGTGAGTGTCACAAGGATGGAGCCAGGCTCTTCTCAGTGACAACCAATGATAGGACAAGGGGTAATGGGTTCAAATTGGAACACAAGAGGTTCCACTTAAATTTGAGAAGAAACTTATTCTCAATGAGGGTGACAGACACTGGAACAGGCTGCCCAGGGGGGTTGTGGAGTCTCCTACTCTGGAGACATTCAAATCCCGCCTGGACATTTTCCTGTGTAACCTCATCCAGGTGTTCCTGCTCCAGCAGGGGGATTGGACTAGACGATCTTTTGAGGTCCCTTCCAATCCCAAACATTCTGTGATTCTGTGATATTCTCTACACTGCTGCTTCAGCATTTAGCTCTAAGATTTACAGCAACAGACATAAGGGTCTATGTTTCACCAGCTAGAGCTGGTTCTCCATATACTGTTGGAAAACTTGTCTCTCTTTCCTCTATCTCATAATGGATGTGGTATCATCTCATCTATATATTTAGCTGAAAAAAATAGCTTCTAACTTCTTGTGTGAGACCTCCTCTGCAAGGTACCACACTGCATCTTTACTGCACCCTTGCTGCATCTTTACAGCTTAGCTATGAATGTTGAACAGATTGAAAACTTTCTGCTACTTGCTCTTCTGGAAAACAGATTTAATAGTTGAGACCACTGGACTGTGGCAGGTGATTTGACATAAATTCCCTATTTAGGCTGGACTTAGAGTAGTGTGCTCTAATCTTGGACTGTCTTGAATAGTCTGCTGCATAACATGGTTGTCAGGATCCTCTCTTTAATAGGATTACATTCGGGATCCATAAGTGACATTTAAGAAAACACATTAAATCTAGGCTCCTCACAGATCAGAGACTTGCTCTAGACTAGCCAATCACTCTGACAGTGAAAAAGTCAACAAAGTGAACTCTGGTGGTTTAGCGACAAGGGCCCTTCTCTTATTTCCTTGTTTGCCTTGATGACAGCTACTTATGACAGACATCCTGTCACAAAAGCACAGGGCTTTGGACCATCAAGGTCACGTTCAGCTCCTTGCTGAATATCTCATATGGTTTATCATAGAATTGGTGGGCAAGTTGAGTTCTTGTCTTCTTTGTAGAAACAATACAGCCTTGAGTTTCCTGAATTTTATATTTGTCATTTTACATGAGGATCCCCAGCTTCAACCCAGTATCTTCATATTTTTGCCTATGAGCTTTCCCCGCAGTCAGAGACCTACATCTAGGAACAGTCCAGACAAACATTAATCACACATTAGGTGTCATAGCTTGTACTACTTTGTGCCAGCACTATAGCTCCTTCCAGATGAGAAGAACCTTAGAACCTTAACAAGAAACTCTCACAAGTATTACAGATTCCACTCTGAGTGACACACTCAAGGCCTTGCAGATACAGGAATGGTCCTCCAAAACAGGGTTAGTTCTTTCCTGAGATGCCCATTCATCTTTTCTTTGTGGTGTACTTAACTGGCAGAATGCCTTCCTTGGTAAGAGAGGAAACTCTGACACACCTTTTTCCACTGCACTGCCAGCTTCTGCTCTGATAGTACGAGTATCAACAAATGCCTTAGCAACTAAAACTGCAGGTTGTCTAGAGTGTACTGATTACACTAGACTGTAACTGAATCAATGTCTGAAAATCTTAGTCTAAAATCCAAGTACAGATATCTTCAGTAGGATTTCTGTAGGAGTATGATAATATTATTTTTTTAGTAATATTTTGCCTGAATTTAAGCATAGGGCCTTACTGCAAAAGGGGAAGTGGGAGGGAGAAACAAAATGTCTTGTATATAGCACATGCAGAATGATGAAAAACGTATAAATGTAACAATAAATGACAAAGAGTACAATTACCTAACAGATACCTTCATTAATCTCTAATATTGGTGAACTAGTTCCAAATACAGAAAAATCAGTAATTCATGGGAAGAGATCTACCATGCAAACTGTCTTAGAATGCCAGGAAGTTTCCTGTGTTCCCTTAGTAAACCATGTTTTCTTGGAGAATGATAATAAAGACTGTCTCTGGTAATAATTTTTATAAGCTCTCAAATAACTTACAGTATACTATCTAAAAGCAGATTGCCTTTTTACAGCATGACTTCTGAGCAAAGAAAAATTATTGGCTTTTTGATAGCATAGGCATTCACTAAAGGGACAATCCTGTCCAAGTAGGCTGTCATTTTATGACCTTCTTCTCTCCCCAACATAAATGTCATTCTTTGAAAAAAACAGTGACATAATATGAAGCGTATTTTAATCACACCATCTAAAGACAAGGAAGAGTAAATCACTTTAAAACCACCTGCAAAGTGTTTTTGCTACTCCATAACAAAAAAGAGTAATTAGCAATAAAATAGGATAGTGGCATTTTGACAGACTAATGGAGTGCATGGGACTTGTGGAATGTATCTCCCATTGGAATGCATGACAAAGACAGAATCTTTCGAAGTTTTTACAGGGAAATGCAATGATAAATTGGTTAGTTATTCAAATTTGTCATATAACAACTTTGAAACTGCCTTTGTGCCCAGTTCATAAGTATTCTTTGAAAGAGATTTCTTTTGTACTTGTACAAGTCTCAGAGACCCATAAGTGAACAGATTCCTGTTCAGTTGTACCAATTCACATCAATAACCTCCTAAGGTGACTGAAGCTTCAGAACTGAAAATGGCTGGGTACATCTCAGGGACATCTACAGAAAAATGACAGCTCTACAGAGACTACAACCACAGTCCAGGCATTAAAGAAATGGTGATGCCATTTTAAAAGTATGATTATAAATTCAATGTTATTAATAATATATTCTTTCATACCTTTACTGAGCTCTGCTTTTGAAAGGCAGGTTGCTCACTACTATTTCTACTACTAGAATGCTGCCATGAAACTTCATTTCCCTAGTGGCTAGAAACCTTGGAATTTACTCGTATTTATTAATAGTTCCTTTTCCTTAAGTACAGGAGGCCAGTCTTGCTTAGACTGGCCTAGATCATGGCTCATAAGTGCCTTTTATTTGTATAGTAATTATTGCTATAGGCAATGCTTTATCTGATCCATGGCAGGCTATTATCTTTTTCATGGGTGCAATACACAGTCATCTTATAACCAACTTCTACATCACTCTTCTTTATCATCTCAGACCAGTGAACCTAAGAATTTTACCAAACATTTTTGCTGTTAAATTTGTAAGCAAGTGCTGTCAGCACTCTCTGTAGTTGTTGTAACATTATCATACATGGGAATATTAAACAGAACAATCCAAGAAAACAAACAAACAAAAAAACAAGATCACTCGTCATTTAAGAACTTTACCTTTTAATTGTCTATATGACACAAACAATATTCTTTAGTCTCCAAACACCATGGTGGTAGTGTAGTTATTTTAGTGTTAACTTTATACTGCATTTCAAAGGTACTGTTGAGGTAGCCTCATTCCAGAGCAACACAATATGCTGTAGATGAGCTTCCTGGAAAGTTTCAGATTAATTGACAAGGGATTTCACAAAAAAAAAAAAAAAAAAAAAAAAAAGAAGTATGTAAAAAGTGAACAGTTTTTTGCTTCTCCCAAAGCCTTACTTCAGCAAGTCATCTACACTTACGAAAGGTATCCCATTTTACTTGTCTGTCTTCTTTGGGAAAAAAAAAGTGCCCTAGTCCAGGCAATTAATTCTGGAAATATTTGCTATAATTTATTTTAAATGTCTTAAAAATATGTAAGCTATCTGTTAAGTTTAGAGTATTTGTTGCTTCTGTGGACAAGATGTGTCTTCTTGTCCAATTACAATAAATCTACAAGGATCATCAACAGGATTTATAAACACAGAAGTGATGTTGAACAAATCCCTTAACTCCAAAATACAAGAGTGCTACAGAGCAACAAACAATGAAGTGCAGTTACACTACAGATCCAAATCAGACTGACTGCATTTAAAAACATCCACAGAAACATAAGTGAGAAATATTAGTCATGTTTTATAAGAGTGAAATATTCATTCAATTCAAATTAATGCAAAGCTCTTTTCAGAATACAGGTAAGTTGGCCTTCCTCACAACTTTATCACCTATACATCAATTTTATAACACTGTTTTCTTGCTTAAGGTTACATACCAGGCATTTTTTCTGGAAATGTCTTTAGAAGAATTATAAAAGCTCTGTGAGAAATCTGAAAGGGAATTGATTTAGGAATTTGTAGCTGTCCCAATCTACAAGAAGGGCAACAGGGATGACCACAGTAACTACAGGCCTGTCAGCCTCACTTCTGTGCCTGACAAAATCATGGAGAAGATTATTCTGAGAGTTATTAAAAACATGCAGCCATTGGTCCCAGCCAGCACAGGCTCATGAGGGGAAAGTCTTGCCTGACCAGCTTAATTTCATTCTATGACAGGGTTACCCACCTAATTGACCAAGGGAAGCCTGTCGATGTGATCTTTTTGGATTTCAGAAAAGCCTTTGATACTGTCTCTCACAGTATCCTCCTGGACAAGACATCCAGCACACAGAGGGATAAACACACAGTGCAGTGGGTGAGCAATTGGCCCAAAGGTTGGGCTCAAAAGGTTCTGGTAATCAGAGTTATGTTGGCCTGGTGACCAGTCACTAGCAGGGTTCTACAGGGATCCATCTTAGGGCCAGCACTCTTCAATGTCTTCATAAATTACTTTGACACAGGACTTGAGGGAATACTAAGTAAGTTTGCTGACGACACAAAACTGGGGAAGCTGTCAACACTTTTGAGGGCAGAGAGGCCCTGCAGAGGGATCTGGACAATTTGGAGAACTGGGCAATCACCAACCGCATGAAGTTCAAAGAGGGCAAATGCTGGATTTTGCACCCGGGACATGGCAACCCTGGTTGTACATACAGACTGGGGGGACGAGATGCTGGAAAGTTCTGGAGGTTCTGGTCAACGGCAAGTTGACCATAAGCCAACAGTGTGTCCTGGCAGCCAAGAGGGCAACCGTGTCCTGGGTGCATCCAGCACAGCATTGCCAGCCGGGCAGGGAGGTGATTGTCCCGCTCTGCTCTGCACTGGTGCGGCCTCACCTGGAGCACTGTGTGCAGGTCTGGGCAACACAGGATAAAACGACATAAAGCTACTGGAGAGTGTCCAGAAGAGGGCTAGGAAGTTGGTGAAGGGTTTGGAGGGGAAGCCGTATGAGGAGTGGCTAAAGTCACTTGGTTTGTTCAGCTTGGAGAAGACTAAGAGGAGACCTCATCACAGCTACAGTTTCCTCACAAGGGGATCAGTAAGGGCAGGTGCTGAACTCTTTAGTGACCAATGACAGAACCTGAGGTAATGGCAGGAAGATGTGGCAGGGGAGGTTTAGGTTGGACATTGGGAAAAGGTTCTTTCCCCAGAGGCTGGTGGAGCACTGGAACAGGCTCCCCAGGGAGGTGTCACAGCCCCAAGCCTGACAGTGTTCAAGAAGAGACTGGGCAACGTCCTCAGGCACATGGTTTAGCAGATTTTATGTTTTATATGCTGCTACATGGTGAATCAACTAACTCATTAAATACAAAAGCTACTAAGATAAGCATATAATTCTTCAGCAGCCAATCATAAAGTATATGTTTTAGTTTTTTCTGACAGCTTGCCTATTGATTAGCAGAACTGCTCAGATTAAATGATGTCTCTCCTCTGCAGCAAAAAGTATAAAGGCAAAGCATTTCAGCCAGTCTCCTTAAGAGCAATGTTCCCTCTCAAAATCTTAATGCTTCATCATCCCAATTATTTTCCGAAAGAATAACAGATATTGAGAAGTTACAGTATTCTTTTCATGGCTAAGACTGACACCAGATTACTCTTCTGCCACTTTGGTTTAGTAGTATTGTAACATGCACTGGTATTTTTCCTCTGCCTAGAAATTACAAGATGTACACTGAATATAAAGTAGAGTCTCCCTTTGAAACAGAATTGTCATACTTCTTAAATGCAAAACATCAGAAAATGATATAACTAAAGCATTTTTATTTTCGTTCAAATTTCTTTGACCCTAGATCAAAGATAACTTTTTACTGGTTTGTCATACTTTCTGTAAGTTTCATTTCTTTGTAAATGCATGTTGCAGTTACATATAAAAAAAAATCTACAAATGAATTTTGTTGTTCAAAATTTATTGAATCAGCTCTGCTTCTATTGCTATCAGCAATTATTTTGCCATTGGTTTTACAGTATATATATTTACATTATGTGTGATAATGTAGACGTGGTACCTTCTCTTTAAATCTCTTCAGCAATTTCCACTTAAGGCAGATTACATGACCTTTGCAGCCATAATCAGGAGTTTCAACACTGAAATGTACCTAATCTTCTCTGATTAAAAATCCAATGCTCTGTTCTGGTGACAGGATTTATTGTGTTCCATATTTCAGCATATGAGTGTCTCATGATAATTTCTTCTTTCCATTCTCAAAGTGATGATCTTTTTACTGCCTGCCTCACTAAATAAAATAAATGCTTATTAACTGCCTTCTAAATTTTCATACAGCTGATACATAGAATTATTTTATTCTTGATAATTATTTCCTTCACTGAATTACAGGCTCAGCTACAGAATTTTCAGAAACATCGTAATTTGCTGATTTGTATTGAAGATTTTTATAGCTGTAAATATAAACAGAAAACTAACCTATTTCTCAACACTAGTTCAAAGGACTAAGGTATTTAGAACATATTAATTCTGCCTATAAAGAATTTTGAATGTCACCTTCTTGGTTTATGGAATAAAGATAGTGAACACAGTGCAATATGTAGTAAGATTTATAATAAAATTATATCAAGTTAAAACTTCATACCTTACTTGTCTTAGAAGAACTTCAAAAAGAACCGTCCTACTATATTAGAAGAGCTCTCACTCAAAATACATAATGATCTATAAAATTCTACTAGAATAAATATCCAGTTAAGAGTATGCAAATCTGCAAATCTTCAGTGGAGTTAAACACAAAGCCATGTTCATAATCAACAAGCACACTGGTATCCTAAATGTTGTCTTGGGGCCTCTAACTCACATCATTGAAGTTCATGGAGCTTTAGTCATTCTGGTTAGAATGAGCAGGATCAGAAGCTGCCACAGAATTTTAGCTCAAAGACACTGGTCTGTCATGATATTTAGCTGAAGCTCATTAAGTCCTTTGAAATTTTTGACAGAAGTGTGTTAACAGTGGGAAAGCTGGGTAATCAGGGAATATACCTAAACTTCCAGACCAAAAACTGACTTTTTAATTTTAGTGATGCAAAACCAAATTTAAATGAAGATAAACATGATTTTTATTTTTCTTGTTCAGAAACAATTTTTGCTTTTCCCAGCCCTTAACTGAAAGTGCCTCTCATATGTGTTAGTCTTAATTAACTCAGTCTCCAATGTTATCCTGCTGTAACTGTAAGAATGGAGATCACTGTTTCATTATGGTTGCATACAGTGTTTCCCAGTGTGAGAGGGTAGGAAGGAATGGGACTGATCTCCAACAAAACCAGTAAGCAGCAACTCCACAGAGAACTTGAAACTGCTATGTAGAGGTGAAGTGTTGCAGGTGATGTTACTTCACCCTTACTTTTGAGTCTTTCCCCAAATAAGTGATTAACAGAAGAAAGGGATTCTTCTTTCAGCTTGTATTTGAAAAATCATATTTTCTTTGCTATTGTCTTTAAAAATAAAATGCCATTTCTCTTTTCAGAAGGAGGACCTGAAGAAATTCATTTCTCAGAAAAAGATAGTAGAAAAAAACCTAATCCTTTCAAACAACAAAAAATAAAAATTTCTTTGCAGTAAACTCCTTCTAAAATATAATAAAACAACTACAGTAAAATTACATTACTCATAGAGAGAAACAGAAGAGACAAAGGAAATATCAGAGCTTCATTAGCCAATGCTTTTGCATCAGACAGTATCAGAGCTGACAGTCAATGTCAATTTTTTTTAAACACAACACACAAAAAACCCTCATTTTTTTGAATGTACGATGTAATCTTTCTACATGTCCAAGCATTGAATTTTGATTTGTAATACAATATGGTCTTGACCCACTCCCTGCTGTTTTTTAATATTCATAGTATGTATGATATTATGAAACAAAAAGGAAAGGCCAAAGATAAACAGAAGGCCCTAAGGTGAGATCCAAAGATCTGGTTTCCTGAGGGGACAAAGCACTGTCACTAGTGATCTCTTTTCTCACATGTGCAAGAATCATTGAGAAGAGGGTAAGATCAGAGCAGCTGAGGGAATCAAAATAAGAGATGGATACAAGAAGTGGACTGAGGGAGGGGTTTGTTATATAGATTCAAAAAATTCATACGCTACCAATTTACAAGAGGATTAAATAGACTAATTCAGTCAGTCTCCCCAAGTAGCTAAATACTTTGTTTCCCAAAATTTAGGAAGGGCTTTTTAAAGCATTGTTTTAAAGGAAGAACTGCAAGGTGGACAGTAGAAAATAGTCATGGAATTAATGAGGACTGCAGCAGAAGTGAAGGCAATATGAATCCAAAGATTTACATTGTAGTCCAGAGGATAGATAAATAAATAAATGGACACAATGGAGATGCTGAATGACAAAACTTTTAAGGGACTTGATGTTTCAAAACTATCATTAATATATGGTCACAGATGAGGGAAACCAGGGATATAAGAGATCAGAACCTTAATTTCTGAAGTGCTTATTAGAAAACCCCATAAAATAGCAACCAGAAAAGGCAAAAGGAATTAAACAAAGATAAGCTGTGCTTAACGGTTATGTACAAAGGCACATACTTAGATCTCTCTTCTGAAATATGTAAATATCAAGTGAATCACCCATTACTGCAAGCAAGAATTTACATACTTTTATAAATCAGTGGGAATTAAAAAGATACATTTTCACTCTTAGTTTTTTAGCTTTGTCACAAGATTACATGAGAAGTTACATTAGGTCAAGTTCACCAGCCTTTGAATTGAAGACTATCAGGAATATATCTGCTGCAGATAATGTTTATATTTCTTTTAACAGTGCTGTTTCATTTGCACCTTGTTATTAAGAACAGAATGACACCTTCTTTTTGTAACTTCATCAGATTGTATCCTGAGTAGTAAAATCAATTCTACCAAAATTCTTCCTGCAGTTTTTGATGTGTGTTACAACCATCTTCATTCTCATATTAAAGATACCTAAGGAGCATGACTTCATTTTCTTACATTGTCTCATTTCACCCCAAAGGTGACCACATTCATGGCTGCTGAACTTAGTCCTGTCTATTCATAAAAAGGAAAGTATTTTCTAGTTTAGATGTGTTAAATAAAAGTTGTATATTGTTATAAATGCACCTCTCAGCTGCCATAGACTGACAGATTTGATGGCTGGCAGGAGAATCACAGGTTAAATTGTTACTATAACAATGCACGGAATGCTCCTGCAATCAAGGCTGGGTTGACTTTCTATTTTAAAGTCCACAATGCAGTCTGCAATATTCCAACACACTAAAACAGCCTGGGGCTTTGTGAATAATATGCTATTAGTAAAGATTAATATTTCTTTTTTCTCTTCTAAAAACAGCATATAGATTTATGCTTCTTCCTTCTGAGTTGAAAATAATATTTTCCTGTTTTGAATTTAGATCTAAGAAGTAACATTTTCAAGCAGCTAATAGATGGAGCCATTTCCCCATGTTTAAAAAATCATACTATTCATACACTTGGAAAAAAATATAAATAGTAATTACTTTGCATAACCTCATTTGTCATTGCATCAGTTCCATGATTTATCTTCAAGGGATTTTGTTTCCCATCCCACAATCCCAAGGACACCAGTGCAGGTGTACTGAGATGACAGTACAATAACAGAAGGAAAACATGCTGCCTTCATTTCTATAGTACCTTTCCTGCCAAAATGACTTCAAAGCACTTTAAAAAACACAGTCATCAAAAACAGAAGTTTGTTTTCTACATTAAAATACAGTACTTTAAATGGTTGTCCTTTGGCTTAATATATATTGGTGGAATTTATATTTCAAATGTGATGTAACAACAAAAGTAGTGACATTTTACAGTGTAAATTAATTCACCTTTCATGAGTTACAAATTTGTCAGTATATGCCTATGGAACACAAAGAATTTGGGACCTGAAATAATTTCCTCCTCTCAGCTCACAGCCTTCCAATCTCCTCTGTCCTAGTGACTGTCACACATTTTTTTCTCAAAGTAGCCAGAATTATTGCATAGATTAACAGGAAAGCATTGGAATAGTACTTTCAAACAAAGTATAGCATCAGTTAAGTAGTATTAAACTAATTTTAAGAGCATTAAAAAAAAAAGAAAACATATAAAAAATATTAAATACCAAAATTTCTGATTCAGGCACTTTCTAAAGTGCAGTTTTGCTTTTGACTCCTGTCACAAGGGACCACAAGTTTTCATAAACTACTATGACAGTTGCTTAAATCAGACAGTAATAATTCTTTCAAATAATAACATTTCAAAGAATGAAACATGTACTATCTGTGTTAACAGGTAGTAGGGGGCAAGAGGAGTCAATTTGTGCAGTGGTGCTGAGGACCAACATCCTTTCTGTCTGTGTTTCAGGGCTCAGTCCCATGAACTGAATGGTGGCTAGACTGCATAGGGTGTGCTGGCATGCACACTCTGGTTCAGCATTCTCTGAGACTGTCTTACTGACAGAACTGGATCTTAAGTCAGGCTGTCCATCATCCCTGAATGATTCGTCAAGTAAATGTGTCAAATACACAGAGCAAAACTATACCACAACCATAATACATACCTGAACTAAAACGCAGAAGACATTGAAATGTGTATTTGGAACAGAATCCACCCAATACAAACAAAAAAAGAGAGCAGACTGACCAGTGAGAGCTACTTCCAACACATACACAGGAAAATCATCCACCATCTTAATTGGTTTGAAAATCTACAATCCCTGATTACTTTGGACAATTTCAGCTTTGCTTGTCTCTTTAAACCATCACAGCTATCACACCACTCTTACAATATCTGAAATGTAGCTCGTGAATAATAAAGTCAATATAATAACAAAGTAGAAACTATCAAAGCAAATCAATTTATCAAATGTAATTTCTGACAGCAAACTCCTTACTGTTTTCAACTTGAGAAAGACTTGTATCATCTATGAGTTACTGTAGTCAGTGGAAAAAACCAAAACAATTAAAAGTTAAATGACAATAAAATTTATTATTCACTAACATGCATAGTGTTAATGGCCAAAGAGTTTCTTGACTGCAGCCCCATACGTTAAATTTTGTTTAATATAGTTTAATATTTTAAATGTCGTGCCACAGTCAAGACCAACCTCAAGACAGCCACAGCAGTGGCTTGAGATCAGACCTACAAGTGATGTTCTGCAACTGTTGCATAATGAGGATCCAATAGAAAGAAATTATTTCATAATAGGTATAATCTGAAGGGTTTAAAATCAAAAGAGCAGATCACATCGGTCCTTCTCAGTAAAGAATTTTTGCTTTACCTTCCTTATACTACTGCAGATCTACAAGAAATACTTTCAATACAAATCCTGTTAGCTCCAGAATACAATGAATTATTACCAAAAAACCCCACATGTTTATCATCAATGTCTCATTAGAAATATGAAATTTGTTTATATTATTTCTTGCAAACTTACATTCCATCTGGAACCTAAAAATGCAAGGTCTTCTGCTTTTAAAATCTCAATGCAAATCTCTACCTGCATTAACAGAGGACAATCATTCAGATTAAAATTATGTTTATTTACCCTGACACTACTCTGCACCTTCTTCTCACAGCAGATTTCATTCTCCAAAGTAGTTATAAAATATAAAAATCATAAAGAATGTGAAGGAAACACATTTAGTTCATTCTCTTGCCCAAAGACAAGATCTAAACTATTCACAGCACCTGTCCTTTAACCTTCAGCAACAAAGATTCTACAATCTGTCCAGGCCATCTGTGTCAGCAAATATCAGCCTTTTCTTTTTTTTTTTTTTTTTTTCCTCTATTACTTAACATAAATCTTCCTTGCTACCAACTGAGCTGATCTTTCTTGTCCCATCCAGAGCAAACATCGGTGCTCCCCTTGTCATTTTCAGATACACTTTGCATTTTGAACATGGTTCTGAGTGCTTCCTCAAGCCTTCCCTTGGATGATCAGCCCAGCTTCACTCAAAGTTGATAGGTGGGTCATGTCTTCCAGGAGATTATTCTCATTTGTCCTCTGCAGATTTTTCCCAGTTGTCCAAAACTTTCTTCAAATACAGTGATCTAAACTGAACAAAATACTCCAGTTTAACTTTATCAGTTTCAAACACAGTGGACATACTACTTCATATACCTTACAGATTATATTTTTATTTAAGCGTCTAAATATCGTGCTTGATTATGGGACAGTATCACAACAGCACTGATAGATATTCAAGATAGTTACTAATACTCCCTAATTTTGCTTTACAAATCTGTCGTTCTCCACTCTGCATTTTGCATCTTATTATTCCAACCTCCTTCACTTTGAAATATTTCTCATTTATACCCTTAATTTTTTTTTTCCTAAGTATTTGCTGGCATTTCAGAGCTCTTTTTTTTTTTTCCATTAGAATCCTTCCCTAGGAGATTTTATTTATTAATGGTATTTTTATTCTCTGCCTAGGAATCATGACATCTATAATTTTGTCGCCACAATCGTTAACGTTTCTTTTTGCCTTCAAATTCTCAAACAACTCTATACCTATGATTTCCATGTCAGATGTACTTCACCCTGTTTTCCTTCTTAAGTGCCGCAATAAAAAATTTGGCCAATGTATTCCAATAATTTGTTTATACTTTTCATCCTACTACATGCTTTACGTCTACCAAAGTTCAGCCTAGTCTGAAATTTCTTCATCTACCTCATCGCCTTGGACTGATGTTATATATTTGACTAACCATGAAAGCACCTTTATTATTTTTCTCTTCTGTCATCACTATGGGCCTTTAACACATTCATCTCCTGACAGTTTCTGCATCTCAGAGTAAGCATGTATGCCTTAATATACCTTATTTCTCTTTTTCTGTCTCTCCTTCCTAATAAGGTTTTAACTTTCTGTATCTGTATTTCAATCATGAGACTGCTCCAATGAAGTTACTTAGGCCAGAGACCACAATCTTGATTAGGCAATAAGATTTCCAGCTCATTATTTTGATACTTTTTGCATAAGTATACCATACTAGAAGAAATTACTTATTGTGGTGGTTTGTAAATTAAAAAATAAACTCAGTTCCTATTTGTATTAAATTGAATTTAATTACAGTTAGTTTTTATCTGCTGAGTTTGTTTTTGTTCTCTCTGTACAAATGATGCTTTACTGACTAGGTTTCCAAACACTGCAAAATGTTAGCATGTTTTTTAAACCTGGCGAACTCATAACTCATAACACTAAAACAAATCATCCACATTTAAAAAATCTATTAAGGGTAGTGGAACTTCTTTAAAATGAGAAAATGTCTGATGCAAATCTCAGGTGCAAAAGTTTCCAAGAGCTCGATAATGCCGGGCAGATGTCAAGCTGCAGTAATGTCATTATCAATTTATCACAAATTACCTATCCCAGTAGCAGAATATATTTATATACCTATGATGTTGTTACCTTATGAAAAAAGTACTTTGAAGTTGTTTTATAGACCTGTAATTCTAAAATATATCAGCAAATGGACTGTCTGGTACCACTTCAAAAGTCTTCTTACACTGTCATTTAATTTACCTTAAGATCCCTCACAGCACAAGAAAAACCTTTAAGCCCATTGGTTCTTTTTGAAGGTTCCTTTAATTACCATTTTAGTAAGATATTTAACTAATATAATTTAGAATGTATCTTTTGTGGAAAGTGCACCTTAATTTGACTGTTATTTTAATGCAGTGTTCATTTTAATTTATTTATTTTTGTGTCTTGTCCAATGAATCATTTATGAACATTCTAAGAGATAAATGATATGACTCAGTAAGAATAGCACAGTATATCTGTTAGGCCTGAAGCAATAGCTATTCAGATTTATAGGGAAACTCAGGAAAATGAAGTGATTGTAAAACTGTGAGGAAGAAATTTTTCTGAAAATGCACATTTCAATCCATAAGATTACCTAGCAGGATATAAATTTAATCAGTGAAACAGAAACTAAAACAGTATGTTCTATTTTAAAAAGATCTTTTGTTGACCAGACTAGAGAGGAATCACATTGTCCATAGTAGTTACTAAAATGTAACAATAAAATTTTCAAATAAGCTTTTTCCTGGGTAAAAGACACAGCACATTGTTCTTCCAGATTCTGAGAGCTGTTCATCACTGCAAACATCCAGCATGCAAATGAAACTTGCTTGCTCCAGCTGAGACTGCACTATGGCCACTGAGCGATTCATCTTTGCAGGACAGCAGGCAGTATTTGCACCATTAACCTTCCCTGAGATTTTTCAGGGTGGGAAGCTTTCTTCATAATTTTCATGTGATTACATAAGACTCATGCTATGGAAACTGCTCTAAATAGAAACAGCTTTGGATATGTACTGGCCATGGACCCAATATGCTCAGTCTTACCCATTTAGGGTGTAGCACAAACTCTAAATGATGCTTTAAAACAATTGTAAACTGTTTTTACCCTTTCCTGTAAAACCTTCTATTATCAGCGTGCATCTGCTCTAAATTATATCAGCAGAAACTTACACAATTTAGCAGTGCACATGAATCCTAAACAAGTTTATGTGAAAGAGTATTTTTCTTTGGAAAAATGGAAATCTCATAACAAACACTGAAGTAACTGTTGCTCCGCTCCCAAGTTTGCATACTACAACAATCTGTATAAATAAGGTTTGCCTGGGATACTGACATCTATAGATTAGTCCTCCAAAATCAAAATAAAAACTTGATAAATACATTTCCTTTTCTTTTGCTAAGCAAATATTTAAAATTCTCTAGTAGGGAAAAAAAAAAAAGAAAAAAGGAAAAGGAAAAACAAATAAGAGGATTATTTTCCTGTTTGATATCCTTATGTGGGCCTTAAAGGCCTACAGATGTTAGATCCCCTCGCAATGAAATGTTCATAGACCAGTGATAGAAAGCAAAATACTCTGCACTTTTAAACTTCTAAGCAAGGAAAAAAAAAAAAAAAAAAAAAAAAAAAGAGGGAACAAAGAGCATAATAAGATAAAGATACAACTGAAGTGCTCAGTTGTTCTACTTTCCCATTCTTTCTCATTCAGCCCTTCTTCCCATGGCTGTTTATCTAAACTCTAAGCTGCTTTGGGTGAGGGGGTTGTATTTTGACTCTTATATTTGTCAGTAAAGATTGCTGGCATTCTCTACTAACAAGTAAGTATTATAAAAAACAACATCTATTTGCTTTCATACAAACTCACTAGATTTTTTAACAAGACAGAGGACTACAAATAGATTCCATACTTCAGCCTAGAAAACTGCAAATCATCTGAGATTAAATTGATGAATAATCCAGATTCCAGGAGTTAAGGAAGAGAAGTTGACAGTGCCAACAGCGACAGGAAGCATTGAAAGGACAGTGGGGAAGCTCATGTTAAAGGACTTGAAGGCACATAAAGGGTTAAAAATCAGGCACGAGGGAATCACTGTGGAATGAACATGACTCTCATTCACAAAGCTGGATGTTTCTAACTAGAAATCAAATATTATATAGTTCCCAGACACTTGAAATTGCCCAATCCAAAATGCTGTTGAGACAAAAATTCCAAGCTTTAAAGTAACACTGTACAACAGACAACAATGATTGGGTTTGAAACAAGGGGTGTCCTTTCTCCAGTGGCCAGTTCAGCAATATCACACAGAAGCTATGACACAGTTATTTTACAGACACCTCTATTTGCAGTGCAATTAATTTCTCTTTTTTAATGGAAAAATTGAATATGTCAAGGCTACCCAAAAGTACTAGTAAATAAGTTATTTCACTCAAAATGCACATGAAGAATATGTGTGTGTTTGTCACTGAAGACATGGTATAATCAATAGATTATCAAAATCTATGAACTGAATTTAAAAAATTATGTGTGCAATGGCATTTACTGAGTCTACTTAAGAGAGAAACATGATCAAGAAGTTGTCCATTCACGCAAATAGAAGGTGTAAACCAGAACAGGCACAGTATGAGAATAATAAATTCATAGTTGTATTTATGGAATTTGTAAGAATACATTCAGAAAGTAAAATTTGCATTTGCCAGTCTTAAAAAACAGGATGTAAAACACAGTGCAGAAGAGGAGAAATCAGTTATTAGTCCTGAGTGATAGTATTCCTCTCTGTTATGATAGGTAACCACAATTTACAATATCATATCTATTAGTAAGTTTGCCACTAAATGCAGTTGACTAAGGCTTGGTCCTCAGTCTGTTTCCATAAAATTTTGTGTAAAGCTATTATTTTCATCACTTTAATTAAAATGATGGTATCTGATCTATTTCAATATAAAATTCTATTTTTTCTTTTTTCGACTTGTAAACTCACATAATTCCCATATCACAACATAACCATCATAAAATAAAATCATTGTTATTAACAATTTGCCCACTATACCTGGAACTACAGCCTAGAAAGTCTGATGTTCCCTGCAAGGAAACTGGTAGAAAATACTACTGGAGAAGGAAGCATTAAAATGGCTTTATAGAGGCAAACATTGTTTCACAAATCTTTTAGACCACTCTAGGTATACCTCGGCTCTTAATTTTTCTATTACATGTGATCTTCTCAGATGCAGATTTCGCTGACGTATAAAAAACAGAATGGTCCTATATCGTTTCTTACACTATACTAAACATACTTGCAAACGACAGCTAGCTGCTGGCACAAGCACAAATTTGGCAGCAGGTAATACATGTAACTAAAAGTAAGAAAAATCACTTATTTACTCAACACTGACTACTTTTTTAATGCTACTGCTTTACTACTTTGTTTACCTAGCTGATGTACACTTCAGTTTTCCCTCTTTTTTTTTGCTATGTTAAATCTGTTTGTTTCAAATTTGGAAATCTTTTGTCTAAAACTGTGGTTCCAAAAGTCATTTACTTCAGTGATGAGACTGTGGAATATTAATGTTACCTGTTTGTTTGTTTTGTTGGTGGTTTTTTTTTTTTTTTTTTTAATGGAGGGTATCTAGCTATCTCTTGAAATGCTCTTTCTTAAATGCAAGACTATGGTATGTTGTAAAAATGAAGACAGAAACTTTGAATTAGAAGCAGAAATGACTGTGGGAAGTAAACAGGGCATTAGAAAAAATAGGTGCTAAAATTTACATGTTCCCCGAGTAAGAAGGTAGAGAGGATCATTCTCCAGGAGCTGATGTCCAACCACTTGTTTCAGTCAAGGTAAAAAGGGCAATTAAATTGTATGTAGAAATTCCAGCAAATACATGCCACAACCTTAGATAAATGTCTGTATGAATTTTTGCTTCTTTGTTTGTTTTCCATCCACTAATGCAACTCTATTGGTGTTTCTAACAGCGGAAGTTACAGTGTAGGCAGGATGGAAATGTTGTCTCCATGTCATTTGCCTCTACCCAGGGCAATATTAGTACAGAAAAATGCTTATAGCTTTCTCTAGAAAAAGGCATTTTACTGCCTGCGAAGATAATAATTATCAAAGCTGTGAAGAGAACTTTTTAACACTCATAAGAGATACAGTAGGACAGGATGAAGGATAACATCAATATACCTCTCAAGAAAGTCAAAAGGAAGGTCTGAACTGGTGAGGTGGAGACAGAATGTGTTGGTATCTGATGTTAATAATCATACTTATAACAAAACAATCTCTGGAAAAATCTCTTATTTCCTAGAATGTCCCAATTTCTGTCTATTTCTAACATTTTTCAATCATTGTTAGTATTTCAGAAAATAAAACTGGATGCTGGCAATGAAAACTATGAAGCCCAATATAAATTTTTCAGTGTAGGGAGTGAAGCTATTGTTTGATTAATTTAACTACTCGGAGCAATTCATTTAGCCTCTCTGTAAAAACTTCTTACTAATGATTAACAAACCTGGTTTGGAGTCACAGATAAAGTGTTATCTATAGAAGACGCTAATTAAAATACCACTAATTGTGTGTGTATGCCTAATTCTGGAATAATAAACCCACCAATTTTCAGATAGCAGCATGCTGAAAGTGTGAATTTTTATGTGAAAACTTGTCAGATGTTTTCAGCTTTCTTTTTCAACCAGAGCAAGTTGAAGGTGGAATAAAACCTGATTCCCTCTTTCAGTGACACTGTAATACAGTGGTGTAGCATTTCAAATATTCTTTCCAGTGACTTGTAAAATCTCTCAGATTCTTTTTTTCATTAAAAAAATGTTAATTATATCCTGGTCTTCATTGTTAATTATATCCTTGCCACAATGGTGCCAGTGCCCTTTGACTATGATAACTTCTGAATTTCAGCCTGTATTTAGAGATTTCTCCTCTACTTAGCTGATTTACTTGGATGCAAAATTATCTTTCTGGCCCCAAACTCAAGCTTTCCAAACTAACTTTATTATTCAATGCTCCTGTATACCACACATTATATTTTAAAAGCTGTAGCTGCATCTTGGATAACTCAGAACCTTTCAGAAGTACCAGGCCTTGAGAACAAGCACTCAGATAACATGTAGAAGATCAAAGGAAGAAGCAGGAAAAATACTGGGGAACAACAGCTGTGGAGTAAACCTTTTGTAAGCAGCCCATATGTCTAAAAGTGCTTAAGTGAAGAGGATTTTTGCCTGTTTATTTTAAGGAAACTGAAGTTCCACATGTGAGACTTTGAATTGTTACCACTTATTTTCCATATGTACCGTTACTTGCCCACAGCTCTGTAACATCCAGTTGCCTAATGTTTATGACACATATTTTTGTTATAAGTACCTGTCTTTCTAAATATATTAATAGTTCCAACTTCTATTGCTGTCTTTACACACACAGGTACCTGTACGATATATAGTTCCACACACCGCTCTCTCTGATACAGTTAAGGCCTTCCACAGAACCGTTTATGCTGTATGGAATGATAGATTGCAATGTGCTGAATTAAGCCATTCTTTTTGAGTTAGGCAAAAGATTATGACTGAAGACGTTTAGCATGTCAAATTTATAGAATCTATCTTCCTCCAAAGTGCCCTACTAAGTTTTGCACATCAGCATTATCACCATAGATATTTACACATTAATTACTCTCCTGATAAAGCTCGTCCTTTACAATCTTATCATAGGCTGCACTTGCTAGGAAACAGGCAAGGAGTTTGTTTGAAAGTACTTGTAATTCCCCGTTTACATCTAAGAGGCACTGCACGAGTGAGGATGTGTTGCTTTTTGGAGCCCGCAGGAGAGGAACTTGCTGTCCTGCAGAGAGGAGCCAGAGCTGCTCCTCTGCCACCATCTAGCGGAACGCTCCGGGAAGTGGCCGCGGGCCGGCGCTCCTGCGCCTAAGTCAACGAGCTACAAAACTGGCGAGACTATTTCAGGAAAATGAAACAACTGAACGTAATTTGCTCAACCCCGAAACAAGGACAAGAGGACACGGGTAGAAAAGGATGTCTCTGGGGTAAAAATTCAAAGAAAAGACGAAGAGGCCCCACATTTCTATTCCTTTTTTTTTGCAACTTTAAGGCAGTAACTCTAGCAAAGTAGTAAAGGAAAAAATGGGTTCCAAGACAATTTTTTTATCAAATAGGGCTACATTGATATTTTCAGGGACATTTACAGCAACATGGTAAGCATTCAGAAAATTTTACTGGGACTGAGGTACTTCAGTGTACGTGCTTCCTAACTAGATTCCAACTATTGAAGTGTGTCAGTTCTCTCATCAAATGTCAATACAGAGTTGAGTTCTTTTTTATGGCTCTTTATAGCTGTTCTGACAGACTGAATCCAGAGCAGAAAAGCAGAAACAAAGGTTTTATATTATCTCCTTGTTTATTTCTGAAGGAAGAAAAACAAGATGTGGATTTCAACACACACTCAAACAAACAAACAAACAAATCAAAACAAACAAACACAAACAAACAAATAAAAACCCCAAAACAAAACAAAATACCCCAACCAAACAAAAAGTAGCCATCTGCGATGCAATAGGCTGTAGTGTGAGGGTAAGGAGGTCCTTTCTGGAGTCTAACTGGAGAGAGGATCAGGAGGTCAACAGAATCAACCATCACTTCAAAAGTTCTCAGGGCTCTGAGCACTTCCTCATATGAAAAGGAAAGCTCTGCATTTGACTGAAGAGAAGCAAGTGAAATTCACTGAGCGAATATGGTACCTTAGTTCACACTTTTCTTTTGAAACTTGCAAAAGTTCTCTAAGCAGAAACACACATTTCTCACATTTCTATTAAATAAAATCTTGCAATCAATTGTTGTTATTTTGCAAAATGCTTCCCTTCTCTTTTTATTATTAAGGGTTGGTGTTGTACCATGTGTCCTTTCTAGATTAGAATACTACACTTGATGTTGAAATATAAACCACATGCGCAAAACACTTTTTGGACAAGAAGTTACACAGCTGAAAAAAAATACTCTAATGCCTAGTTTGTTATAGGAAATATGAAACCAATATGCGTGAATTGTCAGACACCAGCAGAAGTAACTCACTTCTCTTGGCCTTAAGCCATCTAGGAGCTGCAAATTATACACCCATTCATAGAAGCAGGTCCTGGATAAAGCTCTCCTGCACTAGCACAGTGGACATGAACTTCTTGCAGAAGTTCCTCAACCAGAACTTTTTCCACATGTTTCCAGCTATTAACACATGCCTAATAACCTTAATAACTTGGACTAAAAGTAACAATTTTCTTTTGCATTTACTTTAAGCTATAGGCCTCCCTTTTTTCCTAAATTATGTAAACGGCTCTTACTGTTCAGTGTGGTTCAGAATATTATCCTGTGGGGATTAGAGAATAAAAAGAGAATGGAAAGAAAAAGAGTGGCCCAAAGAAGGAAGGCTGATCTAGAAAAGATGTGAAAGATAGAAAATACTGAAAGAAAAACATACAATTGCAGCCATTAAGGTCAGGGGAAACTCCAAAGACATCCAGTGCGATGTGAGCCTGGGAGACAACCCGAATAAACAAAATGAGGTTTCTGGTGTTCAATACAGACAAGCAACTCAGGAGACTCAGAACTGAGAAGAAGTGGACAGGTTTTTTACACTCTTTTATTCATGATATTGGAATTGTGAAGGACCATATATGAAAATCCATACCATCTTACCATAGGCAATTACGTGCTTAAATTGAGAAATGCAGTTCAGGACCCCAGGTCTTGGGTCAGGACACCTCTATGCCTCCAGTTATTGCTCAAGGGGAAAAAAAAAAGGAAAGAAAAAAAAAAAACAAACCTGTTTCTGAACATTTCTTCTTGCCAAGAAGAAAACATGTTGGATGACTTTACCTGATGGCGTTTAATATGAGGCAGTTCTTACAGCTCTGACTTCTCTGTGGTGTTTAAGTGTGGCAGAGCTTGAGGAAGGATCCAAGCCTCTGAAAACAAAAACAAAAACAAAAAACCTTCTACAGTTTGTGGTTTGGATTTGGCAGAAGAGGAGTTAAAAGTTGAGCGTCCGCACGGAGGAACCCAGTGGACTATTCCATTACCCGGGGAGGGGGGAAGCTACTTACACACTGTTAATTAGTCGCTATAAAATTAATGAAAAAAATTAAAAGGAGAGCCATAAGAAGACTTTATAAAGCAGGAGGAGGAGATCTACGAGTTAAAAGATGTGAAACTGAGGTGGAATCCTGTGGGTACCTCTCTACTTTCTCCTGCGTAGGCAAGTTCCACTCAGCAGCCGGGTCGGTGTCGCAGGCGGGTCCGAGGCAGGAGGCGAGTCTGCGCCATGCTAGCGTGTTCGGGGCTGGTAGGGTGGTTTGGAGCTTTTAGATCCACTTTGATTTCTCCTTCCAGCATGCCCAGAGCTTCCCTCCTGACTGGCGGAGTGGCTGCTCATAACAGGCCTTGTTTACCTGACCGGGACTGGAAGAAGAAGGGGAGGGGCCGGGTGCGGTGCCGGGAGTGACAAAGGCGCGGGAAGCGGCCAGTGCTGGGCAGCCCGGGGTGCCGCTCAGTCAGGAACCCAGCGGCTTGCTTTAGTGCAAACCACAATATTATTTGACATACTGAGCCAAAAACTGTTAAGCAGAAGAAGTATAATAAACGGGCTTGGCTAACGAGAGTCCTGAGCATAAATGCAAGTAACTCTGCCGGGTTTCACGGGAGTTGTTTGAGGACTTGGGGGCTGAGATGCACCGCAGGCAGCTCCCGGAACATGCGTGGGCATTGAGGGCTTCTCCAGACACCTGATTACACCCGTTTTGGAGTATCTTGGTTATATCGATTGTGTTCTTCAGGATCGATTTAAAACGTCAGTGTATACAAAAAAAAAAAAAACATTTTGCTGTTAACAGATTATACATTGGCATCTTTAGATGCCCATAATAATTTCTCAAGAAAGTGAGGAACTGGATTCTTTGATATACATATAGACAGAAGGAAACCAAGGGCGCTTAAAATGTTAATGAAATAGGTGGTTTAAGAGCAGCTATTACTGATAAATAAGGCTTTCCAGCGTACTAAAAATATTTCTTCAGAATCATAACTGTATGCATTGCTTCCCAGGCAACTACAAAATGCCAAGCCCACTTCTTCTGAGAAACTCTCAAACTTAAAAGCAAACCAAAACCACACAGAATAAACAAATTAGGAGCATAAAATGAAATTAATAGGAGGGGTATCATCTTTGGGAAGCCAAATTAATTTTTTAACATGGTATTTTGTATTATTAATAAAAACATTTCTTGTCTGCCCAATTACTCCTCAGTACCAGCTGAAAAGTATAAGCAGTAATACTATGCTAACAGTGTATATGGAGAATATACATACTCCAGAAAAAGACATAAGAGACTGATCTACATTATAATTTTAATGGTGGTCCCTCTGGGGCACATGAGTGAAACAGCACCAGTAAGTTTGCTTTAATCATTGTTCTGCGCTGTTTGTCGAGAAATGAGGACTAAAGTGCACTAAGATAGCAATCCAGAACCTTTCTTGAGCTCTACATTAACACATATCCAAAAATAGCATTTAATTAAGAAAAAGTTGCAGTGTGTTTTTGCAATCAAAGGGAAGTACATATACTGGAGGAAACCTATTAGATTAATAGTACCATCACTTTTCATTTGGTGTATACACAGTTCTAAGAACTTGTCCTTTATATTTCTGCAGATGACAAGAAAACATATTCCTAAGGGCAAAAAATAACTATAGAGCTACCTAAACATGTAGTTGTATTCCTATCGCCAGATTATTGCAGCTCTATAACTTCCTTGAAATTACATGTGAATTTTTCTATTCCAGGCATTTTGGCATCAGTCTATAGCATTTTGAATGAAATTTTTGGGAACTGGACAGATTATATCTCTTACACTTGAAGGACACCCAACATAAAGAAGTTTCATATAGACATCTCTGAACTGCTTTTAGAAGAGGGCAAAGCTGGTACAGGCCTGGTAAGAAATATCTTCATTTAAATATACACATTGGTTTTTATTGTTGAGAGGGAAGATTATTAAAGGAGTGAGAAAGAGAAAAAACATGTAAATAACTGCTAAGGGTAGACAGTTTGATAGATCTTGAATGTTCAACACTGAAACAGTTTGTACTAACTTCGTAACACTGTGAAGGTTATCGTAATGCTGTGTAACACAATGGCCATAGTAATGAAACAAAGTCTCACAGACAGGCTATAAGGTAATGTATGTGATACTCTTTCACCTGTAGGCCATGTTAAATATTTTGTAAATCATCAACAAAATAGGAATACTAAGCATTTATCTCACTTTTCAAGCTCTAGCTGGTATTATTGAGAAGGTATAGAAGATAAAGGGATCATAAGAATATCATGACCAACTGTAAATAAAAACTGATGCTTCCCATTCAAAATGCAAATGGACTAGAAAAAGCTGCATTTCTTGTATTAATCTAGTTTAAAAACCAAAACTAACACCCCAAACATATATTAGTACTTGTTTATATGACAAATTTTTAATGGAACTGCATTCTTAATGAAAATTTGGAGGGATGGTAACATTAAAATACATAGCCTGTATAGCTCTAATTAACATGCCCCTGGGTTGGTCAACTTCTGTACTGGAGATTACCAGGCAACTTCCAAGTTTTCATAGTATAAGGAATGTGCTAAATCATCCACAATCATAAACATAGCATAGCATTTACATCTTGAATAAAGTAAATGAAACATTTGCACTCTGAATGAAGTTTCTGAAAGTAGGTTTGAAAAAACTGGAAAGATGTTATTGTCAAGTGTATGCATGTAAAAAAAATGTTGTGAAATGATATTTTCATGCAAGTATTTTCTGTGCTATACTATGCTTTAAATTTTAAAGCATGGTTTTCACAGTTAATCTCTTTACCAACAGATTATCCGTTATTTAACTGACTTTTTAAATGCAAACATTATTTAAACACAAATACCTTTTCTATAGTATTAAAATGGCATACCCACCAAAGCAAGTTTTACATTCAGCATCTACTCAAAGACATAGTACATTCTTTTTTTGCCTCTATGACCATTTGACTAGTCTGTAAATGTGTTTACCAGAAAAAAAATAAAAACAGTAAGATCGTTGCTTATAGAGAGATCCCCTCTTAAGCCAGGACTAAGCACAAGACTGACTTAATTTTGGAAATGAGGGGAAACAGGCATGGAACCATGGAAGATAATGGCAGTAAGTTCAAGAAAAGATCTAGTGAAACAAAGTATAAAAAAGATTTTATAACACGTGTATATTTTTCTGTCAGAAAAAATCATATTTTGAATGCTGCCAGGTTATTGTAATTTATGGATCTATTTAGAAGGCAACTGTATTTAAAATTTGAAATGTATTCTTACCTGCTTTGACTTGAATGGCTAGTGCATTGTCTCTGCTAGAAAAAAAAATATGATGGCATCAGATGTTTTGATGAACTCCATTTAGAAAGATTGTGCATACGTTCTTTTCCTCTGAAACCATAGGAAAGTAAAGTCTCAAGTGCTTTTTAGTTGACAGTCATCTTGAGTCTCTCTTGTTCCATTTTTCTTAAGAGCTATATTCCCAGTGATTGCCCAGGCCTGTGTATGGGTTTCTGTGTCTTCATCTGTTTTTATGACATTTTATATCTTTTTTCTCACACATGCCTATCCTCAGATATCCAAGAAAACATGTGCCAGCCACATGTGTCTTTGTTTTGGGTGGTGACATGTACCCATGTTCTCATGGAGGCTGTCCTTTTTCCAGAAAGTTTAAGTACTTCTTACAGTGATTTTAAAGAGCACTGTCTGTGACAGCTAGCTGCAATGTTTTATCTAACAGCAATGTTATGGATAACAGGCCATGTTAATGAATTGAACCCTGCATGGAAAACATACTAGCAAAAGCACAGAAGAGTCACATTGTCTTTCATATGAATACTTGCACTCATTTGCAACTTTTAGTGAGAATATGGTAGAGAATATTACCGAGTCTACAAAATGTTCAATAGTAACTCAAAACTATAAATTACCATAAATTAACAATACTGTGCACAGTAGTGTTCTTTCATTACACTCAGGATTTGTAAATAATTTCTACTTACCTCTAAGAAAACTGCTCATGCTTATCCTGTTTTTTCTCCAAATAACATACCTCTTAAGCGAAGATTTTCCATGCTCTTCTCTTCAAAGATGAATTATGTTTAGAGAACCTGAGGGAAATCATGTAGGTACTTAAAAACAGTGGGAGGACAAATGCAGAAATTTAAACATCAAAAACTAGAATTTATATACATCATAATACAGAAAAAGATATTTTTCATAAATAGATTATTTTTATTTTTAAGTTATGGCTCTTTGAGGATTCCATGCTTACTGTTCCTAAAAATTACATTCTTATTTTGGCCTTTTTGTTTTCTATTGCAACCGAGTTGCACCACTGAGGCAGAGACATTTATTTGTATTTAATTGCATTGTAAAAGCCTAGGCAGCTTCTTCAAGTCAACAATTCAATTTTCTGGACCAGTTATTGTCCCTGTAAAAAGTTAAAAAAAAAAAAAATAAAAAAAAAGAAGTTGTGAGAGGATTCAGAAAATGCCCAATGATGTTCTATTTATCCTTAATCCTTTTCCGTTCTTATCTTAGTAAACTGCACTTCAAAAGTTATTTTCACGACAAATTTATGTTAATAGTCATAATTTAATGGAGTGCAAAGATTACTTGTGGTTATTTCACTTTATTGCACAATATGTGTTTTGTGTTCCTGTTCTCACTGTAACATCCTTTCATAAGGGCCACAGGATGTCTAAAAGAAAAAGAGAGATCTGCTACAGGTTAGAGGGCTGTTTTAGCCACCATATAGGACTTTCTGTAATGTCTTCATGTGAACAAACAGCTAACTTGACAGCCAAATTCCAATCAATTTTCTTTTGTCAGGTTTCTGGATAAAAAATTAAGTGATTAATTGCTTCAGTAAAGGATTGGCAATACAAATGTGATTTATCTCTGGGTGGGGGACCACAGTTCCCTCTTACCTTCCTTTTGGCTAATCACTCCAAGGAGACTGCTTTGGACCTGTCTATAAAATGCAATGAAAATGAAACCACCACAAAGCATTCATGGATGTTGGAAATCATTTGTATAAAAATTGTGTATTAAAGTGTTCAAACAGACCTTGGCACAGGCTAAAAGCACGCCAGCTAGCACTTTCCCAAACAATTCCTGGGCTGGGTTTGGGAGTTAGTGTGAGTCAGGATCCATTCCCAATGGGCTGTAGATGCATATGAATATCCTGTTTTGAAGAATAAAAGGGTTTAATAATACAGGCATGAAACATTATGTGGCTGCCAGTTTCATCGCCAGAGAACAGTCCCAGCCACATTTAGCCTACTAGTTTAGATGTTGCTATTGAATCTTCTGGCTGAGGTGGTTAACGCTTCAGTATGTGAAGAATGGAGAAGTTCTGCTTGCTTTCAAAGACACAGTTTTTAAAAGCTGAAGCCCGAGAAGCTTTTGTAACATACATGACTTAGATCTCTGTCATAAATCTTCTTTATACTAGCAAGATCATTAAAAACACAGTGGCAAGGCATTTTAAGCATGATGTGAGGTGCTCAGATTTCTTTAATCCATACAAATATGGCTTTCAGTTTGCACTGAATACAACAGTCCTTAAGGCCAATTTTTAACTCTTGTCCTTTGCCAGAAGATGAATGTCCACAGTGACTTGCTGGCCCATGAAGCTGTACTGATTTACACCTTAAAAAGTGAAAAACAACAAAACATTGCGCAAGTGTTCTTATCTCTCAAAATAATCTATAGTAACATAGCTTTTGTATGAAATTGCACAGGATTTCTTATGTAATTAACATACAATTCGATATCTGTTATAAATTCTGTATCTATTGTAAAACATGCCAGTAAATGGTTTTCCCAGGGCCTATCCAAAACAAGATATTTGAGAGGATAGAGTTATATAAGGCTCAAATTAGGAAAAAAACCCAACAAACACACAAAACCAACAACAACCAACCAACCAAAAAAAAATTCCAAACCAAGCAAATTTTAAAACACAAACCACAAATAACAAACAACTTCCCCCAAAACACCAGGGCGGGGATAGGGAGTAGTGGTAGCAGGAATGGTACCTGCTTACCCTCTGAAGTTCACCAATCGTGAATTCACAGAAAACAGCCTACTGAGCATGTTCAGCCAGATTTCAGATCTCTTTAAATGACAATGTATAGCTGATAATTTATCTTCCCTACAAAAACAACCGCTATTCAGTCTATTCTTACAGCCCGAATATAACAATACTGGGACAGTCTTCTCTAGCAATCTAATACTGACTTATTTTTCTGTTATATAATGTATTTTATTGTTAGATGTTTTATTGTCTAAATTCAATGTTTTAAATTATCGATATTTTAACATTATTCAGAATCTCTAGTGCCTTGCATAATAAAGAACTCACTGTAACATTCAAATGAAAGTACTAAAGCTTTGCCTTCTATCGTTTTTCCCCCAAAGAGATCTGGTTTTTACACATTTTAAAAGATGTATCTGCCATAGAATTTATATCGTGTCTTCATACAAACAGAAGCACATTCTTAACATGGTAGAGATATCAGGAGTTTGTCACTTAGATAAAATGAAATAGTATTATTTAGTTTCATATTAAATTCTTGTTGATAAATTATGCTGAAAATTAGAAGGGGAAAAAATATTACCACTGTATGGCTTACCAGAAAAAAAAAAAAAAAATCTGTAGTCACCATCAAGTTGTAATCTTAGAGCAGGTAACTGTACAAATACTTTAGTCCTCGATCTGCAGGCTTCCTTGGTTTTTATTTTACCTGTACCACTGAAGGCCTCATCTGATATTTTGATTGCTTACTTCTCACAATTAATATTCCCCAGTGAATTAATTACACGGTGCTACTATTTGCTCCTGTGAACAAAAGTCAATGCAAAGAACATAAATTTATATTACTTGTCATATGGCATTCATTATTACATTCTTTCTACTATTACATTCTATTACATTCTTTCTGTTGTAACCCAGCCTTAACACCAGATTCTAAATAATTTGAATACTTAAATTTCAGATGATAGCTAATGATTGCATTACTGTATTGCATTCAGATAATGAGCTCCCAAAATTTTATAGGAAAGTTATTTTCAATTATGAAAAAAAACCCAAAAAATACACAATCATGTTATTTTTTAAAAAATTTTTGCTGACACATCACATTTCTTTAAAAAAATCTGCCCAGAAATACGTACTGCCTATAGATTACTAAAATGTAAATATGAAAACATTTGTGTACCCCATTAACAACTTAAAACATCAGGTACCCTGGATGTTACACCAGCCCTTAAAGAGACAAAAAAGGAAATGTACAATACACTTTTCATTAATTCTAGATAAAAAAAATCAAAAGACACCAAGCAACCTCTAACAAAACATTGGTGCCAGGTCTGTGTTTACTGTAATATTATATGCTGTCCATAATTTATGAAGCTAAATAACAGCATGTAGCTGTCACAGAAGTTAACATCAGAATGAGGAGGGCAAAGAGGTCTCTTCACTATTCTCAACAGTGTACACACGACTACTATCTTTGCATCTAGAAAGCTTATCTCAGTACACAGTTGTAAACAGCAGCACAGGAGGTACCTACACATTAACATATATTTTGTGAAAATTGCTGGGAAATATATTTTAAAAACAGTACTGTCTGCATGAAGATCTTTCATTCCTGACTTTTAAAGCTGCATTAAAATACTCTTTGAAGAACAAGAAACAGGTCTCAGAATAACTGACTGTGCAAATAACTTAGATTTATGGGAGCCCAGTCATTTGTTTAGGGCAAAAGACACATTCTCCCTTGACATCAAAGGGTGGAGGATTAGGTTCTAAAGCTTTACCCTGAAATTTGCAGTTCATTTTCAGGACAACATCGGTGTGATTTATCAGGGGTATTCAGAGCGCTTTGCTCTCTTCCGCACTGCCACCAGCTTTGTTCAGTGCAGTACACACGCCTTGTTGCCACCGTTATGGTTATGTGACTGCATAGCTCCGCCCATACAGATTAGGGCTATCTCCACCCCATGACTAAGGCCTGGAACCTCATATAAGGTTTAAAGTATCCTGGTATGCTTTCAGGTAATATACTAAAATACTTGCTGTATCCCTTTTTCAGACCATTTCAGACATAATGAGATGAAACCCATGGATACCAAAGTATTTTTTAGGAACATGGTGAAACTGCATTCTGCAATAAATTGTGAGTGGACCTTTGAAGACAAAAGGAATAAACAGAACCACTTGGCTGAATGCAATTGAATAATTTGATCTTTCCTTTTTAAAAGTGGATTGCAGTAATATCTAATGGAATAAAACATGTTTAATGTCCCTTAAGGGAAAAAAAAAAAAATTGCTCATCTGTGTTACAGCACCACCTTCTAAAACAACTAATGGCTTAAATTAGTTGTTTTATTCTGCAGGTAGTAACATCCTAGTACTCAAGCGAAATAGCTGTTTCTACAAATTCATTTACTTGAACAGGATTTTAAAAGCATAAGACAGTCCAGTGACATTCTCACAGGGAAATTCTAACTGAAACAGTAGTCAAATATGTGTTGTGTCTTACCATGACGTTTGTACTGGCTAAACCATATTTGGCATTTGAAAATGAAAATTTCAGTATAAACATTTTAATTACATACTAAGTCACCAATTAAGAAAATAAAATGTTATATAAGTGAATTACTAAAATCACAGAAAGACTCCATCAACATGAATTAGTAAGTCAGTTAGAAATAGATTTCTTGGCCAGCTTTGTCATTTTAGAATTGCATTTTCATGTGAATTCTTAAGTGCATATATCCACATACATATAGGTGGGTGAACTCCAAATACGTAGTTCATTAAACTTTAGTTTTTTACCAAGAACAGATAAATATTTTCACTCTTGAGTTACAGAGCTACACTGCTTAAACAAAGACTTACGAACACACTTGATGAACTACACCAATTCTTTCCCTTTATTTCAAATGGATAACCTGAAACTGTAAATGCGTAAACAGTTATAGGATTGTGACCTTTTATATTAACTTGGATTGAAGGTATACAATGCATTTTTTTCAGAGCCTGGTTCACTCTGTCTCCATTCAACTTACATAGATACTAGTATGTCCAGTACTGAATTACCGTATTCTCCAGTGCCATCTTCATTTCTATACTTTCAAACAAAAACTTATACACTTGCAAAATGAACTTTGATTAATCCAACATTTCAAATTTAATAGTTGTTTAAGCTTGAGAGAGGCACTTAAATCTGTGTTAGAGCATTATTCAGGAAATCCTAAGACTTGGAAATATTCAAGTGCACTGGTGTAAGATATTAATCCTTTGTGGAAAAAATATTCATCCAGAGCTGAAAAGGGTGTCTTTACATGCCACAGGGTATTTACAGCTGTGTCCAACTTGCGGCTGAATCCTGAAGTCCACAGACAAGCAAGGCTTCCGCGAAAAATCAAAGGATGTTGGTTCAAGTACTGACGGCAAAACGACGTGAGTACAAAAAGACATAGTTAACTCATTGGATATAAACGCTTCTTCGCTATTATCCTGTACTATGATTATTCACAATTGTACCTGTACGGAGGAACACCAGAAAATCTTTCAGACTAGGACACTCTCTTTCTCCAAACACTCCTTCACAACCCACAGTTAAAATATTTCCAGTAAATCTGGTGGCAGTGGGGAGCATCAGCCTCCAACAAAAGACCCTTCACCTGAACATCACCATTTTCCCCAGTGTTCGTCCAAAAAGGCTGTTTTCAAAAGCCGCTCCAGTTCGGTACATCCACCTGGAAATCCCTCGCCCCGGCAACGCTTTCAGCATCGGGTGTTTCAGTTCCTGCCACACTGCCTCTTTACACCTCGGAGACGGACGTGAGCGGCAACAGTAACTCCAGCGAGTGTCCCAGGGCTGACACATCTCACCGCCGCGACGGAGGGCGACGGCCGCCTTTGTGGGTTCATTTTAAGGCGCCTTATTTAGGTCTGCCTCCTGCGACGCGGCATTTTGCAGTCCTCCCCACCAAAACCCCAGACGTGTGGTTTTTTTCAGCGCTCACGTCTTCAAAAATCGCTGGCTGCCTTCCTCTCGGCGCAGGCCTAAGCGTAAACTCCGCTCTCGTTCCGCACACCAGAAGGTGAAAAAAAGAAACTCGGGCGGCGGCCGGAGGGGTGAGAAGGGCAGAGGCAGCCACGCCGCGGCGAGGCGAGGCGGAGGGAGCCGCTCCAGCTGCGGCGGCTCCGAGAAGCGCAGTGGCGGCAGCGGAAGCGGCGCTGGTGAAGCGAGGGAGAGAGCAGGCGAGGAGCAGGCAGTGGAGGGAAGGGGGAGGCTGTTGGTGTTTGGCGCCGGTGGAGGGAGTCATTCCTGCAGCTGCACTTCCGGTCGGCATTTTGTTCTTAGAGGGAGCGAGAGAGACACACACAGGATCCTTCCCCCTCCTCCTCTCTCCCCTCTCCCCCCCGCCCGGTACCGACTCACCCTGCCCAGGCTGCCCCCTCCCCCGCCCTCCCGCACACGGAGGGAGCGGCGGCGGCCCCCTGGCAGCGCTGCTTCCCCGGCCACCCCCTTGCTTCGCCGCGGCTCGGAGTGTCTCTCGGAACCGGTTCGGCGCGGCCCGGCCCCGGTTGATGTTGTGAAGCAGGATCAGGGGGAAGGGATTTATCTCGGCCGCTCACCCCCCGGCTCTACATGTTCGCTGCACTGAGGAGGAGACGGAAGAGGAGCCAGCCCCCCTCCCGGCCCGGATTATTGTTGTTATATTATCTCCCCTCCTCCTCCTGCTCCGCGGCGGCGGCGGCGGCCCAGCGGCGGCGGCTCCTCTGAGGAGGGAGGGGGGCGGATTTCTCTCCCCCTCTCTCGGATTCTCGTTGGATTCAGACGCCGATTTGCTCAGGTAATCCCCCCTCCTTGTCTCCCCTTCCCCTCCCTGCCCTCTCCAGCAGCGGGCCGGGCCTCCCAGCCCAGGCGGCCCAGCACTGCCGGGAGCAGAGGGGATTAGCTGTTATCCGGGGTAGAGGGGAATAAGTGGCAACCGGAGGTGTTTATTCGCAGCCCCCCTTCCTGCTCACTCGGGTTTGGTGGAGGAGATTGGTTCCTCCCGGGCTGCTGGAAGGCCCAGGCCCGGTGGAGAGCGCAGGCCCGCCGGCCAGCGCCTTTACTCCAGCTCGGGGATTAGAAAGGCGAAGCGGCTTCTCAGTGACAGGCCTCAACCCGGAGACGAGCAGGAGGAGGAGGAAACAATACAATTAGCTGCAAATGTGCACTGATCCTTTGCTATATTTACAACTTCACCGAGGCAAGGAAGGAAGGTCCCAGCGCAGACAGCTTTCTGAAGTGGGGAAGGAGTAAGTGGAGAAATAAGGGGAGACAATGTAAATACCCAGGAACAAAAATACCAGCTCTCTTTGCTGTTGCCTTCTTTTAACCAACTGTGTTCTGAACATTCAGAAGTTCGAATGCCTACAGATTTTATAGTGTGCAGAGGTTTAATCTCTAAATAACATAACGATTGATTAGTGTGTTAATCACTTAGTATATTTATAGCATAAAACTAGTGATTGTGGGTTGATTGATACAACACAGACACCTGCAGACCCAGGAAATACAGATAGGCAAATATATTGTATCAGGTGCTCCACACGGTCTCAGTGTCTATGTGCTGTGTGTGTGTTACAGGAATATATACTAAATTCAGAAGAAACACTATTTTATGCTTCTAACAAATAGGAAACGCGAGAGGGATTGTGTATATAGTGCTGTGTTTATGACATTTAAGGGACCAAGGTGAAGATGAGTTTTTACTCAAAGTACTTGAAAATCAAACGAAATTTAATAAAGTCAAAAGTGAGGAATGCTTAAAAAGTGTCATCCTTTCTTGTCAGGCCATTTCACTTTGGAATCCTGAGGTTGTTATTGGCTGTTCATGTCCATGATGTTTGAATATGTAATTAGGTGTCATTTTAACAGGTCAAATGTGTTTTGTAAATGGTGCTTGATTAAGTGTCAGGTCTTTATATGTAAATGGTAGCTAATTTGCAGTGAAGTAAAGCTCGGATTTATGTGTGGCAGAGTTGTGAGTGTTACCAAAAATTGACGCAGATTTAAAGCAGACACCTTGTGAACTAGTAAAACTACTGCTACAGAAATTACATAATTTAGGCAAATGTTAAGATACAAAGTTTCATCTTTGGTAAAGAAAGGAAATTTGTAAATGGCAAACAAGTATCCGCATTACATAATTTTTCAATTTTTCAGCAGGTTTTTAGTTGTTCGGTTAGATATGTTGTAATAATAAATGGTTAATGTATCCAATAGAGTAACTTTCTCGTGTATTATGTTAGAGTTTTGTTATAAAACTGTGCTATCATGCCTCCTAGTGCCCTGATGCATGTTTAAAAGGGTGAAGTTAATATAGCTGTCACGTAGAAGGCGTGTTTTTGATGCTGTAAATCCGTGTAGTAGTCAGTAGCATGTCCGTGATTTGTATTGGTCAGGGAGCAGTTTGAATTTTAAAAAGCCTCAAGATCCTGCTGAGCCCCAATCCCGGCCTCCCTCCCTCCCACTAATCTCCCATTCCTGTCTTTGTGCTGCCTGGTCCTGTTAGACACTGTTTGCAACAGGGCCTCAGGCCTACGTGCGCAGAGAGGAACCATTTACACTGTCGAAAAAGCAGCTTTTTATTTTTAAACTTTGTGAATTGCAGGAGGAGCCACTAGTTGTCTCTAACTGTCCCTATCTCAGTGTGCAGCAGCAGAATTGCTGTGTTTGTTGTGTTTTCTTTTGGTCTGTAGCATGCGTACAGGCCGAGTGTAACTCTGCTTCACAGGAAAGAAAGGACTGTGCAGAACTAGTTGTAGCTCTTGGGTAGTTTTCATCATCAGGAAGCCACATGAGCTCTAGCAATTCTTTTGTCGTCTGTTTCAAACAGGTCTCATTTTAACAGATATGGGTTTGTTAAGCTAACAATAATAGACTTCTCTGACTTATTTTTCATTTAAGGAGTTTTGCTTTGAATATACCAGATATGAATGGGAAATAAGCTACTGTAGTTACGTAGCTCCTGTCAAGTATGTCTTGCAAGGGTTGTGTTTATGACACTTTTTTCTTTTTAAGTCAGAAAGCATGCAGTTTTTTGGTATGAAAAATAGATGTCTTTATAGAGTGAAATTTTAGATGGTATTTGTGATTTGTAATGAATTTTTTGGTTTTGTTCTTCAGAGCCATCTGTGCTTAATCATTAGTTTCTTGCCTTATCACAGTTTATGTAGGTGTAAATTTCTTTATTTCAGAAAAATAAATTTAGTGGACAGAGATATTTAACCTGAAAGTGTTTATAAGATGGCTTATTTTTGGTTTAGGTTGGGTTTTTTTTTTTCGGTCATGTTTAAGTGTGTGTGTGAAGCAAGACTATGTAATTTTTTTCCTAGTGTTGGTCCACTGTTTATCACAGCAGCTAGCTGCTTAAGGAGTATGTAGTTATTTTATCAATGTTGCAGAAATACAAAATTAATTATTCTCAAGACATTACTTGTAATAATTATTTCAACTGAAAGAGAAATACTTTATTGTTATCTTCTATTTTTTACTTTTGACTATCTTGTACATTTTGAGTTTGTTTCCTGTATACAAGTTTTATTTATTTTTTTCCTCTCAACTTCTTAAACATTTTACTTGAAGATATTCCATCAAAAATGTTTCTCGGAGGCCTTTTGCTGTCTTTTAAAGCTGTTTTTTATACTTAAAAAAATAAAGACGTAAGAACAGGCAAACCAGTGAAATATGTGTGTGTGTATATATATATTTACATGTGAAATACTTAAATTTTGATGTAAAAGAAGCAGAAGGATCAGAGAAGCAAAATTGCGTTACTAAAACCATTTGCAGATACCTGTTCTATATAAGTGTACAGGTACCCCTGTGTAACCTTCTTGCATGTTTGAAACTCTGTTAATGTTCATATGACTTTTGAAGAAACAGGGCAATAGATAGTTAATTTGCTTGGGATAGAACCAATTTTTGTTGTTGTGTTTGTATGGTAGTTAAGGTAATAAAGCCTTAGGCCTAACTATTTCATGCATTTATTCCTGTGCAATATAAGTAACTATATTTTGAAGGATACTAGATGAAAAAGTCAAACTCTCAATTGATTTGAGACAGGGATTGATATAAAAAGTTTTCTATTGCAATTTTCTTTGTGTTCGTGGCAAGTGTGATACTTTATGTCTATATTACATTACAAAGTGTTCAAGTCATTATATTGGATTTGTATTAACATTTGCCTTGTAAATATTGCACAAGAAGTGTAAAGTTAGTGGATAATAGCTGTAATTAGAAAAAATACACTATTCTGAATATCTAGACCTAGGGAAGAAATTAAATCTGAAATTCAGATATTTATGCTTTCTAGAAATTATTCTAGAGGAGTGTATAATAGAATGTGTGGACATTTGACAACAATTATGGGCATACTTAATTGGAAAATCATGAATAGTAATAGATTTAGAATTTGATTTCTGGTATGTATGAGGTGAGTCATCCAGCGTTAGGGTAGCTATGTAGTGCCACAAAATACATCAGTAAAAATATTTAACATTTGAAAAGTTGGCCATGTCAATATGATACCGCTTATTTTCAATCTTGCTTTCCATATGACTTTAGTAGAAGTAGTGCAGGTTAGGTTAACTTCTGATTTTGAATCAGGAGTAATGAACACTACTTTGCACAGAGATACCTACAAGGAAATGCTTGAAATTGGTAATACCTGTGCATTATTGCAATAATGATCCTTTTTAAAGGAAGCCCTCTTAAAATGACGATTGTTAAAGGCTTGCATGCTAAACATCTTTAATATCATTCGTCTGTATTTGTGTTTTTATTTTCTTAGTGTTACCAGCGTACTTCTTAGTAGGTGATCCTGACCCCCAAAGTACGTGTGAGAGAAGTGCTTTATATTGACAACTGCTGCACCCCAGCAGTTGTGTTTGAGGAGATTGTGCAGGACCTATGATTTGTATCTGACTTCCTGTCCCTACTGTGCACCATGGAAAAATCTCACTAGCAAAAGGGAATGGAGAAAGGATTTTAGCCCAAATGTATGTAGAAATTAAAAGGAATTCCAGTCAAATTGAACACGGTTGTTGATACTGTACTTGAAAGTGACTACTTGGTTTATGCAAATAACTTTGAAACAAAAAATATAACACTGAAGACCATTTTTTTCATGTTAGAAAAAATTCTAGAAAAGTTTATTTTTATGGCCTCTAGTATTTGTATCTGTTGTTTTTAAAATGGTTTTACAATCAGAGATCTCAGAATTCTTTATATAAGTAGATATTTTACATTTTCACATTATTACTGTGGTTTGATTTGAAGTGCTTTGTTTTTTGTACCAGTGTGTATGTGTAGATGTGCAATGCATTTTAGAGAAGCAGTGTTAAAAAACACTAGCCTGTAAAGCAAGGGACTCAGATAAAGAAAAAGCAGACTAAGATTACAGAAACAAACATAATCCACCCCCCTTCTCCATATGCTGGGCCTTTAACTACATTATTGTTGTCCCCCTTACCGTTGCAGCCCAAATTCAATGCCTCATACAGTGCATGGGAAATGCCAGCTGATTGGTATACTGTTATAACCTAGTCTATATATTTGTTTTTCTTTGCCATTCAGTGTGCAGCCTGCTGCCTTATTAGCTGCTGTAATAATCCAAATCTTTTGTGAATGCTGAAGTGTTTTTATCTGTTAATTTGTAGGAATGATCTCAAATAAATATCTGCATTTCACAAACATTAGAGAGTTGTTTTTGCACATCTATAAAATATTATTTCCATTTTACAGATGGAAGACTGAAACAGAGTCAAAATAGTAAGTTTTAAAAGTGTTTATAAATCTTGTTTAATTTGACATCCTTTATTCTTCAGAATTTTGGAATTACTTTACAGCACTTAGTAAGTTCATAACATTGTTTTCTTTGAGTTTATTTCTGTTTGCGAGTACCCTGCATTTCAACATATCAGGCTCATTGTTTCTCATGCTGGATCCCTAAGAAGTACAGAATGGTGTTTTTGCTGATGGCCTTAAGCTTCTATTAAGTTTCAACAGCCTTGATCATGCCAACACCTGGAAAATAATAGATTTCTTGTCCTGAAAAATTAAAAAGAATTACCCACCATACTGTGAAGAACCCTAAATCGGTTAAAGTTTATCAGGAAGAACAGGGACAACAAGTAGATAATAACCCAAATCCCACAAGTGATTAGGTGATTTGCCTGCAATATTGGAGAGATTCAAAATGTTACTCTGTTAACTTTCAACAGGAACTAGCAACTCTGGAGGGTATCCTCAGCATTGGTTATTGGCTGTTAGGAATAAAACTCTGTCTAAAAACTAAACTCTGTTTAATAAACTGGTAATTGTTGCAGGCTGATGTAAACTGGTTGAACGGAAACTTCTGCAGCTTAGTGGTCAGACCATTTCATTGCAATGTCAGGCAATTGTCCAGCTGCTCTATGGCTCTGTTAGGAAAGCAAGACTGTTCTGAGGTGCAGCAAGTGTATTCCTAGCCAGAGCACTGCTTTTGGGATGTAGAAGGTCCTGCTCCAAATGTCTACTCAGTGTCAGCCAGAGAAGTTCTTGAGCTTTTTTTCCCCCCCATATGCCTTTTTATGTTATATGCTCTGGGTGTGGTCCAGAGGCTGCGAGTGTATTGTAGATCAGGTAGAATAAGTAGTGTTCACTCTTTTTTTCCTTTGTTTTTATTTCTTTCGTCAGTTGTGATGGGAGTTTTTTGTGAAAACAAGTTGTTGGATTTTTGTTGTTGTTTTGTTGTGTTTTTTTTTTTTTTTTCAGATTTGATTTTTATAAATTGCAGTTTCCAGCAAAAGATCTGTTGGATAGAAAAGTGTTTTTAATCATTTGGATTTATTAACTACGTTTTATTCAAAATGATTAGTAAAAAAAGTGTAATGTTCCATAGAAGACATTTCCTTTTAATAGTTTGTTTCATGACATAACATGTCATGTGGGATATATAAGGCGGAGATCCTGTGAATAACAAAAAACAGTGTATAATAATTTAATGATTGACTATCATAATACACAAGAGACTGAATTGTAGGTGTAAGCAACCATAATTGTGACAATTCTTAATACTTTATTGCATGTGCTTATAGTACTAACCTTTTTTTTTTCTCTCTTTTGTTTTTGTTTTAATATTATGTAGTTCTTCAGGCTTCTTGATTGTAAACCTGTGTCCATGATAGTGCAACCCCTGTCTCTCATCTTTGATCTAAGAATCTCTCCTCTATGTTGCCTAGGTATTCAGAATGAAGTTACAAATACTTCTTGTCTGAAATTTTATTTTCAAGTCTTAGGTTTTAACAGAGGCCTTCTGTGCATGTTATTTTCCATTCAGATATATTGCTTTCTGTTTTTCTTCAGCTATACTTTCTGGATATTAAGGGTGGGAGGGAAAATTTCAAGAGACCTCATCAGATGCTACATACAGCAGCTACCTTAGCACCTGTAGAAAAAGTGATCTGCAATCTGCTTTTTGTAGTCTAAAAGCTGGGAAAATTTCTGTAAGACTCTAATAATGATGAGAGCTCATGTGGAGTGCTTTTTGGAGATATAAAATCAGTTTAACTTATTTTTTAAAAGAAAATTTATTATTGTTTTCCTGAAAGAAAAGTTAAAAATCTGCCTGATGATTAATTTGTTAAATTTCTAGTTCAGACTAAGGAGATATGATTGTTTTTTTCTACCTGGATGCTAGGTTTTGGTTTTGGTTTGTTTTTCCTCCCTTCCTCCCTTCCTCCCTTCCTCCCTTCCTCCCTTCCTCCCTTCCTCCCTTCCTCCCTTCCTCCCTTCCTCCCTTCCTCCCTTCCTCCCTTCCTCCCTTCCTCCCTTCCTCCCTTCCTCCCTTCCTCCCTTCCTCCCTTCCTCCCTTCCTCCCTTCCTCCCTTCCTCCCTTCCTCCCTTCCTCCCTTCCTCCCTTCCTCCCTTCCTCCCTTCCTCCCTTCCTCCCTTCCTCCCTTCCTCCCTTCCTCCCTTCCTCCCTTCCTCCCTTCCTCCCTTCCTCCCTTCCTCCCTTCCTCCCTTCCTCCCTTCCTCCCTTCCTCCCTTCCTCCCTTCCTCCCTTCCTCCCTTCCTCCCTTCCTCCCTTCCTCCCTTCCTCCCTTCCTCCCTTCCTCCCTTCCTCCCTTCCTCCCTTCCTCCCTTCCTCCCTTCCTCCCTTCCTCCCTTCCTCCCTTCCTCCCTTCCTCCCTTCCTCCCTTCCTCCCTTCCTCCCTTCCTCCCTTCCTCCCTTCCTCCCTTCCTCCCTTCCTCCCTTCCTCCCTTCCTCCCTTCCTCCCTTCCTCCCTTCCTCCCTTCCTCCCTTCCTCCCTTCCTCCCTTCCTCCCTTCCTCCCTTCCTCTTCTTTCCCCCCCTCTCTTCCCCTCTCTATTTTAAATAATGAGAAATGGATTTTTCTTCTACTAGCATGCTCAGTGGTGATTGGTTCTTCCTGGCAGTTTCCTTAAAAACTCATGTTGAGACATACACTGACATTTTCCTGTGTTACAGGTTATCCTATTTAAATTTGGCAGTTACAAGAAATCGAAACATTGCATAACATAGTTACTAGTTGACTTGAAGAATGCACATTGCTCCCTGCTTGTTTTGTACAGGTAGGGTTGGTAGTGATTCCTCTTTAGTTTCCTGACACTGTTTAAAGGTACTGATTTTACTTCTGACTTTACTAAACTTCAGTCATTTGGGCTGAAATTTTCTATGCTGGGTGACTGCCCTTTGACTGACTTTTTTAATAAAGCTTAAAACCCAGATAGTTCACTGGCTCGTAAGGGTCATGCTAGAGGAAAAAAAAAAAAATTAATTACCTTTTGTTCAAGTAATTTGAATACTCCAATTCTTTGGGAAAGGAATTTAAAATTTGAGGGTCACATGACTTTTTGCATTAGGGTTGTGTGTTTGGTTGCCATTTGAAAACCTGTCCAAAAATTGAGGAAGTTATTAGTGTCTGAAAAACTAGCTGACTTCTCTGATTGTAGGCATTAATGTTGAAAACTTTTGTATGCATTATAGGACTTTCTTAATAAGTACAGTTCTAAGCAGTGAGATGTGGTATGGATTTGTTATGGTTGAGACAAATGACATAGACCAAGTTCTTCCAGGATGAAAGTAGTAGATGCCATTTATTGCCACAAGTGCATTTTTATACAGTTTTACCAATTCGTGTGTCTCTTCACTATTGGTTACAAGTTACAGCAGTAACATCTCATTGGCTACTTTTGCTATCATCAATGTTACTCTTTTACTCCCTTCTCTCTCACAGGCACATCCTTAACATCTCGGGATACTCCTTTACTCCCATCTTTCTGATGGGTAGGCCTTAATATCTTCAAGGCTAATTTCTGTTCCCTTGCCCTCCATCAGGAAATCCAAGGACCCACCGTAGTCCCACAATTCCCCCTTTTTGTATTTGTGCTAAAAAAAATTGCCTTCATTGTCTGCTGCAGGGCCATTTGCAGCAGAGAAATCATGCATAGCAACATTAGTAACACAACCACAGCAATCATCAAGACAATCAGTCCCGTTTTCACTACTGATAACAACAACCCTGAAAGCCCCCAGCCACTAAACAATTTATTTAACGAATCCCGTCAAGATCTTCACACCCATGTCCTTGAGCTAATAACAAAAAGTCTATTGCGGCTCTATTTGGTAGTGTAGCGTGTCTTGGAGAATCTACATCTAACAAAAGTCCACTTAAAGCCATAGAAGTTCTGTTATTTTGCATAGCTAACCAGCATCCTAATTTTTCTAAAGTATTTAAAGTTTTAGCTGTGCCAGCACCAGGTACAAGAGATCCTAAAACCCTTAATCCTGAGTCCCAAAAATCTATATTTTCGTTACATTTTGACTCATATACATGCAAAAAGTGTTTTTCCCATCTTACTCTTCTGTGATCTATTATCATAGATACATTGGGCATTAAGAGAGTTAATCATCCCAAAATACGTAGTCCTCCAACAGCATTAGAAGGAATTCCTGGCCAGGCTCTATCTCCACAGATCAAGAATACACCATACAGGAGGTTTTAGGGTCACTGTCCCACATTATCAATGATACCCCTTGGATTCTTCTGTGAGGCATTATGTCATTGAGTTTCATTTCTATAGTCACCAAGGGTAGCATTAGCATTTTGCAGTTTTATCCATTTATGTTCTTGTATATTGTTCTGACACTTTTCACAAACCAGCTGGATACAAGTGTCCATGGGCATAGATGCCAGCAATTCCAATTCCTGCGGTTCAACATCTGCTTCCGGGAGGCAATTAATCCAAAGTGCCATGTTGGTATTTTTACAGTTCATTGCAATGCCCTTGCACCAACCACTATTTAGAAACAGTTGTATGATGCTGCTGTAGTCATCAAGGGGGATACCAACCAAGCATGTGTGGAACAGGTTTTCCTGAGATGCCATAGCTAGGTATATGGAGTCCTGGTCAGTCATGTTGGCTGAAGTAATCCACATGTTAGTATTTGTCTGTGCAGGCATCCAAAACGAAGCAGCTGCAGCAGTCATCATCAGGAAGATAACACAGGTTTCACATTTCATGCTGGCAACCATTGCGGCCCTTGGTCTGTAAGCATAACCTCTCCCTCAGGTTATCAATTGATGCGGCCTTTTCCGTTGACCATTAACTAGTGATTTGACTATAACTAATGTAGATTCTTTCTGATTTAGCATGATTTTGGGTCATACTTGCAAAGTGTTTCATCACAGGGCAAATTTGGGCTGTACCACTTAGATATAAGTGATTCATCACATACAATGCTTTTGACAATTTGTTTTTGTGGTGTTTCCCCTACTTTTCCTTCTTTTTGTTTTTGAAAAAAAAAATAATTCAGAATCGGATACATGCGTTGGACCTTGACTACATACTCAGAATCACAAATCAAATTTAGAGGTTCCTCCTTAAAAAGCTCTAAGTAATGTAAAGCTGCGCCAAGTTCTGCTAATTTGGTTGAACTTTCAGTAATTTTTACAGAATTATGCCAATTGTTATCTTCACACCAGACCACTACAGCTTTATGAGACTTCCCAGAACCATCAACAAAAACTGTGCAAGTATGTAGGATCAGACCAGATACAAGTATAGTCTGTGACCTGATGTTGAAGACTTTCACCATTTGTGAAATTTAAATTTGATTTTTTTATTTGCAATCTATGTCCTTGTAAATTGCACTAGCTGATTTTCTTAACAGCACAGCTTTTGGCATGCCTAAATCTGAATTGTTGAGCATTCTCTACTGCTAATTTCAACACTAGTGCGTCCTTAGCTTCTAAGTTTTCAACCTGCTTATTGATGGCCTCTTGAAGATGACCAATAAATTATATGTAATTCTCATTGGGACCCTGATTAATAGTTGTAAATTATTTGGCTGCTTTGTCGGTTTCAGGCACCTTTATCATAGCTTAATATGCAAGCTCTGTTGACTGCCTCAGGATTTCAGAAACTAATAGTGCCTGTAATTGTGGTGCGTCAGTTAGTGTCTGTTCCAAGAGTTGGAGGATACCTGCCCCTTTCAACGAATCCCCATCATTCTGTCCTAAATGATCTAGAGCTATTACATTGCATAGGTCTAATTTTGCTTGAGTCTTTCATGGTTTTTATCAGATCTCGGGGCAACATGTACACATACTCCTTTTCCTTTTAACTTTTCAAGAAAATGCTGCTAACCCTCATCCTCATCCAAGTCATCAGATAACGCAGACTTGAACGGTGCTGGAGAATCATTAGTAACAGGGGGGTTCAAAACAATGCACTTTTTTTTTTTTTTTTTTTTTCAAATCTAGCCCAGGAAGCCACCCCCCTCCACTGTCTCTGCCTGTTCCCATTGCTCTTTTAATCCTCTCAAAGTCTCTAGCAACAAGTGCCATGTCGTTAACAGTTCAGTTGTTTCTTTGCATCTTTGGGTAGTGCTTTGCCCCATAGTAATGTCCTTTGTAAAGTCAATTCCAGAAGGCTAATACCTTGCTTCTTCAGAAGCAACTTCCATGTAGATAATATAGTACCCTCTTCTTTAGATAAGTTCCACCCCTCTGTTCCCAGTAGCTCACCAACTCTTGGCATGGTGTCTTTTCAAGGATCCTGACCTTTGGCAGCTCTCCCCTGCTGCTCTATCAGCTGTACCAGGCTGTACCAGGCTCCATCTCCACAGCTCTTCGGCTGCCACAGCTTCACCGCTGTCCCTTCTTCATGTGAGACCCTGTTCATGCAGGATCACATGGGGGTCACCATATGTCGTGGTTGAGATGGACAAACGACGTAGACCAAGTTCTTTCAGGATGAAAGTAGTAGATGCCATTTATTGCCACAAGCGCATTTTTATGCAGTTTTACCCATTCATATGTCTCTTCACTATTGGTTACAAGTTACAGCAGTAACATCTCATTGGCTACTTTTGCTATCATTAATGTTACTCTTTTACTCCCTTCTCTCTTACGGGCACATCCTTAACATCTCGGGATACTCCTTTACTCCCATCTTTCTGATGGGTAGGCCTTAATATCTTCAAGGCTAATTTCTGTTCCCTTGCCCTCCATCAGGAAATCCAAGGTCCTGTCGTAGTCCCACACAGATTCCTGGTTTTCTGGTGCCCATTTCCTGCTTATCCACAGTGCTGATTTGTTTGAACGTGGAAAAGACAAGAACTGAGGTTGCAGATGGCTGGAAGGGTGAACATATGGAGGAGAAGAGTGGTGGACTGAAACCAGACTCACACATAATGGGGAAGGAGTGGAAGTTTCAAGGGCAGGAACTGGTGGTAGGGTAGGAGCTTGGAATTCCTAAGGAAGCAATGGCTGAACTGAAAGGACTGGATAAAGGAGGTGGTGGGGCAGATGCAAGTGTCCTTAGTAAAGATACAGGAAGAGCTGTGAAACAGCTTCACAAGAAGCCGAGACAGAAGGGTGCTCTGGAAATGGATGTATGGTCAAGGGAAGCAGTTTAGGGAAGTGTGTGCTGAGAGAGGCCAGAAACGGGAAGAAGAACAAATTGCCTGAGAAGCTAAAAGCACAAAACAAGGATTGGTTGGGCAAAGAAGCATCATTTCACACACGGGAATTCAGTGTTTGAATTGTTTCTTTTTTGTTTGTTTGGTTGGTTGGTTGGTTGTTGTTATTTTGTTTGTTTTTTTTTTCTTTTGGTTAAACTGAGGAAATCACATAGCAAAACAAACAAAAAGCTCAGAAATGTGGAGTACATCTCGTAACTGCAAACAACAGGGAATTCTGTAGCTCAGATTACCTGTGTAGTCTGCATTTGGCATCTTTGTGAATGCATTGTGGTAGTCTTTAATTCTGTTATCACTTTTTTTTTCATTATGGTAGTTTGCCTATTTCATTGACTTTGTGGAGGAATGTAGCCTCCTTCATGAAGTGTTTGTTTGTTTTTGGTTTTTTTTTAAATTAAACCTCAAACAGGTTATATTAATGCCTTCTAGTACTGGCCTTAGATATTGTTGATCCTGCCTTGGGGAAAGGGCTGGACTATTGAGATTCCTTTCAGTATTGTCTTTTATGAGTCAGTGTTTTTATTTCTTTGATGTTCGATGTGTAGTGCTTTGCCTTAATCATGTCACATCATTAAGCCCTGCTCCAGAGATAGAGTTCTTAATTTCTTCATGGGCTTTTTCTGTGACATGTATTGTAATATAGGAATGTTTCATGAATATTTACTTTTCAAATGTGTTTTTGAGGAGAGTATGTAATCATGCAAGTTGGGAAACTGAGATACGGAAGTTGGTCTTTATAACTTTGGAAGTCTAACTGGAGCAACTGTAGGACCTAATTTTTAAATTAACTTGAATTTCTCTGCATCATAACGTGTGATAATATTAGAACAGATGTTGTTAATTTTGGTTACAAATATGATTAATCAGTGCTTTTTCAAATTGGGCTTCAGAGCATGCAGGGAAAAAAAGAAACACAGAAATGTTTACCATTAGTAATAGAAATAGAATGAATTTCTCAAGAGTGGCATCTTTCTGTTTGTGCTGTGTGATCTGTAGCCTACTTCCCTTCATACTTCTTGTTCATTTTACTTGAGGAGTCATGTATGCAACAGACCTTTACAGCCTTATGAATAGCCTCTGATTCATTTCCAGAGCAGATCCCTGCTGTAAGATGAGTGAAGATTGGACCTGGGGGTGGGATGGGAGTGTTACACAGTTATATAATTTAAGAACTGTGCCAGAATTCTTGAGTGCAAGTGGCATTTATTTACTTTTGATTGAGTTTGTAGATGTGATATTTAAGCCTCGTGGTGTAGGATTTCCTGGTAGAAGTGTAGAAAGCTTTGAGGTGATACACTGAAAAAATAATGTTTGGGTATTTTTTGATGTCAGCTTTTCTGAGTTGAATGTTCTGTTTTAGAGGTGATTTTAAAGTCAAATCTTCAAAATTTTTAATTATGTGAATTTTAACATACAGAAATGCATTTAGTATAGTAGGTCTTAAAGTATTGCCTTGTAAACTGGCTGTCACAGTGCAGTAAGTAAAAGTTTTAATTTTGATTTCTGTATCATAGAAACAAATTTCAGTAAGATCAAAAAAGGACTTTTTGGTTGTGATACTGCTGATGAGTAGGTCAGCCCTTGAGTGTCAATCAAAGTTTGAGATGTGTGAATGTCCAAAATGGAAATCATAACTCCTGTGGTGCTGAGTAAGGAATCCATATTGATTAGTCAGCAGAAAACACTGAGGAGACTTTTGCCTCCTGAAAGAGAGTTAAAATCAATGTATTGGATAATCATATTCTCTCTTTCATGCTTTTTTCCCTAGTCTAATTAATTTTCTTTGCACTGTGATGTACTACTGCTTCAACAAGAGGAGGGTATTGCTCACTACCCCATAAAATTGTAAGAGCCAGTCGAAGACTCTAATGGATTGTGACAGATGCGTGTTTGAACCTTCTGCTACTGAGGATGATTTTAAAATGTGTGTCTGGTATCCTGAGCAAGTAATCTTCCTCTGTTCTGCTGAGATTTTGAGTAAAGGGATGGAGTTGGTGGCTATTATGCAGAGCAAACTAATCAGTTTTGTGTGTTAGCCATGTTTAAAGCATGTGTATAACTGGACATTCCTATTCTGGAGATGTTGCCCAGACTTAGGTGTAAAACAGGTGTTGAACTGCTTAGTTCTGCAAAAGTAGAGGCAGCTCTGACAAGCATGGAAGCAAAGCTGTAGGTGAACTTTTCTGATGTTAATTTAGGTGACTAATGACTTAGAGAGTTTTAGTAACACACTGTGCACTCTAGGGTCACTGTTATAAAAGATTATTTAGAGTTGTGGCTCTGCATATTTACTCACTGGAGTAATTCTCTCTGGTTCCGTCTAGCATGATGTAAAGTTTAGTCATGTTATTTACAGAAATAGATCATTTATTTTTACTGTGGAAATATCATTAAAATATTTGAGGAATTGCAATAAAAATGGTATGGTTTAAAAACTGTTCTGTCTGTAATTCTCTATCATTATGTGAACAAACCATCATAATACTGGAAGGTAAACATTATCAATTTTTACATTGCACTGTAATCTTAGCCTCCAACCTAGAGCAAGAATAGTGAAAGCTACTTATTTAATTTAGTGTCACGTTAAATGGTTATATTCAGTTAGTAGGCTTCAGAACAAGGAATTATCTCTGTTTTTCCGTAAATATTTACATTTATTCTTGACAAATCCTTTTTCTAGGCTTGAAGTAGACATGTCATATCATGGGATTAAGCAAATTCTTAATCACATCTTGATAAATAATTAACCAATGGAGTCTTATGAAAAGCTCTGTAAATGAACTTCTAAGGATTCAACATAACTTGTTAAGTTATGATATTTTCAACTTACTGCATACTCGGCTACGGTGAATGTTCGATTGTGTATGTAGCCTGTGGCAACTGCACACAACTTGATTTAATTTAACCCTGTTTTGTTGCTGGCTATGGAAGCTTAATTAGTTTACATTTTTCGTGGGCTAAGTGTATATTCACAATTATTGAAAGTCAGCTGATGCACAGTAATTTGAGAGTCTGTGCTAATCAACTTGTCCAAATGTAGATGACACTCTATGTAAGTCTGTATGAATTTTGGGGGAGAACAGTATTTTTCTTGAGCAAAACTGTTGAAGGTCTCCTATACCTCCTGACAGAGGTGTAAATTTTAACAAGTGTTTTGGGAAGGATAGTAAAAATGGGTTACACATCTAATTGTAAAATACACTATTTTTGAAACCCTGTTTGAAGACATCGTAAAGCTTGTTGTAGATATAAGCAGATAACTGTTTTAAACAAGAACAGAAAAACTTCTTCAGTTTTATGATGATGAAGCTTACATGCTTATGCTATTTTATAATGAAAATCAAACAGAAATTAGAAGATAGATGTACTTTACTTTTAAAGGTGACCCTATAGAAATAGCGTCAGTTGCCAAAGACATTAAATTTGCTGTACAGAACTTAGAGGTTTTACTAGTAAAATGATGCCAGCCTTGGTAGAAGGAATTCAGTTTAGTCTCCTGTCTATGATTATGACAAATAAGTATTCTGTAAATCAAGTTACATACAGGTTCACTAATGAGGTTGTGTGCCAAATAATGCTTTAAAGTGAAACTTCTGTGAATGAGTTGCCTTCAGTAGGTTTCCACAGATATAGCTACTTAAAATTGATAGATATCAACATATTTACTTCCTGAAATAAGTTAGAATTTTAGTTGGACTTTAAAAAGCTAAGTCCTTAAATGTTAGGATATTAATCTACAGTAAAATACTTGTTTACTGAACTCTGTGTTTATAGTAGTAAAGTCTTGGCGCACACAAGATTACTTAAACATTCTTGTTTTTCTGCAATTACAATTATTTTGTAGATTAGATTTACCCCATTAAGACAAACAGTAGATTTAATGATTCTCTCATAGTTACTTAGTTTTTTTCTGTGGTTAATTTGGATTTTACCATAATCATTGTTAAGCATTTTAGGAATCTTTGTAAGTTAAAGGTGTTTTGGGGGGATGGGCTGGGAGAGGGTTATGACCTGGAGTACTTATTGCCAAGATGTAATGTTAGGCTCCCACTTGTTGTGATTTGTTTGCAATAACTGTCTGAACTCTGAACATAGTTTGCTAAAGTCAACACTCATGTAGCTTACTAACATACTCATCAGTGATATGTTAAGGTAGATGTTAATTAACTTCAGGTAACTTGAAATATTTCTTTTTTTCTTTTTCTTCTATAAACACCTGTGGAAAAGTTTTAAATATATGATTGTGTAATAACTCAGATACTTGTCCACTGAAAAGGACAGAGTCATATTTTTAAATTTGCCTTAACTTTTTTTTCAGAAATAAGAAATAACTACTTGACAGCCAGTGTCGTAGAAGATCTAGATGGGAAGAGGATATTTGCTATGTGTAAACTTCAGGAATAATTAGCAGTGAGAGGGAGCTGAAGTTCCTTGTAATATGAACCTGGAAAACACAAATGTAAAGGAATATTTGATTATGTGAGATAGCAGTTTAGTACTATCCAGAATACCGCTGTCAGTGTAAGTTTGTGTGTCAAACACAAATATTATTCCATGCCAAAGCATGTAGACAACAATGTCAAACATGTGGTGTGGAAAGGCCACTTATGGTACTGCAATCTCTAATTTATGGTCTCCAACAGCAACTGTTAAAGAGAAAAAAGTATTATGAATCGAGGTGCATCCCTGGGTCCTCTGAGTTTGCTGTGAAGAGGGTTTTTTTTTATGGAGGTAAACTGCCTGTTGCCACAGGAAAGATGTTTTCCTTGTTGCTGCTACTTAGCTGCTCTCCTCTCAGCTGTATGTTTTATCCACAGAGGTGGGTGGTAAGTTGGTGATTACACTACTGGAAAACAGGACAAAAACTCTGTAGTTTGACGGCCTGGATGAATAGTTAGCAAAGGGCAGTGTCCCTGCCTGAATAGGTGCATTGACATCTGAAGTAAAAAGAAAAAACTGAGAACTAGCTGCTCCTTATTACTACTTCAGTGTGTATGTTGGTTTTGATGCACGTTTGAGGTAGTTGAGGCCTGATCCATTTCAGCCATTTCTGGTTTCTGTTTAAATGGTGTGTGAATGAAACTAGGAGGGTATTGTGCTTTATTTTTAATGCTTCTGTATTTCCAGAATACTCTCATAACGATACATAGCCTCTGGGTCTCCTTTGTGCTGTAGCAATTTCCAGTTTGGAAAAAACCCCAAATCTGTTCTATTTCTTCAATAGCAAAGCTCCAGAGAACAGAGAATCTTCTCCAAAATGAGTCTGTGACTTGTGAAATAATGGTAATGTTTCACACTAGAAAGACTGAGCTACCTCTCTAAAAGGGTAGATATTATCACCTGCATCTCAAGGAAAACTGCAAAGATCAGCTTTAGTTTTCTCTCATAGGTGTTGCCCTACAAATCCATATTTATAGCAGTGCTGTGGTTTACATCTTACTTTGTACATACTGATTTTCAGTCATCAGTGAATGATAGTACGCAAACAGCTATAACTGTATTTTTTCATACAACAGGATGACCTGAAATACATAGCACTCTTCTTGTAGGTTAGTTTTACATGTTTAGTCTTTAAGTAATTAAAAAAGATATAGTGATGATAATCCAATTTCAGTGGGTTTTTATGTGTTTTCAACATCGGTAAAACCCTTTGTGATGCTTCAGATATAACTTAACTTGGATTTAAAAATCGCCTTACTAGAAATTGGAAATTGTTGCAGTTGAACAAGTTATGAAAAATAAGGTGCTCAGCATGCAATTTTGTAAAAGATATTAAAATGTTAAGCAAGTTTGAGTAATCTAGTCTTCAGTTTATTTATTAATTTGATTTATCTGCATGGTTAAGTTGTGCTTGTTCATGTATCTGTAGCATAAGGGCTACAGTTCACCTTTGCCTTAGCAACAGCCGGGACACTAGTGCTCTCTGAATTCGGTTGCAGAAAGTTTTGTATTAAAACCTCAGAGGAATAGAGGGCTATAATTAATCCTCCCTTCCACAGTAGTGAATTCTGAATCCTTAAGAAAAGAAGATGGTTGTCATTTGGAATGAAGAATAAAACACACAGAAGATAAGCAGGACACCTGCGGGTTGGATACAGGCAGGGATGGAAGGATTCAGTGTGGATTGTCTTGGCAAGATTCTGTGAGGGCTAATCTAACCTTCACGGAACAGTTCTTGGATTTTCTCCATATGCACATAACATAGCTTGGCAGTTTGGTCAGTAACTTGGAACTGTCTTGCTGGCCTAGGATGTGCTTCTCTTTTATTTTAGTGTATCAGTTTGAAATTTAAAGATGTGTTTATAGAACACACATGGATTTTTATTTAATCAGTAAAATGGTACCTGCAACTCATAAGGTTCATAAATGTGAAAATGCAGTTTTTGCTGTTTTAGTCACTAATTGGTGAACCACTTTCTCATATTGGAAGGTGTGACTCACATAAATTGTGAAAAAATATTTGTCATATTAAATGAATAGAGAAGTAGCAACAGTGCATTCATCCTCTTTGAGATTTTACCAGTCACTTCTTTGAAGACATAATTCTAAGAGTACTTTTTTCTTTTACTATGTGGGGGTTTTGCCATGTTTTTTATTTGTCAACCTCATTACCTCCTTGCTTTTGTGAGTGAGCTTGTATATATGACAGAATATGCTTTATGGAAAGGCCACTTATATACTTCAGTAACTGAAGCCAAATAATGGAAGACTGCTTCGGGGCTAGGAGAAAATAGAAATCTACCTGTTCCTGTTTTACTTTGGAGCATTGGCAGAAGAGGTTTATTAGGTGGAATATGAATAAGACTGACTTTCTCTGGTTTGTCCATTACAACAGATTTGCAAATGAGAGCTTTGCAAGTGTCTGCTGTAAACAAGATGGAAATGGTTTAGTTCCTTTCTCACCTTGCAAAATATGAACAGACACATTTTGGCTTGGGTGAATTTGGGCAGGTTTGTAGGAGAAAATTTTATTTCTGAGCGAGTATGCTTGCTGATCTGGAATAAATTCGTAATTTGTTTTACAGTATTTCAGTGTCTGATTAAAAGTATCTATACATGGTTTAGGAACACTGACTTTCAGAGTATGTTACTACAATAGATCCTGAGAAATGTTTTGGCTGATTGGGAGATGTTAATGACTTAAAAATTTCAGTATAATAGAACAGATGAATCTGCATGGATCTTATTTCCTTTGCTTTTGGGGACCTACAAATGTAGCATACACTAATATGTTGGTGTTTTTGCTTACTTGTGTTTAGTTTTAGAAAGAATGTGAACTAGTGTGAATTTTCTGTATGGTATGTTGTACAGTTTTTGATGGCACTCTACTCCAAAGCAAAATACAAACAATATGTGGCATCTCTGATCAAATTTCTGGAAAAGTATTGTCAGTAAAAATACTTAGGTTGACATTTGAAAACAACAGAGTGATATTTGTGGGAAAATATCAAAGTGTGCTAAACCTTAAATCAGAGTGTAACTGAAGTGTTATTTTACAAATTTGAAATGGTAAGAAGGTGAAACACATTAGTTTCATAGTTTTAGAATAAAGTCTGTCTAAGTGGAAAGATTTTCTAATTATGTCCACTTTGACAAATGACAATTTTCAGTAAAACATTCTGATTTTAAAAAAACTCTCATTCAGTTTAGTGGACAGCTGTCTGGGAGAGAGGATCTGCATAAATCTTTTATCTCTAGTAACTACTGGTGAGGGAAGTGGGATTTTCACCAGTGTCTCTTGTCTGTACTTTATATATAGGGGTCTTATATATACACATATATATGTGTGTGTGTGTTACAGGTGTATATATGTGTATATATATATGTAATCTGGATAATGTTCTTAAACTTGTGGCTATCAAATGATTTATCTTTTTGTACATGTATAAGATAGTAACATAAAGTCTCTTCCAAAGCTTACATATGCTTCTTGCTTTCACTGTTGTTTTCGAGATCCTGAGTGGTTGGTGGTGCTTGATGGAGGCAATCTCAAAGATTTTGTCTGTTTCTATAGCCAAAGACTGACTTACAATGCTTGTTCATAATTTCTCAGAATTACCAGGGACTGAAGCATGTGTGCTGAAACTAGTAAAACTGAGAGAGATCTTTCTTAGCTGACCTAGGCAATGAAGTTGGTTTTCAAGGGAATTAAAACCACCAAGTGTTATAAGTTTAAGAATTAACTGAAAAAAAAAAAAACCAAAACAAAACCAAATTTAACTTTTGCATAAGAAGGGTGTTTTCCTTCATGTTGGGCATTAGCTAATGCGGGTTCTATTCTTAACTGAACTCCGTTGCTTGTGGAACTGTGTCTGATTATGAATAGTATAAATACTGACATGGACTATGATTCTTACTGCTCAAGAAAGACAATAGTAGAGCAAAATATTGCACCTGAAAATGTCAGTGTTAAAAATGTGAAGTACATTCAGTAACAGTAAAATACTGGAAGCAATTCTTAAAACAGTGTTCTCATGAGCCAGTTTTTTTGCTTCTTCGATTTCTGATGTCCTTGTTTTTTAAATCCTTTTCAAGTTTACCCCTACAAAGATCTCCATATGACCAAGGGATTGCAGAAACCATTCTCTTGCATAGGTATTGCAAAATTTTCAGTGACCTAAGTTAGTTTCTACAGGTCAGTTAATACCTCAGCAGCTTCCATCCCGTACAGAAGGCTGAAGTATACCTCTCCCATTATATGAGAGTAGTGAAATACCAGCAGAACACTGGTGGTCACCTTTTTTAAATGACCTCTCTTTTCCCTGTGGTGTGTCTTCTGAATAGTACAACAGAAATACATACCACAAATGCCTACCTTAGCACAAAGTATAGTAACAGCATCAAATTGAGGCCAACTGTTTTCTTCAGCTTTCCTCTCTATTCAGTGGACAGCCAGACCTCCAACTAATTTTTTTTTTTTCATATTTTAATATTACAACTTTCAGATGACCCGTGTTGTGTTCAAAATTATTCCTTTGTGATCAAGGGCAAGAAAAGCAGCAAAACCAAACCATGTCAGAATTTACAGACTTTGGAAGTCCTTGTTCTCAGTAAATTTGATCATACATTTACTTTTGTGATGTTAATTTCCAAAAAGAAGGAAAAGAGAGGGAGTTAGTAAGGATAATGTCATTGTACAAGCCTTATTCCCAGTTCGCAGAATTGAAGCATAAGACTTCTTTGCTAAAGGCTGGAAATCACTACCTACAGTTTAATGGACAGGTGCCTCTCCCTGTCCGCTACCTTTTATATTGATCATGCATCTTTGTCTACCACCTTCTAAAACTCAGAAAACTTTCTGCTCCTTGACAGGCCAGTGAACAAGTCTGCAGGACCCGTAAATATTTCTGAGAAATATTGCTGCTCAAGCCCAGGCTTCACTTGCCTCTTTATGAAAGTGCTACGTATTTACTAGTGCCGTTATTTGTGAATTGTAAAGCTTCTTGGGTCATTAAGCTTTTTGAAGAGGATTACCGAACAGTGATGGAAGCATTGCTAAAATATTCCTAAAGTTTAACCCAGAAGCTGTTACTGCTTTGAAGGCATGTATGCATAATTTGGAGTTGGAGGCCAGGCTGTTCACTGAATAGAACTCAACTTAAAGAAGAACTTGCCCTTAATATCTGAAATAAGATCAGCCATTTTCAGTGGACAGTGAGGATTAAATTTGAAGTATACTATATATTCAAGAGTACTGTCTGCACAGTGGTGTTACATAATCAGTTAACTATCCACATTTATACAGATGTTTCAGACCTCAGCTGTTAATTGTTCTCAATGTATTTAGTAGATGAAAACTTCTTTCCAATGAACTGCTAGGCATTTGTTGGCAAGTTAAACATGAGGTGGAGTTTGAATTTGTTTGGTTATTCAGAGACCACCATAGGTAGTTCTTGTACAGTATAAAAGTAGGAACAATGGTAATTTTGATGACTTCCCAATCTGCTATAGCGGTAACACAGTTCAGTCTTCGGTGTTTTTCTCTACAATTTTGCCAAGAAAATGACCAGAGCCATGCAGAACTGCCTAAGGTAAAGTTATGTGGATTCTGCAGAACAGCCTAATAGAATATCTTCAATGACCTGAGTCTATTATAGTGGATGGGATAGTGATTTTGTCTTTATTTTGATGTGGATGTAGTATATGGTGTTATTTTTAATCCAGCTTATTTTACATTGTTCTTGCACAGTATTTTTTACATACTGATGCTTATGATTATATAATTACCCTGCCAGAGGTACAGATAATGCTAGAATTGCATTGAAGGCTTTTATGATGTGTGTGGAACCAGTAGAGTGCTTGACAGTGGACTGAATATGGGTGTGTGGGTGTTTGACCAATTTCCCCATATAGACTAGCTCTTGGTAAGATGTTTAGCAACAGGTGAAACAAAAAATTACGTGCTTTAGATCACCAGATAGTCTCCATTATACTTGGAGTTGAGAGGCCTTACATTAGAGTATCCTTTTCATCATTGATGATCAAGTTCCCATGACTTTCCTCTGTTTTTTGTTTGGTTTGTGGTTGCTGTTTTTGTTTGGGGTTTTTTGTTTGTGTTTTGGTTGGTTGATTTGTTTTCTTTGGTACCTTTTCTCTCTCTGGGGTCAGATGCATATCTCAGGTTTAAATTATTACCATGTAGAATTAAGAGTTTGGAAATACTGGCAGACTGGACAGAAGAATTCAGGACATTTATGTTCTCAAAAATTGCATGACTTTCTCACCCTTGTTTCTACTAATACTTAACACTCCAGGTCTCCTCTCCTGAGGGAACAAAAGGAGCAGGATTAATCCTAGTTTTTCTTGGTGTTTCTGTAGTACCAGTTTCTCATGATCTTTGCATGAAGCAGTGGGGACAGTGTGGAAGGAAACTTGGCTAATGAATAAAACTGAGAGAAAAGGAAAGTAGTAAGACATAAAATAGTTGAATTTGAGGAAAGATTTTTGCAAAACAGTATTTTGAATAGTCACTAGTAGCAACAGTAGTAGGAAAGAGGCATATTTGATTTTGCTTCAGCGATTGAAAATACACAGGGAGCAAAAGGAGATACAAAAATGATTAGTGCCTTTCTTCTCTTTCTCAATCCAGCTCTTAATTGCATTAAGAATTTAGAATATAGATTTATTTTTCAGTACCCACTTTCACGATAAGATTAGGTCATCTCATTCTTAGCCTCCTATTTGTGTACTATATTGTCCTTTCTTGTTGAAATGAATAATGAATCAGGGACAGTGCTGTGAGAGCAGGAGCTTTCAGTGGCAGTAAGCCACTGAAACAGTTCAGCTGTTACTTGGAACATTATCCCACGTTTTATGTCAGCACCTTTAGTGCTACTACTTTAACTCAGTATCTCTGATTCTGTGATTGTCCTGCATTTATTGTTTTGTATATTAGTTTCTGTTTACTAGTCCTGTTTCCTGATGCATTACTCTGGAGAAAGTAATAGTTCTAGCTTTTGTCAACTGATCATGCTACTACTTGCTCTGTTTTTTTAATGTACATAATACAGTAAGCCATGTAAATTAATTTGTTGTGAATGGTCTAAATTAAAAATATATGAATAACAGTGTGGTGATTCAGACTCCTGCTTCTGTGTCTTTAATCCAGACTTAAAATATGAAACATGTATTTTTGTTAAAATTACCACACCAATGCAAAAGTAAATGAAATTGAAAGCTTCCTGATGTATAAAGGATATTTTTTCTAGGGACAAACTTCTGTTGTCCAAGTTTGATAGCATAATGTTTTAGATTACTGTAGCTCAGCTGATTCAGTAGCCTGAAGAAGAGCCCTAAGCCAGAACATTGACAATACATGCATAGAGGAAAACTTGATGATGACAGTTCTTGTACTGAACTAGAATTAAAACTCATGCAGCGATTCATCAGGAAAATAATAAAATCCATTCCTGAAATAAGCAGTTTCAGAAGTGGTGAAAGTGTAGCTCATTATCTCAGCTGCATGATTGCCTTCTAAACCAAAAGTTGCAGTAACGTTTCAGTCTTGGGAAAGATGGGATAATTTGTGGGTATGTAAAAGTAGGTAAATACGGGTATGTTTGCAAGTTTATATAAATAGGGTGTACAAGTTGTTCCTCGTGTTTGACAATCAGCAAGTGTTCCATGCGTTTCAGGGAGGATATTGTTCAAAAGAGTGGAGAACGCAACAGACTTGTGAATTTAGGAAATTTACTTTCTATACAGAAGGCAGAACAAAACATTTGATGGTTATTGGGAAGGGGGCAAATAATAGAGGGAGATGGGCTTATTGACAGCATGGAGAAGGTGGAATGAAGTGTGATGTGAGACAAATTGTGTACATTCAGTACTCTGAAGTCAGTTGTTAACAATGAATTACGCTGTGGGCCATGAAGGCAAAATCAGTCTGAAACCAGAATGTAAATGATGTGATCACTTAACAAAGAAGCTAAGATGTGGACAAACTGGAGCTTGTGTGACAGAGGGCCACTAAGACAGTTAGGGGTCTGGAGCATAAAATGTAGGAGAATCTGAGGTAGCTGGATTTGTTTACTTTGATGAAGAGAAAGCTAAGAAATTGAAATGCTGTCTTTAGCTAATAAGCATTTATACATAGGACAAGGCAAGCTCCTCTGAGGTATACAGCAAAAGAAGCAACAGCTGCTGTTCCAGTAAGGGAAATACTGATTGAATTTAATGGGGAAGAATTCACAATGAATCTCTGTCCTCGGAAGTATTCAGAATTTGACTGGGAAGGCCCTTAGTAGCCTGACCTAACTTTGAAGTTACTCCTCTGAACAGAGGTTTGGTCCAAGGTTTGTCTAAGCCTAGATAGATCTATGATTTTATGGCAACTTCTGTTTAGGATCATCCATGTATACTGGTAGCAACAGGAGTTATTGAGGGAAAGCATTGTTAAAATACTGGACCAGTTAAATCTTACTTGGATGATATATTCAATATAATCCAAGTGTGAATCTAAAGTTTCATTTAAGCACAGAGCTTGGAAGTTTTTCTGTCTAAGATGAATTATATGGCGCCTCTAATGGATTTGATGAAGTTGAATACGTCAGATTAAGATGTTTATCTAAAAGGTAGCTTTAAAAATGAATTTTCAAATTTCTGTATCTAATATACTGCACTTGCATATCCAGTTTTTGAAATTCTGTATTTAAATGATGAAGGAAAGAGTGGGAATAGTTGTACTGAAGTATCTTGCGTAGATGTGTTTCCTACAGGCTGTTACTCAAAGCCGTCATAATTAGAAGTTCAGTTTCTTCAAATGATTTTTATTTGTTGTCTCCTATTCCATGAAGGGATTATTTTTGTAGATAAGGGACTATTGTATACCTTTAACTCAGCGTTATTTCACAGTAGTGGTGTATGAGAAATATAATTTGATCTTCTATAGAGAATGTATTTTATTCTTTTAGCTACTGGAAAGTTACGCTGGTATGGGATCTCATTTTGTAGGTAAGTGCAAGAAGGAACACACTTTTGTTGTAAATCAGTGTTAAACATTAAAAGATTGTTAATAGTAAATGCAAGTCCTGTAGATGGATCTACAAGCTGTTTAAAATAGATTTGTTAAAAACCCATTCATAAAAAAAATAAGTTAATGGTATCATTTGCGGATTTGAAGTTGCTAGGTAATGTCAGTACAAGGAAGGACAGAAATACCTGTCAGGAAAATTTGATAACCTTGAGAGCTGCAGAAAGAGAAGTAGGATGGATGTTGGTACATGGAGAGATTAATTACTAGAATTTCTGCTGTAAGCAGACATCTCTTTGGCTGGGTGTGACAGAGGAAGCATAAGATCCATGTATATTAATGCTAATACTAGATACCTAGTTGGTCATTAGTAAAATGAAACTATAAAAAAGCATGTACAGTTTTTTAATATATCAGGAGAAGTATGTCTGTGTAGAGATTTTAAAGTATCAGAGTAAACACATTGAGTTCACATTGATGCATGGTTCCTTTGTGCTCAGGAAAAAATAATAAGATGGTATAAAATGTAGAGGTTAGTAAGAACATTGAGAATATTTATTTTATGTGAAAACTTACTTTATGTGAAAACTTACTTTGTAAGAGGAGACTCATCAGAACTTAAGGTGCAGCAGTCTGAACTGATTTGTTTACGTGGCTTCTGGGCTACATCTGGTTCATGTCCAACTAAACTAGCTCAGAGTAATACTGAGTGGGCCTCTTAATATTTCATCTATTCATGCAATGATTCCCAAGCTTTTCTTGTTCCTCTTCTGAGTTGCGACCATGCTTTTTTGCTTTTTTTTTTTTTTTTTTTTTCTTCCCTGAAGTGATGCTCCTGCTGTTAAATTTGACAAGTCTGTAAACTGCTTGTGTTCTCCTGCTCCATCTTTAGCAGGCTGCTGAGGGGTAGTACAAATGAGCTCTCTATTCTGGAAGGGTTCACATCTGGGTAGGAAGGGAGCTACAGGCAAAGATGATGCAAGGTACTGCTTCTGAATAATTCCAGTCTGGAGTTGGATATGAAGCTCTAAAATGCAAAAGAATGACATACAGGAATTGCCTTCCAGTAAGAATGATGAGGGCAAAATTTTTAACTAGTTAAGAAAGAAAAATTTATGAAATTACTAAATACTTGAAATACAGTATGTGGTGTGAATTATAAGGGTCTGGACTTCATGATCAGGGAAATCCTTATTTCTTAGGCAAGCAGTGTTATAAATTGTTTAATAATATCTGATATATTTAATGTGAAAATGTAAAATCTGTAAATAGCAAAAGTTACAAGCACCTGAAAATCACATTATTGGACTACTATATTTAGCCATATTTTATGTCATGGAATTGCTGTTACACCTCCAGCTCCTGGTACTTTTAGGCTGTACATCTCTTTGAAAAGCAACTTTATATCCAATTTATTCAGAAGGCTTACTAAAGTGTATTCTGAACATAGTATTTTTACATCGATAACTAAACTTTCTGGTTTGTGGTGGTTTGTTTTCTGGTTTTTGTGGGTGTTTTTTTTGTTGCTGTTTTTTTGTTTGTTTGTTTTGTTTTGTTTGTTTGTTTTTGTTGGTTTGTTTTGGTTTGGTGTTTGTTTGTGGGTTTTTACTGTTAGGAATGTAGTCATTGCTGCTACTAGAAGGCAAGGCAGATGAATTTGTCCCCCTCACTTTGCTCAGTTGGAAGTTACTATTCATATGTAAATGTATTGGTGCTAATAGGATTAAGGTTTCCAGATGTCTTAAGGTGGAAATGATACAAACATTTATAGTTTCAAACTGTTTTCTGTAGCAGAAGCTACAGAAGTGACGTGTCTGAAAGAAGAACCAAATTTGATGCTACGGTTGTAGCTGAAGAAACAAACCTATTTGCTTTGCATGTTCCTTTTTCTTTATAATAAATACAATAAATGGTGGTGTTGATTTGTAGTTATCCTACTGCTGTAAGAGCTTTTCATTCAAGAGATGAGAATGGCACTGTGCTATGTGATTTACAGAAATGTAGTTAAGACCCTGGTTTGGAAAGCTTACTTTCTAAATGCGTATTATGTTACTAGTTCTCTTTGCCAAAACTATTTCAGTTGCTGAGGTGCCCGTATTTGTTTCAAAGGAATATGCTTGTCTGTTTAATTTCTAGTCCAAAATAGTTTTAGTTTGTCTTCATGACATTTCAGAGAGGACTTTTGTGAATGACCATGTTTGATAGGTTTTACAAATGTGTGTGCAAGGGATGAGGGAGTCTGAGAAGCTTAGTCTTCTGTTTCCTGTTTATCTTAGTGCAGAAGTGCATAGAGCATAGAGTAGGTTACCATTCAGTTTCTGTCCAATTTTGAAGAAAAATTGAGGTACCAAGAAGTGAATTTGACTGGGTCAAAATCATATGGCAAATTAATTGTTAGCCAAAAAAAAGGAACAATTGTCTTCCTAGTGCAATTTGCAGCCCTGTTCTTTTGCTATGATTTCAATCCAAATGCTGTGAGCTAGAGAAACCTGTATTCTATGAAAATCAGAGAACACAACAGTTTCTCACAACCTTGAACTGCAGCCCTATAACAAAGGTGAAGGACTTGGTGATTAATCTTCCCTTCTTTCCCCAGAAAGATCAGAGCTCCTCAGCTGAGGAGGGAAAGACACTTCTCCAATTCCCCTATCCCAAGAACTTCATAAATAGAGTGAATAGCATAATGGTATTTGGTTATATCATTATTCTTTACTTCATGTTAATAAAATGAAAGTTTCAGATGCTATTACTCATTTTGTCTGAACCATTTGTTGTCAGCAGTACACAATTTCTGCCCCTGGCAATAGAAAAAGCATGAAAACTTTCGGAGTACTAGGTGATTCTGTTGTGCTTTTTTCTTACAAGTTTTTGATTAGTTGGAAATCATTTGAAGTGGGTTTGGAAGAAAAACTTTTAAGTTCAGCAGTTACAGAAATATAAATATTTAAAGCTATTGAGAAAGAGAAATATTTAAAGTTTTCGAAGTTTATAAAATTCATATGAAACTAGATTAGAAGTTCATACAAGCAGATTCAATTGTATCCATGAAGTAAAACTCCAAATGCATACAGGTTGAATGAGACTTTGATTATATTACTTTAATATTTTAGGTTACTGTTGCTGCTGCCACCTTTATTTTATGACTCGCTAAATTGCAACAGCATTTCATTATGAACCCTGTTCTTCTGAATCAGGGATTTGATAAGTCACCCTTAACTCTGGGTTAAATTTCTGGTATGTTGGACCTGTGGACAATCGTATGTTGCTTTCTGTGGTGTTTCCCTATCTATTGATAACCGTTTGTTAAGATTATGAGTGCTATGTGATTCCGTAGCTTGATTTCCTAGAGAAAGAGATGGTTGTACCAAATTCTGAATCTTCTCTGCCAGTTGCAGCTGTATCTGGAAGAGGAGTACAAGTCTTAAGTTCTAAGACAGTTGTGGGCTGCATGAAGACTGTCTTGGCTGAATGTAGTACAAGGTCTAGTTAGTCCTCCCTGCTATGTTATCTCAGAATAAATTCAATCATAACTTCACTTTAAATCATCCACTTAGCACTGAGTTAGGAGTAGGATGAATATAGGATACGAAGCTGCATGAAACCAGTTCTCAGTTCTGCCGCACATGGAACAGCTTGTTTTGCTGTTTCTGTAACCCTGAACTCTCCCTGATAGGGACAGAAACAGAGAAAGTGTTTATGGTTCATATCTAGAGCTTCTGAATGATAATGTCTTAATTCTTTCCCTGTGTGGCAAAATATTTGAACTCTGAAGTGTGCTAGAATTCTCAGATTATGGTTTAAACATCAATTGTTTTAAACCACACTGGCAATACTGAGATACCTCTTTGAGAGGGCAAACCTTGCAGTTTTAGGCTACTTTGTTACCAGGAGTGACACTTATACCAAAAGAATTAGAGAGTTCTATGCACCCTGAACCCAAAAGCAGTTTTGTGGAGCTGAAATACAGTTTTTAAGTTCTCACATGCTTTCTAAAACCTAAAAAATACTTTATAGTTTGTGATAAAAGTGAGTTTATAATCAAGAAACATTTCTGACCCAAATTTTAAAGACATTACTTTCCATTATTCTGGTTACTTTTTTACATAGAGAGTTCTGCTCAACTTCATAAGGTTGTTGGGGTTTTTTTTTTTTTTGGTTAGTTGGGATTTTTTTGCATCAAGTTCTTCAGTGGGTGTTAGAATGATAAAACTACATTCTCCTCTACATCTGTGGAAGTGACTACTATCAGTTTTCATTGGTAGCAGAGAGTATTTTATAAGGTAAGCTGCTTTGACTTGCCTGCCTTTTTCTCCTATGCTGTATGTAGTGTTGGTTGTAGAAATCAAGTGCTTCGGGTCCTCATAATGTTGAAAATACTTCCTACCATGCAGCTTCAGCAAGAATAAATTTTGTGGCATTTGTGACGTGAAGAGTGAGAGATGTTTTAGCTGTGAAATGGAGAACTGAAATAGCTGACTTTGAGGAGGAGCAGAGTTAAAAAATTGCAGATTGTCCAACAGTGATTCCTCTCATCCAAAATCTTCAAGAACCATTGGTAGATACTCATCACTGTCATTGCCATCTGTGCGATCTATGGTTTAAATGTGATTTAGCTGTTGGATACAGTAGAATTGGAAATGCAGCATTGTGGTTTTGTATGAAAATGCTGCTTTGTATTACTGAAATCTTCCTTCGGTTATCTTAGAATATTCAAACTGCAACAGTGTTACTCTAAAAAAATTCTGGGTCATATTAAATGATATTCTAAACTGGTTTGATCATATGTATAATTTTCATTAGTTTTTAATCTGTCTGGGATACCTACTGGGCATTTTTATTGAAAATGACTTTCAATTTTATGATCAAAGTATGCAAGTTTAGTCTTTATTTTTTTCCACTATAAATTCCTCCCACGTACTAAAATCTTGAGCTGCATTAGTTTCCTTGGTTTTGACTTGTGATCAGACAACTAGAACTGTGAGTTAGCATTGTGCAAACTTCATGATGTGTACAATGTGTAGCCTATGCATTATGGTCTTGAAATAGAAAGCAAGCAAGCAAAGTTTTATTTTTAAAATGATCAATATAAAAAATATGGACTATCATAATCCATTATGGTATGTGTGTATATGTAGTATGTGTAAATTTAGATGGTGAGATTACCTCTAGTTTATTTGAATTTTTTTTAAGGTTATATTAGTTACTGTTTTTAAATGGTATGTTACTGGTTTACCTAAAGTTCATTTAAAGTTACTAAAATATTTTACAACGAAAGAGGTGTCTGAAAACTAAGCTGAACATTCTCAAGGTAATGATTGGCTGAGTAATTTCTTGAGGGACATGCTACATGGAAACAGAAGTCAGATTGAGATGAAGGACAGACCTCTGGAACTTGCTGCAACAGCTGCAGGAACAAATGAGAAAACCAGTACTATAGGGTCTAAAAGTTCAACTGTTTTTTATTTAGTCCTCAGTAATCTGGTAAAGAGAGAAAATGTAAAATTATCAGTGTGTGCTGTTTACTGGTCAGTTCTGTAGTTCCTTATAAATTGTGCACAGTATTGCGGAACAATGTCAAAAATACAGAACAATTTGTAAAACGTTCAGTTGTGTTCCCAGCTAAAATAAGATGGTAATCTATCTGTACAGGTAGTACAAAGCGGCAGTCCTTTAGCTGAAAGTGTAATTATTTGCATCCAGAAACTCTGTAGCTAACATTTGACACTGAATCTTAGATTACTGAGTAGTTAAGTTAAAACAAAACGAAACAAAAACAAAAAAACAACAAAGCAAAACAAAACTAACAAACAAACAAAAAAACAAACAAAAAAACCCGCACACAGCCAAAAAAAATCTGTACAACCACGGAACTATCATATTCTTCAGTTTTGCAAGGGCCAGTGTTTGTTTAGCTTTGAGGTAGAAATCCAACTGAAACCATCATGAAGTGTATCAAATAAGTGTCAGAGGAGAATGCATAGTTTTAATCTTGACTACTCAATACATACAGACTTTTTTTAATGCTGTCATAAGTGGTTATCTGAATTTACCCATTTAAACTATATCTGATGGCTTTATGCATACACAGAGAAGGAGCCAGTGCTATGGTTGTTAGGAATAGGTATTTATTAAAACAAGATTCCTGGGGATTACGTCTTCAGAAGATGGAAAGTTTTAACATTTTGTTAATCCATAGACAATTGATACCTGAAAAATGTAGAATGAAGCTTACTGTAAGTCGATCAGCGTCAAACTTGAAGAGACACTTAATTTCCTTCCTTTAAGATATTCTTTATCAGGTGAGATATTGAATCAATTGGTGCTTTGGTGGAAAATTGAACTCAAGTAGATAGTAAAAAAGTAAAGGATCTACCATCCATTTCATAGAGGTTTTCAAAGACAAGATTTTAGTTACACAGAAAAGCTGTGATAAAAGGTTCAGCATCACAGAAGAAATCTAACACTGAGACCCTGGCTGTTCACAGTCATTATTAATTCGGATTCAGTGTTCGGGATAGTAATATTTCCGTGAAACTTTTAAACACCCTGTATATCCAACAAGTAGTACTGGAGAAGTTAGACTTACCTGCAATTAGAGATTGTATATATATTACATAACAGTTGACATGAAGCATGAGACAAAATAATAATTTTCTATGCTGTTGGTGATCAGTGTTTTCATTAAGTTACAGCTTATTGTGGGGAAAATAGTAGATTTCTAAGTTGTTTCTTGTTTTGTTTTGTTTTTTTCCCAAATGATATTTAAAAGGTTGCTGTTACCTCTTTCCTTTCAAATTACCCATTACATTTTGCTAAACAGCGAAGGATTGTTCACTAACTCTGTTTAAGCCACAGCCCTTGCTTTAGGTGGAATAAGTAGGAACATGAAAATTGAAAATACTGAGTTTGATTTCTTTGTGGTTTACACATTCCTCCCCCTCTCCTCTTTAGAGCAAGCCTTTTAAGAGAGTTGTTTCTGCTCACTGAATGTTCTTTTCGTATGTGGCTTCCCTGTCTTCATGAAGTTTGCATTGTCGCTTCCCTGTGTAAAGCATAGAAAGCTTACCGAGCTCGGGTGCATTAGGGCCAGTAATTGTGATGTTATTCTTTAACTAAAAAGGAAATTGTGAGAACTTGCCATGTGCATTTGAAGACATGTTAAACTCTATTTGAGAGCAATTTCTTTCCCGTATAATCCATATTGCAATTTTTTTGCTTGTCTCTTTACATAAAGACTTTAAAAATAATTTGCAGTCAGCAAGCTTTCTGAATCAGCACTATGGAAGGTACATGTGAATATCTGCACTCAGTCTCATGCTGTTTTGAAGAGCTATGATGTGCAGGACGGGCACAAGTAAGGAAAGACAGCTGGAGGGTTTTACACTGTGCATGTTTAGAGATGTTTTTTAATAGGCTTACGTGGACCTGTGCAAATGTGTTTGTGGTAACCTGGCACAGGCTTCTGGAAAGGAGCTCCTTGTTTTTCCACTGTATTTGTTGGCCAGAAAGAAACTTCAGTTGAATATAGTTTAGGTAACACGTGCTTTGTTGTGGCCTGTACTTAGAGTTTATTTTCATGCAGTTTTTTTCTAATGGAGGGTTTCAGTCCCTTTGAGAGAAGAACATTGTAGTCATCCTACTTCCTTCCTATTAACTTCCAAAACTAAATAAAAAATAATGAAAATTACAATGTGCATACATAGTGGATGCACTTCTTCCATCACTATCGCCTTACTTATACTCTTCTGTTTCTGAAATCCATGCTGGAAGCCCTCAAACCCACTTTCTTCGGCAGTGAAGGTGAGGCAACTTGAAGCTCTTCATTAGAAGTAGTTTTAAAAGGCATAAGCTCACTTCATAACAATAGCTGGAACTGGTTTTTGAGCATTTCCTGAGAAACAGTTATTTAGTTTTAGAGATGTTCTTTATTCCAGATGCTGTGCGCACTGTTTTTCTGCTAGGAATTTGTTTTGACTTTAAAATATTGCCTATTCTGACAGTTTAGATTTTTAGTGGTTTTTAAATTTATTTATATTTTTGTTTGTTTGTTTTCTTAAATCTACAGAAGAAACAAAACTTCTATTGCAATTTAAATGAGATACCCAGCCATTTGGTTGGAGATTAGGCATGTAAAACTCTATTCAGGTGATACAGGGTGAATTGCTTAGGGTGAAGAGTCATAGCACTTTCAGTTCACTAGGAAGGAACTGAGTCTTAATTTATCATCTTGCAAAGTTAAACCCTTTCAGTTGTGGAAAATATGTGTAAATAAAACCTCAGGGTGGTGGTATAAGCTTGTATTCTCCAGTAGTGAGTAACAGATACAATGGGCCACACATTTCCGTTTAAATGCTGCTCTGGAATATTACTGTATAGGTAAAACCTTTCACCTCTCCAACAAAAGTGTGACCAGCAGGTCGAGGGAGGTGATCCTCCCCCTCTACTCTGCTCTGATGAGTCTGCATCTGGAGTACGGCATCCAGTTCTGGGCTCCCCAGTTTAAGAAGGACAAGGAATTATTGGAGGGAGTCCAGTGGAGATCTGCAAAGATGATCAGAGGTCTGGAGCATCTTTTTTATGAGGAAAAACTGAGCTGATTTTGTTCAGCCTGGAGAAGAGAGGGCTAAGAGGGGATCTCATAATTGTTTATAAGTATCTCAAGGGTGTATGTCAAGAGGATGGGAGCAGACTCCTTCCAGTGGTATCCAACAACAGGATGAGGGGCAGCTGGCAAAGACTGAAGCACAGGAGGTGCCGTCTGAATATGAGAAGAAACTTCTTTACTCTGAGGGTGCCAGAGCCCTGGAACAGGCTGCACAGAGAGGTTGTGGAGTGTCCTTCTCTGGAAATATTCAAAACCCGCCTGGACACGTTCCTGTGTGATCTGCTCTAGGTGTAGTTGCTTTAGCAGGTGGGTTGGACTAGATGATCTCCAAAGGTCCATTCCAACCCCAACCATTCTGTGATTCTGTGATCAAAAGTCATTCTGTGCTGGAAGGAAAAGGAGGTCTAAAACTCTCGACATCTACATCTGCAAACACATGTTAGTGATTTAATTTACAGCTGTATTTGTTTAGTTTTGTAATTCAGTCCACTTAAATGCAAGGTTGAAAACCTGGTATTTTTGGAGGGGAAGGTGTATGTGAATATGATTTTCATGTGTTTTAACATCAATACTCAACAGAGCCCCACATCATCCTGTGCTTTTCTGAATATACCCTAATCCCTGGTACAGCAGTGTTCCCCATAACCTTTTGCATGACACAGTCCTGCCAGGCTGCTGTCATAATTTATGGTCTGTTCCTTATCCCTCATGGACGTTTGGAAAATCCTTATTATACAGTACACAAATGAATTTAATACTTGAAGTTCATGGTGCCTCATCAGAGGTGGAAGTCAGAGACATTTTTAAAAGTTACTTTCAAAAAGTTCAGTTGTATAGGGACAATGTATTTTGGTTTGATACTCAGGAAAAAGTATCTTTCGCTCCCTGTTATTTGTCCAAGAAATTAGAGTGACATGAGACTGATGAGCGCCACCCAGGTCAGAAAATGTAGCTCCTGCAGTAGTTATAATGATACAACTGATGTCTGCCTCAGAAGAAGCCATGTAAAACTCACTCCATGTACCATTTCAATTGATCTAATCATTTGATTTTGACAGCATTACCATGCAGACATTATCTTCCCCTGCCCCCCTTCCTGTTTTTTTTCCCTTCTCTCCAGGTTTGAGGAACTATCAGTGGCAGGAATCCATCAGGAAGAAGTCTGACACTTGTAAGAGAGGAGTAGGTGGGAGAACAGAGAGTAGTAGTTTCTGTTACTGATGGAAACTGAGACCTATAGGATTGAATGCCTCTTTACCCTCTTCTTGATTAGAAGATTAGTCTGTTCTTCCTGTCCTTCCTTCTTGCTTTCCTGTGTGAAATAACACCTTATGCAATACATGTACCATATTATAATTTCAGTGGGACTGGGAACACAGAACTTCTGGTTACAGGAACTGCTGTTGGCATTTATCTTGCAAAGGGAGTAGCAAATTTCTCAAACAAGTGATACTTAAGTGTGATGTTTTAAATGAAAAAGTCTTAGCACAGCACATGATTTACTGTCTTGGGAGAAAGACACCAGAGAGAGTTTATTTAAAAACAAACCAGCAACAACAAAAACACCCAAACCAAACAAACAACTGCAAACCAACAACAAAAACAAACCAACTGAAAAACAAAAAAACTCCTCACAAACAAACATCAGAATAAAACAAACAACAAATCACCAAACCACACCTCCAAACTTCAACAAAAACCCTACTTAATTCTAGTGGGGAGAAAGAAGGGAAGGCTTTTATTAATGAATGATTTTAAAGCAAGGTACTTTGTTTGAAAGATAAAGAAATTGTTTTAATTGCTTGGAGGTATGCAGTGTATGTTCATGCTTTTATGCCTCCTGGAGACAACTTGTAAAATATGGATGATGAAGTAGCAAGAACTGCTACATTTAAAACAAAAGATAGATTGGTGCTTTCTAGAAAGCAGAGTCATACAAAGTTTGTATTTTAAAAATATTATGTGCTTTAAATAAACTGTACTGATGCAGATAGGATTGTTTGTATGTTGTATTGTTTAGCACCATAATGCCTCTCTGTCATTTTAACCAAAACTTAAGAGGAAACAAGTTGACCTCTTTTTGTTCTTTCTCTTGCTAAACTCTTGACTGTAAGTTTAGTAATATCTGCTATTAATGGAGCTAATATGTGGTATTAATGGAGCTAAGGACTTTTTTTATGTGGTAGCTTTGCTGTATTTTTTCCACTGCGGACATATCCTGCTATCTCTTGACAATATTGTGGAAAAGTGAAAAAAATTAGTCATATAGAAGAGTGTGAAATATTTTTTTTCAGCAAGAATTAGTGTCACAGAGAAGATATATGTAGACCTGTAAATTACAGAATGACTGACCATTACCCATTTTTTTCATCTTCACCTCTTTCTGGTGCAATTTATCTTATTTATCTATCATATTGTGTCATATATAATATAGATCATGCCATTGATGGCAATGTTAACATACCTGTTCAGAAAGAGGCAACAAGAATGTTAAGGGTAAATATATACCAAATGTTCCTATTCAAATATGAAGCAGCTGAGACCTACTGCAAGAATAGTACATTCTCAAAAGCAAACATCTCTGAGAAATCTAATGGTCCTGCTGATCCTGCTCCTGCATTTCCATGTCAAACATATCTCCCACTCTGTTTAAACTGTGTTTGTTCCTGCACATTTCTCCCTGCCACTTTCTTCTCCTGTTATATTAACTTCTACAGAAAAAATACCTCACTCTCTGTCAAACCTAGCCATTTCAGCTGCAAAACAGAGAATGGGTAGAGCAAGATGTTAAACAATCAGCAATGCAAGTTTAAAACAGTGGATAAAGAGGTGATCGCTGACAGGGTATTTGGTGGGGGTGGGTGGGTTGCAGTCTTTAAACTTACTTTCCAGCTCTCCTCTGTAAAAGCACTGCCCTTGCTACTTCCTTGATGCTATATTGTGTTAGACAGCTATGAAAGATGTGTGTTTGGTGTTTACTAGTTTTACCAAAACTGTTCTGTAGACTGTTAAGTGGGACTTTTTAATGCACATAGGTGACATGGGTAGGCTGAGAGAGAAAATTGTTCCTACTGCAGCTGATTGTTCAAGAGAGACTTTCATTACTGATTTTCAGGGTGTGTGTGGAAGTTTCTGTTTCGAGGGCAGAAAGTTTCAGTATATATTTATCCTTCAGATTTTAAAAATCATTTGTAGTAAGCTGCTGTGCCCTAACAGTCATCTAATCATGAATTTATGATCTGATAATTCTTTTAACCAAAATATGTGAAAGAACACTGAAATTGCAGATTTAAGTGTACTGTACAAACTTTAAATTTCTAGCTCCTTCAGTAATGTGTAACATTTGCTTTTCTAGCTTAAAAACTAATTAAAGCAGCACTGTTGTCTTTTAACACTTTAGCTGATCATCTTTCTTGTGATGGAATAAGAATATTGAGGTTCCCAGCTGCTTTTCACTTTTTACCTGAGTGGTTATGTCTGCAAAGGTTTATCTACAGACACCCACTCTTTGATTAATTTGGCCTTTTTCTTTCTTTGCTTTCTAGAATTAGGTTTCCTAATGGAAAGCAGTATTTCAGATAAGGAGACAATATTAATGTGCCATATCATTTACTAGGGTGCACTATGCACTAGAAAATTTTGCAGACACGTTTTTTAGGAATGTAAGTGTGATGTTTCCCTGGTGGTCCTAGTAGAGTACCTAGTAAAGGTGCAGTTTTGCTGATGGGTAATTTTTGTTAGTGAATTGTTACATAATACAGAAAAAATGTGTTCCTAACACAAGAAGTTGAACTAGGGAATTGTGAGTTTTTTTAACAGCTAAAAGCTTAAATGCGGACGGAAGCAGTAATCAGAGGGAAACTGATTGCTTTCTGACTGCCTGCTCTTTTTCTCTCTCTGAACGTTTTGTTATGATGTATCACTGTTCCCTAGTTTGTACTTATTTGTACTAGTTAAAGAGAGGCTGGGAAGTTCTGTGCTCTTCTGCAGTGCACTGTGAAAGAGGTAAACTTCATCATTTTTTAGTTTCTCCCTCATTTTAACCCCCTAAGCATTATTTTGTAGAAATAGAGTCTATAGGACTTAAAGTCTCAGTCTGCTAGTTTGGAAAGATATGTAATACTGAATGTGTGGTTAAAGCAAGATGAGGAAAAAAACATGTGGCAGATTTTGATAACACCTTTGGAAGTATTGCTGAGTTCCTGATAAGTGTCTATGCTAAGCTCTAACCATTTACTCCTTTTTTGGAGTGCGTTAATCAGCTTTTAATTTATTTACCTCCCTCTGCTTGGTCACCAGTTTCTCTTGCAAAATTTCTTACAGGTTGTTCTAGAAACCATTTGAAATCAGTTGTATGTAATTTATAGATTCACAAACACCATCTGTAGTCATACTTCTCAAGTGTCCATAATTCTTGCAGTTAAAATGCCATAATTTAAAATCTTCATGAGTTGTTGTGGAGTTTGGTTCCTGACTATCAGAGTCACATGTTTCAGTTTTATCTTTTAATGGGTATTTAAGCCACCTATTCAGATACTGAAAGTAGAACTTGGTATAAAAATCACAAGGTCATTCAGTGCCTTTTGGAAGAGCTATGCAGTTTTGACCACTGTGCACCCCTGGAGGTACCTGTTCTTGATCATTTGTTTTTTTCAGTTTGATATTTGATCTTCAGTCCTTTCAGAACTGTTAGATGAAATGCCACCAAATCCTTGTCATTAATCACACTGTTCAAAGCACTCCTATATTTTGGATAGACTCCTGTATTTGGCAATAAAATGTGCTAAGTGGGAAACTGACTTACAGTTCTTATCAAGACACTAATGATGGTACAAAATATAGTTAGTAATCTGTCATGTGATAGTCAGTTCTTTGATACTTGGAGTTGTTTTAATTTCCTGATATTTCTGTATAGGACACTAAGGCTAAGTATATTTAGATATTTTATATTATTACAGAATTAAGGATTTAATTTAACTGCCTACCTCTCCATCACCATTTTCTATTATGAAGTCTCTTACAGGTCATTCTAGACACAATTTGAAATGTGTTTTAAGTTATATACTGAAAACCACTATCTGCAGTAGTACGTTTCACATTTACATAGTTGCTGGATTTAAAAAGTCAGGAAAAAGTACCATCTGAGGCCTTGTTTAGACAACTGGATGAATCTTCACATTTGCAGGCCCCGGTCTTCATGGAGAACTTTAATCACTATGGCATCTGCCACAGTAGGGTACCAGTAATTAAGGAGGTTTCTAAAGTTTGGCAGTGACTTCCTGACACTGGTGACAGACTATCTGGCAAGGGAAGCTGTGCTGGACTTCATCCATACAAACAAGAAAGAATTGGTTGGGGATACAGGCTAGGGCAGTCTTGGCTGCAGCAATATGAAGTGGTAGAGTTCAGGATCCCAAGAGGAAGGGGTAGGCCAAATAGCTGGATCGTAACTGTGGACTGAAGAAGAGCAGACTTTGACTTGTTCAGGGATTTGCTTAGAAGAATCTTTGGGAATATAGCCCTGGAAAGAAGAGGAATCCCAGAAAGCTGGTTGATTTTTTTCAAGGATCACCTTCTCCCAGCTCAAAAATGGTCCATCCTAACATGCAAGAAGTTAAGCAAAGATAGCAGGAGGTCTGCATGGAGGACCAAGATGCTACTGACAAAACAAAAATGCAGAAGAAGCGTAAGCAGGGTCAGGTGACCCAGGAGCATGCAGGGCTGTCTAAGCATGCAGGGATGGGGTTCAAGAAGCCACACTCTTTCCGGAGGTCCATGCTGTGAAAATGTGGTGAGCAAAAAGAAGGATTTCTACAGGTACATCAGCAGCAAAAGGAAGATAGTGGAAAATGATGACACACTGATGAATGGGGATAGGGCCTTGACGTCAAAGAACATTAAAAAGGGTAAAGTTCTCATGGTTTTCTTTTGCTTTGATCTTAACTGGTAAGACTGGACTACAGGAATCCCAGGAACCGAGGCCAGTGGGAAAGTCCAAAGCAATGAAGACTTAACTGTGGTAGAGGAGGATCATGCTAGAGAACATTTAAACAAACTGAATATGCAGAAGTCCATGGAACCTGGTGAGATGCATCCATGAGTGTTGGCCAATGTCATTGTGAGACTGCTCTCAGTAATCTTTGAAAGGTCATTGTGACTGAGGGAAGCACCAGAGCACTTAAAGAACACAGATGTCACCCATATCTTCAAGAAGAACAAGAGGAAGGAGTCTGAAAAATTAGAGGCCAGTCAACTTCACTTCCATCCCTGAGAAGGTGATGCAGCAACTCATGCTGCAAACTACTTCCAAACACATGAAGGATGGGAAGGTGATTAGGAGTAGTTAGCATAGATTTATGGAGGGAGGGATCATGCTCAGTAAGTCCTGTTACATAGCTTCCGTGATTACATGATTAGCAACGTGGATGAGGGCATGTTGATCTTTTACTTTAGTAAGGCCTTCAACGCTGTGTTGCATAGTGTCCGTGGTAGACAAATCAGTGAAGTATAGGCTAGATAAGCAAACAGTGAGGTGGATATAAAACTGTCTGAACTGCTGGGTTTGAAGCATGGTGAATAATGGCATAAAGTGCTGCAAGAAGCCAGTTATCAGTGGTGTACTCCAGGGGCTGATGCTGGGGCTAGTAGTTTAGCATCCTCATATGATGGGATACAGTGCATTCTCAACCAGTTTGCAGACAAGATGAGGAAGAGCAGTTGATTCACCACATTGGTGTGGTTCTGTGCAGAGAGACCTCAACATGCTGGAGAACTGGGCAGACAGAAACATTAATCAGGTAAGCAAAGGGAGGTGTGGAGTTCTGCATGTGGGAGTGAATAGCCCCATACAACGGTACAGGCTGAGGACCAATCAGCTGAGAAGCAGGTTGGCAGAAAAGGGCCTGGAGGCCTTGATGGATAGGGTTGAACATAAGCCAGTGATGTTGCCTGTGGCAAATAAGGGCAAACAGCATCCTGTGCTTCATTAAGAAGCATTGTAAGAAGGTCACAGGAGATGTTTCTTTTGCTTTTCAGTGGTCATACCCATTTGGAGTGCTGTGTTCAGTTCTGGGCTCCTCAGCATGATAAAGACAGGATCACACTGAAGTGAGTCTAGTGAAGGGCCAGGAAGATAGTTACGGGATTGAAGCATCTGGTGTTTGAGGAGAGGCTGTGAGGGTTGTGACTGCTCAGCCTCAGGCAAAGAAGGTTCAGGGCAATGTTATCAGTATGTTGCTAAGAGACATGATGGAGCCAGACTCTTCTCAGTGGTGTCCAGTGGCAGGACAAGAGACCATGGGCAGGCACAAACTGCAATACAAGAAAATCTATTTAGAGGAAAACTCGTTTGACTTAAAGTTGGACAGACATTGGAATATAGGAGGTTGTGGAGTCTCTATCCCTGGATTTACTCAAAACCTGACAGGACACAGCCCTGAGCAACCTGCTGTAGCTGACCCTGCTCTAAGCAGGGATGTTGGACTAGATGGCCTCAAGAGGTCCCTTCCAACCTCAAACATTATAGGATTTTTTTTTTTTTTTTCATACATAATTCTCTTAAGACAGAAAAAAGTACTCATGTTATGCAAATCACCACAGCTGGTAAATGCCAGCTATCTATTGCAAAATTTGTTTATAGCATTACTTCCTGACTTAAGTAACTTGTCTTTCACATATATTTTACTGCCAGGAAATGTGAAATCTGCTTCTTGTCCCACTTTTATTTCAGAAGTGGCAATTTATTGCCTAGATACTTTATTGTCTTTTTACTTTTAAGGCTTTTGCATTAGTGTGTATAGGAAGCTTTATGGAATGTCTTGATTTGTTTAAAATATACTCCTTCATGTGTTCTAATTTTACTAAAAAGTATCTTATTCACTCCTCTTACTTTTCCTTGGGAAGGAAAAGTATTCAGTAAGTTACTAGGGGCAGTTTAAAGTTCTTAGGTTTACTAGTGGGAATTGTGATGACAGCTTTCTGCCACAGAGCAAAAAGAAAATGCGCTTTGAGCTTAAAGGCCATGTCCTACCTTTCTTATGTATGCAGTCTACATTGATACTTCATTCTAAGGAATAAATATGATAAGAAACTTGGTTTAGATCATCATTAACAGAAGAGGTATTAATTCTAGAAGGAAAACACACAGTTGTAAAAGGTGGTACTGATAACTCATGAAAACCAAGAAAAGTTGCTGAGTGTTTCTCATGAACAATGTTGAAAAAACATGGCTGTTGAACTGTTGAAATGTACCTTGAGTTTCATTATATTTAATTAGAGCTTAACATTTGATAAAAAAATCTGCTTTCTAAGTGGCTCTACTCTCTAATTTTTGTGCTTGCTGATATAGTAAGTATAGTCATTCTTAATTTGGGAAAAAAAGAAAAGCAAGGTCTCCTACATGCTTTTCAAAGTAAAGCTATTCCCTAAATTACTACAGAGGACATTGTCATTTTAGATACTGGCAGTGTGAACCTTTCTAGTTTCCTCAAATCATTGTCTCAAATTGGTTTCCAGCTAGAATTTATTCTTGTATGATATGCAGTGAAATTCAGCTTTCCTTTGATATTAGAAAACCTTTTTGTTCATTATGTATTAATAAGCAGTGAGGTATTCCTTACTAAATTTTCTTCAAAAGAGGTACACAAACATAATGGAAATCTTATTGGAGTGATTACCTATAGCTTTCAAAGATTGCCTGTCATGGACATTGAAATAGCACAATAGCACTTGTATTAGACATTCTGGATGGTTTTTGAAGGCTGGGTACCAGAATTATCTCCTGAACTGAGACCTTGGAATCAACTCAAGAGCTAGGGCAATTCCAGTCCTTTTTCCATCTAGTTTTAAAATGTGTGGTGTAGCTGTAGTCCCAGAGGACTTTCTTCCAAAAGGAACTGAGGTCTAGGAATATCTTAAGATGTTGGTTTTGTGGTGTTCTTGTGTTTTGGGTTTTGTTTTGTTCTGTAGGTTGGTTGTTTTTGTGTGTGTGTGTGTGTTGGTTTGTGTTGCTTTTGTTTTGTTTTGGGGGAGTGTGGTGGTGTTGGGGTTTTTTGAGGGTTGCTGTGTGGTGGGCTTTTTCGTGGTTGGTTTGTTTTTTAAACTAGGGTGTAATTTTCAGCATCATTCAAGCTTCGGATGATGTACTGTCAAGTTCTGTGTGACAGATAACGATGATTTCCCTTGGGTCAAGGTACAGAGTTGCAAAGTCCTGCTGGATGACTGAATTGAATCAAAATGAAGGAAGTCAGTAAAGAGCAGTCAGATAGTCATTACAAGCAGCCATATATGTTTCTAAAACAGTTGCAATAGTTGTGATAATTGCTTTGAAACCAGCAAAAAAAAAAATTCAGGCCCATCACATGCAGTAAAAGTTACTTTGGAAGAACTGAGCAATTGGCCAAAATGTTCTGTTCCTTCAAGGCTTGTGAATCAAACCTTTTGCTTTGGGAATCTGTATGCTCAGTGTTAATAATGGTTACTTCAGCAAATCAAAGGCATTGTATTTAGTGATCTGAGAGAATGATTAGTGGTAAAGGAGAAATCTTAGGGACAAGTAGATTTTCATCTTTCTCTGAAAGTGCACCTTATTGGAAACGGTTCAATCTTATTGGAGCTCTTAATTTCTCTTACCAATCATAGCAAAGTTGTGGGCATTGTAGTTAAGCTTTTACCCTTTTATTATAATTGCATGTTTGCAAACTGTATTGCATATTCTTCAAAAGAAAATAAATGGGAGGCAAGTACAATGGAAATAGCAGATGAAGCAGTTAGCTTTGATTAGATAGTGATTGATAACATCTTGTACTGGTAATGTTATGTTTAAGGCTCAGCTTTGTAGTCCAAGCAATACTGTTCAGGGTAGTTTATTATTAATAAAACTCTGCAGGTGTAATAAACTGAAGTTCAACAAAACAGAATTGAAGGTTTATGTCCAAACTATTGTAATGCAGACTGGAAATTTAGGATCATACACAACTATTTTAATACTTTTTTTCCTGCAATTATAAAGGTCCTGGCTTTGCTGGCTGGAGATCTTTTCTTAAGGAATGAACATACCTGCTTTTCATCCTGAATAACTGTGGTGGTTGTACTAAACTATAGCTACAGTCTAATTGGGGTAGTGCTAGGTCTTTGGATCCAGTGCTTCAAGTTCATCCACTTCGTCTGGTTGCAGAGAGATTATTTGACTGAAGGTCCTCGTGTTTGTGAAAGCAAGAATAGGAAGCCTTTGGCTCCTATCAAGAACTGGAACTGGAAGCTGAATCTCTTCCAGTTTCATGAATCTGTGAATAGAATAGTGAAGACTTTGTTGCATCCATTAACGACATAAGGGAAAAAAAAAGTGCTTTCATCATTGTGGATATTTCTAATTTTGTTTAAAAATACTTTTCCAGTCAGAGATGTTGAGTTACCCATTTCTTTTTGCAAGATGCATTTAAAAAGCCGCTGGTGGTTTGTGTTTGGTTTGGTTTTTTGTTTGTTGTTCTTCTCACTTGCAGTAAAAGGGATTTTTTTTTTTCTGTTTGTTTTTTTGTTTTGTTTTGTTTTTTTTCAGTACAACTATTCAATGTACATGTCAACTCTATTCAAGGAATAACTTAGTTTCTGCCTTCCATCAGTGTAAGACAGAACTAGGATTACAAGCCAAAAGTAAAATCTACAAGATGGAATAGCTTTGGGAAACAAGTAAACTTAAGTGTAGACTTAATTCTTTGCAGAATTAAGTGCAATTTCTGGATTACAGATGCTCTTTTACCTTGTGATGACTTTTTAAAGTGTATGTACTCTTGATAGGTGATTATGTATTAATTATAACTTGATCTAAATAGGTTTATGTGGTGAACTTCAGGGAAAGTTTTTGCTTTGTTGCTGTCAATGTCAAGATTATAAATGTTAGATGCATCTTTCCTTGGAGCCGTTGTACTCTGAGTCTCGCTACTTTTCTTTAAAATGAAAATGGAGAAAATGCCTGCTTTTAGTGAAGTTGAAAAAAAATAGTGTTCTGCCTTTGTTGAAAATATTAATTTTGTTAATATGATTAACAAATGTTGCTCAATGGATTGTTTACACTTATTTTTGGAATAGGGAGCCTCAGATTTTGGGAAATACATTCTTGGTTTAATAAAATATTTTATCTGAATGGTTTAATTGTGTTTGGATTTATTTTGTTGAAGAGCAAGTCAGGTAGTTATATGCCAGGTATAATAAAGATTACTGCTAAAGAAAATAAAATTTGTAGTCAGTTGGAGTACATTGTTGGGATATTTTTGTGTTTGGGTTTTTTTTCTATCATGTCCTCCTCTTTTTGCACCGTCCCCCTCCTCCCCTACTTTCTGAGCAACCTGATCTTGGTGTCCCTGCTTGAGCAGGGGATTGAACAAGATAATCTCCAGAAGTCACTTTCTACCTCAACCATCAGTGATTTTTGGGAGAAAAATATTGAGACATGCAAAATCATGGATGCATGGGCACAGAATTAATCCTCTGTTCCTTCCTTTTCCCTCAAAGGGCAGGGGAGAAGAGAGAAAATGAGTATATGCAGTGTCTTTGGTAACTTGTTATGAACTATCTACCTCATTGGTACTGAAAGGCATTATTCAATGCAGTGTAGGGTACTTCCAGTGTTAGCTTGATGGTAATCTTTAGTCATGTCAAATTTAAAGTGACTTGTTTTCTGCTGTTCCTTGTGTTGCATACTGAAAAGAAGAGCTCTATAAAAATATCTTCATGGGCATTACATGTTTTGTGGAAGAATGGGATTAATACATAAATCATGGACATGAGGAAAATAAGTTGTTGAGGAAGGAGAAAGGCACATCAGGAAGTTTGTGTGTTTTGCCTTCAGTCAGCTAGAAGCTGTGTTCACAAAAGTGTAACTGTCTGCCTTGTTACTCATTTGTCTTTGTGCTGTCCCCTGAGTCAGCAGAAGGCCTATTCCATAAGAGGACAGAATCCCAGTTGTAGTTACTGATTGCATGTATCCAAACTCATTCTCCAGCTTCTTCCCCAGGCTCTCTATGTGTGCATGCATGTATGCATGCCCATCTGTCTGAGGAACTGAGCTGCAGCTTTCTAACTCTGTCACTCAGCCTCATCCTTGGAAATTGGGAAAGACAGCTGGCAAAACATAGACCTGAAGAAGCAGAACAAAACCAGACTAGAATACAAAGACATGATATTTTAAAAAAATTTTTTTAAAAAGTTGGAGAAAGGGTAGTGAAGAATAAGCTGTTTGGTTGGTATTCACATTAGTTTCATAGACTGTTCTGTAAGATGGTTGGACTAGATGATACCGAGGGTCTCTTCCAATTGAAATGATTCTAGGATATTTGGCCTGCTATGGCTCCTTCAACCTTGTGCCTTCTGGAATTGCTGTGCAAGGAAAATGTAGGCACTACAGAACGGCCGTATTCTGTGTTTTTCAAATTAGTCTGCAAATGAAGGGAAAATTTCTAGCATGGTTCCTCAGTGGGAAAGTTCCTTAGCTTTTTGTGTCATGGACTATGAGTCTGCTTAGCTCTTTGGAGTGAAAATAAAATCTGCTATTGATTGTGCAGTCTGATCTCTTCATATGATCTACTGTGTTTCTACTTGGTCTCTAGTGATATGCCTTGGTTTTGACATTGTTTTCCTCTAGATTGACAATGTTTCGATCTTGAAATGTCATAGTAAATCTTTTCTTTTATTTGTCCTACCCACTTTTATTCTTATTGGTAAGTTTGTACCAGAAGTTGTAACAGACATTTACAGTGTGTAACTTAAATGTGAAACTTTCCCTATTTATTACAAAAAACAAAATTGAAGCTAGTTCACGGATGTATTGTTTGTGTTCAGCTGAACTATTTCAAGATGTGTGACTGACTGTCCAAATAATTAGAAATAAAGGGATTACTCAGACCTCGTCTACCAAATCATGCTTACAGCTTTTAATGTAAATTGACAGGAAGTATTCAAGTGGTTTACTTGAGCTACGTTAAACATTTGAGTTTACATTCTCTTTCAGAATTAGGAGTTTGGAATCAGTTGTTTTTATTTTACTGTAAGATTAAGTTGCATTAAGTGAACTCCTTAAGTATGAAAAAAAAAAAATCCAAACTGTTTTGAGGTAGTTAAGTCTCTTAAAGAAAACAAAGAAAAAAAAAAAAAGAGTTTTGCGTTCTACAGAATTTCTGTGCTTACAGAGATTTTCTTCAAAGGAGTGTACTTCATTGTGCTTGTTTTATAATAACTGGGTTGTGGTAGTTGTCTCCATGCAAATGCCTTTTGGGTTGCTCCAAATTATTACTTCTCCAAGTATATTTTCACTGTTGACAACTGTTCTGTGTTTCTTTTTATTCTCAGTTGTGTTCAAAATGTTTAACATGGACAGGTCAAACATAAAAAATCCCCAAGCTTTTTTCTGCATGGTCATCATAATTTTGAGATTATGCCTGATTGTTATTGATGGAATGTTTGTTTATTCTGTGATGTTGATGTTTTTGGAAAATTTGATAGTTGGGAAGTTTAAGCTTGACTGATGCTGTGAACTTGACTAAGCCTGTGAGCGGTTTTTCAAATGAATTGCTTCAGTTCCTAGGTAGCTTTGGTTTAGATTTGCAACATCTGCAGCCTATCAAGGGTAGCACATGGAATGTGATCAGCTAGGTGAAAGACACACCTGTTTAGATAAATGCATTCCTCATTTCAGCATGGTTTGCGAACTTAAGAAACTTCTGTTTGTGCTGCTGACATAGGAGAACTGGCAACAGCAGAAGTTCAGGATGACACAGGGCACTTTCCTAGGTAACTGTATGAATCCATCCCTAGACCTATAAAGAACACACCTCAATGTAGTAGTATCTTTCATAGCTATTGAGAGATGCCTGATTGTTACCATCTCAGCCCAGTTGTTCATGATGAGCTGGTCATAATTTCAGCTTAGCTGATTAACAGTAATTCCAACACGATACCTCCAGGTGTTGTGTGCTCTATGCTTCAGAGCCTATTAATAACTTTGAATATGTGTGATTTTTGCAGCTGTAGTCTCGTGCTATGTCTTCAAGTTCATCGTGCTGCGAAAGTTCAGTTGACTATAATGTTCATATGAAGAAAAGCCTTTAGTGACCACACTGTGAGTTCAGTTGGGAAAAAGGAATATCTTGACTGACTAGTGCTATTGTTTTACGTGCTTACTGATAGTTTTGTTTATAATGTTAATAGGAATGGTTAAATAGGATAAGAAGGTGATTTTTTAAAAATGCCTTAAAGGAAAGAGTCAGCGACTCCTGACACGAATCATACTTTTGTAGTCACAAAGTCATGGAGTTCTACGTTTTTAGGATTGCTAGGTTGGATGGTATATGCCAAAAAGTTTATCTTATCCTCAATTTATAATATAAACAATAAAAATTAATTATCAAGAGATTAAAATTTTTGTATTTAGTCTATTATTTGTTAAACACTATCACTGCATTTATTTTAAGTTACTTTTGCTCTCATGTTCAGTCTTCCCAAGCAATATGCTTTTCAAGGTGTTAGTAATCTTAATTAAAAAGTTAAATTACTTTTTTTTTAATGTTAGCATATTTTCCTTTAGAGAGAATCTTGTCTGTGTGTTGCATGAGCAGTACAAACTACTTCTTGTAAAATGAACAAGATGGAACAAATTTTGTGTAGTGAATGCTATAAAATTACAATAATAATTGCATTACCAGTAATTGCAAATGGACAGTACAACCAAAGCTCTTTATGTGTTTCTGCATGTAGTCGGTAAAAACACTGATTTATTTGATCATTATCTGCCTAATTGTTATGGCATTTGTTTATCTGTAAGCCCCTCAGTCTAATTTTGGAAAGAAGCACCTAATTTCAGTTATATTTTACAGGGGCTGGAAGTCTCTAGACAGTTCCGGTTGTGAAAATTAATTGTTGGATAGAGGAGATACCATGTACCCACTAAAGAAGAGGCTGCAGCATGCTCTTTCTTCCATCTAGCAGCTGAGAGGTGTGAGAATGAATTTGATGTGAGTGGAGGAAACTGGGTGTGCTACAGAGGGCTGTCATGGAGCCTTCAGAGAGACGAATTGCATTGCTGTAGTGAGAGGATGAGGAGAAGTAATACAACAATCCACAGGGAAAGCATCTTAACCACCTGCAGTGCTACCCAGCATCTCTTTCATATGTGTGAGGCACCTAAGTTGAAAAACAGACAATAAGATGAGTATTAGGACAAAGGGAGTAACGTATCACAGGTCAATATTAATTCCAAAATGAAAAGGCAGTGACCTGCTTTTGAAATGCAACACACAAAGTATGTTTATATAGAATTTTACTTTGGCATTTATTGTGGATCTCTGAAGAAATGTTGTTCTTGTGCATTTGTTTTTTTAGTGTGTATTTGAGAAGCCTAGAGATATTTTAATTATCTTTCAAAGCCAAAAAGGAGGCAAATATCGTGTGACCGGAAGACTTGTGCAAAGTTGCTACCTTAGCAGGTTTATTTCTTCCCAGTTGTGTTTTATAAAGGCTGTAAATCACTTGAAAGAGTTCAAGGACAGAAATGCAATGTTAAAAATTGGAGAAGACTCCTGAATTAGGTAGGTTTTGATTCAGTGTTTACTCACTAGGGTTTTAGCCTGGTTAATATCCAACCTAACTAAAGAATGAAAAGCCTTTAAAATATAAGTAAATGTCAGTACACAACTGTTTTTAGAAAAGAACAGCACTAATACAAGTGAACATAAATGAGGCATTCAAGAAAAAAGTTGAAAGAAACGAAGATACTACTTCCTGTGTCATACCTGTTACAACTGTTCTGTTAACAGAGATGTGTGTTGCAACCTAAAGCATCTTCATTTGACAGAGCTGATGTAACGAACCATTTTGGTTGCTCCTGCTCTTCTGCACATGTCTTAGCTGTTTTCTTTCAACAAAATGAACTTTAATATCAGCTGTTGCATGTGTGCTTGAATAAGCAAAAGGGCTGTGCCCACCAAAAGGAGCACAATTATAGTTGTGCTTTGTTGGAAGTTGCATGTGGAATATGTAGTGCTGATAGGAAATAAATGTATGAAATACTGAAGTAGCTTGAAGTTATCTATTTATGCTTGATGTTCCCAACTGTGCTTAATGTTGTGACTACTGCCAGGCAAAGTTAGGTTTTTACAGTTTAATTCTGTGTTTGCTTCTGCAGGATGAAAAAAAAAAAAAAAATTAGTAGCTCTCAATAGTGCAAGGATGAAAGGAGAACCTCATAGAGAGAACACGTATTGCTTAAAAAGTTGGAAAAAGAACAGTAACAAACTCCCTGAATAACTGGATTCTCCCTGACAGAAGTTTTAGCTGCTTTATTTTGCAGAACCAGTGAACATAACTACCCTACTGAGGTATTTAATGTCTAATAGCAATCAGTGTAATTGTACTTGCAGAAATAATGTGTATTTTATACAGGTTAGCTTTTAAAAACATATAAGTTCTTTGGTTTACATTTTGCAACCTTATCAGGACTTAATCTTGTATCACTTTTCTAACGAGAAGGAACCAGTAGTATTTTATTTTGGAACGAGGTTTAAGAAGACAACTGAGTTGCCTAACAGTAAGGCTCTTTAAATAGATTTTGTTTTGTGTTAGTTCTCCAATAAATTAGCAGGAAATACTTTCCTGTAGAATGGTATTCTTGGTTATTTACATAGGCCCATTGATGCATTGGGTGTTTCACATGAAAATCAGTAATTCTGAGATATATATTTTCTCTTTTGCTGAAATAAACTACACTTATTGATCACCACAACACTTTGTAAATATAATTTAATTTTCTGCAGTTTTTTGGGTGAGGTTATATGGCCTGAAAGAATAGACTTTTCTTGGTGCTTAAATGTCTTATTTGTGTATGAAGGACTTGATATGGGTTAATTTTAAAGAGTTCTGTGTGTGAAAGCATCCAAATTAAATATTTGAGATGTTGTTTTAAAGTTCAGAATGCTGTTTATAAGTGCTTTTTAATTTTTATGTGAAATAAAATGAATAAAAAGGAGAAATTCCTGGCCTTGAAAGAAGGAAATTACTTTAAGAGAAAAATGGTCCTAATGCTGCTGGGGACCAATTCCTTCTTTCCAGGAAACTTGTGTTCTAGTGAATTTTCAGCCTTAATAATTGCAACGTAGCAAGAAAGGTCAGCATTTTCTGCTAGATGTTTATGTAGTGTAGATCAGTGAAGCTGTGTACTACCCATAGGTATCTGGCCTCTGCACATGGCCTAGTCTGCTTTCTTGGTTGTGGTTTTGTGTTTTTGGTTTTTGGTTGTGGTTTTTTTTTTTTTTGGTGTATATGTGGCCTGATTGTGTCAGTTCCCTTCTCTCTTGCCCCAGGAAGAGTTATTACAGGTGTAAAGCACAATTATGCTCTATGTTAGTTTACCTTGGCAGAAATGAGTGTGCTCCTGCATTAGGGGGCATCTTTCCTTGAATTCACAGGTCTCTTGGGCTGTGTGTGCTTCCACCATCTTCACTGGGCCTTCTCTTGCCATTTACTGTGGTGTCACTACCTCTACTCGCACATAGGCAGCTGAGACATCCGTGTCAGTGTTACAAGGACTGAAGGGAATGTTGCTGTAGCCAGAGAAAGAAACTGATTGCTCTAAAATTCTTTTCTGAAGGGTGCTTTATGTTGAGAAGCAACTTAAAGTTTTCCCAGTACAGTACTTTTCATTAAGGTTTCTTTTCTTACAGTGGTTGTAGTTTGTAGTGATTTGGCCACATGGTATTTGAATAGTTTTAGAAGAACACGGTATGATAATATTGGCATAGAAATTGTGCTAGTTAATTTTCATCTAAAGCTCTTTAAGTTTTCACCTGCTTTGTCAGCATCACCAATTTTGCTAGCTGATCACTTTGTGAACCAAACATACATATTTCACTAGTGCACAGAATTTCATCTGGTTTTGTGCTTCTGGGATTTCTGTATCTATATTTTCAAACTTTTTTTTTTTTTCTGTAGCCAGTACTGTAGAAAGTGAAACTGTTCTGTACATATTGTGAATTTCCTGGCTTTATAAATGGTAATGTGTTTTCATGGGCTTTTTTGTTGCTGTTGTTAATAATGAGTCTTCTGGATTTCTGACAGCACCAGCACTTTCTCCCTCCCCCTCTGCCCTTTCTCTTCACCTTCTCCCATCTGCCACAACCACCATGCCACTTTGGTTATTAAATTTAGTTTCATACCAGGTGGCTTTGGCTTCTATTTTAACCTTAGATGGCTGCATCAGTGATAGTAACACTATAGTGTTAGTAACAGTAAGTTGGTCACTTCCAATACAGACTTTTTCTAGGATTGAATTAGTGTTAAGATGCTTAATATTGTGAAAGTGTGCGTGAAAATATATGTATCTAGATATCTAGATGTGTATATTACCCCCAAAGGTGTTAGACTATGTTTCAGCAACCAGATCTCTTTCCTTAGTATTTTTTGAAATATTTTTAAAAGCATTTACTTCTGTAAACTTGTAACAGAATTACTGTCACTGTATCAAACTGTAGCTCTGGTATGGAAACCAGAAATCTGCCCTCTTGTGGGTAAATCTGTGTGATGTACCTCATTCATGGTATCTTACTTGAATGAGAACTACAGGATATTGATTCATTGTCTTTCTGCTTCTCTGCCTCGTTCTTTAAGAGATTTTTAAATTTTTTTTTTTTTAGAGACAGTTTCTGGACCTAATAACTGGCAGAGATTCACGTAGTAACTAGTAAGAAAAGTATTTTATTGCAAAATGCGGAGCTTTAAAACTGGCTATGAGGCAAGGCTTCTTAAATTTTTAATAGCATAATTGCTGATTTAAAATAGAATTTCCCTGCTCACCTGAATTATAAAATAGCTGATATCAGAGTTGTAGTGGTTTGAGTGTGCAGCTGCAGAAGTCAGCTTTGATTATTGTGCTGTGGTTACATCAATATGATGTTACTCAATATATAAGAAATGAAAACTACTTGTTAAAGTGTTTTTATTTTAAATAAAGATTTCAGAATATAAACTAAATGAAACATAACTATATTTAAAGTATTCTATTGAATAGAATGCTTAAAAAAAAAAAAAAAAAAAAAGAAAAATATGGAGACCTAATACCATAGCCCTTCTCTAAAATTTAATTCTAATCCACTCAACTTCATCTTTAATCTTCTTGGAGATATATTAGTTCAATCATATATAGTTTATTTTTTATGTACAAAGATCTAATACATTAAAGAATATCCTGGAGTGTGGGAAATTAAACATTTAAGTGTACATAGGAAATTTCTGAATCCTGGGTTTGGTTACTTGTCTTTGTATTACTGCACATAAACAGATTTTTCCCTTTATTATGTTTTCCACCATTCTCATGTATGTACATAGCTGAGTTGTGGAAGAACTGATGTATTCATTTAGGAGACAAGAATGTTTTTCAGCCAAGAGGAAAGCTTCATAAATGCAGAGCTTGAACCTTTGTATAGTAACTAGTGGTCAGAGTCCTCTTGTCATTTTCTTGATAGTCAGATGCTGCAGTATCTGAAAAAAAAATGCAATTGCAGTTTGTTTCTCTTTTTTCTTGGATTTTTTTTTTTGGGCGGGGGGGTGGTATCTGTTGTTTGCTTGGGTTGTGTGCTTTGTGTTTTGGTTGGTTGTGGTGACTTTTTGTTGTTTCATTTGTTTGTTTTTCATTCCCTGGTTGTGGTGTCTCTTCTTTTCACTGGCAATCGCAGACTCTTTACCTAAATTGTTCACAACTTACTTTAATCCTCTCCTCCTCCCTTGATTTTTACCTGTGCCTGTCCCTTCTCTCTAAAGAGATTTTTTTTTTTTTCTTGTTAGTTGTCCACTCTGCCTTTAGCCAGTACTATGGTGAAGAAATGCAGAATATATAGAGAGATGAATTGCAGGGAGGATGCACATGATGCAGCCTAAACCTTGTGCCACTGTTCTACCAAGCACATCTTTACTTTCTTCTTAAAAAAAAAAAAACTTCAAACAAAACAAAACCAAGAAAGCAAACAACCACCCCCCCACACCAAAACCTAACAACCCACAATACCATAACATTTTGATAAGAATTTTCTTTGAAATATTGATTTGCACTAAAGCAGAATATACATTACTGACCAAAAAAAGGAAGAAGATAACATACAGAAATAGCACTTCAAATGTGTGCTTATTATCTTTAGCATGATTTTTTTTTTAAGTGTTACTTGCTATCTTGGCTTAGCTTTACTTAATTATTCTGTATTATGAATGACTTATTCTCAATATATGCTGCCGTTTCACTGTTTTTCTTTCACTGAGGGGTTCTTTGTATAGCTTTCTTTGTGTACTGTAGTTTCTTCTTCCCTGAAATGTTTTTTATGATATTCATTGTCTCTTACAAAGAAGCAAAAGCCAAAATACATATATACTGAATATACAAGACCTAATTTGCGTGTATGTAATTTGGATTTCTACTTCTCTGTCTGAACTGCTATACCACACTGCATTGTTTACAAGCTTACCGATGCAGCAGTTCTTTGATTTCCTTAATTCAGCTAAAATTAACTAACAGGTTTATTTTTTCAATCTAGAGGTAGAAATGCTGTACTACTGCTAATAGCTACTGTGCAAAGATGATAATGTAAAATTATTTTAATACTGGGAAATGTTGATTATTCTTGATTAATTGTGAGGTGCTACAAAGTAGTGTTTATTACAGCTGGAGAATATAAAAAAAAAAAAAAAAAACAAAATCAGACAAAAAAACCCAAAAAAAAAACCAACAACAAACCAACCAACCAACCAAAGCAACGAAACTTCCCTGACATGCAACAATTAATGGTTTGGCTGCTGTTTTGATGTTTTGTAAGAAAGAATGTATCTCATTTTCAGCTGCCATATTTGAAATTCCTTACATGAGTGAGTTTATTAACGTTCTCGGAGACATCAAATTTGGGTTCTAGTTTAACTGGATCTGTGTCTCTAGTTCTGGAATTGAATCCCACCTTGTTTGCCGGTTGTATCGGAGACATCATTTGCTTTCAACACAACAGATTTGGACCCAGATATTCCTATGTGGTTTCTTTGTATTGTTTCTTGTATAAATTAATCCTATCACTTAATCCCATCACTCTCCCTTTGTCTTTTGTTTTACTCTCATCTGTTTACTCACATCGTCGTAGTTACAAAGACTTTGTAGTGTAAGAGACTTCTTGAACCGTTGTGCTTTGTTCCCAGCTGGTGCAGGCAACCGCATCCTCTGCCTTCTGTAACATCTGTGTGATCCATCTTTAAAGTAATGATGTTGCTTATCTCTGTTGCTGGTCCTAATGGAAGACCATTCCAGAAAGTGGCAGCTCTGATGGCAAGAAGTTCCATTCTGATTTTCTTCTTGTTTATTTTCATGCCTCCATTTATTGTTGTGTTAGCATTGCCCAGTATCGTTCTTCCTCTGTAGACTTCTTTGACTGCCTTAGAGAGAGAAACCACATCCCCTCTTGACCTTTATTTTGTTAGCTAACCAAAGCAACCTCTTCTACAGTCCTCTTAAAAAGAAAGTTTATTCTTCCCCTGACCATCGTAGCTCACTGCACTTGCTACACTCTCAAGTCTCGATCTTACCAGTTTGAGTTTCTTATCATGTATCTGTGGAGAAGGTTTTTAACTTAAGTGTGTGGCTTTGGAGGCATTTTTCCCATTGAGTATCAGCATAATTAAATTATTGTGGCAGTAACCCCAGGAAAGAACTTGCATTAGTAGTGGCTGCTCCTGATGCTCACCACTTTGCCAGGTGATCAGGAAGGAAAAATGAGCAGATTTATTTATTTATTCACTTATTTATTCATCCATTTATCTATCTATCTATTTATTTACTTATTTATGATGTTGGTTTTTCTGGGTTACACACAAGATTTCCCATAATATTGACTACTGACATAGTCAGCTTTGATGCAGACATGACCTTTTTATTGTACATATAATTTCTGTGTGGAATTTGTTCTTTAATTTCTTCAATTACTAACCTTTCAATGAAATCTTAAATGCTGAAAGTATTCACTCCTGTGGGTTGCTCTTGCAGGCTCATAGTGGAAAACATTAGGTTATCTTTTGGTTTTTTCCCCTGTACTCTCGCTTGCTCTTCCTTTCCTCATTTGTGAAACTAAGAAACCACTGGAATTCTGTGTATATTGGTATTCATTTGGGATAAAGAACCTCAAGTATTGAGTAGTATTTGAAACTTTTCTGAGTGTTTGAAGGACGTTTTCTCCTGGATTAAAAAAAACCCAAACACAACAACCCACAAAGCATATCTGTCTGTAGCAGTTTCCTTAACCAGGTTTCTGTACATGTACTCTATTTTTTTAAAACAAATGTAATTTAGTGGTGAGAATGAGTCTGTGGCAGGTGCAGCAAAGGAAGTAAGCTCATTGTCAGTTCTCTTTAACCTCAGTGTTGGTATTTTTTTCAGATAATTCAGTTGTTTTTCTAGACAGGGAAACCTTTTCAGTGTTTTGTGACAACTTTGAGCAGGAAAAATATTTGAAACATTTGGTTGTGCTGGTTGGAATCTATATGTATTTATTAGCGGTGTTGTCCTATGTATTGTCATTGGTGGGACATAAGAAAGAATGAGATAAAAATTACTAAGGAAATGACAGTGATCTGTTTGTTTGTATGTGTTGTATATGTAATTCTCAAAAATGTTGGCTTATGAAGTAATTGTCAGCAAATCATGATTTCAACATCTTCAGTACATAATATAAATGCTTACAGAAGAAGTCTTTTTACTGTTTTCCAAACTCTTAACACAGGTGCCTCTCTATAATAGCTAAACACGTTATATATCAAGTACTTTATTTTTTTAAAATATATTTTGTTTGTCTTCAGAAAATATAATGTTCAGTTTTCCTCATTACATTGGTGTAATAGCGGATTGTAATGTGTGATCTTTGTAAATCTTTGCTGTTTTGGAACTACAGTAACAGGGTAAACAGGTTTTTTTTCAGTAGTTGAATGTAAACTGTTCTGTTTTACAGGAAATAAATGAGTTGGTCCAGTGGTGTCTAAACCTTTTCTTTTTGTGGAGGAGGTGATACAATTTCTGGTAGTTTAACCTGACAGTGTTTAATATTAAACTGTTATTTTCAGATCAATTTGGAAATACCTACCAGTTATTAAACAAACTAAGATATTGTATTTGTCACTTTGTTTACTCCTTGAATTTTACATCTGTAGGTTATTCCTTTTGTTTGTGTTTGTTTGTTTATAGCCTCATCTTATATGAAAAATACTTCCATTGCAAAACTGGAAAGTGAATATAGCAGCTGATACTTAGGCTGGTTATGGACTAAGAGCTATCCACTTCAGTATGAACTAACAGAAGCTTTGTTACCAATATTCGAATTGGTACTGTAAGACCTGAAAAAATTTCCCTTTAATTGCCTTATGTTGCATGTTTTTTGATGAAGGGTTCTGCCTCTGAGACCTGAAGCTTGCCTTTTGATTCCTTAGTACCGTTTGATATACAAAATCTGCATTGTTCTACCCACTCTTGACAAAATTTACTTGGTATGCATCTGAGGTTATTATATGTGTTGCATTTATGTAACTGCATTTAAAATTCTAAAAAAGTAAACTGACAATTTTTTTTTCTTTCTTTTTTTTTTTTTCCTTAGTGCTTGGGAGATGGGAAGTAATGATAGCTGGCACCTGAACTAAAATATCTGTGTAGGCACTACTATCCCAGAACTTCAGGATGAATGGGGATATGCCTCATGTTCCCATCACTACTCTTGCAGGGATTGCTAGTCTTACAGACCGTGAGTACTCTTCTTTTTCTTACATTTGCTATGCTGTTTTCTGCCTCTTTAGTAGATACCTGCATTTTCAAAATACTAAAAATAGTCTTATTTTATAAGTTCTTATATGTAAGTCTGTTCAAAATCAGATTTGGCATTAAAAATGTTAGTTTTGTCATTGCTTGGATTTTAAAAAATATATATTCAAATCCTACTAATTTAAACATGAAGTGAAATGTAGGTAAAAAACCAAAACAAAACAAAAACAAACAAACAAACAAAAACCCCAACCTTGAGAAAACCTGAAACAAAATATAGGAATTGCTTGCTTGGACTATCCTTCAGTAGCATATCCTGGTACCCCACAAAAAAAGGAAAAAACATAAATCATAGAATCATTTCAGTTAGAAGGGACCATCAGGATCATTGAGTCCAACCATAAGCTAACTCTGGCACTAAACCATGTACATAAGAAACTCATCTATATGTCCTTTAAAGGACTTCAGGGATGGTGACTCCACCACTTCCCTGGGCAGGCTGTTCCCATGCCTGACAACCCTTTCCATGAAGAATTTTTTCCTCGTATTCAATCTAAACCTCCTCTGGCACAACTTGAGGCCATTTCCTCTTGTCCTATTACTTGCTACTTGGGAGAAGAGACCAAACACCCTCCATGATACAACATCATTTCAGGTAGTTGTAGACAGCGATAAGGTCTCCCCTCAGCCTCCTTTGCTCCAGGCTGAACAGCCTCAGTTCCCTCAGATGATACAGTACTTACCTAAAATATTTATCTCACCATCTTCACTTGGGGGTTGAGAAAGAGAGAGGATTAAGCTGATGCTTGAGAGTTGTGGAATATGGTGAATATACTTGAAACCTAGTTCCCTAGTTTTGGACAAGGTACAAAAAAGTTATTCTCATTTTTAGACGCAAAGCGTGGCTGCTAGAATGGAAATAGGCAGCTGAAGCTATGAGTCTTCTTTCTCAGCTGCTGAGCCTACAGAAGGAGCAGATGGGGTGTGTGCACCGTCTTTAAATATGTCAGGAAAACAGAACGCAAGGAAAGGAAAAGCACTGTTTACATTAAAAGCTGATACTGGCACTAAACCAAATGCTTATAATGTGACCAAAAATACATTTCTCACAAAAACTAAGAGGAGATTTATAATTACTGTAATGACGTTCTAGAACAACCATTGCACTAAGAACAGTTGGGACAAAGATGCATCTTGTTTATAAAGTATAAGGAAGAGTTTATAGCTCAGTTATCTGAGGATAATTGGACTCAGTGACCCAGGTACTTCTTCTGAGCTCTTGTTTTTATTATTATACTGTTGAAATTTGGAGACTTCCCAGGAGACAATGAAAGTATATGCCCAGCAATTGAATTTAATTGTCTACAGTAAAAAAAGCAGATATATTTGAGGAAAAAAAACGATTTCATATCCTTCTGATATTCTGAAATATCAGATTGGAAGATGCTGCTTATGTATGTAGAAATATATATGTGTATCATTATGAATGCCTGATAATGGGCCATCAAGATGCAAATCATAAGTTTCTGGGCCATGGGCTGTTTTCCAGCATAAAGTATTTTCACATAAGGTCCTAAAGGAAGTCAAAATACTTTACTGGTAGAAGTCACTGGCCAGATTCCTGTTGCAAGACTTTCTTGAAACACTGAACTACCTTTTGTGGGATTAGCCTTTTTTCTATGTGCATTTGTTTCTCTATCTGTTGTATTTATCTCATGTTTAGAAACTCAGGAGCAGCTGAAAGAAAAAGGCTTTTAACTGCTTCACCTTGTTTTTCTCTGCGTGAAAAGAAGGAACTGGAATGAGCAAGTCCTGTTGCCCTAAAAACATGGAGGATGTGATGAGTAGAGGCAGGAGAATAGTCTAGCTGAATTTATACTGGTTTAATAGATGTATTTTGCTGGTCTTGACATTTTTTTCCAAATTTCTGGCACACTTAAGGTAACCTGATGAAAGTAATGAAGGTAGCTATTTTAATATTATACATTTCTATCTGAATTGCAGTTTATTTCTAAATACAGTAATGTTATACACTATATAGAGGGGAAAAATAATGGAATTCTTCCCCCACTGCCTTCCCCCCACCCCTTTCTTTTAAAAAAGAAAGAATTTCCAAATACAGAGGAGCCAGAAGAGTCTATTTCACTTAAGCTGTTTTTTTCTCAAGATATTTCTGATGGTTCAGTTAAAACCTTTATCACAGAGCTTTAATCAGCCTGGCTGGAAACTTGAAGTCAGAGTCAACTTGTTTTCAGGGACCCATGAAGGTGAATTCTGTAGGTAGCTATCTTTTTAGCGTATTCTGGCTCACGCCTCTCCTGTCTGTGTACCTATGCCAGTCATCTGGTCAAGGCTTTTTTTATACGATATACCTCCTTGTTACATCTGTAGATGAAGGAACAACCTCTGAAAGTGAAGTGTGCTTCTTTATGATCTGATTGAAATATTGTGATGGGTTCCAAAGCTGCCATAACATATTAAATAACTTACAAAAGTGTGTGTTTTTTAAATAATACTTGCATTAGCACAATTTAAAAATTACAATAATATAGTAATATAACTTGTGGCCTTGAGTGCATTACTTTGTTTAAAACAGGGTCCAGCATGTGTGTTTGTGTTCATGACTTAAAAAAAAATCTTCCCTATATTTTAAATGTAGTTGTCAATTTTTCTATCTTAATCACATGAGGGAGTAAGAAGGTGCCAGTCTTATGCTTGTGTTTCATGCGATGATTCTGAACTCCTTTCTCTTTTCTCATAACAGTTTTGAACCAGCTGCCTCTTCCATCACCTTTACCTGCTACAACAACGAAAAGCCTGCTTTTCAATGGACGGATAGCTGAAGAGGTGAACTGCCTTCTGGCTTGCAGGGATGAAAATCTGGTTTCACAGCTTGTACACAGTCTCAATCAGGTGTCAACAGATCACATGTATGTATTTTGAACTTCAGCTGTATCAGATAACTGTCCTTATTCCTTGAAATCAAAATTAACTGGATTGAGAACGATGTTTGTGAGAATCTGAAAATTAGAACATGCAGGGTTTTTATTAGGCTTGCTTAGCAGATTACTTGCTTAACTGTATTAAGTGTCAAATGGTCAGTCCATGAGAATGTTGTTAATTGTCCAGCAGCCCTTATTCATAACTGTGGGGGTTATTTTATTTAACAGATCTGCTGCTATTCCATTCTTCCAAGTTAGGAATGCAGACTTTGTGGTGTTTGTGCAATACTCGTTTGTGTTCCACTTTGATTAGTAATGTGCAAAGACGAATTATATACCCAGTATTACAGAAAAATAAAATTTTCCAAGATGCCCATGTAAAGCCCATGCCAATTCTGATTAGGAGTTCAACTTAAATATTTTAAGAATTGAAACAGCAAATATGCTAATGTATTATCTTTGGGGGTTTTTTTTCTTTTAATTTTTAATTTTTTTATTTTTCCGCAGTGTCCTTTGTCAACAACCAACTATGTATTTTTGCTACATGTTCCAACCAATTGTTCTGATCAAGTGGAAGTAGCTTTTAAAAGTCCTCAAAGCAAACAATAAGTGAAAGCATGGATGCATTTACAGCAAATTCATAGCTTCTTTTTTTTATGATTCAGAGGGAATCCTGTCATGTCAAAGAAATGCCAGTTCCCCTTTTTAAAATAAAAGATTCTCAAAGCATTGAGCTGCAACCTGAATCTTATAAGTTCATGCGTATGTTATTTTCACTTCTGCGATAAAATTTTCTTGATGTTATGCCAAAACATTCTTTTGTGGAGAAAATTGCGATATAAAAGTGGGCATAGGAAACTTTTTATAATAGTCTGAAACTGACAGCCATGTATATATAAGTGCTTAGTTTCAGAAAATAACTTTGGAGACTAGTAGGAAGAGCTCTTCATCCATTCTTTAAAGAAGGGGGGCCAGAAATTGAGGCAGGGAACAGAGCTTTGCAGATGTGGTTTTTTTCTACATTTTAATAGTAAATTGTCGTCTTTTATTTTGGTTTTAGTTTTTTGGTTTTGGTTTGGTTTGGTTTCTCCTACTTGACTCATAGTTTCTTATAATTTGAAAATGCATTTGCCTCTTTATTTGCTTACTTCCACAATTCCAGAGAGTTGAAAGATAACCTTGGCAGTGATGATCCAGAGGGAGATATACCAGTCTTGCTGCAGGCTATCCTGGCAAGGAATCCTAATGTTTTCAGGGAGAAAAGCATGCAAAACAGATACGGGGTACAAAGCGGTAAGGATTTTTTATTTTTTATTGACTGCATTTTATGTTGTTCTGTAAGTTTAGGGTACTGATACTAACCACAAATATATATGGAGCACAGTTGTGATACTTATGCCCTACCTTGTATTTGATAGTTGTATAAAGCTATGTACCTTGACATCTTCTCAGCGCAATTGTGTTAGAATAACCATGGAAATAAGCTCTACCAGGTGGGTTTTTTTGAAAAAAAAAAAAAAAAAAAAGTTTCATTTCACTACTAAATTTAATCTCTAGGATGAGTGATTGGATTTTATTTTAAAATTATTTTATAGCTTTATAGCTAGGTTCATATATTGTTTTTAGTAAATGATTGAAGTTGGAAAAATATGCCTTAATCTTAGTGAAAATCTGTAGCATTATGGTGTGTCATTGCAGTGGTAGTTCTTAATAGTTCTGGGATAAGGAATAAACTTGAATGACCCATACTTAAGATGTTTCCCCCTGTCATTTGTCATCTCGGCAGTTCGTGATGCCCTACAGATTTTACTGTTTTGACAGATGTAGTGAGATACACTGCTAGATAGCAAAGATGAAGAAGGAGAGAGACCAAGCAAAGGATTAATTGAACAGGTTCTAGGGGTAGATCTGGAGACTTGTACTTGAAGGATGTTTTTTAAATACCAAACTATTAAATGAGTAGGAGAATTTACAGATTTATCCTCACACTGAGGAAAAGCTTTGCTGTCTCTGTACTGAAGTGATACAGAAAGAAGTGTTACTGGAGTCCACAGGGGATAGGAAATGTTGGGTGTTTTTAGAGGGGGAAGAATAATAAAATGAGATTATTAGGTTTGTTTGTCTAGGCGGGTGAGTAAAAAGCCACACAATATTTTAAAAGAACTTGCTAAGGACAGAATATATAATTTTCCTTGAAAGAAGGCAGAAATCTGCTGGAATGGAAATGGGAAAGACAGTACTAAATATTTGTAAGTTCATTTTTATATATATACACACACAGAAAACCACACATATATGTGTGTATACACGTATACACGTATACACGTATCCTGAAATGCAAGCTCTGAAAACAGTCTCTAGATTCTGTGTTTGGTGGTAGCTGTGGGGGAGTATGATTTTTCCAGCTGTGGGAAGAGTTGTGATTGTTCTGCCAGTTTGCAGAGTGGTCCAAAAGAAATATTCACACGAATTAGAGTTTTCCACGATTTTCATAAAGTAGAATAATTTTTGCCAGTGCAAAAAGGAGACATCATTTTTGAAATTTTCTGTTCCAACAGAGGTTTTTGAAAGAAAGAGAAAGCAAGTTAATTTCTTTCTAATTTTTGCTCTTCATGTGCTTTACAGGGCGAAATGCTTTTGTAGCTTGATTCAGTAGGTTAAGAATAATCGTTAATGAAATAAAAGCACATCTATCTTTAGTAAATATGCTTTGGCCTGTGCTTGGAGGAAGTTATTAGTTCAGAATAAAAGATAATTCAACATGAAACTTAAAATAATAGTTGGTGTTATTTTAGTAAAATTAACAGAGGAGTTTCAGAGAACCAGAAGATATCAGGCTTTAAAATTATCTCGAATATTTAATTTTATTTTACATTGTTATAAATGCTTGTACCAATACAAGCATTGGAAATTAAGTGTGAAATCTGAAAGGTGGAAAGAAAGGGGCAAGAGGGGAAAAGCATAGGTGTAGAAGAATGAAATTAGTGTTTCAAATTCATGTCTTCTGCTGTTCTTACCGTCTTCCTTCTGAATGTTGTCCTTCCACATTTGAGTCCAGCATATGGTGAAATCAGTGCTAGGTACTGTGGCCCCGTATTTGTAATACCCACAACTGAGAAGGAGTGAGGGCAGCGGGATCCCCCCTGTCTGTTTACTCAGCCTGGCATGGGTCTGTGCACCATGATCCCTTGAGTGTCAGTTCCAGCATTACTGTAGACAGAGTGAACTCAAATTGATTTCTCCTTGCCTTCATTTTTGATGCAAGAGCAGGAGTATCACCTGACTAAAAAATTACATTAAACACAGAATAAAATTCTAGGTCCAATAGAGTTTGTCAGGAAATAAAGACATCTTCAGAAAACTAAATAGTCTGTTTTCAATTCTTATGAAAGCTTAGGTTTTTAGATTAGATTTTTACTTAGATTTTTCAGTCTGTTTTCTGTTTCCAGGTTGTCTGAATACACTGAGTCAAATCACCATGCAGCATCAGGCCTGACATTGTACAAAGGGCAAAATGTTAATTTTATTTTAGAACTTTGCATCACATGACATAGAAGGTTATGGGTGCCATCTTGCAACTACATCTCTCTTGCATCTTGTAGTAGATGATTGAAGCGTATTTCTTTGTAATTATTTATTTAAAATTAAGATATTATTTAGTTTCAGTTTTCTTCATAATTTTTGCACTTTTTCCTCTCAGTGTTTTGTCTGTGTCTTTCAGCAAATATGTGTTGGAATATCAGCTAAAATAGTATATTGCAATAGGTTAGTATTCATAGCATCGCTTAGGGTTCAGAAAAGATTTAATACTTACTTTAAGCTATTTATCAGAACTTGTGGATTTTGGAGCGTTAAGATCTTAAGCATCTTTCAATAACGTCAATTTCTTGTGTAATTATTTTCGTTTATACAAGGAGTCAAGTGCAAGTGTGTTTGTAAAAGGGAACAACTTTGCAGATATACACATTCAATAACTGAAAAATCACCTGTTGGTGAGCAGGTATCTTAAGCATGCGTGATGCTGTAGTACAGTTAAATCATACAAGATTTCTTCTGTGGCCTAAATCTGTGATGTAGCACATTCTTTGGCATTTAATGGGATTGATTAAAATACGTTTATACATATCACTGTTTTCCGAGCAAAAAAGTTGTAGTCAAGACTAGGAGTATGTGTTAAGTAAAATCATTCTAGTATTGTTACTACTAGGATGATTTTTTCTTAAACCTGAACATAAGGTTACAGTCAAGAGATTCTTAAATATTTAAGGTATGGAAATACACATGGAAGCCATAAATCTGCTGCTTAGTGATGTCACAACTATGTAAAAAAGATATTTTAGTGCTAATGGCCACAGACTAATTTCAGGTCCTCTTCAAACTAAATGTTGGCTTATGTTTACTTCTTTCATTATCATTATCAGGCATACTTATTATCTGTTTGGAAACTTTGGATATACTGTTTTTACTGTTGGTGATTTTTTGTTTGTTTGTTTTGGTTGATTATTTATTTATTTTCTTTTTTTTCTTTTAAGTTATGTAGATTGAGCCTCCCATGTTGCATACCTCCCTCAACAGAGAGAGAGAAGTGAGAGCTGTCTGTTGCAGACTAAGTTTTATGGGTTTTTAAGTGACGTTAAAAAAATTATTCATTTCTATTACTTTTGGAAACAAAAAACTACCACATCTGTGGTTCAAAACATGTTTTAAATGTAGAGGAGGAAATAGATGTATTTTAAAACTATTTTTAAAGTGTAGTCTGTGTTTTAAGCATAAAATGAAACTCTTAGTCTCACAGTTCATGCCTGTATGGGCACATTCTTCAGCTTTCAGTACCTGAATGTTAAGGGTTAGTAGTTTGACTGAAATATCATACCTAGCTTCCCTGAGAGTGGCAGGGAGAGGTGAGCGGACAGTGGCCTGCTGGATGCTGCCTTCAACACAAAACTCCTGGACTTTCCTCTTCAGTTGCCTCTAGGCAAGGCAACCAGTGTCCATTTACACAAATCTTGCAGGAGTTGAGGAGTCCCCTTCTGTTACTCAGGACAATGAAATGTGCTCTGTATTGAAGTATGGAGATCTCTGATTTTTTTTTCTCCAGCACAACGTGGAGTTTCACTTCTATTCTAGGCTAGTTTTGGTGTGCACACATACTTGGAATGCAGCACTTCACACCTACCAGGAGGTACTAATGGCTGCATTCCTAAGGGATTATCATATCTCTTCTCTGCTAGGGAGAGGGGAAGAGAAAAAGGGTGACAAGGAGGATTTCTGAAACTAGCTTTACTTGTATGAACATTGCAGTAATTGAATTCAGTGATAGCAGTTCAAGGATTGACAGCTCCCAAACACTCTGCATGGGGGACTTGTGTCAGCCCTCTGTCTAACCTTTGGTTTAAAATATTTGTAGCACTGATGTGCTTTTACCTACAGCTATAGATCGCTTGTGACTTCCCAAGCTGCAGCTTTCACATGAATTCTGACACGTTTAGCTGCAAGACATGCAGCTCTGTCATTAAAATATCTTAAAGTTTGTCTGAGATTTTTATGTTTCTGCATCATTTCGATTTCCAGTGTCATGCTGTTATTCAAGAATTCTTTGTACCTGTATTGAAGAGAGGAAAGAAAGGATTCCTTTAAGTTCTCTCTAATAATGATGTGAATTAGAGCAGGACAGACTGTTTAAGTTGGAAGGGACCTACAGTGATCCAACTGCCTGACCACTTCAGGGCTGACCAAAAATTCAAGTAAATTATTAAAGGTGTTGTCCAAATGCCTCTTAAATTAGCTAATTTCAAGCACATTGGTACTTGTGACTTGCCAACTAGTACCATTCCTGAATTTTCAAAGCATAACTGTGGAGATCTAAAGGCTGTGGGAGCCTACAGTTGGGGTATTGGTTCTGCTTTACAATTGAAATGTTTTGATAACATTCCTTGTAAGTATAGTGGCTGTGGAATAGAAAGCTTTTGTCCTTTAGTAGAAAGCAACCACTAAGGCATTATGGGAGCCAGGAGAATATCTTGAAGCATTCATCCCAAGGTGATTGTTTGCTGTACTTGCTCTAAAAATGGGAGATAAATTTCTGGGTTCTTCTGACTTGTGAAGTTTCCAAATCTCTTACTTATTGACACAGGAAGTACTGTACACACCAGGCTGGAGTATGGAATATATGTCCTGTTATAAAATGGTTCTATTTGCTAGTAGGTTTGGGCTTTGGAAGCCCTAAGGAACAAAGAAAGGAACTATTATTAATATTTACAACTGAATTAACACTTTTTTATGTCATGATGTAAAATGGACAACTTACATGGAATTGATCATTTTTAATTTTTCTGAGAGTTGCGAGCAGATGATGATAGTGTCTATAAAGTTTATAATCTCTTTGAATATAATAATTTCTTAAATGAGACTTCACTGATTAAAAAGGAAATGTGTGTGAAGTAATGCGGCTATCTTCTTTTTAATAGGGATGATGATGTCACAGTTTAATATTTCTCAGAATTCCATGCGTGGTAGTCCTGCATCTTCCAATTATCAACAAACCACTATCTCACATAGCCCTTCCAGGTAAAACACTTTCTTTTAAATGGAGTGAGAGAGTCAGCGAAGTGCAAATTCTTCCTGTGTTGACAGTCAATTCATGTTGCAAATATGTGGGTGGAACGTGATCACAGTCAAGACAAATTTTACATTTGTCTGACAGCAGAGTGAGCTTCTTCAGCTGTTAAATAAACATCTTTTTTTCTGTGAATTAATCCTTGTATTCTGAGGATTAGTCATGATTCTCTACTTTCTTTCCCTCCCAAAATTTTTGCAAACTTTCTTTCCTGCTTAAGGACTCCCTTGCCTCCTGCCACCCTTCTGTTTTCTGCCTGTGGCAGGGGCTGTGGCTCGTGGCACGGGATAGGAGAGAAGAGGCTAAAGTGTTCAAGCACGTTCAACAGTGCCAATGTGACAAGAAGGTGGGAAAGAATGCTTGTAAAGGCATGGAGTACTGCTGTAACAGTTATACAAATGGCAACTCAGAGGAGGATAGGCCAAGTAATTTGGCCAGTCGTCCAGCAGAATCCTTGTCAACTTTCTGGTTCTTTTTTAAACTTTCAAGTGTTGGCAAGTAGCATGTACCTATAATCCAGGCCTTAATTAATATAATAAAATACTCTAGAATAAAGAGTTCTGCATGTAGTTTCAATGCAGTTATTGGGCTTTAACAGATTTCATCTATAATATCATTATAAAATAAACGTATTTCACTTCACGTTACTCTGTTTTAGCAAATTAAATGCTCTGTATCTGCACCTTTCTACCTTTATATCTAAAAGGGATGTTGAAGAAGGTTTTCTGAATTATGAACATAACAATGAATATTAAAAAGTCTTCTCAAAATCCTTGCAAAATCTTTGTGTTAAATACTTTGCCATTTCTTTCTATAGAAGCTTACTTTAATAGAGTTGCTATCTAGAACTGAGGGTTGTGAAAGCATGTAATCTACTTTCTGAAGTGTTTATTTGATTTACATTTATAAGAATGTAAGTTATAATTAAAATCTTACTGGAAAAATCATATTTAGAGTACAAGGCTCCTTGTTAATCCTAGTGACCTAGTTGTTAATTAAAACTTAGCTGTCACTTTAATTCAGACTTCTAGGACTAACTTTTGGAAATTGCAGATCTTATTTTAGTAGATTCTTGTGTCAGAGTTTCATTTCCCTTGATGTGGGGGTCTTATGAAAGGTTATTAATCTGTTCTTTCCTTTTGCTAATGCAGTACCTAAGCTATGACTTTTAAGTAATAACTGAAGTTCGGAAGATATTGATAGTTTAAAATACTGCTTTTGAGGGAGATTCTTGATTGTGTTGGAATTTTGTATCTTAAAGAAACTATAATGATATGAATGGACTGTATTGCAGAAGAAATGATAAATTTGTCTATGTTTGCTTTTCCAACTCTTAAAAGCTTTTTTAATTTGTATTCTTAGCCGGTTTGTGCCACCACAGACAAGCTCTGGTAACAGATTCTTGGCACAACAGAACAGTCCAGTGCCTAGTCCATATGCTCCTCAAAGTCCTGCAGGATACATGCCATATTCACATCCTCCAAGTTATACACCACACCCTCAGATGCAACAAGGTAACTCTGTGTTCTTTGTTTTATTCTCCGATACCACATCAGCTTTACCTTCATATGTATGTTTCATGGCTTTCTGATTTCTTCAAAGGAGTCACATGCTTCATGCAAATCTTTGAGTTGGCAGGGGATTTTTTGGAGTATGTTTAAGCTTTGCTTTTCTGGCTGTACGGAGTGGTAGTATATACTATATTTTTTTTAAGTAAAATGAAAGAAGAAAAGGTGAAACACCTGTTTGTGTGGCATTGCTCCCCTATGTACACCCCTTTTGCATAGTTGTCATATATACGTGACAATAGAAAACATCAAAACAAACTAAAAACTTTTATTTATTAGCTGTGGACATCATTTATCTGTACTAGCAAAAACCTCATTTTTGCTAAGGCCAAATAAGCAGTTGGCTAGAATTATGCTCAAGGTATGCAGTAACTGGCAAAGATGACCTTCAGAATGAAAGTATTTCCTTGTTCTTCACTTTTCTGAAAACCATCTTGAATAACCTGAGCACTGTTAAAATATCTAGGCATTTTTTGATTGATAAGTACAGTTCTTATTGGATTATTTTAAATAATTTGTTCTTAAAGTTTAGCATTATGCTTAAAATATATATAGCTGTTATGTATGTAATCTTGTATGTCTCATGAATACCTTGGAAGTTACTAAAGGTACTGAATACAAATCATATAGAGGAGAACAGTTTTCTATAACCAGTAAGGGTGTGATACTGACTCTAATTAGGATAGATGTGGAGAGAAGCTTGACTAACCTGTACGTGGAATTTAGGTTATAAATCCACTAATTGTTGTCTAATTTTATTGAAGGTATTTGTGGGAAAAGGATTCAATAAAAAACGTCCAATTCTTGTTCAGATTCTAGACCATCCAGCATATTTATATCCACTATTATGGTGTTTTCTCTGAAACTTTTTAAGAGTTAATGAGTATGTGAATATATCAGTATAGTTGCTTATATTTTTTGTATTTCAGCTTCAGTATCCAGTCCCATTGTCACAGCTGGGATGAGGAATCTCCATGAAAATAAAGTTTCAAGTCAGTTGTCTGGAAATTCAGCTAATCATCATGCTGATAGTTCTAGACATGGCTCAAGTGAAGACTACCTACAGATGGTGCACAGACTAAGTAGTGATGTATGTTACCTAAATCAATTCATTATCATAAAGCAGATATTTAGTATGATAAAGCAACTATGTGCTCATCTACCTTAGAAGTAAATATTTTACTTTGTTGTTGACGTGTAAAACCACTGAAAATATATTTCAATTTCAGATGCGTACACACAACCATGCAAGCTTAATGTGTGAGATCTAATTTTTTCTAGATCTCTCTTTAGTTTGGAACCAGCCATAACATTAATTCTGATGACATTAGGAAAAGTAAAAAAATCTTCACATAATGTGAAGTGTCTCTACAACTATTGTAGCAATACGTTGATGCAAACAATACAAGATTCTAAATAGATGCATAGTTAACTTGTCTCTCTGAAGATCCCTCCGATCATCAATTAGACTTGACATATTTGAATAACCTCCTACTTAATAAAGTAGTGTTGTCAAAGGCAAAAATTGCTATGGACATTTTTTCTTACTGGTCTATTATGTGCTTTTATGGCCTGGTTTCTTTGTAAGAAGTTTTCCCCTAGTGAATCTATTTAATGTGGGAGAAATTCTTTCATAAAGCTTGAATCTGAAGGGAAAAAGCAAAACAAAACCTTTCTCCTGTATTTTTTTGAACTGCTAATTAATTTTCTTCTTAATGAGCATCTCATCCCATAGATGAAGGTTGTTGGGATTCTTCTTTACAAGTTGGCCACTCAGTTTATTAACAGGGGAGAGAGTACTTAAGTTTCAATTGTATTCTTTTGTCAAAACCTGGTGGCAAGGAGGCTTTTTGTGTGTGTGTGTGTGTGATTGCATTTATGTTTTATTTAGCTTGGAAAAACTGTAGGCAACTCTTCCTGAATTAGCTTGTAGAAGTAAAAAGTGTTATATTCAACAAGTGTACTTTAGCACCAGGCTACCTAAATACCTTGCCAGGATTAACACAGTAGAACGTCAAAAGAATTATTAGTTTTAATAGTCTTTTTTTTAATGTGAGAATTATGCTGATTAAAAATATTTGCTAAGAAGTAGTATCTTAAACAAGAGGGTGTTGTAATGAAGGAATCTATAATAATATACAATCATCAGATGTTTTTTCAGTCTCTGCTTCAGCAATGCAAATTCTTCAAAACAGGAAGCTGTTCTTGGCACTAAATGTACATGTATATACCCCAGCTATGTTAAAGGTACACTATTAAGAGAATGTTGCTGTTGTTGAAGACAGGATTTTAGAAAAAGGTAATATTAGGATAATTTAATTCACATTTTTTAAAGAGGAAGTATTTAAACATATTAATCCCTAATTTTGTGATCCAAGAAATGGAACAACATCCTAGTTCATGAAAACTTAGAAATGAAACTCTTCTGAAGTGTACAAATTATAAAAACGTGAAGCATACCCTCATTGGTTGGTTTAATTGGAGAAATACTGAATGTACAATGTAGTAGTAAACTTGCACTTCTGTCCCTTTGTGTGTTTTCTTAATGGAGCACTTGCATTACATGTATTTTATTTGTAATTATATCTTTAAAATCTGATTTTAGTAGCTGTCATTCAGAAAACAGTTTAACAAATTTGGATTAAAGTTTTGCATTTGTGTATGAATAACAAGTTTAATCATAACATTGCTGCTTTTTCAGAAGCAGTGTGACCTGTGAAGATAGTAATGAAGTAGGGTTATTAAATCATAAAACTTAAACTCTTTATTTTTTCTTCTTTTTCTTAGTTTTAGGATTTTGTTGCTTTAAAAAAAGTAAACAGTTACAGGATGTTGTGTATTTGTGATACATGATTCTACAAAACCAGCACGTACACCCCTCAATTTAAGGATGATGGTAGACTTGAGAGCATTCCTAGAACATCAGGGGTTATTTTTTGAGATCTATTACAAATAGAAGATAAGTCAGGTTTGGAAAAAAAATCAACTCTGTAATTTCAGTCTAGTAGATAAATAAGTAACTTATCAGGAGATTAATTCACTTTGACTTAAAGTAACGACATGTATGTTTAAGATACAGTTCTTTTTATTGCTTTGAATCTGAATATTAGTTTTCTTTGCATATGAGACTTTCTTTGTGTGAGGCAACAAATCTTTTTGTAAGCATGCTGCAAAAATAAGTGTAATAGCACAGCCTGAGTTTTAGATTCATTGTCTTGTGGGGGGAAAAAAAAAAAATCTAATAGAATTGTTTTTTAAGTGCTCATGGATGTTGAGAGTGATGAAATCTAGTTTCTTATGGATTTATAGTCTTTGATTTGAAAGCACCTTCAGTCTATAAAATTCAAGCTCCTTCTTTTACCTGAGCAGTGTGAACTATGTCTTCAAGAGGGGTAACATTTATATTGTCTAGTTTACAGCTATGCGTGTGGAAATAAGCTATTTGGCTGAGGGAGTGTGTACTTTGCTGGTTTCTATCTCCTTGAAATGCCAATTTAGCTTTTTAACTTACTGCCAGCTGCTGAATTTTTTCATACAGACGTGTAGAGGCATGATTACAGTTGAGCGTTTTAACATTCTACTAATTGGATTGAAATAGGTTGAAAGGATAAAAGGTATTTCTCAGATAATTCAAGTTTGGAGAATAAAAGTTATATGAAAAAATACCTTAATAGGAGCCATGTTAGCATATTAACTACTGAAATAACCAATTTAATTAAGAAACAGATTAAATAACCATATAAGTTCTTTGGAATCTTCATTTGTATGACTTTAGTCTTTAAAAGAACGGACATTTTGCAATTTGTTTATAATAATAGAAATCGTTTCTTCATAGATTGGTCGTCAGTTTCCTCTTTGCAAAACATTGCTGTAGCTGTTGTATAAAAAAAGTGTTAAAAATGGGAAATACTATTGTATAGAAGTTTAAATCTAGTTGGACCATTGAGTGAATGAGTGTACTCATGACCAGCAGAGGGCTCCATTAAAGCAATAAAAAACCCAAGTAGACCATTAAATGGGAATTTGAATAGTGGGTTTCATATTTAATTTTAGGATAATGAGGGGGGAGAGGGAAATTAAAAAAAAAAAAAGACAAATTTATGTTTTTAAAGATAAACCACAGACATCCCTGCATTGTAATTATTATTACATTATGAAGAAGTTTGTCAGAAATGATGAATTCCATCAAAGCAGGTTGTTCTGTGCAAAACTGAGAAGAGAGGAGAACATGTTTTGCATGTTGGGAAAGTGCTTCATATTGCCATTGAGTTATTTCCTGTCTAACTGTTGAGACAAGTAGATAACAAGCTAAAGTCACTCCAGCTGTGTTTTACACAAAACTATCTCAGCTGCTACAATGGGAGTGGTTGAGATTTTGTTCTGTCCTAATGTGTGTGTGCTGGAGAAAATAAATACAAAGAGTTTACTTGTTCAACTGTAAAAGGATGATGGCATTGTAGATAAGCTTCAAGGGTAGGTTAAGTGAAAAAATAGTATTTGTTTCAAAAATCTGTATTTTATGCTTAATTTCTTTCAGTTGGTATTGTATAGAGGTCATGTATCTACTTTTCAGCTCTTTACTATGAGTGCTTGTAATAAAAAAAAAACTTCTAACTAGAATATTAATGTAAATCAAAAGCGCTTATTTAGCTAAAAGACAGGTACATAGGTTTATTTTTGCGTGCATGTTTTGGTTATGGATTTTTATTAGGACTAATTGTGCTTTGGAATATTGCCTATATAGTAGTCTATAAGGAATCTAAAGTATGAAGTTTTTAATGTAAATAAATATTTTTCTAATATTTCTTGTATGCCTTTTTGTCCAATCCACTTTATCAGTATATGTACTAATTTCAGTCTTTATTTTACCAGGTGTTCATCCTCATAATGTTAATTTTTTTTTATCATTGTCACTTTAGGATGGCGATCCTTCAATAAGAAATGCTGCATCTTTTTCCTTGAGGTCACCACAGTCAGTATGCTCTCCAGCTGGAAGTGATGGAACCCTTAAAGGTAGTCTATTTCCCCGTTTTAAAGAGCAAAGATTTTAAAGAGGTGTTTAGTTATTCCTTCTGACTTTTGTATTCAAGTAGTACTAGAGAGTATGTCATTACATTTTGGTTACAAAATTAGTTTGAGCCCTGATCCAGAAAAAATTTCTGAAGGTCCAAAAATTGACTAACTATCCTTCAAAACAAAGTTCAAATTCATGGAGGACAGAAGGATTTTAAATCCTTTCCAATATGAGGATTAAATTCTTTGTAAGAATGATTTCAGTTGCTCTGCATAGGAAATGGTTTAAAGGCAGCATTACGAGTATTGAACTCTTAACTGGCTCAAAAGTGTTTTAACATGCAATACTTGTCTTAATTGCAATAATCAGATTTTAAGAACATGAAATTAGAAAGCAGCTCAATTAACTCAATACACATAGGCATAGGAGACTATCAGAAAGACCTGAGTGAGGCTTTTCAGTGTTGTAGAGGAAGGATGACATATAATGGACTTAAATTGAAATGGGAATTTCTGGCTTGTTCTAAGGAAAAATTCTTTCACTATCAGGACAGTTGAGCACTGGAAAAGGTTGCCCAGGATATCTGTGCGTTTTTTATCCTTGGAGGTTTTCAAGGTCAGGCTGTGTAAACCTGCATAATGTGACCTTGCTCACCCTCCTTTGAGCATGAGGATAGACTAAAGACCTCCGGAGGTCCCTTCTTAACTGAGTTATCCTGTGATCCCGTGACTACTAAATGATCTCTGTGGTTCATCTTCTGTAGGCATATACTATGTTAAACAACAATAGAGCGAAGGTGGGTGAAGTGGCAAGTTAGAAATGCATGTATGAAATTCCAGAAGCATCAGTTTTTCAGGAGGTCTTGTGCTAAAGGGCTTGCGAGACTTGTGTAAATCCCGAAGACTAAATTTAGTTGTTTTTTTCTCTTTGTCAGTCTCACCAATTTAACAACATTGTGACTCTGAGTTATTTCTGCTCAGGTACACGTTTACCACTCAGCCATGAGAATATCTGAGTTATTAAAGTTGCTGCTGTTTCAATTGGCTGTCTCAGAACCCCATTTTAAAGGGATACCTTTTCATATTTTTTTTTTTCTGAAAACAATCTGATTGTACAGTTCAGATTGTGGTGTTTCAGCATTAGAGAGGTTGAAAAAGTGCAAGAGGAGCTTTTTGATTTGTTTACCTGTATGTTAGCTTTATTTTTCCCATTGCCAAGCACGCAACTGAAATATTGTTACTAGTGTTGCTACTATTTTGCCTTGTTGAAGAGATTAATGAATGCTGATTGAGAGAATCAGTTCTGGGTGCTGCAGGAATCTGGCCAGACATTTACTTCCTCTAATTTCGTATTTTAGTGATATATGGAAGAGATGTGGATAATTGCAGTGTTATGTAACAGATGAGATCCTTGTCAGTGAGTTTTTTGGCCTATGATTTTGAGTGAAAGTTGTGTTGATAAGTTTTCCACGGATGAACAAACAGCAAGTGTCTATGCTGAGCTTTTTGCTGCTACTCTAACTGGCCCTTAAAAGTTTGGTCGACAGATAACAGAAAATTAGCAAAATATTTCGTTGTTTGTTTGGGAGGATGAATAGAATGGCACTAGACATCATCAGTCCAGAGAGAGATCTCAGGAAGGATGTTATAGCATATAAGCTTTCTTAAAGACATAGAAACTTCAGACAGTTACCAAAGGTACAGGTAAACTGTATTTCTGTACTTCTGACATGAAAGTAGCAAGGACTTTTGGAGACTTGGAGAATGTGGTTGCACAGTTTTTAATTACTTTAAGACTGAACATAGCATCTGATTGACAGAATCTGAATTAAGAGGAAATTCTGCTTGCAACTCTGGCAAATATTTGAGAGATTAAGAAGTTACATTTTTTAATTTTGGTTGGTTATTTGCTTACTCGGTGGAGTAAAGTTTCTCTGTTATAGAAATCTTTGCTTTACTTCTGCTCCAGTAAAGGTACCAGAGCAGCTGAAGTTTTATGCAGGCTATATAGGCTGGTCTTTATACTTTCTTTTTTTTTTTTTTAATGTAGATTTTTTGATTTTTAGCTATGTAAACAGAATAGTGACCCTGCTTTCATGCTATCATCTGTTACCACATCTGACTTCTGAAAACTTCGTTTTTATTAACTCATCTATGAAAAATTAACATGGAGTATTTTCCTTTTGTTGATCTCATAAAAATATTCTGTGGGTTCCATTACTCAAGACTGATTACTCATCAAAAGCCTTTATCCATTTGTTCTACTTTTCCACTTTGTTCTACTGTTCTGGAACCTCAAAACAGTAGTGTTTTTTGTTGTTGTTGTTTGGTTGGTTGGTTTTTTTTAATTTTATTTTTTTCTGAGACAACTTCTAAAGATGAGTGTAAAGGAGATCCTTCTGCAGTGTTTTTAGCCCAATGCTTTCTAAAGAGTTCACATAATTTCTAGTCCTGTTTCCATACAGTTTCCTAAACTCCTGGGAAAATACCTATAAGGACTAGCAACAACCGATATGAAACTATATAATTTTGCACTCTTTTCCTAAAATAAGTTATATTCCCTCCAGAAATTTTTAATGGGTATTTGATTATTTTCTGAATAATTTGGAAATATTACTTTCATTGTCTTAGGGATTTATAGGACTTCTCCAGAGAGATTCCTCTGCACTTGATCTCTGAATGTATATTGGAGATTAGGAATCTTCTAGAATCTGTAGTGCTGACTTCAGTGCTCTCAAAGATACTTGTTAAGAAAATTTATCATCTCACCCTCTCTCCTTCAAAAGAAAGGTGGATGAAATTTATGCAAAGCTTTTTTTCTGACAGGGCAAAACCAAGCTTTCATTCTTGGTTCTTTCTTCAAGTCTTCTTTTTTTTTAATGCAAGGATGCTTCTGAATACAGCCAAAGCTGAGTTTTCCATGAGGCATTTGAAGCTCTGGAAAAGGAGCTGGGATTGTTCCCGAAAACTGTTGAAACAGTATGTGCAAAGTGAATACAATCTGTCCCTCACCAAATGTATGCTCTTCTTTGTCTCTCATATGCTCTCCCTTTACGTTTGAATTTTAATTTAAGTTATGCTCTTTGGAAATGAATATCAACATTGTTTGTTAGTCAAAAGAAGTAATAATTTCTTTGTATCTAGTATAAAACTTGAGAAGATTTCCAGAGGAAGATTCTGTGATTTTCAAAAAATACAGCAGGAAAGGGCTTGGGGACTTCCCATCTTCTTAGCCTTGTGTTGGGTGGGCTGTACCAGTATCACTCCAAATAATTCCATCTTTTTTTTTCTTCCTTTTTTTTTTTTTTTGTTTTTTTGTAAATTTCAGTGATGGAGTTTCCTTACTCTTGTCATGCAACCTGCTTGAATTCTTAGTGCTAGAAACCTTTTCTTCTAATGCTTAGCCTGAATTATTTCTGTTGCAATTAGGCATGACACTTCTTGACTTCTTTCCAATGGGCAAGGAAAAAAAAGTAATGTTTGTTTTTTTTTTTTTTATAAGCAGTCATTTACATATCAAAGAGCATTATCTTGTCTTGCACAAATCTGATCTTCTACAGACTGAACAGCATGGTTTCTTCCTATCATCTTTACATAAGTCATAATTTCTGAGCTTCTAATTGTCTTTGTTTTTATCTGAATTCTAATCGGTCTGCATTTGTCTTGATGTTGTACTGTCTTAAGATGTATCTATGACTCTATTTGAAGACTTTAAAGGATGAGTTGTCAGGAAAGTATGGTACACAAACTTCGTATGACACTATTGTTGTATATGACAGTATAGCTGCTCATTGTTGATAACTCAGATTCATATTGCATCTTGGTTTGAACATATTGCTGTCTGTCTGTAGAGCTTATTTATCTTCCTCTCATGTTGTTACAATTGCTGTTTCTCAGATGAATGAAAAGTTGGAGCTTCTTCTCACTGAATTTCTTTTGTTTTTCAAAACATTATTCAAGTCATTCAATACAATTGTAAATTTTGATTCTGATTTTAAATGCATTTGTGGGCCTCTTTCTCTAAGACTCAACACCAAAAGCTGTTATGATCTTTAGATTAAGAAACCACTCTAATTCTGTTACACAAGAAGTTGTTAATGACAAATATTTATATGACTATTCTTAAGACAGTGCTCTGGAAAGCTGCATTCATTCATCTATACTCTCTTAATCCATTTTTACCAAGAATAATTAATAGTCTATGGACACAGTTTTACAATAGGGTATACTGGAATCTTACAGTATTTTTGTTTAGATCTTACTTCCTCAGCTTGTTAGTGAAATTATTATGAGAAGGTGTATAGAGAACCATGCTAAAGTCCAGATGTGACACTCAGTTCTCATTAATCCACAAAGCCTTCTACTTTAGAGAATACTTTTTTTTTTTTCTTTGATACTTGTTCTTAACAATATCAGTTTGGAATACTACCTCTTTATTATTATCATCTCTGTTACAGAGAAACTGTTCTTCTAGTATCTTCTTAAATCATTCAGACTATGTATAATACCCTGGGCAGTACTTTATCATCATTTTGAAGGGACTGTTTCCCATTTTGAGTCTGCTAGAGGCACAAATGCTCAGGGTGATTATTGCCAGTTCTGAGATTGGTTTAGCCAGAGTTCCAGGGTGAATTTGTCTGATCCCATTTTCATGAAAACATTTAATTTATGTGAGTGGTGAATAGGATCATATTAAATTTAAAAAATGAGACACTCCCAATTACACATTGTTACTGCAGTCTCTTAAAATCTTTTGGTAGTAGTATGTTCCTCAGGTTCTGTCATCACCAGGTTCTCAGCTTTTCCAACAGACAAACATCAGTAAGAATGCAATATGGGTGCTCTGGTTCTTTTCTCTCTTCCCCAGCTTCTGCCTTTGGGAACTTATTTACATTATAATTATTTGGTTATGAGGTCCAATAATCCATGTGTAGCACATATGCATTCCCTAAAGTCTCTCTTTCCAAAGACTTTTCCAGTAAAAGGTCTGGAATGCTGTGTCCAGGTTTGTACAACAATTTGGTACCCACTTAAATAATGTTCCTGGAGTCTCAGGGATCACTTTGCTATGGATTTTAAAAGGCATAGCACCTGAATGTTCCTAAAGTTTCTCCCCAGTGTGCCGTGAACCAAGTATTAGCCCTTAGTCCTCATTTATTCACTAGCAGATTTTTCCAGCTTTCATGCATAGGAAACCCTACTTTTGGCAAAGAAAATACAGGATAAGTGAAAGACTTTCTGTCAACATCTGGGAATCTACCTTCAAGGGAGTTATAGGAATATGAAGAAACTGTTTTGAGTGATGCTTTGGAAGTTGTTGGTGTACATGTGGAAAGCTAGTAATTCTTTAAAAATCTGTAAAATATGTGACTCCCAAGTTCCTGGTTACCTTAATAGTTGTTTTTTAACCATGTGGATCACAATGATGGATGTGATCAGTTGTGTGACATTGGTGCATCAGCTTTGAAAGGCAAGTAGTCTTTCATCTGAAGAGGCTCAAAGATGATCAGTGGAAGTATCATGAATGCTTAAATAAAATGCGAGTACTGTGATGCAACTAGAAAGTACGCCGACAAAAACCATAAAATAGAGATGGCAGTAATTTGTGCAGTCTCCTGGACAGGAGCTTATTTGTTTGCTACACAATTTACTGAGGCACAAGGAGCAAGTGAAGCCATTCCATAGGTAAACAAGGAGTGGATTTGAAACTTTACATTTTTAAGAAGGCTGAGTCACTGTCAATGCAATGCATTTTATAGTTGCTTGCATTATAAAGGATTTGGTAAAAAATCAGTCAAGAGTCACAGAAGAAAGGTGTTTAGAAATTGATACAGCAATCGATGAAAGTTGTTCCATACTTAATGCTACCTACCACTTGGAACCATCAGGAAAACTAATTAATATAGAAAACCAGTCCCAGGATGGTAATGGGTGATCAGAATGACTGTTACTGAAAGACTATGGAGGTATTGTTGATGGGTGTATTTATTCTCTGTAGAGGCCTTATTTCCTGTTGATGTTACTTGCTTCTTGGCTATGTTTGGTGTTATCTTATTGACCATCAGTATTTGCTCTTCAGTAAAGATACAATGACCTTCCCAAATCAGTGGAGAATCTCTTTATATCTTGCAAATTTTACATATTCCTGCCATATAACAATAAATAGCACGCGTTTCTTTTGCTGATACTATGGAAGATTATCTACAGAAAATCAGACTTTTTTTCCTCCCTGAATTACTGCACAGCCCTAGGTGTAGACTCAAAAGATGCCTACATATTTCTCTGTTCTAAGATAATATTCTGAAATGCAGTTCATTCCCAAAGACCGTTTCCGAAGATCATTGTATGATTTACTACATTGAGAGCATTTTGTAGAACAAACCTTCTGAAGCTTGGAATCTTGACTGGTTCAGCAAACAGATCATACATGCCCGTCTGTGAATTTTTTCCACAAAAACATTTCTTCTGTCATCAACAAGTCTTGCAAGAGTTTTGTTCACAGATACAAATGGCCCGAGCCTTCTCCTATAGGTAGTATTCCAGACTGACTTCAACAGCAATAGGCACAACTCCCGCTGTATAGTGGGTGACATTTTTTTCTGAAGTGTAAGCATCCAAAAGAACGTGGTACGTGTTCAGAGTGTGATACCTGTTCAAAAAGGCTAATGTCTATGGTAGAATGAAACTGTTCCAGAATGCTTCATCTTTTTCAATTTTTTTTCACCTCAAAACATAGGCATTGCAGCTTCTAAGCCTCCTTGTTGCCAGAGACAACGTTTCAGAAATATGTGAAATTATTGCCAGAACATGTGCTCTTAAAATACAGCTGATAGGCCTCACTATGAACACCTTTCAGGAATTCCCTTCAGGAGCAAAATACTTTCAAATACCTATTCGTAGTGCTGCCTAGGAGAGGAAAAACTTTACTTGTTTCTTCATTTACTGGATTCTAAATATGTTCAATGGAATGCACTGAAATCCTTCTGACCTCCTCAAGTCTACTGAAAGATAAAAAGAACCACCTTATCTCTTGCTGCAGTTTTATTTTTCAGCATGACAAATACCAGATTAATACCAAATCAGAACAATCTTGTCATACTTACATAAAAGTTTACGACAAGGGACAATCATATCCATGTCCTCTATTAAAAGTTTAGCTGTGCAAAGCAGTGAATGTTCCACTGTTACAACTTCGGAAGTATTCATTTAAGAGGTAATTCAAGAGTAAGATGTCAGTAAGATGTCTTTGAAAAGTTCTGAGCTGCTTCTAATGTTTGTAAAAATAAAAATGTAGCTTGTATTTCCTGAGTGATAGCTGTTACCATAAAAGAAATCGGTAGCTAATGATTTCTGGTATACATTACACTAAGATAATCTTGTAAGTTACCAAAAGAGACAGTAATTGGAGTGGGGGAGGGAGCATCACAAGAATAGCAACTGTGGTGAAAGGCAAGTGAGAGACCTTAGCCAGGACTTCAGTACTGGTGATAGAGTGTGGTATCTAATTTGAGGAGGTGAAGTAAAGTAGTGGAAAGATCTCGAGAATCAGAATGAGTCAAAACAGACCTTCCCAATGTTGTGGGTGTTATTGGCAGAATATGGATTTGTTGCTCATGGTCAAGAACAGGTGACATAAACCCATTTCATATGGTGCTCTTTACACATGGAAGTTATAGGACTTTGCACAGAATGTACTAGAAAGAGAAAATAAGTGTAGTGGTCTATGCAAAGAAGTCATCAGTAAAGGCATATCTTTCATGTGAATACCTTTGCTAGACGTATCCATTCTTTTTTTCATCTACAGGTCAGTAAATCCTTAATGATTCTTGATATTTCTTAAAATATCTGTTAAAAAATTAAGCTCCAGAATAAAGCTGCTTCTTGTTTAATGGTATTTCTTGAGGGAAGTGTATGGGCACCTGTATTCGAATTTTTTTTTTGATTGTTGTTAAAAGTACTGACCTATGATGACCTGAGCAAGAGGAAATAATAATAATCTCAGTCACTGCTTTCCGAGGACCAGTGTTTCCCAGTGGGTGCATGGAACCTGGTAAATATTTTCTTTGACAAGAGGAGGCTGACCCTATTGGTACAGGCGACAGGCTTTTCTTCACCACCACGACACCCTCCCCCTCACCCAGTATTCCTTTTTAAGCCAAAAATTATAGCTCAAAATTATAATTGGGACAGGTTGAAAAGCTTCCCTGTTTTTCAGAGCTTTCTGGGCTGACAGTTATGGGGAGCTGGTTTAATTTGAGAAACAAAAATTTTAGTTGTGATTAATTGGAGAATGTTCTTAATTAAAAATGTCCTCTTTAAAAAATTTCTCTAGATACACTGAAAGCTTGTAATGAGTGCATGCAGAAGTAAAAATTCATATGTTTAAAAAAAATATGAAGAATGGGGGAGATAAGGCATTTTTCTACCATTTCTTGCCTAACACAATTAGTGTTTTCTAGATAGTAGTGAGTGGGGGAGGTTGGAATAAGTTTACCTAAAATATACATATATATATTTTTAAGTCAAAAATGAACTGTCAGAATTAACGTTAAGGACTGTATGTTTTGGTATTTTTTTTCTTTAATTAAAAATGTGTGGCTGAAATGGCTAATGCCTATGCACTGATCACTAAGTCTTCATCACTGGGCCTTATTAAGAATCCTTTTGATCTTTCCTTTTTCTGTAGTCAATTTGCTTTAATTGACCATTTTCTAATAGTTGATATTCTAAACATGCAGGTACTGGTTTTTATGTGTTCTTTTTTGGTGGTGGACTTTTTTGTTCCATCTTCTCTGAAATGATCCCTTCTCTACCTGCAACGGACTGCTAAAATTCCGAGGAAAAACACCACAACTATCTGGGTTACATCTTGATCTAGGAATGATGTGCTTCCTACCAATCTTATTTAGCCCTTTTGTGAACACAGATATATATAGAAATACACATTAAAATTATGTAGGTTATGTTTAGTGTGTTTTTATATAAACCTGAAACAACATAACTCTTCAGTTTTTCTGAATTATTATTCTAGGATCAAGACAACCTTTAATCCAACAATCTCAGCCTCCACCTTATTCATCACCTAGAGATGTTCCCCCAGACATACTGTTAGATTCTCCAGAAAGAAAGCAAAAGAAACAAAAGAAAATGAAGTTAGGCAAGGATGAAAAAGACCAGACTGAAAAAGCTGCAATGTATGATATCATTAGCTCTCCTTCCAAGGACTCCACTAAGCTTACATTAAGACTCTCTCGTGTAAGATCTTCGGATATGGACCAGCAGGATGATATGCTTTCTGGTTTGGAAAACAGCAGTGTGTCAGAGGGTGATATTCCTTTTAATGTGCAGTACCCAGGACAGACTTCTAAAACACCCGTTACTCCACAGGATGTTAACCGCCCACTAAACGCTGCTCAGTGTTTGCCGCAGCACGAACAGACAGCTTTCCTTCAGGCACAACAAGTGCCTGTTTTACAACAGAACACTTCAGTTGCTGCAAAACAACCTCAGACTCCTGTGGTACAGACACAACAACAGGTTTCGCAACAAGGAACTATAACGTCATATGATGAAGTAGAATTGGATGCATTGGCTGAAATTGAGCGGATAGAACGTGAATCAGCTATTGAAAGGGAGCGATTTTCAAAAGAAGTGCAAGATAAAGGTAAAAGGATTGTGTGTGTGTTTATACACTATATATATTATATAAATATATATATGCATATAAACCCCATATATATATATATATATATCTATATCTATAAAAGCTTCCTGTCACTGTCACATAATTCAAATCTGTTTATTCAGTATAGGTTCTTCTACAACATTCACCTCCATTCCCCTCCAGCAATGAACTGTGATCTCCCATATATGCATACTTTTAATATCTGTTATTCTTTATTTGGGGTCTTGATGGGTGGAAATTTAAGCTCTTCTGTTTCAAAATTCTTTTTAAGCTACTCTTATTTTGAACCACTTGACTGGTTGAAGTACAGTTGACATGGTTTATAGTGTCTAAAATCCCAGCAGTACCATGAGTCAAAATTTGTAATAAGTATTGGAATTAGAATTATGAATTAACTACTCATGTTGCCTGATTTGAGAAAATACAGGCAAACCTCTTTATCCCATTTCTATTCATATTCCCATTTGACCTTAATGTGAAGGAGGTATTAGATCAAAATCATATCTGTTCTTTTAAAGGCAGAATAATGATTGGGTAATACATACTACTATGTTGTCTCCATTGTCTGTTTAACTGGATATTTATTATTATGTAGACATTAGAAACTTTAGAGTACTACCATGTATCTGTATGGTCCCTAGCACAGAACCAGATTAGCATCTGAAGTGTTTTCATTTCAGTAGCTATACTTATCATCTTAACTGATTTCATTTAATCTATCGTCTTTGGGTTTGTTTTGTTTTGTATTTTTCTCTGTTGGTAACTGGTTTGAAGGTGTTAGGCTTCAGAAATCTCAAAAGTAAGTGCAAAGTCCCATGTAAGTCTTGAAGAGAAGGTGTATTTTATATATTAGATACTAATAGGTTAACATAAGTATTTTTCAGAAGCTTCTTCTGCACTGTGTTTAACTTCTGAGAAAAAAAGTCTTCTATAGCATAATGCTGATTTATGAGATACTCCCAAGAAAAATGTTGTTCAGTGGAAAACAGCATAAGTTCTTATTTTGAAAGTTCATAGGAAAAAGTTTTCAATTTTAGACACATTTATGTGGACACAACTGAATTTACATACAGTTTAGGTATTTAATCAGCAGAAAGAGCACAATTTTTCTCCCTGTTCAACAATTTTTTTTTTAAGTATGCTGGGATGGGGAGTGAAGGGGAAGGTGAAGAGAGAGTGTTTGTGTGTTTGTTTGTAAATGTGGTTGTTGCAGTTAGTAAAAGGTTTAACTTCTTAGATATTTCTTATTTGGTAACTAAATCAAGTCTTTCTAGGAAACCTTTTTTATGAATAGATGAAGAAAATGTGTGATCACCTCAAAATAGATCTTTGTCTTAAATTTTAATGTAATGAAGTGGGGAATTTGTTACTTTGCTTACATCTCTTCTACTAATTCTAAATTTATTAAGGGAAAACTTGTGGTTTGTCTCCTAGTACTTCAAAAGCTACTTCTGTATTGACACACTGTGAGTAGAATCTCCAGCATGTTTTAGCTGAGAAGCATCTGGAAAAACACAGTGCATTTTTGATGGTGCATAGCAGCCTTCAAACACTTAGAACAAGACTAAAACATGATTTCTCTTTTGTTATGGCTTTCAGGAAATGTTGAACATTAGTTGTGAAGTTTGTTTGCCTTAATTACATAGACACAGATAGACTCTGATTTGTTTCTTTTGGAGGAAAGGAGTGATTTTTAGAGTGTAATCTCTCCCCTTCACTACTGTGCAATAACCATCTTCCCAAATAAGGATTCCAAACTTATGATTCCCTTGTACCTGCATCCTCTGCCAGGTCTCAGTTCTTTCTGAGTTCCTCCAATTGCTATGAATCAGGTGCAAGAGCTGCTGTGTAATATTGGGACTAATCATCACTATTTACTCAACTTACATTGCCCCTATGCTGGAAACCAGCTCTTTTCACTGAGCTTTTAGCCAGGAATTAATGGTATTGAGTAGAAGGATTTTTAGCAGTCTTGGGCAGATTTCCTGAAAAGTTGTGTCTTTGGAAGCACGTGGTTCTTATTTTTCGGTTATACTTTTGTCACGGCTTGTGAATTTGTACTATATCACGTAGTTGATACACTCTGGGGTTGTTCTCATTATAGCTGTTCGGTTTGGTGTGACTTCAGGAGGAAGCTTCCTTTATTCTTCCTATGGGAATATCTATGTTAGAAACACATCCAGTAACTCCTAATACATTATTCATTTTTGAAAAGCCGCATCCTATATTTATGCAAAAGTCTGACGTTTATGCATTTTAGTACATATACTGTAAATTTTGATCACGTTATTTAAAAAAAATAGTGTGACTGTAGCATGTACTCAGACTAAATAGAGTGGGAATGCATAGTGGTAGCTAATACTGTACAAGAGCAAGCATCCCGCTAGAGAACTTATTCGAATTGCCAGCACATGCTAAAATCTGCGTGAAAGCATCTTTACTGCTTTTGTAAGTAAGGCATGGGAATACATATTAGTGACGGTACACTTTCTGTGTAGGCAGATGTTGTCTTCCATAAATTACTTTGAGCAGATTTGTACTCACAGGTTTTCGTAGAAGATTAGTGGTCTCTGCTGTAGGTTTTTTTGTCTTCCCCAGACATGAAATCTCTGTAGTACTGCACTTCATCAAAGGTTTTCAGATGCTTTCCTTTTAAGGCTTTGGATGATATGACATGTTCTTTCTGAGGAACCAGTAGTGTGGTAGAACTTTTTATTCCAGAGGAGAGGCAGAGATATTTTGGGGGGAGTTCTTGCTAGAAATTACACAACTGCTACATTTGCCTGAGGCAATGCTAAGGTTTTTGTTGTTGTTTTGGTTTGGTTTGTTTGTTTGTTTTTTATAATGCTGAATTCCTTTTATAATGCTTGGTACATGTGGGAAATGGGGATTTGGAGACATTTGGTAATTACAGAACTTTTCTTAATAAATCCTTAATTCTAACAAAACAGTTAAAACATTTAGCTTCCACCAAACAAAGCCTCTCAAAGTGGGAAACAGTCTCTGTTTCAGAGGTGAAGCTAACATGGGGTTTAGCAGAAGTACCTTCTTTGAAGAGCAGCATATCTTTCTGGAACCTGATTGTCATGCTTTTGCCTTCTGAAAAATAAATTCTTAGTGCAAAAATCACTAATGCAAAATCTGGTATATTTGTCCTAACATATGTCAGATATGCATGAGGAGAGACTTTATAATATGAATCTTTACCTCACATCTGAGTGTTTTTCAGAACTCTGTTTTTATAATTCTATCCTTTTGGTCTATTTGGATCTTGAATTAAGTGGATTATGTGGTCTTTTCATCATGATAGATGTAAAGTTTGAAAAAGCTGGTTTCATCTTTGTCCTCTGTGTGGGAGGACAATAGTCCATCTCCTCTTCCTACTTCTTCCATCAATGAAGTCTCTTTCTGTTGATTAATTTTGCAAGTAATTTGTCTGTATCTGTTAAGGAAAGAAATCGTTGGAAATCTTGGAGATGAAGACACTTGGCACAAAATGGTACCTTTTGATACATCTGTTATGTTTAGTAGCCTCAGAACAGATAAATAAGTCCATGGAATGTGGCATGCCTCAGATCTTCAGTTGTCATTGCCCCCTCACAGTTGCCTCTGTACTCTCATCAGGTACAAATTGTCAGTCAACACTAGATAATATATTCTCTTTTGAAAGGATGTGTAGTACTACAGAAAGATCCAACTAGTATTTATAAAGATTCACTTTATCTGAGTTGGAAAAAAGTTATTCGGAAGGGCTAATACAGAAAAGGAATTGTATTTTTCCACAACAGTCGACAAGTGAACCATCCTCTGCTTACGTGCATCGTGATATGTTGTTTATATAATCCCTTTAGAAAGGTAATGAAGCTTCATGCATACTTTCTTCTCATCACCATCAGTAGTCATATTTCCTGTAGTACTTGGTGCTGTTGAATACTTAAGAAACAGGGAGAGGTTCATATTCCAAATGTATTTTGTTCACTTAACTGGAATTGTGCTTTGTTCACATTTTAAAGTTGACTACTCCAAGAAAATACAGGAAATCCTGTTGAGTTTTAGAAAATTATGTTTCTGTTTTTCTCAGGAATCTTCTTTCCCACCCCGCCCCCGCCACCCCGTTCTTGTTTGGCTCTGGGAAGGGATGCTGAGGGATAAATTTCATTTTGGTAACCTCAGTTCTTTGCCTTAACTCTTGCTTTGCCACTGTTCAGATGCAAGTCAGTTATTTTTGTCTGTAGTGAAGTAGTTCAAAGCTAGTCAGTCAGTTTCAGTTTAAACCTTTCCTGCATTAAACTCTTTTTATTATTCAAGATTTAGACCTGCTACTGAATTAATTTTCAGGTTTGAGTTGAGCTCAAGAACTTTCATGTTTTTCTAAAAATGCCACATATTGTGAATCAAAAATAGTTAAGATACAAATATTAACAGGAGCTCTGAGTTACCTAGGAAGAGGGAAGATAACCTTGAAAATTACTTAAAAAATAGAAAATAACCCATCTTTTTTTCAGAGACTCTTTCTCAAATTGCTTTAGTTTTTTAATTTTATTCAGATTGTTAAATTTTAATTTGAACTCTTCTGTACATACTATCGTGTATTCACTGGTACGTTTTGCACTACTTCAAAGACACTTTCATATTAAGCAGCTGTCTTAACAGATTAAGGAGTTCTACTTTTACTTGTAAAAGGGCACTGTTCTCTGGAGTTTGTGAGAAGAGTAATGAAATCATTAATCACTAACCATTTCATTGGGAGGCTAATATTTTTTTAAACTTAAATCTTTAGAGTCGTTTTTAAAATGAGACAAACCTACTCGTATCTCTGGTTTTTTTCCCCTATATATTTTATCTCTGAGGATTCATTTTACCCACTTCTTTGGAATCTTACTGTGGATTCTTTGAATTAGGAAGAAGTGAAGCTGTAATAACTTAATTTCCAATAATTGGATCAGTTAGGGGGCATTTGGATGCCTGCTGTGGGCCCTTCTTTTTTAGTTTGTTCCAAGCCCATAGCAGCAGAGACACACATCCCAGGAGTGTGAATCTGCCGGAGCAAAACTCTCAAAACTACAGTTATAGGTAAGTAACCTTTTTCTCTTACCTTTTAAGTTCTTATCCAGCTCCTATCCCTTTCTCTCCATTAGTGATCTCCCCTCAAAAGTTCCCCAAAGAGGAAACTAAGATAAGAACACTAAGAATTGATACTTTGTTTATGTCTGATTTTATGTAGCCAATTAAAGAAATGACAGAACATGGAATTATAACTAGTATATTGGCATTCATTTAAAAAAATATGCTATAGGGATTTTATGTCCTTAAAAATGGAGCTACAAGTGTACTCATTTGTGTAGTAATCTTGAAGAAGATTACAATCTCTAACACCAGAAGATTAAATGATACAGTGTAAAATATTAAATAATTGTATCCCTGTGTAGTAGGACGATGTGAGTATTATGTATGGGGTATTTTGTGCATATGAGTTTTTATTAGGTCTTTTTTTTCATACTGTGACATGAATGATGAAACTGGCACCTCACATAGCTTTCCCAAGAAAAAAGCAGCTTTGCATGATTTGTGTGTGTGTGTGTGTGTGTGTGTGTGTTCAGATGTGTTTTAAGAAAAGGGGAAGAAATTCCTCTGCCATCTAGAGAAATTGCAATGAAGTGTTGCAATATTTCTATCTATCTATCTAGAAAGAATTGCATTCTTTTCTATTTTATATAAAGAATGAAATACTGATTGAATGAAAAACAGGTTTAAAAAAAAACAGTAGAGGTGTATTTTTAATGGCATTTACTTTGTTTTGTTGCGCCTGTGTAACATGAAATCAAATTCCTCTGCTTATCGCAGGCTGTGATTTATGGAGGGTAGTGCAGACAACCTGCTCTTGTCAGCAGGTATAGAAAACAACTAAAACCTACCAGTTTGGTAAGGAGGTTTTGGTGTTTTCTTGATTTTTGTGGGGTTTTTTTTGTTTGGTTTTTGGTTTTGTTTGTTTGTTTTGTGGTTTGGTTTTTTAAAATCTGTAGCATAAACTAAGATTAGAAAATTAAATGTAAATTGAAGGTAGTGTATGGCCCTGATTGTCTCTGTTAGATTGATGGGTGTTTTTAATATTTCTTACCTAGTAATGACTTCATTTTGTTCTGTGACAGTCACTTCTGTATAATGCATTTAAATATTGCTAAAGAAATAGTGTGTATAAGTAATAAACTTTCTTAAGAGTTTAAGCCCAGCATTTCTGTAGTTCATAGTCACTAAGATTACTCTTGACATCAGCCTAAGAAGACACAGACCTTTTATTTGTTATCATGCAGTGTAAATGTTAATCTAGTTAATTGAAGATTGCAAAGTATGCTGTCAGAATCAAATCAACATCTGGAAGGGAGATTTTAAAGTCACTGCTTATTTCTGAAGTTTGCTGTTTATATAAATGAATTTAAAACTAATTGGATATGTTAATCTGCAAATGATACATAAGTAGCTTTAATTAAGTCTACTGTTTGTGTATTGCATTATTCTTGTGAAATTAGGTGTGGTGTATTTCAAAAGTAATTGCACTTCAGGTTTGGTCAGATATTTGAACAATTAAGTTTACAAAACTATAATTCTTCAGAAAGTAATCACGTGGATAAAACCCCAGCATTTGTATCAGAAAAATCTATCTCATAAATGAATTAAAATTGTATTGTTTGTAAAAGTACTATTAAATTCAGGGAGGTTAAGTTACAGCTTCCAGTCTCTAAACAAGTGTAGGTGCTTGATTATACTTTTTTGGAGTTCTATTTTTGTTATTTTCTAGTCTGTACTGTATTACTATAGTTGACAGTATATAATTAGTTACCAGACATCCTTAAATACAAAAATTCATAAGGTCATGTTTCATTCTCCCATTATCCTGATCACATTATTATTATATTTTATAAAGCAAGCAAAGCTAAAAAACTAAAACAAAAATTAAGGTTCTGAAGTCTCCTACACCTTAAGGCATGTCAGAGACTCCAGTATCTTTCTGTGTTTTGTCCTGAAGGAGTTTGGGCATCCCTCCTGATGGGCTTTCATTTTTGTACAGTGACCATAAGTTTGATAAAATCTCTTATGAGGTTACTAAAAGTTAGCAGCTGTTTCTGTTCAGATTCTTAAAAATCTGATCTTCTGAACTGCAGCAACTGGAAGCCTTCTGTGCTCTGATCTCAACTTCAGAGACTTTGTTCTGTAACGCTTCCTATACCAGGATCATTACTCTGCTTTCTTAGTTTCTTCTGTAAGGAGCAAGCAGTGAAAATAGTTTTTGACCTGTGTTTGCCGAGTCTCTCCTTCAAGAGGAGGACCTACTACTGTGGGAAACTCGAAAGAGTTCTTTTTGGTTGTTCAGTTCTTTGTTTATTGAAATGTGACTTTGAGGAGATGTCGGGTGAGAGCAAGCTCTCATGGTCAGTAATGCTGAAAGTTCATGGAGTAGCAGAAAGATAAGAATGGATATGTGCCCTCACTCCATTGGTAGGTCATCCATCAGTACCATTAAAGTAATATTAAACCCCCTTTGTACCCAGATTAGATTAATTGCTTTAGATTTTTGTGGTCTACAAAATACTGTTAGGTGGGGGACATGGTGCTTTGATCTGTGAAAAATAACTAAGAAAATAAAACAGTTGTAAGTAAACATAAATTTTGTTATTTAGTTATCTGCTGAAAATTCCTAACCTTGGCCATTAGCTTAAATGAGATAAGCTTGTAATTGGGTCTCTCCTGACTTCTCTCTGATGTTAAAAATGGAAGGTTTGGCAATAAGTAATACCTGCTTAGGAATGGTATATTTGGGTTAAATTTATTTGTTGCTGATTTCAATAGTTCAAATGAGTGGAGGCATATCCCAGTCACTTCAGAAAAGTGCAGGGCTTCAAGATACAAGACTTTTAATTGTTATGCTTTAAAAAAATAAAGTTTGTACTTGAATCATCAAAATAGTTTGTCCCAAATTCAGCATTAGAGGATCAGGCTTCTTTGTGGGTCTGAAGAGGAGTACATTCACATTTAACCATCTTGGATATTAAGTCTTCAGTTGAGTCCCTTACAAAGTTTAAATGGGGAGGTGATAATTTCTGTTGTGTCTTCGATATCATTCAAGATAATTCAGAAATCTCTGGAATTTAGAGTCTACCAGTGTTAATAAAGTGGAGTCTTGCCATTCTGCTAAAATGGAGCCTAGCAACCAGGGATGTGGTTATTATTTAGGCTTGTTGCCTTTTCACATACATTTATATAAAGCCCTGTTTGAGTTTGCTAGGACAAGCAGTTCTAGAAATTTTTAGGCTATCATCCTATTACACTTGTTGAACGAGTTTAATCTGAGATTTAAGGCAATTATCAGGTTTGCAAGAAAACTGTAACATCAGAGACTTCAACACTAATGGTGTTCTCATTGCTGCTTTGGAGAGATTGCAGGTTAAATGGAAGAATGGAGATACTTCTTTAATACAACTCTCTTAATCCAGCTGCTGTCCCTAACACTTGCTCAGCTTCCAGGCATATCCAATTGCAGGATGGATATTCTTCAAATCACAGTTGACTCACAGTATCTGTGGTTATTCCAATGCAGTGTTTTTTTGCACAAATATTCCACAGTAATTAATTAATTTCTAAATCTGAAACTGCTTGTCATTTTAACATACGGATATTTCCAAAGATGAATGCCACAACCTGTCTCTAGGAATGCTGTTCATAAGACGACAAGTGAGAGAGAACCATTTGGAAATTCAGCTAATCTATTTTTTTTTACATTTCAAACTTGTAGTTCCTGTAAAGTTTTGTTTGTTGCACCACAGTGACCCATTTAATTTGACAGAATACCTCCTAATGTTTTTTAGAGTAAGGTAGCTTATGATCTTGCTTTGACTACCAAGGTACTGCCTTCTGGTGAGCATGTTGCAATGTAAATATGACATCCATGTGAATTTACCAAGCCAAAAGGATGTGTAAATAAGAGAATAACTGGCATCAGACTGTGCTCTAAACTGTCATAAACTTTTTTGAAGAGTTGAACAAAATGTAAAAATATTTTGGATGTATCTACATTCCTGGGCAGGGGGCAGGAGTGAAAGACATCCATGAAAAGAAAATCTGAAAACAAAGAACTTGGATACCTGATCTCTAATATAGTTAGAAAACTCTTCTCTGGCTTACTATATATTCCTTTTATTATGAAAACAGTTACAAAGCAAAAAGATCTTGATCACACTTTGTTGGTCTCAAGAGCTTGTGAGCCTACATGTTCAGAATTGTGGCAAGCTATGAATCTAGGTCTGCAGGATTTGAAAGAGAAACATTGGTCTGATATTTTGGCTAAGTCCTAGATCCTGAAAATAAAAAGAAATTCTACTGTCTATGGAATGAAGTGGATGAAGCTTGAATACTGATGCCTTGAAGGAAGCGAAGTATATTTGAATGGATATTGTAAAAGTTCCAGACTTCATCTGTTCATCAAAACCCTAGAAAGTCTTGGGACTCGTGCCTTAAAGTAGATGTACGCAAATTTAACATATGTTTGTTTGTAAAAGAGAAGACATGAAGACATCTGTTTTCAGAGGTTAATTACTCTCTCCTTGGCTCTCTGATTCTTGTTCTCATATAGTTCAAAATGAGTTCAAGATTTTATAAAGCCCTTGAAGCTGAATGGTGTATTTCATCTTTCAGACTTCCGCAGCTTTCATGGCAACTTAAAGCGTTTTTTGCTCATTTGATGGAGTTTTTTCATTATGCTCGATGAACACAGTGATAGTAGGTACTCTTCTTACCTTTTGTGCCCTAGTACAACCTGATATTTTCATATACTTGGGCCAGCCTTTTTTATCCTAGATTCAGAAATCTCATAGAGGCAAAACAGTAATGATCAAGTCTAGTTCTGAGGATCACCATCAAGATGGACTGGAAAATGAAGACATCTAGAAGTAAACTGTAACTCTGCAATCACCTTGCCATATAGGAAGAGAAAACTTTGAAGGTGTCTCTTTCTTCTCAGATAAGATGTCAATAGGTTGTGGTTATAATAACTTACTAAAACATCAATATTCAGTTGTCAAGAGAAATGAAGAAGGTACATCAGAAGAGCTCTGTATTTAGAGGGAATATGTATGCCAAGTTGTGATGTGAGCATCTACTTACATATTCTCAACTTACAATTTGACGTTTGGGATGATGAAGAGCAGCAGCATTTTGAGCCTGGTCAGTTACAGAAGTTCAAGCGAGAAAATTGGTCCTACTTGAATGGTTTTGGTTGTTTAATCTTGGAGCCTTCCGCATGAGGGCTCTGAAAGGTGAGTTTTGGTTCATCCAGCTACAGCTGTTTAAAGTGTCATAGCTCCTGGCCATCTACCTTGCTTCTATAGTAGGGGTAGCACAGGGAAACATTTGCTTGGCGCTTAACTGACTTGTTCAGCCTCCTAGGTTAATGCAGGCCATCTTCATTAGTGCCGTAAGGTTATGCCATTGGATGATGAAATGCACTTGTGGAAATACAAATGTGTATTCCCTTCTGCTACAGGTGATAACATTAGCTAAAGGAATGGGGCAGATAACAGTAATGTCTGAAAGGCTACTGCTAAATCCACCATCAGAGCTTTAAAGGACTTTTTTCAGTGTGACTGTGTTCAGATGAAAAAGCTGTCTTTTTCCTAACACAAGTTTCTCGATTTGTGTTTCTAAGAGTTACAGTAGTGAAGCAAGGTAACGATGTGTGTGGCTGTATGTGTATATATGTATATATATAAACAGAAATAGATCTTTTTATTCCAATTTGAAACCTATTAGTCTGAAAGCTTCTAGTTCATGACCATTCCTAAGACCTCCCATGAAACTCAAGGAGGTCGAAGGCCTTTTAGTCATAGGGAGAAATTTTTTTTTTTTTGTCATTACATGAAGGTTTAAAAAAACAAATATTCATTTAAATCAGTAGTGTAGGGAAATTAATTTATGTCAGTTCTCAGAGGAAAAAAAAAATCTTCAGGCCAAAAAGCTGTGCCTTTGATATGGGAAATTTCTTTTGCTTCACAGATCTATCATAAAGCTGGCAGGCATTCCTACAGGTTTTTATTGAACTTTGGAAAGTTCCTTATTTGCAGTTGACCAGTGTCTGCATGGAGTTTATTGCATCTATCTTAAATGTTGCACATAATTTCGGAGTTTTAGGAAATTAGAGCTGTACAAATAGATTCAAGAATGAAAGTGGTGGGGGAAAAAGCCTCTTCACATTGCTGGAACTGACCATGTTACTACTTGTTACTGTATTCTGATGTTAATTTTGGAGATGGTCCTTAAAAGTTTCCATTCTTCTAAATAAGAATCCTCTATCAATATAGAAATTAGAAGTCAGATGTTATAATTCTGGTTTACAGCTTGAGAGGATGGCATTTGTTTTGGTTTTTGTTTCTTTTTTTTCCTTGGAGTTTATTTCCCTTTTCCTTGATTGCATCCTCCATACCATTCATTCTCCTGCTCCCAAAAATAGACCTGTCTCATTGCATCTGGTGATAAGGCACTACAAATGTAGGCACAAAATAAGTTATGTTTCTTATATTTCATTTATGGTCTAGATGTTTTGACAATAGATCCAGAACAGAATTTCCAACCTATATTTAGTCATTCCCTAGACTTAGTCATATTCCCTGATTACAGAGAAGGTCATTGACCTTTGTGCAGGTAGGGTGTTTGGTTTTCGTGGCAGAAATTAATTTTATCTTAGAATACCATGTTAGTAACATAAATAGGTTGTAGTTTAAATGAAAAGAACATACGCTTTTGGATACTTCTGTGTGCTTCTCATTTCTATGAATTCTACCAAATTACGGGGCGGGGGGAAGGGACACTTACTTTATTTTTGTTTTTTCTGCTCTTAATAATTTTTTAGTATAAACTGAAATGCTTATTAGAGGATCAGGCTCTTGACAGTACATAAGATTATCACTGAAAATTTTATTTCATCCATGAAAAACGTTAGGGTTGCAAAGGGAAAATACTCAAGCTATTAAGTGTGTAGTGGCCACCCACTAATACATGTGTTATGGTGTAGACTCCAACTTTTGGTATACTGCTTTGCTTCAATAGAAGCATGAAGTGTTGGAGTTATTTTAATAATTTTTGTTTATTGTTTGTGTGTTCCCACTCTAAAATATGTCTGACGTTCAACTGATGGACTGAACAAAGAGGGAGAACCTCTGTCTTAGGCATTGCAGATCCTTGCTTAGTTCATGCATAATGAAGCAGGCTGAATCTGCAGAAGAGAATCTTTTTATAGTAGTATTCCTCAAGAAGTAGTTGTGGAGGTGTACATTAAGATCGTGTTTGCAGACTTTTGCTTCAAGCATAATTGATTAGTTTGGATTTTCAAATTATTTTTTCTTGAAGGTGGATTCGGTTGTTGTGTATTGCAGCTGCTGTATTAGATGGCTCTCTTGGGAATTACACAGGGATTTCGATTTCATATGTTTTGAGGGTGAAGTTTTTTTAATGATTAATTGGCACCTGTTGTAGACTGACAATGAATGATAGTCTGAATAGATGAAAAAGTATTAGCTAGAGAAGTTTTATTCTTGATTTTAAATTCAGTGGGGTTTATGTGTTGTGCATATATGCTGGGGAGGATTATTTGGTGGGGTGTGGACATGCTTGCTTGGTCATTTGCCAGTCTATGTATATAATTTGTGATTTTTCTTTTTTAACTTGTAGATAAGCCTCTGAAGAAGCGAAAACAAGAAAACAAACCACAGGAGGCTGGAGGTGCTACTGGAGGGAATAGAGCAGCTTCTCAGGAGACAGGTTCTGCAGGAAATGGGGCAAGACGAGCGTTGATGGTTAGTATAGATCTGCAGCAAGCAGGAAGAGCGGACTCTCAGGCAATGGTAACTCAGGATTTGGACACCATCAAAAAACCTGAAGAAATTAAGCAGTATAATGACGGGTTTGTGTGTGTTCCCCAAGAAGACGCTGTTGGAGTTCTTAAATTTAAACCTGAAAACCATCCTGAGATTTTTAGGAGAAAGTCAGACTTCGAGGGTCAAAAGATGGATATCCCGCAAAATGAAAACAGACAAATGGAATTTCAGCAAAATGAGAGCAGACGATTGGAAAGTAAACACAATGAGAACAAACAGTTAGAAGCTAAACTTGAAAGCAGACAAATGGAAGTGAAACAAAATGAGAACAGACAAACAGAATCAAAACAAAACGAGAGCAGGCAGATGGAGATGAAACAAAATGACGGAAAACAAAATAATGGCAAACAGGAAATAAGGCAGAGGCCAGAAACACCGAAACAGAGGAGTGAAGGCAGGCCCGAAACACCGAAACAGAGGAGTGAAGGCAGGCCCGAAACACCAAAACAGAGGAGTGAAGGCAGGCCTGAAACACCCAAACAGAAGAGTGAAGGCAGGCCTGAAACACCAAAACATAGGCATGATAATAGGAGGGACTCCAGTAAACCATTGTCAGATAAGAAAATTGAAATATCTAGGAATAAACTAGATGTGAAATCCGATCCTTCAAGAGTAAAACCTGAAAGTAGAGCTGATCCAACAAAACAAAGGCCCGATGGGCGTTCAGTTTCTGATACACCGAGGCGTGACCATGATAGCCTTAAACAAAGATGTGAGGATAGGGGGGAGTCAGAGAGATACAGAGCAGATCCATCCAAGGTCAGAAGACCTGAATATTTGAGATCCTCAAACAAAAATGAACATGAGTCTAAGCATGGTATTAAATCTGATGCTTCAAAACCTGAGAAATTTGAAAGGAAACATAGGCATGAGTCTGGTGAATCAAGGGAAAGGTTTTCTTCTGGGGATCAGAAATCAAGACCTGACAGCCCTCGTATTAAACAGGAATGTAAAGGGGATTCTAGTAAATCACGACCTGATAAACCTGGTTTTAAGTCGCCCAACAGCAAAGATGAACGAAGGACAGATGGTAATAAGAGTAAAGTAGATAGTAATAAAGCACATGCTGACAATAAAGCAGAGTTTCCAAGTTATTTGTTGGGGGCAAGATCTGGTGCATTGAAACATTTTGTCATTCCAAAAATCAAGCGTGATAAAGATGGAAATATTACTCAGGAGTCAAGGAAAACTGAATTTAGAGGTGAACAGAAGGACAAAGTAGAGAAGATTGGTCTAGTTGAAGATCTAAATAAAGGAGCTAAGCCTGTAGTTGTACTTCAAAAGCTTTCTTTGGATGATGTGCAGAAATTTATTAAGGATAGAGAAGATAAATCAAGGGGCTCTTGTTTTAAACCTAACAAGAACAAGTCATCAAAATCTAATAAAGGTAAGATTTTTTTTTAATATTAATTGCATTATATCTTTTACACTCCTGTTCTTTTAGATTAGCTACTTCTGTGGTTAGAAATGAAACATGGACATTTGATAGTCAGTTTATATGCTTGCTTATATGGTAATTTTAAGGAACAAAGTGAAATGCATCTGCAGGCTTCTTGTTATTGGAAACCTTGCTATAGTGTACCTGAAATTATTTATTTTCTGCAGTGCAAGTACCTAATGTTGGAACACTTAAATAAATGATCTTAAGCTGTACTTCAGCTATATTAGTTTAACCTGGTATTTTATCCAGTAAAACTGTTGTAGATGTGATTTAAATTGGTTTAAGTGTGTCTGTATAAGAACTGATACTACTGTAACTATATATAAAGGGTGAGTGCCATGGGGATGGTGCCAGGCTCTTCTAGTTGGCAAACAATGATAGGACAAGGGGTAGTGGGATCAAGCTGGAACACAAGAGGTTCCACTTAAATTTGAGAAAAACTTCTTCTCAGTGAGGGTAACAGACACTGGAACAGGCTGCCCAGGGAAGTTGTGGAGTCTCCTTCTCTGGAGACATTCAAAACCCACCTGGACATGTTCCTGTGCGATCTCACCTAGGCGTTCCTGCTCCAGCAGGGGGATTGGACTAGATGATCTTTTGAGGTCCCTTCCAATCCCAAACATACTGTGATACTGTGATACTGTGAACTAAATGAGTATAGCTGAAGTGGTGGGAAATACTTTGTATACAAGCCCTAAGATTTTAATATTTTTAATTGGAACTGAAAGGTGTTTTTCAAAGGCATGTTTTGACATGATGCAATAAGAACACAGTTACAGAGTGCCATCTGCTTCTTTTACACTATAAATACAGCTCTGGGGAGCCTCCACACTTGAGGCTGTGTGACCATAAGCTTACTTAAAGGTTCTGTCTTCAAGAGAGCGAATTCAGGCTTCATTGTCTCTAGGGTCCATAGTATGCAGAAAGAGGAAAGGAACTGGTAAACAATTGGCTGGCATTTTCAAATTAGTCATATGGACAGCAAATAATTCAGGATAGTTTGTAATATCTGGTGGATTGTCTCATCTACAGATTTCATACTTTTTAAATAAGATTGCTTTCTTTGGTGCCATAAGTTTCAGTTCTTTGGTTTCAGACTTAAGTAGATCATTTCACATTGTGAAATCGATGTTGCTAACTGGTCAGGGCTCCTTTCACTTTTAATGTTTACTATTTCAAGCATTTAAATTTCCTGTGTAGTTATGTTCATAGACATATCATGTCTGAAAATAGAGAAATGAAGCAGTAGGGCAGAGCATTTCAGCCGTATGCAGGATGATGTATGAATGCGGTTCCAGGTATATCATTAATTTGAGATTAAAATGTTTTCTTATGTAGTTGATCTGATAAGAAATTACCTAGAAATTGTCTTTATGAATGTATACCTGTGGTTATGTGCATGTGTACAGAGGTGATATCTGTGTAATGAATTTATTGTGCTATGTCTGTTCTTTATCTACTAACTCATTTGTATCAACTCTTAAAGACTTATTAATTCAGGATGCGTATTACTTATTTGTAAAATATTAGCCTCCTTGTTAAATATTTTCTCTTTATTCTGGAAATACAAACATTTCCCTTGTCCTTTTTTGAGATACAAAATAGGCAAAAATTCCATTTTAAATAATGGATATCTAGAGTTAGACATACAGTTATTACATCCTTGTCGTGAGTTTAATCTAAAGATTTTGGATTGGAACGTTTATGTTCTTGATAGGAAATACTAAAAATTTTCTGATGGAACTCAGGTCTGTTCTCAGAAGGATAAGTTTTGAATTCACACAATTATTTGTGCAGAAAATCAATATTTTTTAGAGCTCTCAGAACCATACTCAGTGCATGTATTCTTTCTAAAATGTTCTGAAGTACTTTTTTGTATTCGCTGTTGTATGTGGTTAGTTAAACGGAATATTTTAGTAGTATGTAAAGGTTTTAATGACTCTTGTCTGATTGGCATGACTAGTAGCTGTGCCACATGAACAAGGCATTTATTTTAAGATCAGGTTTATAACTTTTCTGCAATGTTTTTGTGTATTTTTTTGTTTTCTAAAGTCATGTATTTCTTACATACTCTCAAATTACTTGGGACATATTTTCCAGGGAAAGAAAATATTTGAATTAAATAACAATCTATTTGCTATTGTATCCAGATTAAGGTTCTTACAATGGTTCTAGAAAGACGTTTGTGGAAAGAATGGTGTTGTAATTATATTTCTCTTACAAGCCAAGTTTTGAGTGTTCAACCAGGCAGATATGGGAGAAAGTGTCTTTGAACTTGAGATATTTCATATGTATTTTTAGTTGTACATTTTTTCTGTTCAGCTTCCTGGTGACTTACTTCCTAGGATATATTATGCTAAATAACTAGGTGAATGCCAATGTTTGAAAAGGTTCATAATTTAGAAAGGTGTCTCTTCATAAGCCAAAGTCTATTTGTCAACAGCTGACTGATATAGAAACTATTAATGCAGTTGCCACCATGTCTTCACTCCACCTGAGAGAAAGTAGTGTTCACTATTTAACTCTGTGCCGTTTTTAGTTATAAACATTTTAATACGCTAGTAAATGTGATCTCAATAAACATTCTCTATTTAGTTCATCCTGTATTTCTCTTACTAGATTGTAGCAAATCTTTTCTAGTGTTGCCTTTTAGCATCATTATTCCACATCTCACATCCTTCTTATTCCATATAGCTTAGTGAATTTTGCTTCATCTTTCTTTATTTTACTTCCTTGTATTTCTTGACCTTCATTTTTGCTTTTTCATCCACTCTTCGCCCAAGAAAATGTCTTTTCTTGGCTTTGTCATTCATAACATCATTCCTGCAATTTATCTGGATTCCAGTTTAAAATAGGATTAGTTGAGCTAATCCAAAGTACAGTTTAGGTAGTCACTCAGTCTTTTCAGCCTTTTCATTATGATGTGTGTTAAGCTAAAATTAAAGCTTTGCAAACTGAAAGTCTATACAATTTCTACATTGTTTCAGTAAATTTTAAATTTGAAAATCATACCTTCATTGTGGGTGTGGACAAGCCTTGAACTATATTGCAAAAAGACAAAGTAACATTTTAATCCAATTTTACAGACAGGTTTAAAATTCTGTTAATATATGAATGGGAGGGATAGCCAAAGCGACTTTTTTTATCTCTCTCCTGATCTTTGGGCATTTATCTGAAAGATTTACTCTACCTCAGATGAAAGTTATGGATTTTTTAAAAATAGTATTTTCTTTAAGGGGTCTTAAGATGAAATTTTGTGGCCTGTGGATCAGAATAAATTTTATTGCTTTTTTCTTCTGGTTTGAACATTTGTGAATGCCTTTTATCATGGTTTTAATGCAAATATATGTTGTTGGTGAATCCGTGAAACTTTTCCCTTTGAGTTTGTACCTGCAATGAGGAGGTCATGTTTACTATCCTTGCTTTCCAGAGCTTCACAAATACCATGTCTGCTGCCTCTTAGAGCTGTACTGATCAGCTGTGTTGGGAATGGGAGCTTTTAACAGTTTCATAGTTACTGTGTTCTGACCAAGGCAAATTTTACTCGTATTTGTTTCATACTCTAACAAAGGAATGAGAGAAGCTATAACTGCCTGTACAAGGAGATGTCTGAGTTTTTTAATGTTTGAAGTATTGCCTTTCCAAAATAAACATCATGTATGTAATGCAAGTTGTAGTTCTGGCACAAATGAGTGTGTGTGTTTTTAAGACTTGTGCAAAAACACCTTTTGGGTCTTCCAGTATCACCAACAAATAGTTTGTTGTTCAAAAAAAAAAGAAAATCTGAATGGTATTCCTTCATTGTGTAGATTGTCTAGGATATCATTTTCTGTCAACACAGAACTTGAAACACAGGTGTTTGTTGCTCACTACAATTCTTTCTAAATACACTATTTTTTCTGCTGCTGTGAAATTTGAGTCAAGATTTGCCATTTCTTCAAAGGTGTTCCTCATACATATTCTTACAGAATCATATAACACCAGGTTGGAAGGGACCACAAGGATCATCTGGTCCAACCTTTCTTGGCAAGAGCACAGTCTAGACAAGATAACCCAGCACCCTGTCCTTCTGAATCTTAAAAGCATCTAGTGTTGAGGAACTAAAAAATTTACTGCTTAATCATCTTCATGTCACAGAGTTAAAACAATGCTGCTAGATTTTTCTGTGTTCTATGCTTGTGTATTTTGTTGTGTTTCTGTTATAGTTTGAAAAGTCACCTGGAATTAAAAATAAAAAACAGAGCTTTTATTAACTGTAACTTGGCATTTGTGTAACATGGTAGTCTGTAGCACTGCTGGAAACAGTCTCACTTCTGAAGCAGCATAATCAATAAATGCTCATTGCCTAGGTAGGAGTGACAAGAAAGAGAGTATTCCAGGATGAAAAGCTGTATCCAGATTGTTTTGGGTTCGTGATCCAATTTGTGATGCCTTTCACAGTCTCCTAGTTAGCACAGCAGAGCTACTCACAAATACTTTCTGAAACAGCCGTCCACAGTTTCGTGGACAAAAAGGGAGAATCGGTTTTAAACATTTGTTTAAATCTTTCGTGTATAGGACTCCTATAAGGACAAAATTGGCAAACCAATGTGGATATTCATACATTAAGCAAATTTTAGACTTCACTCAAATTTATTTCCAAAAAACCCAGTCTCTTGCTGCTGAAATAGTCATGCTGTTGTACTTACTGAAATCAGTGGGGCAAACAGCTGTTCTGCAAGAAAATAACTGAACATAGTCGTAGTTTGAAAAGTATTACAGGCATTGTTTAGTCAAAAGACAAAACCAAACTAAGTGTAACCTCTTAAATCCAGTAGTCTAGGAAGATCTCATTTCTCTAGCATGCTTTTCACCCAAATAGATAGTTCCTATTTGCAGGGGTTTTTTTAGGTGTGGCATGTCAGTCCTGTCCCAGAAAACTTCTTGGGATTTGTATGGGCATTGTACCTACTCTCTTGGGCATTCATTTTTTTGCTGCCAGTTTTTCAGAAGTAGATGTTGGCTACACTGGTATTGGTAGGCAGCAGGAATTGTGCCGTTGCACACTGGAATCCTTTCTTGTGTTGATCTGTTAGCAGTAGAGTAAGACACATTTTCAGCTCAGCGCTTTGCCTGGAGGCCACTTTAGTCATTTACTACTTTTGTTTTTGCAACTAAAGTAAATATTCTGATTCTTGCTCTCTTAATTGTTAAGTTTTCTCTGGGTAATAGGAGTGAACTTTATATTTTACACATCTAGTTCTTAGTAGCAGTAAATTCGACCAAAGTCACTAGTTTCATTGTACTTTGGTTCATCTGAAATACGATGCTTTGTCTGCAGATTTAGGAGTGCATTGTTTGATTAGTTCATATTTGAAAAATTACTATGAACAAATTCCTCTGACAAATTAGGTACTAAATTTCTATCACGTGCCAAAGTCTTAAACAGCCTTTGGTTCCTAGACTTGGATGCTTGATCAGGTACCTCTTACTTCTGGGAATAGCTATGGCTATTTTACATAAATCATTTTTGCAACAATGCATTACAGTAAGTAAAAATGGGGGCCAGCAATTTGTCTTACATCACTTAAAATACACAATGCAGACCTGTTCATACACCCAAGTGTCTAAATGTGGATGTTGTTTCTTGGCTTACGTGCAGGGATATGTGTTCAAAACTTTTTGTTTGAATTTTCTTCTAAACAAAGGGTAAATTTGGAAAAATGAAAATAAAGGAAAGCCTCACGTTTGCTTTTGATAAAATAGCTTCTCTGTTGCTTGATATATTCAGCTGTTATATGTGACTGGTTTTGTGTCAGAAAATTTAAATTGTTTACTTGAAATTTGTAATTCATTTTTGTTCTGTGTGAACATTAGCAGTGAACAGAAAAGGATGAGACCGTTTTCGTTCTTTAAACTGCCAAACTGTTGTTTGTATCGATTAAGGGATCCTTAAATATACATACTGCTTCATTACCTTCCGGGCACTTTCCTGTAGTATTTTATGTTAAAAGTTAAAACATCTTTTATTGTTGTTGCTAATGTAATTAAGTTACTTTGAAGAAGGAGAACAGGAGTATTTTCAAAGAAAAAGCCTGAGAATGTTTCTGTGATAGAATAAAGAAAAAACAGATCTTCTTCATGACTTTATAGTCACAGATCAGATGTAAATAATGGCATTTGTTTTATTTATTCTTTGCAAAGATCTTGATTGTATTATATTTCTTATATAGGAGCTTTTCTTTAATGAGAAGAAAAGTTGAGTTGTAATTTGATTTTATTTAATTAAGGCCTTTTTTCTTAGGTGAGACCCTATCGCTCAGTTTTTAAGTTAATCTGAATGCATAGCTGGGAAAATCCATCAATCGTAAATTTCAGATTCCAAACATTAATAGTAACAGAAAATTACATTCTGGGTTTTGCAGCTCTAAAAAAACATTGTAACTTCTTAGTACAATAAATTGAGTTAGCTTAGATTTCAATGCATATTTTCAAGAGCAGTGACAGCAAAATCTAAAAGCAGTGTTCCAACACTGATTCATAAAAGTGAGGGGTTTTGTGCACCCCTGCATTTATTTCAATTCCCAATCTTGCTCCATTTCACTCTAAGTACCAGGGGGTTTTTGTGAAATATCTTGCAAGACTAGGCTACTCTAGTATCTTTTTATGAACTTCTATTAAAAAAAAAAAAAAAAAAAAGACAGTGAATAGCAATAAGAAATAAAATAACTTATGGCTACAGTTGCCACAGCAATCAGGTAGCTTTAAGAAGTTACTGATACCAAAGTAAATATGAGTTCTCTTGGCATCCTCGGAGAGTGCATGCTGGATATATTCCCTGCTCTCTGCCTGGATCTTTCAGGATTTTCTTGGAATTATCTTACCTCCATCAAAAAATGTTTCTTGCTTCTGAGAGTATTTTGTACTATGGTAAAACTATTTTTGAATCTGTGCTACTTAGCTGTGGGCAATTATGACCTCTGCTGTATAATGAAATAATTCTATTGCTGTGTCCAGATTCTTCTCTGACACACCAGCCTGGCTGAGTCCCATTTTTCAAGATCAGAGCTATGGACTGCGATATAAGCAGCAAGTCTGAACCTCTTCTTTTGTTTAGCCCAAGGCTGGGAGTCTCTGCTTTGTGCCAGTATTGGGACAGATGAGGAAAAGTGATTTTTGAAAGATGTTTTCAAGTAGATCCTATGGAATTATATAGGATACGCTTCTGGCTGACACTTTTTCTCTCTCTGTTGCCAAATTTGTTACAGCAGAGAATCCTGTGGGCACAGTCCCTTGGGTGATAGTGAGAGTATCTCAGTCTCCTACCCTCTTCTGACATATGTATGTGCAAGCTGAGCTCAGGAGTTATCCCTTCATGGATATTGTCAAAAGTTGAGGATAAGGGTCTCAGTAGAGGGTTATATCATGTTTATAGGATGTAGCTGTATACCCTTCCATAACCTTTAAGGCAAAAAATGGGAGAAGAGGAAAGCCACTGGATTAATTGCACTGCTTCTCAGATTATTTTCACCAGCATTCATTTGATGACTTTTTTTCAGCTGAAGATATGCTGTTGAGATAAAAGTCTTCTGAGCAGAGGTACTTTACTGATACCTTGATTTCCTCTTTGAGAAAAGGATTGCCATTTCCCTGTGCTTCCACTTCTGTTCTTGAAAATTTTCAGGGCATAGAATTATTTGAAGGAGTGTTAAGCTGGTGGGAAAGGGACTTTGATCACCAAGGACTCTGAGCACCATATAAAGAACATAGTGGAGCATTTTAAGGGTGAGCCTGCTGGAAAGGATATAATTGAATTTGCACACCAAGAAACAGCAAAAAAATTTTTGGCTTTAACCAGTAAGCTGTCCATCAATCACAGTCAGTCACGTGGCCCTTTGCACTGTAGTGCCCAGGTGCTATATTGTAACAGTACTTAACTGTTCTAAAGGGGTGTTTATTTTCTAGATGTGCAAAGTACTTTTATCTCCTCTTTTTATTTTAGTTTTTTATCTAAAATAGGACCTTATCTTCATGAGTGGTCATAATAGAATTAAGCTGTGAGTCTGTGCTGTTGTAGTTACAATGACATGGCTATCCAACAGGAAGGCAGCACTCTTTTTATGTAGTCAGAGTGCATTTTATTTGATTTAGCACAGAGTTTGAAAGTTGTTTGAGCTTATCCAGAAATAAACCTTTCCTTTCTGCATATACGTCTGACATAGGAGGTTTTATCAGTGTAGTTGTAGTGGTGACCAAAAATTACTCGAGAAAGTTACACATTAAGCTGGTGATACAGAGGGGAGGTACACACAAAAGTGCTGGAACATCCTCTATCACATGCTCAGGGACTATATGTAAGGAAGGTGAGCTTGGCCTCTGTGGAATAACAGCAAGATTGGATATATTAGTTATCAGCAAAATGAGTCCGGAAGCAGGTAGTGTCTTCTGTGACAAAACAAAAAGAGGAAGAGGAGGGCAAAATTGAGCTGCAGCTCTAGATTTTATTTTTAATGTCAAAATGAAGATGTGTGGCAATTCACAGTTGTAGAAGTTCTAGAACGTGGGGAGCGGTTAAACTTCAATTTCTAAATGCTGAGAAATGCAAAGTTAAGATTGACGTCCTCACTTCAAACAAGTGGCGTTGTTCCTTCTTAGACCCGTGTGAGTTCTTTCATATGTTTTGATAGTTGGATAAAGTTGCATTTTAATATCAAATATAGAGAGAGAGATTACAAATATGAAATTGCATTAACTGTAGTTTTGCTTCTTACAATCTACTGGCATATAGAAATGGAAACCACAACATTTGTGGGAGGGAGTTATGCAAAAGACTTCATTAACATAAACTTCAGTTTTGAAATGAACTTCAGAGACAGTTCTCTTGAAGCACTTGTTCATTTGCCACAATAGATGTATGTGCAAAGTGTGCATTTTGACATCACAAGGATTTTTAAAGTAACCATGTAAGCAAACTGATAAGAACTGTTTCCACTGTATTATCGGTCTCTTATAGTTATGGAAGTAGCAATTTGGTGTTTAGATTTCTAAATGTATTTGAATTTTGATGGCTTATTAGTTCATAGGAAGTTGCACCAAAATATAAACTATACATCTGTTTTCCACAGTTTGGAAAGCAAAGATAAGTCATTGCTGAGCAGATAATAGAGTTTATTAGTGCTGGTTTTGATTTTATGGCAGGAATGGCCCTCTGATCTTGGACAGCTGACCTAAGGATGAGCAAGCATCATCCCCCTTACAGTAGCTGCTTGTTTGTTTGAAGTTGTTATATCAAGCCAGGGGAAACTAATATGAACACACTGGTTGTTGTGTCAAGAAATAATTGTGCTGTCTGTATTGAGTGGATCCAGTGGAAGTCCATAACGTTGTTACTTTTTTCTTAATGTTCAACCTGTTTTGAAGACATTCATCTGCCTGGATCAGAGAGATAGAGTTGATTTGCAAATTCAAGGCAAGGTGATTTTTGGATCCTTCTTAAGAATAGATATGTGAAAATATTTGCTAAAAGCTGTTCTACAAACTTCAAACTACCCATTAAGTTATGAACAAAAATCATTGCTGAAATTTGAAATGGCTCTATGCCTTTCCATTATTTTTGTAAGCCATACATGAAGAAGAGAAAAACTACATCCAGCAGATATTTGTATAAATCTTGCTACTATATACAGCAAAACCCTTTGAAAAACTTTCCAGATGAAAACAGAATACAGGAGGAGGCTCACAGACTAATTCATTTTTAGCTAAAATCCTCTGGCTGATCTCCAACTGAATTATACTTTGCCCATCATTGAGTGGTGAGAAAACAAGTATCTTGATGGCCAGTGGATATTCAGTAACAACTGAAGATTCTTGAATACCTTCTTTAAGAAACCTTTTGGTAATGGCAATCAAACAAAAACATGTTCTTCCTCCAGCAAGCAACTATTATGTAAGTCATGGACAGCATTGCATAGGTTTGGAGAAGCACTGAAGAAGTGGCTGTTCAGGTATGCCAGGGATGTCAAACCCATTTTCACTGCAGGCCACATCAGCCTCACTGTTGCCTTCAAAGGGCAAATGTAATTTTAGGACTGTATAAATGTAGGTGTAGTTGAAGGCAACAGTGAGGCTGATGTGCCCCCCGGTGAAAATGGGTTTGACACCCCTGATGTATGCAGTTCTTTGAGATGAATTTTTCTTACACTCATTCTGTGACTTGCCCTTCAGTTTTGTTAATGTGGAGTTTGTTAACATGCTGTTATTTGCAGTGAGATAAAGCTTTTGTTATGATGGTACTTTTCTTCTGGTTTGTTTGCTTGTTTGTTTGTTTCCTACTTACTTTAGAAGATGCAACAGCTTTGAGAATGGGTGTAAGTGATGCCTGAAGAACACTGTTACCTATAGCCCATTTCAGGCATAGTGTGTACACTGACTACACACACTGCAAAAAAATTAGTTATTCCGTTGATGAGGACAGCTCTTCAGAAAGCTAATGTATTGGGGCATTCTAACTTGTTAGTGAAGTTACTTTTTCCTTTAAAAACCCATGCAAACTAGAGGTAAATGTTACTGATTAAAGTGAAAATATAAAAGTTATAAAAGCTTATCAAAGAAATTAAAAAACTGAAGGTGGTCATACAGGCTTTTGTGGATGTTTTCAAGGAGGCTTGTATTGTATATTCTTTTGATTGTTTTTGAAAAGTATCCCGTAAACTGAAAAGGCATTAGCATGCATTTTATAAGCTAATGTTTTTTTCCCTGTGTTCGTATGGTGAACTGTATTCCCTTAAGTATTTCATTACTATCCTGAACAAATTAACAGTACTTTCATTATAAAATAGAGAGGTATAAAAGAAGGAAGTCAGTAGTATGTTTCTATTGAAGATTGGATTGCTGTGACTCAAAGCAATAGAGTAAAATAACTGTTAACAGGCTCTTGACTGGAGTCCCACAGTAATATCCCTGAATTTCTTCAGAAAGGATGGGGAGTCCTTTTCTGTGTATTTCAGAACTGTAGATACCTGTGCAGTCACGCATAACTCCTTTGTACTCTTCAGATTTGATTTTACAATCCTCAGCAGCTAAGGAAACTGGACATGCAGCAGACTTCCTCCAGGAAATGTGACAGAAACAAAAACTTTAAAGATAGGTTATAGAGAACTTTACAATAATTCTATTTGTTCTCTCTTCTTCTGTTCCCTGCTTTAATAAAGAAAGCTGTATGTATTCCCTAATAAAAGAAAAAAGGGAAGTTTATATTATCACCTGAAATATCTATAACAGGAAGGAGTGCAATTCAAGCATTAATTGAATGTAGCACAGGAGAACACAGAGAACTCGGACTATTTGCGAAGGAAATAAAGTTATTTTTCTGAGTATTTAAAGTAGTTGCATTTTTATTTTTTCATTGATGTCTAATTAACACAGTGGTACTTGATTGATTTTTAAAGATTGGGTAGTGTTCTAACCTGGGAACAAAATAATGAATGCGAGAATAGCTATTCCTAGGAGGCAGGAGAGTATGATTTTTGTTTGTTGTTTGGGGATTTAATGCAACTTTTGTTCCTTTACTTGTAGCTGAGTTTTGCAAAGTGTTTGTTTGGCCAGATTTGCTGTGGGCCTTATGCTCTGTGTGTCGTCCTGCTGATTTCAATAAAATTGCCCAACAGTGCATGAAACTACGAATGTGTTTTAGAAAACCAGGATCTGAGGTCACCTAGCGATTTCACCTGTAGAAATTGTGTTAAAAATTTTTGTATGTTAATTTTTCCTATAGTCTGGGGCTGGATGTAAGTGAAGACTCTTCAGGCACTATAGACATACAGAAAGACCTGAAGTGTCAGTGTGGGGACATCACCATTCAGGCACAGCTGTGCAGCATCCAGGTTACACTTGACTATCGTCCAGTCAGCTGGCGGTGCATAAAGAGGACCTGATCTGTCCGTGCTAGTGTAGTTCTGCCTGTCTTCAATCAAGTGCCCAGCCCGCAAAGAATAATTGTTACAGCAACATGGTCGACCGCACTCGAAGTGTTTTCTAGATTTTTTGAAAGCAATATTGAGAATTGAGATAAAGTTGGCAGATGGTGATTATCTAAGGCTGGCAACTTAAAGGAGAAATAAGACCACAGCACGGGGGAAGCAAGGACAACTTTGGCTATCAGTTTTATTTATGGATATTTCCCTACAAAATTGTGAATATTTTAGATTCTATGGGTTTTTTTTAAATGCATTTGAATCAGATGATTTGCTGAACATACTTCAGAATTATAGGAAAAATAATTTTCTGATCATTAGTTTCATGGCTTGTAGGCAATTATTTTTGGATGCAGATATTTGTTAAACCAGTAATATATGATCCCTTTTTAAAAAGTTGTTGCCAGAACCTATTTTCTCATATTAAGTCTCTTCTGATTCCAGTTAAAGATGTTTAAAGAGGGAAAGAAAAAAAAGAAAAGACTGATCTTGGACTAGAAGATCAAATATTAGTGAAAAAATGGAAATAAATTTTAGAAAGTTATGTGATAAAGACATCAGATAAACAAAACCCCAAGAAATATTTCTGAGTTAATTTGGCTTCCTTGTGTCAGCTGTAAAAGTTTTGGCTGCAAGTCTCCTTGATACTGGCTGTGTGTGGGTCTAATCACAGTTTCAACATGTGATGAGAATGGTCTGATGTTGTCTACCTGTTTACTTGTGTGGAAGAGAAACCTGATGTGGTCCAGCTTGCTGTTCATCTATATTAAATAAAATATTTCAGCTTTGCTTTGTTACAAAAAGAAGCAAAAATCTCAGTTGCGTTATAAAACTACTAGTAGGAGGTAAGAAAAAACTGAGGCAGAGGTTGGGATGTTGATGATTTGGATGGTATTCAGGGATAAGACTGCAGTGATTCTGCCACAGATTGTCCCTGCTTGTTGGAAGATGGAAGATTACTGTCTTGTGTACAATAAATAATGCGCATGAGACTAAACAGAACTGTTAATGATGCACAAAGAATCCTTAATTTGCCTACACGAGTAGGAAACCTGTTGAATTCAGAGCATGCACTGAAATAAGCCTAAGTTTTGTGGAACACAGCAAGGATATATTTTTACAAAGGAAACTCAACTGTTTGACATTTTTTATATTTATATACCTGATAAAATATTTTATTGAAGGTGTGTATGCAATTTATTATGTTAATTTCTAATTGTAGTCTGAACAACAAATGCAACTTTAGAAATGGCTGTAGAATACATCCACGTACATCTAACTGTGGTATTACTAGTGGATATAATGTAAGCAGTTCCTGAGAAAGGACTATAGTGTCGGGCCCTTATTTTTGTCCTTGGGTTCACTTTTACTCTTCTTACTCTCCGTTAATAGGTAGCATAGATCAGTCAGTGTTAAAAGAGTTGCCTCCTGAGCTTCTGGCAGAAATCGAATCCACCATGCCACTTTGTGAACGTGTGAAAATGAACAAGCGCAAACGTAGCACAGTTAATGAGAAGCCAAAATATGCTGAAATCAGTTCTGACGAAGACAATGACAGTGAAGAAGCTTTTGAATGTAAGTAGTACATTGTTCTGTTCTTAATGCTAAAGAAAGCTAATATTTTGCTTTTATGAAAATGTCCACTTTTTTTTTAAAGTTGTTGAACATACAAAACACATGAAAACAAGTTTGCTGTCCTTATAGCTGCTTGGCCTAGAACCCTTTTCTCCTTTTACAAGAAAAATGACTCAGATTCAGTTAAGAATCAAGATGTCACTCAAGATGAAAAGCAGATGGTTGTTAAATTTCTTTTACTATTTACTTTATGGGAAGCTGCTACCTAGATTTTATTTTTTTTCAGTTGGGCTATGGAACATTTTTAGCCAATCAGATTAAGGAAAATATTCTCTAAAGCAGCACAGAAAACTTGCATACTTTGGTATGCAAAGAAAAATTTCAGTAAAGAAATTTTAAAATATTCTTAGTTTTATTGATAAGAAAAGCAAAGGATTCCCTCTTGAATTTTTCTGATATGATAAACTGAGAATCTTACTGCACAGAAGTTTCTTAATATATTTCTTTTTCTATTATTTCTCTCATATAATGCTTGAAAAAGTGGAGTGGCTTTTAATGGCTTCTCAAAATACCATTTGCTGATCATGCTATTCCTGGATGAAGTGTTTTCAAAGGAAGAGAGGAAGCTTGTTGTTAGAATTTTCCTGTATGATTGCATGAAATTCCCGAGTGTCAGAAAATTGTTCTGTGCCTTTAAGCTAGGAATGGGTTTCCTACATACTATTAAGAGTGTGGTTAGTTTGTTTCCATGGTCATTCAGGTAGTCAACACTGAAAAGAAAACTCTTAAAGCGGAATGAATCAGTTTGGTCTGACTGAACATCTTAGCTGTGTTACCCATGCAGCGCTACGGAAGGGCTTATTACTGTTACCTGGGAATGCATCTTGCTTATAATGATCTTTTCCCAATTTTCGGGTCTTTCCACTTATATAAGAATCTTACTGAGCTTTTGTAAAACACAATGTTTTGCTTTTTAGTCTTTCTTAGGGTCAAGAAAAGACTTATTTGTTCTGCTTTTTAATTTTTCCTGTTTTCGTCCAACAGATATGCAGTGCTTATGCACACATACACATAAAAATTATAATAGAAATACCTCTACTCCTTATAAGTGAAGCAGCAAATGTCTTTTTGTTTGTTTTTCCTTTTACTGATAACTGAATAGTGCTGCTTTGACTGCGAGTATGAGATCTTGAGGTAATATGTAATCTGTCTTGATTATGGAAAAGGATTAATGATTGGTTTCATTCAGGATTCTATATTCTCTGTTTACCATGTCATATCACCTGTTCATTATGTTTATAATCTGGAACAGTGACTTAAAAAATAAAAAAGTAAAACAAATTTTTTTAAGTTGGTTGGGAATGGAGAGGATTGTCAGGAATAGCAGATATCTTAATCTGCTTATTAACCACTGTGGCAGTTGGAATTCTTAAATACAAAGTAAAGCAAATTAAGGAAAACTTTCACAGTAATTATATGTTTTAAGGTATGCTAGGCTCCTTATATGCACTCAAGAGATCTGACCATTGTTATAAACAATTCAGTGAGGATGTCTGGTTTAAAAATAAATTCTAATATTTCTCAAGAAATACTGTAGAACTGAGTTGAAGTAAAACAAGATAAAATGATTAAGACAATGAAAGATTTGTGGCAAGTAAACTGAATAGATTTGTATTGTTACAAATATGTATTTTGGAATTCTTTTGATTGTCCAAAATCAATTTTTAAAAAATCTTAAGTAATGATTGTTTTAGAAGAAGAGAAATTTCTCTGAGTGTCTCATGAACAAGGGGCATTCCATTAAATAAATGATGAGAAATTTAAAATTTATTAAACAGTGCTCATCCAATAAGTGCTAAATGTGTTATTGCGTAAATTTTCAGCAGAACTTAGAAGGAAATTGAGTGTTTATGTTCCAGATAGTCTTTATTTATGTATAAATTTATAATAACTCCTGAAATGTTACTAATACTTACATTTTTAGTCCATTTTATCTACTTCAAAATATATTTTGTAGAGTAGTGATTGTGACTAGGTGTTCCTGTGTTCATCTTATTTGCCTTGCAGAGCCAGCACAACTGTAACACATTCTGGTTTGTCATGCAACATTGATTAAACTTGTAAATTTAAAATTCTGCTGGAAAGCAATATTGAAAGTTACTTTTCTCATGGAGATTTAGCTGGAGTCAGAATTCATCCTATGGAGCTTAAATTGATTCTAAAGTGCGGAGACAGGTGTTGTCTGCCTCCACAAAATACTGTCCCATGTCGGAAAAAGAATCAGTTAATATGTGTGAAGTCTTTTCCCATAAAATATTTATTTCTTCTCCTGAACGCTCACTCCAGGTATCCAAGATGGCCTTCCATTTCTTCAATCGCAGTTAACTCTGGCCAGTTAGGCAGTGTTAGTAGCTCAAGCATCACGAATCTTGACCGTAATGCTTCCAGATACAAGTCTGATCCAGAAGCAGTACGGCTCAAAGCCTGGAATGAGTTATTACCTTAAAGACTTGGACTGCCTCTGTGCAGAAGTTCTGTGGTACATTTTCGGAAGTGGGAGCCACCTGCAGTGCAATGCAGAGCATTATTGTTGCCTCAGGTTTAATTTTGTATAGTTTTATATAAGTTTTAGAGTGTTCGCGTGTTTTACAGAATATCTATACAATACTGTTTAACTTGCAAGTCATATAATCGTTTAGATTGGAAAAGACCTTTAAGATGATCAAATCCAACTACAAACCTAACACTGTTGAGTCCACCACTAAACCATCTCCCAGGGTGCCACATCTACACATCTTTTAAATGTTTAAAAATGTTTCACTTTGAGCAATTAAAAGTAGAATCTTTGTACTTAGAATGAAAATGCATTTATTTTCCAGCTTCTCGTAAAAGACATAAAAGGGATAGAGATGAAGCTTGGGAGTATGAAGAACATGACAGAAGAAGTTCTGTTGACCATAGGAGAAGTGGTCATTTTCATGAAGGAAGGAGGACTTCTGGTAGTGGCCGTTACCGTAATCGCAGTCCCGATGACTCTGATATGGATGATCATTCTTCTCCCCCTAGCCTCAGTGATGGTAACTGATCATTTAAAAAATTTAATTTTATTCTATAGTACTAGTGCATTTTTAATGGATATGTGTCACCGTTTACTACCAAGTGACAGTAAACCATGGCAGATGCTCTCTGTTAACCCCTCACCCACCACACTAAGGAAAGGCAATAGGAGGAAAAGGGAGAGAGACTTACAAGCTGGAAAAAGTTAAAAATGCTTTACTAATGCTACTAATAAATAGAGAAAATAATACAAAATATACAAAACCAATCTTGAATTTCCCAGGGTAGTGGCTGCAGCAGAGCTGGGAGCTGGTTGTTCCGGAGGCTGTAGGGTAGGCACCCGGAAGTCCTGGGCTGGATTTCACAGTAAACGGGAAATGGATTCAGGGATTCAGAGTCTGGAACCAGGCCTCAGATCGCAGGCATGACAGGCAGGGTCCTCTTCAGATGTCAGCCATAGTCAAAGAGAATAAGACCCTCATGATCTCCCACTTCTTTAGGGTGTATGATGTGTATGGGATGGAATACTTAGTTGGTCAGTTTTAGTCACCTGTTCTGATCACCCCTCCTTGCAAATACACCCCTGTCATTTACGGGACATGCGAAATTTATCAGCAACCTTAGCTGCAATAGTAATAAGTCTAAACCTAGGTCTCTTCTGCATCCCATTGCTACTTTTATCACCTCCGGAGCAAACAGTGTCTGAAACACATGCAGACAGATTCAGAAAAGTGCAGTTACTTAGAAGAACTTAGCTGAAAGGAAAATTCACTAAAAGAGAAACTGGTCCTGTTTTTAACAAAACCAGGACAATATGTTAAATAGTTTAAAATAAACATCCTTACGTGCAGTATTGAGTACCAGTGTAAGAAATGTAAATAATTCTTTGTTTCATTTTTGAGAAAGCATTTGTTTCACTCTTTATTCTCTTCATTAGTGGCTAGAAAAATGAAGAAAAAGGAAAAACAAAAGAGGAGGAGAGCTTATGAACCTAAACTAACACCTGAAGGTAATTTTAGGCTATTTCTTTTTATACAATTTTTATTTTATCTTTTGTATATAAAATAATTACTTATAAATTTCTTTTTTCACCAGAAATGATGGATTCTTCAACTTTCAAGAGGTTTACTGCCTCAATAGAGAATATTTTGGAAAACTTGGAAGACATGGATTTTACAGCTTTTGGTAATATGTCAGAAATTTTCAAAATGTTTTCCACTATTAGAAACATAAAAACATACCAAAAAAAATTATGTCAGTATTTTTGAACTTCCTTCTTGGTGATTTAGTTGCCTGTGGTACATGCTAGGGCATACTGCATTTATATCATTTCCACCTCAAGTCATGGCCTTTACCTTTCCAATTTTATTTGCTGCTGCAGGAAGAAAATCCTCCTTCCTCATCCCTGCAGAATCCAAAAGGAGCATAAATCATAATGAGACAAAGAGTAGCCTCCTGGAGTGGAAAGGATACCTCTTTGCGATGTCATTAGAGCGTTACCTTCTGTCAGACATCTTTGTAAACAACACTAGCATAAGATGGCAATGTCTGTAGTAATGTTTGAGGCACATGATTTTGCATCTGTTGTGGCCTTTGACCCAACAGCTTGATTATTCAATTCAAGCAGCAGAGTCTTTATGTATTTGTGGGTGAGGCACTGAATCACTATATACTCCTTATCCATTTCAGTGGAAATTCAGCCAGCTTAGCATAAGTGTCTGAGGAGTTAGTTCAGGTTGACCAAGATGACTTTCTATTGAAAGAGAGTATTCACTAATTTTTGCCTACCATCTTTGTCCCAGGATTAGAACAAGGAGAGGAGCATAATAAACAAATCACTACAGTTTTTAAAGCAATAGTGTTTACAACCTTCAAGTTGAAAGTGAAGTCATTGGTTATTTCTGTGTCTGGTAACATCCTTATTTTTTATAAGGGTAAATACGATTGAGACAATGTATCCCAAAGTACTTAATTTCATATCTATTTTTGATCTATTGCCCTTCCCTAGATTGGATATTTAAAATTAGGACTACAAACATTTAAGATTCGTTTTACTGTAACGAAGGTGATGGCACAAGAGCTGCAATAAATTAGTTTTGCTATATTAAAAATTTTTGGTTTATGACTTTCAGAAATGGATGTCTCATTTTAGGCTGTTAAATGATACTTCAAAACCAGTCGTATTTAACAGGTAGTAATTGTTTCAACACAACCAAAAGTTGTCATCATCAGTCTTCTCTAGGTGGAAGTATTAGATGCTAGCTATTTGGAAAATGAGTTCTTTTTCTTCAGTTAGCTTTTCATATTGGCTGTAGAATACTGATTTCCTTGAAGTCTAATTAGAAATATGATTATTAATTTTATTTTTTTTAAAGGCGATGATGATGAGATTCCACAGGAATTGCTACTGGGAAAACATCAGCTTAGTGAGTTGGGCAGTGAATCTGCAAAAATCAAGGCAATGGGCATTATGGACAAGGTACATCTCTGTAGTTTTAACTCTTTTTGAACATAAAATTTTGATAAGCATACAAAAACTTATGTCTTCTGTAATAGCATTCCACCCTCCTCAGGTGCGCATCTGACAGATACTGCAAACTGTTGTGCTTCTGTTGACTTAGCTGAAGTGCTTAAAAAGTTACCACGTCTTAACTGTTACTGTCTCTGAGGCTCAGACATCTTTGTTGAGTGGTCCTTCTCTGTGTCAATGCTGACTCTTTATCAATATGTAATACCCATGCCTGAGCAATAAAATCTAAAATAATTGATCTACTTTGACAAAAGCACCTCAACCTATAGTGTTTGCTTCTTGCAGCTGCTGGTGAGCAACCACAGTAAATCAGAACCTGCTGGCAAAGTAGACAAATCCACCTTTTCATATATACACCATCAGTGCAATGTAAATGTATGATGTCCAGCCAGCATCACACTGAATTGCCTGCTTCCTCCATTTCTCCAAAAAGGCCTTTCAAACTTAAAAGATTTAACACCACAAGTGATAATAAGATTCATTTTCTGTAGGCTACATACTGTTGTTTCTTTGCCATACTCTTTCCTACTTTAGTTCAAGGGAGCAGTTTGTTGGTGGGGGCTGTTGGTGTCACCCTTCTAGAAACAATGTTCTTGCTTTATCTTCCTGGAACTCTTAGCTTTGGGCAGTGTAGCGATTTAACCCTAGGTAGCAATACAACCGTGATAGCTGCTCACTCACCACCTTCCCAACCTCCCAAATGGGAGAGAATTGGAAGGGAAGGAAGAAACTTGGATTGAGATAAACACAGTTTAATAAGATAACAAAATACTAATATACACTAGTAGTAAATATACATATATATATAAAAGAGAATTTAAAATAAAAGATACTCAATGCAATTCCTTATGAACTCCCTCCACACTGGGCAGACAGTCCCAAGAAACAGCATCTGTTCCTGAACAGCTGATGCCAAAGAGAGGAAAAAGGAAAACAGGCAGAAAGGCACAGAGGCCTCTGCAAAATGGCAAAAGGCTGAACTAAACATCCCAAACAGAATACCCATAAACAGGTCTCTGAGAGCAAAGAGCCAGAGAGTGAGACCAGAAGATCCCAACTCTCCTTAAATATGAAGCATGATGCTAATGGGATGGAATACTCTTATTGACCAGTCTGGATGTCAGTTGAGCTCTGCCCCATCCATGGCCCTCCTTCCGTGATGCCTCACGCCTGTGGGCAGAGTGCTCAGAATGCCCTTGGCTTTCAGATCAGAGCAACTAAAAACATTAACTCTGTGCTGGTGTGTTATCTTTTGTTCTCAAACTAAGTCCGAATAATGATTGTGCTTGCTATGAAAAAGAGAGGTTTCTAACTCCATGAAGAAAATTAACTCATTTTCAGTCAAACCAGCACAGGCTGTCTTATGTAAAACTTTGCCTACTCATGACTGCATATTATGTTTATGGAGCATCTGTGAAGCCAGTTATTATGAAAGTCACTCTGAAGGTTTTTCTTTAATCCAAAATGCAAATATTCTTCCTGGACTTTTCTTCCATCTCCCTGACTTCCCTTGTGGCCTGTTTCCCTGTCAGCCTGTTTCTCTTTCCTGATAATTCTCACCCTTAATCTCTGTTGCCTGTTTGTCACACATACATACATGTATGTATGTATGTATGTTTGTATAAAATCAGAACTTTGTTGCTTCTAAAGCTGAGTGCCAAAAGTATCTGGATGAGTGAAACTGGCTGTCCTTGAGCTTGGCATATTCTATAAATTATTTAATCATAATTCTGTAGAAAATCAATGAGTGAGTTTGAGTTAATTTTTTCAACATGCTGTTTCTCTAAAGTTAACACTAATATTAAGAATACATCTTCTTTTTATTAGGACTCAAGTACAGGGTATTTTATTTCTGCTTGTTTGTGGAATTTGGATTTTCTCCTAATAAAGCTTTATGCAGTCAGTTAGAAGTTATGTTTCTAGAAGCAGAAGTGTATAACTATACGACATTAATGACAGATATGCAATTTTAAATGTATTTCTATGTATTTGCAGCTGGAAAACACAGTTTGACTGCAATTTTAGAATTCATTTCACCTAGTTTATTTGTATAATCAGCATTCTCAATCATGTGGTGTCAGAAACCAGAGAAGTCAAGATCCGATCCTTATCTCAAATTGCTTACAATTTAAGTGTTTCAGATTATGTAATGGGTTCTATTCTCTATCCATGGACTTTTTTTTTTTAGCACTTTGGAAGCCTCTATGTTCCTACAGTGTTTGATGTGTTTCTTTTCTTGTTTTAGATCTCAGCAGATAAAACAGTGAAAGTCTTGAATATATTGGAGAAGAATATTCAAGATGGATCAAAACTTTCTACATTACTTAACCATGTGAGTTGCAAATTACATAATTTCACATCAATGTGTAGAATAGAGTCTTGTTCACTTGAGTCCTGTTTAGTGATGGTTTCAAATACTGTATATGCTTGTGAAAGGAATTTCTGATATGTATATGATTGCCAAATTTTAGGATTTGAAGTAAAATTCAGTTGATAGATTTTTCTCAATACTAAACAAGTTTTGCAATAGTGCTGATAACTAGCCAATGTATTGTGAGTAACTGAGTTTTCTGCAATAGTGCTGATAACTAGCCAATGTATTGTGAGTAACTGAGTTTTCTTTTGTTTTAAATTTAAATGTCACAGTTTCATCCTGAATATTCATGGTAACTGGTGTAATTTGCACCATTGGACATTTCTTTGCTACTTCACTATGTGTCCATGAAACAATGAAAGAAATACTACGGGGTTTTTGCAGAGCTTATTCTTCTCCTGAGCATTAAGACAGGACGAAGTGCTTTAACTCTGTTCTTATACTGCAAAATGAATGTTATCAACATAAACAAAATCAATGGGAAGTTTAAGATTTTAGGGTTTTTTTTTCCTTATGTACTTGAATCTGCTTGGGCTTTTGGAGTTTTTATGAGGTTGATATGTGATATTTCACAATTAATGTATTTATTTATTTCTACACTTTCTAGTCAAAACAATATTTAACAAGAACAGGGTTCTTGATTTTTATGAGGAAAAAAAAAGCCTTGGTCTGCAGGAATAGGGACTAATTCATTATATTGGAAAGGAAGAATTTGAACTTGGAAATGAAAATCAGAGATACACAACTTGTAACTAAATACTTTAGATAGTTTGTAGGGTTTTCAACGTTTCAGTATATAGTTCCGAATGTGTTTAGCAATATGAAAAATAAGTAAGTTGCTGTAGTTCACTGTGGTTGTCTTTATGCTAATGCTTTTGAAGTGGTATTTTTATTTTAACATTTTGCAGTAAAACTCAAGATTATTAAGCAGCTAATGAAATTACACAATTATTAGAATTCAGAGACAAAGCTTGTTTAAAAAGGAAGCAGTCTTTAGCCAAACAAGTTTGATTTTTCCTAAAACATTGTAGAAATTATTCAAATCATTCCGCCAAAGAAAACTTCTGCTAAGGAGTAAGCTTAGTTCTTTAACAGTGCAGTGAAGATATCCTACCTCCATCTCAGGGTGTTTTTCAGAGGCAGAGTGCACTTGCACGTTCTTTTTATTTTGACATTTAATGAGAAAAAAAATATTTAAAACTCCTTTGGGATTTTTTTAAGCCTCATTTTTGAAAAGAAGAAATGACCTAAAGCTATCCTATGCAAGAAATTTACAGGGATCTCCTGATTTGCAGCTTTCTCTTGATTTTACAAATACATATATATGTCATATCTGTAACACACTGTAACATTGCTTTAGATTAACTTAACCAAAAGGGGAAAAGTTGAGATGGTTTTATCAACTCCTTATTTTTAGAAGGAAAGCCAATAGTGTTGAACTATAGTGTCATAAAGGCAGGAAAGATTCTTTTTCTCTGTAGATTAGATGTGTAACAGAGAAGCTATTAAAAATTCTACCTGGTTTTGCTATAAATAATTTTATTACAATATTTAAGTAGTGCTGGGTGGTCATATTTAACCTCATATGTTTTTCTAACTCATACAAACACAGAAATAGACATTGTGTGCCCTATGCTAAATCTAAACAAAACTTATCTTATCAAATGTGTTCAAATCTATTCACAGTAGATGGGTCAGTCTATGAAGCAGTTAAAGTTCTATACTTTTGAGTTTTGTATGTCTTGTAACAGCGTTTTTGTGTAAGAATTCCCTCTAGTGGCAAAAAATAGACTGATCAAAGCAGCACCTGGTGTGCAGAGGCCACTGAAGAAAACACTAGATGAATGAGTTCAGATTTTGCTTAAGTTACATGAGTCTTGAGTAGAGTATGCAGCAATCGTCCCTCATAGTGCTTGCCAGTGGAACAAAGAAAGCTTCTTTGTGTTCTAGCAGAATACGATGAGACTTTGTAGACTTGTAACTTGAGGAGACATATTACATATGGGTTACTAGTAAAATAAACATTTGATTTCTAAAACAAACTAAACTGCTTCTGTATCAAAAAGGGAATACAACATTTTATACTTTAGTGCACGTAAGCATATTAAGCTAATGTTATTATCTTTTACTTGGTAAGGATAAAAATTTGACTTCTTGCTCATACTATCCTATTTTTCTTGCCTGTGACAGAACAATGACACTGAAGATGAGGAGAGATTATGGAGAGATCTTATTATGGAGAGAGTGACAAAGTCTGCTGATGCTTGTCTTACTGCTATCAATATTATGACATCACCAAATATGCCTAAAGCTGTATATATTGAGGACGTAATAGAAAGAGTGATTCAATACACAAAATTTCATTTGCAGAACACTCTCTATCCTCAGTATGATCCTGTGTATAGAGTGGATCCTCATGGTGGTTAGTATGCTAAGAAATTTTTAAAATAATATTTCCACATTAAAAAAATCAAAACATAATCTATTGTATGATGATGCAAGTGATATGACTTTCTGGAATAAGATTTTGTGTGTGACCTTATGCTGATAGTTCTTCCACATTACATAGAGCATCCTGAATTAATGCTTTGTGTTAGTTTGAGGATAATGAAATGTAGCATAAAACCAAAATGAATTAAATATGTCCTCTGAATAACTTAGTCATATAACTCTTGGTTAATACAATAATGTCAGTGTAACCAAAGTATTTAGACTAACTTATTTAGAAGTTTGTCTGGATTGGTCTCTTCTCCCAGGCAGTCAGCAGTAGGACAAGGGGGCATGGGCTTAAACTCTGACAGGGGAAATTTAGGCTGGATATTAGAAAGAAATTCTTTACAGAGAGAGTGGTCAGGCATTGGAACGGCCTGCCCAGGGAGGTGGTGGACTCACCGTCCCTGGAGGTTTTTAAACTGAGAAGGGACATGACACTTAGTGTCATGATCTAGTAAATGGACTGAAATTGGACCAAAGTTTGTACTTGATGATCTCTGAGGTCTTTTCCAACCCAGTCAATTTCTGTGATTCCGTGTGAATTTCAGCTTCTGTGTGTAGAATCAGAATAGTTTGGGTTGGAACAGACCTTCAAAAGTCATGTAGTCCAACCACCCTGCATTGAACAGGGACATCTTCAACTAGATCAGGTTGCCCAGAATCCTGTCCAGCCTGGCCTGGAATGTCTCCAGGGATGATGCATCTACCACCTCTCTGGGCAACAAGTTCCCATAATTTACCATCACTGTAAAAAATTTCTTCCTAATCTCTAACCCAAATCTCCCCTTCCTTAGTTTAAAATCATCACCCCTTGTCCTGTCATAACAGGCCCTGCTAAAAAGTCTGTCCCCATCTTTCTTATAGGCCCTTTTTAGTGACTGAAGGGCTCCAATAAGGTCTTCCTGGAGCCTTCTCTTCTCTAGGCTGAACAACCCCAACTCTCTCAGCCTGTCCTCACAGCAGAGCTGTTCCAGCCCTCTGATCATTTTTGTGGCTCCTCAGGCCCTTCTCCAACAGGTCCATGTCTTTCCTGTGCTGAGGGCTCCAGAGCTGGACATGGGACTCCAGGTGGGGTCTCACCAAGGTGGAGCAGAGGGACGGAATCACCTCCTTCGACCTGCTCGCCACGCTCATTTGATGCAGCCCAAGATACTATTGGTCTTCTGGGCTGCTAGTGCACATTGCTGACTCATGTCCAGTCTTTCATCCACCAGTACCCCCAGGTCCTTCTCCACAGGGCTGCTCTCAATCCCTTCATCCCCCTACCCAGGTGCAGGACCTTGCACTTGGCCTTGTTCAACATAGGGAAGTTCTTGTGGGCCCAAGTCCCTCTGAATGATATAGTTAGTGTATGTAGGAATACATCAATTTATGGTTATAATTTCCGTGTATATAATTATTTATTTCTGTGAAAACTTAAATTTTTGCATTTAGATGTGGGTATCCAACTTCAAGAACCTTTTTAAAAATCTTGGATCCAAAATTAGAGCAATTATGTAAAATTAATATGTGGAATTCTTGCTTTCCAGCAGATGCTACTAAGTAGCTGATCTTCTGTAAGCAGTTGCTTTTACAAAGCTGTAGGTGTGCAGTTGTTCTGGGGACACTTTTTGAGGAAGATGGTTTTTCTAATATTTTATTTGAAACACTGGAAATATTAATGAAGATATTCTTTATTTTCTAGGTGGTCTTTTAAGTTCCAAAGCAAAACGTGCCAAGTGTTCAACCCACAAGCAAAGAGTTATAGTGATGTTGTATAACAAAGTTTGTGACATTGTCAACAGCTTGTCAGAATTGCTGGAGATACAGCTTCTTACTGATACAACTATTCTTCAGGTATGTTTCATCAGAAGAATTTCTGTCTGAGAATGTTTGCTTTTCTTTTCCCAGAAAGAATGTGAATTATGATTGTCTCAGTGACATGAAGTATGAAGTCAGTATGAACTTTGGAATTATTAACATCAGAGTGACTAGTTTGTTCTATAGTATAGCAGGAGGAGAACATTTTGATATTCAAATCTTTAATGGCTTTGCTTGTACCTGATTGTATTCAAATCTAGAGTCATAGAATCATTTAGTTTGGAAAACACCTTTAAGATCATCAAGTCCAAGCATTAATATAACGCTGCCAAGTCCACCACTAGACCTTGTCCCTAAGCACCACATCTACGCATCTTTTAAATAACTCCAGGGATGGTGACACCACCACTTTTCTGGGCAGCCTGCTTCCATGCCTGACAGCCCTTTCCGTGAAGTTTTTCCTAATATCCAATCTAAATTCTCCAACTTGGCACAACTTGAGGCCATTTCTTCTTGTCCTGTCACTTGCTACTTGGCAGAAGAGACCAACACCCTCCATGCTACAACCTCCTTTCAGAGAGTTGTAGACAGGGATAAGGTCTCCCCTCAGCCTCCTTTTCTCCAGACTAAACAGCCCCGATTCCCTCAGGTGCTTGTCATGAACCTTGTTCTCTAATATCCTTTAATAACTTTATTTGCAAATGATGTGAAGTAATACATCTTGTTAAATACCTGCTGAATGAGTAACCTACTTGTGAAACTGCCTACATTTCTGTTAGTCAAATACACTTACAATAATTTCTTTCCATTGATAGGTATCATCTATGGGAATAACACCTTTCTTTGTAGAAAACGTCAGTGAACTACAGTTGTGTGCCATCAAATTAGTGACTGCAGTAAGTACTTTTAAATTTGAGGTTTCATGGTCTTGCACTTCTGAGAGTTATGAGGGCATTCACATAGGATGTATTTTCTCTCTGGTGGAGAATTGGAATTTAGAACTAATGTTATTATTGCATGTTTTATAGTTTGATATCATAATCTAGGAACAGTATTAAATCTACCTGGGCTGCCCTTGTCTGCAGAGCACTCTATAGGAAGTAATATTCTATTTAAGCAAGGAACTTCTTAGTTTTGATTATGTTGTTTAAAGTGTAAACACAAACTACTTGCTCTTACCTATCCTTTCTTGTTTTAATAAATCTTAGCAATGTGGTTTTCCTTATTTGCTATGTTAAGATTTTAATTTATGCAATGGAATAAAGTATAGAACTAGTAGAATCATAGAATCACAGGATGGTTTGGGACATTAAAGACCATCTGGTTCCAACCTCCCTGCCGCGGGCAGGAGCACCTTCCACTAGACCAGATTGCTCAAAGCCTCATCCAGCCTGGCCTTGAACACTTCCAGGGATGGGGCATCCACAGCTTCTCTTGGCTGCCTGTTCTAGTGCCGCACCACCCTCATGAAGAAGAATTTCTTCTGTATATCTAATCTAAGTCTTCCCTCTTTCAGATTAAAGCCATTGCCCCTTGTCCTATCACTACATGCCCTTGTAAAAAGTCCCTTTACAACTTTCTTGTAGGGCCTCTTTAGGTATTGGAAGGCTGCTATAAGGTCTCTCTAGAGCCACCTCTTCCCCAGACTGAACAACCCTAACTCAACCTGTCTTTGTAGGAGAGGTGCTCCAGCCCTCTGATCATCTTTGTGGCCCTCCTTTGGACTTGCTCCAACAGGTCCATGTCCTTTTTATGTTTAGGGCTCCAGAGCTGGATGTGGTACTGCAGGTGGGGTTTCACCAGAGCAGATTAGAGAGGCAGAATCACCTCCTGCAGCCTACTGGCTACTCTGCTTTTGTTGCAGCCCAAGATACGTTTGGCCTTCTGGGCTGCAAGTGCACATTGCTGGCTCATGTTTAGCTTCTCAACAGCCAACACCTCCAAGTCTTTCTTGTCAGGGCTGCTCTCAACCCATTCTCCACCCAGCCTGTATTTGTGCATAAAAAGCATATGTCTTTGTAACAAATTATTTTCCTACTTGGGATTGCACAAGTAGGATACTTCTGTGTAACGGAATAAATTATTCTCAGAAGAAGTGGCAATGTGAAAAATTCACAGGTGAGGTAAAATATTATTTCAGGAAAAATGCAGTGCAACAGAGATGTGCTTGTTCCACTGAGAGTTTTCTGTTTGTATGGATGAAATACTCCAGTATTCTGCCTGAACGAAACGGGGGGGGCAAACTCTACAGTCCTAACCCTGTAAACTGAAAGAATATGTCCTGTCAGGCAAACACTAAAGCTTAGGATATGAAGTAAAACAGATTTCTCAAGTGTGCTTTACAACCATACGTTTGTTCATGTAATTTGTGTTACCACAGAGTTTTGCTCTGTACTGAAAGCTTCGTATTACACCACTTGACTTTCCTCTACAATGTACTCTACCATTGACAGGAATTTTTAAAACCTAAGGGATTTTAAGAGCTATTACACGTTTATGTTATTTGAAAATGTTTAGAAATGTATATTTTAAAAGGTTTCTATGTATTTATAAAGAAATGCTTGCTTTGAAAAGACAATGTAATATATTAAAAAACAAGATGTGCATTAATTTATATTTATTTGTCATGCAAAGTTTGTCTTTGTATATAATTTTCGACAATATATTTAACAAGTGGTATTTTATAAAACAATAAGTAATTTTTTAACAATCCTGTAACTCTTAAATAGGTGTTCTCCAGGTATGAAAAACATAGGCAGTTAATACTAGAAGAAATTTTCACTTCCCTTGCAAGGCTACCGACTAGCAAGAGGAGTCTGAGAAACTTCAGGTAATTTCTGAAATAGATAATAACCCCTAGACAGTATTATTTACAGTTAGGTAGTTGTGGGATTTTAGGATTCAATATTAACTACTTCTCATCTGCAGTTCCACAAGCTGTGCTTTATTAGAGGTTGATATTTCAACAAAGTGAGATCAGAACTGCCTGACAAATGTTTTGTACTAGTCACTGGTTTTTATGCTATCATATTTGTGCCTCCTTACAAAAGTAATTGAAAGATCTTATTATTTGTCTCACTAAGGACGTAAATGAGTGTAATGTTAGTGTGCATTCCGAGATTTTTTTTTTTTCCAATTCTTGTTTCTGTTTGTATGGAGTTACATAATTTCTTTGTTGCTAAAGCTCAGTAAGAAAATTCTGACTGAATATCTTTGAGGCCACACACAGAACACTCTTCGCAGGAAGGAAATCAATCTAATATCCCATTGAATTAGTTTCATTTAGGAACTACTCTGTTTAACTGTTTTTGAAGATTCCAAGGTGGATGAACAGGAAATATCCAGGAAAAGAAATATACTGAAACTTCAAAGTTGAATTCGATGACCCCACTATTAACATGACTACTTGTTCCTATTATTTTCTGTTGTTTTAGTTATAGACACAGAGAGATCTACCAGATAGGAAGGTGGTAAGAATAGGAGCATAAATGGTGTATATGCTTTTTGCATTAGGAGCTGTGAAACAAGGAAGTCACTATCTCAAGGCAACAATGACTGTACTGTTCATAAAGCCTTAACTCTGGTCTGGTAAAGGGCATTTTGTAACTGACTACAGTCATGAAGGGTATAGCTTACACAGAAATTGATATTAAAGGTTTTTCTCTCAAAAAGTAATCAAAGATAACTTCATAAAGATAATAATTACTGTCTGTTTTATGTGACCTTAGTACTTTGATAATTTGGGGAGGATGACATCAGGGTTTACCACCTGGGTAACAATAACAGGGTAACAATAGGTGATGTTCGTGTATCTGTCAGTAGTAAATACCACAATGTTGCTCAAGTTATATCATTTGGAAGGGGAGAAACGTGGAGTGTGTTCATACTGGTCTTACTAAATTAAAAATATGCTTAAGATACACTTTACACATTTGCATGCTGAAGTTCATAGTCTTGTCATGCTACCTCATACTATCGTAGGTATAACTCTTGTAGGAGTCAGTCCAGGTCATGGTCACTATCTATTTGAAAGTCCTGCACATTTCACATACATTTAATAATCTATAACTAATAAATTATTAGGGAAACGGTCTGGTGTAATTTTTTTTTTGTGTTACATTTGAAAAGGATGTGGCATTATGAGCTTCACATGTTCTGATAGCTTATCTGTGATCTGTTTCAGTTCATTTCTTCTGCTTGAGAATAACACTGCTTTTGTTAGACCAAATCTTACACTGCATAAGAGAGAAGCGAAGGACTAGATAACTGTTTAGAATACAGATCTCTAGCTGTGGTAATAATTTTAGAAAGGTATCATATAGGACCAAAACTTTTTGGTTTCTCTTGTCTTTTTTGTTTAGTTTTAGTGTTAATGCTTTCTTTCCTTATTCACAGGTTAAACAGTAGTGACACCGATGGAGAGCCTATGTATATTCAGATGGTAACAGCACTAGTTCTGCAGCTTATTCAGTGTGTGGTGCACCTACCAACAGCAGAAAAAGATTCTCATTCAGAGGAGGAATCAAATAAAAAAGTAAGAATTTTTTTTAAATGCCATACATTTTGGTTTTAATGTAGGAATCAGTCTGTATGTTTGTATGTATAGTATTGTATTATGGTACTCTAATAATCAAACATAGTTTTATGTCTGCTGTAATCATCTGATGCATGAGAAATGTTTATCTGGAAATCATATTCCTGTGATAAATGTATCTTGTTATTTTTAGGTGGATCAAGATGTGCTTATTACTAATTCATATGAAACAGCCATGAGAACAGCACAGAACTTCCTTTCTATTTTCCTTAAGAAGTAAGTACAGTTGCATTCTTTAGCATATTGATGAAACCAACTCCAAATAAAGTCTGTCATATCTTAAGACAAAATTAACTTCTTCGCAATGCTAAATACCTGCTCATGAAGTTATTTGTTACATGTACTTCGTAGATCCCTAGAAGAGCTACACATCTGGACAAAAAATTTTACGAAACACAAGTTTTGTGGGGAGTTTTTTAGATATTTAAGATCCTTTTATTAAGGGTCTCTTACTCATCTGAAGTCTGGAAGAGGAGGCTGAGTAAATATTTAAGCAATGAAACCATATTTATTTAGTCATAAGAATAACCAAGATACTAAAAATATCTAAAAATTACTTCCATTTATCTTAGGAAAGTCAATAGCTCAACAGAGGAAAAAAAATATAGTATATCTGAATAACCAAAGGATTTCTAAAAATAAGTCCTGAGGTTTTTATTGTATTAATTTTTACTCTTGGCTATTTAATAGTCATCTAGGAATTTCTCTCCATACTTCTGGTATCATTAGAGTTATATGAACACCATATAAAAATGAAATGCTATCAGGTATGGTGTGAGGATTTGGGGGGAGGGGGGTTGTTGTTGTTTTTGATTGGTTGGTTGTTTTTTACATTCTGGTTTTAACCTTTGTGGGGCATAATACTGAGACATCACTGTCAGATAAATCAGGCTAAGCTTCAGGAATATAGATACAACACCTCCTAAATACCTCACTCCAGCATGAGCTTTAGAATTTTACCATGTTAAAGTAGACTTAAAGCAATAAATACAAAAAATGTAGGAAAAAAAATCTGCTATCAGGAATTATCTGCTTTATTTGCAGTGCAACTGTTTAAATTATTTCTCCATAAATTAACAAAACAATTTTTCTGCTAATATTTCAGCTACATTTTTAGACTTGCATAAAACAGTTTTTCTGATTAAACATAGGATTGCTTCTCTTTATGTTAGAAGAAAGCTTTAAATTACTCTTAAATTAGCTTACAAAATGCATTTTTCTTTTAAACAGATGTGGCAGTAAACAAGGGGAAGAAGATTACAGGCCACTGTTTGAGAACTTCATTCAAGATCTTCTTTCCACAGTCAATAAGCCAGAATGGCCAGCTGCAGAGTTGCTACTTAGCTTATTAGGAAGGTTGTTGGTAAGGGATTCTTGTTTTTAACAAATTGTATTTATTTAGTTTTTATTATAATAAGACCTGTTTATTTCAACTGAACTTACTACAGGAATGCTTTCTGATTGTTGACACACATGCAGGATTTAAGGATTTTCTTACCTGTGTCACTATTACATAATATGTAGATAATGAGATTTGAGTTAGAGGGTCTTGATGTGGATCTTTTTAGAGGTCGTCTGTATATGGTTTGTCATGGAAGTCCACTTTGACTATTCCATGATATTTTCAACCTGAAAAAGTGCCATTGTATAGCATCAAATAAGTGTAGATATGCATTTGGAGTAAAGTCAGACTAATAGCTGTAATTATTTATACTAAGTATCTTCTCTGGAGTATTCCTTTAGTGCAGAACCTGAAAACAATAAAGTGGTTTGGTTTTTTACTAATAGTAGGATTTACTTGCATTTTACAGAATGTGAATATTTTTATTAACATGTTTTTGAGAGTTGCTCTTCAATATTACATTATAATTAACACAGTAATTTGAGCTGTTTCTTGGAAAAATATTTTATGATCCTGTTCCTGATAAAATGTAGCTTTCTTTGTACTTGTGTGAATAATGGGGAAGTTACATCACTGTGCTTGAACTCTGTGTTACCGCAAAGGGTATCTTCTGTACTATTTGTGCAGTTTTTATGAAAATATATATTTTAAAAAACTAACAGGCACACTCGGGAGGAAGAGAGATAGAGACCCAGTAAAGGGAGAAACATTAATGTAAATAGCGTATCTGTGATGGAATAGGAACTTACATTATTTTATGCAGCGTGAAAGTTAGGTGGAATTTTTAATAAGGTCAAACAATGTTTTGTGAGAAGAATCCCAAATGCATAAATAAATATTTGGCTTTAACAGTTTATTCTGTTTTTCTTAGGTTCATCAGTTCAGTAACAAATCTACAGAAATGGCATTAAGAGTTGCATCACTTGACTATCTTGGAACTGTAGCAGCAAGACTGAGGAAAGATGCTGTCACCAGCAAAATGGATCAAGGTTCTATAGCCAGAATCCTCAAACAGGTGTGTAAGAAATCGCATGCCAGCTGGATTGAAATGTATCCACACAAATACTTGAAAATTTTAAATATGTTTGAAAAACTGGCCTTGTGGAGAATCAGTCTTCTTTGTTCAGATTTCTGAAGCAAATATACTCAATTTTTAAGTATCACATTTGTTAGCTCATCTTCATTGCACTATCTCTATAGTGACTGTATGAAGTGGTTAATTACAGTGGTTAAGTGAGTTTTCTTGTGACAATACAGAGGAAATAACAGAGCAACAGCTGGGTTCTGTCTTAAGTGACCTTAAAAATATGTAGATATGTGTATTTTCAAAGGGATATCTGGGCTTCTGGCATTCATGTACAGATGTAGAGAGTTAAACTATTAGACCTGTAAGATTAGATCCTTTTGGCTGCTGTAACATTAGCAGCTGCAAGGACCTAAGGATATCTATAATATGACCTGTATATGGGGAGAAGTACATTGTCTAATGATTATGTACAAGATCATTGTTTGATCAGGATATACATGGAATCACATAAGGTGCAGGGCTTCGCACTTGGCCATCTTGAACCTCATTAAGTTTGTATGGGCACACTTCTCGATCTTGTCAAAGTCTTTCTGAATGGCATCCAGCCCCTCAGGTGTGTCAATTGCACCATTCAGCTTGGTGTTATCTGCACTCGATGCACTGTGTCATTGATGAAGATACTAAACAGTACTTCCCTTGTCCCCTAATGTAGTTACTCCATCACAAAAGGCCACTGGGTTGGTCAGGCAGGACTTGCCCTTGGTGAAGCTTTTACTGACTGTCTTGAATAACCTCCCTGTATTTCGTGGTGTGCCTTAAATAAGTATGGGAAATACATATTTCCTATTAAATAACCTTCTGGAAAAAATACATTCTGTTTTTAAAATTCATAGAGTTTAGATATTGCAAATCTGATAAATAGTCTCTGCCACTAGTGTTCACATGAGTATTTCATATCTAATGTTTTTTGTGCATCTTAAAAGTACTTCACCGGAAAATCAATATTGCCCTGTTCTGCAGATAAGCTTTATGCAGTAGGTGACATTTTTTATAAATGTGTGTTTGTTCAGAAGCTTTTTGACTGATAGGAACTTAGTTGAATCTCAAAGAGCATGATTCTTCAGTGCTGGAGCTCTGGTGGTTTTGGGAACAACCTCTTCTAAGTTCTTTTTTAGTTCGTGCACACTTACTGCATTTTCTTTGTATTGACGCTTTATCCCTGAAAACAGTTACACCAAATATTTTTACAAAGGGATAAGTTATTTTTATTTCTTTGATGATTCCCATACCTTTTTATTGCTGTTTCCTCTTTCTTTTTATTTTGCTTTTTAACCTTTTATCACTTGTTCACGTGAGAAAACTCTGTTTCGGTATTGGCGAGACAGCTAACAGTGACTTATATTGGTTAAACTTTGTGTCAGTCTGCTAAGTGTGTTTTCAGCCCTTCTTTTTTCCTCTCTGAAAGAAGGTCTTCATACCAAGGCCATAGAATGAGGAAACAGTCTTATCCTGGCCTTTACCTTTTTTATACTTTAAAGCCACAGTCTATTTTAGTCCCTATGCAGTTTATAATGAATTGTTGAAAAATTGTTAATGTTCTGCAATTATCAAAACTACTGCCATCAGTGTATTTTGTATGTGGACATTCAGATTTTTAGATTATAATTACCACTGTGCAATTTTTTTTTATATATAACTCTTTTTCAACTTCTGACAGGTTTCAGGAGGAGATGATGAAATTCAACAGCTGCAAAAGGCTTTACTAGATTATCTGGATGTGAACACAGAAACTGATGCATCTTTAGTGGTAAATTTCAGCTTTCTATTGTCAAGTGTATATAAAAACTATTTCAGTAACATGCACTGAATAAAATAATTTTCAGTTATGCATATGAGTGCTTCAGTTAAATTCACACTCTAACATATACTTTTGGCTCAATCTCCTTATAAATCTGTTAATTTTCATTTTTTTATCTGTTGTTTTTGTTTTCTTTGCATCCTGCTATACTTCTCCAGTTTTCTCGGAAGTTTTATATAGCTCAGTGGTTCCGTGATACAACTATGGAGACAGAGAAAGCAATTAAATCTCAGAAGGATGAGGATTCATCTGAAGGAACTCATCATGCAAAAGATGTTGAGACCACAGGACAAATCATGCATAGAGCAGAAAGTCGCAAAAAGTTCCTTCGGAGCATCATTAAAACTGTTCCATCACAGTTTGGTGCATTTAAGTATGTTTCAGTACCACTTATTTCTTTATTAGCCATACATTTGATGTTTTAAATAAAACATGTCCTTATTAACGTATGTAATTTGTTGCAGAATGAATTCTGATACTGTGGACTATGAAGATGCATGTTTGATTGTTCGCTACTTGGCCTCTATGAGGCCGTTTGCCCAGAGCTTCGATATTTATTTGACACAGGTAAACTGTGCCAGAAGTCTTAGAACAGTGAAACACAGTTGCTTTCTGATTCTAAACACTTTTGCAGTAGTGTGCAATATCTGTTCATTGTTGAGCACAGGTATTTAGCAGCCCATGATAGTACCCCGCGCTTTTTGTATTCTGAATTGACAACATGAGTGATTATGTTTCTTGTATGCATTTCATATGACATACTCTACTTGCATTATTTTACTTGTCCGTGTATGTGTATGGCAAAATCATTATAATTAGATGTATATGGTAAGAGAATAGTTACAAAATGTTGAAATCACTTTCACAGTTTCTGTAAATTGTGTGCATTGGGTAATGCTAACTCATGGAACTCACTTGATTTGAAAATAGAAGCCATGCTGGTTAGTTGCTTGCAGTGCATGTTACTATCACTTTGGAAGCTGTTGTTTGACCAGTGTTGTTGCTTCACTTTTTCTGAGAGTAGAACACTAATATGTTGCATGGTGACATGCTTAACTCCAATAGTAAAGTTGTGTTACTTCTAATTGGTCTGCATACAGAGCCATTCCTAAAGTTAGAGTGCCCAAATCCAGCTCTTCTGTTAAAAGAACAATGGTGAAAGCCGTAACTGAATGAAGAAGGCAGTTTAAAATGAAGGGACTTAACATGAACATAAGGACCCTGTAAAAATCCTGTAGGAAATCCTAGTAAATATTTATGCTCAGTTATGAGTGCCATGCATGCACCTTTTTACTGTGTGAGAAGATATATTCTATTTTTAGTAGACAGATATACTTATTTTGTTTAAATTGTTTTCATGTTATTTTGCTACAGTTTTGCCTGTTAAACATTGTTTGCTACCTTCCCAAAGTAACTGGATCTTTTTGTTCTCTTAAATAGATTCTGCGTGTACTTGGTGAAAATGCAATTGCTGTTCGAACAAAAGCCATGAAGTGTTTGTCTGAGGTTGTTGCTGTAGACCCCAGTATTCTAGCCAGGGTAAAAAATGAAATATCCATCATGCACATATGTTCTTATGTCATGCTTAAAATAAATCTTCATTTCTTATTTTGAATCTCTGTTTTATTTGTTCTTTTTTAGCTGGATATGCAACGAGGTGTTCATGGACGGTTAATGGATAATTCCACTAGTGTACGAGAAGCAGCTGTAGAGCTTCTTGGCAGATTCGTGCTCTGTCGTCCTCAGCTTGCTGAGCAGTATTATGACATGCTGATTGAAAGAATATTGGTACGGTGACTTGTGGTATTTATGATAAAATAAGTGGCATTGGAAAATTTGCCATCAACTGAATTTACTTGTTTAATAATATTGAATGATGACCCCAAGACTAAATTATATCTTACTGTTTTAATGGAGAGCATCATGTTTTGATGGAACACTTGTTTCCAGTGGGGCCTTGTTACATCAAAAGGTGAACATATATAGAAAGTTGTACTGCATCAGAACCGGGACTATATTCCTTTTGATTCCATTATTAAGGCACAAATGAGGTGAAATGAGGAATTTTACCACATCTATGAAGTCTGAAGTAATGTGTCATTGATGGCAGTTCAGTAGTGTTGGTGATGAAGAGCAGTAATCTAAAGTTTCTGTTTGTAATCCAAAAGGAAAAAAAAAGAAGGATAAAACTACTTTGCTTTTCCGTGCTATTTTTGGTGTTTTAAAAGGTTTCTTATTAGAACCTTTGTACAAAAAGTGAGTTTTGTGTGGGCATTCAGATAAAATACAATGTTAATTTAGCTGTAAGATAGCACTAGCTTCTAACATCCGTGTCAGTTTTTTAGTCTAATACTACTCATTTGCTGTAGTTACATGATCAAACATGTTTGTGAAGGGTTTTAGAGATAATTAGCCTCCCATGCATATGAGCATGTGTAAAGCAATTCATCCTGAGATTCCAGTTCAACAGGTTTTGAATAAGGTATATAAAGCTCCTCATCTATCTAGGGAAGTATTTGTTGCATGTATCTATCCATAATGTTTATCAAAACGCTTGCAGTATTACAGTCCAGATCTACAAAGAATATTTTGTTTTCTAATGAAGTGGCTAAAGCATCATCACATCTATCTTGTAAGATCTCAGTTTAACAGGTGGAGTTACATATTTGCAACATCATGAGCTCTTCGATGTGAGGGTATAAATGGAGGAAAGCACTTCAGCATTCTGGGACTTCTGATAGAATTCCTGCTAACCTTTTGTAAAAAGGCACTCCAGAATATTTTAGATGCCTTTTCTAAGTAAACTTTGGAAGTCAGATTGGGTGGTCTTCAAATATTAATTCATATAATGCATTAATTAATTCCTATGGCTGATCTGTTTAAAGAGTGTGATTTTTTTTTTTTTTTTTTTTTTTTTCTTCACAGGATACTGGTATCAGTGTCAGAAAAAGAGTCATAAAGATACTTAGGGATATCTGCATTGAACAACCAACATTTCCCAAAATTACAGAGATGTGCGTCAAGATGATTCGGAGAGTCAATGATGAAGAAGGCATTAAGGTAAAATGAAATATATCCTTCAGGATTTCAATTATCATTATTTTAGTGTTTTTATTTTTTGACCAAAAAAGGTATTGCATTGCTTCTATTCACTTTTACTTTTTGAGAGCAAGTATGTTAGCTTTCTGAAATGCTCTCTAACTTCTTTTTATTTCTTTTTCTTCTCTATTTTCCTGAAGTTCTTACTGAGTATCAGGACATTTTTAAAAGTTCTTTTCTAGAGTTGTTTTTCCTTCATGCAGTTGTTGTTTCTGATACTTCTATTTTCTAAAAAGTAACATTGGCATATAAAACTTCTTTCTGCAAAGAAAATAAACTTCAAGTCAAAATTAAGTATTCAGTGTTAGTATATGCCAGATTTGTAAGACCTGCATATAAAATATATAAAGTATTTATCTGTGCTGATTTTGCATTAATTCTGAATGCCAGTGAATCAGTTATTCCCCCTGAAATGTTACTTGCTTGTTCATACTGTAGTCTTTGTGCAATGTGTATGCAGAAGAGCACAGAACTCAGATTATTTGTTAAATCGTAAACCTGACAATGATGGCTTTTTTTTGATTTGGCAAAATAATTTTAAAATTTTTGGGTAATTAAGAACACACCTGTAATAACTTTGTTTCACACTTTCACTGGTATTTGAAATCTGTAGCTTTAAAGCTGCAGCGTATATTTTTACCACTTGAGGTACGGAGATGCCAAGTAGCTTTCTGAGAAGACTGTTAATCAAGAAGTAGATGAACAGCTGGATGCAAGGTTCTGCTGTCAAAGGAAGATGGCGTTGTTCTCTCTCCCCCTTCCCTTTGGCTTTCTAACAATATGAGAACAAATTAGGCATTATCTTCAATGAATGAGGAGAGCTTCTTACAATCATATGCCTTATAAGTAATATAGGAATAATTTTGTTCACTTTCATTCAATTCCATTTTTTCCATCATCCAAAAACGTGGGAAGGGAATGTACTTCCTACATTTGAGTAGAGAGGCTTGGCTTTTCTCTCTTGCACACCTTGTCACAGTTGTTTTCAAAACTCCAGGGTAACCTACCATTGCTGCTAGTTCTGCTGTAGAAATCATAAACTTGTGCTCAGTCGTTAGCTTCTCAGGGTACTGTGTTTTCCTGAGGAATGCAAATCAATGCAGGAAGGTGGTAACTCCATTTTCTGTAGCACAAGTTCCAAGTGGTCCTTTTGCTGAAGATTGCTTAGATCTCAGCTTAGCAGTAGAACTGTGTCTGTCTTAGATAACATTTGCTACGACGATCTGAATTAAGTTGAATAATTCCCTACAAAATGGCATGTATAATCAACAAATCTATTGTATGGATGTATTAGAAATAATACCTATATGCCAAGATAAGTTTATGTATTTCTGCTAATTTATTTTTTTTTTTTTTTCCTTCAGAAATTAGTAAATGAGACATTCCAGAAGCTCTGGTTTACTCCAACTCCACACCATGACAAGGAAGCAATGACAAGGAAAATACTAAACATCACTGATGTGGTATGTTTTAATGAATTTGAGTTAGGTTGTGTGCAAAATTTGATTATGTTTTTAGTATCTTTGAAATATTGTCTGTTTTTTTAAAGTACAGTGGTTTAATTGTCAGATGGTTTTCTTTTTATATCTGCTGGCATGGAATATGTGCCAAAAATATTCATGTGATGGACCAGGCTGTAGGAAACTTTAAATGCTCACTAATCTGCTGGCAATGATAACTGAGGCCACACTATATTCAGATTGGATTAAAGACTTGTTTGGTTAAACCACAACAAATTTCTATTACGTTTAACATTTTTCCAGGAAATGCTAGTAGCAGCATATAGTTGAGCCTAACTAAGAAGTTGTCACTTAAAGGAACATTTTTCTTAAACAACTGATAACGTTAATTTTGAAAGGTTAATAAGCTGTTTTAACAAATACAGGATCATGTTCTCACTTGATATAAACCAGTATCTGCATAACTGTCTGCAGTTTTTAGTAGCAGCAAATTAAATAGCATGTCTCCAAAATAACAAAATCTATCTCAGATAAAATGTTTTAACTTGTAATGAAAATGTGTTGTGTAAAATCACTGTGCCGAGAAGGTGTTTTAATATCAATTATACCAAGATTTAAGTATCAAATAAAGTACTCATTTCACTACTTAAACTTATGGATTTAAACTTCATCCTGCTTTTCAATATTTTTACAAAATGGTAGTCCAGCTTGTGTTTTTCCAGACTGAGAAGTCAGTTGATTTGACTTCAGCTTAACTTTCAGTTCTCCTGCCAATTCCACTTTGGAGCACCTGTGAGCTGTTCCTGACATATGATACCAGCGAAGGCTTTATTTATATGCAAATATATATACATACACACACATGTTCATTTTTAATATGTCAGGCTTATATTTGTGCTTTAACCTAAACAAAATGTTCTATGATCTCAAGTAAAATGTGTAGGCCTTGTGTTGTATGGAATAAGAATTCTGAAGTCATTTAAATGGTGAGAAATATTTTTCAAATGCAGAAGACAGTTTTGTATGTCCAAAGAGATAAAATCATTATACTGAATGAATATGAATATATATCTATACCTGTTTACTGGTCTTTTAAAATGCCGTCTGTATTTAAGAAATTTTCCTTCAGATTCCTTTTTTTATTAACCAGTTTATTCTCGAAAATACTCCTAGGTTGCGGCTTGTAGAGATACAGGGTATGATTGGTTTGAACAGCTTCTTCAAAATGTAAGTAATGAATTTTGAATGTATGATAGAATTTAAATATATCTTTTGGTACTAAAGCACACTGAAGGGGGACTACAAAAGCAGTCCTTTACAGTGGACAAATTCAATTCATGCTCTTTAAATACTGACCTTTTTTTAATCTTCATTGATGCAATTTTGTCTGCAACAGTTTCCATCTTTCCATATGATCTGTTTTAAGAATGCTTCACTTCTTGGTTATGGGAAGGGTTTTGGTTGGTTGGTTTTAATTTCGTAGTCTTCTCAATAATGACAGAACATGAAGTCCACAGCTAAGATACTTAATTCTGAACTGAAGCATCTAGTGTAGTGTAGAATTTTTTTTTTAAATGATAAGCATGTTTTCACAACCAATGTGTTTGTTACGGGGTTTATAGAAGAAGTGAATCTTCAGAGTATAGGTTGCTTCTATATGATACTTTGTTTTTTCTAAGAATTGAACTTGCTTTGTCTTTATCTCTTAGCCTATGTTGTTATTCTGCTCTACCTCGTGTATGCACTGGTTAATTTTTAAGCGAAAAACCCTTGTGATTTTACTTTAGCCTGGAGTGCCATGAAAATAGGTAGCCAAGTAAACTAGAGCTTCGTAATGCCTGTGCTGAAGAAAAGGCTATAGTATGGTCTCAATCCTCCTTAGGTATTAAAGGATCTTCATGGACACAATTTCAGTACCTGAAGTCATACAGAAAGCGGCTAACTGAAAATGTTCATAAAACTATGTTTGATGTTCATCTGATTTTTTTTTTTCTTAGTGTCAAAAACAACATTACTTTTGAATTTGCTCTTTTTTTCCTAAACATTTCAAAAAAACCTTCTAAATGCTATTAGTTACTGCTGGCAAGTATGACTATGTTATTGGTTTTGGCATTATTTCATTAAGCACAAAGTTAGCTCTCATTTTCTATTTCATCTGCTACAGCTGTTGAAGTCAGAAGAGGATGCCTCATATAAACCTGTGAAGAAAGCCTGTACTCAACTTGTTGACAATTTGGTTGAGCACATTCTTAAATATGAGGAATCTTTATCAGGTAATATTATTTACAACCCCTTACCCAAACTCCTTTGAATTTTGTATGATACTGTAACAGTGGTTGTTCACATTACTACCAGGAGAAGTTACTGTTACAGAATTCCTGTCACAAAACTGATGCTAGTGCATTACTGCTTTTGAGATCATTGTGAACTTTTGAGAACTCTATAATAATAAAGCTTCCATAATTGTCACTAGCTAACCACAGATAACAAAACTAGTTTTAACGTAGCTTGTTCAAACTTTTAGATCACTAAAACCAAAACAAACAGGCAGGTTTTATTCAAATTAGTATGTTCTACAGTTGTAATATAAATCATTGACTGAAGCAGTGTCCTGTATACAGTAAGTAGTTTAAAAGCTAGTGATGTCTTCAAAGCATTGCTTCTTATTTCACATATTTTGTAGTCATATACAAATATTGACATTATGTTCTCATCTCTAATCTAATAAGAATATTCTATATTGATTTTGAAATATATGAAAAAGATATTCATATGGTGCTTAAGCCATGTCTTTTTAATTGCTCAAATATTACTTTGTTTTAATATCCTTTTTATGTTTTCTAATTTCTTACAGATTCTGACAACAAAGGTGTGAATTCTGGTCGCTTGGTTGCTTGCATAACCACTTTGTTCTTATTCAGCAAAATCAGGCCCCAGCTAATGGTCAAACATGCCATGACCATGCAGCCATACCTGACCACTAAATGTAGTGTAAGTAAAGAAATTTTTTTTTCCCCTCTATAATTACGCATGGAAGTGAATGGCTGTCTTGTATACTTGATGAAATTGAAGGTAGGAAAAGAAAAATTAGAATTGTGGGTTTATTTTGTGGGCATCGTGGCTTCTGAAAACACTAGATCTTTTTGGTGATGGCTAGAGCTAGTGTTTTTGTATTCCCCTGTAAGACAGTCTATCTCACAAAAATGGTCAAGAGCTATAATGCTGAACCACCCACTCCAGTAAAATGTCCCCACTTCTCTGAAATGTTGTGGCACATTCTGCCGTTTTGATTAGCACAGCTGGATCAGTGGAGGTTGTGATGAACCCTTGATCTGGCAGGAAGGAGCAGGGCAGGATCATGCAGCCATGGCTCAAGGAGGAGTGTTGGCTTGGAGGGTGGCAGCAATCCATTACATTAGGTCAGCTGCACATCGCAGGCTTGAGAGTCGTTGTTAACAGCTTAGACTGTAGGTATAGCCTAGCATTTTCCAGACTGAGCCTTGAATCGTTCTCTAGGCACATTTGCAACAGACTTTTAGAGCTGCTTCTGATCAAACAGTATAGGAAAGGGTTATCTGATCATTTACTCGCTGCAGTCATAGTGGGTTACATCAGTTGAGATAAAATGTAGAATTACCACTGTCAGCTTGAGTACGTTGAATAGCTTGATAGTAGCATTTGGGAATTATCCTATCCTGATTAGTGAGCTTGATTTGTCAAAAAAGTAGATTTCTAGCAGGTTATATCTGTAATAGATAAATTCTTTCAATAAATTACTCGCTTAGAATACATACACAGTCATGATAACGCAAACAAGTTACAATTTTAATTGTAATTTCTACATTTCTGTACATTATTGTCTGTTTGGTTTAAGGCACATAGAGTCATAACACAACTTCATTTTGTTGCTGATACCTGTTCGCTGGTGTTGTGTGTTCGCTAGTGTGCATGTGTCAGGAAGAGTTCCTAGATTTATTGTAGAACTTCAAAAAATTATCCAGACAAGTTTTCAGGTCTATCGCAGCCTTGATGAAAGGTGAATTTCTGCTTGTATGGATTTTTTTATTTCCAAAAGTTCTGTAGAAGACAGAACAAGCTGTCATAATAGGATGTAATTTCATAGCAGATGCAAACTTCGTAAACATTCTTCTAGATCATTATCAAATACCTTACATGAATTGGTATATTTGACTATGAGTGCATGTTAATAATACTTACAGGTATTTAGCTTATAGTTTACATGACCAGAAATGTTAAATGCTACAAATACTGTTGTTTCAGACACAGAATGATTTCATGGTGATCTGCAATGTTGCAAAAATCTTAGAGCTTGTAGTGCCACTAATGGAGCACCCAAGTGAGACTTTTCTTGCCACTATTGAGGAAGATCTCATGAAACTCATCATCAAATATGGCATGACGGTAAGCTTTTAATTTCTACTGTTCAATTGACTCAATTTCGCATTGTGAAATACATTATTTTGGTTTAAAGAAAGTCTGTCTTCATTATGAAGATAACTTTCGAGCCATGAGAAATCAGTGTACTTGTTTTACTGAAGTTTGTATGTGTTGTGGCTATATTTTATAGAGTTTGAGCAGGTTTTCAGAGCAGTCTAGGAGAGGGACAGTACATCTGGTAGACTGTTAGCTTTAGTTCAGCATAGCTTTTTCCTACATAACTTCACAAAAATCTCAGTTTAACTTCTAAACATATAATTCATTTGTTCTTTATTTCTCCTAGGTTGTTCAGCACTGTGTGAGCTGTCTTGGGGCTGTTGTGAACAAGGTCACCCAGAACTATAAATTTGTGTGGGCCTGTTTTAATAGATACTATGGTAGGTAGAACCACAACATGTAGTTGTCACTTTTCAGTTTTGGCTACAAGTCTTATCTTGGTGATGAACCACAATTACTGTGATAAAAACATTTATCTTACTGTAGGTGCACTTTCGAAATTAAAAAGTCAACACCAAGAAGACCCCAACAGTACAATACTTACTGCCAATAAACCAGCACTCCTTAGATCACTTTTCACTGTTGGAGCACTGTGTCGGCATTTTGATTTTGATCAGGAAGATTTTAAGGGCAGCAGTAAGGTAAAATAACTTGCATTTACTTTTCATGTCTTAGATGTATTGAATGCTCCACTTTAATTTGAAAGCAGATTATTCCTAGCCCCTTAAAGCTATGTGTCTTTTCATAATGCATACAGTATACCTTTTTTGGTTTTTAAATACATGGTTTTGCAAAGACCATGCAGTAAGATTGTGTTTCTCCCTTTCTTTTTGATACTCACATGCTTTTTATAAGAGATTAAAAACACCTGATTCATTTTCAAATATCTATTATTTTTGTTTTCATTTGCTCAGGTTAACATTAAGGATAAAGTACTTGAACTGCTGATGTATTTTACAAAGCATTCAGATGAAGAAGTACAGACAAAAGCTATTATTGGCCTTGGTAAGAAATATTAATAGCTCTTATTATTCTGCTATTGCAAAAATACATGCATATCAGTAAGAATTAATGTATTTGTTAATAGCAAGGGAGTTTGTTTAAAACCAGAATTTACTGTGCATTTTTTCTTGAGAACTGGCTGTACAAAGGGTTGCTAGTTGCATACTTCTGCAGCAGAGTGGATGCTTTTGACAGTGAATGCCTTTTGATGTGTGACCAAGTCTTAAATTGTAGTGGATTTCCAAAATAATGTAAATGTTATTTTTTCTCTACATGCAAGTATCTTGTAAGTCCAAATCTTGTTTTTCTGTCCACAAAGTATGGTTAAAAAAAAATAAACCTAGAAATAGTGCTGGAAAAACTTTCAATATTTTAAGCATAGGAGCAGATACGCTGCAGGAGTCAAGGGGACTCGGGCAGTTTATAGCAGCCAGGTAGTGCTCTGAGATTTCACAAGGCATTGAGATCGTCATAGTCTAGATGTTAGAGTTTCTTTTGGGATTTTAGCTATATTTCACTTTTAAATAGGTTCTTTATCTGAAGGCATTAGTGTGGTATTTCAATGACTTGCAGTTGTACATGAACTGCCATTAAATGGTTTGTATCATGTCCATCCTCTGCTTATGGACTAAAGCTGTACATGTGAGAGAATCTTTTTGGGGCAAATAGGCCTCAGTTTCTGGAAAAATTCAGTTCATGTTTATAGATTAGTCTAAAGAAAGTTGTTTCCCCAGCACCTGAGCTTGCATTCTAGAGTTTAACTGTGGACAAGAACTTGCCTCTTAATCCTGCTGTTTAAGTGGCTTTTTTAGATATCCTGCTTCAGTTCAGGGCGGGGAGGGCTCTGAGGATAAGGACCAAGACTGAATCTTTATTTGATATTCAGTGAGAAACTCTTGTGATATTTATAAATTTTTCCACATCTGCTCTGCCTTTGTATGAATAACTCTTCACAGTTTCAACAGGATGTTCTTCTCCACAATGGGTAACTTTTAGTAATGTTATTCCTTTGTTCTTGTGAGAACTCCTAGTCAGGCTACTAAGCTTGACATGCGCCCAGACCCATGTGACTCTTCTTAGTGCATCTGCCCTTGGTCAACACCCCATCTTTATCCATCAGAGTCACGGCTAATAGAACGGTCATGGCTGACAGCTATGGATGGTGTCCATGTAGAAAAGCAATACTGTTTGGACTAGAAAAATACTATGCTGTTGTGAGGAGACAAATTTCATACTTCTATTTTGAAGAAAGACTTAAAAAGCAGAAATACTATTTCTAGATGATAATAACGTGGAATTATTTCCTATTTTTTCCCCACCCTTAGGATTTGCATTTATACAACACCCAAGTTTAATGTTTGAGCAGGAAGTGAAGACTCTCTACAACAGCATTCTTTCAGATAAGAACTGTTCGGTAAACTTAAAAATCCAGGTATTAAAAAACCTTCAGACCTACTTGCAGGAGGAGGATACACGTATGCAGCAGGCAGACAGAGACTGTAAGTGTCAAGTTCTTCTGTATTAATGAGGCACACAAAATCTAACTTTCTGGCATACTATTACTAGATATGTGAACTGAGTTGAGTAAGATTGTTCTATGAGCAATAATATTGCACACAAAGTATCCTGGAATTATTTTTTGAAAGTTCATTATGTGCATAGGTATATACACATTATACGTGCATTATTTACTTCAGCGATGTATACATTCTGGAAGTAATCTAGAATGCATAATTACTGTAATTATGGTAGTAGTGCTTCTTATCAAAAGCTCCTCTAAGGTTAACTTGCAGATAGACAATAATAAATACAACATAAGAAATATTTTAAATTAAATACCTTAAGGATCAGCATGTGTCAAGTAGTGGCAAAGTAAATGATTATACTGTGTTGAGTGTGCTATTGCTTTTGTCCTTTTTACAGGGAAAAAAGTAGCAAAACAGGAAGACCTGAAAGAAATGGGTGATATTTCCTCAGGGATGAGTAGTTCCATCATGCAGCTATATCTCAAACAGGTCCTTGAGGCTTTCTTTCATACCCAGTCCAATGTACGCCACTTTGCTCTAAATGTCATTGCACTGACGTTAAACCAGGGTCTCATCCATCCTGTTCAGGTATGGTATTTGTTACTCAGGTTCTCAGAGGTTTTCTTGGTATATAAATATCCAGTTTTTCTCTTCCAGCTATGTTACAGTAATTTCTTATTGTAAAAAGTGGCCTACACAGAAAGCGTATTTAAATCTGTTTTACATTGTTTAGCCAATGAGATTTCAAATGCTGTGTTTTCTGGTTTTGGATCGAGATGTAAAAACCCAGCCAGTGCCTAAAGACCCCTGTACAAATGTACATTGGAGCATATTTCTGTTATAAATTTCAGGTGTATGCCAAATTGTTTTCTTCACTTGATTCTTTATCCTGGAAAACATCAGCTTGCTTCTACCTCAATCCCAATGTCCTCCAAACACTGTGGAATTCCAGAGTCATTGTCAGAATTTCAGTCATCACCTCCATTATTACTTGCTTACATGATATTTTTGTAATTATTTTTTTATACCGCTGCCATTGTGAATGTTCAGTCATAATTGTGGGGTTTTTTTAATGGCATTTTTTTGTAGTGTAAATTGACTTTAGAGTTAAAGGGAAATAGCAGCTGAAACCTCACACACTTCTGTCATTCATCATGCTCGTCTCTCCTTTCTTCTATACTATTTGCTTGCAGAAAGTAGTCGGGGAGTAAGTTGCATAGTTCCCTAATCTAGTTTCTGCAGTAGTCAGAATATAGGAACAACAGCAGTATCGTAGAAGAAAGAAGACTGAGAAAGAGGAGGTAAAATGAATAATCATTTCGTTTATTTTTCAAGTGTGTGCCGTACTTAATTGCTATGGGCACAGATCCAGAGCCCTCTATGCGAAATAAAGCTGACCAGCAGTTGGTGGAAATAGACAAAAAATATGCTGGGTTCATTCACGTAAGTAATTCTAATTTAATGTTATACAAAATGTTGTTATGTTCTCTAGTGATTTAAACCTGAATGTTCCTCAGCTGCAGAAAAAGAATATAAAGTAACAGCTAAACAATAACTATAAGCATTTGTAAGTAAGATCTTGACTCTCACCTGTTCGGAGATTTCTATTCTTGGAAACAAAAAGGACATAATAATTTGCAGTGTCTCTTGCAGTCAAAAATTTAATTTATAGTTCATAATAATAGTTTCCTCACTGAATAATACTTAAGAGCATTTATTTTATAAGAGGTAAGGATATCTGTTTCATAATGTTTAGTAATGATTTTCCTGTATCAGTGGAATGTTTCTAAATGAATTTACAGTGAAAGCTATTCACAATACATTTTGATCTCTGCCACAAGTTCTGTTTTAATCTACTTGACAACTCAAAAGATAGTATCACCTCAGTGCATGTTTTAAAGTTAAACTTCAGGTAAGCATCCTCTTAAATTTTACTGCTTTGAAAACAGTAGTTTAAATAAAAATAAGTATATTTCCATTTCAGATGAAAGCAGTGGCTGGTATGAAGATGTCTTACCAAGTACAGCAGGCTATCAATACCTGCCCAAAAGATCCTGTAAGAGGTTTTAGACATGATGAATCATCCAGTGCATTGTGTTCACACCTGTACTCCATGATCCGAGGGAACCGTCAACACAGACGAGCATTTCTAATTTCTTTACTCAACCTTTTTGATGATACTGCAGTAAGCATGGCATTTCTTTCACTTAAAAAGAAACCAAAATACAGCATTACAAGCTCAAATTCTCCCTTCACAATGTATTTTATGACGTAATTATTGATAACTTAATTTTCCTAGTGTGCTTTGTTTTGCTTTGCAATATAAGGTATTTGCCTATATAGTATAATGTATTTGTTCCTTTTCCATTATTCTGTACCTTTCTATTCCCAGTTTGGACTGATCAGAAATAATACATCTTCAAGTATGACTGCATTTTGCATCTACATGTGTTGTTTAGAGTGGGTTTGAGAGTGAAAGTAGAATACATTCTGTGATCATGTTTTTGCTCTAGATTGTTAAGAACAGAGGTTAAGTGTGTAAATCTTAAGATATTTGTATGTGTATTTATGTGTACATTTGTTTTTTTTACTTCCAGAAAACAGAGGTGAATATGCTCTTGTACATAGCAGACAATCTAGCTTGTTTTCCTTATCAAACACAGGAGGAGCCATTGTTTATAATGCATCATATAGACATTACACTATCAGTTTCTGGTAGTAACCTACTACAGTCATTTAAAGAGGTATGTACATTTACATTTCAGTATATTTATTACGGTGGCAACATAAGCTTCTATATAATTTGGTCAATTTTTCAGTGAATACAGTACCATTATTATTATATGGACCAGTAGCACTACTTTGTAAGAAGTTAAAAAACAAGCAACACATGCTGTTCTGCCCTGCATCTGGTAGACAGTAGTTAAAAACTCTTGTTATATTGCTGCCTACAGTTTTAAAAAAAAATTATTAACTTTGAGATCTTAATATCAAATCTATTATCATTCCCTGATATGGCTGAATAATAAGTAATTGCATGCATCTGTAAGCACATGAACCCAGAATCATCATGAAATACTAGTTTATTGTGATTGTTTTTATAATTTTAATAATAAAGTCCAGTTGGATGTTCATTTTGTTATCAAGTAGCTGATGGCAATTGCATGTGTCTTGCCTGAGAGACTTGAAATACATTGTTTGTTGCAAGAAAAGAATGCCCAATATATCTTTTCTTAAGGTAGAATATAAGAACCTAAATCACAATACGGTATCTGTTGTTATGGCAATACACAACCCTGTAACAAAAAGGCCTCTGCTGCTTAAAGACTTCAATGTCTTCATTTCCTGGACAACTTTAACAATAGAAGGTAACAAACTGTCAGGAAGCAAACTTGTTTCTAGAATGTCCAATCTGACTAGTAAGTATGAGTCAGTGTTGGTGCCTGGAAAGTACACTGCTTTGAACTCTCACCCTACCCAAGTTGATTTTAAGCTGCTAGAAAGAGACAGTACGTTCTTCAAACAGGGGAGCAGTGTGTACCATCCAGCACAGAAAGAATGAGATCCTGCTTAAGATATCTTATGTTCTATATTATGAAAAATCACACTATGTGTGTAATAATGCACGTGTGAAATTCTGTAGCTCTACAGGTAGTAGAATTGGTTAGTATTACTACTGTGTATGGTCACTTGAAGGTTTCTCTGGTCAGCACTGTACTTAGTGTTGCAGAATTTTAAGAGACAAGGATTAAAGCAAGCTTGGACTTATCTGTGCCAGTGTACATATGGAAATCTACGTGACACAGAGAAATTATATCCAGCTAAAAGAGAAACAGATATTCTTCCTGATTTATTGTGTTTGGCCCTCTCTACTGCATTTTACTGTCACCCCTAGCAAATTTGAGCAGCCTTTTTAGGAGTAACCTATCAGTGGATACTTATTGGTCACTTCCTTCTCTACCCACCTTGCAAAAAATGAGCTTTGGATCAAATTTTCAGCATCTTTTTGCCATAAATAATTTTTGTTTTGAATATCAAGTTATAAATTAATAACATTGTTCAGGGAATTCTTGTTAATTTAAGCCAGTAGTTATTCTTGAATGATTATTATTTTTTTTTTTAGAAACATATATGATGCTACTTACTCTAATTTTGAAATGTGTGTTAATTTCTGTCTCGCAGTCTATGGTGAAAGACAAAAAAAAGGAAAGAAAACCTTCATCAGATGAGGAGACTGAGAGTGACAGTAACAGTGGTAGTGACAGTGAAAGTGAGGAGGAAGCTTCAAAGCCTCGGAGGTTACGGAAACGAGTAGAATCTGATTCAGATTCCGATGAAGAAAATGATATAAATTCTGTGATGAAATGTTTACCAGAAAATTCAGCTCCTTTAATTGAATTTGCAAATGTTTCCCAAGGCATTTTGTTACTGTTGATGCTGAAACAGCATTTAAAGAACCTCTGTGGATTCTCTGATAGGTAAGGATATTTAGGTAATAGGCCATCTTGTAATCTAGTGAGGTCTTTGTAAGGATAAAGTTTGGAAGGTGTTTTTTATAGTTGGTTGTAATGAATTGCTTAAGCCATACATTTGTATAAGAGAAAAAACAAATGTGCTAAGTTGAATGAAATGAAACTTTGGCTTCAAAAAAGCAATTATTTCATTTCTTACCAGGATGTCTCTTGTATATGAAATACAATTTTAAAAACTTTTCCTTGAAGCTACTTTGAACTTTCCTTAAAAGCCCTTCCCTTTTGTTTTCTTTAAACAGTAAAATTCAGAAATATTCCCCATCTGAATCTGCAAAAGTTTATGATAAAGCGATAAATAGGAAGACAGGAGTGCATTTCCATCCAAAACAAACTCTGGATTTTTTGCGGAGTGATATGGCTAATTCCAAGATCACTGAAGAAGTGAAGAGGAGTATAGTAAAACAGTACTTAGATGTAAGTAAACTTTCTTTGTGGAAACCCTGGAAAACTAGGTAACACAGTATAAGTGTGAAATTAGGTGCTGATGTATTGGATGAAGGTTTCAAAAGTTAATACTTCCTGGCAATCTTACCCAATGTACTGGTAACCTACCACTTCTTTTCAGGATGTTTAGCAATCTGTCTTTCAAAGTCTTCTAATAAGTTCAAACACAATGAAAATTAATTTCAGCTAAAGGATATTCATCTTTATGGAGTGTTTTCTAATTTGTGTTATCCATCTTGTATACCTCTCCCATATAACTTGTTCACTTTATCTGTGACTGTTTCCATAAGAGGAACTGAGAGCAGATCTAGTGTATTTGCCGCCTCACCTACCTGTAGTCTTTAAATATCAATTAGAGAAAACTTACAAATTTGGAAACACGGGAAGAAAGCTTTTACATATCTACTAAAACAAGAGAGGAAAGTAAAATCTATAAGCTATTGAAGTTCGAAGTTGTCTGCTATTTGTTTCACCCTGTTTCTTTACCTTTCCATTTGTTTTTTATTTAATATAACTGTGATACAACTGTCTATTTTTGAAGTTACAATGTGGACCTATCTGATGTTTTTTCATAGTTCAAGCTCCTTATGGAACATTTGGATCCTGATGAAGAGGAAGAAGATGGAGAGGTGTCAGCTAGCACAAATGCTCGGAACAAAGCAATTACCTCGCTGCTTGGAGGAGGCAGCCCTAAAAACAATGCAGCTGAGACAGAGGACGATGAAAGTGATGGGGAGGATAGAGGAGGAGGCACTTCAGGGGTGAGGCGGAGGAGGAGTCAACGTATTTCGCAGCGTATTACGTAAAATGATTTTTATGTGCTTATAAATGTCAGTCTATTATATTAAATGTACACCAAGTAATGTAATCCACATGAAAGAAAGCATTTTGTAGATAGAGATTCTCTACTTAACCGTTTATACAACTTTTGTAGAAAGTTTAACAGAAAAGACAATAAAAAAAAAAAAAACCTAGACAATGAGATTTATCCCATATAAAAAGTTATTAATTTTCCTTTGGAATGTACTGTGTGTTATCCTTTCTATTGTTGCCAAGTTTATATGTAGCTTTATGATTCATGTGTATATATAATTTTATATATCAATAAGAGATAAAGACACGGGTACAAATTAAGAGTATGTGGTTTTACAAGGATATGTTAACCCCTTGGCGCTGGCGGTCGCGGTGCGTCTCATTGCCGGCAATGGAATGTGTGCCGGGAAATCCCAACTCCCGGCGTCAAGGGATTAAAAGCAATAAAAGCAATAATTTCACTAAAGTTCTTTTGTGTAACACTTGGTCTTTTTTCCCCCCAATGTTTTAGTCATTGAGAAGGTCAAAACGAAATTCAGACTCTACGGAGTTGGCAGCACAGATGAATGAAAGTGTTGATGTCATGGATGTCATCGCTATTTGCTGTCCAAAGTACAAAGATCGACCACAAATTGCAAGAGTAGTACAGAAAACCAGCAATGGCTTCAGTGTTCAGTGGATGGCAGGCTCCTACAGTGGCTCCTGGACTGAGGCTAAGCGCCGTGATGGCCGCAAACTGGTGCCTTGGGTAGACACTATTAAAGAGTCAGACATTATTTACAAAAAAATTGCTCTAACGAGTGCTAATAAGCTGACTAATAAAGTTGTGCAGACTTTACGATCGCTGTATGCCGCCAAGGATGGAACTTCCAGCTAATGAATTTGTACATGCAGCCAAATTTACAGGAATTGAAATAACAGAAAAACTTGAAATACCAACTTTCTGGCAAAAAAAAAAATCAGTTAAATGAAGAGTAAGAATGGAACCTGCGACGCAGGAAAAAAGAAGGAAATGTTTGGTAAACATTTTTGTGGGAGCTTCCTTCGCTGTTGTGCAGCAGAAACTTCTCAGTTCATTTTTACTCCCACTGTATTATAGTTTAACAAAAAAATTGTTTATATCTTGGAAAAAAACTTTCTGTTTAAAAAAAATAAACAAGTGAATGTTGGAAATTAGTCTGTTAATGTTCTTAATAAAGTGTTCTTGGAGTTTAACCTAGCAGCGGATGGCTTTCTTTAGCTTAGCCCAGTTTCCAGGGAAGCATTGTTTTTCCAGGCTGTAAAATGGCAGAATCTCCTGGATATATAATTTATTCTGTTGAAGAAAAAAAAAAAAAAGGAAAAAGAAAAAAAAAGGAAAAAAAAAGCATGCAGTATCTATGACCTATCTGCAGGAGGAGTTTTTGTAAATGTAGATTTTGATGTATTAGGTCACCCTGAAATAATACAAGAAAAGGGATCCCCAGCAAACCTGGTGGAACAAATACTGCAATAAATTTTTTTACTTCTCTTTGTTACTTGTCTGTTTCCATTTGAATTTCTTATTGTAAAGATATGTTTAAATCCATTTATATTATTTTGCAGTCTTTTATGTAAAATTTACTATATCAGTGGTTTTCAAAACAAGGCATAAAATATTGTTTATACAGTTTGTATAGGCTGACTTCTGAATAATTGGTATCTTTTTATTTTTATCCCTTGAAGGGTGTAAACACAAGTTAACTCCAGGTTTTTATTGTATCCTGCAATATTTAGTATTAACTATATGATTTAGCACTGTGCCAAACACATTTTCAAGAGTACATTTTGATATAAAAAGAAACTATAGTTTTTTCCTTGTATGCTTCAATTTCTTTCTAGTGCTGTCCAAATGGTAATTTATGGCAGATTAAATTTGGGGAAAGCTGAGTCACTATTGTGCTTGGGCTGACTGGCCGTGTCTGCATTTCTCTGGGTTCACACAGAGAGGGGAGATAGCTACCAGTATCTGAGGAGTGAATGGGTATGTCTGGGTAACTACGCCACATTCCTTCACAAATGAACTTGTTAACAAATGTTTGTACATTAGACTAATTTTTTTACTAACCGAAAGATGTTTTCAGATTTTGTAAATTGAGAAAAATCCGATGCAAGCTTCCAGAAGCATTTGCTTCAACTGTGTTGGCACAGCCTTTCAGAAACAGTTCACCTTCCTAGAGAGTAAGGAAAGCAGCATTTGCAAACAGAAAAATCTAAAAGTTAATCTTTTTTGGGGACTGTTAAACCTTGCTGTGTGTCCAGATGAATTTGTCTAAAACAGGTGTTCCTCGATAGGTAAATAATTCTTTGTATTATGTTTCTTTTCCAAATTTAATTTATGGTGGGAGGTTATTCTTATCAAAGTAGCTTGCAGAATTCAAATATGTTATTCAGTTTGTGAGGAATAGTATTCCAAAATATTCTCATGTGAAAAAAAAAAAACAAACACAAAACCATTAAACTGAAATGATTCATAACTCCTCAGAATCTAGTTAGTAATTGTTCCTACGGGAAATGCCTTTTTGCTGTTTTTACCACTGGAATTTTTCTGAACAGAAATGTTCTAGCATGTTTTTGTTTTCACTGTTAATGGTGTTTTCATCACTGTATAAAAAGCCACTTCTCAGGCTAAGTTAGTGTTGCTAAAGTAGGGAGAAGTAGAAGAATCCGAAGTCACTCCCCTGCAGCTCTGGAAGCAGAACATTTTTGTAGCAAACAATGTAATACTGTATTTCTCAGGGCCAGGAGCAGCTTTTGTAGTGGGAAATTCATACTTTGAGAATAGAGGGATTGTATGACGTGTAACATGTTATGAGTTGAAAGAGCTGAAAATGCTTCACAAGGAAACTCCGAAATGATAGAAACAAGGATTTAATGCAGATAGAGTCTAAAATGAAGTTGTCTGTTAGCCATTTCTGATGCTATTTCTATTAAAGTGTCTTATTTTAAATAGGTAACACAAATATTTCCTTGTTCATAAACAAATTGTTTCCTTGTCATGTGGCTTTCCAGTAGCAAATAACGTTTTTTTGGTTTTTTTTTAAAATTCAATTTGCTTGGTATTTATTGGAATAAAATTATCAGAAAGAAGTTATAATTAATCAATAGAAACCTGAAGTCTGGAGTTGTTTTAGTTGAGAGGATTTGGACCGTTGCTGTTATTATGTGATATGCCAAAGGGGATACGTGCTCTTTGATGGGATCTGTTGGCTATAATATAATACACACTAATTACAGAATAAATTAAAGAAGGTTCTCACTAGTTGAGAGTTGGGTTTTCCCCTTCTGTAGCACCTAGAGTAATGTCTAGTTTTGTGCAGCGCGTCACAAACATTCAGATTACTTGCTGTGAATGACGAAGTGTTCGTTTTTGGGAAGGGGGTTCCTGCGGCTGTCACTGGGCTGAGGGAGGACGGAGCCCGAGGTGGCGGCTGTGACCGGCACCAGAACCAGCACCAGCACCAGCCGCGTTATTGTCAGCAGCACGCACAGAGACAGGGATTTTTCTACATTAAAAAATAAGTGTTCTGAGGTTTGGGTTGGGTTGGGTTGGTGTTTTGGTTTGGTTTGGGTTTGTTGGTTTTGTTGGGTTTTTTTTTAAGTGCTGCAGGGCAGTAATGGATACAGTGACAGAATTTTATTTCTTTATGTTGACATAGCTCTGTAGTATTTTTTCACTGTATGGCTATAGATTTTTACCTGCATAGCTATAACAATTATTGAATTTTTTTATTCTTACTACTTTCTCCCTTTGAATACAAGTTCTGCGTACAGAAACTTGGGGTAGCTTACCTATCAAAGGGATATTGACAGGCTTTTAGAACTAACACTAGCCATATTGTACTTTTTAAGAAGACATGGACACTTCCACAATCTAAATAAGAATGAAATTATTATTTTTAATCTTCCACTTCATACTGTAAAATTGCAGAATAATTCTTGAGTATTTTCATTATCTGCAGCTATAAAAGATCACGATAGTTTTTGAAAAAACTTTAATTATAAATAAGTATTTTTTTAAATGACTCAGTAATGCCCTTTTTGTATTTTTTTGTGGTTCTTTATTGCTTATATTAACAACTCTAACATGTATAAAGGTAGGCATGGGCAATTTTCAGCATACGTATTTTAGTGAGGTGTGGCCATTTTAAAAAGCTATTTAATATTTTAAAATTTGAGTAAAACTTTAGCCTTTGTTTTGCTGTTGTGGTGTCACTAGTGAGAATGTTTTTACTATGGAATAATTAGGCTGTGCTGAACATTAGCTCTAACGTGAAATACCTTGTAGCACTGAAATAGTTTGTAAATATGTTTTTCGCTCATGACAAACAAGTTTGTAATGGAGACCGAGTCCTGTGGTGCTCATTGCACAGCAGGGTGTTCTGCCCAAATGCGGGTGTTGATGATGTTCCAGGTAGTAAGTGGATTGAGTTCAGCTGATCCTTACTGTAAAAACAACATGTTTTAGCTCCAAACCCTGGGTACTGGTGGAATTGAATTCCAGCACCTCATGCTTTTGTTACATGCCCAACACTCCTCAATCTCGTGCCCTAGAAACAGCCCAAGGCACAAGTCCTGTGTCCTGGGTGGGTTCCGCTCACCGAAGAGCCACACCACAACCGTACAGAGTTTCCGTGTGCCTCAGAGAACTTGTCATCATTAAAGTACTGAGTTGTAATGGGTGAGTTTTTAATGTAAGTAGTGAGTTTTCAGATTTCATGGTTCCTTGACTAAATGTTAAAGTGTTATTGTTATATACAAATAAATTCATAGTATTTTCATATTTCATTTATTTAAAATAAATGTTTTAAGAGTTCAGTTTGGACCCTTCCAAAATGGAACTTGCAAGTTTTTCTCCTAGAATGCGCATACGCTTAGCTGGTGGCTTTCTGCTCACAAGGCCCCAGTGACGCAGGCTCACCTGCAGGGCATCCAGGGAATACATCTGCGGACGATTCTGACAGAATTACTGCCAGTCCATGTTCAACCCATCAGACATAACTTCATCCTTCTAATTTCTGCATTCTATAGACTTTTTAGCAGGGCCTGTTATGACAGGACAAGGGTAAAGGTTTTAAGCTAAAGGACGGGAGATTCAGGTTAGACATGAGGAACAGATTTTTTACAACTATGAGACACAGGTCCAGGTTGCCCAGAGAGGTGGTCGATGCCCCATCCCTGGAGACATCCCAGGCCAGGCTGGATGGGGCTCTGAGCAACCTCATCTAGTTGAAGATGTCCCTGCTCCTGGCAAGGGAGTTGAACTAGATGACCTGTGAAGGTCTGTTCCAGCCCAAACTGTTCTATGATTCTCATGCAGTTTCCAACCTACTTTCTGGAGTTCCCTGTATTAGGAAGGGGTAGCTTTCACTAGCATGCACGTAACTGCAAGAGCTGCGCACAGCTGCCCAGGTTGCTATGTGTCTCCTCCAGACAGCCTCCTCAAAGACTCCTGAGGCTGAGGGTCGGTTTGGGGGAGCCAAGGCGGTGGGAGGGGAGGGTTTGTCCCGCAGATGTCACCAGTGGGGCAGCCCCACATCAGCCCGGTGGCTGCACAAGCTGGTGCGTGTTTTGAATCGTCCATCCAGGCACGGGAGCGTTGTGAAAGTGCGTCACCAGGTCCTCACCGTCCCAGTCACAGTTCGTGACACAGAGAGACGAGCACTTCTCCATATTTCAGTGACTACTTAAAGATTTATTTATTATTTACTTTGAAAGAGCTTTTCTCCATGGCTGCACTTAGTGCTGCTGCTGTGTTGAAAGGCTCATATTTCTGTTTTGTAAACAAGTATCCTGCTTCCTAAAAGCTGGAACGGTGATGTAGCTGATTCCCATCCCCACCTCCCCAGGGGACCAATTATTCAGCAGGATACTTGTGTCTGTGATGTAGCCTCTGTGTTGCAGGAGCTGTAGTTACTGGCAGTAACCCACGGTGCCTGGGGCACGGCTTCAGCTGCTGCCTCTGGCTGTGAAACCCACACCGCAACACCATTTTTTGTCCATCAACTTAGTGTACTTTCTCCTTTCCATCTTTCAAAATAGTTTCTGAGTTTGTTTTTCCTACCTGCCCCTTATTTGCACTTCTCTTCCCAGCCACAGAGAGCTACAAAATCTGTTGGGAACAGCCGAAGTCTTGTCACTTCAATTAATCTATTCTTGGGAAACCATACAAAGGAATCATCTGGTTCCCATTTTGACTTCACAGGCACAGACTGAAGACTTAGGCTTTCTTTGGTTAACAGCCTGCTTTCTGTCTCTTCTTTTACTTGCTTAGTTCTCCTGTTAGAGTTTATGTTTGTAGAGAAATCATACAGAACCTGAACTGCACTTCAAATTCCTGTAAGCCAGAAATACACATGTTGAGGAGAAATCCAGTGGGTTTGTGCTTCCTGCTTAGACTGAGCATGCTCTGTGAGCACAGGCAAACAAGGTGCAATACTTCCTTAATAAAATCCATTCACTTAATGAGAGCTTCTTTATTCTGAACAGTCCTGAGTGGAGACTGATTTCTCAAATTCATGGTCAGCTTTGAACATCTCCTGTCTGAGGCATCCCTGTGGTTCTGAACAGTTCCACTTCATCTCCACATGCAAATCTGCAGCTCGGATTCATGTAATACCAAGTTCTCTGTCATTTGGGTTGGTCCCCATCAATTCTTTTTAATTTTTGTACTGGTTGGGAGAAAATGACAATGCACATAGTGGGATTTTCTAAAAAAAAATCCAGCAGCTGTTACACATTGTATAAAATTCTCAGTTCTGACCAGCTCAATAGCAGGTTGGAAAACTTGAAATTTTAACAAAAAACTATTTTAGAACTCAGTTTGTCAAAATCATCTGTGATGTGTTGATTAAACTAGTGTCCAGTTGTTAGAGATTTCTGGAAAGGCAGACATTTGTTCCTCAGACAATTTATTCCTGCAGTGGGTCTGCCTGCTACGTTCTCTAAGTATCAGCCATTTTTTAAAAGCAGAACGCCATAAGGAAGGGGCAGAGTTATATTCCGAACTAGAAAGCCAGTTTCTTTCAAAGGTATTGCTCTACTTGAGAGAGAGAATTCCTTTCCTTCTATATTGAAATCCACATGGGAGAACTGGGGCGGACGTTGTCCCTGAGTCTGTGTTCAGCCTTCAAGTGATCCAGAGCAAGCTCTCCTCGCCAGCTGTGCGCAGCCTTCTGCACAATCACGTTTCCTGTCTAGGCAATGCTGGCTGGCACTGGATGCTGCACGGTTACTGGAATTCCTTCCAACCTTCAGTTTTAAATGGTGGTTGAGAAACCCGCTGCAACAGGCCACTTAATTAAATGACACTTGTAAGGCTTTTAGGAGGCTGCACATCGCTGGTCATCACGAGGAACTCACTTCTCTCGCCAGGCCCTTTCTGAGTGCTTTCTGAATTTACCTTCCTTCTATTGGCATGTCTTGATACATCAGAACAAGAAAAACGCTTCCATTATTTTAGCGTATTTGAAAATATTCCAGCTGGGGGTCAGAGCAGCCTGTTGACTCCTTACCTCTTCTGCCTCACGCGCAGCTGTGCAATATGATTTCAAAAGCAAGTTTCAGGATTGTGTTTATTGTGTGGAGAGTAGGTATTAATGCATATTTGTTCCTTTCTCCCACAAAATTTTACAAATTGTAGTGCAGACTTAGCTTATGTGCATGTTCCAACACCATGCAGGTCTTCTAGGAGCCTGTGTAGGATGGTTAAAGCAGCTCTTTCCACAGCTGAACACGGTCTCCTCCAGCTTCAGGAGGTGTGAGGAGCTGGGGAGCACAAAGTGCACCCACCTTGCACCGTATGATTATGTTCCTCGTGGAACATACCTATTTCTCTTCCTTTACTGAGGCAGCACTTTTGGAAACTAAATAGATGCCAGTCCTGTGTATCTTAAGCTGCTTTTACACACAATTTGACATCTCTTCAGTAGTCCCTTAGTTTAAATATCTCAGCCAGAGCTCTGACAAAGAGACAGACTTCATCTGAAGGTGTGTAGCTAAAGGCAACCAGCGACAGGTAAGTACCATTTTCTTTATTACTCTCCGAATTCCTTAATAATCAACATGTATTAAAGAATAAATATTGTCAAAGCAGTGTCTTCTTGCTTTAGCAGTTTTATCATTTTCCTGTTCCAATTTTAATTATTTTTTCCCTTGGTTGGAGGCGAGGGTTATTTCCAATGTGTCTGTTTGGTTCCTGGCTTCTGGGGTGTTTTTGTCGGCATATGGTTTTGATTCACTTTGTTGTTGTTTGTTTGCTGTGCTTTTGATTTGTCTTTGGTTTTCTTTTTTTAAACTTCCTGGAAGAAAGTTTTTGGGTTTTGGTTTTTCATTTTTTAAAAAAGGTTGGTTTGGGTTTTTTTTAAGCTTTCTGACTGAAGCTACCAAAGAAACCAAGGATGAAAACGTATATTAAGATGTAAAATGTGTGAAAATTAAGTTTAAAAAAAAAAAAAGAAGAAGAAAAAATTGTTTTGAACAGTCATTCTTATAAAAAGGATATGCAAATTCAAGTTTAGAAGTCTATATATATGATTTAACCCAATAAAATAATCTTATGCTTGAAACTATGAAACTTCAGTATCTTCCAGTCAGATGGAAATGTCTCACTACTAAAAGAAATGCAGGTTTTCTTCAGGTGGGACTCCAAAAAAGTGGTACTGTGCTTTAGGAGAATGAAAATTGCTGTAGCTTGTCCCACTTGAGCTCTTCTGAGAATTCTTTCTTAATTTCTCATATTTCTATTAGATTATTCTAAATAAGTATACATGAGATTATATATCGTATTACCCACGTTTTCCTCCTCCGCGTTTTGTATCTATTTTCTTAGCTGATTGATACAACCATCTCTCTGCAGCTGATCTGTTTCGTAACATAATCTATTTGGCTCCTGTGTGGAGCCTTTTTGTTAACAAGCAAACAGATAAATCGGTAGTTCTTTCATGAAAACAGGACTGTGTGCCAGTGCTGTTTTTTCCCTTGCTCTCCCGCTCTGCGTCTCTCTCCAGCAGACACAGAAAAAAGGTGATGCCGCAGTCACAGAGAGCAGTGAAACCAAATTTGGGGTCAGCCCTTCAGCCCAAGGCTCAGCGCCCGCGAGCTGCCACACGCAGCTCTCTGACGTTCTGCAATGCCCTGTTAACCTTTCTGGTAGGGCCGGTGGGATACTTGCTCTCCCTGAGGATGGGACTGTTGCTGTTTGTGGCTTTGCTAGAAGTAAGCGTTTCTATTTTGCTTTCATCTCATAGTCCACAGTCCACAACTTCTGCTGTGTCTTTCAGAGATCGCCCAAAACTAACTTGCTAGTTTTACTTCTATAAGTCAGAAGAGAAAGATGTTCCCATTTATCTCAGCATCCCACTATGTTCCCGCTAATTCTGGACCTCCCTTCATTTATGGGATGCCAGAGGGAAAACCAATTACATCAGCTCAGATGATATTTTTACATATAAGGATTTTTAATACAGAGAACCATAGTTTTCTCCTAAGACACTAGAATCTTTTTTTGAAGAGACATTTTTTTTACCTGCCTCCCGTGAAGCCATCTCCTGTTGTTCCCTACCAGCTATTTTGTGTTCAGAGGAGAATGATCAACAGAACATCAAAATATACTCCAACTAATACAGTATCCAGCCTGCGAATATGTGTTAAAACTGCTCCTCTTGGACTCAAAAGCATGCCTTGGACTTGCATCTCTCGTGTCCATGGTGACTTCAAATCTGTTTTCACGACAGACAGAGGTTATCTCGATCATCAGGAAGACCAGTATAGCCACCTGCCCTCAGCTAAGGATTTTAAGACAATTTGAAACTTCACTGTTAGCAGAGTATTGCTGAGGTAGATGCATCTTGTTTTTTTCTAACTAAAAATAGCCTATATCCATCACACAAGCTTCTGCATGCAGTTATTAATATTTGCTGCTGATGCACTTCTAGAGTCATTGAAGAGTCTTCACTGGATGTCTGGAAACTGAGAATGCCCATACTGTTAGAATAAATAGCAGTTTCCTTACACCAGGAGACACAATCAACCAGTACATAAAGCATTTTAGAAGGACCCTTGTGTGCCAGTAGCCTGGACAACTGAAGGAAGCTTTCCACACGTTTCTAGGCTCTGACTTCACAGAAACGTGCTCTATTCTACTTAGGGAATAAAAGAAATGGTGAATTACATCCTTCTCTGTCCACTTATCTCTGGAACATGTTTCTCTTCTCTCTAAGTTCCTTAGTGACTTGTGGGAATTCATGTCTGGGGAAGATGGCCTGAGCTGCATTTTGCAGAAAAGAGCTTCTGTTCACAGCAGCACAACACTGGATTGTCTTGCATTCGATAAGGTATAATAGAAATGATAAGTCGCTACTATGAAAAAAAAACAAAAGAAAACAAATAAAAGCCCCATGACTACGCTATTAAGATCTTTTGTAACAGAATATGTGCTTCATAGCACAAGAGATAAATTCATATATCTTTTTTCATCAAACTTCAGTCATGAAAGTGCCTTTTACTGCAGAAGGTAAAATACAGGGCAATTTTGTCCCTCAACTGGGACGGAGACTAAACTCATTTGCTGGCAGTTTGCCATTGCAAATGCAACTTGTGGAGGCTGAAAAATCATCATAGATTTTCATCTTCAGCTTTTTCAGATATGGGCTATGAATCAATACATTGTTATATGGAAAACGGCTGTGGGAGAGTGATTGCTGTTTCATGGGCACTAAAACTTTTGGTTTTATTTTCAGATTTATTTATGGGAAGGGGACTAATGTTATTTCTCAGAGAGACAAGTAATCCATTTGAGAATCTATTAACTTTTTTTCCAATACTAAGATCACTTCAAAGAAAGTAAAATAGAAAGAAACAACAATCCAAAGCCTGAGTTGTATGAGATCACCCCACCTGATTCTACCTGATGGGTAGAAGTTTGGCCATAGACCTTGTGCCATGTTGCAGCTCCATGTGTCGACAAGTCTTTGTTCAAGGGTGGTTGTGTTTGGACCTGCTTGCAGCTCACCCGGATGACATGGAGTAGACTGCTTCAGCTTATTGAATTAGTGGGTAAACTGCTTCTTACAGAACTTGTTTAGAAACTGCTTATCTAGAATGCACTTAGCGTAAGTAAGTTTGCTTCACATAACTTCTGCATGCTGGGAATCTGTGAAACTTTGAGCTTCGTTTGGTAAAAAAGTTCTCAGAGTCTTCAAGTCAGAGGACAAGGAGAGTTGTGTCCCTGGAGAAAAGTGAAGGAACAGAACAGCATCTAGCAGAAGACAAAAGAGAAGATGTTTTGGTTTACCAATAACTTCTTTTTTAATTTCTTTTCCAGCTGCAGGTGGAAAATAGAAATGGAAGATCAGGTCTTTGACTGATTACCCACTTGATGAAAATGAAGAGATCCAATGAGAAACAGAGAGACCCCAGACTTAAATTTTACAGTTGGCCAGGATGGATGTGCAGGGGGTGGGGGCTTGGATTGTATGGGTAAAATCACCTAATTTATTTTCTGCTGAGGGTCCCTCTTCACAGTATCACAGTATGTTTGGGATTGGAAGGGACCTCAAAAGATCATCTAGTCCAATCCCCCTTCCAGAGCAGGAACACCCAGGTGAGGTTGCACAGGAACATGTCCAGGCGGGTTTTGAATGTCTCCAGAGGAGACTCCACAACCCCCCTGGGCAGCCTGTTCCAGTGTCTGTCACCCTCACTGAGAACAAGTTTTTTCTCAAATTTAAGTGGAACCTCTTGTGTTCCAGTTTGTACCTATTTCCCCTTGTCCTATCATTTGCCACCGAGAAGAGCCTGGCTCCATCCTCGTGGCACTCACCCTTTATATATTCATAAACATTAATAAGGTCACCCCTCAGTCTCCTCTTCTCCAAACTAAAGAGACCCAGCTCCCTCAGCCTTTCTTCATAAGGGAGATGCTCCACTACCTTAATCATCTCTGTTGCCCTACACTGGACCCTCTCCAGCAGTTCCCTGTCCTTCTGGAACTGAGGGGCCCAGAACTGGACACAATATTCCAGATGTGGTCTCACCAGGGCAGAGTAGAGGGGAAGGAGGACCTCTCTCAATCTACTAACCACCTGCCCTGTAATACACCCCAGGATGCCATTGGCCTTCCTGGCCACAAGGGCACAGTGCTGGCTCATGGTCATCCTGTTGTCCACTAGGACCCCCAGGTCCCTTTCCCCTACACTGCTCTCTAATATGTAATTTCCCAACCTATACTGGAACGTGGGGTTGTTCCTGCCCAGATGCAGGACTCTACACTTTTCCTTGTTAAATTTCATCAGGTTATTCCCCCCGCAACTCTCCAGCCTGTCCAGGTCCCGCTGGATGGCAGCACAGCCTTCTGGCGTGTCAGCCACTCCTCCCAGCTCAGTGTCATCAGCAAACTTGCTGATAGTGCACTCAATTCCCTCGTCTAAATTGTTAATGAATGTATTGAATAATATCGGCCCCAGTACTGACCCCTGAGGCACTCCACTAGATACTGGCTTCCAACTAGACTCTGTACCATTGACTACCACTCTCTGGCTTCTCTCCTTAAGCCAGTTTGCAACCCACCTCACTACTCTATTGTCTAGACCACACCTCCTCAACTTAGCTGTGAGGATGCTGTGGGAGACTGTGTCAAAGGCTTTACTGAAGTCAAGGTAGACCACATCCACCGCTCTGCCATCATCCATCCACCTTGTTACATTCTCATAATAGGCTATGAGGTTGGTCAAGCATGACTTACCCTTGGTAAAGCCATGCTGACTGCCCTAATAACCCTCTTATCCTTGATATGCCTTGAGATGGCACCAAGGATAAGCTGTTCCATTACTTTCCCAGGGATAGAGGTGAGGCTGACCGGTCTATAACTACCTGGTCCTCCTTCCTGCCCTTTTTGAAGACTGGAGTGACATTTGCTTTCCTCCAGTCCTCGGGCACCTCTCCCGTTTCCCAAGACTTGGCAAAGATGATGGAGAGCAGTCCAGCAATGACTTCAGCCAGCTCCCTCAGCACCCGCGGATGCATCCCAGCTGGACCCATGGATTTATGGATGTCCAGACTATTTAATTGCTCCCTAACCCAGTCCTCATCAACTAAAGCAAACTCCTCCATTGACCTGGCTTCATTCAGGGTCTCAGGGGTACAGGGCTCCCCAGGACAGCCTCCGGCAGAGTAGACAGAAACAAAGAAGGCATTCAGTAATTCTGCCTTCTCTTTATCTTCTGCCACCAGGGCACCCACCCCATTCATCAGTGGGCCTACATTGCCTCTGGTATTGGTTTTATCTGCTATGTATTTGAAAAAGTTCTTTTTGCTGTCCTTGACCCCTCTCTCCAGCTGTAATTCTAAGGAGGCCTTGGCTATCCCAGCTGCCTTCCTACATTCTCTAACAGCAGCCTTATATTCCTCCCAAGTGGCCAGCCCCTGCTTCTATGACCTGTAAACTCTCCTCTTCTGCTTGAGCATACCCAACAGACCCCTACTCAACCACACAGGCCTCCTGGCTCCCTTCCTGGACTTTCTGTGCGTGGGGATGCTCTGATCCTGAGCGTGGAAGAAGCAATCTCTGAATGCCACCCAGCTATCTTGGGCCCCTTTTCCTTCAAGCTGTCTTGCCCGTGGGATTTCCCCCAGCAATTGCTTGAAAAGGCCAAAGTTAGCCCTGCTAAAGTCCAGGGTTGCAATTCTACTTGCTATTCTTTTCCTGCCACACAAGATGCTGAACTCCACCATCCTGTGGTCACTGCAACCCAGGCAACCCTCAACCTTTACTGCTTTCACCAGACCCTCCTTGTTAGTGAGGATGAGATCCAGCAGTGCACCTCTCCTAGTCGGCTCCTCCACCATCTGCATGAGGAAGTTCTCATCAATGCACTGGAGGAACCTCCTGGACTGTGGCTGGCTGGCTGAATGGTCCTTCCAGCAAACATCAGGGAAGTTAAAAATCCCCCACAACAACCAGGGCCTGAGACTGTGGGGCTGCTCTCAGCTGCCCATAGAAGGCCTCGTCAACTTCCTCAGCCTGATCTGGTTGCCTGTAACAGATGCCCACAACAGTGTCACCCCTGCCAGCCTGCCCCTTAATTCTGACCCATACACTCTCAACTTGCTCCTCATCCGCTCCTGGGCAGAATTTAGTATATTGTAGTTGCTCTCTCACATAGAGCGAGAGCAACCCCACCACTGTGCCTGGCTGGCCTGTCTTTCCTGAGAAGGACATAGCCATCCATGACCACATTCCAGTCATGTGAGCTGTCCCACCATGTTTCTGTAATTGCCACTGGATCGTAACCTTCTGATTGAACACAGGATTCTAACTCCTCCTGCTTATTCCCCATGCTGCCTGCATTGGTGTACAGGGAGTGAGCAGAGCACACCAATTTCTCCCCAGGGGCATAGGAGGCCACCCGATCCTCACCAGTTTTAGAATGCTGCCCCACTGGGACAAGCCGAGCTTCAACCCCATCCCCCTTTGAGCCTAGTTTAAAGCTCTCCAAATGAGCCCAGCTAATTCCTGCCCCAGCCTCCTTTTGCCCCTGCGAGATAAACCTTTTCCGCGTGACACTGTCCGGACTGGAGTCTTATAGATCCAGCCATTATCAAAAAATCCAAAGCCCTGCCTATAGCACCAGCCTTGGAGCCAGTCATTTACAGTCTGAATTTTCCTGTTCCATCCCACATCGTCATTCGAAGATGGAAGGAGTGAAGAGAAGATCACTTGAGCCCCGGAGTCCTTCACCATCCTTCCCAAGACCTTGAAATCGTTCTTCATTCCCCTCAGACTACGGGAAGCAGCTTCCTCCCCATCCATCTGGAAGACCAGCAGTGGGTAGTAGTCTGTTGGGTGCACCAGTTTGGGGAGCTCTCTAGTGATATCCTTGATCCGGGCTCCAGGTGGACTGCAAACTTGCCTAAGAGGAAGGTCAACTCTGCATATTGGGCCCTCTGTTCCTCTCAGAAGGGAATTTCCTGTTATGATCACCTTTCTTTCTTTCTTATCAGAGGCAGTCTTAAGTTAAGTTGTGAAGTCAACCGCCTCTTCCTATGTGATCTTGTAGGCAGGCTTGGTACCACCTCCTCACCTACCTCTTCTTCAAGATCCAGGGCCTCAAACCTATTACGGAGGGGCACCTGGGGAGACAAAGCAGGCAGGGAGGGGGGCTGCCTGTTATGTCGAACTGGAATACACTTCCAAACCTCGTCGTCTTTTAGGTCCCCTACCTCTGCCTGACAGCGACAAGGGTGTGGCTGTCTCAGGACTTCCACCTCAAGAGGCACCAGCTTGAGCTGCTCTACACTATACCTCGTGAATAAAATACATCAGTAGACTAAGGAAGGAAAGAGCTACAGATGTCATCAGTCTGTCCTCGATCATGTATCAATCTTCTGTAAAGCCTTTGACATGGTCAGTCACAACATCCTTCTCTCTAAATTGCAGAGATGTGGATGTGATGGGTGGACTGTTTGGTGAATGAGGAGCTGGCTGGATGGTCACACCCAGAGAGTCAATGGCTCAGTGGCTGGATGGACACTGGTGACACATGGTGTCCCTCAGGGGTCTGAATGCACCCTCAGCAAGTCTGCAGATGACAACAAGCTGAGTGGTCCAGTTGACACTTCTGAGGGACAGGATGCCATCCAGAGGGACTTGGACAAGCTCAAGAAGCGGGCTCATGTGAACCTCATGAGGTTCAACAAGGCCAAGTGCAAGGTCCTGCACCTGGATCAGGGCAACCCCTGGTATCAATCCAGGCTGGGGGGATGAAGGGATTGAGAGCAGCCCTGTGGAGAAGGACTTGGGGGTACCAGTGGATGAAAGATGGGACATGAGCAGCAACGTGCACTTACAGCCCAGAAGCCCAATGGTATCTCGAGCTGCATCAAAAGCAGCGTGTCCAGCAACTCGAGGAAGGTGATTCTGCCCCTCTGCTCTGCCCTGGTGAGACCCCACCTGGAGTCCTGTGTCCAGCTCTGGAGCCCTCAGCACAGGAAAGACATGGACCTGTTGGAGAGGGGCCAGAGGAGCCACAGAAATGATCAGAGGCTGGGACAGCTCTGCTGTGAGAACAGGCTGAGAGAGCTGGGGTTGTTCAGCCTGGGGAAGAGAAGGCTCCAGGGAGACATTATTGTGGCCTTTTTGGTGTTTTGTGATGCTGTGCAGCAGCAGGCAGTTAAAGAAAGGATTGCCTTCACCATTGTTACAATGAAATGACCTGCTTATTTGCATTCCTTTCTTCCTTTAGCACCAGATGCATTGCTTGGAGAAAGTGATGCATCACCTTACTTCCACAGCCCCTCAGTAAGGAATGACCCCCGGTGTTAAGCACTGAAAGACTATAAAAGGCCTTTAAATGTTCTAAACCAGCACTGTTACACCTTTTTTCTGCATTTCCTCTCCCCAAACTTATCTGAATATTTTCATCTTCAAACATCTACTGCCAAGGTCTCAGTTCTTTGCAATCGAGTTGTTTTGTTTTTTTTTTACAAAGAAGCAAAGCCCCTTTAGGGGGCAGGTACACTGCCTTGATTACCTGCATAGCTCAACAGCTAGCAAACTAGTGTTTATCTCCAGGCCTGCATGGAGAGTGTTCTTTATTATTTTTAACACGTTTGTGCATCACAGCATACACATTAACATTTAATGACTGTGGTGCTGTAGCTATCATCTGGCACAAAGGCTGAATATGACAGAGTTTTCACAAGTCTTTTAGGACAAGGCTTATGAGTCACCATCTTGTCCCTGGCTGCTTTCTCTTCTATCTCACAGCTGGCTATGATTGTAAGGAGACTTTCATATTTGGCTTGAACAGGATTTTTCAGATTATTTCCATCAGGGACAGAAAGTACTTAATGATTTCTTTGCTGCCTTACTCAAGAAAGACAGTTTGAGACACTGAGTGATGCCAGTTTCAGGCTCTGGCCTGACTCTCTGAGGGTACTTGCCCTTTTCATTTGGTGACGATCACTCCCAGTACTGAGTTTTGACCTCTGGCCACTCCTGAGGGACAAGCCAATACAGATTCTGGGGACTGCTAAAAATGCACAGCCAGTTCTGATCTCTGTGCCTATAGAAACTGTCCATGCTGTCCTGACGTGTATAATCCTGTCACAAACTTTCTTTGAACCCTATTTCTTGATGTCTGACAAGAAGCAGCTTCACTCAGAAATAAGCAGGCTTTTTTTTTAAACTGTGACAGTTACTGTGTGCCAGTAATTAACCACTGGAAATTAACACACTTTTTACCTCTGTGAAAAATTAAAATTTCTTCACTACAAAAATAAAAACAGATGCAGCTGTGGTGACTTTTTCCCAACAGCTACTGCTGTTTCCTAACAGCAGTAGCTGTTGGGAAAAAGTCACCACAGCTGCATCTGTTCATGCTACAACAACTAGTTGATGGCCACTGAACATACAGGATATTTGTCTCCAAACATCTGGGGGCTGCTAGAAGAGCTCTGACACAACAGCATTACATAGGTGGACGAATGGTGATATTTTTCTTTACCTTGTAAGTACTTGTCCTTCATGTCTGACACTGGTATCTGATTTTCCTAACAAAAGCCTGTTTCCCATTTATTGCTGCTGACTATTTGTACCTCTGCCAAACTCTTGCAGATTTCTCTAACCTACAGTACAAGTAAGCTGGGTTTAAAATATTAAGGTAGCACACAGTCATAGTGGTACACAGCAATAACAGTGCTCTGTGTGTAAATCACTTCACAGCAGAAACTAATAAATTCACTTTTATTAAATCAGTTTATCGCAACTGTTAGGTTACAAAAATAACTCCAACCATAATGATGTTAAATATTAAATACAATGGTAAAACAGTTATGCAGTGCTCTTAAAACTTTTTGTGTATTTCAAAGGGGAAAAGTAAACAAGAACTTATGGGCCGGCTAAGTGTTGGCTGCATTTAACAACTCTATTCAGTTCATCTAACTTGAAGGCATATGGGAAGCAAACTACGACTTAAGGAACTGGACATCACCTGGGCAAGACTGAAAGCAGTCAGAGTTCCTGTGCTGCTTAAGAAGAAAACCAATGCAAGCCTCAGTCCACTTTAAGTACAATAATGATTATTTTGAAAAATGAAACCAAGATACCAGCAGCTGTCCACAAGTGCACAGCAGCTGAGAAATTTTATTCACTTGTCTTCCACCTCTGCTACCATAGCATCAACTGCATTCCAGTCCAGTTTGCTAAGGATACTTCCCGTGCTTTGAGAAACACCATCACTGTCAATGCCAGGAGGAGAGAAACTCACAGCATGTGGTGCAGTGGCCTGTGGGAGGAAAAGAGGAGCTGAATCGTTGTGAGTTGTTCATGGACAAGACCTCTGTGCAGTCAGTAGCAATGATCTCACTCTTTTCAAACACACACTAATCAAGTCATGTATCTGTCTATTTGGCAACAAATGCAATTTATTTTCCTGTTTACTCACTCCCACTAGCACCTGGTGCTTGGACAGACAATGTGCCTATACAGTTTTTATAAAGAAGATTCCTTTTCAAGGCTCACAAGAATCATTTTGCTTGTAAAGACAAAACATAACTCTGTTCAACCACCATTGTTTATGTCCCTCTGCATCTATGCCACCCACAAGTTCTGAATAGAAAACAACATTTTAAATAAAGCAGAAGTAAACAGAGTGTTAAATGGCACATATCGAATAATTGCTAGAATAAGTGGACATTGTACCTGAAAGAAGGACTCATGAGTATCTTGCAGTATTCTTTGGATATCATCAGGCACAGTCCAAGGACTCACTACATCTCGATCAGTCTCTTGATCAACACCTTCTGTCTGAACTGCAGCGGTAACAGGTGGAGGCTTTTGTTTTGATGTTCTGCTGACTCTGTACTCAGCAGCTGAGGAGAAAACAAGCCAACAATAGTACTGTAACATTTATTGTTGTTTTCTTCTGAATGTCTTGAAATTTCTCCAAGAACAGAAGCTCCAAGTTCTAAGAGTTGAAGCTGTGTGTGAACACATGTGAAAAGAGCATGCCCTGGCATCCTGAACTGATGTGGGGTTATGGTGGAAAAATGCTGCTGGTTCCTTTCAGCCTCATGCTCTGAACTGTCTTCCCAAGGCAGCACACAAACACGACTATGCACCAGGAACTGTGGCGCAGTCCTCAAAAAGAGACATTACTACTTTACTTGATAGAGGAATAAAACGATATAAATCCTGGATTTGTGCTTCTTAGGAGACATGGAACTTTAGTGAAACCATTAGAAGTGATGGCATATACTGGAGAAACACAGGAAGGTGATGTGAAATCACAGAAAGATCAACCTGTACTTAGAGTTTAAAAAGAGAATGCATGGAAATGAGGAGGAGAATGACTTTTAACATGTGTAGAGGTGAGTGAGTGATTCAGGAAAAAAAGCCTATGTGCTTACTATTGCCTCTCTCCCTTTCCTACATTGCCAACTCAAATAAATTAGATACTATACAGAGGGATAACAAACACAATTCCTACTTTAAAAGAGCTCAGAAAGTAGGCAGCATAGAAAGTTAAGGGAGAGGCACAAGGCCTGTGTACTGTACTTCTAATTAACTCCCTGTCTGTGGGTTTCAGCTGAAAAAAATACTCAAGTCCTCTGTCCTTCATGACTTTGTAAAGCCTGTTTCGGGAAATCACTGAAATTTAGTACATTTACTTCAGTAATCTTGGAACTGCCATCAGGCTAAGCCCATTCAGGAGATAAACCGAGGTGACTGATTGATTAATTGATTAAAATATTTCACAGGTTTCTAATGAAAAGGAGTCTTATGTGGGAGGAAAAAATAGCGACTTTTATTCTCCTAAACTAAGGCTGTATTTGAGGCCTGTATTGCATAAATTCTACCCAGGATGTACTCTGAAGCATGTTCTCTGTGTCTTATTTTTCCCCCGCATAATGTAGCTGAACAGCATTGTGCCATTGCTGTTTGAACTTACAGTGTCTAGAATTAACAGGACCGTTTGCTGCATTTCTCATTCTTCCTCTGGAAGTACCTCTCTGAGGGAACATGGAGGCATTTCCTGGAAAGACAATGAAAGCAGTCCCTCTGTTAGATGCAGTAGATCAAAACTACTCAAAAGATTCCTATTTTCATTTATGAGCTTGCTTCCTGGATTAAACAGTACTCTTGCTATGGCAAATTAAGCTACTTTGGGTTTAGAAAGAGATGATAAGGAAATGTAATTCTTATCATTTAACAGGCCAACAACAGCACAGTTGCAAAAGCCTCAGGACAGAAAACATCCAGGATTATACATCTGACTTTCTACATAGGTATTAAAGCTCCTCCCACACAAAATGTAGTAGTAATCTGAAGATCATCTTCACTACGTGCCTTCACTAAGAAAGTTCTGTTCTTACCCCTGGACTGTGTTAAACCAAGAGTTGGGGTGAAACGGTGTACTTTTTGACCAAAGCTGGGTTTGGCAGCAATTCTGCTCCTGTCTGACAGAACATGGCTGTTTGGATGCCCTCTACAACAAGAAAAAACAAACAAACAGCACAACAATAACAAAGTCCAAATGTTTACCACTGTCTACCCACATACACACCATTCCCCCAGAAAATTTAGATCTAACAGGCCTCATTTAGATGAGGTAAAAAGGCCACAGAAATCACCTTCAGCCCACTTAGCTGAGGATCAGCATCATGGACTGTTTGTGGGGCCAATAAGCCTCTCCAGAATCAGAACTAGGTCCAGCAAAATTTAGAAGTTACTGCCACTCCTAAGGTGGTTTCCTGCATGGAATTCCTAAGGACTTTTGATTATAGCAAGGCTGATGTACTTAAACTGCCCCTGAACACCATCAAGAGAATCTGTACAGCACCGTTTAATGCTCTATCCTGGAACTTTACCTATTAAAAAGAAATGCAGAAATATTTAAGTCTGGAAGTTTACAGGATTATCTGAAGTACACAGTCTCTCCTATTACTCTGGAAAACATAAAACTGTATATAGGAGAAGTATCATGCAATAGACACTTGGATTACATATATACACACTGGACATTAATGCCATTGAGTAGAATAAATTTAGTAATTTATAATACTCAAATATCATCATCTCCTCAAAAGGCAATAAGCACCAAAGAAGTAAGAAGTAAAGTTCTAGGTAATGAAAAAAGACTAGAAAGGAAGAAAGTAAACGTAGAGTTTGCTGAACTATAAGTAGTCCATATGAATGCAGAGTAGTATCTTTAATTGCTTCCTGCTTGTTACTAGACATTCTTCAGATCATTAACTATGTTGCTGGCTATAGTCTAGTGGAATTGCTATTGAGTAGAATGGATTAGGACACGGAATACAGTTCTGACTCTACAGTTGGCTTATTCTGTGTTCCAAAAGACATTTTTAAGGCTCCTTCCAAGATTTGCATTAGTGATTGTAAGAAACCTGGCAAAGTAAATGAAGACTACTCTGATCCAGACAGAGCTTATATTTGATTCTGCCAGAATATAAAGCTCCTCTCAAGCTAATCCTATACCAACTAGCTACAAACTGCAGACAACTTCCAAGTGTGGTAAAGACACCAACACATCAGAAGAGGGTTAATGCTTATAGTTGTTACCTTCTGGTAGATGCCACGTGTCTTTTTCTGTACTCTTGAGGTGATCTTGTCATGGACAATGGTCTATGTTCATTTGCAGGTAACAGCACTGTTTCAGATAACATTTCATTCATCAGAGAAAGTGCCTGTGATATTCTCATACTGTGATGTTCAGATAACAGGGCTCTGTGGATAAATAATATTACATATTAACTCTTGCTCTCATGCTCTCACTCATTTAATTGCAGCTGGCTTGTGAGTCTTGTAAGGCTGCAGGGTAACCAGAATAGAAGAATATATTTTTGCAATTTAAAATAAGGTATGCTAACCCTTTTAAGATCATTAGCTAAAAGCTAAAACATTTATTAACAATGGGTTTGACAGAAAAAAATGAGTCAATGTTTGGGGGGGAAAAAAAAAAAAAGATACAAGGATACTTGGAAAGTGAAAAATACAGTCAAAGGATGAAGTATGTTCAGAATTTTCCTAAATGGTAAAGCAAACATGAATTATTTATGCTTTTGGTTGAAATGACATTCATATCTGAAATTTCATAGACAAGAGAGTTAAAACTACCTCTTGCTTAAGACTGGACGATTAATATTAAATAAGAATACAACAAGTAACATTTATAGTAACTTACTTGTCTTTTTCTTCTTTCTTCTTCTGGAATAACTTAATATCCTTTGAAGTAAGACTACAATGCTGTGCAAGAAAGCATAATAATCAGTAACATATTCTGTATCGTAGTCTCATTCCAGTGTCTCACTCTCTAAGTGCAGAGCTATCGGACTTGAAAGTTTACTGTTTAAGGCATTGTCCAGAATGAAAAACAACAGGAAAGCATATGGAAACCAAACAAAAAACCAACAACAACAAACCACAACCATAAGCTGAGAATCCCTCAATCTATTGATTTCAGGAGAAAAGCTGATAACAAAAGCATAAAATATACAGTTACAGACTGGCAAAAGAGGAGAAGGAGAGAACCAGGACCCATTTTTCCTGAATCACTTCTGTCTACACAGGTGCAAAAGAGCAGCTGTGTTCAGCTCTGAAAGACTATTTAAAACCAGGGGAAATACTATATTTCATGGATGAGATCTGTTACTTTTTCTAAAAGACAACGCAATTGTATTACTTAGTAAGAGGAAAGTTTTGTGTATTACATGTTTGCTGCTTGGGAGGTAAAATCAGCAGAGCTTCAGTGTAGAAAGAATTTACAGCATACCCTGCATTCAGCTGATGAATAAACAGCACAGGGCTATATATTTCCTGTTGTTAGGTCTCATCTCTTGTAATCCTGGAGCTTCCCCTGACTCAGCAATGTCTTTTCAGGTCCTGAAGGTATCCAGGTGACAAAAGTGTATTTTAAGACTTAATACTGATAGAGAAATTATTTCTGAACTACTTTTGTACTATTTCCCCCCTCAGTTATTGCTGATCGAACGAGATGTATCAGGCCATGAATGTGTTTTTACTAATTAAAATTCAAAAAAATGTGGGAGAGAAGGAATTGTTTTCTGAGACTGTATTGAAACCAGATTTAAACAGAAAAACCCATGAGATACTTGAGATATATCCCATATTTCTCTGCTGACGCTCTGTAATGGCATATACTTCTGTGTGTGTGAATGACAAGGATGGCTGCCCTCAGTACCCTATTGTGTTCTTAAAGATTGTTGGCAACTGAACTCTGCTTTTTAAATTCTCTGGTGGTTTCGGGGAAGTGTGGTGGAAGATGAAACAAGATGTAAACACATCTTTACAACTCCTGTATTTATCACACCCTGACAAAATACAGCTTTTATCAGTGAATGCTACAACTACATCCATTAGAGTCAGGGGATTGCATTTCCTGAATCTAGAGCTGGGAGACAGGTCTTACTGCTACCTCCAGCCAATTGTCAGTAGTGCAGCCTGTGAAGAACACCATTAAATTTGCTTACTGATCACTTCTGACACAACTATGGCCAGGTCCAATAAAATAAAATTATACATATAAAAAAGCTACATTAAAATAGGAAAAAAAATCACCGACAGCCGTTGTATTATCTGACCTGAACAATCAACACCTGTATAAAACACAACAGCTACTGTTCAAGATACCCATTATTCTTACCACTTTGTTTTTTAGATTGAAAGGACAATGTTCTCTCTGTCTTTGTTCATCCAGTTTCTTCATATACTCTCTCATTCTTTCCTTTTGCTTTCTTTTCATCCATGCTTGTATCTCTTTCTTCTCCTTTTCTGTTTTTTGAGAATATCCAGCAGCAGAATCACGAACCCTGAAAGCAGATATAAAAGGGAAATAATCTAGCACAACCTTTAAATCACAAACAATGGCAGCTACACATAATATGATAAAAATACTGCAATCGCTTTAAAATTCTGGCTCAGCTAAAAGCCTAAGTAATGAACAACAGGGAAATTTTCTTCTGCAAAATTTTACTTCAAAAAATTCTGGCACACAAGTAATTTCCAAGATGTTCCCTAAAATTTTTCTTCTATTCCTCAACTATGTTCTGGTAATAGGAACAAAACTTTAAATGTGGACCAACTGTTATAGTCTTTATAGAATAACTGGCACAGAAAAAACTGCAAGTCATTTTACTTTGGTCTTCCATTTTTCAGTGTGTATGGTATAAGATTCTGCAAAGAACAAAAGAACAAGGAGATTCTATCATTCTTGTTGTTCCCTCCCCTCAACCGATAAGCTTCTTCACAAGTTATCTGTACAAAGTAATTTCAAAAACACTAACTCAGAATACTAAAAAACACAGCCAGTAAGATCTACTAATATAATTTCATCCCCAGAGTTCTTAAGAAATATTTACTAGTTCACCTTGAAATAGTCTTTAAAGCAAGCAGTTAGGTAATAAGTATGTTCTTCACTTTAAAAATAAAAGCACTGACCTAAAAATTAAATAAAAGATTTTTCAAATGTGTTTCAATTTTTAACATCTCATTTTTTTCAGTCCATTTTGAAACTTCTCTCATTTTTAAGACTGGCAGGCACTAATAATTCCAGAATCAAGAGAATCTATTAGTGTAGCAATCAGCTGAAAGCTTATGGACTGAGGCATTAAAGCCCTCAGTAGATTAGAACAACTTTTACTCATTCGAAAGTGATTTAATTTTTGGCAATGGGAAGTTTCATTATTGGAAGAATTCAGAGTTGTGTGAAAATAAGTATGTGAAAATGAGTTGTCTTTAGGTCTTTGGTCATTTTGATTAAATACTACTTGAGCACATTTCTGATATGTCCCGTAATTTTGAAAATATTCACATAATTGCACAAAACAGCCCAGCTAGCAGCATTTGTATGTTTAGGTAGTTATTACTAATGTTTTTGGAATTCTCAAAGGATCACAGGGATGTTTATAACCTGTGCATAGGTTTAGATTTGAAGCTCTTGAGCTCCTTTTACAATTTGAATAAATGTTAGAACAAGTAATCCAGAGCACTACACTCTATTTAGACGAATCACTAGAACATCCTGATGAATATCTTGAACTGGTGTGAACTGTCGCACCATCACAACAGATTGTTTGGCATCTGGAACAGCTGTAGTTTTGTCTTGTAAACAACTGATACCACAAACATAAGTAAGAAGGAGCTGTAAATTCGACCTGTCTCAGGAAAGAACAGAGCTGATTTTATAACTAACAGTCAGGAAGGTGCAGAAATCTCCAGCAGGGAGGAGAGCATGATAAGCTGGAGTATGGGGCTGGAAGCTTCTGAAACTGCTTTGCTGCTGACAGGAAATTTCTATTCTGTCTTTCAGAACTGTTTTAGAAGGTTCTAGTCCCCTTGATCGATCTGAATCTGCTGTATATGTAGAGTTGTGCTCCAGCCTATATCATGCAGAATAAGGAACAAGCAAGTAGGAAGGAAGGAATTTTAAAACCAAAGCAATAAAACCCAGTTAGCACATTTGACAATAATGACCAGTAAAATAGTGGCTGTTAAACATTCTAATACTAGTTTCATTAACATAAACTCAGATCACATGCTTGCTTCCATTGTATACAGGCCAGAAGCTATGAGAAGAGTAACCAGGGTTAGAATTACTTAACTAACATATAATAAAAACCAGCCATGGTATTACCTAGAGATTTTCTTAGCTTGTGTTTTTGTGAAGCCCAGCTCTGTTGGAGAGATGTCACCTTTTACTATAAGATCATCAATGATGTCAGTAACACCACTCAGACCAGTAATTTGCAGGGGATCTTCTAAAGAGCTTTAAGTTAGGCAGAGGAAAAAAAAAAATGTTACTAATTTAAAGTAGAGTATGCCTGTAAGAACAAGCAACTAAAATCCTTCCTTTTATGCTTAAAACAAGAATATTCAGGTTGTTTTACCAGAAGCCTTTGGACTGAATTTTCTTTCCCCTACATCTATGTTAGTACATACGAGCAATACCTGAATAATTTGTGTAGATATCTTTAAAAAGTTAGCAGATAACCACCTCAGCTTTGCTGTCATCATGTACACTTCAGCCAACTTTGTAGCTCCTCACTATGAATGGGACACATTCCTGACTAACATTGGGGGTACTGCAGCAAAGAGGGCTTTGAATAAACCACCCAGAAACGTGTCCCCCTCCAGAACTGAACTGCCCGAGCTCCTCAGGGGTGTGTGAACATGTCTGGCCCAGAGGAGGCTTAGCCTGGCAGCCCAAAGGGCCAGGAGCACCCACAGGGTCTGTACTGCTGCCTGTGCTGAGATAAGGCTGTGAGATTCTACTAATTTCTAGAATCCCAGCTCTCTATTACTTTCTGAGCAAGAATAAGAGTGAGAGAATAACTTCACCTAAATTCTGCCTTTTCCTTTTCTCTTTTTTCATTTCATGTAGTTTATGATTACAAGCTGCAGTTGCCTTAAGTTACTCCTTTGGGTAAAAATTGCCATCTGCTAAACTTTATTACCTCGTGCCCATCCTCCAAGGTTATGTAATTACTCCTTAATCTATTTCAGTCACAACAAGCCTTTTCACCCAGAATACTTTAAAAATACACTACACCATTCAGTTTACTGCTATGTTTCAAGAAAAACAATAAAGGTGGGTAACTGAGCAGCATGAACAGGAAGGAAGGGAAGCCAGCCACTATTTTCTTCTGCACAACTGGATCCAGAGGACTAACAGTAGTTAACAGGAAGACATATGTATGTCCGATAATTTTATTTAATGCCTAAGAGCATTCCAGTTTTGAAATCTCCAGTCTGTTGCTTTACACTTTTCATACAGTAACACTTCAAAAGCTTTCTGGTGATAGCTGGCCTCAGTAGACAGGTACTAGCAGCAGTTACATGGACCTGTTCAAAATCTGTATTTTGCAAAGAAGAGAAATATTAAATGCACATAGACAATAGCAGCATCTGCATTAACAGCTATATTACTTGTAACTAGAAAGCAGCTTGGAATGCTTCTGTGATTTTTGCATAAAGTGAATCTAACAGGCACTACCAAAGTCAGAGTTAACGCCTGAAATTAACTAATAAAAGTTTTCATTCAGTTTGAAAATGAATGCCGAGATTTTTATGTAAGTGACAGTTCAATGTTGACAGTCTTCTTATTTGTGGGAGTTTGAAGTAAACAAATTCTAAACAAAACCAGTGTCAAAATACATACGTATCACACAGTTCTCTGCCAATGTGAAAGCCTGAAACAGAAACAGCCTTCGTTAATAAATGCCTTGTACATAAACTAGTAAGACATACATCAAACAATCTGTGGGATAAAATACAGAAATATATCAACCTGAATATGTTGACATTAAAAATAAATGAATATTGTACATAGGCTTAAATACATGTGAGAAAGCATGTCATCAACTGCCAGGTTAATACAGAGTCTTTAGAGAACATTAATTAACAGCTCCCTGACTGACATAGGTAGTTTTACTAGGAAGAAGAGATCACCGTTGTCACGTTTTCTGCCATGAGCAAAGCTTATCAGTTCCAATTGGAAACGATCTGTTTCAATTAACTACACAGTGTTTTATGGAAAATTATCAATTGCCACTTACTTGAAGAAGTGAGCCTACAGCCTCCTGGAATTCAGGAACATAGCTGAAGAACAGTACAGATGTCTTGGAAGGAAAAGCACTATCATCCTTCCTAAGCTAAACTGTACTCATGAAAAAATCATAGGTGCAACTTAGTATCACCTACAGTTTCATTAGCTTGCAAGTAGCAAGTTCATACCTTAAAGAAAACTCTAAGTATATTACTATTAATAAAATTTATCTGGGTGTGCATGCCATTTGAGATTGACTTCTGCTGTATGCATACACAGGAATCATATTTTAACACCTTTTAAGACAGATTGCTGCAAGTGTAACCATTAAATCCATGTTCACCCATACAAAGTATGTATCCTTTTCAGAAGCTTGAATGCAAGCAATGCAGGCAACATGCACACAAAATAAGATACAATACTTTCTTAAACACAGGCAATAGGTTGCTTGCATAGTGATTTCTCCTCCTCCTTTTAATGCTACTGTAGTCTTCATAATCACAAAAATCAATTTACTGACAATTTGCAAAATTAAATGAAACTTTCTAAAATAACATTTTAGTATACAGACAGTAGTTACTGTATAGTGATAAAGAACAACTTATTTTGCTGATGTGGGCTGAATTGAATTAAGATCTCATCCCTCTCTAGAACATAAGAAGCTGACAGAAATGATAAAGACAGCTTTGGAAGGAAGCTATGAGTGTTTTGTGGCACTGTTCATATTAACATTCACATACACTTAAATAAATAATTACAAATCAGCACAATGATGTGTTTCAGAAATAGTCCTTAAGTTATTAATTTTATTTCAGTAATGCTGAATTTGAGTGCAAGTATAATTCACTGCTGAGCTGCTTTCAAAGCTTAATCACACTGTTTCACCTGGTAACATATAAACTAATTATCAATGCACAGCCATTAAGCCATTCTAAATAATGCAAACTAGAAAGACTGAGCATGACAGAACATTCTGTATAACAGCAATAAGAAAGTACTACACCAGGATGAAAAAGTTTACTTATTTTTAAGTAAGGAGAAAAAGGTAAAAGGAAACATTAAAGATTATACCAGAAGATGATGTTTTGCCACTGGGAAACTTAGAAGCAGAGGCCGCAGAAGCAGGAGAGTGTACTTCCAAGGTAGTATAACTGGGTGCAGGATATTCCAAGTTCAAGATCTCCTTCTCATCACTTGTAACATCTTCAAAAATCACACCCTTCAAATATTGTTCTGATTCCGTCAAAAAATTATAAATATAGTAATTAGTGTAGACCAATGGAAAAAACCCACAATGCAAAAAACTTTTACTCATATATATTTCTCAATCGCACATTTAGTTTATGTGTCAAACCTGGAATAACCTGAACGTAGACCAGTTGTGCACCCCTATGAAAGAGCACTGCCAGAGCTGTGAAGTATCTACCAGTCCTGCACATGTGAACAAAAAAGACTAAACTATGAGTTGTTCTGCATGAGGCTAAAAGACATCTTAAAGACTGTCTTATGTATAATACAGATATAACCATGATTTTCTTCTACCACTTGGCTTTGTATTAACTTCATAAGCAGATTAGACTATGTTTTGGTATGAATGAAAAAACAGACCTGAAGTATACATCCCTAGCACACCTTCCTGACACAGTACAGTAGCTATAAGTAAACAGGTACTATATAGTTAATTGTTATATAAACAATAAACAGTTCAATACATCAGCTCTAGAAAACAGTTAAAGTGATGTAAGCTTTTATTGAAATTAGCAGATATTGAAACTAAGTAGCCACCAAAGAGGCATGAAAATGTTTCTTTATATACACAGAGAAAACTGAGGACAAATTTCATAGCCTTTTATATCAGCAAGCTAAGCACTCATAAGCATCAGTTTTTGATATTATGATGCAACAGAAATACATACTATCATCTTTAAAATCATATAACCAAGTCCTGCAGTATGGTTTTGGGAAAGATCAAAGTATACAAGTCTCTTCAAATCCATTTTTGTTGAAGCAGTGCCCATAACATTCAGATTTTCTACCTTTGATTCTATTTCTCTTGTACTTTTGGTGCATATTTCAATAACACCTTTTGGGATCGTATTAAACTGTCAGTGGTAATTGAAAGTTGGTCAAGTTTAATATTCAGTTGCAAGTTTACTATCCCTCTGTTAAATGAACACATACCATTATCAATGATTCTAGCATCTCCAGAGAATGAAGGATGATCACCAAGGTCCGAATTGGCAGCCATTTCAAAATCTTCTATTATTTTCACTAGCTATAAATGAAACCCAAAACCAAAGTAACCATACATTCTTCAAGGTACTTCTGACACACCACAGATAGTCACGCCAAGTTTCCTTTAAATACTTTTTTTTTTCCCTCAAAATCTTATAAACATTTTAATGGAGTATCCCAATTCAAAACTAATAAAATAGCTCAAGAATCAATATAGCGCAAGTAGATTCATTTTGTCTAAAGAGTTCAATCTTCTGGACCTTTACTCCAAAAAAAAAATACATATGAACTGTATTATCCTTGTGAATAGTTTTATTCCTATAGATCACATTATTTTTGTTTAAATAATAGCTGAAATTCTTGTTCTTACAAAGAATAAACTGATTTCCAATACGGAGGAAATTGTTATAAAAAGAACGACCAACTGGTATGCACTGAAACAAGGGCAAAAAAGAAAATGGGTTTATCTTCAGGATTTGGCTAGATAACAAGAAGTAGTTTTATAACCCAAATTCAGTGAAATGCTGAAACAAAGAAAGGACATGTGAAGATTTTTTTTTTTCGCTACAGTCTTTTAAAGATCTGGTTAGATAATCACTTTGATGAAGCTTATAAGTGATTAAATAATCCACCTTAGTGTTATAACTGTGTGCATGTGACACAATAAGGTCATTACATTTCCGTGAATATATGGAAGAACAGGTATTGGACACTATTATTTCAAATGACTGTACAAAAAGTAGATTCTATGAAACTACACAGTGCTACTGAATTCATTCTGTATTAAGCCAGGTCTACAGGAACTGTAAATTGACTTAGTTTTCTTGGTGTGCAAAGAAAAATAATTTTTTTTAACAGCTAGGTAAAAATCAGAACCTACTGGGTCATTCTTAGATTAGTCATGTCCAGTTTGCTCTATACTTAATAAAAAAGTCAAAGTACTGTAAAGAGATAATTGCCAGCATTCCCTGTTTCACATACAACCCAAGTCAGCCACACTGGAAGTTTTGAGCAAGTTAAACTAGATACAGTATTAAGAGGTCAGTCTGATGAAAACTTTCAACTTTTAATCATTATCTCTGTCATGACCTATGAAATAGTAATTCCTGAATTAAATGTAAGGTCATCTGAATGTACTGTGTCCAAAATGCATCTAATTTACTTCTATATTTAATTTATAAATATGTTAAAAACACAAATATTTTAAGGAATAAATAGAAACAGGTTCCAGAAATAGTCACATAATATTCTGCAAAGGCACAACAGCAGAAATCTTTGTCAGGTCTCCTGTTCAGCCTGAACTTTTGTACTATTCCATTTTCTCAGTTACAAAGAAACTAACCACATTCTGCCCAGCATTTCATCCATTGTAACCATATCAACCAACAGATGCAGGATTAATTGTGAAGAATTGTATATTATTCTCAATCTTTCTTAACATACACAGATTTGAAAATACACCATTTCATAATGTAAATTTTGTCTTTACCTGAAAGATGTTACAAAATAGACTGTTCCAGACACAGCAGGTAGCAGTCAGAACTCACCACTTTGGTATTTCTGAAATCCTCCTCCATATGTTCTGTCATCTTCTGTAGTGTCTGTAATTTTATATCCATTTCCTGCTGTTTTTTTAAAAAGTATTTTTTCCCAGTTACTTTGGTTCTGTCGTCTTCATGTACTACATTCCAAGTCGCATGATCTCTAGCAGAATCTGACTTCTTATCTTCCTTTTGCACTTGGCTTGATACGTTTACCAAATGATCATCTTGAAATAAAAGGGTGCATCAACATCATTGAATAAACTGCAAACATTTAAGTACTGCAAGTAATTAAACATAACTATGCTATACCTAAAAGTATGTTCGCAATCACAAAAGAAGTCAAATGTATAAATGTTTCAATCTATAAGACTAAAAAGCAAGAGGTGAGCTGGGGAAAGGCTATAGGTTTTCTGTGGGAAGAGTATTAAAACAGGAGGCTATGTTTGTTTGTTTGTTTCTGATTTAAAAACCGAAATGGTTTACCTTTCTTCTGAAGCTCCTCAGGTGGAATTGCATTAGTAACAGAAGCTGCCTTGTGATGAAGTTTTGCAGTAGATGGAATTTCAAACATCTCATTTTGCTGTGCAGCAGCTATCTCTTCTGCAGACTCAGGTATCATGGGCAACTTATTAAGGACGTCACTGTCTTCAATGTCATTCACACTGATATATTCATATTCACTCTAAACAAGAACAAGACTATGAAGAGTACTACAGTATGTGTTTTGCATAGATTGTTTACAGTACCTTGTTAACCACTTCCTGTGTTTACCTCTTACCACTTTGAGTTGAAAGGTTTTTTGGTTTGGAGACAAAATAACTACAATCTTCCCTATGGTTATTATACAACTAACTCATCCAAAGAACCCAAAATCATGAGGTAAGACAAACAGCATACTTAAAATGCATTTTAACCATATCTATGTGAGACAACTAACCAAATCATGTGCATTTGGCAGAAAGGATGGTAGAGGTCTCTCATTCACTTCAGTGGGGAGTCTCAGGTTTAAATACATATCTGGTGGCGGTATCTCCGGGGCACTAGATGATTCTATGAGAAAAGAATAATGGTATTATATTTACAGTGAAAACCAATAAACTTCAGACAAACAAATTTGAAAACAGGTCTGCATTATCCAAATGGTAAGAAGAGCTCTCATTAGCATTTCCTTGAAAAAATTTAGACAATGTAGCTTCACAGTTTCTTTAATATCTGCTTCTAACAATAAATTATGGAATTATTTGTCATTTTGGTGACAAATTAGCAGAAAACTATTCAAAAGATAAAAATCAATGCAACATGATGCAGTCTAAATTGCTATTAATTTCCAATTCCCCCCTGAATAAGCTAAAAAAACCTCCTGTATCTTCATTTGATCCAAATAAATATAAGTGATACTACTTGGCTAAAAAGATCTCTAGCAAACTATCTGCAAGGAAGTCATATAATGTAGTAAAATAATATTCCAAATCAAACAACACTGTTCAATTTAAAAAAAAAAGAAAAGAAAAGTTAATATGCTCACTTGATACCACAGGGAAGATACTCAGGTACTAAATTCTAAATACTACAATTTATGAAAAATTTATAAAAGGGGGGGGGGGAAGAGAGGGGGGTAACCCAAACCAAAAGAAATCTTATTTAGCCCAAAATCACAGTTACCTTCTATTTTTTTGTTCTACAAACTGATCCAAAAGATGACTGATTAGGAATAAAATTCCTACTTAAGGCCGGAACATTGTTAGTCTGCATACAGCTACTTAGCAGAGGCAGTGAACAACAGTATAATCAACTGAGCTACTGCAGCTCAGTTTTTTGTGGAGCTGTGATCTGTCTTAATATCGCACTGGTCAATCCATTTGGTCTATAACACTAACTCCCCAAGATTAAGTAGCACTAAAATCAAGCTAAAATCCACAAATGTGCATCCTCATACAGGATTACAAAAGCATAGGTACACTGCACCGTGAAAAAATCCAGCCAAACCTTTCATAAATAGTATTATAATTATTTCACCTTTGATTTCAAGAAGCTGGATAAATTAGCATAATCTTATCTACAGCCTGCATTAAGCTACCTCATGTACTAAAAACATACTAAAATTATAATATTTTTATAGACTTCTCAAATAACAAATGAAGTAGAGAAAAACATAAGCCACACCTGACACAGGAAGAGACAAAACTGACTCATTATTTTGAGCTTCAGAAACCTCATTGCCAGCACTGATTCCAACATCCTGGTATGATTTGACCACTTGACAGGGAAAGCAAAACAAAACAAACAAAATGCATGAATTTATAGAAAGTAAATACACCAATGACATTATCTGAATGTACATTTCTGATTTTCCAGCTCGCAATCAAAGCAAAGCTGGAGGGGGGAAGGGGCAGGGAAACAATTTCAATCCCACTTAGTTAAAGTGAAGCTGAGTTAAAAGAAGCTTTCAGAAAAAGTCACAGCAGAACTGACAGAAAGTAGGTGGAGACCATTGTGTAATTGCATCAATAATATTTTTATTTATAACTATTTTAATATTTTGGAATTTATATTACAATATTTTATCATTTAATACTTTTTAAAATAAAAAGTTACAGAACGAAAAACTGGTTGTCTCTTTCAAAACTTACTCTATTTTGGAAAATGACCAAATATCCCAATTAACAAGAAACAATACTAGAAATAGTTGGTTGCTGTAGGTCACACAGGTAGCACTTACCTGGATAGGTATTTGTACTTGCATCTTGAGTTTCTGCTACTTTTTTTCCTGTAGAAGCCATGTAATGTAGGTCTGCTGAAGTAGTAATTGCTTCCCTCATTGTGTCTAAAATGTGATAATACACAATATGTGTGTACAAATAATGCAAGAATTAGAAATCTGTGAAAGGAATGACATTAACTCAAAACTAAGGGTTCCAACAGATTTTTATTTGTACACCTGACACATAATTTTAACATTTCTCTAGCCATACTTTATGAATGATTTCAAGAAAAGTTTGCACTACTCACCTTACATGAATATGCAACTGTACTGAAACTTACAATGCTACATTGAATTAAAATCAAGGCTCAGTTTAGATGTCTAATTTTTAAATTAAATATTTCAGTATGCTGTATAACAACAACTTGTTTCATATTTTAAAACAGGACAAATATTTGTTACATGTATACTTTAATTTTTAGTTGATGTTTCTATTGAGCTTTGCAAGCCAATATTTCTCTAAGGCCAAATTTTAAAGAATGGATCACATTTTGTCCTCTGATAGAACTAAATATTGTGAAGAGTTACTGCACTAGAAAGACGCAAATCTTTCTATATGCATGGTCTTAATTCTGCAAGCCAGAAATATTGTAAGCATTCATTTTCTTTTGAAAGAGTCATACATTTCCTCTAATTAGAAGATGCAGACAAATAAAACTGGAATAATATCTTTTAAAAACAAATATAGAGATCTAGAATTTGAAAACATTGTTTATAGCATTCTTCTGATGAATCACATGAACAGAAATCCCTGTGACCCATACTTAATGAATTCACTCAAAATATTGTAATTATTTTGTGAAGTCTATAGTTTATAAACATACATGCAAGATTATCACTTATTTTTAAGAAAATTCTTAAAATTCCACAATTTTCTAGATAATTGTTCTGAGCTCACAGATAACTGATATGAGATCTTAAAGCTGCCTGTATCTCTCTCCACACCAATCCCCTAAAAACTAACTACCCCAAAAAAGACAGAGCATCTGTTGTGCATCCTGAAAGGTTTTCATAATTTTCTGGTGAAAGATCCCATAAGCCATCATGCTATATTGCACACAGACGACATAATTCAATTTTTTAAGATCTTGGTTACTATAGAGTTTTCCCTTGAAATCTAACAAACTTCTGGTCCTTGATTTATTTTATTTAAGAATTCTAAGCATTAAAACAACTTGTACTTGCCCATTGAAATGAAAACATCATCTTGAGGGTAAGACGCAGATTTTGTGTGTTGATCCTAATGTAAGGAGAAAAAGAATTGTCTGAAAAAAATAGTTCCAATGCCAAACGCTTTCTTGATGCTGTTAACTTTCCAATATACCTCATTTGAGTGATGATTTAAAACAAAGGAGCAAACAAATCATAGTAACATACTTTTCTTACTCCCTTTTTAATTCTTCTAATCCAATTCAATTTAGTGGAATTATTGACTACATAACATTCTTTCCCATATGTATTCTGGCAGTGTTCTAGCTTGAAATCTGGTACTTTAAAGGATAACCCCCAAATATGTTAAAAGATACCAAAAAGGCCTAGGCAAACAAAAAGTAGAAGTGAACAAATCAATCCCCAGGTTGACGAAGACTTTCTCTTCTCAGTTTCTTGGCTGAGACAGAACTAAGGCCTCATACTCCCCTCATCCTCACTCTTATATTGTCATTTTCTAGCCTCATGTGAAGAGTAATGCCTAGGTCATTTGTCCTAGTATTACTGCTAGGCTAAACGTAATTTTTCTTTTTAATCCATTAGCATTTGTGTATATATTAAAATGTACACACAGGCAAATATTCTGTCAAAATAGACAACTTCACGTCCCAGGAAAAACGAAAGCAACCTTGGAATACTTCATAGAAAGAAATCTCTTGTTTACAGGAAATATAAGTGTATGAATGAAAGACGTAAACTCTTTCTAGGCTAGAGCCTGGAAGAGATTCACATGGTTGTTTTGGTTTACAGTTTTCTGCCTCCTTCTTTCCTGTTGGAAATGGAAATGGCAAAGAAAAAAACATTTTTCCATACCTTAGTCCCCGCTTCAACAGCCACCACTGTATCACAAGTACTGATGATGGAGTCATCTGGACGGAAGGACACACTTGGTTTCTTCTTTTCCTCCATTTCTTCCATTTGTTTCTTATCACGCCTCTTTTGTCTGTCAACATATTAATTGTAAACTAAAAAAAGAACCGCACTGAAATAATAAAAATACCTATAGTTGTTTTCTAAGAACTACTACCTGTTAAGAAATATACACTGAAATAAAGGTAGAAAAGACAAAAACAACTGTTGCATACAGATCAGTTCAAAGCACTACTTTTGCTTACTATAAATTTACATAAAATTCAAATTGGAACACAAGAGGTTCCACTTACATTTGAGAAGAAACTTCTTCTCAGTGAGGGTGACAGACACTGGAACAGGCTGCCCAGAGGGGTTGTGGAGTCTCCTACTCTGGAGATATTTAAGACCTGCCTGGACACATTTCTGTGTAGCCTCATCTAGGTGTTCCTGCTCTGGCAGGGGGATTGGACTAGATGATCTCGAGGTCCCTTTCAATCCCTAACATTCTGTGATTCTGTGTTGTAGGAACTCATAAAAATACTCAACAATCACATCAAAATCTTTTAATTGTCTAATACACTATTTATATCAGATACCACAAACTGCATAACATACCATAAGTATATTTTGTGTATAATAAAATTATCATTACTACACAAAATGTGTATAAGGAATCTATAAGAAATACTCTAGCAAAAATCAAGCCCCTATCATAATTGAAATTTTCTAATTAACTATTTTACTTAAAAGGTTGCAAATTTTCTTTCATTTCTGATACTCAGATAACAATTGTAGACTCAGCATTTCAGCTGATTATATCAAAACAGGTATTCTAAACTCCAGCTGCAGTTACTTCCATACCAATTGTTCTTTCACATTAAGAGTGAAAAACTCATCTTACAGTCTGAGTTTCCAAGTGCCAGGGTTAGAAATGCATCATAATCAGAAGAAAGTGTTCTGTTCTAGATGCACTAACTCTTCTATGGAAAACACAGATCTGTTGACCATTGGGGATCTACTCACATTATATGAGAACCAAGCAATATGCAAGCAGCTTAAACAAACTCTTTTAACTGCTTGTGCAATCAATTAGTAATAATAAGTCAAAAGAAGCTTTCAGAAAAAGTCACAGCAGAACTGACAGAAAGTAATAAGTCAAATTTCATAAGTAATGAATTTCACAGGAATTTTGCTAATTGCTGTCTGGATTCAGAAACACAGCTCATATCCTGAACTACATTGAAAGAGCACAACCCATTCCTTCTTGAAGACTACTACTAACAGTGACAATATGCACTGCGGACAGTAGCCTATTAAGATTCACTGTGCAAGTCGCAAAGTATTTAATAAAAAGTATAATAGCAAATAACCAGATGACAAGACTCTAAACCAGCCATCAGTATGAAAAACATTCCTCTTGAATCTTCTTCCTATCAGACTGGTAAAATAACAACAACCTCTTCATGCCCTAATGCTATACTACCCCTGCTGTGCCTTTACTAATATTTGCTATTTTATTCTCCCCCAAGAAAATCACATTCAATCCTACTTTATTTGAAGCTGCTGCAAAAACTCCCACTGATTCCAATGCTAGAAGGTATAGGTTACCACTAAATCTTTCAAAATGAAGACCCACTTCAAAAGTTTGGCTTGCCTTTTTCTATTATTCTGCACATCTCTTAGTTCAAATGGTTCAACATCAGTTTTCAGTAACTGGATAGGCTGAGTTTGGTCTTGTCCAAAGGAAGCACTAGGCACAGTATGATACTGATAGCGCTGCTCAAATGCAATGAGATCTTGAAGTGGAATGAGTTTTGGTGCCTGAAAATGTTCAGAGAGAGAAAAAAAAAAAAAGAAAAAATTTTACAGGAAACAGAGAGGGGAGACCTTAGTCAGACTGCATGGAAAAAGCAGGTCCAGTTTGGATCTCAATTATAAAAAAACAGCTGCTGTAGCAATTTGTGAAAACATAATGTGAACAGATCAGACCAGAACCTCAGCTAATGTGTAGATGTGCAAACCATTTTATGAATGTAAACTAAACATATAAATTTACTCCACAGAACATATTTCACTAATATTTGCATTTCTAATGTATGTAGTCGAGGATGAAAGTAGGAGTCATGCAATGTAGACGAGAACTGAAGAAGCACCTTTCAAGGAAAAACACTTCCATTCTTTTCAACTGGAATGTGCAATATCTTTCAAAACATCAAGTTCTCAAAATCCAGAAGACAAGGTTTTCTTACCAAGCCTTTTAGCATTCCATTTCTGCGCTTACAAAAGAGGATTTCTTACTGCATTTTTTTGCATTTCTGTAAATAAAACCTTTTAAATTTCCGTAAAAACAGAATATTTTTTACCTTATAAATATTATCCAGTATTTTAGATGGTAAGTTCCTTATGTTCATTATGATGATGAACTATGGAATATAGAATCAATCTAAGGTCATTAAAAACATTTCCCAGCTTGCAGCCTGCATTATATTTATGTGCTAATAAGGAGGTACTTTAGCTCCGGACCCCTTCTGGTAGCTTTGCTCAGCAATTCCAGATTCCACAGTCTGGAAACATTAAGTTATAACAACGCATAAAAAGCCCTACCACTTAGAAAAATGTATTATTAAAATCCAATACCTTCTTTTTTTGAGTTAAATTAGCATGGAGTAGAGATATTCCTGTGTGCTGTAGTACTTCTCTGCAGTCAGTCTCCTTTGTTGCAGGTTTAGCAGGTATTAAAGTAGCAGAGATTGGCTGCCTTACAGCCGGTGGAAGTTTAGTTACTGGGTCAAATTGCAAGTGCAACAGTGGAATACCAGCCAGGTTCTGAGTGATCAGTGCTTTCTCCATATTCACATTTCCAGGGAACTGCTGCAGACGTGAAACTTCTTGCTGTCCTTCATACTGATCTAGATTCAGGTGTTTGGGAGGTCCCCTTTGCACTGTTTCTGCCCATCTTTTTTCCTCCTCATGAATTTGCCTTGGGATCTCAGGAACATATATGCTCATGTTCAAATCTTCTTTAGACTTACTCTTTTTTGGTGTGTACAATGACTGATGGTTCCATAAGGAACCCGATGAACTCCAAGCTACTCGTGGTACTGGAGGTGGTCTCGCAGAAGCTGATGACATTTCTATTGGATGTAAAAATGCTGGTTTGAAATGATAACTTGATTCAAGCTTAAGCAAAGGAAATCCATTTGAGTAATTCAGGTTTTTTTCAATAGGGATAAGCTTCAGTGTTTTATGGATGTCTGAGGAAGGAGCTAGGAGATGAAGTGGTTTAGCAGGTGCTGAAGAATGCAAATCTTGAGATGGTGGTATAAATCCTGTTTCTTTGCTGTGGCTGTCTAATAGGCTTAAAGAAACATTCACGTCCAGATGATTCTAAATCAGATAAGCAAACAAAACAGCATTTACAAGCAGCCATGCAGTAAATATGCACAAAAATGGTATAAATCTTTTTTGTTTACAGCAATCACTAAAAAACCACTTTCCTAATATAAAAGGACAGATAACATGTCAGATATACAGAACAGACTTCATAAATGACACTTTGATATACCCACTTTTATATGGCCATTGTCGCTTTCATCTCTTAAACTAGCCCTTGGTTGAAAATCCGGGCTCTTTTGACCAGGTGTTCCTTTATCTTCTTGAGTGGGCAGTTGTGTTTTCAGAGGGCCATTGCCTTTGGCAGAGTGTGCAGGGTGGCATCCTTCCAAGTGATCAGATTGTTGCTGTTGCAAAATTTGTTGCACATTTGGCAGGTTGGCAAAGGATGACTGCACTATTTGCATTAAGCTCATGAAGTTGATCTGTTGTAGCTGGATACGTACAGACAAAGTTAACACTGTAAACAACTTTAACAGGAATCTTAAAAAAAAAAAAAATCTATGTCTAGGCTATAACTGTTTGCTATCAGGTCAATATGTGCATATAGGTGACAAAATAAAAAACATCATAAAATTTCAGTAATGATTCACTTGTAGGATAATTTATTGTACTGAACTTCCTTTTAAGATACATTAAATACCTGCCACAGACAGGTTGTGCTAAAGCAAGACAATTTTCTTTACTTTTTTGGTGAAGTTTAAGTAAATCTAAAGTCACATAAAATTGTCTCAATTTACTAACAAAAATTAAATCCTCGTATAGCTGCAAAGTAACTACAGCTTCAGAATTTTTCCTAATCTATACTATTAGAGCACTCTCAGTTATGTGAACTAGAACATATTCACAGTTTTATTATTATATTACTTTTTCTAGAGTCAAAAGTAGGAGTTAAGTCTAAAATAAGTTTTCACACTAGTTTATGTGGAACTGGAAATCTCTTTTGAAAACAATCACAAACAGAATACTTTTAAAACACTAATTATCTCAATTGTTCTAAATAACAGTTTGTACTGTGAACACTGTTTTTAGTAATGAGATCCTCTCACCTGAACTAACTTAAACATTTCATCTTGGAGCATCTGCCTGACAGTCTCTGATGTGTTTAGCTTCTCTTCTGTAGGGACTTCTTCCTGAGCTTCTTGCTTCTTTGCACAAGCAGAGGTGTTGGAGGCAACACTCGACATAGTTGGCACAACAGTTTGAGAAGGCTGACCATCATTTAGAGGAATGTCTGTATTACTTAAGAAGGAAAGAAACAAAACATTCATAGTTCAGAACATACTACATGAGATTGTCTTAAATCAGTCCAGAAAATTTTCAAGATATCTTCATTTTTCTAAAGTATAATTAACTTGTAGGAACAATTTAATAATTAACACTGCACAATCTTCATTGGAGAGTATGGATGACTATTTTGCCAAACACTTCCTAATATACTGAATTAAAAACAGTAGTAAAATGTATGTCTTACCCTTGCAACTAAAAAAATCAGATATCTGAAATGTTGTATTTACTAGAGATACAGACAGAAAACAATGCTTTGACAGAAAGAGGGTCTAGTTTGTCACAAAACCAAACAGCTGATTGAAAATGGAGGACAATGTTATTAGTTGAAATAAGAGAGAGAGCACATATGTACTTTAATTTAAATAATTAAATGTGTCTTTATATATTTGGAATTAAAAATCAACAACAAAATTTCAGATCATAAACAATTAAAATAATATGTACCAGATGATAGAATATATTGCATTTTCTCACAGAGTTAATTAGATCTTTTGGTAGGTAAAAACTATTAAGCAGATGAAGTCCTCAATAGAAGGAGTGTTAGGATTTACATTCAGTTATAAAGAAACTGAAGGACTTTACCTGCATTAACAGAAACTGATCCCAAACACATTTCTCTAAGAAAAATGCTGACATTGCTAAGGGTACAGGCAAATTTTTGAGGTTTTTTCACAGCTAAACAGGATGGCCTCCAAGCATGTTAAGAAAGAGAAGTAACTTTGAAAAGGTTTTGCATATATAATAGGTGTGAAAGGGCACAGGAAATCTTCTGGAAGACATTAGGAATGTGTAAGCAGGGCCTGAAACCCTGTAAGTTTGAGAAAAGTTTGTGGTTTTTTTTTTTCCAAAAGCTCATATGAAAAACTCAAGACAGAAACTAGATCAGAGACACATGAAAATGGAATCCAAAGAGATGCATGGTTCAGACCTTCCTCTAAACTGAATGTGTTTAAACTGAATCCCTTTTCCCAATTCCAACATTCTCTTTGTTTACAGAATACTATGTATACATTTATGCGTATCTAGCAGTTGCTGTAGGACATACACATTTTAATAATTTTATAAAAAGATGAACATTCATCTATAATGTTAATGTTTATGTATTTTATGTAACAATATACCTTCCACAGTAATATTATATAATTATAATGATTCTGTCTGGAACCAGAAACCGGAAGTCTCATTTCTCTTGAATACTGGTAGCTCTGAATTAACAATTTTGAGTCACGTATTCTGGACAACATACAAGAAGAGTATATATGATTCTCAACCACTAGAGTAAAAAGTTTCAGAAAAGGCTACTTAGTACTACGTTTTGCAGGTACAGCATGCTATACCAAATATTTTGTAATCAAATATACAGATGATGTTACTTCAGACTGAAAATTCAACATGGATAATCAATTTTTTATTATATAAAACAATATAGGTTTATCTTACCTGGGAACTCCTGCATCTTGTTCTAAAGAGAATGAGTGAGAAACGGTGCTAGTAACAACCTCAGTCATGCTATAAAGGAAGCAAAAAATATTATTGTAAATACTACAATGATTTGTTATGCTGTTTATTTTCATTTCATATACATCTACATACATATATGTGTGTGTAATCTCCTGAAAAAGTATTTTAATTAGTATGAGATAAAATACCTGAGAGCCACCTGATCATAGCTATACTCATCTGCATTGCTTCAATTACTGTGTTACACTGCAACCTGAGCTGGCAAATATTGACATTTGTGCTTTGTCTCCCTAGCAATCAAAACTGAATCAAACAAAAGCACTGAAAAGGTTCTGGCTATTCAACACAAACAGCAGGCAAACAAGAGGCTGATCTGAGTTGACAAAAGAGAAAATCCAATTTAAGCAATATGGTTCACATCATTATGATCTGCATTCCTAAAAAAGAACAGTCAGTATCACAAGAAATCATTAAGGTGCATCTCATGTGCAGTTATTTTTGTTTCTTTCAAATCAAAATATATCAGTTTAAAATAGAAGATTCTAAGCCTTTCTAAAACTATGCCACTTAAAAGTTTTCCACAAACATTATATAGACACAGGAATATTTATATGCCATCATAATTATTAAGATTTTTCTAAATATGAAGACATTCAGGGATTGTATATCAGAGGAAAAGGTTTCATTATTACAAATTTGGTGGGCTCAAGAATAAACCTAATTGAAATTATAAAAATAGGTTGATATATTTCTGTCATTAAAACAAACAAACAAAAAAATCTCAAAAGATCAAGATTCATCATAGTAAATATAACAAACCCTGTGTTTACAGAATATAGAGTTTCTTCCCTTGAAAAACTTTAAAGAAATCAAACTGAGCAATAACCTGTTCTAATAGACAACAAGACAATCAGGTTTATGGACTGTTTCTATAATTGTAAATACATTGTGTTATAAATGTACAGATATTGTACAACATAATATTTTTAACAAGTTCATAGAGAAGTAAATTTTTAAAGTTGTGTAAAATACCTCCTGCTCTCTTTCAGGAGCTAACAAGTTTATTGCTGTATCAATTTTTACTTCATCTTCTGCTTCCTAGACACTAACCTCTCTCTTCTACATTGTGTAACAAGTTAACTGTTAACATTTCCTAGAATAACATGTATCTACTTGTATTTCGGCTGAAGATTACACACAGATTTCAGGTCTGAAGAAGGAATTGTGCATCTGAAAGCTTTTCCAGCTATTCTCTATCCTTTTCCCAGCTGAAAAAAATAAACCTTCCCACAAACTATACCTCTTTTATTTGATCGTTACTAAAATAACCACTCATCTACTCAGAATCTTGTGTATGTGAAATGCCTGTATGTGTGAAATAGAAGATGACTGAAATTTTGTTTCAAACTCCGTGTTTATTGATATAAACAACATCAAGAACCCACTGAGACTTGACTGGATATGACAACTAACAAAACTAACTTAGATTTTTAAGCAAAATTAAAAGAGAAATTAAAACAACAACAAAAATCTCTCACACATTCTGTTTGGCCTTTCCTTCCTTTTTTTCTTCTGCCTTTTCATCTTCCTGAAGACTATCAACATCTGAAACAGAGACCTGTTGGAATATACAAAGATGCATCTGAATTTCTAAATTTTTATATCCCATTTCTGCTTAAATAAAGTCTTATTTGATTAGCCTAAAGTAAACATACCAGCCACTTGAAAAAATCTGACTGAAAAATAATCAAAATTACATACATATCAGAGGACAACTACAGATCAGAAATGAGATATCCTACTGTATCTTTTTAAGTCACTATTATTAGTTTTATTTTCAAATTCATATCCATGTAGCATCCTGCTAACCTCGCACACCCTAGGTAAAGATGAAAAATACAGAAACAACCTTATTGTACACAAGCTAACTTCAAACTAAGAAATTGAAACAAATGCAGGACTTTACACATGCCACAGATTCATTATGGCAAAATGCATTGTAGAATTGAAGACCACAATACATCTATTCTTTCTAACCTCATTAACAGCAGTGAAAATCTAGAGTACTACTGGCATTGCAATTCACATTTCAGCATAAAAGCCCTTAGTCAATTCCAAAGACAGGAGACTTACAATCAAAGATGATGCATGAAAAAAACAGGGTTTGTTTACAGATCTAGACTGAGTTTTCAGACAGGAGCAAAATAAATATCTTTATATATTCAATTTAAAAGCAAGCAAATATGCAAACAAGTAGTAGAGTCTTTACTTAATCACCCTATGACAACTTCAGAGACAGCACACATTTTTAAAGAAACAACTTTCTAGTATAACCTGATTAACCAGAAGACCATCTGACTTTTTTTTTCTTATTTTCTTCTTTAATTTACATGTGCTTGTATATATGCATGCATAATCTTATATATATATATATGTACTGTTATACTTTATATAGATTTAATGTAATTTGTATCTATGTATAATGATGTATATATATTATATGTAGGCATACATATTCCATTTTACAATGAACCAGTTTACACAAGTGCTCACAGCAGATCTCACTTCACTGTTTAATTACTTATAACTTTTATTATTGACTTAGGTAGAGAAAAAAATTCACCTATCTTAAATACTTTAAGCCCTCAATTTCTTATGTTGAGGAATTTGGGCTATTTTGAATAGGGTATTCATAATAATGAGATGCTTCTATGCAAGATGGTAACTTGCCTTTCCTCTTTGATGTTCTACAGGTTTGATCTTGACAGAGCTATTGGAGCTCTTTGGAGTTTCATACGGTTCCTCAAAGAACTCTACAAAATAAACACAATTACTCTGAATCTGAAAACTACATGACACACAGCACTGTTACATAATTTCTGTCAACTGATCACATTCGTCCACTTTTTCCCTAGTGAGAAGAAAGTGTCTGAGACATGTCTCAGCAAGTTAAAAATTCATTGTATGACTAGTTATGATGCATGCAGCTGAAAAAAAAAGGCAGCTTATTTTCATGGTAGGAATATGATAAACTTAATCTATGCATGCTCAGCTCTTACAATTTCCAAATAGTATTTTACACAGTTGCATGAATATTTTTGGAATGAAAGTAAATGAGAGAATGAAATGTATTAATATACATTGTTCTATCTCCATAGCAAAAAAAGTTACATAAGTGAAAAACTGAGCAGAGAGTCTTGAGAAAGCAATCATACAAAATTTAGTTATAATATAAAATGGATACAATGATAATTCCAATAGAATAACAAAAACTTATTTCAATTTTTCTTATTAAATAAACATAGGTACATATCATACTATTGAGGGGAAGCTACCGTTTTATATGTCAGACCATAGTAAAATGATATACCATAAAAACAAACCTGCTCTTTCTGATGTTACATCTAACTCCTCCTGAACAAATGGTTCCACTTCATTAAGATCTTCAGTCACATGAGGTACAGAATAATTCCCATTATTAATATCCTTCTTATCAAAATATCCTGACTTTGTAGACAATCTGGTAATTGGAATTACAAAACATAATTATCAATAGAACTAATGTCAGTATCTGACTTCCAGTATGCTATTCTTCTCAGATTGCAGGCTAGTGTATAATTCAAAATAAACACTGCTGTGAAGTAATCAATTTTCACATCAGTTTTCTCTCTAAATTTCACTTAAACCAGGATTATTATATTTTTTGTATAGCTGTGATATTTTGGTGACATTAATGGCAGTCTTTCAGATGGGTTGTTTCCAGTAAAATGCTATCAACATGTAATATCTACCAAAAATGGAAGGCAGAAACTGCACCATAACTACAAAATCATCTCGTTAAGATTACGTTTGTCTCTCTCACAGAAACCTCCTTTATTAAAAGAAAAAACAAATTGTCAGGGAAGATGCACAATAATGTCTCAGAATACTGATGTCAAATGTGTTTCTTTATTGCAGCAAACAAAAAGAAATGTCACAAAGGACTTCAGGTTAAGGAAGCTCCACCCTCAGAACTTTGTAAGATATTAACAAGTAAAATACTTACTGCCTTTTCCATCAGTTTTTCTGATGTGCACACAGATGAACATAGCTTGATTACAGATTCAGGGAAAAATAAACTAAGGCTGTAAATTCTCACCTCAGCACAAACAAAATTACACTAGAGAGAGTGCAAGTTATCCGAATACTTTGAGAAAACCATGATACTGACTATATCAGAAATCTAGATTCCATTTCTACATCACTAAGTTTATAAACAACCCTATACAACTCACTTCATATGCAACACCTACATTGTTTTCTACCTAAACATATGTATGCTGATGAAGAATATTTAGTCTGCTTCATGAGGCTGTAAACAATAGGCATGATTTTGACTTTGAACTCAACATAAAACATGTACATAACATGTAATAACTGCACAACTCTTCATACTGGCATGCTGCTTAGCTAAGGAATTAAGCTCAACTAGAGTTCTTAAGTTAAAAAAAAAAAAAAAAAAAAAAATTACCCAGAACCACTTTCAGAAAGATCATCATAGGCTTGTGCACTCTGGACATCAAGAGGAGGACTGGCCAGTACGGAAGAGCCTTCATCCATACAACTTCCTTTCTCTGTCCTTGACTGGGCTTCTGATAGAGATGCAAATTCTTTCAGGTATTGATTATCTGGACTCTATTAATAATAATTATAATGAAATTTCAGTAGTTAGAAAAAAAGATACCTGATACCTGAAAAAAAATAAAAATCCTAGTGACCTTTAAAGGAAAGTCTACTAAGCAATATTGTAGGTTTTACTGAAAGCAAAATTATGAGGCAAAAAGCGTATGATTTTCTTTACTGGCATAACTAACTTGTGCATTTCATTGACAGTTACCCCATCCTCTTTCTTACCTTAAATTTTATGCTCTTTGCTTGAGATCCATCTCTGTATAACTGTTCTAACAGCCACAAAGAAGTAAGGATGGCAGCTGCTGATGTTCTCACATGTACCATTGGGAGAATTTCTTCTAAGGAAACTTGTATATTGTAACCACAGAGCAGTCTTTTATCAGACCATCTGATCATCCACTCAAGCAATTTTGCAATATTGCTGAACTTACCCATCAATTCTATAGCTAGTTCTTCTCCTGGTACAGTATCACCTCTATCAACCACTTTGTAAATGTACTTAGATGTTGCCTGAGTTTGCAGGCTAGAGGAAGTATGGTTAGAAAAGGTCTGGCTTGCTGATGCAACTCCTTGATTATCACTCTGAGCTCTGTAAATTGACTTGTGTTTTAAACCAAATAATCCTTCCTTAAGTCCTTTCATTAAGTTACGCACACAAGGTTCTGTCATGTGTACAACAGACTGTACCATGGTTGGATTTTCCAAAATATCTTGGTTTTCATGATGGGCAGACACTGTTTCAGGATCAAAATGTGCCAGGGTGACGGTATAGGAAGACCCTGGTCTAAACACACTTTGGCTTCTAGTTTTGCTTTGTCGACGTTTTAGTGTTGTATGAACATCAAAAAAGAGAGAGTTTAATTCATGCTCTCGAAGAAGTCCAGAAAAGCTAGTAAGAAACGGAATTCCAAGCTCACTGTGCTTTATCAGGTCTCTCTCAAGAACATAACTCAAAAAGAGTTCTAAAAAATTAACATATTCATCATCATCACGCTCAAATTCCCATGCACCAACTATAGGCAAATTACATTGATTATGCAAGTCTTTTTTATATACTTTGTCTTTGTGTTTTGTTCTCCAGTTAAGAGCCTTTATTTTGCCTCTGGTATTTTTGCTACTTATTTCTCCTTGTCTCTGATGTTCATTATCCCTGTTAGAAAACAAACATAAGCACTGTTAGCACTAAAACCCATTTTGAGAAGAATCACATGACGAAATAGGTAAATGCAGAATTAGTTCCTTTTCTTCCTCTACTGTTAATAACAGGAAACTAAGAAGTCTAAATTTACATTAATACAATGCTAAAGTGACAAACTAATACAACGCAAAATCCATTGTTTTACATAGACAGCAGCTCAGCAGTATCATATACAAACACAGTCATAGCTGATAACAATTCACACTTCAGTAACACATAATATCAACAGAACATCAGCAGTTTTAAGAACCAGTAAGTTTGTAATTCTTCATTTGATAAATTACCGAAAGTGACGATTACCTTGTTGGGTGGAAATATTACTTGAACAATAAGAGCCAACATTTTGGTTTTTGTGTGGGTTTTTTTGTGTGTGTTTGTTTTTTGTTGTTGTCATTGTTGGGTTTTTTTGGTTGTTGCTTTTTAAAAAATTTAAATAGAAAGCTTTCTGCTGCCATGTTTTGCCTACCTTTGGAGTGAAGGTGATCGAGCTCTCATTTCTTCAGTAATCAATGCATCAGAAAGCATATCTGCTGTGTCAGCATCACTATATACCTGAGAATTCCCAAGATCAGTAAGTGTGCTTTTGCTTAGACTGGTGCCTAATGAGAATCTGTCATAACCATGTTCCTCATCATCTGCTGCTCCCTCTTCTGCTGGCTCCCAAATATTAATTTCTATTGGGCCTATATTCCTTACTACACATCTCAGGGCCTTCATTCTCGCTTTTTCGGTAGCCTGTATAACAACAGACATAATTCCTTCACCTTCAGAACCTATTGAAAAAAAGAAAATCAAGAGATTAAGTGCAAACTTCCCAACTTTCAGTGATTCTCTCAAATTGAGACTTGAATGAACTTTGAATCATGATAAATTATAGCTATTTAGAAATACAGACAGAAACTGTGGTAAAGAGAAGAAACACCAGCAGTTTGGAAGTCATCATATTCTGTTATTGGTACAGACATATCAGAAAGAAAATATGGAATATGACACAAAACTCTCTCAAAGTTGTCTAACAATAATTGTTTTACACAGCATATGAAAGAATGTATTGTAACAAGCTAATTGAAAATATGGTAAAAATGAAAGTTTATTTAATATGTTCTGAAAAAGGATGCACGTTACCTTTAACAATACTTTCTTTGAGTCGCTGCTGAAGTCCATGGTATTTATCTCTTAGTGGAACTCTTATATCTTCAGGGTTAGGAAATGCTTTTACGAAAATCTCTGCCACCTGCACAAAATAAAGTCGCTTTTCAAGTAGCTAACCTACAAGTAAGGTATAATATCCAACAGAACTTACACCACTAGAGAGCTTAATCAGTAGCTTTTACAAGAGGAAACATTTGTGATAATCTCTATTGCTTTTGTTCCAGCTTTAGTGTCTTTTACCTTTTTGACTGGTGGTAATTCTCCAAGCAGACTTAAAATTACATCTTGAACTAACTCTTCCACATTCATGAACCTGCAGAAAGGAAGCATTCGACAAGCCCACTCCACTGCATTCAGACAATGCTCAACTGTGGAGGCATCATACTCGTTCTTCTTTAGATCCTACAAAAAACACCTTGCTATAGGAACATTAATTGAAAAGAAAAATATATTTCAGCTAAATTATTCATACATTGCAAACTGTAATGATTCTTCTCTAGCCGACAGAAAATAAAAATCTGTAACTTAACTGCCAAACAGAGAGGTTTATGATGCTAGGAGATCAAGATCAAGGTTGCAATGGACCATGACTTACAAAAAAATAAAAGAAGCTTTTTTTTTTTTTAAACCAGACTAGGAAATAATCCATTAATGCACTGAAGAGTCTATTTGCAGTCCTTTAGAGTAAAAGTTGAGGATTTGACTAAACTAGCTGCTACTGATTAAATATACTGAATTACAGGTGAAGTAAATAATTTTACTGTGACTTAAGGTGAACATAAATTATTTCTTGGGAGCAAGATACTTAAGCCAGCCAAGAGGCTTTTTAAATGGATCGGTTTATTTGAAACAGTCAGTGGTTTATATTTCATTTGTCATCTCACACGAAGTGTACAAAAATCAGAATATTCTATTTGAAACAGAGCCATCCTGTTTATTTGAAGTTTGATTTTTCTGGTGATGAGAAATGTTGGACTTGTATTAAAAAGGAAGCAAACTCTGGTAAGGACAACTGGGTTACTAGACTACATAGTAGAAAAATCAACAACTGTACTGTTACAAAATGTATGACAAATATCATGCTAGTTCTTTCTTTTCTTTGACCTCTGACATTAGTTGATGAGGGCATAAGTAGATAAAATGTGATTAAATTTTCATATTTTGCATTCTTCTTTTTGAAAACCATGTATTTCTAATGCACAAAACCTCCATATTTTGGTGTGTTAAATATACATTGGTCAGGAAACACCCAAAATACCTTATCTACTGAGAAAAAAAAAAAAAGGAAGTAAATACTTATGTAGACAACACGTGAAGAAACTGCTGCTTTTCTGGCAGTACCTCTTCAATTATCTGAGTGAAATACCACGCAAGAGCCCAACAGAAATACTGTTAGAACAAAGTAGTTCACATGGACAGCACTATTCTGTAGCATCAAATACATACAACACATTATAGCACTGTGCTAATTTTGTCCTATTAAGCAAAGAAAAGTTCTCACAGAAATATACAATAGATCTTTAGAATTATTCTTATAGCGTTATGCAATTAAAATGTATCTTTATTATATTAGTAGTATAATTACCTTAATGTTTTCCCTTGCAGTTTGGTATTGCCTACAGCTGTAAGATAATCTTTCACGAACATGAAACATCCAACACAATGCACATAGCTCTCTGAACCAACCTATGACACAAATATGCAATGTGGTGAGATTCTATCTACAGAAATGAAATAAAACAGCTTGAGATTTTTAGCTAGAAGAAGGGCATTAAAATTGTCTTAACTGTAGTTAAAGAAAACAAATTACCCATTCTTGAATTTTCAATAGCTCTCTGCAACTAGAGTTCTTTAGTTCCACTTAGGGTTCATGTTCTTTCACACCTGTCAGATCTATAATACACACATCAATTCAGAACTACAACCTTCAGACTAAGAGTTTCGGTAATAAAAGCTGGAAGGTGAATGTGTTTCTGCAAACATTGCAGTATACTATTGCAAGTTTAGAAGAGTTTCTTTGAATCTGTGGATTCTCACTTGTGTTCTTTTTTCCAGCCCTAGGTTGTTATTTTTTATCACATACGAACCTAAAATTTTGCAGGTAATATCATCAAACTGATGGTCTCCAGAAGATGTAGATCTATGGAACACGGTGCGGAAATTGGAGTAACGAAGCAAAGTCTCTGGAAATGGACTAAGTGAAGGAAGAGAGACTTTCATTCGAATCTATGTATAGTAAAAATAAAGAAATAAATAAACAATCAAAAGGGAAATAAAAATCAGTTAAAGTTTTGTATGCATCACAACTAAATGTATAGCCTGTCAGTTATTATCAGAATACTGCCAAGATTAGGAAAATTCCCCTAAGATTGCCTTCCATTTTCTTCAAATCAGTATCCTGAATATTCATTGAAAGGAATATGTTTAGTACGAGCTACGGTAAAAAAATATTTCTGTTTGCATGGTACTCATGATTACCATGATACACATGAGCAACAAAGTATAAGAAGAACTAAGATCCCAACTGAGAAACCAGTTTAAGCCAATAGAGTCCACACTTCTGTCAACCAAGGCAGACTAGTTTTCCCTCCTATTTCAGCTGGTATAATACTTCTGATCACTTCCTGTGCCAGCAATAAGCAGGTGACCATGCAATGAGCACACAGAATGAAATACTTGTCAGTCAGACCAGCTCCTGATCTGGATCACTTCATGAATGCTGGTGCAGGCGGGCTGAAGGAAGGCAGACAGCCACACACACTTCCTTCTGTAGCAAGTCAACTTCCTTTATGTGGATGTGTAACAATGACATAAGAAAAGCCTGAGTTTACAGAAAATATTTTAATCAATATGTTCCGAGTAGAATGAGATCTTGTAAGTCATATGCTCTGTGTGCTAAGATGAACACTTTACCTGGAGTGAGCATCACATTCTCTGTTATTAATTCAGCTCTAAGTGATCTGGAACACACTTCCAGCTAGCAGCTGTAACTCCCAATTAAAATCAGCTTGTTTCTTTCAAATGGAGAGAGAAAGGAGTTTGTGCATTACCAAGTGGGTACAGAAAGACATGTAGAAGGAGACACTTGATGAAGCAGATACTCTACATCTTTAAGTTCTGGTTTCCTAAATGAACTGAACATGGAGTACAGAAACTAGAAGATGGCATTTAACAAACGTGACATCAAAGTCCAGATGAGACTGAATCCTTCTGCAATGCCATTGCAAGCTTGTCAGTAATATTTATGATGGATGAGTTACAAAAATGTAACAAAATATCTCAAGTTAAATGCTTACTTTTTGCATAACTTTTCTTGCCCACTTCAGTTGTTGAGTATACCACTGTGCTGCTGGGCAGGAACATTGAGCGGCTCGGAAGAGCAAGATAATTCGCTGAAGAACTCCTGACACTTTCTGACGACTTTCTCTCTCCATTTTTAAAAGAATGTCATTGCAGTCTTCCTGAAAAAAATGTAAATTTCAATAAAAACTAAACAAAACAAATTAGAAAGGACATATACAATAAGGAAGCTGACCTATATGTTGTTTCTGCTTTTAAGAATATTCCCCTCTTTTAGATCGGAGGTCCTTTATGGAAAAAACACGCTATGCTACTTAAGTAAACGAATGGACATGGAAAAAAAAGACTGAAAAATTAGCTGAAAGGAACCAGAACAAAGATCATGATTATTTCATAAATACATTCAAACTAAGACCCAGTAAAGTTCTATCATGCATGCTTACTTCACTCAGAGATGCTGGCTGAGGACAATATAATGGTGGTGCTGGAAGATAAAGCCTATCTGGAACTAAACCATACAATTTTCTGCTAAGATCCTTGGCAGAATCCATCAGAAGTTGAAATGGCTCTGAGAGAATATCAGCATCTGCCATAACAGCTGCTTTCAGTAGTTCTTGTATGGAACTATAAAGAGCATTTGCATCCTCCTCCTCAATGGGATCTATAAAATATTAAGCACAGAAACCAATAAATTGATGGACTCATATAATACATGGCCTTCATTCTCAGAATTTGCATTCATCTATTACAACATGCACACTGCATCTACTTGCTTTAAGATAAGATCTCTCACATTTGAAAACAGTATTCAATTATTAATTTTAGTTTTTGCCACATTAAGGTGGAATCTATTGCCTTTCTAGATAGAAAACTGATCTTTTCAGCCATGCACTTGCTTAGCATAAAATTCTGGTGAAACATTCTCAGCAAGCAGGAATAAACAAGGAATACTATTAATAAATACTGTAACAACTCTTTAATCAGTGAGCACGATGATCAAGGAAAGGGAAATGCATTTGTATGATCTCTTTTACATATTATTGCTTTTTTTCTTCATCTCCTAGAAGCAGCAGGACCTTTAACATGCATCATTAACTGGCTTCTGAAATTGCTATAATATTACACTGCTCTACTTCCATTTATACTCCTCCTACTACATCAAATATGTGCTGCCAAATCTTTTCACTACCTATCATGCTTAGAGATTGTTATGTACAGCATGTATATGTGTGTCTGTTTGAAATAAAATCCTTGGAAATAAGTGCAAAAGAAGAATCTACACAGAGTTTGTGATACTGTTTAGATAAAGATCAATTAAAATCCACCTGCTGAAGAAACTTGAAATGTGGTTTCCAAACAAAAACAATAGATAGAGATTCTGCTATTAAGGTTTCTGCAAAATGTAAACAAGGACAGGCTGATGGGGGGTTAAGAGTGTGTGTGTGTGGGGGAAGAGGGTACCTGTGAGTGGGTCTGTACTAGAAAACTGAGTGGGGCTGGGGCTTTGGGGGCTCATATACACAGATGCCAGAAACTTGTGAGACTCTGCTACTGTGTCTAAGCCCAGCTGCTGGAGGGATCCACATCGTACACATAGGTATGTACACGCAGATCTTCATCCTGACTAGCAAGAGAGGGAAACAGGACAGGATTGTTGGTGCTGTTTGTGTGAGCACTGAACATGTCTGCAGCTGTTGATCTGTGTGGCCAGTTGTATATAGGTATTGTGTATGTGTGTTTGTGTATGTGCCTACTGGGAACACATTCTTAGCTAGCTGTTGGACCTGGGGCCATGAAGCTGTCAGGCAATAAAATATCGACTCCTTCCAACAGAAAGCAAAGGCAAAAATTAAACACCATCATGTAACTAATTTTAAGTAGGATGATACTTTCCATGCTGTTCATACATTCACATTTGCCTCAGGGCATTTTTTTTGTTGTTTTAATGAAGCTTCATTTGTCTTCCAAACTGAAGTTAATCAACAAATATAGTCAAACAAGGTTTAAGCTGATAGGCATGAAGAAAACAAGATTGGTTATACAGTTCATTTTTAGAATGATCAAAGCCAAAACCCAAATCCCTATAAAATTTAAGTATTTAAATGCACTATAACACTAACACACACATTGGAGAAGACCAGGTAGTTGTTTATTTTAAAGATATCATATAAAACTAGATATGCAGTGAAATAACATGAGAAATAAACACAATTATTTATAACTTTATGTACCTGTAAACTGCTTGTATTTAATACATCCGGATGTTTCAGGAGTAACTGGCTGTCCTAACAAAGATTGTAACTTTTCCTGAAAGGTCTGCATTGGTGATAAGCTTAATGGCAGGTGATACTCTCTGTTTTTCAGTCTGAAGGTATAACAAGAAACTGATCATTAATAAAAAAGTAAAATCCACAGATAATTTATTGAAGGTCTGTTAAATTAATAGGTAAGACAAAACCCGTCATCTTAACATGTTAGGTCCTACACCTATACTAGAAGTCTGAGAATATGAGTTTTTGAGCCAAAGAATATGCCTTGTTACAATAAGCTTCATGCAAAAAAAAAAAAAAAAAATCAATAACAAAACACAGAATACTAATTTTAAGCTCAAATTTACCTTGAGAATTCAACAGAGTTCTGACAATACAGCTGGTAGGCTACACCAATCGAAACAGACAGTTTCCAGTCCCCAAGTCTGCGTGTTAACCACACAGCCTCTGGAATGAGTCCACCAACAAAGAACAAATCAAGAGCATATTCAGCTGTCCACACAGATGAAAGGTTCTGGTCCCTGACAGCTTTGGTAATGAAGCAGTGTTGCAGTGGAATGATACGAGGAGATAAGTCTGTGACACAAAAAACACATTTTGAAGTTCAAATAAAACTGCATGCTATCAGATGAATAACCTAGAATTCATATGTTCACATGACTTTTGGATTCTTTTCAGTGTACAACTGCTCTTTATTAGAGACACACTATGGTGTTTGTCTGTAGCAGGAAGATGCAGCTCATGCTCTTGATATAACAGTGAGGTCAGAGAAGGCTATTATTATGCTTAGTTTGCAATTATGTGCAAAACTTGTGGGTTATTCTAGCTTTAAATATTTATCATACTGATGGAACATTTGAAGTATGCTACATATGCTTGGGATATTCCAGAGAGCACACATGAGAGAAATGGAAATTCTGAGAGTCTGCCCGGTGTACGCATGCTGTTTGTACTCACTGTGCTGCTTATTGCAGAAGACAGAAAGTTATAGTGCATTTTCAAGAAAATGCACTGTTCTCAGTGCATTATTTTAAGAGAGTGTATCAAAACAAATGGAAGACAAGTTTAGTATCTCTTCTCAAGCTTAGTATCTGCTGCGTTCAGTTTTGGGCCCCTCACTACAAGAAAGACATTGAGGTGCTGGAGAGAGTTCAGAGAAGGGCAATGAAGCTGGTGAAGGGGCCTGGAGCACAAGTCTGATGAGGAGCAGCTGAGGGAACTTGGCGCTTTTCAGCCTGGAGAAACGGAGGCTGAGGGGAGACCTTATCCCTGTCTACAACTACCTGAAAAGAGGTTGTAGCATGGAGGGTGTTGGTCTCTTCTCCCAAGTAGCAAGTGACAGGACAAGAGGAAATGACCTCAGGTTGTAACAGGGAAGGTTCAGACTGGATATTAGGAAAAATATCTTCATGAAAGGAGTTGTCAGGCATTGGAACAGGCTGCCCAGGGAAGTGGTGGAGTCACCATCCCTGCAGGTGTTTAAGAGACATGTAGATTAGGTTCTTAGGGACATGTTTTAGAGGTGGACTTGGCAGTGTTATGTTAACATCTGGACTCAATGATCTTAAAGGTCTTTTCCAACCTAAATGATTCTATTATTCTGTTCCACAGATGACATAATTCAATTGCATATATCAAACTACTAACTTAAAGTACCAAAAAAATTTTCAGTAATCAAGAGATGCAAAGCAATAATCCTACGGATAGACAGACAAGTCCCTCTACAAAAACACCTGGAAAAACTAAGTTATTTTTAATTTACAGTTACTGGTGCTGAAACTATAAATCACTAAATTAATGCATAACAGACAGCACTGATGTACATGTGAACAGAATCACAGAATCACAGAATGTCCTCAGTTGGAAAGGACTCACAAGCATCGACTCCAACTCTTGTTCCTGCATGCGACAACCCCACAGTTCACACCACGTGTGTGAGGATGTTGTCAAGTCTCTCCTTGAACACTGTCAGGCTTGGAGCTGTGACACCTCCCTGGGGAGCCTGTTCCAGTGCTCCACCACCCTCTAGGGGAAGAACCTTTTCCTAATGTCTAACCTAAGCCTCCCCTGGCACATCTTCCTGCCATTCCCTCGGGATCTGTCTTTGGTCGCTAAAGAGAAGAGATCAGCGTCTGCCTCTCCTCCCCTTGTGAGGAAGCTGTAGCTGCCATGAGGTCTCCCCTCAGTCTCCTCTTCTCCAGGCTGAACAAACCAAGTGACTTTAGCCACTCCTCACACAGCTTCCTCTCCAAGCCTTTCACCAACTTTGTAGCTCTCTTCTGGACACTCTCTAGCAGCTTTATATCTTTTGTATAAAGAGAAAAATTAAGCACAGCAAATTAAACTGCTTTTAGAGAAAATACCTTGTTTGATGTGAAGTGGATGCAGGATGTCAACGTTGTGTGGGGGAAAGATATATAGCAGCTGATTTGTGAAATAAGCGGCCATGAATCGTGCCATGGATCGAATCACAGCCATAGCTGTTTCAGTATAAACATCTGTTACCATCCATAATTCATGCTGAAAATACTTGGTACCTAAAAAAGCAGGTATCAAATCAAAACATTATGAGAAAAAATATTTTAAATTTGAATGCTAACATTGTTTAATCACAGCTTACAAAACTTCTTTTAAAACAACCAAGGTATAGTATTACTAAATTTCTTGACAAGCTTTCAGTACTTACAGAGCTTAACCTTTTACACTAATTACACACTATATTAATAAAAAAATACTTTAATACTACTTTTATACTACTAGAAATGGACCCCTAGTATCTAAATTCAGATCAGCACTGGATCAAAAAAACCTGCTTAAATTTGGAAATTCAGATTTCTTACTCCAACTTATGAGAAAAGTTACAGGCATTTGAAAAAAAAAAATCCCACTGTCAATTTAGGACTGGTGACCAATCTAGAATCAACTATTTTACCATGTTGTACCATAAAAAAAGGTTACATCAATATAAATTGAAATGATACAATTTCCCCCTTATTTTTCTGATCCAAAGTCTTTCCTTGAGCAGATTTGAGTTCAAGAATATTTGACAGGCCATGCTTTCACTATTGATTATACAATGAAAGCTGTCTAAACTCTTCTGCAACAAATGGAGCTAAAAGAACATCTGAGGATCAGAAAAAGATCTTTGAAGTCCCTGAAAACAGACCTCAGTGCAACATAAAAAGTATACTGTCAAGCATGTATATGATGGCACAATAATGAGATACTACATTAATCAAACAGTACCAACATACCTTATCACACTTTTATGTAATATAAACATACCAGAAAATTTTTCCATCTGACTCATTGAGAGCTTCGATCGCCTTAGAATCTCTTCTACCAGATGATCACAGAGTCCCTGAGCCTCACACAAGTTATATTGATACAGGTGGCAAAATAATATTGCAAGGTAATATCTAGTCTGAAGAAAACATGTCCTTTTTCCTCCTGCATTAGAAGACAAAAACAGGGCAGAAGTCTACTTGGAAACTAAACACAAAACCAGACATAACAGGTTTGAAAGCACTAGTTCCTTACTCTTCAGAAACACATATACATCAACATATACTCTGAGAAGTAGAACTCAGCAGCAGCCTCTAAGTTACTAGTGAGTTAATGCTCATTCACAGCAGTTTTACTTCAGAGATCTGGTAGTTTTCAAAACAATACTGTGTGTAATTGTTAAGGCACAGATAAAGACAGGAGAGCTTTAGGGAGCCTAACCTTTGAAGAAGGGATGCCTAAGCACAAAAAAATTGCTTATGCATTCACCAAGCTTCCAACATCCTGAATTCTTTCTGCATGAGGTATTCCTCATCATAATAACCAGCACGAAGTTTTTCTCATGATGCCTGGGAAGAAGCCCTGGAATAGCTATTTCAAATAAACTACTAAATAAACTCTTGCCACAAATTACTTTGTTTTATTACTCCCCAAACACTAAGTATTTTTATTTTACAGCTACTAGAGGAATTGATCTTTTGTTCACCTTTTTTTTCTTGTCTCTTCCATGCTCAGAAATATACCTAGAGATTTTCTGTATCAAGTACTTCATAATCACAAGAAAACTCTGACATTAAAAGTTCTGACTGGTCTAAACTCATATCCCAGCTTAATTTCAAATATGCATCCTTTATCTGTCTTGTCCCCTTGTTTTGAAGGGTAAACAGAGAGTCAGAAATAACTATATCAAGTGATTCTATAACTTATCTCCTCCACCCCCCAAAAATATTTTATTCCTTACCTTTTGCCTTTGTCTCACAAAGACATCTTTTCCAAATATCCAGAGATTCTCTGTACGAGCCTAAAAGGAACTTCTCCTCACCTACAAAAGTCACATTTATAGCAAATTAAAAGCTCTGCATAATTAATTTCACATGGGCAAACACACATGCACTTAATTCAGTATTACAAATTTATAAAAAGCTGAGTAAAATACATGACTATCCAGACTCCTGTTCTTGGAGCTAAATCTAACTTTTCAGCATCTGAGAGAAGATGACTGATTAGCCCTCCTCGTCATTTTAATTCCCAAATCACAATTAAATGAAATTAGGGATGACCTTATTAAGGCTTACAAATATATTAAGGGTGAGTGCCACAAGGATGAAGCCAGGCTCTTCTCGGTGACAACCAACGGTAGGACAAGGGGCAGTGGGTTCAGACTAGAACACAAGAAGTTCCACTTAAATTTGAGAAGAAACTTCTTCTCAGTGAGGGTAACAGAGCACTGGAACAGGCTGCCCAGAGAGATTGTGGAGTCTCCTACTCTGGAGACATTCAAAACCCGCCTGGACACCTTCCTGTGTAGCCTCATCTAAGTGTTCCTGCTCTGGCAGGGGGATTGGACTAGATGATCTTTTGAGGTCCCTTCCAATCCCTAACATTCTGTGATTCTGTGTGATTTTTTTTAGATTACATAAGGTTATAAATGTTAGCTATAGTTGGAAATTTCAGTATTTAAAACACGCAATGTTTTATTAATGGGGAAAATAATTTTCTCTTATGTATTTTCATATTTCCTATGGAGTACAAGATGTTTTTTCATTGTAGAAAGTAGTTGTAAAATTATTTATCAAGTTGAACTTTTATTTTTCAATGTAGAAGCACTTTCAAACAACAGGTGTATGCACTGTTATACATTTCATCTCTCTAAATGTCACTTCTCCACTTCTATTCCCATTCCAGTTTTTAATCCATTGGTCAATTCCTAAATACTTTTACAAAAAGGGAACTGTAAAAGGGCACAGCTCCTTGGCAAAGGAGAATGTGGGAAAAAAAACAAACATCAAAATAGTGCTACCATAGAAGAAAAGACAAAGACAGATTTGCCTTTTTATCCTGCTCATCAGCAGCTAGCCAGTTCAGGTACTGGCTGCCCCATCAGCATATATGTTACTCTAACTCTTCCATAAACTGTGCCGTAGCTATTTGGCAAACTGAATGTAAATAAAGAACATAAGGAATGGGTGAAAAGGAAGGACAGGAAATCACACATATTGTTAGGATAGTGAAAGAGACATGAAAGAGCTAATGTATGGTATGGAGTGACGTAGGAAGAGAAGCTAGAATTATTACCATTTAAGGGAGAGAGATCAAGAACATGGAAAGAAATCAGAATTGTGGTGGGAGACGTGTAGGAAGATGAACCTGTTATTGTGGAAGGGGAAACGAACACTGAGCACACGACAGTGATGTGGAGGAAATTAGGAACAAATATATACTGTTTGAAAACTAAACATGCTAGACTAAGTCCATTACATTAGACTACACTAAATTAGATCCTTAGTTGAGGCTGACTACATTAATGTACATGACATGCTCATGCCCACTGAGCAGATGGAGTGAACAGGATTCCTACACAGAAATCCAGTAAGAGAAAGCTTGTGATGCCCAGCTACTTCAGATGAAATAACACAGTACAAATGAGAACAAAATTCAGATCCTGTGTTCAGATTCTCTAGGAAAAGCAAACTGAAGTCAACATAGTCTTTTTACTTGGCTCAACAAGCTCTAAATATTACAATACAATCTACAGGGGTACTGGGACATGAAATATTTGAGAGAGTTGTGATCCGAGTTTTAAGAAAAGTCCCACTATCAACTTTTTAAAAATCTGGTGGTTAGTTATTGATTGTTATTAAAGTTGGACATAATTTCCCTAGTACTCAGTTAACCATGCAGCTACCTAACATTTGTACTTCTTTCCAAAGTACTAACCAGATATAGAGTTAATCTTCAAATGTTGTTCTAAGGTCACTCCTGAAGACTGGAGGGTTGCTTGTATATGACTTATAAGAGACGAGACAACAGACTCTTCTTCTGCATTCTTGTTCACTTTCCTGTTCAGCAGCATCTGATACCAAACCACTTTCTTATACAATAATTGCCACAGTACCATCAACCTGTAATTCAAGAAGTATATTATGGAAATAATCAAAAGTTAACGAAGTTACTTACATTGATTTTTTGTTTTATTGTATTTTGTATTCTATATCTGAAAACTAAATTATATTCTACGTAAACAACTTTTCTGACTTCAATAAGGGAAAAAATGAAACACTTTTTGCCTTTTTTTTGACCAACAATCATTGATTCTTCTGAATCTGGAACCATTAGAGCACACAAATGCATCCTTGTTATCCAAACAACATGGAAATAAAATAACCTAGTTATATGGTTTAGTGCCAGAGCCAGGTTATGGTTGGACTTGATGATCTTGAGAGTCTCTTTCAACCAAAATGATTCTATTATTCTACCTTTCTAATAGTTGGATAACGTATCAATTTAAGCTTCTTTCAAGTTTATGTGTATATCTTCAAAGAAGAAATAGCTCTCATGGTTTCCACACACTGATGTTTCTCTTGCTGCTCCAGGACACCACATCCATAATCAAGTGCAGGCTTTGCTAACTAAACTGACACTGCAGATATATCACATAAGAGCAGCCTCTTGGCTCCATCATGTTTGAAACTTCTGCATGGGAAGGAGCAGAACAGGCAATAGGCAGTAAAAGCTGCTTAATCTGCAATACCTGAATTGATACTGCCCTACTAGACCTGGTTTGAGCTTTTAAGCCATCAATAATCTCTGAACTGATTGGCAGTAATCAGTTCAGTTACCATAATTGAACTACATTTATCTACACGTCTCAGCCCTCATCTGCATACTGTAATAGATTATCACCCTTGTCCACAAAGTATGACAGAGAAAAATAATCAAAAGCTTGTTGTAATTACCATATAGCTGAAAAATAAAATTGTTGTTCCAACATAAAGAATCATAGAATCATTCAGGTTGGAAAGGACCTTTATGATCATTGAGTCCAACCGTTAACCTAACACTGCTAAGTCCACCACCATGTCCCTACAGGGCTTTTAAACACCTCCAGAGATGGTGATTCAACCACTTCACTGGGCAGCCTGTTCCAATGCTTTACAACCTTTCCGTAAATAAATTTTTCCTAATATCCAATCTAAATCTCCCCTGGCGCAATTTGAGGCCATTTTATCTCATCTTGTTACGTGGCAGAAGAGACCAACACCCTCCATGCTACAATCTCCTTTCAGCTAGTTGTAGACAATGATAAGGTCTCCCCTCAGCCTCATTTTCTCCAGGTTAAACAGCCCAGGTCCCTCAGCCACTTCTCATAACATTTGTGCTCCAGACACTTCACCAGTTTTGTTGTCCTAGTTGCTGACTAAGCCTGATCACCTGGCCACCCTTAATTTTATTTTCTACCATGCACAGATAATTCATACCTTTTTTCTGTTCTTGCATCATGGTTTACTGCTCGAGGAGGCTCTGTAAGCAGAGATTTCAGTGAGCTGAGTTGCTGAGTGGTATTCTCATCAAGAACTAGGAAAACAGGCACAGTGAGGGAGTCAAGTTCCATGAGACTATTAACATGAGAAGATGCAAAAGAATTCTCATACTGTAGTATGCACATGCTACTCAGAGCGTGAGAAACCATTTTCAGAAGACAGAAGCATGCCAAAAGGTTTTTTGAGAATGACTGATCTTGTTGCTGTGTAAGCATCAGTTTTAAAGTTTGTAATGTCAGCTTTGCCACGTGCCCAGTCAGACTGGCTCTTGAATGCCAGGACAGGACAGTTAAACACTGCTGAAAATATTTTAGGACATAATGCATCCAGTGACTATTCTTCACAGGCTTGTTTAAAGATGTATCATGGCTAAGCGAAGAACATTTCACAAACCGAAGAATGTTGAAAAAATGGATAATGCAGTTCACTGTGTAATTCAGCAGTTTATCTCTCTCTTCCATATTTTTTGAAATCCCTATGTGCCATGCACCAAGGAGGTTTTTCTGAATGGAATACAGTTCCACTGATAATTTATCTTTCTCTTTCTTATTTTCTTTTGCATGAATAGTATCAAACATTGACGCAAATTCTAAGTGGCCTTGATCAGCTTTACCAACAAATGAATGGATTCTTTGGCTACAGGAGCTGGAAGGGCTAGTGAAAAACTGCTTTTCATCATCTGAATCTTCTTCATAATCCTAAATCAGACAAAAAAAACCAAAAAAAAAATCAACGGTTTAATTCAAGTCTATCGAGAGAGAACATAACCTGCAAGGAATCACTGTTTATTCAGTCTCACAAATAAAATCTTCATACTTAATTAACTTGCCTAATTGCTAGTAAGTTTAATTCACAGCAGTTTTATCTAGATCTCAAAATAAATGTGGCTGTTTGGAGTAGTGGTGCAGATAAAATTAAATTACCTAATAGCAAAAAAAGTTACACTGTAAAACACATCAGCAATTTATCTACCACAAAGTAAAATCCTGCTCTCTATTATGCCAAGAGTATGAGGAAGAGTTTCTGCCAAATACCTGTAATATATAAAAGCCATTCAACAAAAGCCCCAAAACTTCAAAGAACAAACGCATTAAATGGAGTTGGGAAAGGCTACACAGTAACTTCGATCACAGAGCCAAAGGAGAGATACAAATTTCAGAACTGAGAGAAGGATCCTCTAAAACTGAGACTAAATATCTTATTTACTAAGGATAATAATATTGTACTTCTTATTAATATACTTTACAGCCCTGGTAGTGTAATTTGACATTTTATTATAAAGTGAAGCTGAAGCATTAAACTACAATGAACTGATGTATCTGTACATTAGTACACATTTTTCAGCAAGCTTATGTACTGCTGAAAGAAATAAGATGTTTGAAAATAAAAATCAAGTATCAGATGAGAAAAGTAACCACATTCCTCACACCTATAAAGAAAATGAGAATTTAGCAAGTATTGAATTACTTTAAATATATGTAAGAAATTGAAAAGAAATAAAAATAAATCATTATGTTCAGAATACCTTACAATAAAATAATTTGCATAATTATAAGTGGAAATATGTTATTAAGTACCAGTAAATCCGTGGTCTTCTCATTCATTTCTGTTGTGTCCTCTTCTAGGAATTTCGGAATGGTGGAAAAGCCGGAACTTTGGTTTTGAGCATGATTTAAAAGACTAGCTTTTAAAGACAAGAGTGATCGTACACCCAAAGGTCTCCCTTTAGACTAAAAGAAATAATAATAACATAAAACATATATTTGTCTCTAGCAAGATCAAACTAGGCATTTTCTAAACAAAACAAGGAACTTGGTCCCTTCTGTAAAAAGCTTCAGTTTTTAAGTCTCAGAGAGAAAGAGAAAACAGGTCAGCAGGCATATGTTTCATTGAAATAAAGTATCATTTGACCATGGCTCAGGAAGGCAGAATTTTCTCAGCACCAGAGTACTTTGCTTCATGCTGAATGAATCTGCTTTCTTGATCTCTGAAATGATCATACAAGTTTGCCAGTATGTAGAACCTTCTTGCACTGTAAGTAGCTACATATCACCTTAAACCCTCAAACCCTTGCCCACTCTTCTAGCTTATGCATGAACATCATAACTCACTTCTTCAAAAATGCAAAATATGAACTGAATTGGAAGAGAAGTTGTATTCCATCAGCAAACACAAAAACTTTGAACGTAGTATCTATTGTATCTTATGTGGTTGACAAGAGTTGCAGGACCTCTTCCTTCAAAGGTTTCCCTTCTCCCATACTCAGCCTGATTTAGAAGTGTCAAGAGAACAAATGAAAGTTCTTTAAGAAAGCTTTAATTGACCACCTCAGCTAAGGACTTAGTAGACACATGCACACAGCACCACTGGAATTGTTGCTGACTGCCCTAAAACAGTAGCAGAGACATTTTACAGAACCCTTTCTGCATTATTCTGAAATGATGAGCTGGTCAGAGTAGCGTAACACCTGTCAATGCTCTGAACCAACTCTACAGATACAAAAATCTCAATTTCTTTTACAGTTCCAGAAAAACTATATATAGTGGCAGTTAAGAGTGTCCCTTTTACTGCATTATACTGAAAAGTCACCCAGACATCAAAGGAATAAAATTTCAGAGAAAACTCTGTGTTCATTGTTTTCCAGATCAACACGATCTTTAAAACTTCATAATTTAAAGGACTTCATACAAATGTCACAGGAACCTAAACTGAGCTACTCAGTTTAAAAATTATGCATTTTTATGCACGTGAATTTTTTTACTTAAAGCCTACAAAATAATTCATCACCCTACCTCGGAGTTCAGCAAATTCTGACGAATATTTTCAAGCCGTTGGGTTGAATCAAGCAAAAGGGTTCTTATAAATCCTGATGGTGAAAGGTTGTTATGAAATTTAAGCACTGTTATCATGTATCCATCAGAGACAATGAGGTAGGGTAATCTTGAATGTGAAGCAACAGAGAATCTCTGTCTCATAAGGTCATTTTCAGAAGCTGAAGAACCCAGAGACTGACTAGAGTCTTGACAAAAATAGTGCTGCTGTCTACAATAAAGATACATCAAAAAATAAGAAGGAACTATATATAATAATTACAAACAGAAGAGAGACAGAAAAATAACTTATGAATATATTTAATACCACTCACACTACTGTCCCAATAGGTCCATTCAGAATACTAAATAAGTGTCTAAATTTTTGCAAGATGAGCAATCTGGATAACACTATTTATGCCTGCAAGATGCCAATATTTTGCTGCAGTTGCAACTTTTTTAATTTAAAGAAAAATAAATAAAGCTTTTAGTATTCTCTAAGTATTTCATCAGTAAGTATCATATGTATTGTTTCACAATTTGAATTTAAATTTCTATATCACACTTCCCTATCTAGCTCTTTTGTGTATGCTATTTTTAATTACTACTAAATTCAAACACTTTTTAAAAAAACAAATCACTTAATGTATACTTACATTGTTACAATGCCAATTTTCATCAGGACAAACCCATTTAAGAAATAGAAGAGAACTATGAAGGAGAAAGATATTGAGAAGACACATGAAAAGCTAAAGAGTGAATTTGAAGGATTAAGTTTATGTAAAATTGTAATAAATATGTTAGAAAGTAAGATATGATCATATGACAGAAATGTATAAACAGTTTCGAACACTTTTACCTGCATGTTATTAGTGGATGGAACGGAATAAACTCTGCTGGTCCAAATTCTACAGAGCAGCCAGAAGTAATCAAGGTTAGCAATTCACCCATACATGTCAATAAAATCAAAGATCCACGTTTTAACATGCAAGCCAAGAAGAGGCTATCAGGAGTCCAACTCATGTCGCCAACCCAGTAAGATCTAAATTGGCAGGGAAAAAAAAAAAATCCTGTCAAATTGCTGTATCAAAGTATTAGGACAGTTAACAAAATAAGTAACAGCAACAATAAAAAAACCACCACAACACAAAACCAACAAATCCACAAGAGCAGCAGAAACAACGTTAGTTACTGACCTGATAAACTTGGATGGGACCGTGCTATTCTTGCTACTACAACCTTTAAGGCTACCCAAAACAGTTACAAAATTCAATGTGTTTAGAAACAAAATCTGAGTTGCCTAGAATGAAAACGTAAATGTAAAGAAGACATGCATGTCTGTATCAAAAAACCATTATTATAAAAAACAATTTCTATTAGCAACTTCTGCATTACATTTGATGTACTGGAAATGTTATTACACATGAAAGTGACATTGCACTTCAACATTTATTGCTATTTAGAGTATTCATTAATTTATATGCATATTTATACATTTGAAAAATAATTAAAGATGCTCGACATAACTCAATATTATTTTTAACATAACTTTTTCTAAAACCCTCAAAATAATAACAGATCACTCCTCTCCAGTTTTGCTGGTGAATAACAGCTGAAGCTTTGAAGGATTGCATCACCCCACACTAAATAAGCCCGTTCACATTTCTGTCATCATTAACATTAAAAACTACATTAAGATTTGGCCTCTGAGTTGTTAGAAGGAAAAACATCATGAGGTGGGAGCATAACCTCCAATACATATTAGGCTTAGGCCTGACTGAGAATCATCCAGACTCTTTGCAGATACAATACAGTAACTGACATTAATTTATTATTGTACTTCTTGGAGATTAGAAGCAACAGAGGAGCTTACATGGATTTCTTAACTGAATAACAGCATTCAAAAAATTACAGACAAAAATTTACTATTATTAAAAATCACTATTAGCTATGGATATCAATGTAGATATAAACACATGTATCAATAAGAATGCTGAAAAATCACTTCTAAAAGTGTCTTACTAAATCCTTGTTACCACTTTGTTCAAACGGAACTATTAGCTTAAATAATATATTGTCTATCCTTCATACCATTGGATCAGTTTGATTAATAGCTACTGCAAGCAGAAGTCCATCTCTGGCAAATGCACATAACAAAGCTCCTCTTGACTTTACAGACACACAGTGAGGAACCAAATCAACAAGAGAACAAGTCTGCTGTACCCAGTGGATCTGGTATGGCAACGAACTGAATACAAAAAAAAAGGAAAAAAGACATCATCACCAAGAGGTTACTTAATTATACTAAATGGGATGATTTATATACAGTAAAAAAACATGCAAGACAGAAACACAAAGCATGAACAATAATTAAAAAAAAAAACCTATTTTTCTTCAGAAACTTTACAATGAAAAATATTTTCTATTTACACAATTTTAAACACTATGTCTGAGTGCTGAGAATTATTTTTATGGGATTACAGCAATATGTATAGAATAGGCAAATACAGATGCATGTCACGTAATTAAGGCACTTGCATTCTAGCCAGGAACAGCTTCCTCAAAAAGTGTAACATCATCCCACACAGGAATACTCAGAATTCAAAAATAAAAGTGAACAGTATGCTGCTCTGAATAAATAAATCACGGATGCCCCATCCCTGGCAGTGCTCAAAGTCAGGCTGGACTGGGCTTCCAGCAGCCTATCTAGTGAAAGTTTACTTGCCCATGGCAGGGGTGGTGGACTAGATGATGCTTAGACATCCCTTTCTACCCAAACCATTCTATGATGCTAAAAAGATTCTAAACATGTATACACGCAGTTTTATTTAGGCGTAATTCAATAATGAAGTACGGAATACATACATAAATACTGTTACATTAACAACATTATAATACTTCAAAAATACCATATATGGATAATATATATGCATATATGGACTGATAGGCTACTTGGACATCAATGTAAATGTGTTCAACTGAATCCTAGCTCTAAGGCACTTCGTAATAAAAGTCTTCCTCTTAAGCTAATGTAGCTTCAAATATCTTTAAACTTACCTAACATATTTAAAGCTATTTTCATGCCATTGAAGAACCAAAAATGTGAGCACCAAACATTCTCCAGAGTAAAACACAAAAGAACACAAACAGCAATCACCCAGTATCTGTGGACAAAACCAAAATAAACACAAAAACCTGGTTACACAATTTTCACTCTAAGTATTTATATACTTGAATCAATAAATATTACAATTCAGATTGAACAGCAATGTTGTCATTCAGAAACAGAAAGACTGGCAAGAATATTACTGGGCTAGATAAACTTCACTCTGATCCAGTGTGGTTGCTTTTATGCTATCACTAAATCTAATATGAACTGAACAATTACACACTACACCAAAGAAGCAGACAGTGCTCTCAAAATACACTGTAGTTTTTGGGGCTATAATTTACTTAAGAGATTAAATGGTTGTCTTAGGGCTTTTTTTTTTTTTTTTTACCTCATTTTGCAGGAAAGCAGCATGCACTCCAATTTCTTTTTCTTCAATAGAAGGCAACATGACTGATTCATCAGGCAGAATTTGTGTCCAACGCCCAGAAGAATTTTTATGAGAAGATGTACTTTCATGTTCTGTGCTCTCCCACAATAAGACACATGCTGTAGGAGTAGTTAATAGTGCCTTTCTTCCATCTCCAGATACATATAAGTACAATTTCATCAAACAGTCTGGGAAAAAAACCAACAAACAGAACAATGTGGCAGAATATTTTCTGCTCCCCTGTTAGATTTAGATTTAAAAAGAAAAGAAAAAAGGAGGTTTCTCCTCTATCACAAGAAATCCAGACTGACACCTTAACTATCTTTGATTTCCACCTTCATCACTGGTAGTAGACCTTGCACAGCAGTAATGTCAGATAAGACTCCCATGTTGATGCATTTAATGACTTGTCTTTCTCACAAGACTCAACCACTAGGAATTGTTTACCAAGATTGTCTTTCTTGAAATCCATCTTTCATGAAAATGATTAATAAATGCATAACTATTACCTTCAGCTCCTAAATGCACTAGAGATCTTCCCTGAAATGATAAAATTTCTTGTACAATACTTCACTTTACAACCTGGCATCAGTGAGATTATTCAATATGTGACCATATTTTATATTTAGGTTTGCAAATATGTGCCTTTACATTATTCTCTCCAGTTAGCATTTGTCATAAAAACTTACCTACAGAATAAACTTCAAATTATGCGCATAGGGTTTACATCAGATGTATGTCTGCTTTAAGGTATTGATAACCTAGTAATGAATGTTCTTCTACAGGTGAAAACTAACCATTAAAAAATAAAATATTTACTGTATTTTAAAATGAATTATCATTCACAGGAGATTACTAAATTGAAAAAACTATTCCATTCAAGTGACGGAAAGGGCATGTGTCAAAGTTTAGCTAGCACACAAATTACAGGAATGCAAAACAAGGTGTGAATATAGCTTTTACATGTGTGATAACACTTAAAAAGGAAACCACTTTCGCTCTGTTCCATTTTCCAAAAGACTAACTGAAAAAACCTACCTTGTGCTGCTGCAACTATTTTCCTAGACTCTTCAGTTGCTGGCACAATTTTCAAGCAGTCCTGATCTTTATTCCAAAGAAATAGCTCTCCTGTTTTAAGAATTCCTGCCAACCAAGCACCTGTGTTCATTGGGGGGAAAATGTTTTGAAGAATATTATTGTGAAGTACTTAAAATTACTTTGTTTCCATCTTAGCCACAGTTCTAAGGCTGACAGTGAACTGGCAGATCCTTTAGATACTCTATCTCCCTGAACTGTTACAACTACAAATAAAGTAATAGGAGTTTATAATAAAAAAGCTATTATACTTAACCATTTCTTGATGTTGTTAAAACAACTACACTTTTCAACAATGACCGCAGCTGAGGGATTTTCTTCTTTGTTTTCCCTGATGCTAGGTTAATTTCATTTATATGTTTATCATCTAGAAGAAAAACAGCCTCTTTTTCCTGTTGAGAGAAAAAAGGAACATTTCATTCTTTAAAACATTATTTTGCTTGAAAGTCTGCAAAATAATGCAGAGAAAATATGCTAGGCAATAATACTACTGATAGTAATGATATTACAACTGCAATTACCATATTAAGTTCATTCTTTGATATATTTGTTTTACAGTACTTTACACCTTGCCATCAATCTACATTTATGATTAATGTTTCACAAGTTTCAAACTATGAAAGTAATCTTGCAATCATTGTTAAAACTGCCAGCAAATGATGGACAACAACAAATCAGAAACTAGCTATCTCATCTTGCAGTGTTTAATGTAGGGAGATTTTTGCCAGTGATTTCAATAGAAGAAACTGGCCTTGAATAGTTGCCTACTTAAACTCAAATCATATATTAGAAGAAAAAAGAAATAGCCTCATTTTATCAAAAAAGCTTAAGAAAGCAGGTCTTTCAACAAATGTAGGATGGAATGGGAAAAAAAATTAACCATTTCCAACAATGTAGTGTAAAAAAGGTTATGAAAAACCAGAACCACCTAAACAACAACCTTATATAGGAGGAAAGTCTTTTGGGAAAAACAGAAAACCAAAACAAAAAAAGATTCCCCATTGTTTATCTGAGAAATGTTGGCTCTTCAGCCTCAACTCAATAAGATTTCAACAGCTCCTAAGTGGAATATGTTTCTTACCCCCTCCCTGTGTATGGAAGTGCAAGTATTATATAAAAGACTACTTTTTGCAGAATTTTATTTAAATATAAGTTCGTTACAGTTACCTGTCCAATCCATGAGATGCGAGGCCACGGTTTTCTTTGCTTGATACATGTAGAGATAAGAACATCTAGCTTAATCTCCATTCTTATTACACTTCTAGGTAACCATTACAAAGAAAAGTAACTAGTAGATTTTTCACATATCAATAGAGAATCTGAAAAAAGAAAACAAAACAAAACAAAAAGAGGTTTTTATTTTTGCGGTGTGGGAGTAGAAGATGAGAATCTAGACACAGACTCCTAACTACAGCAGCTTCCTGGTAAACACAAACACAACCGAGGCTTACCTATACTCCCAAACTAAAACAACTACTTTCATTCAGGTGGCTCGAGGCCATTTGCAGTTCGGCCGTGCAGATTACACGCTTGTTCCTGAATGAGTTGAGAGAGAGGAGCCAAGACCCCCAAGCACCTCGCTAAAAGCTCTAATAAGAACGCAGACGGTGAGGAAAACATACCACAGCCTCCTAAGAGCAAGCGGTCAGACACGCAAGCCAAACCCCAGCTGGGCTCCCCGCGGGCAGAGGGAGGCGGCGGGAGGACGAGCTCCCGCCTCGGAGCCGCCTCGGAGCCGCCTCAGGCCGCGGGGTGACGGACCGCGGCGCCGCCCGCCACCGAAGTGTATCAGCTACGATGCCCCACGCCTGGGGTGGGCACTGGGCACAGCCGCCGAAGCGAAGCAGAGCGCGGACAAGCCGCTCCCGCGCGAGCAGGCACTGAGGAGGGGACGAGTGTTTCCCTCCCGCCGCCACCCGCAAGCCTCCCACTGCCGCTGCTGCTCGAGTCAGGGCAGAGACGGTCCCTCCGGCAAACTCCGTCCCCTAGGACACAGACAAAGGAGGGCGGTAGGTACCCAAACCGATGCTCACCACAGCTGCTGATGGGGTCCCACATCACATCGAAGCCCCACGCCCGGCGCCCCCCAGGCCGCGCTCCGCGCCTCGGCACACGGGCGGCCGCCAACAGCTGGGGGCGGGGCCCGTGCAGCACAGTGCGCAGGCGCGGGGCCGAGCCCCGCCCTCTGGGTTGGCTGCGTTCGCCGGCCCGCTCGCCGCACAGCGGTTCCGCGGTTGTGTGCCCGGGACACCCGGCCGGGCTCAGCGCACGGCTGTCCGCCGCCGCTTCGCCTCCCAACCTGCTGGCCTGGCAGGCTGCGTAGAAGTCTCATGCGTTTGGAGAAAACTGACCGCGGAGACAGCCGGGCACCGCATAGTGGCTGTGGCGGTCAGTCCAGGGGTGATAGGGCGACTGCTGAGGTTCCAAGGGGAAAACCTGCACCGCCATCGGCCGTCAGAAGGGAGGGCTAAGTGACTATAGGAGAACAACGCTCCCTATCGGATACAGGAATTAGGTGAAGCACAAGAAGTAGGGTGAGCATTCACTTTCATCTCTTGAAGAAACGCCTTATAGTTCCCTTAAAGCACTTCTGCCCTTAAACCACTTCAGACCAAGTCCTTTTTTACCTTCCCTTAACCACAATCTTGATAAAAAATGAGTAACGTTGGGACAAAAAAAAACCCACAACCAACTAAAGTAATAATCCAATTGTTGACAATTTTGAATTTTGTTAAGAAGTGGTTCACATTCATGTTGCTCAGTTACATCTGTGTGCTTTTCACCACTTGTTTCAGCTACCTGCATTAATCCACCCAGCTCTCTCCTCTTACCCTAGGCTTCCACTGCCATCCAAATTTAAACTGGGAAACAGAACCCACCCTTTCTCCATCTGAGTGTAGAGCAAGTGCTATGAAAACAGAAGGCAATGTCTACACTGAAATTACCTGCAGTCATCTGAAAAATCCGAAAGATAACTCTTAAGGTACTTTGAAATGCTCCAGCTTTGGAAAAACCTGTAATATTTCCAGAGGCATTATTATTCTATTAACTGGGAAAAAAAAAAAAAAAAATAGAGAGAAAAAAAAGAAGGGGGGAAAAAAAGAGCTGAAACTCTGTGACTTCTGCTTGTTCCAAACTTTCCAGTCATTTATCCAGATCTGAAAACAGAAATAATCTGCTTACCTAGATTATGGAATATGGCTCAACAGAACATACTTTTGTGAAAATATTAAAATTTAGATGAAAAAAAATTATGCAGATAGGCAAGACTTGGGACAACACGTATGGAGTATGAACAGAACCTGCAATAACAAGACTGGGCTGAACATACATGTCATCCTTCGTGTGAAACACAGCCATCAGCAGAAAAAAAAGCCTCAACTTGTCATATCTAAATATAGTATACTTTTAATGGAAACATGTAGCTCTTTCCCAGGATGTACAGTAATTCCTCTATTTAAATACGTAGTGAGGAAATTTCAACACTGACAAAAGAGAAAAAATTAAGATTTCAGCTCTATTTTGATTTAGCAAGAGGTAAAAAAGAGATGTATTCTAGTTTACATATCACTTCGCTGTGTGAATTGTGTTCCCCAGGGATCAGTATCAGTACTGGGGCCAGTTCTGTTTAATCTCTTTACCAATGACCTGGAGGAGGGTAGTGAGTGTACTCTCAGTAAGTTTAAAAGTGACACCAAGTTGCATGGAGGTATTGATCTGCTGGAGGGCAGGAAGACCCTACAGAGGGATCTGGACAGGCTGGATCAATGGGCTGAGGCTAATTATATGAGTTTCAACAAAGCCAAGTGCTGGGTCCTCACTTGGGTCACAACAGCCGCAGGCTTGGGGAAGAGTGACTGGAAAGCTGCCTGGCAGAGAGGGATCTGGGCATGTTGGTCAACAGTGGCTGAACATGAGCCAGCAGTGTGGCTGGGTGGCCAAGGCGGCCAACAGCATCCTGGCTTGTGTCAGGAATAGTGTGGCCAGGACCAGAGGAGCGATCATCCCTCTGTACTCGGCCCTGGTGAGGCCCCACCTCAAATTCTGTGTTCAGTTTTGGGCCCCTCACTATAGGAAAGCCATTGAGGTGCTGGAGAGAGTTCAGAGAAGGGAAATGAAGCTGGGGAGGGCTCTGGAGCACAAGTCTGATGAAGAACAGCTGAGGAAACTGGGGCTGTTTAGCCTGGAGAAAAGGAGGCTGAGGGGAGACCTTATCACTGTCTACAGCTACCTGAAAGGAGGTTGTAGCATGGAGGGTGTTGGTCTCTTCTCCCACATAGCGAGTGATAGAAGAGGAAATAGCCTCAATTTGCACCAGGCAGGTTCAAATTGGATATTAGGAAAAATTTATTCACGAAAGGGGTTGTCAGGCATTGGAACAGGCGGCCCAGAGAAGTAGTGGAATCACCATCCCTGTAGGTGTTTAAAAGGCGTTTAGATGAGGTTCTTACGGACATGGTTTAGTGCTAGAGTTAGGTTATGGTTGGACTCAATGATCCTGAGGGTCTCTTCCAACCCAGTGATTCTATGATTCTATGGCTGAAAATCATCAGAATGTACCTGGCAGTTCACAGGCAAAGGAAATTAATGGGTGTATTTTAAATAAAAAGAGCATAGTAATCAGATAAAGGTAAAGGCTGTAAGTAGATAGCCTCCATGTAAATGTCTAAATCTGTAGGCATAAAGATACTTGCTTCTTTACCACATTAAAAATCTCCCTAAACTCTGTCATTATTTACTTACGTGAATAAGTTACTTGAGAAAGACTAAAGACCACCGTGAACTGGCAATTTATTGTGCATGTTATATAGAGTTTGTGTTGCTGAATACGTACACAACGCACAACAGTAAAACAGAGACAAAATAAATTTCCTTGTAGGAAGAGATTTTAAAATCTTAGGAAGCACGCATTGAGGATGATGCATTGGCTTCACTTCTTTTAAGGAATATAAACTATCTGGTGCTTGCGCGCATGTAATGGAAGTAAGAGAAGTCACTTCTTGATTTCTTTTTGATTTTAACAGATACAACATACTTATTAAAATGGATATGGAAAATAATTTGATGAGCTTTTAATTCTGTTATTTTACTTCCAATACAAATGAGATTGCTAGTTTCTGCAATTTCATCCCAAACATTCTATTTACAGAGGCAGCTTGTGTGTAAAGTGACCGTTATGAAAGAATAATTATCTTTGTTACTGAAAGATCTGCCAATAAACTCAGGGAGAGATTTAGGACTACATCACTACTCCCCAGTATGATGGCCTTTACATGCCCTTTTATCATCATCTTACCTTCTGCAGTTGTCATTTTCCATTTTGATACTTGTAAAATAGCTATCAAGAAGATTTTTACATCCTACTGTCCTCCTTTACTTTACACTAAGAAAAGTTAAAAAAATTTCCAAATATTTTTAATCATCAAGGAAAAGATCACACAATGTATTTTATTTCAACAGTATTAAAAACAAGCTTTCCATCATTAAAAAAATTGGTAGTAGTAAAAGGAACTCAATTTGTCACATTTACTTTACAACTCACAGATACCTTTGGAATAGCACGAATACAGGCCACACAACTGGTAACTGCAGCAGGAGATACAACTTTCTCAGAACTTCTTTCTGAGGATTTGTTCTTCCAGAGATTCAGTGCAGACATCTGAACTTTTATCACATAGTTCATTTATCTGAGATTTGTTATTATATTAGTCAATCACTGAAGCCGTTCTAATTTAGCTTGTAGTGATTTAAAATTTCCAATAGTAGTCTGCACCACTAGTGTTGGGCTCATAGACTGAAGTTCAACCAGGTAGCAACTAACAGCATCCAAGCAAACATTTGTGAATCGTCGCCTGTAAAGAAAACAGAATAATAACGAGCTCCTTTTTGTTTCTGTGTATTAGAATTCATCTGAAATAGAAAGTGAGCATTGAGATTTAATGAAATAACATATGAGCAAGACATCTGTCAGCTACTTGTAAGTATTTAACTATTTATTAGAAATACTTATTTTTGAAATACAATGCTTGTGACCAAGGCATAATGGGAAAATAAATAAATAATTACTATTTATCTAATAATAAACAATGAAACATGATACAGTTAAAGGCAATGTGAAATCTTTAATATTTAGATATTACTTTACCTATTAACGTAACCAATGTACAAGTTGTTAATTGAGATAGCAATTTAAATATCTAAAATTAGTATCAGACTACAACAATTTATGTACTAATATCTAAGCAGATATTAAAATTAGAAAACATTCACTAAGGCTCTAATAAGTTTGAGTGTTTAAATCAGCTAAGCATAAAAGACCAAAAACATGGGAAAAGACAGATGTAAACTCTATGTGAACTGGGGACATTTGCATGTATATTTTCAAGAGAATCAGAAAAAAATATGGTTAGAAGTATTATCAAGACTTTGCCTAGTTCTGCTTACTGTGACAAGATAGTTCTAACTGAAGTTTGTATAGTCTATTCACAAAAGTTGCAAAAGCTAAAGATTCCATAATATGCAGGCAACTTGACAAAGCACATAGCTATTCTTCTAGCTAAAAGCTTTTTATATTATTAAATATAATAATTACAGTCTTAATATAAAATTAATTAAATTAATATTAAATGAATATTAAAACCTTGCTGCAGACTAAGCTAAATTTTAGTCCTGGAGACTGATTCATCACCAGCCTCTTAAAAATAATTTGGGAAGATCTGTCCTCAGGCTTAATCTCCTCTTTTCCAGAACACAAGAACTCAGTGCTCCTAGCCTTCCTTCATTAAACAATTCATTGTTTCATTCACAAAATGCCAGATTCTCATTTTTCCCCACTTGTCCCAGATTCCCTCAAATTTGCCTGTATTACTGCTTAAAGTATGTTCCTAAAATTTACAAAATAATCCTCTCAGTTCCTCATGAATCTTCAGTGAAGTGGAGAAAATTCTCTTTATTGAGGTAGTTTATAGGGAGTATCCTACCAGCTTCTACCAACTGGTTTTAAGTGAGGAGTCTCAGTATTTCTTTCCTAGTGGTGTTTACTAAGTTCACCCAAAAGAAAAGAATAAAAGCTTTGGGGATTGCTGAAGTGCAGTGCTTTAGGATATTTTATATCTTTCACTATTTATTAAGATATAGTTGCCTTTCTTACCTCAGGAGTACTTTGCTTGGATCTTGTGTATATCCTGATAACAGTAAATGAATACACTCTAAAAGGTGTAGAGGTTTTTTTATTCTATTCCAATATGGGTCCTAAAAAAAAAAATCCAAAATATTAAGGAGACAAATATTAACGAGATAAGAAAAAGCACCCTCTGTGTGTGTGTATAAACAAATTGTCAGATGTGGTAATTATTTATTCATTGTAACAAAAATATAACAGAAACTGCAATTCTATCTTGATCTATATTAAGTCTATAATTTACTATTTTGACTTTTGACTACTAAATCATATATAAATTTAACTCAGTTTTCCATTTCCAAACACTCTGTAAATTAATAGATTTTAGGAAGTCCTGAATGCCTTACATTGTAAGGAATCTGGGTAAAAAGTCAATTCTCTTTGTTTTAATTCTGTTTAAGCTTGTTTTACAACCCAAAAGTTAAAAATATGACATTCTTATTCTTTATGCCTACTGCATCAATAGATTAGACAAGATGCAGCAATACAGCAAATTTTAATCATTAACAGGAAACAAGAATAATATATTCAAAATATGCTGTTCCTTCTATAACATAACAATTCTAATCCTACTTAATCCTAAATCAGATTTAGGTAAAGTAAAATGATTAACAATTTTCCTTATATTTTAAGATTGAAGTGAATAAAGTCAACAGGGGAAAAAAAAGCAGCATTAAGGGCCTTTGAATCAAAAAAAGCTATGAAATTGATATTTTGATATATAACACCTTACATTATTTTGTGCTTCCTGCTAAAGACAGACCTTAATAGTAGCTGAAAACAATATTTTTATTTTGTGGTTATTTTCCTTACCCGTGCTTTAAATAACTGGTCATATACTTCTAGCAGCCTTGGCAATGGCACTCCAATTTCTTGCATGGTGTATGTTACAAAACCTAGATCCCAGTTCAAAGTGCAGACCTGTTGCTCTAGAAACTGCACTAAAAAATCTGGAGGACAAAAATAACGGGATGTTTAGATTTCACCTTGCTAATGGGGGTCTAGCAAAGAAAGGCATTTGAAGACAGAAAATTAAAGCTTGGAATAAATCACTTTCTACACAGTTAGTCCTTTTCTCCTGTGAAACACAAGTAATAGTTTGCCCCATTATGCACTCAGGGAAGGATATGCTATCAGCAACGCATGACAGGGATTATTCATACTATGTACTTTATTACAGTTCTGCCATGAACTATGCTGTTAAGAAAAGTTCATTAACTTTCATTTCAGCACAAAAGAGCATACTATCATTTCATATGCTAGAAAAGCCAGCAACACTAGTGAATATTTTACCACATTTAACTGTCAGTAACAATTAACAATACGCTGACAGCACTATATTTTCTTTTACAAAACTAGAATATGATAAAAGGACACTTAGTGCTGAACAGCATGTTTTCCAGGCTTCTATGTAATACCAAGTTCTCAAAATATCTGAGCATCCCCAAAGCAGAAAGATGCTCCAAAAAGGTTCAAGAAATCTGAATTCTGATTTTAGCATGTGCCCATGCAGATGGCAGTGGATACTTCAAAAGACAGCAGATAAAAGTGGCTGCCTAAAATCTTACTATATGTGTATATATACCTTTTTACTTTGGCCTTTGATAAAAACAAAGTTTATTACTTTCTAAAATGGGATCTACTAAATCATCCAAAAATAACTGTTGCTGCCTTCTAAGCTTCATTTACTTCCCGTTCAGGGTCAAAAACTGTAAAATCCAGTAAAATTCCTCGATAAATTCTAGGAAAAACTACACCTGTAAAAAATGTAATGGTTTAATAATCATACAATAATATTTTGTTTACAAAATAGGCCAATAGGAATTCAATTTCTAATTTTCATCTAACCTCCCTCTCCTGAATCCCCTATCAAAAGTCACTGTCATAACAATGCTTGTGTTCCCAATTTCTGGGAGAAACTTAAAAGTACTACTCAGCTATCCTCAAGATCAGCTCCATCACTACTGACAGCTGAAATAATTTATTGCTTCAGCTACAGTGAAAAAAACATCACAAATAGCTACAGTAATTATGTATCACAAGCATGTAAGAATGTATCACAAAATTACCAATAGTCTTTCTTCCTAGATTTTAAATGAGAAACATTTCCTAGGTTAAAACCTTTTTTAAGAGACTAAAAAAGGAAAGCTGTGATCCATTCATGTAATCCGTATGTTTATTTACTATGCAGGCCAAACAACTTGCCTAAAGGAAAGTAACGAGGTGTTCCAACATATATCTTTCCAAGCAATACCATCTTCAGACTAAGTTCTTGCATTCTGTCAGCGGGGCTCAGAGACACACTCTTGCTCAGCTCTGAAAGGGAAAGAAATCATTTAGAGAGAACTTTAGGGGAAAAGTTGCACATTTATACACAACTACTCTGTGTATAAAGTACTCAAGTACTCAAATTTACTACTAGCACATCAAAATCTTTTGCTATTGTCAGTGCAAAATCAGCATGTGGAAGTGCAAATGCAACTTTTTCTGGTGTGTGTGTGTGTACATTTACAGATTTTAGTGTTCCCTTGAAGTTCTGTGCAAATCTACTCAAAAAAACCCCAAAGAACAACAAAAACAACCAGACCCCAAAACTCTACCACCAAACCCAACAACAAACTCAGAAGAAAACCACTAGCGCATGGCTTTTCTTTCAAATCACTGTCAGTGTTGTTTCCACAATAGCAACCACAAGCACAAAATCCAAGAAAAAACAAACATAATTTAAAAAACCCCCCAGAAACAGAAAGATAGTGAATTACCAACTCTTTTGTTAAAGGGTGAGGAAGATTTACTACAGCCAAGAAGCAAGGCTTGCAGAGCTATGTCTGCTACTCTGCTTCTCAATAAATGGACAAAATCCTTACACTTCTACTCCTGTCAGCATTATAAAAACACAGAACTCCCTGAAGATTCTTTAATTTTTGTAATGATAAATGTAACATTTTCATTCTAATTTCCTAATAGTGAAATCTTCAGACAAAATTTTTCTATATATCATGGAATCTTAAAACAAGAAGGGATGAATTACTTCAGAAATGTTATCTAGAATGGGATTATTCAAGCTATACAGGCAATATTCTCCAAAATATATGTGTAAAAATATTACTTTTCTGTCCTTCAGGCATACAAGCCGAAGGCACACAAGTATATTTAACTATACTTACTGGAATAGTCCAGCAAACATCCACTTGGACAGCATATCAGTAGCAGTACAGTTAGTCTTAAAAGCTCTATTTGTATCATTTTCCTACAGTTCTAGTTCATATCACTCCTTGTCCATTAAGACCTACCTTTCTCAATGATTTCTTGCCAGAGTGTTTGCACCAAGATAGGATCAGAATGACCCGCACAATGTATAATTGCAAGCTTGCATTCTGAGAGCTTAAAGGGATCAGCAAATTCTCCATACAGCTGAAAGAAAAATTATTGGGCTTTAAATTTCAAGTAGGATAAAAAGGACATTTTAAAATTAATCTTTTCTTTATTTTGTGTGGTGGACATCAGACTAGTAATAGTGCAACCCAAGTAACCATTGTCAACACTAAATTTTTTATTTTTTTAGTACATTTCGTTTCACTTCTTAACTTCAATCCCCAATTTTATATGAACTTATAAATACTAACAGTAATTTTCTAACAATTTTCCCAATAAACGAATAAATCTAGAAGACTTAATAACAAAGATAAACATGGAAGAAATTAAAGTACTAAAGACTGGAGGAATATCAAAGTACAGAAAAAGACAGACTTGGGTAACGTTCTGAGACAATGCCAAACTGTCCATTACTTTTCCTAGTCAGCATAGGAACATTCTTTGCAAAACATTTCATCCCCAACTCTCCAAATGTTATAAATTTAGAAACTGAAAAATACGGAGAAATTTTAATCACCTTGGTTATATCCATCAGCTCAGCATCAAGCTGGGAGATTGCATCTTGCACTGAAGAGTGATGGGAATACTGCCGTTGTAATGTTTCTTGTATTTGAAGCTGGATCCTTGCAACCTTGTTTAAAAACAAAAATAAAATATGTCAAGATTGGATTCGTTTAATGAAAGCTTAAGAATACACTCAGAATTCACTTTAACTTATTTAAATGTAGAAGTGTTACTGTCTTTCATCTCAGAGTCTCCTATCAACTGCATAATTTTGCCACATTGTGAAGAAAGCCCAGAAAACTTTCTACAGAACTGGTAATAAAAATGTCACATGCCAATATGACAAAGTGAAAGAATGCATTTACAATGTAGCTTAGATTAATATTTTTTCTTACTTCCATTTTCTCTTCTAGTTCATGTAGGAATTCACCATCTGCAGCTATAGAGGATATGGCAGTGGAACTTTTGGCACTCAAAATGGCACGTGCAATGTATTCAAGACGCTGCTGGAGAGAAATCTCTGTGCTGCAAAGCAAATATACAAAATAAAATGGGGAATTACTATAGTTATTTGACAGTTAATTATATTCTAACTAGACTCTGGGAATTAGCACATGACTTCTCCAGATTTTACTAAATCAAGCAGGTCATCATCCAACAATGTAACATCATCTTTGTTGCAGGCTCAGTTCTAGTTCTCTATCCATTGCTCCACAGTTACACTATCACATTACAAAATTCCACGTAAGAAATGACCACTTAAGATACAGTACTTAAAACCAGGAAATACATTGCAAGCTAATGTATAATATATAAAATAAACATGTAATTTCTTCCCAGTAATCATTTGGATCAAAAGCTAATATATTCTGTTGACTTAAAATCTTTTTAGCACTGGCCTTTTCTTAAAATACCTACATGTAGTTTATTTGGTTTTTAACCAATTAGCTCAATGTATGCAATAGATCACACATAATCCATACCTATGCAGGTCAGCCAACTTAGCCAAGACTCTGGCTGCATTACTAAAATTTCTGTTCTTTTCAAAGTATCTCCACAGTAAATCCATATAACGGACTTTGTTTTGGTCAATCTTGGTCATCCGCACAAGGTAGGGTTCCAAAAAGGGGGCAGTAACCTGCAGAAGTCATAAAGATAGCATTTATATTCTTCCTCTCTCCTCTTTTTTAAAGCATCAGCATTATTACAATTAACTCTTTCAGTTCACCTGCAACAGCTTGTCCGTCAAGTCAGCTTGTATCAACCAGTTGTAAAGTGCAATACTGAAGAGTTCATCTGTGGAACGCTGAGCTAGCTTCAGCATTTGTTCAAACTAAGGGAAGAAAAGGCCAAAGCTGTTATTCTAGAAGTGGTTACATTACACCAAGCACTGAATATATATGTGACAATGCTTAGGTTCACGTTATTTGCATGTCATTGTTTCTATGAACACTGTATATAAATACACCAATTTGTGACAAATTTTTACTTTTATCTGCCCCACTAAACTATTTCATAATTTTTTAACAATAAATTCTACACCCCTTCAAATCACAGCATTTTTTGGAGTGCAGTCATGACTTTTTGGTTAATTTCTTACATGATGCCCTGCTTCTTCATTGCTTAGCATGTTGGGGTCAGATGACAGCACCGGAGGACCTGGCTTTTTGGGTACACTTGGAGACTGAGGAGCAGCTTTACTTTGATTCACCAACTCTTGAAGGGTGTCAGTGATGCACTTGTAGCTGTTCAATCTGTAAACAGAGGAAAATAAAAGCAAAACCTCACAGTTTTCCTTGCAACTGTCTATGAAATACTCTTCTCAAAAGTTGTTACTGTGTGCCTTTGTAAACACAATTACTAACATTCGAAAAGATCACAGACTGTTGTCAGCCAATTGCCACAATCTAGTCTGTTCTCAATCATCTTTCTAACAATTCTTTCTGTAATATTCAGATCACAATGTTTTCTGCATCTATCAGTTTACCATATGTTCCAGTTAAAGTTGGTGCCATATTAATGAGAAACATGGAAAGCATGCTAGGCAAAACCATCTATACTGTTTTTCCTTATTAAGAAATGCTTGTTGTTACCCTGCATACCTCGCCCAAAAGAGTTACTCTTCTGGTGCCTTGAAATAAAGCACCCCGTATAATAAAGTATTCTGAAAACTTGCCTCTCTTGAAAAGCTTGAAGTCCAACAACATCCTCTTCTGGTTCTCCATTTTTATAGAAATGAAGGCCAAGACCTTGGGGATCTTTCTTCTCTGCAGCTGTAAGAGAGAGTTCTACTACTCCCTCATAGAAACGCACTAAGAAAGAAACAACAAATATTACCGTTCATTATTGTGTGTCACAAAATGGTGATAAACACTTCCATTTTAGCAAGCAATAAAAAAATCTTATTCACTCTGATTTGTGTTGTATACAGGTCCACGCCTGTACTGAACCTGTGGGATTATATGCAAGTTTGAAGTTACAGATTTGTACAGAGACTGACATCTTGACTGTTAAAGAAGTTATATCTACGTTTGAATTACATACTAGCTTCTACCGAACAAAACTGTATTCAGAACCATACTTCAAACAGCATATTTAGTATAAAACCTTACCTGCAAAAGTACAATAATTTATTTTCTGCTTACATACAACAGTTTTCCTATAAACATTTTTGCCACATATATGAAACAAACGGACACTACAACATGAAATAAGTGGATGGGAATATTTTTATATAGAAGTAGTTTTTTTGATTGTATGGTGAAATCTAGAAAGGCTTTAAAAAAGAACGGGTTGACGTATATTAAGAGTTACTAAGTAAACAAACGAAGCAAATAGAAGATGGCACAAAAGGATATTATAGAAACTGTTTACCAGAACATGATCAGCAATTGTCTCTTACCTTGCCTATATTGTGCACAAACATTAGCAAGGTCTACTTGATTGCTGATCTTCTGGTATTCTTTCAGTGACTCCCTTAGCATCTTTTCTTTTTCCAGTTTGCTTTGAGCCTGTCGAGATCGCTGAAGCAGTTCATTTGCCTATAGACAAATTATGGGAAAATGGAAATCATTAACATGAACACATCATGAGCAGATCGTGGATATTGTTCTAAGTTAATGATTTATTATTCCAGACTTCAAAGCTGAAACAGTAGAATCATTATCCTCTCAGAAGCACTCTCATTATTTGATAACACTAAGTTTCTAGCAGAAACGGCAGTAGAGAGAAAGGCTTAAGGCTTAAACAACCAACTGGTTCCCCATTCTCCCCTCACCAGTTACTTTTTCAAATTTATTTGAAGAGCTTCAGAAAGTCTAGTTCTTAAACACAATAATCTTTCCAGAAATTCGATGAAACAAGAAGACAGAAAATAAGAGACCATGCTGAGGAAAGACTGGATTAAGAACATATTTTATCAACATCAAGAAGACCGTTTCATTAGACATGACATTGGAGGTAGAGAACCTATGAACACTACAAATAACTGCAAATGCTTCAACCCAGAGCTTGCATAATCTTCATCATTAATCAACTACAACATAGAAATATGCACATGACCTGCCTTCATTAGTTCTTGTGCTCCTGAAACTACCTAAGCACAAGCTGCCCAGCTTACCTCATTTGAACATGTTCTAAAGTTCTATTTTGGTGCTGTAAAATCTGGAAGTGCACTTACCTTGGAACACAACGCATCATCGGTGCTATAAAGAAGAGGACAGATATCTTGCAAGTGGGCAATGATGCCATCCACAGCAGCATTATCTCTGATATAACAGTTTATGAGAGAAGAAATGAGTGCTCCAGTCAACTCTCTGTCTCTAATTACCAAGTCTTTGAAAGCAGTAATCTTTAGATGTTCTTGAAGTTCCTGAAGATAGAATTTAATTAGTTTACCAAAGTTTTTACGTTATTGTTTAGAAATATCACAACATTCTAGCAGCTAAATTAACTGTTTCCAGTAAATAAATGCATAGAAAACTCCAATGACTGAAGTGTACAGCACAGAAATACATTCTTTAAAACACACATTATAAAACAAAATGAAAATAATAAAGAAAGCCCTATGAAGGAAGGCACTAGACTCTTGGATGCCAAAGGATGGCAAGAACTGCTTGAGCAGACCTCTGCCATCTTCACTACGTGTCTATTTTATTTCAGATCTCTGCAAGTAAGAATGAAATTAGCAGTTCCCCTTACTTCACAAGGCATTGCCAGAATGTACAACCTATAAAATGAGTATGTCACAGTTTTTAATAATGGGAACCATCTGAGTACTGTCATAGATTAAAAAAATGACAAACGCATAAAAAGGAGGAATTGAAGAAATTGGAAGTCTGTACTCTTTTTGCTTTTTCACAGTAAATTACATTGAAGGTTATTAATTCTTTTTAATTATTAAGACTATTTGCTCACATAGAGTTGCCAGGAGTGTCTATATAGTGTCTATGGATGTAACAGTGTGAAAATACTATTACAAAACTCCAGAACTACTGAAGACAGAGGAAAAGATTCCATTTGTTAAACAATTAGTTAACTCCTTGGCCAACACAAGAGAAAAGCTGCCTGTGTTGGAAATTATGCTAACTCCCCAAAGCGAGAGCGTAAATAGCTCCAGCTTCTCTGCATTTTTAAAGTTTAAAAATTTTTATTTTTATCAACAAAGAATACAACTTCTCAAAACCATTTATTTTCCTTTTAAGTGCTAGGACATAACCCCTAGTATTCAAATTAATAGCTTTTTCAAGGGCTGGATGCAAATTCAACATTAGCAAACGGTACATAGCAGTAGCACCACAGTTCTGTAAGTCTCCTTCTTTACAAACAAGGAGAGAGAGGCTGGATTTGAGACTCTACAGTCCTATTGCTTTTCACTTTTAAACATTTACCAACAGTAAGGCAGAGAGTGAATTCCTCCTGGCCAGACAATATTGATCCATTCTTTTTAGCACATTTTGCAGAATGTGCTGAATGTGAAAAGACAGTAATTCATAAAACCAGACTCATTAAATGACAATAAAAGTAAAATAAGAAGTGACACTTCCAATTCGCTAAAATTGGGTGATGAGGTCAATACATGTTAGTCTCAAATATAAACACTTGCAACCTGACTGAACGTCCACCTATGGTTTAAAATTCAGGATACATTTCTCAATGAAATTATAATGTTAAACATAAAAATAATGTGATTTGGATCGTACCTTCTGCAGCTCACCTACAACAACACTGAACTGGTGCTCACAGAGCAACTTCCATAAAGCCAATGCCTGGCAGGTTTTGCGAACAAGTTGCTGGATGCCTTGAAGTGAGGTCTTCTCAGTTAGCTGTGCCTCAGCTGAAAAGCGAAGAGACTGTCAATGAGTAACTGTTCTACATGCTTCAAATTAGCCTGTAAATTGAGGTTTTAAAATAATCTCCTTAGATTTTTTTTTTCTCTCAATTCAGTATTTATTTGTGATAGGACAACATACTCACTTGTCTCACAAACTGCTTCACACTTGCTATCCTGAAAATATAAATGGATGTGCAGCTACCAAATATTTTAATGAGGAGATGAAACAATCTTATGAAATATGGAGACCATTAGGAAGAACAAAAAGAAGACAGGTAACAGCACAATTTCAAGATTGTCTGCACGGGGAAAATAGGACAAAGAGGACATGTATCTACACAGCATTGAGATTTAATTCTTCTCTGAGAAAGCTTAGAGTGTTTTAGAGTTCAAGTACTTTTATTTTAGTTTAATAAATTGAGAAATACAACTTAGGTTTTGCAGTGGCTCAAGACCACTAGATGTTATTGTGCCAAAATCCAGATTATCGTCACAAAGAGATACTCTCTTTTGTGGTCTGCTTTATTTGGTTGCATTATTAAGCTTTCAATATCAAAGTGAAAGGTAATATCTGAAGCATGTAACAAAGTCTCTTAAGGCTGCAATATTTCTCTATTTAGTTTTGAGTTTTCATTCTGGGTACATAATTCATCCCTAGTAGTTGTATGTAAATTATTTTTTCACATCAAAATCACTGTAGAAGCACTGTTCCCAGCATGATACAGTCCGGAAGCAAAAGCAAGGTGCTAGCAAAGCTCTTTTCCAAACCACAGTGCTTTTTCTGAAGGATTGTTATAAGTATGGCATATTGATTAACATCGAATTTGTATGGAAAGAGGTTTTAACAAGAAAAGAGAACATGTAAATGCACCATACCCTGCTACTTCCAGGTCAAAAGTAATTACATACCATGGTATTTCCTCTGGAGGTCTTGCTGGACTTGCTGAGAACTTCCGCCATCAGGCCGCATAAAACCCAGGAGCCTCTGTTGCAGATTGGCAGCTGGTGAGCTGAAACTGTAATTTCAAAACAAAGAGATGCTAGTATGATAACAAATACTGATCCTTTTAAAGATGAAATCTAACAAGTCATTTTAGCTGAGATGAAGCTATGCACATTTCCAACGTCATACAGATATGCACAGTAGTTTTTCAAGAGATAGACATTAAATATCACTAGAAAATTGGCGCAATGAATCATACCTTGGGTTTCCAAGCGCTCCTACTGTAGCAAACTGTGAATTTCTATCCAGAAATTCTTGTAAACCTTTCAGTTCTTGCAGTACACATTCCAGTCCATGGGATGGAACACTGCTTTCTATCTGCAAAAGAAAGTAGACTTTACAGAAAGCTTGGTTTCCAAACTTTTTTCCAAAAAATTTCCATTTTAAGCTAAAGCCACAAAAAAGACAAACGCAAAGAGGGCACAACAAATAAACAGCATAATAGTAATACTATCACTGGAACACAACATTATTTTACCAGAAGCATTGAAGAGGGGGCACACATGTGAAGAGGTACTAGTTCTCTGCAGATACACAGTATTCAAGATGCTACTTTCTTTGCCTCTTTGATAACCAAGTCAGCTGTGTTTTACTGTTTCCAGCTCTGAACTAAAACAATGATTGAGCATTACTAAGACAGAGTATAACTGCTAAGGTCTTCCAGAGTCTCCCAGTTACCTTAAAACTGGAAGAAGAAAGCTCATGTAGAACTTAATTTGCATTGCTGAAATTACTCAGTTCAGGATTCTATTAACATCCACGGTCAGATAAGACGTTGTTATTTTGATCATGGACAAAAAGTGAAACACCAAGATGTTAGGAAGATGTTGGATATTTTTTTATGTCCTTATATAACCGCAATGTTTATCCTAACCCACTAAAGCATTTTATTCTTAAGTTTTGTCTGGAGGTGGTATGCAGAAATGAATTGCAATCACTAAACATTTAGAAAACTGGCCATTGCCATTTAACAACAGAGATCAAATTACAGTTAGGTTTCTTAAAAAGTAACACTGAAAACAGTAGCTTAAAAATATTTAGAACATACAATTACTCCTCAGTTAAGAGCACAGCACTTCAGAAAACATTCATATAGCAACAATGTTTTTTTTTATATCAGTTCTTAATAAGAATGGAAGTATAACACAGCTTAAGATATATACTATAAGGAACTTCTAAAGATATAAAATGTTTTACATACTGCAACAACTTCTCGATTGCCACTTTTGAAAACTCTCTCCAGGACTATACTGCCATCCCAAATATTTCTGCAACACAAAACATTACTGTGTTAAACATCAAGTAATTTAAGCAAGTATATTTGCAAGTCTTGTACGTATAATTTCTTAAGAAAGAAATGGTAATGTTTTTTACTTCAAGGTCTAAAATAAGGATTTAATTTGGATGAAAATTAAACATTAAAAAAGTTACCATTACCCATTTCTGAATGGTATAGATACATATAATTAACAAAATTTCAAATTTTAAAACTTTAATTAAATCAAGCTTGACAGTCTCAAATACTTTAAATATAGGCCAATATTGTTCTCTGGAAATACAGTGTAGGTAAATAAGTGTCATAATAAATATTTCTTTCCCAACCAGCATGCAGACAGACGACCGACATATGAAGAGCTCTGTTCTTGCTTGGGGTGTTAGTAACACAGGACTCAACAACCAAGTAACAGAATCCTCTGTAGTTTTGCTTCATTGCTGATTTCAACTTTCTGTTTTAAGCCTCTTAACAGAAAAGACTTCAAGCCAGGACTTCAATCCTGTAAGTCCTTCTGCATTTCTGTTTCATCCCTTAGGAGTTTGAAACATATAACTCACAGGTTTGAAAAATATAAACTGCAGTTTTCAGAGTTGTGCACATACACTTGATTGCAGAATCAATGCCTAAGCAACTTTACTGTCCTAGCCATTCACTGAATGTATTATCATTAACGGAGCTGGAAAGAGAATGTATTATACCAATGGGTACTTCATAAACAACATAAAAATGCACGTTACTAACTTCAGATTTAAATGCTATTAAGACAGAATTCACCACCGACGAGCATTAGGGGAAATAAAAACTATGAAACAAATTCAGTGACAGACTCTCCTTTCACGCAAACACCTCACCCTATAATCCGAGCAAAGTATATGCAAATGCCATTGTGTCTTCCAGAAAATACTATTTCAGGACCCATCATTCCACTAATGGATGTACCAGGGTGAGACATGGAATTCCCAGAAGGAAACATGGGAGTTGACATAGTAGGAGGTTGTAAACCTAGGGTGAAAGTAGGTAAATATTAATCATTTGAATGCAAATAAGAAAGACTAGTTGAAATAAACCTCCATTTCTCCAGCAAAGGAAAACAAGGCATTACCTTGCCCAGGTGTTGTCAAAAAGCTAGGATTAGGATATGGACTATCAACAGTCAAGGGGGAGCCTAAAAGGGAAAAACATCAGTTTGTTAAATACAAAGAAAAAAAACCCAAACCAAAATATAATCCATAAATCCCTGTGCAAAAGCAGCAAAGTTGTTAAATCAAGTACTTTAAAGTTGGAACCATTTCAAGATCTTTTATGTATAGTTAAATACCAAAGTGCACTGATTTCTTATCAACCTAACATTCCATAAGTGTACCAAATAGATATGTTTCAAGAGCAGCTCTTATGCTTTTTCTTCCAGCATTCGTGTGCTATTTAATGCACATCATCTGTTACCTGCGTTGAATATAATGTTGTCCACATACTTATTCTTGTTCTTCACTCTCTGACTGCTCCCTTTCCTAATATGGGCACCTACTCTCAAAACACTCACACTTTCAGTCTTTTAAATCTTTTCAAAGAGTAACAATTTTACCTCCAAAGCACTCAACTGAAAGAAAATGGTATTATTACTCTTTAATTTTTACATAAGGCAGTTGGACAAACACCACAGCAATACTGCTAACTTGGAACATTCAGTTTAATAGTGTCCATGGCCTCAGACTCACATGTGAATCCTCATACCTTCTGCAAATTAAGTCTGAGCCCATAACTTTAGACCCCAACATATGAGGAGCACATGTAGTCATCTACAAAAACATCCATGTACTATTAGCATGTAGGATGCTAGACCACAGAAAGGGCAAGAAAACTGACACTCTAGAAATTTAGCTTTTATGAAAGAATCAGCTCTTACTTCATTCACTACAGTTCTCTTAACTTGGCAATACACAACAGTGTAAAGGATAATAAAGTTCTTCACCAAACAGTGCCAATGCATTCTCAGAGCACATATTCCTGTGTGCCAAGTAAAACACAAACGTGCAGAAAAGCTGCACATGAATGCTTAAATAGATTTTCAACAGTAAGAAAAAGAGGGAAGTTAAAGGTGCCTGGCTTTTTAACGCTAACATTATTGTAATGTAGTTTCACATGCAAAATTTCAAGGTGTTTTGGTCAACTTCTGTCAGCACTGTGTGACCCACCACATGGGACATTCATAATATCAGAATCTTAACTTCATATGACAGTTCTATACCCTTTAAGCAAACGGAGTAAGGAGTATCTGAACTGGTGCCATCTTCTACCTGGACCTGTCATTGAAAGCAATGGGGAAACGCACGCTTTGATACTACGTTTCAAAGAAGCATACAGGACAGCAAATAATAAAAATACCCAAATGTTTAGACTTCAGAAAAACACATTTACTTCTAAAAACAGCCACCTCATTGATCACAGAGCTACCTATCACTTCCCCCATACCATATTCATTCTCAGTCTGCTCCTAGCACCTGTTCTTCCCATAGCTGCTGTCCTCTCTAACTCAGATTTAATATTTAATTTTACATTCTTATGCCTAGCCTCACCCGCTGCCGACATTGCTACTGTTCCACATCATCACACTTGGAAAGCGATGCCACTGATGTACTGAAAACAGCCACTCTTTTACTGTTTTAGTACGAATTAAGAATTCTGAGAAAGATGGTCAACTACTTTTCCAAAACTTTGTTCCAGTTGAGCACACTTTTCTCCAATACTTAGGAATTTGTATATAGGTCAAAACCAGCACTGAAATGCACTTGAGAGGAATGGATCAAACTCTATAATCAATTAGCCAGTGAGTGGAAAATCAAGAACTATTTTAGACAAAAAGAACACAGGTACTTGTGAGAAGACAAAACACAACCTATTTAAGAGAAAAAAAAAAAACAAACAAACCACCTCTCCAAAACCAAAAAATGCTTGCTACTTACTGGCAGGAACAGGAGAACCCAAAATAGGTCCAACATTGCTTGGAGGCGGCAGAGCTGATGGAAATCTCATTTGTGCTTCTCCTCCGTATCTAAAGTTTCCATGCAAAGACAAATTTCCTCACATTTCATACATAGTCCCCTTTATTTTCATGTCTTTGAAAATTAACAGCAATTTTAGGATTCTTTTAAAATGGGGAATACAAAAAACCACCATAACTTTACAGAAATATTTGTGACTGTATGATACTTTCAGCAGAAGAAAACTAACGGAATATGCTTTATATTAAAAAGCACTAACATATGCCACTGCAAAGATAAGTTAGATGAACAACTAAGTATATTCTTGTGGACATTTTAAATTCTGCTGATTATGTGGTATGAATATGCTTTAAAGAGAAATTTACCAATTCTCAAAATCAGGCTGATGTCTTGGTATCATTTTAAGGTTTGCCTCTACAGCAAAGTGGACAGAAGGACACATTTGAGACAGCTCATGCTTATCCTTCTACTGTCTACAAATAATTTCTATCCACCTCTCTCCTATAGTGAGCACTTTTTAAACATCTTTCCTTGCTAATACACATCTCTCCAGACCTATTGTCTACATTTTCTCTGGAATATAAGCATCCCAAAGGGGAACTATATAGCAATCACCATTACTTCCTTTGTTGATGAGCCCTAAATTAGTGCAAAGGCATTTTCTATCAGGTTTAACAGTCTATGCTCATTTTACAACAACACTTGCTCAAGTAGCAGATTAAAGAGTCTGCACAATTATTCACTGGCTACAGTGATCCTGCACATAATGTTTGGAAAAAACTTACAGAATTGAAACTTACCTGAAGAATGCTCGAGTAGCCCAGGCAGATACTTCTCTATCACATGCAGCATTAGAACAGGCCAAGATAAGGCAAGTGGCACAGGCCTGATCCTCCTACAGCATATTATACTATTAGTGTGGCAGCTTATATCAAGTTGATAAAGAAATGTATAGGAGTTACACTGCTCAATAAATAGTAAATACTTTTTGCATCATTTTACTTAGAAGGCAAGGAAATCAGCTCTTCCCAGTTATAGACAGGAAATGAATCACAGTAAGGCACTCCACTATAGCAGCTAAGTTTTGCTATGCAGTTTTTGAAACACAGTATGTTTACTGGCAGGAAATCGTCTCCATGTCTGTCACCTAGTTGTGACTAAGATTCATGCAATTTCTGCATACATGTAAATTAGGATTGTGTTTGAAGAAAAAAAATCTATACAAATTATGGTTTGCATATTTGTAAGGAATGTTAAAATAACACTCAGTATGTCCTATCGAAGTACAAGAGAATAGATTACAGTGAACAGATCCTAATGACAGATACAAATCAGTACTAGTCGAATTACAATTGTAATCTATTATAGCTTCCCTCTTGCTTGTTTGTTATTGACCTTAAACAAAAAGAATTAGACCAATTACACACATTTCTACAGGCCTTCGAAATGTAAAATCATCTTATAGTGGTAGGAATTTAAATTTTTTTTAGAAACTCTTCCTCCCCTGCTCTTAGATGAACTCCTCTCCTAAACTAGGAACTGCATCATACTTCTGCATACAAGACATACAAGACATTTCAGGGAAAGTGAATTACACTTCAATTTTTAGATACCATAAGAAGTTATTTCTCATTATACAATCTTGTTTTATGTAGATAATACAGGAGGAAAAGCTAATACTTTAATTGATAAATGAAATATTAACTAGAAGTTTATAGCAACAACAAGAAGATGCTGAAGGAAGTGATTAAATTTACATAAATATTATAAATCTTCCATTTTTTGTAACACGTCGAAAGTTCTTACCTGATGCAACTTGAAAAATCTTTCAATCTCTTCGCCATCTCCACCTACATTGCTAACAAGCAGATGCCGCAGCTGATCAACAGGTCTGAGTTTATGAAACATAAAGCTCCCCTAAAAATAACCCAAAGTTAGTTAGAATAAAGTTGTATTTACTCAGACCATCCCATCACCCTGTCCCTACAATGCTTATCTTCATAAATACAAATTTTCCTTCATTGCACTACTGGATCAAAGTATAATATGAATGGTGCACAAAGCCCAGCGCCCATTCACATACAGAGAATTCTGTAGTGAGTCTAGGAAAGGCAAGAAAAATATTACAATTGCTAGAAATTCTCCATAAACTAAATTAAATGTGTGCTTCATACTAGGCTAAGAACAACAAAATGCAAACACATAGCACACAAATACAGAAAAGAAAGGCTTTATCTTTCTAATCCTCAAAATTGCCTAGAAAAGAAATGCTTGAAGAATTCAGGATCAAGGGCATTGTAAGACTCTACACATAAACATCTTGCCTGCATCCACAGCAACTACTGGAGAGGGTCCATTTAGTGCCTTTAACAAAACAGCTGTCATGAAACATATGCAGGTTGAGTCTAGAGGTTACAAGACATTAATGATTAAATATTTCTTTTTTAAACTGCCTATTCGTTAATATGTTAAGTGCCCTAAAACGTTGCAAAATGTAATCAGAAACATACAAAGGGAAGTTTGTTTTTCTCGTGGGTTTTGTTTTTTAAAACCCTTTCAAAAACTACTTTTGGGACTTCTTCTATAACAAAGGATATACCTAGGAATCCATTGTTTGTTTCAATTTCATGTAATCATGAGTATAACCAAGTTTAAAAGAACTTCTCAGACAATTTGTACCTACAAGGGTCTCTTGAGACCAATGAAAACTATTCATACAGTGTATAAGAGAAGCTGGCCCAACAGCTTTGAGTAAATTTCAAATGGTTACAAATGGTTTTCAGCAATCTTCTTACTAATTCCTTCTCATGTTCAGAATATAATCCTCAAAGCATATACAAAATGAATAAACATTGACAGGTTTAGATCAGTCTTCCAACTTTATATTTACTCTTCTGATTTCCTGTATTAAGGAAAGTAATACTAACCTGGGCTGAAAGCAAAACAAACTTCTTAGGTGGCAGCATGTGTTGCTGTACAACAACGGGTGAATCAGTTATTGGAATACTGTCTTTATTTAGTGGTGTTACAATCTTCTGAACTTTAAATTCATCAATAGTAGAGAGAGCCCAGGAATGTCCATCAACACGAGTGGTCATCTGAACAAAAGATAGATATCATCCGAAGTTTGGTAACAGATAATACATTTTGTATGTTCACGGTGATATTTTCCTATTTACCATTTAAAATTACACAGAATAGAATCTACTTTTGACCCAAGAAAACCCAGAGCAAGTTCTTTTACAGCCTAACAGAAGGTTATCACCAAATGTACAGCTACATGGGAGACAAGGAATAATATATCACTTCTTCTGAGGGATAGGGATAGTGTTTTGTATTTAAATGTAAAACAACTTGCTAAGTGGGATCCTTTAATTCTGCTACAATATAAACTCAGCAGAACCAAGTATCAAAGACAAAATGAATTTCAACTATTTCCTAAAGAATAAAAAAATGCTGCACTTGAATCGCAGAGGTTTATAACACTTTCACAGTTGGGAGCAGTCCTTCAAATAAAACACCAGAAGGGACATAAGGTAGTGAAGACATTCTAGAAAACTAGATATACTAACAACAAGGAACTGCTGCTCAAGAAAAGGCTGCAGGTTTGTTTGGGAAACCTACCTGTGTCACTGCTAAATGCTTTGGAAAAAAAGAGAGATGCCAGTACTTGGGATATTTATGTGTAAGTTTTTTCAGGGAAGGGATCTGGAGTGATTATAAAGCTCCACTGTAAGTTATTAAAACTGCATATAAATCAAAACTTGACTTTGAAACTTATAGAGTCTCTCCACTCCAACTCTACTACTGCTCCTCCAACAATACTATTTTTGACATGTCATTTGTCACATCAGTAGAAGACTTCAGACTTCCTTCAGAGCTGGAATACATGAAAAGTTCTCCCTGAACTGAAGCATAAGGCAACTAACCCCCCACAACTCCTCTTACAAACCCACTTATGTAACAATTGGGAAAAAGAAAATCAGAAAAAAAAATGAAATAATGAAGAGATTAATTATGTCTGAAATATAAGGAAGATGTGGCATATCAGTTTAAATAAACTCAAAGCCTCTAGCACCTACTTTTTAGACAATCTTTGCCAAATTTTATCCTCATCAACAAACACCACTGTGGACTGTGTCTTCCTGTGCTTGTGCACAATATGCAGCAGGTTACAGACAACATTTTCAAATCTGTTATTAAGTCTTAGAAGTCAAGGCAATCACATTTGATACGTAGCTCGCATCATGCTAGAAAGTATGGCTGAACTAGGAATTCCTACTAAGAGATCAGATCCAATTCACTGACAACAGCTGCCTGCTAATTTTTTTTCTTTGAAGTATACTGACTAGTAGCTTTGTAAATGTTTCCAAACTGCTCATGCAAGTTTTCAGTGAACTATCCAGTTCTTGAAGATAGTATTATTCAAGTATCTGTTGTCAGAAAGGAAAAAATAATATCTAGATTCCATCAAAATTGTATAGAGGTTTGCTTTAGTACCTGTGTTTCCATCATTGGCTTTTGAAAAGGGAAGGAATCATGATTGATACACCAAAGGATGTCATTATCCTCATTTTCTGAAGCTGCCATTAACAGGACTCCTAGCAAGAACACCAATATTAAGTTTGTATTAGATGCAATAATAATGTATGAGATACAAGTTCATGAATTCATTCATTATGTAGTAAAAATCAATCTTTAAATTCGAATCACACAATTTAAACAGCAAATCATATCTCCTGAGTTTGTATGTCACAGGGTTCTTTAGAAAGTCACTTTCAACACCACTTGTTGTCTACTCTAAAAGATATAAACAAAAATGAGGCTAACATAGGTAGAGCATGTCTCAAAAAATAGATATTTAAACAGATCATGGATTTCTCTGCTCAAATACTGCACCTTGCAGAAGAAATAAATTCTGAAAAATATTACAAACTTCCATTTCCAAAACCTTTCCCAGTAACACACAGAAGCCATGTTCCATTCTCAGTTACTCCCACTACTTCAAACTCCACAATCTAAAATCAGTGTGATAGTGACTGTCACACGGAGGGGAAAAAAAAAAACAAAAAAAACCCAAAAAACCCCACAACACAAAACAAAACCCAACCAAACAAAAAAACCCCACAAACAAACAAACAAAAATTCAATCTCCTCTGAGCCGTGTTCCACTGCTTACCTTTGCTATAAAGGGCTCTGTGAACTTTTGCGGGCTTCTCCACACTAGAAGAAGCTGAAAATCCAGGTGGCAAACGGACATGAACCAAGGTTAACATGGAGGGACGAGCTGTTGGATGCTTAAATTGTGAAGTACTAAAATATAGTCGGACACCTGAACAAAAGATTAAGAAACGTCATCATTTTGCTGAATTGTGCAGATGCCATTTACCAGTTTAAAAGGGGAGGAACTAACATTGCTTTCTTACCTGCATGTGTGATTGCTAATAGTTGACAGTCTATGGATTCAGAATTTTCAATCACTGCTATTTGAACAATAGGCTTAAATACAGAACGATCTATTGTTCTAAAAAACAAAACAAAAAGCCCACACACACTCTCAATCCAAAGAAAAAAGCAAACAGCATTTTTCAAAAAGATAGCATGAAATTATTGCTCTTAAAGGAAACCTCTTAAACTACAATTGTCTTAAATATACCTGGCAATGGTCCCAGCAGCAGAAACTATAGCATTTTGTGAAAGAGAAGTAACTCTTGTCATTCCTTGACCATCTTGTCCCAGATCATAAACCTGCAATTCAATAACGCTGCTTAGTGGTTTACATTTGAATTAATACAGACACACCTATCAAGCAAAAACTCAAACTCTATTTTTATCTCATCCTCATATTTTCATACAATGGAGGGGAAGATCAAAAGGGTACTTTTTCTCAGAAGATGGTATTTTAAGTCTTCAGCACACGCTTTGTTACGAACAGATACACTGGAATAATACCTTGACATACACACAGAGAATTCTGAGGTATTGAGGAAAACTTTAAAAATTATATACACATTAGCAACATAGCCAGTAGTCATAAGAAGCCACATACTTGCAGCACTCCTTTCTCTGAGCGGGTATATAAGATATTTCGAGAGTTGTCAACCGCAATTTGAACTACTGGATCTGAGGAGGCAAGAAACCAGCAAATCAACACTGGATTTGGTGAAAACAAGTTTAAGACAGAGTATTTATAAAATAATTAATAGTAAGTTAACAAAATCTGCAGGAGTCCCACACATGACGTCTACTGGAAGCAATGTAAAACAGCAATCAATTCCACACAATTATTACTAAACAAACAAACAAAAAAAGGTGCATAAAGTTGTATAATTTCAACTTTTTCACTAAACATTGAAACAGGCTAAAATTGCTTGCTTAAGAATTCTACTGTTTGCAGTGATTCTACTAAGCACATATTAATTTTGTTCTACAGTATGCTAACTTTAGTTATAGATGTCAAACTTCCTAGATTTTGGTATCTATATCCTGAACTAGACACACAGGACCTGACTTTTATAATCATCAACTACTACAAGTTTCATTGAGAATAACTAAATGCTCTGAATTAGAAAACCATCCAGCCTGAGTTTTTGATAGTATTATTTAAAAGGTTACATTGAATTATTGGGTAAGTCTTTAACATCTGTACTTACCATCCTCTGAGAATGTGAACTGCAGCAATGAAGGAATAAGGAAAGACAGAGCGCTCTTTGAATGATTAATTTTTCTACAGCGCTGGCTAAACCAGCCTGCTTCAGCCTACAATTTAAAACAAATACAGTGTTGAAAGAAAAACAAAACAAAAAACAAACTAGCAGTTATATTCAGAAAGTCCTTACCAGGACAAGTAGGAAAACAAGTAAAAATCTAACTACACACAATTTATTTAATTGAAAAAGTACATACTACTCAATTGAAAGAAACAGGTGATCGTTAAAAGGAAAATTTCACATCAAAAAGGGTGCAGGACGTCACAATTTTAATTTTTTAGTTGACTAGGTAGTCTTGCTATTCCTCAAAGATACTTCTTCAAAGATAATACACCTGCACTGACATCAGATCTGTTGTGCAATCAAGTCATGCAAAGCAATTATGGAATAAAACAAGACAATAAACATGACATGTTTTAGAACTCTTAGTCTCTACATTCCACAACCATGAAACATCGAAAAATGCCTGTGTGTAAAACCTATAGTCACCTGGTATGCTACTTCATATAAGCAGCCATCTTTTCCAGCCAAAAAGATACGCCCATTATCAGTAGATGTTATTGCCAGAATATAAGTATTGTCAGTAGGGAGCGAATAGAGAGGGTCTGGTAGCAGCTGCATTCCGCCAGACATACTGTCATTGAGTGATCCAGTACCTCAAAAAAATTAAGAATTAATAAATAAATCCTCTTCAAGTTTTTAAGTTGTTTTAATAAATATTACAAGTCTGTGATAAGCCTTTCAGAAAACAGGAAAAAATTACAGTAAATTTTGTAATTACTAACCACATTCTGGAATAGCTATTCTTCAAAGTGAAATGCAGAGTAACTAATCTTCTGTTTTTAAAAAAATGAAAGTAAATTGTCAGTGTAAGTTTCCAAGTAAGGAAATGCCATGTTTTGCATTTCTATACAATGCCATCTCCTCTAAATTGTGACAAGTCTAAAACACAGATTTCTACTTTTTTTTTTCTCTTTTATATCAAGACAGCATGAGAAGATAGCAAAAGATTGTAACCTTCTCACTTTCTTCATAAAATTGTGTATTCTCTCTATTAATATATATGGCATAAAAATATGGTATCAGGTTCTCAGCTTCTGTGGTTGGAATACAAATGCTGAACAGGTTAACTAACTGTATTCACCAATTCCAAGATTCATGCCCATCTCTTCTCTCCCTCTCCAACATGCTGTTTAATTAACAGGAGCACCTGTTTTAAAAGCTGTTTTTCTGTTTAACAGGTGAATAATACAAGTCAACACTCATATAGAAGTCCAGAATCCAGGAAGTGTACACTCCATAAAAACTATTTGCTCCTGCCTGTAACATGATTAAAAATTAGCAAGGTGCTTAGCACTTGGCCTTGTTTTTCTTTTCTTTTTTTTTTTTTTTTTGTTTTGTTTTGTTTTTTGTTTTTCCTTTTTTTCTTTTTAAAATGGCTACTAATAAAACAACCGTGTATACCTGTTAATGTACCACTGAAATGAGAGAATTACCTGCTTGTATATTAGCACAACTGAGGCCTAAAATCACAATATCAACAGGGGTAGCCAGAACAAGTAAATGTCGTACATGAGGCTGGAAGATACCTAAGGAAGGAGAGAAATTGAAATTTTAGTTTGCAGCCAACCTCTCATTACAATGATGTATTCAATGTATCCATTGGACACATGGACTGATTACAGTGAGTAGACCTAACGATCTATGAAAATCTAGAACTAGAAAGCAGTATCAATCAGCAGCTCAGCTTCTAGTTCATGAAACACAGCATCTTCGACTTTTGCTTATAAATGTGTTTCTTTTAAATTCAACCCTACTGCCTCTTCAACATTGACTTCACTGTTACCCAAACAGTAGCTAACAAAAGAACTGGGAGGGCTAGAAACCAGTATCTCATGGAAGTTACTACCTGAATGTGTAAATTTATAAACAGTAACTTTTGTTTTTCTGAGTATGCTATGTGCCACAGAGTATAATGTGGCAAAAAAATGCAAGCTTATCAGTGCAAATGAATGTTAAACTACAAATTGTTTTTGGCTTGTAATTAATTTCATCTTTCTAAAACCAAAACAAACTCAGGTATCATGTGTATACATATCTACACACACAAATCACGGATTTTCACATATGTACCTATGTAAAACATACACAGAAGGGTCCGTAACTGCCTAATTCTACACACTGTAATATATGCCTTACCTTCCTTTGGCTTTACAAGACCCACTGCAAGAATTGTTTCACTAAGACCATCAAAATAAGCCAGATCTCCCCTGCCAACAAGAAAACAAACAAAATAAAACTTCTCATGTAGTATCACATAATAACAAAGTAAAAGAAACCCTGTTCTGTATATTTAAAAACTATTAATATTTATTGTAACACTGAAGCCACCTACATTTTCCAGTTTGGGTGGAAGCAAGTCCAGCAGAATGGAATGACACAGAAGTTTCACAGCAGAATTACATTGGCAATCACTGGAGATATTTGGAGCCCCTACAGCTGAGTTTCAAACCTCAAACCCAACTGCAGTATTTTATATTTTTGGATTTTGTGAAGTCATAGAGTCTACTCTGAATTAGACAATTTAGGATCTGCAATGCTGATTAACATCAAGAGAGAGGAACTTATATGATTTTTTTTTTCCCATGAAAATTATCTAAAGCAAGAATTCCCAACCTCCTCCCAAGCATCTTACAATTAGCACTATGCTGTGATATTTGGAGAATGTATTTAATCCACTATGATATAATGTAAATGTATGGATAGGAGCTATGTGAGCTACCATTTGAACCTTAATCTTCTTGGAAAATGCAACAATGTGTATAAAACAATTATTTCTAAAAGAATTTTTATTATATAGGCAAATAAGCAAGTAAATCTGCCCATTATAAACTTATCACTGCCATTTGGAAATACAATGAAATAATTTTCAGTTCTATGCATCCTTAAAATAAACTAGGCAGGACGGCTTCAATCATACTTCAAAGTACTAATGCTGTATTGCTTACCATTGTGGGCATGATTTGCCACTGTACACACATCAGAGTACTTAGTAGATCTACTCAGAAAAGTTAGGCAATTAATATAATTTTTTCTACTATTTTGGTGTAAGCAAAACCCTAGCATAAATGCAGCAATAACTTTAGGATATTAGTTGCACCTAACCCTAAGCAAGTGCATTTTCCTTTCTTACATCTCTAGATGATTTGGAAGCAATATTACTAACTCTTAGAAAACCTTAAACACTTGTTATTCAAAAGTTTTAGTAAAACTTAAGAGTACTCAAAATGTTAAACTGAATAGCACACCACACACCTGTGCTAGCAGTAAACAATCTCTCAATACTGCAATCGCTTAATTCTGGTATAATAACAAAAAAATATCATCAGAAATGTGTTCTCTGCATACCCGTCTTCATAGTTCCACATAAAGATGTCGCTGTCAATGGTCAGCCAAGCTCTGCTGATTTCTGGAAATACTCCCATCATACAATTGCACTGCATATCTGAAGCACTGCTGATGTAAGGTCTAAATGCATTTCGGTTAGCAAAGGCAAAATTGCCTTTGGAACATTAAAAAAAAATAACATTGTTTTATATACAGTAGTACACGCTATGTACCATAAATATTCAAAGTTCTTCATACAGAAACCAGTTCCACCAGCAGCTCTACTCAAATGGACCTTGTTACCACTTGGAGCCTTGTGAAGGGAACATGAACCATAGCAACCTTCATTACTGTAAATCTGACAGAAAGATCAGAGAAGAAGATTCTGGAAGAAAAAAGCTAGTTTCTAATAATATTAGTTACTTACACAACCTAACACATTATTTTTCATAAGGATACGTCCAAACTGCTCCACTAGCTCCGGGGGAAGGGGAACTCTGCGGACTGAGCTGATCTCTGGAAGATTAGGTATTGACAGCAAACCTGGTCCTTGCAAAGGATAATCCATATCTGACATACCAGAAACAGTAGGGCTACCTGCAAGTAAGACCAACAAAATACATTACACCTCTTATAAACAACAACACATTTATATTCTCCTTCTTTATCTTTACCTGATTGTTTCCTAATCTGTGAAATCTGCATTAGACAAATAGCATTTCCCACTTTAGATGAATAATGCAGGCCTTCTGGCTACTCAGAAAAAAGTTATTGATACTGCAGAGACTCCAGCCGTATAATACCACTATTTGCAAAATATGTGTGAACAAAGGTTTCAAGAGAAGCAGGACCACAAGCAATAAACCTAAATCTCAAATTAGACATGAGCAAACAGATTTACAAACAAACTTTTACGATAACTCATCTGGGCCCCTGCCTACCCTTTATCCAATTTTTTTCTGTGATACTCTCCAGTCCTTTTTTCATCATGTGGCAAATCATTAAATGTGCTGTGTCAACAAGCCAGAAGCATATTTCTTCACCTAGAAAAGCTGATCTATACTACCAGTACCATGTTAAATACCCACATACACCCATTATTTTATGTTATATCTACCCACAATGCTGCTACACACATTGCATTGTATCATATCAGAAAAGAGGCACTCTTTGCTTGTATCCTGACACTTGCTGGATATATACAAGGTTGCCTACAGCTCTATAATGCTTCTTCAGTGGATCAATGTTGGCATCAATGAAGTAGGAAATGCTGTCTTGACGTTTTAAGAACAAAACCAATGCGTGACAAAAAGCATACCTTGTATCATTACTACATGTGACATATAGCTACAAACTAATAAAAATCATTAAACGAGGCTTAAGAGATACTTTCAGGCTGCTTGTAATTTAGTGATGGTCCTGGGCACTTAGGGACCCTACGAGCATTCTGCAAGAGACATCCCAAAGGACTGAATGGAAAACAAGGGCCATTTTCTTCACCTGCTGGAGGGAGATGGGGCCAAGGAGCCAACCCAAGCCTACTCCTTCTGCGGGGCTCCTGCAAACATGGAGCAATCCCCCACCCACAACTATCACCCACACACCAAAGGCTCCACTACACGCGCCCAAAGCCAGAGAAGCCGCCAGACTCAGCCACACCGCCGCGGTCCCCAGGGCCTTGCCAGGGCGGCAGCCGCTAAAGGGAGCGGGTCCCCCGCTGCCGGCCGAGGGTCCCCCGGCGTGGCCAGACAAGGCCGCCCTGTCGGGAGTCAAGGCGCGGCGGAGGCCCCGAGGTGGACCGGAGGGAGCGGCCCACCCCACGGAGTTCTCCTCACCAGGCGCCGGCACCGCCAGCAGCTCGGACAGGTCCGGATAGCAGCGATCGTCCTGGATCTGCCGGTCGATGATGCGGCCCGCGATCTCCAGCGCCTCCTGCGCGGCGGGCGCCGCGGGACTCATGGCGGCGGGCATGGCGGCCAGGCCCGGCCCGGGCAGCTCCGCGCGCGGGGAAAAGGCGGGAGCTCCGCACCCGCCAAAGCCCGGCAGGCCTTGCGCGCGCGACGCGCTTCCGCCGCGCCAGTTCCCGCTTCCGTCAGTGGCCTGTCCGACAGGAGCGCCGGGGGGGGCGGCGCATGTGGCCCCTTGCGGCTGGAGGGTAGCTGCCGGAGATGGGCGGGCTGTGACGGCCGCGTCGGGGTTGCGGTGCCTCACCGAGCAGCCCTGTAGGCCTGCGGGCTGCCCGAGGGCACGGCGCGATCCGTTGCGAGGATCCTCAAAGGCACAGGATGGCCCCGAGGAGCGTGGCAGGAGGTGGCTCCTGTCAGTGATGTGCGGCCCTGAGCGGTTCCCTGTCTGCCCGGCGGTCACTGTAGCTCTTCGGGGGGCCCCTGTGACAGCCCAGTCACTGCGAGCCTGATGTGATACTGTAGCAGGACCATATATATTAGACTTACTCAAAGATACGCAGATTTTGTGTGTAGTCATGTAAGCTGAAACAGTGAGGGGACTCCCCTCCCAAGGCATACACAAGGCCCCAGGAGCAAAGGTGTAGAAGCAAAGGGAAGTCACCTTTGCACTGTGCTGACCTGGTGGGGCTGCTGTTTCACCAGGATTTGGGATGACACATCAATATGAGTAGCAGATTGTTAACTTGCCAAGGCTGGGCCTCTGTTGAGTGATGTGTCTGCTCTGGAAAGTGTAGGCATTCCCAAATGGTCATAGGAAGCCTCAGGGTTGCGTGAAACTTGGATTCCAGGGAATGGGTCTGTTCTATACATCATGTTTGCTGCCCTTACTCTCGGCTCCAGGGTTGATCCAGTGCCCATTCTGGAAAGCTTCATCTAGGAGAGGCACGTGGCATTGTTAGCAAACGAGACACATAACCATGGATGTAGTTATATGCGGTGCTTTTATTTCAGCGCTGGGAAAACAGGGGTTCGCACCCAAAGCTGGCTTCGACCACCGATTCGAACTCCACTACATTTACACAATTTGGTTACATACATATTCATTAGGGTTACAATGTATGTATTGCATATTCATCAGATTTCACAACTATTTCACAATATCAGTTGCAACACCTTGGAACTACTCTAAGCATGGGCGGTGTCCTCTGGTGGTCATTCAGGGGGTCTTCAGGATGAAGTAAGGAGTCTTCTTCACTCGTGTACTTTTCACCTTTTGTCACTGCACATGCACGCTATTCCTATGTTCATTGTGAAATCATGTAAAATTCTTGGATTTCTTAGATGTGCATTCTCAGCACATCAGCACATCCTATCCTTTCAAGATAAGATAAGGACTAACTGAGGACTAACTTTCAGTTCTCTTTTTGTATACAACCTGCAAAGCCTCAAGATAAGGTAATAATCTTGGATATAGTTTAAAAAACAACTATAACAGCATGAGAAAGGAAATAGCCCCAGCTCTGCCTTCCAAATGGACAACCTGAAGTTAAGCCCTAAATCCTGCAGGGTTTACATGGCAAAGTAGGAAATCCTCCCTGTATCTTTTCAAGATTGAAAAGCTGTTTGCCAGTCACTAGTGGGGTTCTCCAGGGCTCAGTTTCAGGGGCAGTGTTCTTTAATGTTTTTATAAATGATTGGATTGCGTGAATCAAATGCACATTAAGTAAGTTCGCTAATGATACTCAACTAGGAGGACTTGTGGGCTCCTTCAAGGATAGAGAGACCTTAGAGAGAGATCTGGATAGACTGTACACCTGGGTGGCCACCAACCATATGAAATTTAACAAGAGCAAGTGCCAGATTCTCCACTAGGGATGTGGTAATCCTGGTTATGCATTCAAACTGGAGGATGAGAGGCTGGAGTGCAACACAGTGGAAAGACATCAGGGGGGTTGGGTTGATGACAAGTCAAATATGAGTCAGTAGAGTGTCCTGGCCATCAAAAGGGCTGGTCATGTCCTGGGTGCATCAAGCACAGCATTGCCAGCCGGGCAAGGGAGTTGACTGTTCCACCACCGCACTGTTTTGATTCCATGTAGAGTACTGGGTGCAGTTTTGGGCAGCTTGATGTTTGACAAACAGCAGATTATTCAAGTATGGATTAAGGAGGGGCAACCAGGATGGTGAAAGGCCTCAAGGACAAGATTTATGAGGAGATGACTTGGTCTGTTCAGCTTGGAGAAGCCTGAGGGGTGTCCCCATGGCCATCTAGAGCTCCATCATGGGGGGCAGCAGCAGGGAAGGTGCTGATCTCTTTCTGGTGACCAGCGATAGGACATGAGAATGGAATTAATCTGTGTCAGGGGAAGGTCAGGTTGGACACAAGGAAATGGTTCTTCACTGAAGGGGTGGTCAGTCCGTGGAACAGGCTCCCAGGGAAGTGGTCACGGTACCAGACCTGTCAGAGCTCAAGGAGCATCTGGATGATGCTCTTAAGTCACATGGTTCAATTTTAGGTGTTCTGTGAGGAGCAGGGAGTTGGACTTGATGATCCTGACAGGTGCCTTCCAGCTTGAGACATTATGCGACTCCATGAAGATGTATGCGAGGCCTGTCGCGCGGCAGTGGCAGAACAGGACATAGCCACGGCTGCCGCCCAAATGCGGGCAAGGAACCATGGTGGGGGTGGTGTGGGAACAGCAGTTCCAGATAAAGGGCCTTGGACAGGTTGTAGAGAAGTATGTTTTTTATGAGTGTAAGAAGTGATAGCCCAGGCCAGTGAGAAGAATATCTCCGGTCGGAAAACCACCCCCATATGCATGATGTGTGAATGTTGGGCGTGGGCGTGCGAATGAGTGGGTCAGAACGCTGCCCACAGTCACATGAGTGTGGTGTGTTTCAAATACCATTTGTGAAAAAACTGTCTAACCTCTTGGTCCAGCCCTGTATCTGTAAACATAGAAATTGAGAACGGCTAATAAAAGAGAGCTCAGCTCTGCCTGGCTCCGCTCTCGCTGCTCACAAGAACTCCGTGCGTCTCTGCCCGCGTCCCGCCGGGCACCGTTTCTAGTGGCCGCAAGTGGTGCCCCGTGTGGGTGCGTGACCTTTGGAGGCGGTGCCGGCGGAGGGGCCTCCCCGGGCGCCTCCGGCCGCTTCCTGCCGGCGCCTGTTGTGGTTCCGGGGCGGCCGCAGCATGGAGCCAGCGGCGGAGGGCGGTGAGCGTTGGGGCAGTGCGGGCCGGGCCCGGCCGCGGCCGCCCTGCGCCCCCAGCTGACCCCCGTCCTTTTCTTTCCCATCTCCTTGCAGACGCTGAGATGCTGGGGGCACCCGACCCGGAGCTGGCGGCCACCATGGGCTTCTCCGGCTTCGGTGCGTTGCGATGTGGGCCGGGGATTGCCGGGCGCTCGACTGAGGGACGGGGTGGGGGGCTTGCTTGGGGCAGGCGGCCCTTGGTGGGGAGCCCCAGGGGAGGTTGGTGGCCGGAGGTGCAAACGAAGCGGTTTTTCCTGTCGCGCCCCCGGCCTGGAGCTGCTGGAGTGCCTGTGGCCAGGGTGAGTCTGTGATCCAGTCTCCTTTTTCTTCATTTTCAGGGAAGAAAGCTCGGACTTTTGACCTCGAAGCCATGTTTGAGCAGACGAGGAGAACTGCAGTGGAGAGGAGCAGGAAGGTCTTGGGTAAGAAATGCGAGCGTTGTCAGCTAACGCATTTTAAGACGTGTTTTGTTCTTCTGTCTTGGGGTGTCATTTAAAGTGTCTCAGACTGGCTGCCAAAAGGGCAAAAAACAAATGCGATTTTGTTCGAGGAAGACAGCCCTAAGCAACCTGGGGACTGGTAAAAAGCATGTTTTGCAGCAAAGCCAGGAATAGCAGGTTATATAGCAGCCCACAAATTTGTCTCTGTTTTCTACAGTGCTGACAGTGGGTAAGTTTTCAAGACAGTTTTTGAGAGTGGGAGATGACAAAATTTCTGTCTTGCTGCTTGTAAACAAGCGAACACCATTCTGAAGAACACCATTGAGAGACACTTTTGCATGTTCTGGAACTCCCTTTGCCAGCCCAAATGTCCATGCCTTCTCCTCCCACTTGAACAGTTTGTGCAGAATGTCCGGTTGTAGCTTTTTTTTTTTTAAATGCTATGCCATCACAGTTGAGCAGCTTTTATCCTTTTAGGTTACATTTAACCTGCTGTCTATGGAGTTAGTAGACTTGAAGCACCTTGTCATAAAGAAAGCAGTTCTGTATGAAAGAATGAGATAATCATCATGTTGGTTGTAGTTTTTATTTTGATTCTGTACAGAACCACAAGAACAGACATCTCTGAAGGCTGATGGGTTTGTGGACTTTAAGACACTGTGGAATTCAAATATACAAGGGATTCCAAAATTTGATTTGGACCATGTTTTTGTGTTGGCCGAATCTAAACACAACAGCATGTTTCCATGTTGGAAACCTTTTCATGTTTGATACTGGTTCAGACTGAGCTTTCATTCCTTCTGAGAGATTATTTGCTTACACCATGTTTTAATTTAGGAGGGAAATCCAGTAAGCGGTTATGAAAACACAATGTTTTTATGTCAAGACATATTGAACTGAATCTTGAATGTGTCTCTTCCCTTGTCCCCTTCACCCAAGGTTTTCTAGGGTCTTACCCATAAAATATGCACAAGACATTTTGTTGTTTATGTGGTTGATCATTTTACCAGAAATTACATAGCTTTGTATGTAATTCAGCTGTTTAGCTTAGAAACAAATTTTGGGATTCAGAATAGAGCAATTAGAATGGTGTGTGTTTTACAGCTTTTTGTGGGAATGTGGGCATTTTATGTTCAGATTTCTTAAGATATACTGTTGACTTTTAGCTTTTGGGAATACCTATGATAAATTTTGGAAATGTCTCCTCTGCTACCCAACCTGTGGATAAAAAGAAGTGAGACCAAAATGTGCTTCCGGGTCTTGGATCTTGCAGGTGTTTGTGTTTCTTTTCAGAGGAAAATGTTTCCTGGCTTTGCTGTGGAATGTGTTTTTAGTTAACAAACAGTGAGCAAAAAAAGAAAGTTGTGTTTCTCATGTAGAGAGAAAGTAACTTTTCTCTGTCTAATTGAAGTTATTTGAGTACTTTTAGAAATACAGTAGCTGTATCTATTACACTTGTAATCACAGAATCACATAAAGGTTGGGGTTGGAAGGGATCTCTGGAGATCATCTGGTCCAACCCACCTGCTAAAGCAGGTTCACTCAGTGCGAGCAGCGGAGGAACAAGCTAGGTCGACTCAGTGTGAGTGATAACGCATTGTTCAACTCTATTGCTGTTAACGACACATATTTATACATGTTACAGTAATTATGCCTATTTGTCACCTGCTGATTGGCTTAGATCCAAAGGTTACATTTGCCTTGATTCTCCTACCTGCGGCTAGCTGGCCACGTGAGCTTACAAGACCCCATCAAGGACAGTGTCCTTGCCGCTCCAGCAGCTTCCACTGAGGCCTGCCGAGGCATCGAGGCCTAGTTAAGCCAAACCCCCAAATCATGACAAACCGCTAACTTATCAGAACAGAACTCTTATTAGAACAAACAGCAGGACAAAACTCTTCTTAGAATAAACTCTGATCATGCAACTGCTCCATGGATTCATGACCTTTATCTTTAAGCCACTCCCTAACAACTCAGAGCAGATCGCACAGGAATGTGTCCAGGCAGATTTTTAATGTCCCCAGAGGAGACTCCAAAACCTCTCTGGGCAACCTGTTCCAGAGCTCTGGCACCCTCAGAGTAAAGAAGTTTCTTCTCATATTCAGATGAAACCTCCTATGTTTCCATCTGTTATCGTTCGGCACTGCTGAGAAGAGTCTGGCCCCATTCTCTTCACATCCACACGAGATATTTATACACATTGATGCGATCCTCTCTCAGCCTTCTCCAGGTTGAACAAAAACAGCTCTCTCAGTCTTGTCATAAAAAAGATGCTCCAGACCCTTAATCATCTTTGTGGCCCTGTGCTGGACTCCCTCCAGTAATTCCTTGTTCTTCTTAAACAATTCCTTGTTCTTCTTAAACTGGGGAGCCCAGAACTGGAGGATGGAGTACTCCAAATGTGACCGCACCAGGGCAGAGTAGAGGGGGAGGAGAACCTCCCTGGACCCAGTTTTCTAATGCACCCCAGGATACTGTTGACCTTCTTGACCACAAGGACACATTGTTGACTCATGGTTTAGTTGTTGTCCACCAGGACTCCCAGGTCCCTCTCCACAATGCTGCTTTCCAGCAGGTCCACCCCTAACTTGTACTGGTGCCTGGTGTCATACTGGCCTGTAGTTTCCTGGGTCATCCTTCTTGCCCTTTTTGAAGACTGGAGGGATGTTGGCTTTCATCCAGTCCTCAGGCACCTCTCCTGTTTTCCAAGACCTTTCAAAGATGAAGGAGAGTGGCTTTGCAATAACATGTGCCAGCTCTCTCCACACTCATGGGTGTATCCCATCGGGGCCCAAGGATTTGTGGATGTCCAGTTCGCCTGAACAATTTCTAACCTGATCCTCCTCAACCAAGGGAAAGTCTTCCTTTCACCACACTTTATCTCTTACCTCCACAGTCCATTCTTATTTATATTAATACTTCAAAATGGAAGGTTCTGTTCACTTTGATTTTTTGCACTGTTGCACAGGGATTCTTTTTCAGTAAGGAAATAAACTCTTCATACAAACAACTCTTCGTATTTATATTCCATAAATTATATTTAGAGTTCAATTATTTACACCTATGTATTCTTACGTACTAATTTACTGCCTTACGCTGTGAAAACTTCATGAACTCTCTGAAGTAATCATACTGATTTAGTATAGTGCTGAAAATATTGAACTATCAGCCTCCTTATATGATCAACTTACTCTTGATAGTATGTACAAACTACCAACTGGAATGTGTTTGCATTTTCATTGTAACATTTTGGTTTTCTGAGTGATCATTGCAGTAACAAGGGAATTTAATTTAAATGGAAAAGTAATCTACTTTCAAGTGAAATCCTTTATTTGCTATTACCTTTTCAAATATTTCACGTAGGTCTGAAAATGAAGAAAATTATTTTACTGTCTTCAACAAGTCTCTGATTTTATTATTTTCTAAAAGTCTTTGTCATTTACATACTTTTTCAGAGGCTCGTGAAAAAGAGATGGAAGAGCAGGCTGAAAAAGAGTTTAGAAGTCCATGCACAGATTCATCAGCTTCAGCATCCAGTGCAGCAGGAGCTGGGCCCGTGTTAACCAAAAGGTACTTAAATACAGTGGGAGATTCCATGTAACAGCTTTCTTATCTGAAGAGGATTTTTTTTTTTTTTTTGACAGCATGACTGTCATTTTACTTGTGTGAACATGTCTATGTTAACAGAAGTATTTCAGTGGAAATACTAATTTTTATTTATTTTTCTTAATCTGTGCTTTCTTAGTTAATCTGTACATTTATTAGTTAATTTTGCTGTCTATTACCTAGTCCTGTTTGGCATACTTTTTTAAAAATAACCACAATGTTATCTGTGGATTTTTTGAAAATATTAGGGCAAAGATAATAAATACATATGCTGATTTAATAAGCAGCTGTTTTTCCCATAAGATATACTTGTTCATGTCTGCTGAAAAAGAAAGCAAAGTACTGGAGAGTCCCTGTATGCACATTGTATAGAGTTTTGATGGGATTGAGAAAGTATTTTGTTTTGATTTACTCTGAAATTTATTCTCAAATTTGTCAACATTTGTTATTGACAAAAAATGTTACTCCTTTGACAGTTTGAATTCTGAAACCCTGGGAAATCAAAAGTAGCTGAAGGTAATGGCGGCCACAAAACTCCATTGCATGATAGGGATTGCAGAGATCAGTGCACTGTAAACTTTTAAGTTTCTGTGTCTATGGATGTCTAATCACCCATACAAGACTCTAGTAGACCTATATATATGTGTCTTATGGGCTGGTAGAGTCTATACATAGTAGGTTATGATAGACAAATTTGTAGTGTTTCAGAGTGTGAAAAAATTATTGTTACAAAATTTACTTTTGGCCTGCTGCTCTATGGAAAACTCAAATGAGCAGTGCACTCTCACTGAAATAACTGTACAATATACTACCCTATAGATCTAGTGTTATGTCTTGTGAATGAGGGAAAAATATTATATGCTCCCATTTGCATTTGACAATCTGAGATACCCATCTGGTGAATTAATGAAGGATCACAATAATTTAAATGCAGCATGATTGTGTACTGTATATGGGTGACTTCAATATGAAGACTATATTAAAAGAAATGGTAAGATGGAAAGCAGGCAGATAATATAGAGTCTTTCCATAATCTTCTCATTTCGCAATGGACTTGACAGAAGAGAACCCTGGGGACTTTATGTAAAGGAAGATAACAAATACCTTTCAGAATTCTGAGTTATTAGGTAGGCTCTGGTAACTCACAAGAGTTCTGCTGATATTAGGGGTTTTTTTGTTTTTATTTTTTTGTTTTTACCAAGAATTGAAAGTGGAGGGCATGACATGAAAAGCTCTCCTGAAAGTTTTATATTTCCTTGTGTAATATGTATGTAGCTTAGTACTTAGTGGTAAAAACGGGGAGGTCCTAAGAGAGATATGCCATTGTGACTCAGTCTTAATTCAAAGGAACAATCATAAAACTGACAATCTAAATCTGAAATATAGGATTATTAGCAGTTCGCTTTATAATGTAGATTTTAGTTACTCTAAACTGATCTAACATCTGTAGTTTCTTCTGTTCTCTGAAAATGTCAACACTTTCATGCGTATTACTTTTGAAATTCCAAGTACTTTCAGTTACCATAGTAGCCCTCGTTATAATTTTTTCAATTGTTGAAACAGAATCGGTCACTCCAAAAAGATGTGAGGAATAGCTACTGATTCTTGTTGCTTTTCAGCTACTTTGCTGTAGAGAAATGTTTACAATAGTTATGATACTTAAGTATTTATGCATAAGTATAATAATAATCTGCCTTGTAAAATGAAAGCATCTGCTAGTATATGAAAATAAGAAAGAGAAAATAGAGTGGGTGATGTGAATAGAGTGAACGCATTGGCAGGGATATACCCATATGCTTGCACGTCTCTCAGAATGTTTTCTGTTATTTCCTCTGTGTGCCATCCATGCTCTAATGCAGCTTTTCTTTTTTTCCCTGTTACAGCTTGTTTCACTTACTGAGGAGGTAATGAGGGAAGGCAAAAAACAATTTCTTACACTTCTCTGAATCCTGGAAAAGGGGCTGGCAAACTGGTTCTTTCTTCACATCTTCTGGTAGAGTAGGGCTATAAGGCTGAAAGTTGAAGGAAACACGACTTGTTTTGTCTTTTCTGTCAGCATTATTCCCAGTAGCTGTCAGAAGGGTATATAAGCTTTTGGTCTGTCTGCATTGGGATGTTCTTACATTTGACTTTCTTCCAGTCAGGACAGAGGGTACCAGTAGCTGTAGCCTGAGTACTTGGCTGTCCCTGCCAAGCTCAGAGTGTGGTGAAAAGTAGCACTGCAATTCTGTCCATTTCACATACAGAATGATTACACTGCCACTCAAAATACTGCAATGTTTGATTTGATCAATTTATGCCTGCTAGCAAATGAGGGAATGATAAGGGTAGGCAATTAGGAAGGAAGCTAGATACTGTTCTTGGGTGTCTGTAGAATGAGCTGAAAACCTAGGACTCCAGGACTGAAAAGCCCTTGAATCATGTTGTATACATTCTTCTCACTGGCAGCTACAGTATATATTTGGCTCCATTCGAAAACTAATTTAACAGTTTGACTTTTGGGGAACAGATATTGTTAGTCTGGGAATGCGTACCAACTCTTAAAATACAACTATTTTGCATATATAATACTATTGCGAAGTTGTTGGTTTTGGGGATATCCAACTTGAAGAACGTTGAAGGTCCCAAACCATTCCTCACATGCCGGAAAACCTTTCTAGTAGAAAGATATCAATTGCCATATTGTTGTATAAAAAGAGAGGTCTTTTTATTTCTGTTAGATTTATTAGATAATCATATCCTGATCTAGGTCTTTCAGTGTCTGTGATTGCTACATAAAAAAAAGTTTGCATGTAGAAGTAGTATCTTTTATTAGGCTAGTAAATACAGTTGGAAAAATTAGACAAGCTTTCAGACATGCAAGCCCTTCTTATCAGTGTAGCATCTGAGGACCTAGTTTGTGTTGGTTTTTGTTTTGATTTCTTCCTAAAATAGGATTTCAGTTGCTTATCCAACATAAATATTTGCTGTGTAACTTACTACCTGCTTGGTGTGCGGCTGGTTTGGTGGAGCATAGCGGAGCTGAAGTCTCTCACAATTACATACTTTAGAACATGTTTTCATAATTCTTTATTATGTTCTTAAACTTGTATGTTTTTATTATAGTTTTTAAGTGATAGCCTAAACTTAAATCCCTGTACCTTTGTTGTGTTTTTATTTTCCTTATTAACACATCTTGTGCACTCTGCTCACTCACGCAAATGCTCTTAAAATATAAACTCCTAAACCAAGTCTAGCAATTTGAGTTTGGCTCACTCATCTGAGAGGAACATATGATTTCCACTGCAAGGTATCGCTGTAATGATACACTGTATCTAGTCAAAAGGCAATTTTTTTCTGCTTTTGGACCTTCTGGAAGTTGGAGTACTGCTTATTTGATAACTACCAGCAGAGGGAGCACACTTGTTTTGAATAAACTGAGGGAATGTGTGTACTAAATAGCTCTGCTTACTTTTCAGAAAATTTCTAATGCCAAAAATATAATGTGCACAAAATTGATTTGGACAACAGCAAAAAGATAATTTAATTTAACTTTTAGAATGTAGATTTATGATGGTATTAACTACTTGGTTTGAATTGTCTGGTTCCCTTTTATTCTTTACCAGTGTTATAAAGTAAGTGCCATGCTTTGTGTTCTCGCATGGGTTGTGAAATCCATACTAGTGATGTGGCAGTGCTTTTTTGACAATCTGTCTTTTTCTTTGTTTTATTTTTGTCCATTTTTTTTGAACTGTCAGTCACTATGGTATACCTTTTCTTTAAGCTTTACTTTTGCTTTCAAGGTGATGGTGGGCCTACACTTTTAATAAAAAATAGTTTACCTTATACTGCTAATTTCAGCGTTTACAAATTCACAACAGTGCTCAATATCTTTTATCTGAAAATTACTATGGAAGTGCCAATGTTTTTGAAATAATATTTTTTTTAAATTTTTCCATGCAGAGAGGAAACCTGTAGTGGAAGTGAAGACAGCTCAGATGAAGAGTTAACTGGTGCTTCCAGGCAGTCTCAGGCCTTCGCTCAAGGTCCAGCTGAGGATACTGATGATGAAGATGATGAATTCATTGGGCCACCACTTCCACCTGGGTTCAAGGACAGTGATGACGATAATGACAATGATGATACAGAGGAGGAAGAGAATGTAAGTATTTTGCTCCTCTTTAATGTTTTAACACTTTGAGCAGGCACTAATTTTTAAGTGTGCTTTTTCCTTTATCATTGAATTTGCAGGTGAAGTATGGCTATTGTTTGAAATGCATTCTTTTGTGGTTTTTTTTAATGATTATTCAACAATGCAAATAATTGTTTGCATCTAAAAATATCAGAATTTAAAAAAATGTATGCATGTCAATCTCAAGGGAGATTCATCATAAATTAGTGTATATTATTTACTCTCTTTTGTTTTCACATTATCAAAGAACTGTATAAAAATATTTTGTATAAATATTTTATATGGTTTATTTCCCAATGCTGCACATATAGAATTTTTTACAAAAAAGAGGAGGTGTAGGTGGACTTGAATCTAGGGAGAAAAATTGTGCCAAAGCTGTTCTGAGAAAATGAATCAGGGTAACTCAGGGCTTTATTTTCTTCACATAGTGTAGCAGCATGGGAGAGCAGTATTGTTTAGTAATTGAGAAATTACAGGAAGATGCATAACAGCTCTTAAATGGTAAAACTGTGTTTATTTTTGGAGGCAATGCATATGTTCCACAGAACGGGGTAAGGCTTTCACTAGTAGAGGTAGCTTATGAAGAGAAGGTTATGAGCAATATAATAGACAATGTCTATTTCTTTTTAACCCCTCTGTACTATATCATGCTGGGTACCTATTTTATCTTGTCCTTCATCAAAAATGGCTGCACCTTAGTAGGGCTTTCTGCATTGAAATCCCTGAAATGCAATCTATTGTGCATATAAATGATTCTGGAAGAAAAACTTGGATTGTTAGTTTAACCTGATGTCATGTGCTAATGAGATAGGGATTTTTAAAATTATTTTATATAGTTGCTTGCATGCCTTTCAGATTTATGTATTCTAAGCACTGAATATAATTTATTTTCATTATCTCTCTCCAAAGGTCAGTGGAGAGTTTGTTTAACAAAGCTCTTGCTTTAGTTCTGTAAACTTCTCTAGAATACCAAAGGGAAAACAATTTGTGGAAACAGACAACCTGTCTTTCTCTACTAGCGGCTTTGTTTGCTGGTTTACTCTTTTAATTTCTAGCATGATTATGGTATTAATTTTTTATTCATATATATTTGAATAACACTGCAACTGGCTCAATAAAGTGGAGTTGCTGGAAACCAGAGTTCAAAGACCCCAACGAAAATTTTCAGACAAAAAGGTAACTTGCAGACTGGCGTGATTTAAGTTTGTCTAAACTTAAGACAATAGTTAAAAAACAGTCTAGAATATATTTAGTTGAGAATAAGCAGAGCAGCAGAAATATGAGACTTGTGGGTTTTCAGTCTAAACAGTTAATTTATAACTGGGAAGATTTTGTGTCAGCATGGATGCCAGAGGCCTTTGGGGTCCAGAGCCTCCCCTCACTGCTGCTCATGAACTCAGTTATTTTCTTTCCTGTGAAGGGAATCAGGAAGCAGCTGTGCTTTCCTGATTTCCTGTTGATCGATTGGTGATCACAGTGTGATCCTGTGAGCCCCAAGGAAGGCAGGTGTTGCTGTTATGAGAACTCTGTGGTTCCTTTTTCCTGCTTGTACATCAGGCTGTGGTTGGTACACATCAGGGCAGAACTGGGAGAAAAGAAATGGAAAGCTCTGTTGAATAATTCTTTTGTTTTGTTTGCAGATGTACTGTGAGAGACTCTTTTGTTATCATATTTTGCCGCTGAAGTAACTTCTTTAAAACTCAAGTATATGTTTCTGACCCTGAAAGAAACAAATTTTTCTTTAATAGTTGTATGAGTTGCAGTTCTGTAATCCGAAGTCTTGTGAACTTTGTATAACAGATAAAATGCATTAAAATACTGGCTTCGCCCTAGTAGTTTGCCACTGTCTCTTCAGCCTAATTTTAGATGTGGTTTTTGTTATAGAACCATCAGTTTTCGATCATTGCTTGTTCAGTTGTTTTTACTTTCTCATGAGAAACCATCTATAGAGACATTTGTCAGAATTGATTGGTATGAGGTTAGCATCTTTTGAGTATAGGGTTGGCCCAGGAGTGCCCAGCTCACATTGGGTATTTACTTGATAATCATCAGGTGGAAGGAGTAGCTGGTGGTTATTGTCTTTGATGGGCATTTTTCATACCTTACTGGTGTTTTTATAGGAAAATTAATAACAGCAGTTTATTGCTGAAGGTTTTGAATTAGCACTGTTAGGGATTTTTTTGAGTATTGTATTTCTGTCATTTACATTTACATGTGATACAAACAGAATAAATTTTTGAGGAGATCCATAGATATTATATGACGTGAATTCTGACTTGAGTTACTTTTGTCTCTGAATTTATGTAAGTTCATTTTAATATACTCGAGTCTTCATGTTAGCTGTTGTAAAGCATTTTTCTGTGTTTGATTAAATGTGTTAATACCTCTGGTAGCTACCTTCAACAAATAAATTTTCAGATTTAATGACTTATTCATTTAGTATAATTCAGATCTATTTGTTGCAGAATTGATGATTTTAACAAGGCTTAATATGCTTGAAGTACTAATACAAATAGTTTACAGTGCTTCTTTTGTAGTGTAGGGAAGTCTACTGTATCAAGTGTATTTTAAGGACAGTAGGCATGCTTGGTATCTGTGTGGGTCGCTTCCAACTCATAACATTCTGTGAATATTCAATGAACATTCTGTCAATTTCCTCTGATATTTTCCTCTTGTTATAGTTTTCCTTTTTATATGAAAGATTTAACATTAATTTTGGGAGTGAGGAAAACGAGAAACAAGTTGTCTGCTTGAGTTGTCATCAGTGCTTTTTCTCCTAATGGTGTAAAAACCTGGTTGGATCATCAGTGCCAGTGTTTCACATGGTTTTAAGCTGAGAGGGGGAAGGAGGAAGCAGTGTGTCTCACGTAGTCTGAAGCTTTTCAGGTTTGGTTTCTATCCTGAAAAGTACGCCTTTCTTGAAAACTTAAAAAAAAAAAAAAAGCTTAATTTCCAAGCAGGAATGTTTTAAAAGAGAAAATGGCTTATTTTTCAGAGGGGAAATTCTTAATGAGGGCAGTATTTCGTGTGTTAAATTTTGAGGCTGGGAGACAGAGTCTTTTTTGCCCTGGCAAGAGGCACTTGGGATTGTATCTGGTGTTCATGCAATCAAAATAAAATCTGTCAGGATGGGGACAGGAGGCTAGCCAAAGCAGTTGTATCAGGGTTGGTGGGTGGACTGCTTTAAATCTAGGACATAAGCCAAGGTAAGGGTGACACCTACTAAAAGACGTTAGAGTTTGTATTTATTAATATTATTTTCTACCTGTAAGTAGAAACTGTGCTGACATCTTTAACAGAACTTAATAAAGTGCTAGCATCTTTTGACACTTTTCCTTCCTTGAAGGAACATGTATAGAGGTGGTTGTTGAAAGAATTTGCCAGATAGATTTGCAAGGCTTTATCTTCTTTCTGGAGCTTAGTTACAGTTGATTCTTCTTTGGAATGGAGAACTGTTTCTCCCTGGTGTACCAAAGGGATACTAATCATGTTGTAATTATGTCCCTGAAACAAGTATAGCCTTGGGCCTCTCAGGGCTATACTCTGATTTGGGCATATTTCCAAAATGATAGCATAGCTGTATTCCAAGTTTTAGAATTGTTTTGAGACACTTTTAAATTTTTGCAGAGGTTTAAAACAGGACATGCCAATAATACTCATTTGTTCAGAATGGAGGAAAGCCATTTCCTGCTGATTTAAATGCAGAATTTAAGGAGACTGTAATTGCATCTATTAGAACTTGGCTATGGTACCAGGCTAAAAATCATGATGTTGTAAAAATAAATCAATGTTGTGGGATTTTTTTAGTCTTCTTACTAAGGAGTTACAGCATTATAGGCTGAGAATTGTCTGTCCTGGTAACTGCTCAATCTTATTTACCCAGTCATGTTTCGTTTCATCTTGTCTAAAGACGAAAAAGTGAAATAAGCTGAACAAAGCAATTTTGTATGTGCAATAGAGACAGAAAAGTGTAGGTCTAAGGATGAGAGGCATTATTTTTGAATTACTTCTAGTCATTGATATGTTGATGACAGATAGCTAACAACTACTATTACTTTCAATTTTCTTTAGTGTTACCTTCCTATATAATGAGGAAAATCCTTCTGTCATAAATGTGCATATTGTTCTTCAGTTATGACAGTATTTCTGTTGTAAAAAGCAAGAAAATGTATTTTCTTCGTATTAAACTTGCAACAAGCAGTGGAATTTTTGTTGAAGGTAATTGATGTGGTTACTGGTGTTGCAAAAGAATGAGAAAGATTATCACAGAAGTGAGTTAGAAAGGGTTTGCAAGCTTCACAAACATTAAAAGAAAACAAAATAAGACCCCTACATTTTGTAAAATGAAGCTCAGTATAAGAATGTGAGAGAATCAGTCAGAATCTGGAAGGGAAGGAATACTTAATATAAGAAACTGAGAGCATCATATGGACAATGTACAAGAGGCAGCTAACAGGGTAATTCCCTTAGGGAATATTTGTCTTCATAAAAAGGCATGGGGTATTTGCTTTTCTCCTCTCAAACCCTGTGCCCCAGAGTTCATGATTACCAGTTGTCACCAGAGAAGACGAATGTACTTGTAAGATGTCTGTCGATCAGTTCTACAAAGCATAGTAAGGCCAAGACTACTCAGCTGTGTGTGTATCATACCAGACCTTTTTGGTGGCATGATATCAGTTTTAATAAATTAGTAATATGACTGAATATGATAAGTTTTAGAATGTTTCCTCTACAGATAGTTACTTAGTCCTATGGGTTTGTTTTTAGACATATTTTGTGAGAAAATTAATAGGCATATATTTTTTGCCTTCAAGGTACTTAAAAGTGAGAGAGAACTAACTTAGTAGCATTAATATTAAGTAAAATGTGATATAGAACATAGTTATTGTTACTACTGTCCTTCTTAACAAAGTTTAGTGGTCTTCCTATGTCTTGTTTTTACTCTTTGCCAGCTCCTTTAAAGATCCTTTATCAGATCAGCCTGACCTGATGTAGCCTGTAGGAAGCTTCTCTAGGAGCTGCTGGTACCACTTCTGTATTTGTAAAGGGAACTGATAAGAGTCACGCGAAGTGTCCTTCATCACTGGCCCAGATAGCTATGGCTGTAGGGCTCCCACACTTGAAACGGGGATCCTCATGCTCATTTCTCCTGCAATCCTTAGTTTCTTTATAGCTAGAAGAATTTTGTAGGTAGAGTGGAAATATTTTGGATTTTTTTCTGCCAGGTATGTCTGAGTCATGGGTAACCTTTAGGCTGTACAATTCTGTGACCTACCTCTTAAGCAAAAAAAATATTTCTAAGCACATATTCTACATGTATGTTTCAGTCACAAGACCAGTGTTATTTAACAAGAATATGTACTGGGAAACATTAGGAAATTACATTCATGCAATGGTCTATCAACATCTGAGTCTAAATATTACCTAAAACACATACACAGTCAAAAGAAAGTGGTGACTTATTTCTTACATGATGCTTTTTTTGGCAATTCCAACAAATTCCCAATGTACTTATATAAAGAAGCACAAGTAGTGTGTTGTTTTGATCAGTGCTAGAATAAATGAAATATTTCTAAATTTTGAAAAGGAGATAACAGCGATACTAACATTATGTTTGACACCATTGGTGTTGCTGTGTATTATATAAGTGGAAGATAGTGTGTTTTCTTTGTATCTGGCATATGAATATTATCTTTTTGAAAATGTTGTTTATGTACTAAACAGAAAAATGAGAAATACAGGTATACAGAATTCTTGCTTGAATGAAGAGGGAAATAAAGTGGATGATTACAAGTACTTGAAATATTTATGGTGGGGATGATTAAATAATTTAGAAGGGCTATATTTGAATGAAGAGTATAAGTGACATACAGTTACATTTCCTTTCCAAAACAAGTTTTCACAGGATTTTTGATTAACAAATGATTTATGTTAAACTGCTGGAACTGCACACTGCTCCAGTGATATCCTTGGAGAGCAATTTTGTTGACTCTTGGAATGTCTGCTGTTTGTTTAAAAGATGGCTTTGAATTTTTGTGAATGTGAGACTACCACATATAATGTTTTCCAAGTGCTGCAATGGCATCTCTCATTTGCAGGTGGGCACTTAGCAGTATACAGAGACTATACATACTTGATGCTAACACTATCCAGATCATGCAACAGTGGTCCTGAACTTCCTTTACTCCTGCTTATCTTTCTTTGAATTTTAATACCTAATAAAATTATTTTCAAATGATTAGGAGCTTAAATAGTATTTTGCTGAGTTACCTTGTTTAATATTTATAAGTGTTTATCACATCACTGTAACTGAGGATTGATAAGTGTCCATATAAACAAATGTTATGGGAATATATTACAGAGTGTTTCTGATTTGCTTTCATAAACCAAAAGGAACTGGAGAGTCATAAAGAACCGTTCATATGAATTTTTATTAATCATCCCATTCCATGGTCCACTGCTTAGGTTTTTGAACTGTCTTTAAAACTCTATGTTGGATTTCAATCAGTGCACTTGTTGCTTTTTTTAAAACAATTTTTCATTCATTGTACTAGAAGTATTTTATTTTAATTTTGAAAATTAGCAGTTTTACATCTGTTGTTGAGAAATAAGATAGAAGAAAACTGAAAAAGAAGCGTTTAAGATATTACATCTGTTTACATGAGGACTCTAATGTAGTTTAAAAAGTCAGGTGAGTTAGGTGTAGCATTTGGTTTTAAGTCAAACGTTACTCCTCAAAGGAAAAGGTATTTTCATTTCATAAATATTGTGCAAGAGTAGCGAAAAGGTTATAAATGATGTACCTTTTACTTCTCAATATTAAAAAAAAAAAAAAAAGAGTTCAGACAGGACCTTTATGCAGTAGGGATAAGGAGCATTCTGTCCAGTTTTCTAAAATAGGGCTTAACGCAAAGAACTAATAAATACGTCTCTCATGCAGCTCAGGTTCATTATTTAGGGTTGGAGGATTAGATCCTTTTCCATGTAAGTACTTTTGTTGACTTCAGTAGGACTATGAACATGGAAACTACCAGCTTTGTGGCTTTGCTTTTACACTTTTCAAAATGGAGACACAGAGAAAACGTTTGTTACTAAAAGAAAGAAGGGAATTTGTTACTTCCATTTTATTTCCAGGTTTACTAAATAAACATGTATGTATTTTGTAGCAAGTTGTGCTCTCAAGGTGCAGATAGGAGCTTATGAAACTGAAGAGTTTTCCATGTGTCTGTGTAAAGGCAGTGACAAGCTCCCAAAATAACTACTCTGCATTCTGGGCAGCTTGGGACAGCACTGAGCTCCACTCAAGCAGGCTAGGTCCAAAGGGAGCAAGCTGCAGGGCATAGATGGGCACGTTGTTTGTTCTGTACTCTTGTGTCTGCATTGCCGGTTATACATGAGTTACTTAGCTGATACAGAAGTTTGAGTTTGTCTGCATGAGATGCAGGCAATATTTGACTTAAAGAAAAAAATACTATTTCTTTGATACATCTTAACCCAAATACCCCCAACCAACATCAGTAATTTTTTTTTTCCTTCCCCAAAATTGCACTAGGGGGCAGTGAAAACATCTTAGATGCATACCAGCCTTCCTGGAACCCCTATTTGTCCTGCGTAATTTCTGTAACCCTCTTAAGCAACTATTTTGGAACCAGTTTTCAGCATAAATAGTACTATGTAAAGATTTTAGTTTGGATTATTTAGATGCATGGAGTTCATTGTGGTGAGCACGTGTGGTGAAACACAAAGTCCTATATAAGGGCTGGACTCAGTCACAGCAGCCTTTTTACAGTACAGAGACTGCACAGGTCATATTTCATATAATAATGAGGATGAATGCAGGAAATAAATCCTGGAAGAGCTCTAGAAATTAAGAATAGACATTAATTTTCTATGCATGAACAAAACTTTTGCTGTGGAAAAAATGTCTTCAATTGAGATGTCTTACTCTACTAGCTTATGTGTGTTAGCTGTCTTCCAGTCATATAATACAGGCAAACCATAGGACTTAATACTTTTTTTTCAGTTTTAATTTAAAGAAGGAGGGAAAAAAAAATAAGTTATAGATATATTGTTTTTCTTTTTCCCCTTCTGTTAAAAAATGGAATTGTAAACTTTGGAAGATTAGTTGGAGAATGGAGAACTTATTATAGAACTTATGCAGCAGCTTACATCTTTAAAAGGAGTGGGAAAATAGAGCTGAGTTTTTAACAGAGACTTCCCATGTCTGATTTCTTCTTTTATTTCAATTTATTAAACAAAGTATGAAAGATTTTTGATTGAGTTTGACCATATAGCTTTTGTGTACTGGAGTACTTAATTCTTTAGACTTTTGCTTGTGTAGGAGGAAGAATCTGTCCTGTAGCCAAAATGTAGTCAGTCTGCGATACCAAGTATGTATCTAATACGGTGCATGTGCTTTTGTATTGTTCACGTGTAAAGTGGAACAGGCCCACAGGGCAGCATTTTATGCAGCGCGATGTTAGAAAACAAACAGAGGAGCATGGGCCAGAACAGGACACCTTTCTTTTCCAAGTTTAACCAGGTGACTGAGACTCACCATATTCACTGTTTACTTGTTGGATGTTGTGAAAACAGTGATGATGCTAAATGTCCAGTTTCAGTGCAAACAAAATCTTGTGGCAGGACAAACGCAGGCACAGTAAAAAGGGGTCTGTAAGTAGTACACTTTAGCTGCTGTGTCCTGTGGCTCAGCGGTTTCTCATTAGTCAAAGTTAATTGGAAGGACTTCAAGCCTCCTTGACCCCACAGTGTACAACTGTGTGAGTTCATGCCTAGTTGGAAATACCAGAAATGAAAGTAGTATTTACTTCAGTTTTCTTGGAAAATGGAGGGATTACCTGCTTATTTTGCTGTTGGTCCTTGTGTCCAAAAGACAGCTAGCGAAAGCGGGTGATGTATTTTCTGCACGTAATTGAGCCTTCATCTCTGACCTACTTTGAAGCCTGCCTTTTATATTTACTGCAGGTTGAGTAAATGTCTTGCTTGCAGATATTGCGGTTGTGCTGCACATGTTCAGACACAAAACAAGTTCTGTGAAAATGCCGGGTTGACAGGACTGAACAGGCCAAATTAGGAGTAAAAGATCGGATTTCATTCAAAAAATAAACCATCCATAAATGTGATGGCAGATACAGACAGTTGTATTGAAAAGGCAAATTATGTCAGCATCTGATTTCAAGATTGATTTGCAGTTCTTTGGAAAAGGTGAACTTGCATTCTTCATATTGGGAATATTCTAAGCAGAAAGGGGAAAACAGTGATTGAATCTTAAACTTTTGAACTGCATCTGAACGGCAACAGTTGTTGCATTTGAAACAGTTCTTCAGCCTTTCAGAATTTTACTGCACAATTTTTGAACTAGAAATTTTCTGTGTTTAGGTTAAGTTATAATGTGGCATAGACCTATATATATCAAGAATTTGCTAGGCTTCACTTAAAGTATAAATTGGGATGAGAAGAATTGAGCTCATAGAATAATGATTCTTTCTTTCTCAAGTCATTAATCTTCCAAGCTTCCTACATCATCTGTATTTATGGAGATTTACCTGCCTTTTTTCTGACTGTCCTGTTAGATAGGATGTATTGGAACATGCTGTCCTCTGCAAAGAAAGCAACTTACATACCAGGCTATAACCACATCTGTAGGGATCAGCTGGCTTTCAGTGCTAACAGATTTGTAACCTATTTCAGTACAAATAGCATATGTCTCTTGCAAAGTAAATGTAATGACATAACTGCTCTTGTTGTCTTAAATATAAGAATAAACATATTTCTCAGTGACATTCCTTAAGTACACTAATAGTATTACTATGGTTTCTATTGCGTACCAATAATGTCAGGAATAGAAATGGAAAAGAAGAAATAACTAGCTTAATCATCCTCAGTGTCTACAAATTGCACATACCTATTTTACAAGACTACTGTGACACAGAGTGCTGAATCACTTTAAAGACAACCCCTTCATGTTCTACAGTTTTAAGTCTTGGTCTTTGTGAGCATTTTGTGCCTTAAGACCATCTAAAAATAAATTGGTTTTCAACTCAATTAACTTTTCCTGTGGAAAATATAAAATTCTGGAGAAGATGTAAACTTCCACATGCCAGTTGCTTTTTTGTGTCACTTATCTCTAAATGGTTTAAAGAGTACCATGCTTAGTCTAGTTGCTGTCCTTAAAATATTTTTCTTAGGGAAGATGATTACAATACATTGAGTAGACAGTGACTTAATGAGAAGGCCCAATGGTAGTTTTCTGTGATTTCCTGAAGCCTTGTAGTCCAAATAAGAAACCGCAATCAGTGTTTGAATGCAGAGTGAGCAGTAGTCAACCAATTCACTGCATTTTCAGCAAAAATATTAACTCCCCAGAGTAAGATGCATGTCGCTGAATCTAAATGAGTTGTAACTATGCTATTTATAATAGTATCTTAAATAAGCATCTGCCCAAATCACATTATAGTTATGGAAACTACCCTGTCAAAAATAATAGCTGTCAGCTGTAGTTTAATTCTATGTAGTTTAATACAATTTGCATTAGTTTACCTCTTGGGAGTTGTCTTATAGCATAGAAACTGATGGAAGCTGCAACCCTATCTGATACTTTCAGGGAGTAACTTCGTGATGGACTCTTCAACCACATCTGAGTGGGTGGCAGAATTTCATAGAAATTACCCAGCTTCTCTGGGCAATTAGGAGAAAATTTTTGTGTGTAGCTGTGTCTTGACGTACAGTCAGATTTATGATAGTGGACCTTTTCTAATAGGGATTGTACACAGCAGGTAGATGATGCAGATGTGAATTAGGTATGTAAGAATCAATGGTAAGAGAAACCACTTAACAGTACAATAAGCCAGTGGGGTGAAAACAGAGTGTGGATCCTCTGCGCTCTGCTGTTTGTAAGCAAGGACAGTGTCGGAAGAAAAGTTAGTATTACTCTCAGTATTACTCTGAAATGTATGTAAAGAAAAAAAAAAAGAGAACATGGGATTGCAAAGATTCATGTTTCCTTCTGGTGATTATGTGTGTATCAAATGTATTTGCCTTCTAAGTTTAGTAAGAAGTTGTTTTGTTGTTGTTGTTTTGGTTGTGTGTTTGTTTGTTTGTTTTTCTGGAGCCAACCTTGGCACTTCCCGTTTATTCACCTTTTTGGAATAGTAGTTAGTGATGCAATTTTTCTTTAAGGCATTTTAAACCTAATTTGCATGTAGGCAAGAAAATATCTTTAAGCTATGTTTTCTCTTGTGATTGTATAACCACTAATGTAACTGGCTCACTTTCAGAACTAAATTGAGCAGGAGGACTTTCTAATAACTGGTTTTGAGTCAAAGCTGTTTATACACATTTTAGTTTTTGGAGATAAAAAAATTAAATCCGGAGTGACTGAGACACAAATAGTCTAAAAGAGAGATTATTGGTGGTTTTAGGCTTTCTTTGTTAGGAAATATGTCTTGCAGGTCAGGAGCTGATAGGAGAATACAAACCACGTGCAGAATGTTTGTATTCGAAATAACATGAATAAATAATGTTTAATTTGACTTTGCTCTGTACCATTGCTCTTGCTGAAAAGGCATGGAGGAGAAGCTCTGAGGCACACTGACATGGTATCTCAGCTTGGCACTTACCCAATGACAAGGGCTTATTGTGTAAACGTTAGGCTTAGCATACCATACCTTATTGTAGTTACAAATTCTAAGGAGGTCACCTCAGGTCTTTCATCCGTTGGCGTAGATAGGCTAAATGACATGCAGTTCACAATATACCTTATGGGATTTTTTTTGAGTTCTTTAAATGCACAATTGTAAACAAGCCTATCACTTAAGAAATAATTATAATCTCAGAGCAAATATCTAAGCTTATGAAAAATTCCAGTGTCTAAGCCAGAACTCCCCCACTCCCTTTGTTGTGCAAAATTTTAACAGTGCAATGTGGATCGACACTGTGCCTGTCAGTATTAATAGATACTTCTAAGCTCTTGATACCCACAGCCAGCTGCAGAAATCTATTTATATGCATTTGCTCATTCTTGCTAGCTTGTTCCCTCACCTAAGTTCCACACTACTGGAATTGTTCAGTATTGTAGTGACTGTGAAGATTTGAGAATCTATGAATAGATTATGGTGGGTTTTAATAATTCTTGTACATGTTTCTTTCCAACTGCTGATTGTGTTTTAAAAGCAGGATTTTTTTGCTTTCTCTATTTTCTTATTTCTGTATGACACTGAAGTTCCAAGGTCAAGTGTTTCACATGTTGCAGCAGGCTACCATCATTATCAGGGGTTTCCCATTTCAATAGATTGCCCAATACAGTTGGTTTATGAAAGGAGACTTCACTTAAATAAAGTGTCCTAGGAAGACTTTCTCCCTTTCTGTAGAGGTTTATCAGGATCTAGTGAGAGGAACCTGAAGACAGAGGATGCTGTCCTCTACTCAGAGGTCCATTTTTGGTCAGGCTGGGTATTACCCGTAGTAGCCACAGAAGTGAGCATCCAGAGTGTCTGAATGTGTGATACAGAAGGGAAGTAAACTTAAAAAGGAAGAACATAAAGAAAAGTGCCTTCAAGTGATCTGTGATCTGCGGTTTGTCTGTAAACAGAATAATGGTATTGAAGAACTCAAGGCAAAATATTTGTTTTGTAAGCTCATTTTGCACGGCTCCCAGGAGGTGAAATGTAAATTGTTGAAAGGCCTGGGAAACAGTTGAGTCCAGGACAGCAGTAGATGTTACATGAGACAGCATTAGTTTCAGAACTAAACCATGGATGACATGTCTGAGGCAGATGTCAAACATGCCATTGTTGTGAAGAATTCAGACCTACAGAGCAAATTCCAGAAACGGGAGTTAAACTCTGCACAAGCCCAGCAAACTGTGCAAAATTTGGAATCCTTATTTTGGCTTCCTTTGAACACATCTGAGCAAAAATTTCTGGACTGCATTTGATTTCAATTATTTTATGGGTTATACGTTCCTTCCCACCACTTCAGCTTGTGTTGTGGAAAGCCAGAAAGTGTTTTTGAGCTCTCTGCTTCTCTCATACTAATTTTTTGGTTTATATTTTACTTCTGTTTCTCTTTTGATAGAATAGCAAGTTGGCCCTATGTTTAAGCACTTGCTTGTTACAGAAGAAGAACTGCTGAAGGGTTTTTTAACTTGCTTGTTTATGGAAACAGTAGTAACCGTGCATTCCCTGGTAACTTCACCAATCAGTCAGCCAGGTGATACAAAACACCACAGGTCTATTCAAGATTTCACTTGTGCATTATACACAGAGGGTTTTTTTTGGTTGTTGTTGTGGTGGTGTTTTTTTGCTTTCCTCCTGATTTGTTTTGTTTGTTTTTAATTTGTTTTGTAAATGAGGTTGTTGGGAACTTAGAGTCGCTTGAAGTATGTCATGCCTGAGGGGTGAGATATCATTCAGAGGGACCTGGACAAGTTTGGAAATAGGGTTCATGCAAACCTCATGAGGTTCAACAAGGCCAAGTGCAAGGTCCTGCACCCGTGTTGGTGCTGGGGGATGAAGGGATTGAAAGCAGCCGTGCCGAGAAGGACTTGGTACTGGTGGATGAAAAGCTGGACATGAGTCAGCAATGTATGCTTGCAGCCCAGAAGGCCAATTATATCTTGGACTGCATCAAAAGCAGCGTGTCCAGCAGGATGAGGGAAGTGATTCTGCCTCTCTGTCTACTCTGGTGAGACCCCACCTGGAGTCCTGTGTCCAGCTCTGGAGCCCTCAGCACGGGAAAGACATGGACCTGTTGGAGAGGGGCCTGAGGAGCCACAGAAATGATCAGAGGGCTGGAACAGCTCTGCTGTGAGGACAGGCTGAGAGAGTTGGGGTTGTTCAGTCTGGAGAGGTCTCAAGGGAGACCTTGTTGCAGTTTTTCAGTACTTAAAGGGGCCTTATAAGGTGGGGACAGACTTTTCAGCAGGGCCTGTAGCAACAGAACAAGTGGTAATGGTTTTGAACTGAAAAAGGGGAGATTTAGGCTAGACATGAAGAAGAAATTTTTTACAATGAGGGTGGTGCAACACTGGAACAGGTTGCGTGGAGTGGTGCTGGATGCCCCATCCCTGGAGACTTTCCAGGCCAGGCTGGACAGGGCTCTGAGCAACCTGATCTAGTTGAGGATGTCCCTGCTCATTGCAGGGGGTTTGTACTAGATGACCTTTGCAGGTCCCTTCTAACCCCAACTATTCTATGATTCTATATCAATAATAGATGTTCATCATAGCTTCTGGCTTGGTAGGATATGAGCAGCTCAGATGCAGGAACAACCCTACTGTAATTGTAGGCCTTCATCTGAACATCTGAAATTGTCCTCTTTGTAAGTATGAATTAAGGATTGTTAACTGCGTTATTACGATGAAGTCGAAGATGCACATTGTTTTTAGTTCATCTCAGCTAGATTAACAAGGTTATTATATACACAATTAATAGTGACTTAATTTGAATAATGTAATTGAAACTTAAATTTTAGATTGTAAAAGGAAGAGGACTTTTCTAGTTCCTCAAGTAGTCTTTGTATAGTATGGAGTATCTGCAACAGCTCGTTATGGAGAACATCAAGAAACCTGTTGAATAATTCAAGGAAAGATCTCATAGAATGTATCTAATATTCTACACTTTCTAACAGTTACAGAGCAAGGAAAAATATGAGGTCTTAACATGTCAGTAAAAGTCTATGAAATGAGGCATTTCCTTAGACTTGATGACCTTGAATTTTTGCCTTCTTTCTCCATTCGTACAGCTACAATTTTTTGCACTGTCTAGACGATGGATATTTGTCTTAGTCTGGGTTAAAAAGTGAAAGCATTGCTTCTGTATGCTTTTATACCTCAGGCTCCTTGAGGAATGATTATAATAAGTGTTGGATTTGATGCGTGGGCATCATTTCATTGGAAAATGTGTAGGGGTCTTTATTCTGTTCCTGTTTAATCTACAGCTGAGCAATACTGAATATTAGTTGTTTAGTTGCTCTGTAGAAATCAATGGCTCTCTGTTTAGTTTTGTGTCTTGTCAGGTTTAATTGTAATAATGTGGAATATTCAGACTAAATTCCATACATGGCAATCAGTATTTTTGATATGGTATGCTAGAGTGTCTCAACATTGATAGATACTATAGTAAGACATATCATTTTCTTGGGCACAACATTGGAAAATGTTGGTTTTTTTGATTAAAAATGAAACTAAGATGTTCACACAAGCTGTGTTTTTTAACCTAGTGCTTAGTATTTGCCCTGAACATTTTGAAAATTATTAGTGATGTCATTGGATATTAAAACAGTTTTTACAATATGAGATACGTCATCTGGCCATAATGCACTGCCTTCTTCTGACATAAGCTTTAGTTAAAGGAACATACCTGAGTGAAGCACGGAGAAAGGTGTGTTTCTTTTAAGCATGGACCTCACATATGTGAAATATAAATGTATCTTTTCCTCTTTCCAGATGCATAGTTAAAGTTGTTAGCAATTTATGCTCATGTCATATTACATAAAATTGTGCTGCTAGAAGACAGCTTAAATGTTAATGTTTTGAAGGTAATTTATGGGTGGCATGGGAGAATTAGTAATCGAAACAGTAATGGAATTGGAACCAGCTGTGGGAGCTAGGTAGGAAATTGTCCTTCCTTCCTGCAGTAACTTAGACATGCTGTAATTTTTACTCCCTGCCGCCCGCTACCTTCACCCTATGGTTGTGGATCTTTGTGTGATTAACTAGTGACTCCCCCCCAACCCCATTTTAATACCTTACCCTATTTGATTAGTAAGTTTGTAGACAACTGGAATATTTGCCACTAAGTGGGGTGTTACACATAAATTTTCGTCTCTTAAGATCCTGGAGTAAACATTTGAGTGAACACCTTTTTACAGTCACAATTGGAGAACTGTTGAAAAGTGTAGTCTGTGGACAACTCTCTCTAGAGATGTGGTTGTTTAGTTTTACTGACTGTCGTATGTTTGCCAGGAATAACAGGATCCCTGAGGAATTTGAAGAACTTCACCAAAAGTGCTGTATAAAACTTGTACCAGATTCCTTATGATAGATATTATTTATTCAAATTTTCAGATGAAGAAACTGGGGTATGCAGGAGTAAAATAAACTACACAGAGTCAAAGGCTGAGGATTGGTCTATGCCAGTACCAGTGTTGTATTGTTTTAATTTTGGTCATTAAACCATGTGTAATTTAAGAGAGATGGCTCACTAATGAGTTTGCTGTATAAAGTTTCTTATTTGTATTGCCTTGATGCTTAGGAAATTCTCATCAGAAGACTTAAAGTGAACGTCAGGCTCTTTTTGGATAAGAGTAAAATTGCATTGTATTTCAATTGTAGTAATCTCCATGTCTGTTTTAGACAGAAGTCCCAAATATTGAAAATCTATTGGCTGCATTGACTTTTTAAGTGTTAATGAGTCCAAAATTAAAATTTAGAGTTTGGTGCTACTGATGGAATTAATTCCACTGCTTATGAAACTTGCAAAAGAAACAGTATTAATATTCTACCACATATATTATTTTAATGTACTGCCATGGAAATGTGTGTAGCTAAAACTGCCTTTATCTGCATGAATTACAAAAGCTTAATAGTATCACTGACTCTTAAAATATAGAGCTGAGAGGCATTTTTTTGCAAAAAATGTTAAACTTATTACAAGAATGGCTTTTAATGTCTAAAATACTTCTTAAATAATTTTATTTTAAGACTAAATCTGGAGAATACTAAGGCTATTTTAATGAATTGAAAACATCTAAAAGTTATTAAAAGTTATTAAAAGGCAGGATACTGCTTCTGGAATTCTTAGTGTAACCTTACTTTTCATAGTGAAAGAAGTTTCAAGTGAAAGAACTTCACACATTTTTTTTCCCTAAGGTTTGCCAAAAAGTGATGATGGTAAATGGTCTGTATAATTTAGATAAAAGGTGTTTCAGAGCAAGTTTAATGTAAATAATTAAGTAAGCTTGCTAACAAGCTGAAAAATTTCATGCGTTAACAAAACTTAGCTTCAGTCTGGTCCTGCATCCTATGTTGTGCTCTTGGATTCTTTCATGTGTGTGTTTTAGGGCATATTCCTTGTGGTAGAAATCTCACATGGAATCCCTGTGGTATGGAAATTCTTATCAAGCTGGATGTGAAAGACTTCACTTATGCTTTCATGTATGTTTGCATCTGAACTAAGCATTTGGCACTGAAACTCCAAAGAGCAGAAGGTTCACTCTAAAGAATAACCTTAATAAAGGATATGTCTGACTGAAAATGCTAGTGATTTTTTCATTATTGACTGAACATGGGTACTTTGTGGTGGTATGTGGCAGTTGTGCATACTATTTTAAGAAATATGAAGTATTTATATGCATTTGAAACCGAGATGATAAAGATGAAATAGATAGGTCGTTATGTAAGCAGAATGTAACAGATCTGACATATTACCAGAACGCTCAGCTTCAGTAAATTAGTCTCCCAGAAACTGCAAAGGAAACTTGAGGGGTCCACAGGCAATTTTAGATTTAAATCAGTTTATCAGTGATTACAAGTTGCTTTAGAAAAAGCTCAAGAGAATTTCTTTGGTATACATTGTCAGAACAATTCCCAGGTCATAAATTTTAATATAAACTATTACATCATAAATCAAGGGCTTCTTATAAATTTAGAAATTATCTGAATGAGATTTTAGAATCTAGGTGAAAAATAGTAACCTCCTGAAATCTATCTAAACCTGTCTCTGAGGAGGCAGATCAGGCAGGCTTTTTGCTGTACTTTAGAAATATGATGTTTATATCTAAAAAAGATACTTGCAAACTGTGCTGAGATGCTGATTGCAAAACCTTTTCTAAATTGTTAAGCCATTGTAGTCTTTTCAGAGGGGGATATGCAAGTAAGTGGCACAAAAGGAAGGAGATTTAATTAATGTTACCTGTTGTGTCTGGTAACAGTCTCTGAATTACCATTTGACCCATCATCTAATAAAATATGTTGTATCTGACCTATAATAACATTACAAATTTATTGTTTTCAGTCAGTCATGTGTGGGAATGAAGATTTAATCTAAGGTCTTTTCCCTTGCTGGTTAAACCTCACAAAACACTCTGGTTCAGATCATAAGAAACAGTTTCATGAGACTGTGAATTAGATGATGTTGAGAGAAGCTAGCCACAGTACTGTTTCCATATTTAATAAATAAATTTACTTCCTGTAGGCATTCAAAAGGAAGTTCATCTACTTAAGCACCTCCTTAATTCTTGAGTGCACCCTGGAGTAATGCATTTTAGCTCACTAAAGAAAATAACTTCTCCTTAGTCTTCCCGTGCTTAGAAGTTATGTGTTGTTTTGAGTGTTACCCGAATTAAAAGATAACTGGGAGAAATACCTTTTCATAGGGCTCTTCTAGTATTTCTGTTAATTTTGAAGGCTTTTCTGCATTTGTTATGGATTTACGAGTTAGCTATGTTTTTCCACGAGTAACAGATACTGTAGGTGTTTCATGGGAATATCAACCAAGATGATTCATATCAGTGTTTGCATCTGTCCTTCTGTTTTCTATATTTTCTGTTATGTTTTTTGGGCCAAAATTTAAGATAATACACACACATAGGCCCTGTTTCATCCAAACTAATCAAGGCACCTTTGTTAGGAATTTAGCTTCATTGCACTCCCCAAATAATTCAGGAAGAGGAGAAGTCTCCAGATGATTAAATTTTTTAATACACTGATACTTCTTCTGGAGTTATCTGTCTCTTTTTGAAGGCTGTGTAGGAAGTTTGAAGTAAGTGTTTTCCATGTTTAGATGCATCACATTCAGAAGCTCAGACTAAATGAATCTGGGCCAAACTGAGTTTAATCTGCAAGTATGCAACAGAATACATCTGTCAACTCTTAACAACTAAAACAGAGGAAATTAAAAGTTGTTGAAAAGCCCTTTCGAATATGGATGCTTCCTTCTGCGTGCAAGTTTGTGGCTAATGTACTTGTATAAAATCAGAAACATTTCTTGTTTTCTGTTGCTGTAAAATAGCGTCTTGCCCATCTCTGATGCTGTGGTTTTTCATGCACCATCTTTCTCTTGAGTGTACACTTGTGCAACCTTAGTGTGTATCTTAGTTGTTTATTTTCAGTTTGAGTTATAGAGAAAAATAACGAAAAATTGTGACTTGGAATTTGACAGGTGTTATGGTTTTAATCAGTGCATGAGGAATAGCTTGTGGAACAAAACATGAACATCAGTGTGTGTGTATTTGCAAAACAAGTTTAAAAAGCTACAGAAAAAAAAATTTAAAACTCTTCAGCTTTCACTGATGTCATGGAAAATTCAGCTGAGTGCTTAATAGCTTAAAACATTTTTCTAGTCTGATAAGAAGGATGAGGCATGTTTTCTTCCAGACCTGTGAAACACTCCCCTCCACACTTCTTTGTCTTTCTTCTAATAGTGTCGCAGACTCAACATTGAGGGATGGAACATGATTCTCTTCTCTCTGTACATCACCACTAGAATAGTTCTTGATTTTATTCACTTACACAGGTACAGTATCTGTCAAAACTGGTTTTCTGCAGTAAGTCCTTCATTTGGAAGTTTGAATTGCTGCAGTTACTTTTAGTAGATAAAGGTAATTCCATTCCGTTTGATGCTGGGATTTTTTGCCCACCTCTCACTTCAATGAGCCGTTCCTGCTGTCCATTAGGAACCCAGTTATTCCATCTATATTCTAGGGAGGCAGCAATCATCTGTGTCAGACCACCTCTGTTGAATTCGTTTTGTGAAACCCACAGTTTCACCAGAAATTGAGAAATCTCTATACAGTGTAGATTTTTGTCCTTCTCTTCGCTCCTGCCCATGAAAAAGCAGCATTTGCCACGTGAAGTGTACCAAATCAGACTCCAAAAAAGCAGGGTGTGAGTGTTTACAATTCCCACAGAAGGGATTTTTTTAGTATAGTACTTAAGGTATTTAAAGTAAGTAGTAGCCAAGCCAACTTTAACCTCTTCCCCTGCTCACGATGGGGAAGTGCTCACTTTCAGTTTAACCAGTTGCAGTTTTGCATGTTGTTTTTCCATGCTGTACCGCAGCGCTGCTCCCATAAATGAGAAGTCTCTCCAAGCCTCCAGCAAGTCAGATTTTTGGAGAGCTGTAGGAACACAGGAGGCATCCAGAAAAGGAAAGTTGTATTTTCTTCCAGGGCCACAAAAGATCTTGAAATCCTTGAAGGCAACATAATCTATACCGAAATCTAAGGACAATTGCAAACACGGAGAAAAAAAGAAAAACAAACAAACTGTTGTTTCCTCTGGTAAATTGTAGTCTTGTGGGTGCCCAGAAAGGTTCCCATTTAGGGGCCTGATGTGTGAAAGATCACCCATAGCTTGCAAATTTCTTTCACACAGCATAGTTTCCATTTAGTGAAAGATAAACCTCTGCAAACAGAGCAGCAGAGGTATTTTTAGGTGTAAATGCATAATTCTGTGCTTCTCTGTTTGCACCGTGGAAAGTTGAGTCATTTGATGACCTGTATTCTAAGTTGTAGGGGTATTTTTAAGGGGGGAGGATGGATTCTAGCAGATGAATTTATTTTTCATCAACTGCAGTTTGCAGTTAGTGTTTATGTGAGATCAGAAGACTTGTGGAATACACATTTTGTTTTTCATAATCCTTGCTTTTATCCATTTAAGCCTGTGGACATAATCTAATGGGCATTCTAAAGTCATTCTAAAATGGCTTTTGGATGGTCAATCTGCTAGAAAGGCTAGTAGATAGTAAAGGTCAAAGTATTTTTAATTGTCAGTTACTTTCTGTGATACCGTTTAGTGGATTCTTATTACTTCTGTAGGACTTAATATTCTCTGCAAGCCAAATGTTTAATATATCATAAAAATACCAAACTGCTTTATCCCTCTGTCATCTGCCAAATCCCAGTGATTGTTATTGCCCATACTTACAATCTCAAGGATATTGGAGGATGTCTTGTAGGATGCAGTAATCTAGATTTTAACTAAATTTTCCCTTTTGTGTCCGTTCTCTCAGTTGTCTGGTTTGACCTGCATAATTGGTTTATTTGATTTTCTGTTTTTTTTCTTTGACTTTTCTTAAGAGATCTTGGGAGACTCTGGTCTAGTTTCAGCCTGTGGCTTCTAGTGGTATATTTTCTGAGTATTGCTTGAGGATAAGGAAGCTCCCATAAGGAACAAGAAAAAGAGAATCAACAGTATTTAGGGACAGTGGTGCAATGAGTAGAAGTGTTGTCAGGCACAGGAGCTCAATAGACAGGAATTCCCCGAAAAAATGTAACTGCAAACTGCAGATGTGATGCCTGACTAGCAGTGTCCCTTTGCAGAAATTATTTAAAAGGTAAGACTTTTTTTTTTTTTTTTTTTTTTTACAAAAACTGTGAACTCCTAGAGTACACTGTAGCACAGATTTAATATATATTAATCTTATGTAAACCAGGGAATTGACATTTTTTTTTCTAAAAATATTTGGAGATATGTCAACACCAAAACTGTTTTCCTTCATGGAAAATATAATATGCTGTCTTTTCTTGATACAGTTAAAAAGAAAAAAGGAGAAATAAAATCAGCTAGAAATTTCATCTCATCAAGTTTTGGTTACAATACAAATTTTACATAACAGCCTTGTTGAAATATTAAAATCAATTTGTGTAAACTTAACAGCTGAAATCCAAGCAACAGCTGGAAGACCTGGAAGTATAGATAAAAGAAACTTTTATTTTAGTGTAGGTAAAAAAAACCTTGGGGCAAACTTTTAAGTTTTCATTTTTTCAGACTTAAAGTAATATTCCAGGATACATGGCATTCTGATGTTCAAATCAGCATAAAATGTATTAATTATATTTTCTTTTGAGAGTGTGAAAAAAATCATTTTATAGCATTACTTATTCTTTGGAATGTAATAACTGGAAAAATGGTAGCTGCATCTGATTTTTGTGTGCACATATAGCCATTTGTTGTAGCAGGTTAGAGATATTTATAGCATTCTCAGTCATTTAGGAAGTTCACAGTTACTAAAATAGAATAAGCCACCTTGTTTTTTTGTAAATGTTTTGCTGATTTGAAGGTGTTATGCCAAGACATGTTCCTGGACGTTGTTATCTTAATTTTTTGTTTTGAATAGTCCAAATAGTTAAATTTAACTGCCAGGCTTGGACTCTGCAAAGTGTAGCACCGCTAGCACTCACCAAATGTCCAACTTTCAGACTCAGGCAGTTTGATTTATCAGGTGACAGAATGTGTTCCTATCTGTTGTTCTCCCTTAAAGATAAATAGCCAGAGCAGTGTTCAACATGAGTGTACTGTAAAGCAAAGATGTTTTTATGTGAGTGGTTCAGTTTTATCGTTAAAAGAGGGATTTGATTATTGTCACCTGGAGGAGCTAGCAATTGAAATTAAATAAGTTTTACCTGCAATATTTTGTTTATTAATAATTTGCTGTTTGTTTTAATTATTGAAAGAACTCAAAGTATTTAAGATACTTTGTCAAAATTAAATGCTGACTCAGTATAGACTGACTATACTTACCTTTGTGGTTAAGGTATATGAAATGAACAATATATATATTCTAATTATAATATTCCAGTAAGTGGGTTATAATACAAAATAAGCATCCTTTCTGTTATTAAGATAGAATGACCAAAATGCCTTTTCTCCTTCCAACAATGGATGGTTCCTGTGAAAATCTTTGATGTGGTACATCTTTCGTTTTGAGTAATAGCAGTATGGATCTTGAAAGATATTTGTTTCCTTTTAACACTTCAATTTTTATGGAATGTAGTTAGATGACAAGTAGAGACAGTGGCTGTTAAGCAGTTTTTTGCATCCTGAAAAGAGCAAATACCAATTTATAGCACAGGGAATAAGGAGGCACAGAAAACTCATTTAATATTACGATTATACTTTTGCTCAGGTGCTTTATAGTGTCAATTAAACACTGAACTCATTTTTGTAATCACAGCATCACTTGGGAATTTTTAGTTACACCTGCTTCTCCCCTTATAAATCACTGAGCCTGTGGAAGTGTCTCCTAAAGCCATGTGGGCTATACCTTTCATAATGTCACATGTAGCTATTAGTAAACCTTTACTGTTACCTTTTCAGACAGGTAGGAGGGTCATGTAAATGTAACCTTCCGATCTAAGCCAATCAGCAGGTGACAAGTATGCATGATTACTGTAACCTGTGTAAATATGTGTCATTGACGGCAATAAAGGGAACAATGCGTTATCACTCACACTGAGTTGTCTTGGATTGTCCCTCCTCGCAAATACTCAAGTTCCCCTTCAGACACCAGTGACTATCAAAGATGTGCTTATGCTGTGAATTCGAAAACAGATGGCATGAGTCTTCTGCTGGTTTATCTCTATATATAGATGTGTGTGTGAAAAGAGAAAGAAATTATACAGTTGTTTTGCGATTCAGAGCTGTTGTTAGTGGCAAGAAGTTAAAAGAGGGGTAGGTTTGACTAAACCAAAGATAATGAAAACTTGTGGAACTGCAGAATTAAATTACTAGAAAGGAAATCACCTGGATGCTCTAGAGGCTTTCTGTGGCAAGCATGAAAAAAGGGAAGGAATTAGCAGAAATGAGTAAGGAAAGATATATAGTAAATAAAGTGTACTTAAAAACTGTTTTAAAATCGGACTTTGGCAACATAAAATAATAACAAAGCTGTTGGGCATCAAAATGATAGATTGTGTTTGTTTTAGGAAACTTAAGTGGTACCAGACATATGAACATTTTAAGAATAATGATTGAAATGACCTTTGTAGAACCTTGCAATCACCTGAGGACTTTCAGTGCATTTCTGTCTGTGTAAATTAACTTTTTTCATATTTGTGTTACAGATGTTAGCGAGATGTGTTAGATGTTTTAAACTGTCACTACCTTTGACCAGTATGTTGCTGTTAAATTAAATTCCCTGACCATGTTATGGCTGCCTTTGAAGTGGCAGTTGTGAAGACACATGAGAGCTATGGATAGTGGCACAAGTGGAAGTGGGAAGCCAGTCCATGATCTTAATAAACCATACAGACTACTTAGCTCCTGTAATGAATTTCTAGATTTTTTAATTAATTTTGTTAACTTCATAGAGTCCTTTTATTTGAATTATGGTACATTATTGTATAATAATGATGGATTGACTAAATCACAGATCAAGATTGTTAGATATTGGTGATTAAGAACCAAAGAGGATTTTCATGTTTTCTAAAGAGAAAAAATAGGAAATATTTCTAGTTTTAGTTCTTCATTGAGATAGCACTTTTTTTTTTTTTTTTTTTTTAACAGTTATTCCTCATATTTTTAGGGCTATACCATGAAAATAAAGATCTGGAAACAATCTCTTGTTTCTGATTTCCTCCTGCTTTCTCTTCCTCAGGTTATGGTGGCTGGCTTTAGCGAAACTTTCTTACTTTCATATATATTGCAGTATTGGGGTTTTTGTTTGGTTGGGTGGTTTTTTTTTTTGTCAAAGCACTGTTTTCACATATGTGGATTTTTATTTTTTTTTAACAGAACCCTGTCAAGAAAATTCCAGATTCTCATGAAATTACACTCCAACATGGGACAAAAACAGTAAGTGATAACACATTTCTTGTTTTTTTCTAGAACTGAGCCAGTCTATGAAATAAGTTAACAAAGACTTATTGTCAGCTGAAGTTCAAGAAGCTAATTATTTTTCTTAATTTGTTGTTTTAGTCTAACTCTTCTCTTAAAGCGATTGAAAACATGTTTTAAACCTCTTTGCTTTCTTATAATAACCCAACACTGCTCCATTTGACACAATTGTAGCCTCATTTTCTTCTTCCTTTGTTAAATATACTCTCTGCATTTGATAGAGTCCCTCTTCTAGGCTAGGCCTTCCCAATCTCAACATAGGTCTAATCTAGCCCTTTCTTTGACTGGTGTCATGGTTTAACCCCAACCAGCAACTAAACACCATGCAGCTGCTTGCTCACTCCCCTGCAGTGTGTTGAGGGAGGGACTCAGAAGAGTAAAAGTGAGAAAACTCATGGGTTGAGACAAAGACAATTTCGTAAGTAAAGCAAAACCTACGCACACAAGCAAAGCAAAACAAGGAATTCAGTCACTACTTCTGTCAGCAGGCAGGCATTCAGCCATCTCAAGGAAAGCCGGTTTCCATCACATGTAACGGTTATTTGGGAAAAGAAATGCCATCACTCCCAAAGTTCCCTCTTCCTTCTTCTTCCCCAATTTATACACTGAGTATCATATCATATAGTACAGTATATGAAATTTAACAAGGGAAAGTGTAGAGTCCTGCATCTGGGCAGGAACAACCCCAGGTTCCAGTATAGGTTGTGAAATTAAATATTAGAGAGCAGCGTAGGGGAAAGGGACCTGGGGGTCCTGGTGGACAACAGGATGACCATGAGCCAGCACTATGCCCTTGTGGCCAGGAAGGCCAATGGCATCCTGGAGTGTATTAGAAGGGGGGTGGTTAGTAGATCGAGAGAAGTTCTCCTTCCCCTCTACTCTGCCCTGGTGAGACCACATCTAGAATATTGTGTCCAGTTCTGGGCCCCTCAGTTCAAGAAGGACGGGGAACTGCTGGAGAGGGTCCAACATAGGGCAACAAAGATGATTATGAGAGTGGAGCACCTCCCTTATGAAGAAAGGCTGAGGGAGCTGGGTCATTGGCCTTCAATCTAATGAATGTGAGTTTGCTGATGTCTCTATTCCTGGGCAGCTGAAAAGTCTCAGAAAAGATTTCTCAAGCTGGAGAATCCTTCCAGAAACCTGATTAATTTCCCAGTTGCCTTGCTTGTACAGTGTAATGGGTGTTACTGTTCCCAAGGAAACTTCAGGGATATACACATTTTTTTTTTTTCTCCTGATACTTTTGATACATAGGTATGAGAAAGCATACAACATCAGAGGTATTCTGAACAGTGTGCTTTCTAGCAGCTCATAGCTGCTCCTTCCTACTGTAGTTACCATAGAGTAGAACACTTGAGTTTGTTACTCAAATGCATTATTATTCTGGAGATGCCCAGTTTTCCTACATGTTAGGAATCATGAGTGATGTGAATGGGCTTCAAAATTTGTGTTTAAATGGTAAAAGGGGCATTTTTTTGGGAACACCTAAGAGGTTGTGTCTGTTTCATTTGAAAATCAAATATGTCACAGTGCCATAATCACTAAGTGGAGTTTAATTCATTCTTAGGGATAGCACACAGCAGTACACTTAAACGTGACTTAGGGAAGTAGAAAGAAAAATGTCGACTCCATTAGAAATTCTGTAAATTAGATTTTATGGAGGTCCCTGGGTTAGGGTATCTGATGATTCTTTATATTCTTTAGAAGAATGAGGTTTTAGACCTTCTCTAAAAGACGAGATTTGTGCAAGTGAATGCTTCTAAAATAAAGCAGGATAGTTAGATTAAGGAGGAATCAGCTGCCTGGTGAAAAATAGCATCATTTCTGCAACATCTTGGTTTTCCTGAAAGTACTTTTTTCAAACTGTTGGCTATATGATGCCACTGGATGTTTGAAATACAGTGAGATACCAGCATGAGGAGCATGATGAGGAGAAGATGACTAGCCTTTGATAAACTGAGGAATGCCTGTTTGAATCTTTTCTATGTGAAAGTGGAAAAAGTCGAAAGAAGCCCATACTCTTTCACGTAAGGAAACTTGGTTTTTAGCAAAACAGATTGCCTGTCTTAAAGAATAAATTTCACTCATAACTGGTGTTTTTATTGAAGCATGTATTTTCTCTAGGTTATTTTTTCAACTGGATGGGGAAGAGGGAATATCTCATGCTGAATTCCATTTTTTAAACAATGTTTGATGTGGGAAATATTCAATAGTTTACATAAGTTTTAAAAGTCTCGATAACACAGTGTATATACTAAAGCTTGAAAAAAAAGTGTGGTAGTAGACTAACATATCTTTGAGGTGAGATTTTTTTGGTGGTGCTTCTAAGTGTCTGCATTAAGTCATAATGGCTGTCACTACTTTTCATGTATACATTTGAAGATACAGATGAGTACCCTTATATGCAAGTTATTGTAGTTTTTATACATCAATATGTGGAATTTTTAATACAGATTTAGGTGTCTGAAAGTAATTGACCTGTTGCTGGGTTTTTTTTTCTCTTTCTTGTTCCTAAGAAGGTCAGCATTGCTAGCCTATAGCCATAACACTATTCTCAGGTGTTATCTTTCACTCAGAAATGAAAGCTGTTATTATTTATTGTGTATACTTTTTTTTTCCTTTGGTTGTTCCTACCCGCCCCGCACCTAGTTTTCTCGTAAGTCAGAATGCTCGTGGTGGAGTACAAGATTATTTTTCTTTTCTTTCAGAATTTTATGGCTTATCTCTTCAAATCCATTTACAAGCATTTTCTAGAAGAAACAATAATGACAGTAACAATAATAATTGTAATTATTATCATCATCACTTTATTTTCTTGTGTTGAAGACTGTCTTCCTTGTTATCAAAGGGTTTCTGAATCTGATGATTATCTGCCTTATGTGTGGGATGACCCAGCTTTTTGTCCAATGGTTGAAAGTTGTCCTGTGGTTAGAGTCTAGGTTTTACCCATGGTCTGCCTAACTTAAAATGCCTAATAGAGGTTAAATTGTGTTGTAGGTTTTAAAACCTAAGCATGAATTCAATATGAGTTTTATCATCTCATGTAAACTTTTTCAGTCATTTTAACATTTCAGGTTGGGTATAATTTTGAGTAATTCTAATTTTTTTTTTTTTCCTTTGTGTAGGTTTCTGCTTTGGGGTTGGATCCTTCAGGTGCCCGTTTGATAACTGGTGGATATGACTATGATGTTAAATTTTGGGATTTTGCTGGAATGGATGCCTCTCTCCAAGCTTTTCGGTCACTCCAGCCTTGTGAATGGTAAGCACAAAGACTGCCTTTTTCACCTAAGACTATGCCTGTGTTAAGCTCAAAAGCCTTGTAAGATAGCTTGTATCCCATTGTGCTTTTTGTGGTACGTGGAATGTGAACCTGAAAACTTACCTGCTTATGTCTTTTCATGTGTGTTCCAACAGCTTGCATTTTTTTCTACTTTTAAAAACTACTATGTAGTCTGCTTATATAAAATTAATGAAGAGAAAAAAGTTAAAACAGTTAACCCCTTTGTCAAGAGCCCCTGTAGTCACTGCCAATATTTCTGAGTGGGAGGTATCTAATTTTCATTAAATCACTGTTTCTGGAAGCACTGGTCCTTTGCATTGCACTGCTAGTTGAATAACTACATAGTGTGTATTTAAAAAAAGTGTAAGAGTGTAAGTGTTGTATTTTTTAAAGAAAAAAGCTATATGTTTATTTACGTTTATCTATACATTCGTATATGTAAATTAAAACAAAATACAGGAAGCATTTTTAGAGAATGATCTCCTTACTGTCCATAGTGTTCACTGGTAATTCAGCAGGAAAATGAACCAGGTACATTTACTTATTCCAGAGCACTAGGATGTAGACCTTCTTCAGAAGGAGTGCGTGTCTTATGCACATCAAACTTTCAGATAAATGCATTCATAAATTAATAACACAGTTCTAGCAAAGTACCTTTTATTGTCTAACTAATGTGGTGCACTTTATTAGATACTTTGGTATGCTTGAAAAGGGATTGAAATTTGTTACGCACAGTAAGTAGTCCTTAGAATGTCTATTTTTAATCATTATTGTCATAAAAAGTTACACCTCAGTTTTGGTCAATTTGGAAGGTCATTTTGGTCAATTTGGAAGGTCACTTTGGTCAATTTAGAATGTGTGTGACTAATTATAGATGTGCAAAGAATCTAGATAATGAAAGATGAGAAAAAGATGGGGCTGTTGGCCTGAAAAGGAGCAAAATAGAAGGGAATTCTACTGATGTTCTGAACTATGAAAAATCAGGAAAATAGAAACTGTGGCTTGATACCTTATGCAATTCTAATATCTTTGACAGATATTATAATAAACAGATGAATGGCACATTTACTTGGAAAACATAACTTGGTAAACATGTAACTTTGAAATAAAGAAAATTATCTAAATGTGAAGTCCCATTCAGACTTTTCTGTTATGAGTTTTGTTTACATGGTTAGCAGGATACAAATGGTATTTTCCTCTCCTCTGTCATAAATGAGCAGTAAGAAAGATCTGACAGTCTTTATTCTCACAGTAGGAGATTATTTTAACTGAAGTATTTCCAAATTTAGCAGAAGAGTTCATTCAAATTTAGTAGTACTTGGTAATAAGACATGAATACAGTGTGAAAACCACAAGTACAGTGTGTGTTAATGACACGTCCCATTCAAGGAAAAGAGCTTGCAAATACATTTGTAGCCTCCTTTTTGTAAAAAGTAATGGTAAATTGTGAGCTTAAAGTTCTTGTTATCCTGTTCATTTAGTGTGTTTTAAGTATCTCATAAGTATTTTTATAGGAGTGTTCTTGGTAAAATGTACATTCTTGTGGTTTGAGTATGTTGAAATACCGATGTAATACATAAAAACATAAATATAAAATAATATTAAAAATAGAATTGACTGGTGAAATCTCCGGGAATGTCACTTATGTTTCAAGTCTCATGTACTAATTTTGGGTTTTTAAAAATATATTATTTAAATACCTCTTCTGTATCTCTTTGTCAACATTAAACTGGAGCTATAGCTCTGTCTGATAAAAAGATCCAAACTCAAGAAAAAGTTCCTTCATGCTGAGATTGAGGCATGCTGGTGAGCATTATGTGGAATATTGTGTAACTTATGCCCAGGTGTATATATATTTTTAGTGGACTCTTTGCAAGGACTGTTAGATTTCACAGACATAATTTCAAAGATTTCTGAGCAGTTCTGGTATGGAAGCTTCATGTGTTAGCCGAAATCCAGTTCTGGAGCCAGACATTTGATTTCATTTTGAGAGTAAAAAAAAGCTTGAGAACAATCTTGTGTTGTCCAGGCTTCATTTTGTAGCATAATATCAGGTTACTCTGTTAATTTCTCCTTGGATTTGGTACATAAGAAAACAGAAATAAAGAAAAAAAGAGCCTAACAAAAGACTAGTACCTTCAAACCACACCTTGATGTTAAAGGTGAAGACAAGGGTAAGGCAAAGCTGTGGTACGTGTATAGAAGTTCTTTTTGTGTCTCAATTCTACCCATGTATATAGCTCTGTACTGCAAGTCCTGGCAGAAAGTACTGTGCGCATTTGGGAGCTTTAAAACAAAATGACCTAGATTAGTGCTACTAAAGGAAACTGTTTTTCTAAGTTTCCCAAGACTTTTTCTTTAACATTAATAAGAACCAAAAATATTTTCTTTAAGAACTGCCTCTGCAGAGCCGCACTCTTGGTCATACTCCAATAAAAAATCTGAAAAGTGGTAACTTCCGGGACTTTGCAGATACCCTGCTTATCGAACCAATTTTTGGAAATAATTTTAAAAGTCATACTGCACAGTCACAAAGGTGGGTTTTTTTAACCTTTATCTAAGGTTGTGGAAATGTTTTCTGTCAAACCTATTTTTTTTTTCACATGACTGATTTGATGAAGTATTAGTTATGTTCCCATTTTGCTAGGCACTGTAAAATCAGGTGCTCTTCCTTGTTAAAAGAAATTTTAATTCAAACTAACATGAAAACAAAGTTTGTTCCAACGTGCTGATACAGAACTAAGAAGCAGCAATATGAAGATATTGGTCAAATTATGAACAGTGCCATGTTAACAGTGTTAATATCTGTAGTTTTAATTTCAATAATTCAGTGTCTGACAAAAAGTTTTCCCAGAAGACTCTGTGGGCTTTTACATATTGTGGATTCTCTCAGAAATCAGGTTTTACTTTTGGGCAACCTATTTGATCATATCTAGTGGCCAAATCCTCTTTTTGCATGAGACATAAATCAAGCAAAAATAATCTTTCAGTGTAGTTTTTAAATGTTTGCTTCTGGTTCTTACATTTCAATGAAAGGTACAAAACATGAGTCTGTGCTTTAGAGATGTGTTGGGTATTTTCTTTTGACAATTTCAGCATTAGAGTGTGAGAAATACAACTAGATAAGTTATTCATTCTGTATGCAGTACTCAGGTGGGGCTTGAGAATATTTTGAGCTTTGTACAATTCATGTCATATGGCAAGAGCACTTGAAGTACAACTGGGGACAATTTATTAATTCCTAAGATATGCTTGTTGCTCTAAAGCTCTATCCGATGGATACTTCAGTCTAGGTTTATCAGCTGTCTTCAGAGAATATTCTAAACTTCATGTACTGTTTCTCTTTTGGGTTTCTTTTTAATTTTTTCACTGTTTCTACTGACCTTAATGTGGCTGACCTTCTTTCTCCTCTTCTAAGCAAGTATCCATTTTTGCTCTTGAGGCTCAAGATGCTTTTTCAGACATCGTCTGTGATCTGTTTCGGAAATTCCCAGATTTGAGTGTCTCCTTTCTACTAAAAATCAGAGTTTATAATACTTCAGCCAATTTGGCTGCCAGTTTATATTACATCATAGGGTGCTTGAAGCAATTTTTGGCTTTTGAATTGTAATGTAATCAGTTTTGCCAAACATTTTTTGAATGAAAAACTTAGGTTTAGTTTCTATTACTATGATCAATGCAGAACTTTGAAAACATGTATTACAATGTTTTATGTGTTTTGTGTTGTAACTTGTAGTTTGAGGGTAAATTTAACAGATAATAGCTTCTACTGAGTCAGTCATGAAATCACTACCATATAAGACATGAAACGTAATAATTAAGTTACAATTTGTGTAGTCAGTTTTGTTGATCATCTGACTGTTAATTTTACTGTGTGAAATTGTGTTAAATTGAGTTTCCTTAAAGTTACTAGGATTTGTATGGGATTTGAATGGGCCGGGATATAAATTCTGGCAGATGTGGGTTGGATACACTCATTTGTATCCTTTTGCATCCTTGTAATGGAGTGTAGCTGGTTGGTGATCAGGGGGATATCTGCTTCAGGTACAGCAACTGCAGTGAACTTTGCTCATAAAGCAGAACGCTGAGAAAAGATGCCAAAGCTCGAAATGGATTTCTCACTCATCAGCCATCCTTCCACTTTCAGTTAATAATTTTTGTTGTCTTGGTATAGTATTATTCCATTATTTCTGTCCCAGGTATTCTCAGTCAATAGAAGACATATGTAAGAGAACCTTTACAGCAAATGAGCAATCCTGTAAGACATAGTAGACTACGCAGATTGTTTTCTACTGTCATGTTTCTTGGCTTGATGATGTATTTAACTTCGTCCAAGATTCTGATGAAACTATCCCTGGATATAGAAAAAGATGCAAGAATGCTGACATATGACTGATTTCCTGGTATACAATCTGCAGTGAAGTTTTATGTAGGACTACAATGTACTTTTATAGTAATTTATAGGTTACTGTAAATCCACATGTTGCTTTTGAGAAGATGAAAAAAAATGAGCTGAATCAGATCGTACTGTGTTTCACTTGGAGTTATAAGGGCATTCTTAAATATGTTTGCCAGAAATTGCATTTTAGGTGCCAACTTTCTAAATAATATTGTTTGTTGTGTTGTTGAAGGAGATGCAGAGGAATGAAAAGCTTTAATCCATGAATCTCAGATTATTTTTTTTTGACCTTTTTAGTATAGGAATATATATGGGTTTATTTCTGCAATATCTTTTATCACCATTGACACTTCTGTTTTAGTGTAGGCTTACAGGATCTGAAGTTAATTGAAACATTTTCTTTCTTTTTCTTTCTTCCTTTTAGTCACCAAATCAAATCTTTACAATATAGCAGCACAGGAGATGTCATTCTCGTTGTCTCTGGTAACTCTCAGGCGAAAGTTCTTGACAGAGATGGCTTCCCAGTTATGGAATGCATAAAAGGAGACCAGTACATTGTGGATATGACAAACACAAAGGTAAAGTCAGAATTGAATGAGGTAAAATCAGTTACTTGAATGCCAGAAGACTGACAATATTGTGTATTTTCACTCTTACCAAGAAATCTCATGAACTTCATGCAAAGCCCTGTCTCTGGGTTGTGATAGTCCATGTATTGATACATAATGGAAGTTGTGGAAGCTTCATCCATTTTCAACATCCAGCTAGACAAAGCCATGCCTGACCTGATTGGCCTGTTGGCTCTCATCTGGCTTTCAGTGGAGTTGACCTAAGTGAACTCAAGAGGTTTCTTCCAACTAATGTTTCTATGCAGCTACAACAAATTCATCTTCTAAACAGGATATCTTTCAAAAAGTGTCAGCTTCCCCCATACCCTTGTCTAACCAACAAAAAAATACTAGAAGCTATTGATCTGATCTGGGCTCTTGCTTTCTTCCACACTCCATTATTTTGTTATACAATTTACATCTTTCAGAGCAGGGGTTGGAGGTTGTTATTGCTGTTACTTGCATACTGTAAGACTAATAAGTAACAATATGCACACTTTTAATGGTAGCTAAAAATGCAAGTGGCAAAGGTCTGATTCATAGTTTTGAAGTATCTTAAAAACAGTTGATTGGGTTTTGACCACTTTGCCTTCATATTTCCACAAACTATCTGAAACAAGGATTCTACTTACATAAATAATTTAAATACAGGTCAGTTTTTTAGATAGCTTAAGTCTAAAAAGTAAAGAAAAATATACTGCTCAAACTGATGATAAAGTTGATTTATTTATTGCTTGTAAAGCATATTGCCAAATAACTAGGCTAAATGCTGTTTTGCCTAAAGCTGTTCTTGTCAGATGACTATTTTTTTTGGCTAGTGATATGTATATAAAACCATCAAATGGTAACATCTGCTTTAGTTCTTGTTTACTTTAAAATAATTCAGATTTTCTTTCTCTTGTAAACTTCTAGAATTCCACTGTATTGTGGTCCAACAGCCAAAATGCTAAAATATTTATTATATTGCCCCATTAACTTTTCAGTATTTCTCTCTATATTTTGCTTAAAGCAAACTGAAGTAATTCCAGAATTGCAGGAGTAGTTTCCAAATATCCCTTTGAATGTAGTCAGTGAGCATATGCCTGTACTTCAAAGTTGTACTACAACTGGACAAAGACATTTTATGTTCTTAGTCACCATAATGGCAATCACTTACTTTGGATAAAATACTTACCTTCTGTTTGTCCATCCTAAAGGAAGAGGGCTGACTACTCAATTTGCAGCCTTTAATCATTTATGAAGGACTCATCTGAGGTTAAATCCATCTTGACTCTTTAATTCTATTTCCTCAGTTTTCTTCAACAAGGTCTTTGCTTAGTGTGTTTTAGCATTGAGTGCCACCCTGGTAATTTTTGTTATTCCTGTTATTTTTGTATAACTTGGCCAAATTTGCATGAAACCATATTGATGCCTGTTTTTTCATCCTTTCTCTGTATCACAGTTCTCCCAAGAGAAAAGGGGGAAGTATGATTCCATTCCATATTCTGAAAGAAAAAATACAAATAGAAGAATGGCTGGGTTTTTATAACATGCAAATGAAAACATACATGGGTGAAATTAATCAGAGTTCATAAAATCTGTTAAATCATTGTGATGTCAGTTAATCATTGCTGTGGTCAGAAGGATCTGATTTGGCCCTCAGCTTTTATGGGATTCCACTTGAAGTATTTAGAATAAAACTTATAAAACCTTATAAGACATGCTGCAAAACCTTGTAAGACCTGTTTGTGTTTATTTCCTTAGGGTCACACAGCAATGCTCAATTCAGGTTGCTGGCATCCAAAAATAAAGGAAGAATTTTTGACATGTTCTAATGATGGGTGAGTATTGAGGTCTATCTTTGTCATCGTTTTTTGAGAGGCTTGCTTGACTTCAGTGTTTTAATACTGTACACTAATTTGCTTTAAATATAATCTTTTAAAATCCTGAGTGAGTGCTCAGGACAATGTTAGGTGGGATCTGGAAGCAAAAATTTTATGTGTTTCAGCTCTGGATAATTAAATTTTTGTTTTGTTTTAATTATTTTGGTTCTGTAATTTAAAATTACTTTTAATGGTATTTCATGAAACATGTTAGTTAAATATGTTTTAATGAAGATTCTTGGACAAAATTTAACCTGGGATATATTCAGAGGAGAATAATTCCTGTCTAGAGACTCAAAACTAACTGGATTCACTGGCAAGACACAGTATTTCAATTGGAAGTTGCTAGTTTTGTGTTAAATTTAATGGCATATTGCTGAATGTTGTTTGACAAGTGTCAGAGAGACTATTAGAAACTATTTTGTGGCTTCAGTTTTGATCTTTGTGGTTAGAATCAAATTGCAAAATGTCACTGTGGCAATGGCGTTAATTAATAAAGTTACTGCAGCTGTCAGTAGCAAGACCATGAATGATTTTTGAACCAATGTTTCAAATATACAATCTCCTTTACTCCAGAGTGACAGTGAGTGGGAAGACTGAATTGCCTCATTAATGTATCTGTAATGTGGTCAATGGTAAACAGAAGACTCCAATTATCAATTACTTTAAACAACAAGTGTGGGTTTTGTTGTTGTTTTGTTTTTCCCAAAAAGGACCAACTTACTGATTTAACACACAAGTATATGAAAAAAAGGATTTTGATAGGAAAATTCACAGTTTCTGATAAGATTGTGGCAGAAGGAAAAAAAACTTGAATACTACAGTGTGCTTTACAGTTCACTTGTAAAAATACGTGCAAGTTAAGTCAACTATGTATTTTTTTCCAGGTTTTACTTCCATAGCAGATATGTTTATTAAATGATAGAATAGATGCTTTAGGAATTCATTGCTCTTTTAAATGTAGTTAAACGTTAGTACGGCTTGTTAATTAAGTTGACTAGTTTGTAGAAAATCAAAAACAGATTAAGATATTCTAAATTATGGAGACTGTCTAATTTTGTCCCATCTAAGCAAGTGCTTTACTAATACGCCAAGTATGGATTTAGTGCATCTGTGATGCTTGAATTTCTGTGAATTGAAATGGTCTGGTCAAGTAAGTAAAATCCAGATAAACACTACTACAAATGGTTGCATAATTTAATTTTGAGAGGCACTACATGGCTGAAATTACAGGAAAAGTATTATTTTAAACCCATTTAATTTTGTTTCATGTTAGTGACAGGTCTTTGCAGGATTTGGACATATCATGTGAAAAGAAATAATTTTGATTGCTTAATTTGCAGCACAGGACTTAAATGTTAAAGACAATATTCCACCTGTGAAATTTAACAATAGCAGAAACTATAAAGTATCCAGTGTTTAACACTGATTAATTTTAAGACTGGAGCTGTAAACAAGAATAGAATAGTTCCAGTTGGAGGGGATGTAAAATGATCAACTCGTCCAACTATCTGATCACCTCAGAGTTGACTGAAGTTACAGCAGGTTGTTAAGGGCCTTGTCCAAATGCCCCTTAAGCACTGACAGGCTTGGGCCATCGACCACCTTTCCAGGAAGCCTGTTCCAGTGTTTGACCACCCTCTTGGTACAGAAATGCTGCCTCATGTCCAGTCTGAACCTCCCTTGCAATTTTTAATGGCTCCTGTGTGTCCTGTCGCTCGATCCCCAGGGAGAAGAGCTCAGCGCCCCCCTCTCCCCAGCCTCTCCTCAGGAAGCTGTAGAGAGCGATGAGGTGGCCCCTCAGCCTCCTTTTCTCCAAACTAGGCAAAACCTCAAAGTTTTTTATCCTGATAGTGCACTCCTGTTCTTGTATGCAGTAAAGATGAGCTCTGAAAGTTTTGCAGTTTACTTGTGTTAGTTTTGTTCCAAAATTTGTACTAGTCATTGTGGAAAGATGAAATTACTTGAATTATGGTGACTGCTCTGGAACTTTTAATAGGGAAGGAGTGCTCTCTGGATTTCTAGATGTTGAGATTTAGTCCTCACACTGGAAAAGGAACTGCCACATCTGGCATGTGTAGAAGGACACCTAACACTGAACACCAGGGCGTCACTCCAGAGCGTATAGATGTAGGAGAATGAAACCAGTGTTGCCTTTAAACGGCATGCAGGAAGGCTGAACATCCTCCAGTTTTGCTGGCTTTAGCCTCTGTTGGACAGCACATGGAACAGTAAAGCAACACTGTATTAGCTCTTAAACAGGTACTTCTCACTTAATCAGCTTCTGTGTACTCCAAACTTGGTTGCCAGAACCAACACCTGTTTTTAAAGATTCTTGCAAGATAAGTTGTAAGGATTTCCAATTTATCATCTACAGGTTTGGAACCTCCTGAAAGTAACAGTTGAAGCATGTGTGTTGCGCTCCTTGAGGCATGGTGAATGGCAGTGTCTGAGGTTGAAGGAGATGACACAGGGGAGCGCCTGAGGGGTGTTAAACGTACTGTAAACCCTAATCCATATAGTATATGCTTATAGAGAAAACTTGCACCACCTCTGGAGCAAACAGTCATTCATAAACTGAATGTTACAACTATTTACAAAATGTGGAGTATATTTTATCTGACTGCTATAGCATTTGCATTGTCTGTCTCTTTAGTTAAATGGATGTCACTTGTGTACAGTTTAAAAAAAAAAGTAAGGAAAGAAGATTGCATTTTCTGGTTGGTATGTTGAAAGCAGGAGCTTTCATGATGCATAAAGAAGTTAAAAAGCAAATTTTGTGAGTAGACTTGTGGAGTCAAAGGGAAATAACACGTTTTAAATATGTTTAAATAAATGCTTCTAAAATATTTTGTACACATACTTCTTTTTATGTTAACCCTCTATAACTCAAATTCTTACTTGAGTGTATTCTTTATATACAATTGGCAGTTTCTTTTGATTCCAGGTGATTAAGGCAATTGTAATATCCTGAACTAAACAATAATTCAAATGAAAGCTCTTAGAATTGCTACTGTAAAATAAGTGTTTTGAGATTTTGTCTGTTGCTTGTGATTTATTCATGGCATTCAAATTTGCTCTGCATTTTAAAGTATAAATCCTATAAGTAGGTTTTGACTATAATGCATCTGGTTTGTGATTAAGCTATTTGTAAGTTTATTACTTGAGACTGCAGATATATGGGTTACCAGCAGGGAGTCTCAGTGTGTTTTGTATGGCTGTTCAAGGACACAACGTTAAACTCAGAAAAGCCTACATAAGAAAAAGACACAATTCCTTCTGACAAAGCTGGTCAGCTTACACACTGGAATGAGCCTGACCTTAGACCTGATGGTTATAGAGTAATTCTGAAAACTCCTCTGTTTGACTTGTATAAGTTCATGCCCACTTATGCGATTGTTAGTAAATACATAAAACTTACAGTAGCTCACTTCATTTTGTTTTCCTTGAAAGTACTACAGGCTTGTTAAAACATGTTTCTTTTTTTCATGTTATAGCAAGTTTTTAAAAAACCTTATTTTTAAACAAATAGTGTCATTATTCTTGAATTAGAGATTAATAATAATTTTGTTGGGTGTTTACTGATTGTTCAGAGTCTGTTAGCTTTTAATTGGAAGTAAGAAATTTGTCAGTTCAGTAAGTAATCTGATGATTAACCTTAAATGTACAGATGAATAACACTAATTAACCTAGAGATTTAGCTAAGGAGTTCGTTATTTGAATGTATTTTTTAGACTAGGTTAAATCTCGTGCATGTGTGCTCTGAACTGTGTAGTGCTGCTTTTAGCTTTCCAGTATTTCAAGTTATTAGAATAAAATTGCATCAAAAGAAAAGGCAGACATGGAAATTCAGCTCTCTTATCTATGGAACTGCAGTAATTTTTTCTTTAAAAGTTTACCTTACAGGTATGATAATTTCAATTTTCACTAATTTGTTGTTCATTTATACCAACTTTTCACTCTTTTTAAAGCCTATATACAAAGCTCTTTTTAGTATCGGTATTAAATTGATTTAAACTTTTCTTGCACAGGCTATCTTTTTATTTATGGCTATATGTTGCCTAGAACTTTAAATACCCCACAGCTATTCCTGAAAAATCAGCCCCTTTTAATTGCACATAGTCCTTGCCGTTCTCAATAAAACTCAGATGCAGTGTGTGATCGAGAACATATTTGTCTTTTTCATAATGTCTTTACCATGTTATTCAGGCTTATTTAGAACATAAACTAATTAGGGCAGGGATCTGTCAGCAGTATCTTAGACATGTCTACAGAACTGCAGTAAAGTTTATAGTAATGAAAATGCCAACATTAATACATTGCCTGAAAGTCAAAGAAAAATTTGAAAGTGAGAAAGACTTGAAAAACTATTTTTCTCTGGAAATACACCTAAGCAGGCTGACCTAAAAAAATACTTTGTGTTTTAAGACATAACTAAGTCCTTGTTTATATCATCCCAAAATATCAGTTGACTTCCCTGTTAAAAACAAAGGAGGAAGAGGAAACGGATAATATTGTTTTCGTTACTTGAATGTTTTCTTATCACAAATGTGATAGGTAGTGGTGTATGAATAAGCAAGAGAGCTCAGTGATATTAGGATGTGCCAGCAACAGGTGTTCTGTGTCCCTGCTCTCATGTATTTTTTCCTTTTAGAAGTAGAATAACAGCCAAACTTGAAATTTAGCAGTACTGAACTATGTGATTTGTCACTGCAGCTAGGGCTGTGGTTGCTTAACAGCTGGTTTACTGTAGAAAATTCCTCTCACAAGTCTTCTCCTCTCTCACCCTCTAGTATGTTAAGTTGATGTTCATACTCTACAAAACATATCTTAGAGAATACTGACTGCTATCACCAAGTGACCTCTGTAATAAGTTATTTAGGGGATAAATTGTGCTTCAGTGTAGATCTATCTCCAGTTAAATAGATGGAGTTATTTAGTGAAGTAGCTTCACATCTTCAGAAATATAAAGCTACTGGAGAGTGTCCAGAGGATGGCCACAAAGTTGGTGAAGGGTTTGGAGAGGAAGCTGTATGAGGAGCAGCTAAAGTCACTTGGTTTGTTCAGCCCGGAGGAGACTGAGGGAAGACCTCATGACGGCTGCAGCTTCCTCACAAGGGGAGGAGGAGGGCCAGGCACCGATCTCTTCTCTTTAGTGACCGGTGACAGAACCCAAGGGAATGGCAGGAAGATGTGCCAGGGGAGGTTTAGGTTGGACATTAGGAAAAGGTTAAAGAAGAGACTGGACACCACCTTCAGACACATAGTGTGAACTGTGGGGTTGTCGTGTACAAGAACAGGAGTTGAACTTGATGATCCTTGTGGGTCCCTTCCAACTCAGGACATTCTATGATTCTCTGAAACAAAATTTTGCGTTTAAGGTACAATTTAGTCCTTAGACTTTTGTCAGATGTATGGTTCAAATATGAAGCTACTCTACTCCATGGTATAGGGTGCTAAATGTTGGTGTGTTGTTTGGGGTTTTTTTGATTTGTTTGGTTTTGTTTTAATCATACTCTTGCTTAGTAAATGTTCTCTGTGTCTTAAAAAAGAGACAAATTTCTGTTACTTGTTCTATGAGTTGGAATGACGGATGACCATAGAGAGTGTTGAGAAAGGAAACGTGGATACATTCTTAAAATCCTTCTTTCAGGGTTTAAACTATTAATGCTTGACAATGGTAGTTTAACTACCTTTTTAATGCAACCATTGACGATAAGCTTAATATTGTATATGTGATTTTTAGTTTCAAACATGAAAAATACAGTTTGAAGGATGAGTGGTATAGATAGTACTTTTGCATAACTTCCATATAATGTTTGCAAGCATTGCTGTTTAGAAATTTTTCTCTCCTTTAGGACACCATTATGGCCTTGGTACTACTGGTGGAGGCTTTTGAAATTTCATACACCATAGTGAACAGTGCTGCTTCATGATCACTTTAACCTCAGCTACCTTTCACTTTTTATGTAGTAAAAAATGCGTCCTATTAACCAGGTTCACATCCAGAATAGCTGCTGTCTTGTCTCCCTCCCGTAAGCTGCCTTGTTTGTATGTCTGTGTAGGTGGTAGCTATCAGTATATGACTTCTCCTTCATGATCGTCATTTTCTGGCAGGTGTTCCTTTAGTTAGGTCCAGAACTGCATAAAGCCTTGATAGCTTGACAGAAAAGAGATTTGAGCAAGGTCTGGAATAGTACTGCTGAAGATGTCCAGCAGTCAGTTTTCCTGCCCACAGAGCAATCAGTTGTTATTCCTCCCACAACACCATTCTGCCCATCTTGAACTGGCAAGCTCCCTTCAGCTCAGATGACTCTGTTTTAATTCAGGTGATGAGGTCTGTGCCCCACAAGCATTAGAGCCAAGTCACCTAACACAGTTCACATACTTGCTCCTTGGATTTTTTTTCCATGTCAGTATGGTCTCAGGAGAGCATGAGATTTGTTATCTCCAGCCTGCTTGGCCATGCACTATGAAGGACAGCTCTGCTGCATGTGAAACTGTGTTTACATGGCATTTTTCTTGGATTATAGAATCTAATCTTCAGGTTACATACTGTTTGCTCACTCTAGGTTGATAGCCTCTCAGCCTAAGCTGATTACACTTTAAATTAACACAGCCCTGGAGTTTGTCTGAACTCTGTTAGTACCTGCAGTAGCTTGGTTGACAACTGGAGAACTGAAGCTATAATCTTCTTAAATGTTTTAAGTATCAATAATATTGTGCATCTGAAGACATAGGTGAAAGCACAATCTACCTGTGCAGTTCAGTGTAATTATATTGTATATAATTATATTATATTATATGCATATTCACTTCATGTGAAATATTTCATATGAAGATGAAATTCTGAAGTTTGAAACTTTTTCATCAAGTTTTTTCTGAGGTACTTTTTTCCCAGGACAATGTTAGTTTAGACAAATTTTCGGCATTAATATAGGACATAAAATAATACCATTCCATTCCTTTAAGAATGGTGCAGTGAGTGGAGCAAGAAGGGACAGCCTTTTCAAAGGAAGTTGGCTTTTGCAAGTCAATCGCTGTGTTCTTAGCTTAGCATGGGAAGGCAGTAGTTTCGGTGTGTATATTTGCTTCTCTTGTACTAGAGTACTTGGTATTTCACTTCTCAACTGTATTGTGCACAGCTTAGGTTATATGTATAAGCTTTCCTTCAAACTTGTTCTCTACCTCCTTTCCATTAAAATGAGACAGATTGGAAAAGTTTTTTAATTATTACATCTTTCCTGGTCCTGGGTCACTTTGAGATGAGTTATGTTATACTCTTGAACTGCCCTGTTGGCCGATCTGAGGCGTAAATAACTTCTGGCAGGATAGAAATCATGGGAGACTGGAAGTTTTAATATTTCCATTAGCTCAGCTTGATATCAGATAGGTAAGAAGACAGGAATTTGCTTGTTTTACTGATAGAAAACTTCCCAAGTTTTTGGGCAATATACAGATTGGTGAGCAAACACTTCCATTGTGATGGCTTTGTTCCACAAGTATCTTTCACTCCAGCAATTTCCTTTCCTGTCTTCTCCCATGAAGACTTGATTATGTCTTTTATCATATGAAGATGAAATCCTTTCCTCTCAGGTATTCAGTGGTTATTTTAACCTGGAACTCAATGAAAAGACTGTTTTCTCATGAGATATGCATCTTATTTGAATGACCAAAATTCTTTGATTATTCTAGTAATAATAGGAAGTACAATAGACTTAGTAAACTAAACTCTAATGTTTTTGTTTGATAATGACAAAGTAAAGTAGGGTAGACAAGAATTTATTTTGGCACATTTGCTTGCAAAGATTAAATATGTATTCTGTCTAAGAAAATAAAATTAAATTGCCATGATTTATGTTCAAATCTGATTCTGTATTAAAGTCATGCAGTAATGACTAATGATAGTTAATATCCTATAGATCAAAATCCTGGGAAAAATATTTGCTTTGGGTTCTTTGACATTTGAAATTACAGGTAATTTCATTGTGTAATGAGATTTAAAATTGTTCCTCCTATCAGGGTCTTCATGTTATATAAATTATTGTTACAGTTAAAATTCCACTGATAAGGTGCTTTTTTAGCACCTAAGAGATGTATATTGGGTGGTTCTTGTTTTTCATGAAGTCGATTGGAACAGGCTGAAGTTGTATTTCGCTATTAGTAGGCTTTTCAAAGGTGTATGGTTTCACTGGGTATTGGTTGGTCGGGAAATGCTTTCATCCAGAAAATTCTGTGTAAGACTGATAAATATAATTTTGCAAGTGGGATAGAACATCATAGAAATGCTGTATGGGCTTTTGTGAGAGAAACTTCTCGTGTTTAATCAAACATTTTGTAAATTTTTGTATAGTAGCTGTTAGTAGGTTAAAAGCAGTAGATTACAATCCAAAATCTGTTAATTTTTTTCCTGTTCGTTCCAGTAAATTTTGTTTGTGACTTTTAAAGGGTTTATCTGTAAATACATGTGAGACATTTGTCTCACATGGACTGGCTAGTAGGAAAAGGATCTTAAAAGTGACAGTCTGAAGTAATCAAAACAACATGTTGCTAATGTGATTTCATAAGATTGGACTATTGCCTCAAAACTTTCATATTTTTATAAATTATTTTAATTAAAGCATGTTTTTTCAGAAAAAGTGTGAATCTATTTCTAGTAAAACTTGAACACTAAGTATTAGTCGCTGATAATGAGAGCAGATTGGTTAACGAACTGGGTGAAGAAAACAGCACGTGAGGTCATAAATGGAGAAGAATATTTTCAAAACTCATACATGAGACTTAGTTGCTTTTGGATAAGGGTTTGGAGCTTGAGCTCTGAATGTCTGTTAAAGTTGTTCAGCTTTTTGAGGCTAGGGAGAAGTCCATACAGAGTCCTTCTGAGGATGGCAGATCTGTCCATGTGGAACTTCTGTTTAGAAATGGATCTAATAGTTCTTTCTGTAGCACATTAATTACTACTTCTTTTTTTTTTTTTTCTTTTTTAGTTGCATGCTATCTCTTCAAAACCAATATGCCTTCACAGCGTTATCAACCAATTCCTTGTTGACTTTTATCCTGATTTCCTCCCCGCCAAGGCCTTGCTGTCTCTGAATCATTCCCCAATAAATTGTTTTACAATTGCTCTTTATGGCAATAATGATAATTTCTTTGAAGCTAATTTTATCTTTTCAAGTATTTGCTAATAAAGCTTAATATTAAATGCGTTTCTTTCGAGCAGGATTAGTTTAGTTTTGGAAACCTTTCATCTCCTTCTTGAAATGTTTCCAGACCTGTGATTTGTGAAACCTTCTGTTTGCTACGACAGAAAACATCTGATTGATATTCCTCAGTTTAGCTCATTAATGGTAGTGGAAACTTCTGGTCAGCTAATATCTACAAGTAAGATCTACATTCATTGGTGTCTGTGTGATTTAGAACCTTCTGGCAAACATTTTGGTCTCCTGAGGTTGAACTTTTGGTGAGATAAGATGCAGATCTTCTTTTGTCATCATAAACTTACTAAAGCATATACATTCCTTCCTTCAAAATAAATAATTTACTTATACTCATTTGTAGCTTCATTCTGTTGTGTGATTCACAGAGAATTAAATGGATAGCAGTATAATAGGAACTGAAGAGTTTCAGAGAAGAAAAAAGGTGTCTTCCCTTTTTTGGTAGTACACACGAGCTTAAAAAAAACCAACAAGAACAACTTTGTATTTTCATCCATGTTATCATAATTCTGAAAATAGATTTAATTAGTTGTCCATACGTTGATGTTTCATCCCAGCGTGTGTCTGTCTGCAGCATGAACTTATTTTCCTTTGTAATTTTTTGGTTAATTTTTTAAGGACACCAAGTATAGTGCTATCGTGAAAATACATTTTTGTAGTTTTCTTTTTGGACCATTAAATCAAAATTGCCATTGAAATATAGTGTGCATTTTGTGTTTCCACTTTTTTCCTGCAGAGAACCTCTAAGGACCAGAGTGGATTCATATAGTCCATGTCCAGGGCTTATTTTCTCTAGAATCTTTTCCAAGTAGACAAAGGGTGTCTAATGTATTTTACATAGCTCACATTTCTTTACATGAAGTTCAGCCATCGAGTAACAACTCTATCACTGACTTTAGAATGGCTAATTTTTCAACCCAGGACCCATGTTTAGAAGGATCTAGATGATATTAATAGTCTTCTGAACACTATACATGTAAAAATAATAGCATTACAGTTTAATTTGACAGGTTCTGATATTTAGGGGAACAGTCCATGCAGTTGTAAAGTAGCTGTTCCACATGCAAACTCTCCTTTTTTTTATCCTCTGCTGAAGGTTCCCACCCTTATAATTGAATTGGTGGAGTGAACGTTACTCATTGGCTTTAGTAGAAAGTTAGTGGCTTGGTTTAAAGATCTTTCTTGTCAAGTTACATTAAGATGCATGATTTAGCAATGAAACAGCCAGACAACATCTTAGACAATGCCAAGCAGGTTTTCAAACAGATATAAAATAACATCCATTTATTCAAAATAAAATGAAACTAAATATTTATAGGTTGCTTGTTATTTTCCTTGTTTCTGAGGCTTTAGTCTGAACTTGCTTAATATTGATATTTCATGCTTTTTGTGGTTCTTTCACGTGAAAGCTGTAGTACTCGTGCAGTCTACCAATTTCAGAAGTCTGAGAGGTCTTGGGAAGTACAAAATATTTCAGGGCCTCCAAAAGCAGTAGCGATGTGATAGATCTGGCCACTTTGTTTGGAAATTAATATAATTATGTGGAATATAATTTAAAATTATTCCAAGCATATTCAGTGCCATAATATAGGAAGACTTTAAAGAAGAGAGCCTTACAAGCTTTATTTCTTGTAATGACTATTTGTGAATCAGAAGTTAACTTAAATAAGGCACTCTCCAACTGTTGCAGATAATATTATTTTGAATTAAATATAAAATGTATATGACACACAAACCCGATTTAACCTGTATTTGATATACTGTATACTATAGAGTTGTTGCTTACATACCCACATTGAGATACCATGCAGATTAGCTAAAAACTTGTTCTCAAGATTTGCATGAGGTCAAAATAAAGCAGAATTGGCATTTATGAAAATCAAATTATGTAGGAGAATTTGTATATCCACCTTGTCTGTCCTCACATAGCTGACTTGTTTTTATTTCAGCCATAGCAATTCGTCTGTTTTCAATAATGAGGCTTAGGAATTACATGTGCCAATTATGTTAAGTTCTGGTGACTTTTTTCTTTCTCCTGTCTCTGGAACACCCTGAGTTCTCATCCTTTAGCACAGGAAAAGGGAGCATTGAGGGTTATGTAGGGGTAAAGTTCTGTTGCTTCTGTGAAAATCTTGCCTGATCAGCCAAAAATGTATGTATTTGGAAAAACCACATCTAGAGACTTTTTAATAATACCAGAGTGCCTTCATCAAACAGCTGCCATTTTGCACGTGTGTAGTAATTTGCACTGCACTGTCATGGTAGTTCGCTTTTTGTCTTGACATGTGTAAAGGTGTGAAGTCCACTCCAAATAGATGAGGATGGCTTTTTCTAGACTAACTTATCTATTTATAGATATTTGTGCAGTACAGAGCTGATTAAGAGAGCACAGCAAATGAGCAGGCCTGGTTAAGAGGAGTTTGAATAACGGTTGTGCTGGCCCTTGCTGAAAGCTGTATGTTTACAAAAGGGTTAGTAAGGCTATTTTTGTCTTTATAAACTATGTACGTTTATATTAATATTTTTTCTGAAGTTTTTCTTGCTTAAAATGTTAGCTGTTGCAATAAAAATCCCATCAGTTCTAAGAGCTTGCATTTGAGGGCTTTTTCAACAGGGACGTTTTAGTGCGTAACTTCATTTTTAAAGGGTTCATACAGTAGTAGATTATCTTAAGAATTAAAAATTTGAAATGAAAGAAGAACTTGCTGCAATACAGGGATAATAGAGGACAGAGCATGCTAAGTTGTGCCAATTCTTTTTCCTCATTATTTAATCAAGTCTTGCTATTATGTCTATGGCTTTGTGGAAGTGAGTATGTTTTATGCTTTGTCCCTAGAACCCTGTTTTATGCACACAGACAGGAACAAGACTCTACTTTCCATGTAGCATGATTGAAGAGAAATTTATTAATCAAGTGGTTTTTACCTTGCAGCTCATGTAAGCACAAGGTTTTGCTGAAGACTAGGTTTTCAGTTAAGCATTGAGCTTTTGTCTTCCAATTTTTTCCTGAGGTTCTGCCCCTCATATATTGAGGGCCTGATTGCATCAATTATTGATGGTTCTCTTGTTTCAAGGGAAAACACAGTTATATTTTAAAGATAAAAGTATGCAAGAATTAAAAACTGTATTTCAGAAGTGGCTTAATTTTAAGAGCTTCCTTAGCTGCAGTTTTCCATAGTAGGAAGGAACTAAACATCCTGAACTTGCTTTTCACTAATAACTTCCGGTTGAGTGGAAGCTGGAAAATGTCCCGATTTTCAAGAAGAGTAAGAAGGAAGACCCTGGTAATTACAGGCCTGCCAGTGCCTGGTAAAATTACGGAGAAGGTTATTCTGGGAGTTACGAAAAACATTTTAGAGACAATGCACTGGTCACAGCCAGCATGGATTCACAAGAGGAAAGTCCTGCTTAACTAACTTAATTTCCTTTTATGACAAGGTCACCCATCCAGTTGACCAAGGGAAACCAGTAGATGTGTGATTTTTGGATTTTAGCAGAGTTTTTGATAGTCTGTCACAGTATGCTTCTGGAAAAAAAAGTCCAACTCACAGCTAGACAAGTCCATAATATGTTGGATGAGCAACTGGCAGACAGGTTGGGCTCAAAGGGTTATAGTAAATAGGGTTGTATCCAGCTGTTGGCCAGTCATCAGTGGGGTTTCCCAGGGCTCAGTTTTAGGGCAGTGTTCTTTAATGTTTTTATGAATGATTGGGATGCAGGATTGAATGTGCTTTGAGTAAGTTTGCTAATGATACTAAACTAGGAGGAGCTGTGGACTCCTTCCAAGGGTAGAGAGGCCTTAGAGAGAGATCTGGATAGACTGTACACCTGGGCGGCCACCAACCATATGAAATTTAACAAGAGCAAGTGCTAGATTCTCCACCAGGGATGTGGTAATCCTGGTTATACCTACAAATTGGGGGATGAGAGGCTGGAGTGCAACACAGTGGAAAGACATCAGGGGGTTTGGGTTGATGACAAGACAAGTCAAACGTGAGTCAGCAGAGTGTCCTGGCTGTCAAAAGGGCCAGCCGTGTCCTGGGCGCATCCAGCACAGCATTGCCAGCCAGGCGAGGGTGGTGATTGTCCCGCTCTGCTCTGCACTGGTGCAGCCTCACCTGGAGCACTGTGTGCAGGTCTGGGCAACTCTGTGGAAGGAGATTGAACTACTCAAGTGTGTGCAAATAAGGACAATCAACATGGTGAAAAGCCTCGAGGGCAAGACTTACGAGGAGTGTGGCTGAGGTGACTTGGTCTGTTCAGCTTGAAGAAGGGGTGTTCCCATGGTCATCTTTAGCTTCCTCATGGAGGGGCAGAGGAGGGGTAGGTGCTCCTCTCCTCTCTGTGGCGGCCAGCTACAGGGCATGAGGAGGTGGCATGAAGCTGCGTCAGGAGAAGTTCAGGTTGGACATGAGGAAAAGATTATTCATTTAGGGGCTGGTTGGTCCCTCGAACAGGCTCCCAGGGAAGTGGCCACAGTACCAGACCTGTCAGAGCTCACGGGGCGTCTGGATGATGCTCTCAGTCACATGGTTTAGTATCAGGTAGTCCTGTGAGGAGCAGGGAGTCGAACTTCTCTGGTCTTTTTATTTAAATGGAAAACAAAATTGTTAAAAATAGTTTCTCAGTTGTTTATGTCCTGCTGTTTACTGGTTTTGAATCGATGTATTTTCAACTCTAGCAAAATAATTTCCCCACACGTGGAGATAAGGGAATGTAAGTCTATAGTTTTTCATCTTCAGAAATAATACAGTTTTATACTATTTTGTCCACTAACCTTTTGCTTTAGACTTTTAACCTTACACAAAAGTCGGAAAGGAATATAGGGGCTTCCTCAGTAGCAGTAATATTATGATGTAAGCAGACTATAGTGTTGAGTATATGGAAAAATGTTGCTCTGTGTGTTTATCCAAACAGATACAGGACTCTATCCTGACTCTTTGGAAAGCTGAGGCTAGGAACTGTATTTCTTTAAAAAAGATGCTGTCTTCATTTCTGAATTTTTGGGAGGAGGAGGGAAGTGTCTTACACTTTTGCGTGTATTCCATAAAATATGATAAATACATACATTCGTATTTTCTTACACTTCATGTGCTGCCATTTGGTGTGGTCTGTATAAGCATTTAATAAGTTTTTATGGAGATTGTACTAAAACATACAAAGTTTGTTACTTCACACATAAATGCAAAGTCAAATTCAATTTTAAAATTTTCTGCAACCCAACTGCATATTTAATCTGTATAACTGAGTTAAACTTTGTGTTGTTTAGAACAGAGTCTGTAACTTTAAAAATCCAAATACATTTAAGACTTATAGTTTGTTCTTCTGCTACTTACGTGTTGTTAGATTGCAGTTCATTGCTAATGGAACTGCAGAAAAGTGGCTGTGAGTGAGATCTAAGATGGCAGCAAAACCAGTTAAAACTAATTGTTATGCATAGAGGAGCAGCTGACGTGTTGCTTCAGAGAGCTTTTAATTGCTTGACTGCTTTAATTTAATTGCAGTTCATTTTTCACTGGTTTAATGGAGAGTTCTGCTGAGTGTTATTAATAGTTCCAATCTAAGTTATTTAGTAGAGTGAAGAAGAACTTGAGATCCAAATGAGCCTTAACTATTTTATAGCCATGACTAATCAGCTTTTTAGAAAGCATCCTGTTTTCCTAGTGATTTACTCTTCCTGTTCTTGCCATATCATGCAAGACTGCTCTTGAGTCATTTCAGTTCATGCAGGTGACAGTAACTTGAACTGTCAAGATGTTCTTTACCAGAAGTCTTCCCCTTTGATCTTAATCAGAGGTACCCCTGTAGGGAGATTGATTACAGCCCACTCTTATCTTTACTAAGTGGGAGATGAGATCTCAGTTTGTGGCCTTCTTGTCCTATTTGGAAAATAACACAAAATTTTGCTTCCTTTAACTGTCACAGGATTCTGAAGTCAATCACATATTATCTGTAATTCATCTAATGTTCTGTATAAAAGTAATAATATTGAAGTTAGATGTTGCTGGAATAGTTAAGTGAAGGACTCATTGTGTGCAAAGTGCTACATAGTCTCAGGAAAATACCAGTACTCAGTTTTTTTAAATAGCACATCATTAACATAGACTTTGCATTATTATTAATTCAAAAACATACTGGCCCTTCAGGGAGCTTAATATGCTTCTTTAAAATCACTGAACCTGTTAGTCATTGGAAGAAATTATTGTAGGGAAATGGTTCTCTAATCTACTCTATGGATGGTTTTCTGAAGATTTGCTTAGATCCGATGCTGATTTGAACTGGAGAAGTGGTGTGCTTTGATGCAGACGTTCATGATTGTCAGTGTAATGGCTGATTCAAAGAAAAACAATCTCTTTTTTTCAGTCAGATTTGTATGTGAAGACTTCATCAACAAGACAGAAAACAAATTAGCTGTCTGTGCCAGCAAAAAAGTAATTCAGAACTAACAAGCTTTTTTTCTCTTAGTGCAGTCTGGTTGCCCAAGTGCTCATCACTAATGAAATAAATATATTCAGTACTTTAGGAAAATACAAGAGGAATTTGCAGTTAGCAGTAGGACAAGGGGGCATGGGCTTCAACTCTGCTAGAGGAAATTTAGGCTGGATATTAGAAAGAAATTCTTTACAGAGAGAGTGGTCAGGCATTGGAACGGCCTGCCCAGGGAGGTGGTGGACTCACCGTCCCTGGAGGTTTTTAAACTGAGGTTGAACATGGCACTTAGTGCCATGATCTAGTAAATGGACTGGAGTTGGATCAAGGATTGGACTTGATGATCTCTGAGGTCTTTTCCAACCCACTTGATTCTGTGATTCTGTGAATTACTTTAATATTTATGGAAGTACAAAGGGAGAAAGGTCTATAGGAATTCAGGCAGGATGGGCATGTTCAAGTTTTGCCTATACATTGGCATACAAAAAGGGTTTTGTCAAATAGACTGAATCCATTATAACTACCTTAAGTTAAACCTCAGAAAAAATTCTTCAAAGAAGAAACCATTAATTATTCTTTTTTGGTAAACTATGAGCCCGGCAACCACTGTTGTCAATACCGTATATGCCATTAATTTGAAGACTTTTTTTAGTCTGAAGAGGGTTTTTCCTGTATCACTCGTTTGGCAATCTAAGGAGTGTTCAGGAGCATGTTTGTCGTGGCTTTGTTTTGTTTTTAAATCCCTCAGTGATTTGTCTTCAATTTATCTTCTCCAGAATTTCAATGTATTTAAGACAGTGCTCAGTGCAGTGCATTCTCCTTTCTATAATATCTAAAGCTTTATTTAACATCACTTTCCTTTTATGTAGTTTATTCTTGTATGTTGGTTCTTGAAGGTGTGTGTTTGGTTTGGTGAGATTTTTGTTTGTTTCTTCCCCCCACCTCCAGACAGTCATCCTACCTTCAGAATGTAATTACTGGGTTTAGATTTCTTTATTTTTCTGTATTCTAAGCAGCACTGAATATAACATGCGTATGGAATCTTAATCCTCCTTCTTTAGAAGTATGGAATCTTACTGGCATAATACTTGCATGCCTGCATACCCTCTACTACTGCTTTCTGTCCAGCAGTTAGCTTAGTTAACCATGTTTGGTTTTCCACAATTGATCTGCTTTTCACTTATATATTCCTTCTTCGCGTTTTTCTTTCCTACTTGTATGTTCGTTCCCTTAATATTTCTTTTCATATCTTTTCTTCTGAGGTTGTAAAGTTTTTCCCACCAAGCCTTTTGTTTTACTTATGTTCAGACTATTTGTTTTCAAGTAAGGAAGATTCTGCTGAACATTAGTAACTACACTGGAACTAGTTTATTTTTCTAATAACTGTTAATGGAAAATACATATAGTAATGTGAATATTTTGTTTTTAATCAAAATTTTCTATCATTTACTTACTTCTTAATTTTCTACTCTTCCGTACATTATTTCTATTTTAATATGTTATACCGTCTTCCAAGATAGTGATTATATTCCAAGCAGAGTGCTCATCTGTTAGTAAAAGGGATGTACTACAGGTAACAGGTTTTCTAGCTAGATTTTCTGTAAGAACACTTGATTTACAAATAACTATTTCAAGATCTATACATCTAGCAAAAAAATAATATATAAGAAAACAAATATATTCTTCTTTAGGTATGTTAAGAGCAAGTATAGTTTAAAGTTTCAAAGCCTTTTAAAAAGCTGTCAAATATTTTTAGAAAAGAAAAAATGTCTTTTGAAACTTTTAAGTCCCACGTAAAACTTACTGGTTTGAATTAAAGCATTCAGCATCTTTCAGGTTAAAGATTGGTGATAGCAAGGTATTTATCTGAATTTGGCATTGTGCAGTATAGTTCAGTGGGAATTTACAGGTGTAGAGGGGAACAGTCTAGAGCAGAATCCTAGAATTTCTTTTGTGATCCATTCTGAAATCTTCATGTTTGTGTGACTGGATGCTCTTGTGCTTTTGTTAAGATCTGCTGTTGATAGTAGATAGATGTCAACACTTATAATCTAGGATTTTTTTTTTTTTCTGTCTCGTATTTTGTCATTCATTCTTGCCAACGTGATGTGTGAAATATGTATGCTATAGTCTTTGGCTTTGAGAATGACAGAATTTTGTAGCTGGTCATTTTTGATGGGCAGATCTGCAAATACTTGGGGGGATTTTCAGGTTTTGAATGCACTTCAAAGATAAGAATGTCATGTGGGATGGTGTCAAATGCTTTGCACAAGTCCAGATAGATCAGTTACTCTTCCCTTATGCACCAACTCTGTAACCCAATTGCAGGTGGCTACCAGATTTGTCTGGCATGATTTGCCCTTAGTGAAGCCATGGTGGGTGTCACCAATCACCTCCTTGTTTTCCGTGTGCCTTAGCACCATTTCCAGGAGGATCTGCTCCATGATCTGGCTGGCAGAGGTGAGACTGACAGGCTGGTGGCTCCCAGGTCTTCTTTTTTCCCTTTTTAAAAATGGGAGTTATATTTCCCCTTTTCCAGTTGGTGCAATCTTCACTGAATTGCCACAGATTCTCAAATATGATGGATAGTGGCTTAGCAACTTCACCTCTACCATTTCGCTTAGGACCCACAGCTGCGTCATCACGTTCCAGGGACTTGTGCACCTTTAAGTTCCTTAGATGTTCTCAAGCCCGATCTTCTCCTGCAGTGGGAAATTCTTCATTCTTTCAACCCCACCTTTGCCTTCTGCGACTTGGGCGTTGTGGCAAGAGTACTTGCTGATGAAGATTGAAGCAAAAATGTGATTGAGTACCTCAGCCTTCTCCATATGCCAGGCAACCAAGCTTCCTGTTTCCTTCCAGAGAGTCCTCACATTTTCCCTAGTCTTCCTTTTATCACTAATATACCTACAGAAGCTTTTCTTGTTGCCGTTGTTGTCTCTGGCCAGATTTAATTCTGTCAGGGCTTTAGCTTTCCTAACCCCCATCCCTGACTGCTTGGACAATTTGTGTGTATTCTTCCCAGGCTACCTGCTGGCGAGCAACAGTGGTTTTGCTTATTAATTCAGAACATCTACTTGCCATGCTCCCTCAGACATCCTTATGTGTCATTTCAATTTTGAGTTGGTTGCTTTTTAATTCATTCAGACTGGACAATAAGAGTAGTTCTGATCCATTGTTATAAGATTTTAATCTATTTTCCCACTAGAGAATAGCAATTATAAGTCAGCTGTAATTTCCCAAATGGTGGCAATTTCTCCTATCAAAAAAGGGCTACCAATTTTATTTGGAAACATGGAAAAAGCTACATTCATAGTTGCTTCAATCCATTTGCTGCATATCACATAAAAGTGAATTTTGATGTTTTTATTTGTTTCTTACTCTGGTAAAATGTTTTATCAGCTGAAGTTTCTGTTTGTTTTTTACATTTAGAGATTATTTAAGTAACAGAGAAGCTGAAGAAGTATTGTAAATTATTAAGTTGTGTCAATTTTTTTGGCAGTTCCTTCCATAGTTATGATTTTACTTATGTTGGATCTGACTTTTTTTGTGTTCTGGTTTAAATTATTTTAACTCTCTTCAGATGCTGGGAGTAGGTAGCTTATTTAGAAGTTTTTCTGCCAAACAAGTATGGAAAATTTTTCTGGATTTCTCCATCTGCTTGTCTGTACAAATTCTTTCAGTATATGGTAGGTGATTCAAACTTCATTGGGTTCCATGTGCTCAACAGAAGACTACTGTAACTTTCTTCTGCTGAAAGAGGGCAAAGAGAATACAACAATGAAAGTTCTCTTGATGACATAGTCTTGTACCACCATATGCACAAAGTGCATCTTAGCAGAACTTTTCAGCTATTTCTTATCCATCTATCCATCTATCTATCTATTCTATTTGCATATTCTACTTTAGGTAATTTTTCACCATATTTTTGTATTTTAAGTGTGATAAGAGTAGACATAGTTATTAAGAATAGACTTAATATATTTATACTATATTGAATTCCAATAACATTTAATATTGTGCAAGAGTTTTGCAGTCCGGTAGAAACAGAGAATAAGGGACAGACAGAGAAGCTTAGTGGAATTTGAGAGGTCAGGCATTTAATGTTCAAACTAGTTCATTCCATGAATTTTAGCAGATTGTATTAGAATAGTATTAGAATGAGCAGTGGCTTACTGAATCAAGACTTGGAGAAATTTTCCATGCTTTCAGGCTGGGAAATGCAGCTATATAAATAACTCAAATAATTTGTGTAATACAGCATTGTCAATAATTTTATTAGAAATTCTGACATAGTAATAACACCGTAAGAACATTAGAAAAAAAGGAAAAAAAAAAAAAAAGAGAGAGAAAAACATCTGTGTTGGGGGGGGGGAAATGCACAAAACCTTTGGACCCCAGTAATTAAATTACTTGTTTATTATGGGTCATTTAACTTCTCAGTGGTCAGGAAAATATCCACATTACCTTTCCAAAAGAACATTCCCATCCTTTTCTAAGTTGCTTTGAATTGCTCTTGGCAAATAGAAGAACTTTACAAAATCTGTTTTGCAGATGTGGAATCCACCATTTAAAAAGTTAAATTTAAACTTGTATGTAGAGCCTTTTCATTGAAGTTTTATTTGAAAAGAAATTTATGGAAGAGAAATTAAAAATATTTATATGACTGTACATATCATTAAGTGTATTAGAATCTGATGTGATGAAAGAATGACATAGATTGGAGGGATAGTTAAAAAAAACCCCCTATATGTTGTTTTTACTAAAGAAAAAAAGAAAAAAAAATAAAGATAGTTAGTTTTCAAGTGGGAAAAAAGTTTTTAATTTTTTTAACCAAAATTAGTATCCTGGAACTGATGTGATGGAACCAAGGGTAATTTTTTTTACTTGTTCTAATGCAAAAAACCTTAGATTGGACCCAGAGTAGCTTAGGAAGGGAAAATGGGACTTCTGTAATGCAGTGTCAGGTTTTTTTTTAATGTCTGAGGAGGAGGGAGAATCATGATACAGTACAAAATATTCTGAAAAAAACCCTAGAGGCATAATTCCAAATGGTGCTCTCTTGAGTTGACTGTGATATGGTGTGGTGACTGAGGGTCTGTAGTAGAAGGGGAGAGAAAATACAGCAGCAACCTTAGTTAGCACTTGTTTGCGGTGTTGTCAGTTTAAAGACATATTCCCTGAAGATAGATTTTTTGGGTTTCTGTTTTCCTCCTGGCTAGGATGGGAGGAGTTAAATATTAAGAGTTATAAAGTGTTGTGAGGGAAAGGAACTGGAAAAAGCCTTCAAGTAAGTTTCAAGTGTAAACAGTAGATGGGGGAAGGCATCCAAGTGCCTGCTGGAAGAAGGGACAGGATGCTCAGGTAGTTATTGACAGAGCATGGAAGGTAAAAGGAGAATGTCAGAACTAATAAGTCTATATCAAACTCAGACTGTGTGATGAGGGTCCTTAGAATAAGGCAGTGAAAGTATCTCTTTGAGATCGTTCAGAAATCTCTGTGTTTCTAGTCTATCTGAAGAAAAACATCTGAAGGAAAATGTGAAGCCTGTATAGTTTATAGATGATTTCTAATGTTTTGGTTGGTGATGATTCAGTCAGAAACCATGGGCCAGTTGATTTATGTGGTGAGCTGAAGTTTTGTCCATGGTATCATGAGATGTGTTTGCAATATGATGCCTATTTTTTTAATAAAAGTAGGAAATGTTTCTGTGAAGAATAAAAATACTTGAAAGACGTGACATGAAAGACAAGGTTAAAGAGCTCAGTCATAGCTCAAGAGTTAAGGGCTCTCTGGTAATGATTTGTCAATTTGTAAATAATACACAGATGATTTCTTAGAAAATATTTATTTAATTTTAGTAGAAAAGTTTTATATTTAGATCCAATAGCAGAAGTGCAACAGTAAATACTTGTTCAGTGTGGGGTCATTAAGAAAACATTGAGGGGACATTATACCAGTACTATAGGTTATGTAGGCATTTTAGAAAGGGGAGTGTGGCCAGGTCTCTGCTGCAGAAGCAACACCTCAGGAAACTTAGATGTTTCATCTGTCCCCCTGATATTACAGTTGATATTGGGCTCACTTTTTTTTTGATCTGTGTTATACTTTTTACAGTTGAAAGCTAAAATGAATATGCTCTATAGTGTTGTGAAGCAATTGAGATTTTTAGAGGACACTGAGTCCTAAAAAGAGGGAACTGAAGGCTTTAAGAAAGTCTTTCTCTGTCACCAGAAATGAAGAATTAAGGTGGTGAAGGAATCTCAGAGGTTGTTTTTGGAATTACAGCTGAGGTGCTTGTGAAGTATCTTGGGTAAAAAGGCAAATAGGGGGAGGCACGCTTTTAACTTCTCTGTTCATAACTATCTTATTAGGTACACCATGTGAGAAGGGGAAAACTTCTAGTATAAGGGAGGGAGTAGCTTTTTAGCAGGGCATGGTCATCACAAGAGGATGAAGAGAAGCTGGAGTTGTGGGATATTCCAGTGAGTACTGGTGAAGCTGCACCTTGAATACTGTGCTCAGTTTTGAGCCCCTCATCATAAGAAGGACATTAAAGTACTAGAGAGAGTGCAGAGGAAGGTGATGAAGCTGGTGAGGGGTCTGGAGCACAAGTCTGATGAGGAGCATTTGAGGGAACTGGGGCTGTTCAGCCTGAAGAAAAGGAGGGTGAGGGGAGACCTTATCCCTGTCTATAACTACCTGAAAAGAGGTTGTAGCATGGAGGGTGTTGGTTTCTTCTCTCAAGAAGCAAGTGATGAGACAAGAGGAAATTGCCTCAGGTTGCACCAGAGGAGGTTCAGATGGATATTAGATAAAAATTCTTCACGGAAAGGGTTGTCAGGCGTTGGAACAGGCTGCCCAGGGAAGTGGCTAGGTCACCATCCCTGCAGGTGTTTACAAGGCATTTAGACGAGGTTCCTAGGGACATAGTTTAGTGCTAAAGTTAGGTTATGCTTGGACTTGATAATCCTGAGGGCCTCTTCCAACTGAAATGATTCTATGATTCTATAGAAGGATTGAATATAATGGGGAAAGAGTCTGGAAAAAGGCTCAAGTTTTGAGTAAATATCAGCATGGGATGCATGTCAGTGTGCCTTTTGAAAGGCAGGAGGCTGAGATGGTTGTTTACTGACAACACATGGAGAGGAAAAGGGGAATCTCAGTGTCACGTAATGACTGAGGATGGAAGCAGCCTCTGAAGATACTCTAATCTCCACCCATCCTGTTCAACACATAATCACCTAGGCACTCAGCACATGGCCATCTCCAGACAGGTTTTGAATAACTGTAAGAAAGGTGAACACATAACCATGCTGGGCAAGCTGTTCCACATAGCAGTATGGATTTATTTAAGTGCCCCCAGAAAATGCATCATAATCTAATGTTCAATTTGAAATGAAAAACAAACAAAACCAAAAAAAGCCAAACCAAAGCCAAACCAAAACCAAACCAAACCATCAGAACGCTTACATGTCTTAAGCTAGAGCTCCAAATATAGCACTGAAGTAATACCTTATAAATATGAGTTCTGAAGACTTTTTAAAAACAGACTATCTTGACTTTGCTATGGACAACTGGAGATTCATTCTACTTCAGTTACTGATTTATCATTACTGGCATTAAATGTGTGATTAAATATAGGTTTGATGAGCTATTTCCAGCTCACTTTCTTGTCCTAGAATTAGATATATCTCAGCTCTGTAGCCTGTTTGTTTTTGTAGCTCTGGTGGAAGCTCCTAATATTGCACCACGGTGTCTTGTCTTGTTCTGGAGAAATGGCAGCCTTTGTTAAAGTGCTGTTTACTTTGCTAGAGACTTTTGTATTATATGCTGTTAGATCATAGGCAATGTCTTTATGGTTTAAACAAAGAAAGTTGTCTTGAGAATTTAGTGTTTTTTTTTTTTTTCTTTCTAAATTAATGATCTTCCTTTCTTTGCCAAATCCTGAAACTCTTCTCTGTGTTAGATGCCAGAAGAGTTTTGAATTTTTATCTGGAAAGAAATCAACGTATTAAATGGATAGAAAACATTTGTATCTAAGACAGTTTAAAAGAGTCCACCTGTATCTCAGTGGCTTAGTTCTTGTGCATTTGGATGGTTTTGTGCATCTAAGAAACATTAAAGATCTAGGCAGATATTCTTTTTCCATTAAAAAGAAAAACGATGTATTTATTTTGCTAATAATGTGGGGAAAACTCAACTTGAAAGAACAGTATTGTATAAATGAGTCTTTGTAAAGTATTTAAAGAACAGTTTTACAACAGAACTTGTAAGGCTTTTGGGATTAGTGGAAGAGAAATATGATAATATGGCCATTGATTATTTAAAATGCCTTTGTAAAATTAAGAAAAGTCTGAAGAATAACTAGTGAGTCTGCAATACTGCCAGTTAAAAGCAGATTTTACAGTTGTTGTAATGTCAGAACAATTAAGACAATCTTGTTAATGAATTTCTATAAGCATTCATGCCTGTTTCATTAAGTCTTCGTTCTTGTAAAGGGCTGAATACATTAATCTTCCTGATTTCTAGTGACAGCAGAGACTATGCAGTGCCTGCTTATTAACCTTTGGTCGTTTGTCCAGTTGTAAATAATTTTATGTATTTACACAGAGTTTGGGAAGAACTGATTTTTTTTTTCTCTTTTCATTTTTAAAATATTCACATGCTTGCTAGTGAATATAATATGTCTTTCGTAGAAAGTTGTCACGTTAGTTTTGTGACTGCCATACCGTATCTTAAATGCTGTTTTGCCATTACAGCTTTATTTGAACAATATTATGTGCCATTTATACTGAAAAAGGTGTTTGGATATATCATAATTAATCCATATGCATTAACTTCAACTAAAACAACTCTGTATTTAAACCTTTTTCCAGAACTGTGAGGACATGGGATGTGAACAATGAGAAAAAGCACAAAAGTGTATTTAAACCACGATCAGTTCAAGGTAAACGGGTGATTCCTACGACTTGCACATACAGCAGAGATGGTAAACTTATTGCAGCTGGCTGTCAAGATGGCTCCATCCAGATCTGGGATAGGAATATGAGTGTAAGTCAAGTATTTGATAATATACGCTGAATGCTTAAGCTGATAAAATCAATTTTGGTACTTTTATACATGCATTTTATTCCTCCCCTTCACCCTCCACCCAAGTACCTCGTAGGCAGAATTTAATATTTCTCCTGCTTCTCTACAACTGATCATTCAGTGTGCTGCTTTTCAGTCCAAAACACTGAGGAAACTATTGGCAGTCTATTGAAAAAAAAAAAAGTTGGCTACATAACTATATTTAGAATATAACTTATTTAAGATGCGATGTTTGTGGGAAAAGCTGTAGTTTCATTAATTCTTATGTAATCAAAAATATATACTTCCACATTTGTTTACGATATTGAATACGTTAAGCAGTACCTCATAAAAACTTGTACGGAAATCAGATATTCATCCAGATCATAGGCAGAGGAGAATAGCATCCTGGTGGGTGAGTATAAGGATAATGCTGCATATTAAGTGCCAAATGTTGTTACATTGTCCCATGTGTAAAAAATAACACTGAGACAAATTTGAACAAATTATATAAGTGTGGTGTTATCAGAAGGAGTCAGAAAGAGAACTATATCAAATTATTTAAAATTTTGAAATATACCCTGTAATTTCTTCTGTTCATATTGAACTTAAAATTGAATTTCCAGTAGTCATGAATGTAACTGACAAAGAATAACATACATTCTTGCTACTGCTTTATAATTTGAAGCTTGGAGCAGTCAGTGCTCCCTGTTGCTTTGTGTAGTATAGTTTAGAAACCAGTCCTGTTCCAAGAGTTTAATTTTGCAATGTTGAGTGCAAATTCATCAGGCAAAGCTTTACTGCTTTTAAAATTAATGATCCATATCTCCTTTATTCTTATCTTACACAAAGAACTGATGCCCAGTTCCTTTCACTTCAACGGGATAAGTACTTACAGAATGCATTGGAGGAAACAATGAGATTAGGGTTAATTTTTTTGGAAGCCAAATTAAGATTACAGGGAAAATTTGAGGGTGGGGCAGAATCCTTTGGATCAAACTGACATAAGTCTTAGAAGGCTATACAATTCCAATAGGATGGTGTTGGGGAAGTAATGCTGAACTAATACAAGTTGCAGTAGTCTGTTCAACTTAATCTTACAAAACATTTAATTTCAAAAAGGAAAACAGGCAGTTTAGGGAACTTTTCTTGAAGACTGAATAAAATTCAATTGCTGGAGGCAACAGGAAATGTATAGATGTAAAAGGAAAAGAAAGCCTGTTGGTCATATTCGAAGTATAGCCTGTGTTTTTGGATTGTCGTCTATTTTTATTTCTGTTTTTATTTCCACTATAAACCCAGTAAAACTTCCTAGTGGCATGAAGCTTGAGAATTCATCGTAAGTGTAAACTTGCTCTAACAGAATAATAAATTTTTCAGAGACTGGCTTTCATCACCTGTGTATGTTGTTTATTTTAACATATACAGTATTGAAATATTAAGCTTTCTGGTGTAGTTTTAACAATAGTGCTCTTGGTAGTCTGCTTTTTCATGTGCTTTTCCTTTTGAACTTTTCTGTGTCTATAAAATGACATATTGTAATGCTGATTGGGTGCAGTTTAAGGTGATTATGAATAATTTAAAGATATGTCCTGTGCATCTTGTGCGATTTCCAACTGGTGACCCCTATATAACAATGCAAGACTAAAGTGATTTCCTAATAGACATGAAGTTGTCCTTGGATTTGTTTTGTTTAAAGCCTAAATAATTTTTCTCTTTGCTTTTGTTCGTATCATTAAGAAATGTGCCAGATTTTTGTGTAAAGGAGGAGTTTAAATTGTCTTTCTTTAGTGCCATTCTTACCTAAAGCTGCTGGTACCCTCCGAAAATTTCTGTGCATAGTCAAAATGAGGTGTTTCAAAAGGCCTCTTGATGAAATAGTTTTAAAATAAAAAAGAAAAATCCTGCATCTTACATTTGGGGGGTGGAGTGGATAAGAAAAAAAAGAAAAAAAATAAAAAAGAACATATATTCAAAGTAGGATTTAGAAAGAGGAGGATGGGATTGACTCCTGCATTGGAATAATGAAAGCACTTTACTGGCCTGACAGGATGCAGAGATGCTTGCAAAGGAAAACAAGAAAATGCTAAGTCATGATGAAGTGGTACAGCTTTGGGGGCACGAAGTAGGTGACACAGGAAAATAGGTAAAGCTGTGGAGAATCAAGACATGAGAGTTAGGCTGCTTGAAGAGATATATATTAGAAATACTAACTTCAAATTTGTGAAGAAGAAATTTTCTAATTTATATCCAGCAAATATAGTTTGACTTTGTTGAAACAAGTGTAGAGCTGTATACACAGACTTTGCTACACTGCAGTACAGCTCTGTTTCAAGTCAAAATTAAGACAACATTTGTGTTTAACTTGAGAAGACTCTATTGAGTCTGTGACAAAAATCACTAGTGTTTGAAAACAGAAAATAGTTGCTATAATTTCTTATACTTGATCAGTTAGGAATGATTCTGGCATGATTATTTTAGACTCTGGATTTGGCACATATGCGGCAGAAAGGACAGATTCAGAACATAACTTAGTTGACTGTACTGTCATGCCAGAAGTGATCTGATAAAGGCCTGTTTTGAGTATCTGAATTGGTTTTTGCATTTAAACAAAAAACATAAATGGCCTTTCAAGCATGCTGTTGAATGCCCATACTACTGTTCCTGCATATGATGGTGACAGCACAAACTAAATCCAGGAAGGTGTTTCTACCAGATATTATGGCTCACATCACGTACTATCCATAGCACCTGTTATCCTGGTCTCTGTGAAGGGTTTTAGACACATTTATTTTTGATAGGTGTAAAAACTCCTGTCAAACATTGAGCCCACTTCAGAGAGAGGGCAGTTTGTCTTCGCTTCAGTGCAAACGTGAAGTCTCTGCTTTGGTACAGGAGAAGGATCATGAAAACAATGGTATCAAGGGAAGATGTAGATACCTTGGTAGGATGGAGGGTCTGATAAAGCCCTTTTCCAGAGTGAAGGGGCACTAACTAGAGGCAGGCACCCTGCGACAGTGCTGTTAGGAAGCCTCTCTTCCTCTAGGGATTCACAAAGACCTTACCACTTTACAAGGTAGCAAAAATTCCCTGATGAAGCTCCCAGAAATCTTCTTTGGCACTGTAGCCATAGTTTCTGACTGCCAGTGATAGGTTTATTAGCTTCTGTTCCAGACATGACTAGGTAGCTTTACACCTGACTACAGAAATCCTACTGATGTGTCTATCAAAGGGCAAACAAATTAAAAATCAACCTGTTGTGTGGTGGCATCTCCATCACCACCGTGGCATCTTGTGTGTGTGCTGCTGAGTAGCATAGAACTTGATCCAGAAAGGT